>NC_086374.1:63300456-64688466 GCF_036588685.1 Mytilus trossulus
CAAAAGGGTCCCCTAAGCAAATACCAACGATTTAGTTAAATTGCAAAGTAGAAAAAATAATCTTGGCATTGAATATCGTAGTCTAAGAATAGTTTCTCTGGTTAAAGTAGAAATATCATAATATTTTCAACATTTGGGAAAACTATAGTCTGTTTCAAAAACGTGTTTTTTCGAGAAATGGTTTCATATATAGCCATTCTTCCAAATTCGATGTAGCTTTTCCATATCAGAACGGTTTTGTCGACAATATGGTCAGTGTTGGATGACCTTCGAAAAATTTAGCCAATAAATTAACATTATCTTCATGTCTCTTTGACCAGTACCGTTTTTGGTGAAAAAATCAGTTCCAATTTTAGGCCTGATCGGCGGGCAAAAACTAATTCTCCAAATTCAGAGAGTGATCAGATAATGTTTTGAAGATGTGATATCATCTAGATAGACGCGAGCGCGACTTTTGGCGCGGGCGCTTAATTTTCGGAAATTTTTTTCACTACTGTATAGGTTACAAGTGCGCAATTATTTGTTTACATTTTACCGGCAAGTTTTTTACCCCAAGATGGTACTCAGAATAGAATCCTATACGGCTTCTGATTGGTTGATACAGGATTGGAATTACATTTAATCGAAAGCTTATCAAATTAGGTTTAAAAATTGCCGAAAATCATATTCACATTTTACGAAGTATAGAAAATATCTTCAATTTCTGCATGTCGGAGCCATTAAAAATATGCCTTTTTCAGTAAGCGAAAAAAGTAGACGATTTTTTTCAACTGCATTTTAGGTCAATTTGAGCCGCATGACCCTATATTTTTTGTTGGTTGTAATGCAACACTGGCATTTCTAGTAACAGGAACTGCCACCCGTTTTTCCCTAGTTTGTGTAGTCTTCGAGAAAAAAAATACGGAACACTAGTGGTATCCTATGGAAAATGCATTACGAATAATTGCGCTCTTGTAACCTATAGAGAAATGACACTTTTTTTTAATAAGGCTTTGAAAAATATCAAAAATTGTCATTTTGCTCGGGAAAAATGTGAAACAGTGAGAAACGGGGTCAAATGGACTTTTCGTCGACGTGAATTCATTCTATAGTCTGTTTCCTATTTGTATTTATTTCTGTATCTAAATCTAGGGTGGGCTCGAATGTCGACAAGGTATGAAGAGTATGCAACGTTTTTGTGATATCTACTGTTTTTATCGGAAAGAGCATGTATAAATCTTGAATTTGAAGGTAAATTTTGGTTTTTAACCTTAATGACAGTGTCTCAGTTGCTGTTCTAGCAAAAAGCTAATTTCGTGAAAATTGGCCAAAAGGGTCCCTAAGCAAATACCAACGATTTAGTTAAATTGCAAAGTAGAAAAAATAATCTTGGCATTGAATATCGTAGTCTAAGAATAGTTTCTCTGGTTAAAGTAGAAATATCATAATATTTTCAACATTTGGGAAAACTATAGTCTGTTTCAAAAACGTGTTTTTTCGAGAAATGGTTTCATATATAGCCATTCTTCCAAATTCGATGTAGCTTTTCCATATCAGAACGGTTTTGTCGACAATATGGTCAGTGTTGGATGACCTTCGAAAAATTTAGCCAATAAATTAACATTATCTTCATGTCTCTTTGACCAGTACCGTTTTTGGTGAAAAAATCAGTTCCAATTTTAGGCCTGATCGGCGGGCAAAAACTAATTCTCCAAATTCAGAGAGTGATCAGATAATGTTTTGAAGATGTGATATCATCTAGATAGACGCGAGCGCGACTTTTGGCGCGGGCGCTTAATTTTCGGAAATTTTTTTCACTACTGTATAGGTTACAAGTGCGCAATTATTTGTTTACATTTTACCGGCAAGTTTTTTACCCCAAGATGGTACTCAGAATAGAATCCTATACGGCTTCTGATTGGTTGATACAGGATTGGAATTACATTTAATCGAAAGCTTATCAAATTAGGTTAAAAATTGCCGAAAATCATATTCACATTTTACGAAGTATAGAAAATATCTTCAATTTCTGCATGTCGGAGCCATTAAAAATATGCCTTTTTCAGTAAGCGAAAAAAGTAGACGATTTTTTTCAACTGCATTTTAGGTCAATTTGAGCCGCATGACCCTATATTTTTTGTTGGTTGTAATGCAACACTGGCATTTCTAGTAACAGGAACTGCCACCCGTTTTTCCCTAGTTTGTGTAGTCTTCGAGAAAAAAAATACGGAACACTAGTGGTATCCTATGGAAAATGCATTACGAATAATTGCGCTCTTGTAACCTATAGAGAAATGACACTTTTTTTTAATAAGGCTTTGAAAAATATCAAAAATTGTCATTTTGCTCGGGAAAAATGTGAAACAGTGAGAAACGGGGTCAAATGGACTTTTCGTCGACGTGAATTCATTCTATAGTCTGTTTCCTATTTGTATTTATTTCTGTATCTAAATCTAGGGTGGGCTCGAATGTCGACAAGGTATGAAGAGTATGCAACGTTTTTGTGATATCTACTGTTTTTATCGGAAAGAGCATGTATAAATCTTGAATTTGAAGGTAAATTTTGGTTTTTAACCTTAATGACAGTGTCTCAGTTGCTGTTCTAGCAAAAAGCTAATTTCGTGAAAATTGGCCAAAAGGGTCCCTAAGCAAATACCAACGATTTAGTTAAATTGCAAAGTAGAAAAAATAATCTTGGCATTGAATATCGTAGTCTAAGAATAGTTTCTCTGGTTAAAGTAGAAATATCATAATATTTTCAACATTTGGGAAAACTATAGTCTGTTTCAAAAACGTGTTTTTTCGAGAAATGGTTTCATATATAGCCATTCTTCCAAATTCGATGTAGCTTTTCCATATCAGAACGGTTTTGTCGACAATATGGTCAGTGTTGGATGACCTTCGAAAAATTTAGCCAATAAATTAACATTATCTTCATGTCTCTTTGACCAGTACCGTTTTTGGTGAAAAAATCAGTTCCAATTTTAGGCCTGATCGGCGGGCAAAAACTAATTCTCCAAATTCAGAGAGTGATCAGATAATGTTTTGAAGATGTGATATCATCTAGATAGACGCGAGCGCGACTTTTGGCGCGGGCGCTTAATTTTCGGAAATTTTTTTCACTACTGTATAGGTTACAAGTGCGCAATTATTTGTTTACATTTTACCGGCAAGTTTTTTACCCCAAGATGGTACTCAGAATAGAATCCTATACGGCTTCTGATTGGTTGATACAGGATTGGAATTACATTTAATCGAAAGCTTATCAAATTAGGTTTAAAAATTGCCGAAAATCATATTCACATTTTACGAAGTATAGAAAATATCTTCAATTTCTGCATGTCGGAGCCATTAAAAATATGCCTTTTTCAGTAAGCGAAAAAAGTAGACGATTTTTTTCAACTGCATTTTAGGTCAATTTGAGCCGCATGACCCTATATTTTTTGTTGGTTGTAATGCAACACTGGCATTTCTAGTAACAGGAACTGCCACCCGTTTTTCCCTAGTTTGTGTAGTCTTCGAGAAAAAAAATACGGAACACTAGTGGTATCCTATGGAAAATGCATTACGAATAATTGCGCTCTTGTAACCTATAGAGAAATGACACTTTTTTTTAATAAGGCTTTGAAAAATATCAAAAATTGTCATTTTGCTCGGGAAAAATGTGAAACAGTGAGAAACGGGGTCAAATGGACTTTTCGTCGACGTGAATTCATTCTATAGTCTGTTTCCTATTTGTATTTATTTCTGTATCTAAATCTAGGGTGGGCTCGAATGTCGACAAGGTATGAAGAGTATGCAACGTTTTTGTGATATCTACTGTTTTTATCGGAAAGAGCATGTATAAATCTTGAATTTGAAGGTAAATTTTGGTTTTTAACCTTAATGACAGTGTCTCAGTTGCTGTTCTAGCAAAAAGCTAATTTCGTGAAAATTGGCCAAAAGGGTCCCTAAGCAAATACCAACGATTTAGTTAAATTGCAAAGTAGAAAAAATAATCTTGGCATTGAATATCGTAGTCTAAGAATAGTTTCTCTGGTTAAAGTAGAAATATCATAATATTTTCAACATTTGGGAAAACTATAGTCTGTTTCAAAAACGTGTTTTTTCGAGAAATGGTTTCATATATAGCCATTCTTCCAAATTCGATGTAGCTTTTCCATATCAGAACGGTTTTGTCGACAATATGGTCAGTGTTGGATGACCTTCGAAAAATTTAGCCAATAAATTAACATTATCTTCATGTCTCTTTGACCAGTACCGTTTTTGGTGAAAAAATCAGTTCCAATTTTAGGCCTGATCGGCGGGCAAAAACTAATTCTCCAAATTCAGAGAGTGATCAGATAATGTTTTGAAGATGTGATATCATCTAGATAGACGCGAGCGCGACTTTTGGCGCGGGCGCTTAATTTTCGGAAATTTTTTTCACTACTGTATAGGTTACAAGTGCGCAATTATTTGTTTACATTTTACCGGCAAGTTTTTTACCCCAAGATGGTACTCAGAATAGAATCCTATACGGCTTCTGATTGGTTGATACAGGATTGGAATTACATTTAATCGAAAGCTTATCAAATTAGGTTTAAAAATTGCCGAAAATCATATTCACATTTTACGAAGTATAGAAAATATCTTCAATTTCTGCATGTCGGAGCCATTAAAAATATGCCTTTTTCAGTAAGCGAAAAAAGTAGACGATTTTTTTCAACTGCATTTTAGGTCAATTTGAGCCGCATGACCCTATATTTTTTGTTGGTTGTAATGCAACACTGGCATTTCTAGTAACAGGAACTGCCACCCGTTTTTCCCTAGTTTGTGTAGTCTTCGAGAAAAAAAATACGGAACACTAGTGGTATCCTATGGAAAATGCATTACGAATAATTGCGCTCTTGTAACCTATAGAGAAATGACACTTTTTTTTAATAAGGCTTTGAAAAATATCAAAAATTGTCATTTTGCTCGGGAAAAATGTGAAACAGTGAGAAACGGGGTCAAATGGACTTTTCGTCGACGTGAATTCATTCTATAGTCTGTTTCCTATTTGTATTTATTTCTGTATCTAAATCTAGGGTGGGCTCGAATGTCGACAAGGTATGAAGAGTATGCAACGTTTTTGTGATATCTACTGTTTTTATCGGAAAGAGCATGTATAAATCTTGAATTTGAAGGTAAATTTTGGTTTTTAACCTTAATGACAGTGTCTCAGTTGCTGTTCTAGCAAAAAGCTAATTTCGTGAAAATTGGCCAAAAGGGTCCCTAAGCAAATACCAACGATTTAGTTAAATTGCAAAGTAGAAAAAATAATCTTGGCATTGAATATCGTAGTCTAAGAATAGTTTCTCTGGTTAAAGTAGAAATATCATAATATTTTCAACATTTGGGAAAACTATAGTCTGTTTCAAAAACGTGTTTTTTCGAGAAATGGTTTCATATATAGCCATTCTTCCAAATTCGATGTAGCTTTTCCATATCAGAACGGTTTTGTCGACAATATGGTCAGTGTTGGATGACCTTCGAAAAATTTAGCCAATAAATTAACATTATCTTCATGTCTCTTTGACCAGTACCGTTTTTGGTGAAAAAATCAGTTCCAATTTTAGGCCTGATCGGCGGGCAAAAACTAATTCTCCAAATTCAGAGAGTGATCAGATAATGTTTTGAAGATGTGATATCATCTAGATAGACGCGAGCGCGACTTTTGGCGCGGGCGCTTAATTTTCGGAAATTTTTTTCACTACTGTATAGGTTACAAGTGCGCAATTATTTGTTTACATTTTACCGGCAAGTTTTTTACCCCAAGATGGTACTCAGAATAGAATCCTATACGGCTTCTGATTGGTTGATACAGGATTGGAATTACATTTAATCGAAAGCTTATCAAATTAGGTTTAAAAATTGCCGAAAATCATATTCACATTTTACGAAGTATAGAAAATATCTTCAATTTCTGCATGTCGGAGCCATTAAAAATATGCCTTTTTCAGTAAGCGAAAAAAGTAGACGATTTTTTTCAACTGCATTTTAGGTCAATTTGAGCCGCATGACCCTATATTTTTTGTTGGTTGTAATGCAACACTGGCATTTCTAGTAACAGGAACTGCCACCCGTTTTTCCCTAGTTTGTGTAGTCTTCGAGAAAAAAAATACGGAACACTAGTGGTATCCTATGGAAAATGCATTACGAATAATTGCGCTCTTGTAACCTATAGAGAAATGACACTTTTTTTTAATAAGGCTTTGAAAAATATCAAAAATTGTCATTTTGCTCGGGAAAAATGTGAAACAGTGAGAAACGGGGTCAAATGGACTTTTCGTCGACGTGAATTCATTCTATAGTCTGTTTCCTATTTGTATTTATTTCTGTATCTAAATCTAGGGTGGGCTCGAATGTCGACAAGGTATGAAGAGTATGCAACGTTTTTGTGATATCTACTGTTTTTATCGGAAAGAGCATGTATAAATCTTGAATTTGAAGGTAAATTTTGGTTTTTAACCTTAATGACAGTGTCTCAGTTGCTGTTCTAGCAAAAAGCTAATTTCGTGAAAATTGGCCAAAAGGGTCCCTAAGCAAATACCAACGATTTAGTTAAATTGCAAAGTAGAAAAAATAATCTTGGCATTGAATATCGTAGTCTAAGAATAGTTTCTCTGGTTAAAGTAGAAATATCATAATATTTTCAACATTTGGGAAAACTATAGTCTGTTTCAAAAACGTGTTTTTTCGAGAAATGGTTTCATATATAGCCATTCTTCCAAATTCGATGTAGCTTTTCCATATCAGAACGGTTTTGTCGACAATATGGTCAGTGTTGGATGACCTTCGAAAAATTTAGCCAATAAATTAACATTATCTTCATGTCTCTTTGACCAGTACCGTTTTTGGTGAAAAAATCAGTTCCAATTTTAGGCCTGATCGGCGGGCAAAAACTAATTCTCCAAATTCAGAGAGTGATCAGATAATGTTTTGAAGATGTGATATCATCTAGATAGACGCGAGCGCGACTTTTGGCGCGGGCGCTTAATTTTCGGAAATTTTTTTCACTACTGTATAGGTTACAAGTGCGCAATTATTTGTTTACATTTTACCGGCAAGTTTTTTACCCCAAGATGGTACTCAGAATAGAATCCTATACGGCTTCTGATTGGTTGATACAGGATTGGAATTACATTTAATCGAAAGCTTATCAAATTAGGTTTAAAAATTGCCGAAAATCATATTCACATTTTACGAAGTATAGAAAATATCTTCAATTTCTGCATGTCGGAGCCATTAAAAATATGCCTTTTTCAGTAAGCGAAAAAAGTAGACGATTTTTTTCAACTGCATTTTAGGTCAATTTGAGCCGCATGACCCTATATTTTTTGTTGGTTGTAATGCAACACTGGCATTTCTAGTAACAGGAACTGCCACCCGTTTTTCCCTAGTTTGTGTAGTCTTCGAGAAAAAAAATACGGAACACTAGTGGTATCCTATGGAAAATGCATTACGAATAATTGCGCTCTTGTAACCTATAGAGAAATGACACTTTTTTTTAATAAGGCTTTGAAAAATATCAAAAATTGTCATTTTGCTCGGGAAAAATGTGAAACAGTGAGAAACGGGGTCAAATGGACTTTTCGTCGACGTGAATTCATTCTATAGTCTGTTTCCTATTTGTATTTATTTCTGTATCTAAATCTAGGGTGGGCTCGAATGTCGACAAGGTATGAAGAGTATGCAACGTTTTTGTGATATCTACTGTTTTTATCGGAAAGAGCATGTATAAATCTTGAATTTGAAGGTAAATTTTGGTTTTTAACCTTAATGACAGTGTCTCAGTTGCTGTTCTAGCAAAAAGCTAATTTCGTGAAAATTGGCCAAAAGGGTCCCTAAGCAAATACCAACGATTTAGTTAAATTGCAAAGTAGAAAAAATAATCTTGGCATTGAATATCGTAGTCTAAGAATAGTTTCTCTGGTTAAAGTAGAAATATCATAATATTTTCAACATTTGGGAAAACTATAGTCTGTTTCAAAAACGTGTTTTTTCGAGAAATGGTTTCATATATAGCCATTCTTCCAAATTCGATGTAGCTTTTCCATATCAGAACGGTTTTGTCGACAATATGGTCAGTGTTGGATGACCTTCGAAAAATTTAGCCAATAAATTAACATTATCTTCATGTCTCTTTGACCAGTACCGTTTTTGGTGAAAAAATCAGTTCCAATTTTAGGCCTGATCGGCGGGCAAAAACTAATTCTCCAAATTCAGAGAGTGATCAGATAATGTTTTGAAGATGTGATATCATCTAGATAGACGCGAGCGCGACTTTTGGCGCGGGCGCTTAATTTTCGGAAATTTTTTTCACTACTGTATAGGTTACAAGTGCGCAATTATTTGTTTACATTTTACCGGCAAGTTTTTTACCCCAAGATGGTACTCAGAATAGAATCCTATACGGCTTCTGATTGGTTGATACAGGATTGGAATTACATTTAATCGAAAGCTTATCAAATTAGGTTTAAAAATTGCCGAAAATCATATTCACATTTTACGAAGTATAGAAAATATCTTCAATTTCTGCATGTCGGAGCCATTAAAAATATGCCTTTTTCAGTAAGCGAAAAAAGTAGACGATTTTTTTCAACTGCATTTTAGGTCAATTTGAGCCGCATGACCCTATATTTTTTGTTGGTTGTAATGCAACACTGGCATTTCTAGTAACAGGAACTGCCACCCGTTTTTCCCTAGTTTGTGTAGTCTTCGAGAAAAAAAATACGGAACACTAGTGGTATCCTATGGAAAATGCATTACGAATAATTGCGCTCTTGTAACCTATAGAGAAATGACACTTTTTTTTAATAAGGCTTTGAAAAATATCAAAAATTGTCATTTTGCTCGGGAAAAATGTGAAACAGTGAGAAACGGGGTCAAATGGACTTTTCGTCGACGTGAATTCATTCTATAGTCTGTTTCCTATTTGTATTTATTTCTGTATCTAAATCTAGGGTGGGCTCGAATGTCGACAAGGTATGAAGAGTATGCAACGTTTTTGTGATATCTACTGTTTTTATCGGAAAGAGCATGTATAAATCTTGAATTTGAAGGTAAATTTTGGTTTTTAACCTTAATGACAGTGTCTCAGTTGCTGTTCTAGCAAAAAGCTAATTTCGTGAAAATTGGCCAAAAGGGTCCCTAAGCAAATACCAACGATTTAGTTAAATTGCAAAGTAGAAAAAATAATCTTGGCATTGAATATCGTAGTCTAAGAATAGTTTCTCTGGTTAAAGTAGAAATATCATAATATTTTCAACATTTGGGAAAACTATAGTCTGTTTCAAAAACGTGTTTTTTCGAGAAATGGTTTCATATATAGCCATTCTTCCAAATTCGATGTAGCTTTTCCATATCAGAACGGTTTTGTCGACAATATGGTCAGTGTTGGATGACCTTCGAAAAATTTAGCCAATAAATTAACATTATCTTCATGTCTCTTTGACCAGTACCGTTTTTGGTGAAAAAATCAGTTCCAATTTTAGGCCTGATCGGCGGGCAAAAACTAATTCTCCAAATTCAGA
This sequence comes from Mytilus trossulus, assembly GCF_036588685.1. Taxonomy (NCBI): domain Eukaryota; kingdom Metazoa; phylum Mollusca; class Bivalvia; order Mytilida; family Mytilidae; genus Mytilus; species Mytilus trossulus. Next base: position 63,309,993 of record NC_086374.1, read on the forward strand.
GAGTGATCAGATAATGTTTTGAAGATGTGATATCATCTAGATAGACGCGAGCGCGACTTTTGGCGCGGGCGCTTAATTTTCGGAAATTTTTTTCACTACTGTATAGGTTACAAGTGCGCAATTATTTGTTTACATTTTACCGGCAAGTTTTTTACCCCAAGATGGTACTCAGAATAGAATCCTATACGGCTTCTGATTGGTTGATACAGGATTGGAATTACATTTAATCGAAAGCTTATCAAATTAGGTTTAAAAATTGCCGAAAATCATATTCACATTTTACGAAGTATAGAAAATATCTTCAATTTCTGCATGTCGGAGCCATTAAAAATATGCCTTTTTCAGTAAGCGAAAAAAGTAGACGATTTTTTTCAACTGCATTTTAGGTCAATTTGAGCCGCATGACCCTATATTTTTTGTTGGTTGTAATGCAACACTGGCATTTCTAGTAACAGGAACTGCCACCCGTTTTTCCCTAGTTTGTGTAGTCTTCGAGAAAAAAAATACGGAACACTAGTGGTATCCTATGGAAAATGCATTACGAATAATTGCGCTCTTGTAACCTATAGAGAAATGACACTTTTTTTTAATAAGGCTTTGAAAAATATCAAAAATTGTCATTTTGCTCGGGAAAAATGTGAAACAGTGAGAAACGGGGTCAAATGGACTTTTCGTCGACGTGAATTCATTCTATAGTCTGTTTCCTATTTGTATTTATTTCTGTATCTAAATCTAGGGTGGGCTCGAATGTCGACAAGGTATGAAGAGTATGCAACGTTTTTGTGATATCTACTGTTTTTATCGGAAAGAGCATGTATAAATCTTGAATTTGAAGGTAAATTTTGGTTTTTAACCTTAATGACAGTGTCTCAGTTGCTGTTCTAGCAAAAAGCTAATTTCGTGAAAATTGGCCAAAAGGGTCCCTAAGCAAATACCAACGATTTAGTTAAATTGCAAAGTAGAAAAAATAATCTTGGCATTGAATATCGTAGTCTAAGAATAGTTTCTCTGGTTAAAGTAGAAATATCATAATATTTTCAACATTTGGGAAAACTATAGTCTGTTTCAAAAACGTGTTTTTTCGAGAAATGGTTTCATATATAGCCATTCTTCCAAATTCGATGTAGCTTTTCCATATCAGAACGGTTTTGTCGACAATATGGTCAGTGTTGGATGACCTTCGAAAAATTTAGCCAATAAATTAACATTATCTTCATGTCTCTTTGACCAGTACCGTTTTTGGTGAAAAAATCAGTTCCAATTTTAGGCCTGATCGGCGGGCAAAAACTAATTCTCCAAATTCAGAGAGTGATCAGATAATGTTTTGAAGATGTGATATCATCTAGATAGACGCGAGCGCGACTTTTGGCGCGGGCGCTTAATTTTCGGAAATTTTTTTCACTACTGTATAGGTTACAAGTGCGCAATTATTTGTTTACATTTTACCGGCAAGTTTTTTACCCCAAGATGGTACTCAGAATAGAATCCTATACGGCTTCTGATTGGTTGATACAGAATTGGAATTACATTTAATCGAAAGCTTATCAAATTAGGTTTAAAAATTGCCGAAAATCATATTCACATTTTACGAAGTATAGAAAATATCTTCAATTTCTGCATGTCGGAGCCATTAAAAATATGCCTTTTTCAGTAAGCGAAAAAAGTAGACGATTTTTTTCAACTGCATTTTAGGTCAATTTGAGTCGCATGACCCTATATTTTTTGTTGGTTGTAATGCAACACTGGCATTTCTAGTAACAGGAACTGCCACCCGTTTTTCCCTAGTTTGTGTAGTCTTCGAGAAAAAAAATACGGAACACTAGTGGTATCCTATGGAAAATGCATTACGAATAATTGCGCTCTTGTAACCTATAGAGAAATGACACTTTTTTTTAATAAGGCTTTGAAAAATATCAAAAATTGTCATTTTGCTCGGGAAAAATGTGAAACAGTGAGAAACGGGGTCAAATGGACTTTTCGTCGACGTGAATTCATTCTATAGTCTGTTTCCTATTTGTATTTATTTCTGTATCTAAATCTAGGGTGGGCTCGAATGTCGACAAGGTATGAAGAGTATGCAACGTTTTTGTGATATCTACTGTTTTTATCGGAAAGAGCATGTATAAATCTTGAATTTGAAGGTAAATTTTGGTTTTTAACCTTAATGACAGTGTCTCAGTTGCTGTTCTAGCAAAAAGCTAATTTCGTGAAAATTGGCCAAAAGGGTCCCTAAGCAAATACCAACGATTTAGTTAAATTGCAAAGTAGAAAAAATAATCTTGGCATTGAATATCGTAGTCTAAGAATAGTTTCTCTGGTTAAAGTAGAAATATCATAATATTTTCAACATTTGGGAAAACTATAGTCTGTTTCAAAAACGTGTTTTTTCGAGAAATGGTTTCATATATAGCCATTCTTCCAAATTCGATGTAGCTTTTCCATATCAGAACGGTTTTGTCGACAATATGGTCAGTGTTGGATGACCTTCGAAAAATTTAGCCAATAAATCAACATTATCTTCATGTCTCTTTGACCAGTACCGTTTTTGGTGAAAAAATCAGTTCCAATTTTAGGCCTGATCGGCGGGCAAAAACTAATTCTCCAAATTCAGAGAGTGATCAGATAATGTTTTGAAGATGTGATATCATCTAGATAGACGCGAGCGCGACTTTTGGCGCGGGCGCTTAATTTTCGGAAATTTTTTTCACTACTGTATAGGTTACAAGTGCGCAATTATTTGTTTACATTTTACCGGCAAGTTTTTTACCCCAAGATGGTACTCAGAATAGAATCCTATACGGCTTCTGATTGGTTGATACAGGATTGGAATTACATTTAATCGAAAGCTTATCAAATTAGGTTTAAAAATTGCCGAAAATCATATTCACATTTTACGAAGTATAGAAAATATCTTCAATTTCTGCATGTCGGAGCCATTAAAAATATGCCTTTTTCAGTAAGCGAAAAAAGTAGACGATTTTTTTCAACTGCATTTTAGGTCAATTTGAGCCGCATGACCCTATATTTTTTGTTGGTTGTAATGCAACACTGGCATTTCTAGTAACAGGAACTGCCACCCGTTTTTCCCTAGTTTGTGTAGTCTTCGAGAAAAAAAATACGGAACACTAGTGGTATCCTATGGAAAATGCATTACGAATAATTGCGCTCTTGTAACCTATAGAGAAATGACACTTTTTTTTAATAAGGCTTTGAAAAATATCAAAAATTGTCATTTTGCTCGGGAAAAATGTGAAACAGTGAGAAACGGGGTCAAATGGACTTTTCGTCGACGTGAATTCATTCTATAGTCTGTTTCCTATTTGTATTTATTTCTGTATCTAAATCTAGGGTGGGCTCGAATGTCGACAAGGTATGAAGAGTATGCAACGTTTTTGTGATATCTACTGTTTTTATCGGAAAGAGCATGTATAAATCTTGAATTTGAAGGTAAATTTTGGTTTTTAACCTTAATGACAGTGTCTCAGTTGCTGTTCTAGCAAAAAGCTAATTTCGTGAAAATTGGCCAAAAGGGTCCCTAAGCAAATACCAACGATTTAGTTAAATTGCAAAGTAGAAAAAATAATCTTGGCATTGAATATCGTAGTCTAAGAATAGTTTCTCTGGTTAAAGTAGAAATATCATAATATTTTCAACATTTGGGAAAACTATAGTCTGTTTCAAAAACGTGTTTTTTCGAGAAATGGTTTCATATATAGCCATTCTTCCAAATTCGATGTAGCTTTTCCATATCAGAACGGTTTTGTCGACAATATGGTCAGTGTTGGATGACCTTCGAAAAATTTAGCCAATAAATCAACATTATCTTCATGTCTCTTTGACCAGTACCGTTTTTGGTGAAAAAATCAGTTCCAATTTTAGGCCTGATCGGCGGGCAAAAACTAATTCTCCAAATTCAGAGAGTGATCAGATAATGTTTTGAAGATGTGATATCATCTAGATAGACGCGAGCGCGACTTTTGGCGCGGGCGCTTAATTTTCGGAAATTTTTTTCACTACTGTATAGGTTACAAGTGCGCAATTATTTGTTTACATTTTACCGGCAAGTTTTTTACCCCAAGATGGTACTCAGAATAGAATCCTATACGGCTTCTGATTGGTTGATACAGGATTGGAATTACATTTAATCGAAAGCTTATCAAATTAGGTTTAAAAATTGCCGAAAATCATATTCACATTTTACGAAGTATAGAAAATATCTTCAATTTCTGCATGTCGGAGCCATTAAAAATATGCCTTTTTCAGTAAGCGAAAAAAGTAGACGATTTTTTTCAACTGCATTTTAGGTCAATTTGAGCCGCATGACCCTATATTTTTTGTTGGTTGTAATGCAACACTGGCATTTCTAGTAACAGGAACTGCCACCCGTTTTTCCCTAGTTTGTGTAGTCTTCGAGAAAAAAAATACGGAACACTAGTGGTATCCTATGGAAAATGCATTACGAATAATTGCGCTCTTGTAACCTATAGAGAAATGACACTTTTTTTTAATAAGGCTTTGAAAAATATCAAAAATTGTCATTTTGCTCGGGAAAAATGTGAAACAGTGAGAAACGGGGTCAAATGGACTTTTCGTCGACGTGAATTCATTCTATAGTCTGTTTCCTATTTGTATTTATTTCTGTATCTAAATCTAGGGTGGGCTCGAATGTCGACAAGGTATGAAGAGTATGCAACGTTTTTGTGATATCTACTGTTTTTATCGGAAAGAGCATGTATAAATCTTGAATTTGAAGGTAAATTTTGGTTTTTAACCTTAATGACAGTGTCTCAGTTGCTGTTCTAGCAAAAAGCTAATTTCGTGAAAATTGGCCAAAAGGGTCCCTAAGCAAATACCAACGATTTAGTTAAATTGCAAAGTAGAAAAAATAATCTTGGCATTGAATATCGTAGTCTAAGAATAGTTTCTCTGGTTAAAGTAGAAATATCATAATATTTTCAACATTTGGGAAAACTATAGTCTGTTTCAAAAACGTGTTTTTTCGAGAAATGGTTTCATATATAGCCATTCTTCCAAATTCGATGTAGCTTTTCCATATCAGAACGGTTTTGTCGACAATATGGTCAGTGTTGGATGACCTTCGAAAAATTTAGCCAATAAATTAACATTATCTTCATGTCTCTTTGACCAGTACCGTTTTTGGTGAAAAAATCAGTTCCAATTTTAGGCCTGATCGGCGGGCAAAAACTAATTCTCCAAATTCAGAGAGTGATCAGATAATGTTTTGAAGATGTGATATCATCTAGATAGACGCGAGCGCGACTTTTGGCGCGGGCGCTTAATTTTCGGAAATTTTTTTCACTACTGTATAGGTTACAAGTGCGCAATTATTTGTTTACATTTTACCGGCAAGTTTTTTACCCCAAGATGGTACTCAGAATAGAATCCTATACGGCTTCTGATTGGTTGATACAGGATTGGAATTACATTTAATCGAAAGCTTATCAAATTAGGTTTAAAAATTGCCGAAAATCATATTCACATTTTACGAAGTATAGAAAATATCTTCAATTTCTGCATGTCGGAGCCATTAAAAATATGCCTTTTTCAGTAAGCGAAAAAAGTAGACGATTTTTTTCAACTGCATTTTAGGTCAATTTGAGCCGCATGACCCTATATTTTTTGTTGGTTGTAATGCAACACTGGCATTTCTAGTAACAGGAACTGCCACCCGTTTTTCCCTAGTTTGTGTAGTCTTCGAGAAAAAAAATACGGAACACTAGTGGTATCCTATGGAAAATGCATTACGAATAATTGCGCTCTTGTAACCTATAGAGAAATGACACTTTTTTTTAATAAGGCTTTGAAAAATATCAAAAATTGTCATTTTGCTCGGGAAAAATGTGAAACAGTGAGAAACGGGGTCAAATGGACTTTTCGTCGACGTGAATTCATTCTATAGTCTGTTTCCTATTTGTATTTATTTCTGTATCTAAATCTAGGGTGGGCTCGAATGTCGACAAGGTATGAAGAGTATGCAACGTTTTTGTGATATCTACTGTTTTTATCGGAAAGAGCATGTATAAATCTTGAATTTGAAGGTAAATTTTGGTTTTTAACCTTAATGACAGTGTCTCAGTTGCTGTTCTAGCAAAAAGCTAATTTCGTGAAAATTGGCCAAAAGGGTCCCTAAGCAAATACCAACGATTTAGTTAAATTGCAAAGTAGAAAAAATAATCTTGGCATTGAATATCGTAGTCTAAGAATAGTTTCTCTGGTTAAAGTAGAAATATCATAATATTTTCAACATTTGGGAAAACTATAGTCTGTTTCAAAAACGTGTTTTTTCGAGAAATGGTTTCATATATAGCCATTCTTCCAAATTCGATGTAGCTTTTCCATATCAGAACGGTTTTGTCGACAATATGGTCAGTGTTGGATGACCTTCGAAAAATTTAGCCAATAAATTAACATTATCTTCATGTCTCTTTGACCAGTACCGTTTTTGGTGAAAAAATCAGTTCCAATTTTAGGCCTGATCGGCGGGCAAAAACTAATTCTCCAAATTCAGAGAGTGATCAGATAATGTTTTGAAGATGTGATATCATCTAGATAGACGCGAGCGCGACTTTTGGCGCGGGCGCTTAATTTTCGGAAATTTTTTTCACTACTGTATAGGTTACAAGTGCGCAATTATTTGTTTACATTTTACCGGCAAGTTTTTTACCCCAAGATGGTACTCAGAATAGAATCCTATACGGCTTCTGATTGGTTGATACAGGATTGGAATTACATTTAATCGAAAGCTTATCAAATTAGGTTTAAAAATTGCCGAAAATCATATTCACATTTTACGAAGTATAGAAAATATCTTCAATTTCTGCATGTCGGAGCCATTAAAAATATGCCTTTTTCAGTAAGCGAAAAAAGTAGACGATTTTTTTTCAACTGCATTTTAGGTCAATTTGAGCCGCATGACCCTATATTTTTTGTTGGTTGTAATGCAACACTGGCATTTCTAGTAACAGGAACTGCCACCCGTTTTTCCCTAGTTTGTGTAGTCTTCGAGAAAAAAAATACGGAACACTAGTGGTATCCTATGGAAAATGCATTACGAATAATTGCGCTCTTGTAACCTATAGAGAAATGACACTTTTTTTTAATAAGGCTTTGAAAAATATCAAAAATTGTCATTTTGCTCGGGAAAAATGTGAAACAGTGAGAAACGGGGTCAAATGGACTTTTCGTCGACGTGAATTCATTCTATAGTCTGTTTCCTATTTGTATTTATTTCTGTATCTAAATCTAGGGTGGGCTCGAATGTCGACAAGGTATGAAGAGTATGCAACGTTTTTGTGATATCTACTGTTTTTATCGGAAAGAGCATGTATAAATCTTGAATTTGAAGGTAAATTTTGGTTTTTAACCTTAATGACAGTGTCTCAGTTGCTGTTCTAGCAAAAAGCTAATTTCGTGAAAATTGGCCAAAAGGGTCCCTAAGCAAATACCAACGATTTAGTTAAATTGCAAAGTAGAAAAAATAATCTTGGCATTGAATATCGTAGTCTAAGAATAGTTTCTCTGGTTAAAGTAGAAATATCATAATATTTTCAACATTTGGGAAAACTATAGTCTGTTTCAAAAACGTGTTTTTTCGAGAAATGGTTTCATATATAGCCATTCTTCCAAATTCGATGTAGCTTTTCCATATCAGAACGGTTTTGTCGACAATATGGTCAGTGTTGGATGACCTTCGAAAAATTTAGCCAATAAATTAACATTATCTTCATGTCTCTTTGACCAGTACCGTTTTTGGTGAAAAAATCAGTTCCAATTTTAGGCCTGATCGGCGGGCAAAAACTAATTCTCCAAATTCAGAGAGTGATCAGATAATGTTTTGAAGATGTGATATCATCTAGATAGACGCGAGCGCGACTTTTGGCGCGGGCGCTTAATTTTCGGAAATTTTTTTCACTACTGTATAGGTTACAAGTGCGCAATTATTTGTTTACATTTTACCGGCAAGTTTTTTACCCCAAGATGGTACTCAGAATAGAATCCTATACGGCTTCTGATTGGTTGATACAGGATTGGAATTACATTTAATCGAAAGCTTATCAAATTAGGTTTAAAAATTGCCGAAAATCATATTCACATTTTACGAAGTATAGAAAATATCTTCAATTTCTGCATGTCGGAGCCATTAAAAATATGCCTTTTTCAGTAAGCGAAAAAAGTAGACGATTTTTTTTCAACTGCATTTTAGGTCAATTTGAGCCGCATGACCCTATATTTTTTGTTGGTTGTAATGCAACACTGGCATTTCTAGTAACAGGAACTGCCACCCGTTTTTCCCTAGTTTGTGTAGTCTTCGAGAAAAAAAATACGGAACACTAGTGGTATCCTATGGAAAATGCATTACGAATAATTGCGCTCTTGTAACCTATAGAGAAATGACACTTTTTTTTAATAAGGCTTTGAAAAATATCAAAAATTGTCATTTTGCTCGGGAAAAATGTGAAACAGTGAGAAACGGGGTCAAATGGACTTTTCGTCGACGTGAATTCATTCTATAGTCTGTTTCCTATTTGTATTTATTTCTGTATCTAAATCTAGGGTGGGCTCGAATGTCGACAAGGTATGAAGAGTATGCAACGTTTTTGTGATATCTACTGTTTTTATCGGAAAGAGCATGTATAAATCTTGAATTTGAAGGTAAATTTTGGTTTTTAACCTTAATGACAGTGTCTCAGTTGCTGTTCTAGCAAAAAGCTAATTTCGTGAAAATTGGCCAAAAGGGTCCCTAAGCAAATACCAACGATTTAGTTAAATTGCAAAGTAGAAAAAATAATCTTGGCATTGAATATCGTAGTCTAAGAATAGTTTCTCTGGTTAAAGTAGAAATATCATAATATTTTCAACATTTGGGAAAACTATAGTCTGTTTCAAAAACGTGTTTTTTCGAGAAATGGTTTCATATATAGCCATTCTTCCAAATTCGATGTAGCTTTTCCATATCAGAACGGTTTTGTCGACAATATGGTCAGTGTTGGATGACCTTCGAAAAATTTAGCCAATAAATTAACATTATCTTCATGTCTCTTTGACCAGTACCGTTTTTGGTGAAAAAATCAGTTCCAATTTTAGGCCTGATCGGCGGGCAAAAACTAATTCTCCAAATTCAGAGAGTGATCAGATAATGTTTTGAAGATGTGATATCATCTAGATAGACGCGAGCGCGACTTTTGGCGCGGGCGCTTAATTTTCGGAATTTTTTTTCACTACTGTATAGGTTACAAGTGCGCAATTATTTGTTTACATTTTACCGGCAAGTTTTTTACCCCAAGATGGTACTCAGAATAGAATCCTATACGGCTTCTGATTGGTTGATACAGGATTGGAATTACATTTAATCGAAAGCTTATCAAATTAGGTTTAAAAATTGCCGAAAATCATATTCACATTTTACGAAGTATAGAAAATATCTTCAATTTCTGCATGTCGGAGCCATTAAAAATATGCCTTTTTCAGTAAGCGAAAAAAGTAGACGATTTTTTTCAACTGCATTTTAGGTCAATTTGAGCCGCATGACCCTATATTTTTTGTTGGTTGTAATGCAACACTGGCATTTCTAGTAACAGGAACTGCCACCCGTTTTTCCCTAGTTTGTGTAGTCTTCGAGAAAAAAAATACGGAACACTAGTGGTATCCTATGGAAAATGCATTACGAATAATTGCGCTCTTGTAACCTATAGAGAAATGACACTTTTTTTTAATAAGGCTTTGAAAAATATCAAAAATTGTCATTTTGCTCGGGAAAAATGTGAAACAGTGAGAAACGGGGTCAAATGGACTTTTCGTCGACGTGAATTCATTCTATAGTCTGTTTCCTATTTGTATTTATTTCTGTATCTAAATCTAGGGTGGGCTCGAATGTCGACAAGGTATGAAGAGTATGCAACGTTTTTGTGATATCTACTGTTTTTATCGGAAAGAGCATGTATAAATCTTGAATTTGAAGGTAAATTTTGGTTTTTAACCTTAATGACAGTGTCTCAGTTGCTGTTCTAGCAAAAAGCTAATTTCGTGAAAATTGGCCAAAAGGGTCCCTAAGCAAATACCAACGATTTAGTTAAATTGCAAAGTAGAAAAAATAATCTTGGCATTGAATATCGTAGTCTAAGAATAGTTTCTCTGGTTAAAGTAGAAATATCATAATATTTTCAACATTTGGGAAAACTATAGTCTGTTTCAAAAACGTGTTTTTTCGAGAAATGGTTTCATATATAGCCATTCTTCCAAATTCGATGTAGCTTTTCCATATCAGAACGGTTTTGTCGACAATATGGTCAGTGTTGGATGACCTTCGAAAAATTTAGCCAATAAATTAACATTATCTTCATGTCTCTTTGACCAGTACCGTTTTTGGTGAAAAAATCAGTTCCAATTTTAGGCCTGATCGGCGGGCAAAAACTAATTCTCCAAATTCAGAGAGTGATCAGATAATGTTTTGAAGATGTGATATCATCTAGATAGACGCGAGCGCGACTTTTGGCGCGGGCGCTTAATTTTCGGAATTTTTTTTCACTACTGTATAGGTTACAAGTGCGCAATTATTTGTTTACATTTTACCGGCAAGTTTTTTACCCCAAGATGGTACTCAGAATAGAATCCTATACGGCTTCTGATTGGTTGATACAGGATTGGAATTACATTTAATCGAAAGCTTATCAAATTAGGTTTAAAAATTGCCGAAAATCATATTCACATTTTACGAAGTATAGAAAATATCTTCAATTTCTGCATGTCGGAGCCATTAAAAATATGCCTTTTTCAGTAAGCGAAAAAAGTAGACGATTTTTTTCAACTGCATTTTAGGTCAATTTGAGCCGCATGACCCTATATTTTTTGTTGGTTGTAATGCAACACTGGCATTTCTAGTAACAGGAACTGCCACCCGTTTTTCCCTAGTTTGTGTAGTCTTCGAGAAAAAAAATACGGAACACTAGTGGTATCCTATGGAAAATGCATTACGAATAATTGCGCTCTTGTAACCTATAGAGAAATGACACTTTTTTTTAATAAGGCTTTGAAAAATATCAAAAATTGTCATTTTGCTCGGGAAAAATGTGAAACAGTGAGAAACGGGGTCAAATGGACTTTTCGTCGACGTGAATTCATTCTATAGTCTGTTTCCTATTTGTATTTATTTCTGTATCTAAATCTAGGGTGGGCTCGAATGTCGACAAGGTATGAAGAGTATGCAACGTTTTTGTGATATCTACTGTTTTTATCGGAAAGAGCATGTATAAATCTTGAATTTGAAGGTAAATTTTGGTTTTTAACCTTAATGACAGTGTCTCAGTTGCTGTTCTAGCAAAAAGCTAATTTCGTGAAAATTGGCCAAAAGGGTCCCTAAGCAAATACCAACGATTTAGTTAAATTGCAAAGTAGAAAAAATAATCTTGGCATTGAATATCGTAGTCTAAGAATAGTTTCTCTGGTTAAAGTAGAAATATCATAATATTTTCAACATTTGGGAAAACTATAGTCTGTTTCAAAAACGTGTTTTTTCGAGAAATGGTTTCATATATAGCCATTCTTCCAAATTCGATGTAGCTTTTCCATATCAGAACGGTTTTGTCGACAATATGGTCAGTGTTGGATGACCTTCGAAAAATTTAGCCAATAAATTAACATTATCTTCATGTCTCTTTGACCAGTACCGTTTTTGGTGAAAAAATCAGTTCCAATTTTAGGCCTGATCGGCGGGCAAAAACTAATTCTCCAAATTCAGAGAGTGATCAGATAATGTTTTGAAGATGTGATATCATCTAGATAGACGCGAGCGCGACTTTTGGCGCGGGCGCTTAATTTTCGGAAATTTTTTTCACTACTGTATAGGTTACAAGTGCGCAATTATTTGTTTACATTTTACCGGCAAGTTTTTTACCCCAAGATGGTACTCAGAATAGAATCCTATACGGCTTCTGATTGGTTGATACAGGATTGGAATTACATTTAATCGAAAGCTTATCAAATTAGGTTTAAAAATTGCCGAAAATCATATTCACATTTTACGAAGTATAGAAAATATCTTCAATTTCTGCATGTCGGAGCCATTAAAAATATGCCTTTTTCAGTAAGCGAAAAAAGTAGACGATTTTTTTCAACTGCATTTTAGGTCAATTTGAGCCGCATGACCCTATATTTTTTGTTGGTTGTAATGCAACACTGGCATTTCTAGTAACAGGAACTGCCACCCGTTTTTCCCTAGTTTGTGTAGTCTTCGAGAAAAAAAATACGGAACACTAGTGGTATCCTATGGAAAATGCATTACGAATAATTGCGCTCTTGTAACCTATAGAGAAATGACACTTTTTTTTAATAAGGCTTTGAAAAATATCAAAAATTGTCATTTTGCTCGGGAAAAATGTGAAACAGTGAGAAACGGGGTCAAATGGACTTTTCGTCGACGTGAATTCATTCTATAGTCTGTTTCCTATTTGTATTTATTTCTGTATCTAAATCTAGGGTGGGCTCGAATGTCGACAAGGTATGAAGAGTATGCAACGTTTTTGTGATATCTACTGTTTTTATCGGAAAGAGCATGTATAAATCTTGAATTTGAAGGTAAATTTTGGTTTTTAACCTTAATGACAGTGTCTCAGTTGCTGTTCTAGCAAAAAGCTAATTTCGTGAAAATTGGCCAAAAGGGTCCCTAAGCAAATACCAACGATTTAGTTAAATTGCAAAGTAGAAAAAATAATCTTGGCATTGAATATCGTAGTCTAAGAATAGTTTCTCTGGTTAAAGTAGAAATATCATAATATTTTCAACATTTGGGAAAACTATAGTCTGTTTCAAAAACGTGTTTTTTCGAGAAATGGTTTCATATATAGCCATTCTTCCAAATTCGATGTAGCTTTTCCATATCAGAACGGTTTTGTCGACAATATGGTCAGTGTTGGATGACCTTCGAAAAATTTAGCCAATAAATTAACATTATCTTCATGTCTCTTTGACCAGTACCGTTTTTGGTGAAAAAATCAGTTCCAATTTTAGGCCTGATCGGCGGGCAAAAACTAATTCTCCAAATTCAGAGAGTGATCAGATAATGTTTTGAAGATGTGATATCATCTAGATAGACGCGAGCGCGACTTTTGGCGCGGGCGCTTAATTTTCGGAAATTTTTTTCACTACTGTATAGGTTACAAGTGCGCAATTATTTGTTTACATTTTACCGGCAAGTTTTTTACCCCAAGATGGTACTCAGAATAGAATCCTATACGGCTTCTGATTGGTTGATACAGGATTGGAATTACATTTAATCGAAAGCTTATCAAATTAGGTTTAAAAATTGCCGAAAATCATATTCACATTTTACGAAGTATAGAAAATATCTTCAATTTCTGCATGTCGGAGCCATTAAAAATATGCCTTTTTCAGTAAGCGAAAAAAGTAGACGATTTTTTTCAACTGCATTTTAGGTCAATTTGAGCCGCATGACCCTATATTTTTTGTTGGTTGTAATGCAACACTGGCATTTCTAGTAACAGGAACTGCCACCCGTTTTTCCCTAGTTTGTGTAGTCTTCGAGAAAAAAAATACGGAACACTAGTGGTATCCTATGGAAAATGCATTACGAATAATTGCGCTCTTGTAACCTGAAGATACCAAGGCTTACTAAACTTTAGGAGTTGTCCTTCTGTTAAATGACTAGAAAACATTATGATTATGTTTCAAGGCAAACGTAAATTACTCGTGTCTTACATAATGAGACACTACACTTACCAAAGAGGAAATCCTGGATAATCATAGGTCTGTTCTTTGATCCTTTGGTATTTCAACCAAAGATGAAGAACTGGATCTTCCATCACTGTATTGGATACCTAAACTACATAAGTGTCCTTACAAACAACGGTATATTGCTGGGTCTTTCAAGTGCTCCACGAAACCCCTTTCTAAATTATTAACATCCATTTTATCAGCAATCAAAGACGGGCTTCAAAGTTATTGTGAAACTGCCTATTCTAGAGGTGGCGTGAATCAGATGTGGATACTTAAAAATTCCAAAGATCTTTTAGAGTACATACAATCTAACTCTCTTTCATCTTGTAACAGTATTAAAACATTTGACTTTTCTACTCTTTACACTAGTATTCCACATTCCAAACTAAAAGACAAATTAAAAGAGTTGGTATTACTTTGCTTCATAAAAAAGAATGGCCAACGTAGATACAAGTATCTTGTCTTAGGGAGGGATAAATCATACTTTGTAAAGAACCATTCTGATTCAAACAAAAAATTCTCTGAAACCGATATTATCAAGATGCTTGATTTCTTGATTGCCAACATATTTGTTACGTTCGGAGGACGTGTTTTTCAACAGACTGTCGGTATCCCAATGGGAACAAACTGTGCCCCTCTACTTGCTGACTTGTTTCTTTATTATTATGAGGCTGACTTCATGCAGGAACTTCTTAGGAAGAAAGATAAGAAGTTAGCAATATCCTTTAACTCTACTTTCCGCTATATAGATGACGTTCTTTCACTAAACAATTCAAAATTTGGTGACTATGTGGATCGCATCTATCCCATCGAATTGGAGATAAAGGATTTTACAGATACAGTTAAGTCGGCTTCATATCTTGACTTACATCTAGAAATTGACAATGAGGGTCGGTTGAAGACAAAACTTTACGACACAAGAGATGATTTCAGCTTTCCAATTGTGAACTTTCCATTTCTAAGTAGCAACATTCCAGCAGCACCTGCATTCCCGTGCTTGCATTTCCTATCATGATTGTCTTGATAGAGGGTTACTGCTCACAAGAAAGTTATTAAAGCAAGAGTTCCAAATGGTGAAGTTGAAATCATCCCTTCATAAATTTTACGGACGTCATCACGAGTTGGTTGACCGTTATGGAATAACCGTTTCACAAATGATATCGGATATGTTCCTTACGTCGTAACTACAATCCCCTTCCCTTTCATGAATTTGACCTACCGAATTAGACTATTTACCGGATTTGTAATCACATAAGCAACACGACGGGTGCCGCATGTGGAGCAGGATCTGCTTACCCTTCCGGAGCACCTGAGATCACCCCTAGTTTTTGGTGGGGTTCGTGTTGTTTATTCTTTAGTTTTCTATGTTGTGTCATGTGTACTATTGTTTTTCTGTTTTTCTTTTTCATTTTTAGCCATGGCGTTGTCAGTTTGTTTTAGATTTACGAGTTTTACTGTCCCTTTGGTGTCTTTCGTCCCTCTTTTAAAACAAGATATATAAAAAAGAATAAAAAACTGTGACATCAGTTGTGGTAATATTTTGTAAAAGCGAGACGAAAGATACCAGAGGGACAGTCAAACTCACAAATCGGAAAAAATCTGATAACGCCATGGCTAAAATTGAAAGGGAAAAACAGACAAACAATAGTACACATGACACAACATCGAAAACTAAAGAATAAACAACACGAACCTACAAAAAACTAGGGGTGATCTCAGGTGCCCCAGAAGGGTAAGCGGATTCTGATCCACATATCACATCCGTCGTGTTGTTTATGTGATAACAATCCTAGTAAATAGTCTAATTCAGTAGTTCAAATTCATGAAAGGGAAGGGTATTGTAGTTACGACGTAAGAAACATATTCAATATCATCTGGGAAACAGTTATTCCATAACGGTCAACCAACTCGTGATGGCGTCCGTAAAATTTACGAAGAGATGATTGCAACTTAATCATTTCGAACTCTTGATTTAATAGCTTCCTTGTGAGCAACAACCCTCTATCAAGAAAAATCATGATAGAAAATGCAAGCACGGGAATATCGTATATTGGGAGATATATACATTGTATGCAGGTGCTGCTGGAATGTTGCTATTTAGTAATGGAAAGTTCACAATTGGAAAGCTGAAATCATCTCTTTTGTCGTGAAGTTTTGTTTTCAATCGACCCTCATTGTCAATTTCTAGATGTCAGTCAAGATAAGAGGCCGACCTATCTTTAATATCTAGTTCAATGGGATAGATGCATTCAACATAGTCACCAAATTTTGAATTATTTAGTGACAGGACATCATCTATATAGCGGAAAGTAGATTTATAGTGTATTGCTAACTTCTTATTTTTCTTCCTAAGAAGTTTGAAAATTGATTCCTACTAAAGAAAATTATAAAGTAAAAAATGCCAATTCAAACAATTCACTGTTCAAAATATATGTATTGTTTATACCGTGGAAGTAATATTGAAAGGAATAACAACGCAAGATCAAAGGATTCGTCTAAGTTGCCGCATATTCGTTAATCAGTTTACGATATGGAAAGGCAGTTGATTCTCCGCATGTGATCGATCAAATCACTAAAACTTTTCGGTCGTTTTCGTGTTAACGATAAATTACAAATCGACATCTTGTTGTCGTATACATGTGCGGAGTAACCCGAATAGACCACTCGTTACATTCCTCTGATGTCACTGCCGAATAGATTAATCGCTTAATGCTGAATTTAGTGTTATTTTCCTATTTCTGTTTATTTCGATCTTAATAGTTTTAGCCGACAGCAAGCACATAATTGATTGTATTCAATTTCAATATTTACAAACAGTTAAGACATTTCTTAAAGAAAAAAAGAATATGATTGTACTAAAAATGTTTGGACCCCCTTTACTCACAAACATTTCCATTTATTAAAATAATTCGTATAAATCAATTTGAGGTTAAACAGATAGGCTCAAGCATATGTGATCATATGTGTCTGGTTTTTTTTTGTAGTTTGTTGTATTAACTGTATTAAAACACTTTTTAAAAACAAATATATTTACGAACTTATTATCCCGATTTTAGTTGACCAGTTTCAATAATGTAACCAATGACATTTATTTTAAATCTTGATAAAAGTTGCACATTTCAACAGTAAAAAAATCTATGTCTTCATTTGTCTTCACTATTTTGTAAAACATCATGTGAAACTTGATCGCTTCGTTGGTATTACCTGTTTTACTTGGGATTCTATTTCAACCAGAATATACCTTTTAATCAGTTTAAAACGAACGGTAAAAAGTAAGATATGTAAGAATAGATACAAATTTTCATTTTAACAATGCTAATGTCAAAGAAAATATGTATTTGCAATTCATATAATATCCTTCGATATACAAACAATTAAGTTGTAATAGCACACACTCATAGTACGTCACATCCGGTTGCATACGGAAAAGGACATGTTTATGACGTCCTAACAAAATGTAGCGGGCAGGGGCTTGACATGCTACGACCCAAGAGTTTTTACTCAAATATTATGAGTAGTTTGTATATAACAAAGTCAGTATGACAAGATATAAGCTGGTCAGTATAGGCTTTTGCTAAAAGTCACATATACAAGTTTTCTATATTTTATTCATTTCAAGTTATATTCAAGATATGACAAGATTCTATTCAGTATAATACATCTAGTGATTTATCTCTAAACTCAAGAGATATTTTCTTATTTATCTCTACACTCAAGATATATTTATTAACTTATCTCTACACTCAAGAAATAATATGTTGGTGTGTCAGAAAAATACATAAAAAGGCTGAGTTCTGCTTTCTTACTAAGAAAATAAAGTACCTAAGAGAAAATCCTTACTTCAAGTGAATTTAGTCAGAAGACCTCTTTCTAACTATTTGGTATAAAGTTGTAACTGATACCTCACCAGTAACTAAAAAAATGTTTATTATTATTAGTTATATTTCAGAACCTTTCCTGAATAACTAACAATGAAATACAGTTTATACCTGTCCTAAGTCAGGAATCTGATGTACAGTAGTTGTCGTTTGTTTATGTAATATATACGTGTTTCTCGTTTCTCGTTTTGTTTATATAGATTAGACCGTTGGTTTTCCCGTTTGAATGGTTTTACACTAGTAATTTTGGGGCCCTTTATAGCTTGTTGTTCGGTGTGAGCCAAGGCTCCGTGTTGAAGGCCGTACTTTTACCTATAATGGTTTAATTTTTAAATTGTTATTTGGAAGGAGAGTTGTCTCATTGGCACTCACACCACATCTTCCTATATCTATATACCATACATAAACTGTTTTGTTTATTATAATTTCCGGACCTTTAGGAAATTATCCCTTAACTGCCTTCTTTCCTATTTAATTCTATTTATTACAAAAAGACAAACGTTAACAGTAAACATGAACTTCATTGAACAATTTCAATAATCCTAACTTTAAAAAGATAAACTAGAAATAAAGCTTTGCTACTAAAATGAAATATTCCTTACTTTAAAAACGTTAACTCTACTATTTAACTTTACAAATTTACCTTTAAAAAATAAAAGTTTCTAAGAAAAATTAACCATTTTGACTAAAATAAATAACGAGCAAATAAAAATACAAACTGTAAGAACCAAAAGATTAAGCAGAACTGACGACCAAGCGTCGAAATTACGTCAATGTTGGATTGTTGGCAAAGTTGGAAAACTGTTGGATTGTTGGATTGCGCGCTTGCCGTCCAACTAAATATTTAAATTCTATAATAAATTACAAAAATCACAATAATATACAATTTAAGTAACCTTTATATACAGCGCCACCGGAAGTCACAATACGTTAACAACATTGCGAAAAGTGTGTGTGTCAGCGG
Source organism: Mytilus trossulus (assembly GCF_036588685.1). NCBI lineage: Eukaryota > Metazoa > Mollusca > Bivalvia > Mytilida > Mytilidae > Mytilus > Mytilus trossulus. Next base: position 63,328,584 of record NC_086374.1, read on the forward strand.
CGGATCAAAATGTTAAATATCAAGGATAGTGATCCTTAACATCAACAAAACATTGAAGACGTTGACTACAAATACTAAAAGGAATTACAAGAAGTATGTGAAAACAGTTGACAACACGTAAAAATAGTGTTTTTATTGAAGAATCGTCCCAAGTGACACATGGGTTTTACTGCGCATGTCTATACATTTCATTCATAAAATTCAAGTACAGGTGCGTGTAATTTACTACGATTTACTATAGTTTCTACAATTGGATCATCACAAAAATACAAGACGTTCAGTTGGATTATTCAGTGGATTATTATTATGAACTGGTAATTATTACATGAACTTCAACTGGTTTATCAAATATTCAAATGACAATAATTCAATATTTCTAGAAAACTCATAACATTGTAATTGTTCTAACTTCATTAAATGTTAATTAAAACTTATTTGCTTCAAATTCAATTATCATATGTTCCAGACTACAAACATTACAAGAAGTATAATACAAGTTATTTCACACAGTTACTGTTTCCTACATAATAACTTTCATAAAAAATACAGAATATTAAAACAGTATGTATTATTAATACCAATTTAAAACATACATCAAAAATATCTTACAAGTCTATGACACCACAATAAAATACATGTACCCTAGTCTTCGTACTCTACAATAAGATGGGTCTGAGATAGATTCGAGGCACGATTTAAGAGTGTCCTAAGATGATCCTAAGTCTATCATATAATTGGTCTGAGATGTGTCTTTGGACTAATATAATGATACTTTCGAGAACATCACCCAGGTTTTCATGGAGTGAATAATCAAAATTCAAGGATTAAAATTTTTCAAATCAAACCAATACATTTATTTAATAAGATAATATTGTATTGTGTATCACGTACTTTTAAAAAGCTATTCAGTTGTAAACATTGTTGTTTGCCACTTTTTGTGCTGACATGAATTGTCATTGATAAGGTTATATTTATAAATTTACTGTTTACAAATTTTTATATTTTTTTAAAACACCAAGGCTTTTCTACCTCAGACACAGATTACCTTAGCTGTATTTGACAAACTTTTAGGAATTTTGGTCCTCAATGCTCTTGAACTTCGTACTTTATTTTGCCTTTTTTAAACTCTTTTGGATTCGAGCGTCACTGATGAGTCTTTTGTAGACGAAACGCACGGCTGGCGTATATATTAAATTTAGTCCTGGTATCCAAGATGAGTTTATTTACAACCACTGGATCGATGCTGTTGGTGGAGATTATTTCCTCGAGGTTATCACAAGCCCAGTAGTCAGAACTTTTTGTGCTGACACGAATTGTCATTGATATGGTTATATTATAAATTTTTTATTGTTTTTGGAAACACTCAGGTTTTTCTACCTCATTACCTTAGCTGTATTTGGCAAAACTTTTAGGAATTTTGGTCCTCAATGCTCTTGAACTTCGTACTTTATATGGTCTTTTTAACTTTTTTAGTCCTGATATCTATGACGAGTTTATTCACATCTGATAAATTGCATGAACATCGTCGTAGGTATAAGTTTGGGTAATTAAAACATAGTCCTGTCCAACAAGAAAACGAATACATTTTGGTCAACATGTAAAATATAAATTGAATAATACGTTATACAAAAGAAAGGAAAAAAAACACAAACAAATCAAACAAATATGACAAACATGAACCAACGACAACCACTCAATTTGACTTGAGACGAGCAAACAAAGAACGTTTTCATTTAAAACCAAAGCCTTCTCTAACATCAGAAGGTAGTGTTACAACTGAACAAATGAGCAAACGGTAAAGATCTGTTTTAAATGGATGAACTCAACTGATCACTACAAATCACAAATAAATCAACTTATTTGAAAAATAAATATAGACACAAGGTACCGATATCAGAGAACTTGCATTTACCGAAAGTTAATTCACAGTCAAATACATAAATACAATTAATACATACAAGTATCGAACAATACAACGATGGATTGAGATGAATGTATAATATATGTGTGTGTTTTAAGAAAGGTATGTGATTTATTTTAACGGTTTTCTATCTAGAAATTATGTGAGGCAAGGCTCTGTGTTGAGGTCGTACTTTTACCTATAATGGTTTACCTTTACATATTGTACCTTTGGTGAGATAATTATCCAATTGGCACTCATATCACATCTTCATATATCTAATTACAATTCAGTATATACGTCTTTGGAACTCTTACAATTACATGAGCTGAAACCTGAGGTGTACGCTGTCATATACACATTTCCTCAAAATGATTCTATTAATACTTAATGGTTGTTTATTTCGTTGACTATTTTACATGTCATTCAATTTAGATTACTTTTTTTTTGGAAAATATAACAGGTGCCGCTTAAATTATGCATACGTTTTTTTTTATAACTAAATGGCTAGTTTTCTTCACAAAAATGTATGTGAAATATACCTCTTACTGAAGAAAATTCTTTAGTTTTCCCAAATTCAAGGGAACCTTCCTTTTTAAATTGTTGAATTCTGCAGACAGCAATTCACCAGTTATCCGTATGCAGTTACCTCAGCGTATATTTTCTCGTCGCAATACGAAAGTGTCAAAGGGTAAACAAAGTTGGCTGAGAGAAATTAACAAAACGTAAACATCGAAACAAACTATATCTTATTGTACGTACATGTGATTCCAAATAAATTAGTTATGCTCTTCAACCTTGTACTTGGTTTGGCTTTCTAACTATTTTTATATGAGCGTCACTGATGAGTCTTGTGAAGACGAAACGCGCGTCTGGCGTAACAAAATATAAACCTGGGGTGGTGTTCTCGAAGCTATCTTAGGATTAGGACGTGTCTTAACTTAGGATATATCTCATTTTTCGTCCTAAATTTAGGACACCCAATTAGGTGTCTTAAGAGCATCCTATCTTCATCCTAGTGTAATAAAGTTTGGATTTCACTTTTTGCTCATTATTTTACGTGAAAATGGACATGAAATGAAACGGAGCATCGGTTATTAACTCGTATATAAAGAAATTGTGCATGATTTTAAACTTTGAACTTCGTGTTTCACGATACGATTACACTACAAATTTATTTCTCATTTCGAAACAAATTGTTTTCCAGTTTAATTAACAATCTTTTTAGATATAATTACATTGGTAATTAAGCATTTAATTCTGTACATGTTATTATAAAATTCGTATACAATTGTATTGAATAATTTCGTCATTAATAAATGTTTTATCAAAAAATATCTTTAACGATTTAAAATTTCGACTTAGGATATGTTTAGGACGTCCTAACATAAGATTCGTCTGAGATAGCTTCGAGACACAACTTAAGAGTGTCCTAAGTTGGTCTTAAGTCCATCCTAAAATTGGTCTAAGATGTGTCTTATGACGAATCTTAAGATACTTTCGAGAACACCACCCCTGGTACCTTTGTTAACTATTTTATTCAACTTTGTTATTAGTACGGTGACCGAGTAAGGAAAATACACTTATTTAAGGAGTGTAATCGTCATTCGGACTATACGGCTAAAAATTACAAACTTATCATTTTGACATATCGTCAAAAAATCGTACGGTGTAATTTTTGTAAAATGGGCATGGAAGTACGTTTGTTGATTTGAAGGAAAAATCGAATTTGAAAAGTTTTGAGGTCTACATGGTTATAGAATATTCGTGTTACTGAATACATTGTTGTAACACATATTGTTTAAACGATTTCAAATAAAGATTTGTAAAATTTATCCGTAAATAAAGAGTTTTTGTAAAAGTTTACCACTACAAATATTTTGCATTTAATAGAGAACATTTCAATTATATTTCATCACTTGTTTTTACACAAAATGTTAAATAATCAACATTTATATGATATTTCATACCTTTATCAATCAATAATATTAAATCAAAAGTCTGTCCAATGGATATTACCTTGAAAAAGAATACAGCGAAGTAGTTCGGATCAGAGCTTTTTAGAAAGCTAAAACTTATAATTTTCTTAATTTTCAAAGTGTATATCACTGATGCGTTTTGTTTTAATCTGCGTCAAAAAAGCGTTTACCAGAACGTAATAGGTGTTTGCACATAACGTTATTGGTGTTTGGACATAACGTAATAGGTGTTTGCACCTAACGTAATAGATGTTTGGACATAATGTAATATGCATTTGCACATAGCGTAATCGGTATTTGCACATAATGTAAGCGATATCTGCACATAACGTAATAGTGTTTGCACATAATGATGTAGTTTTTATACAGCCCGTAACAGAGAAGTGATCGAATTGGTGTTTCTTTACCGTCAAAATTAGCTACGTTATCGACAAACTTAAATGAGTAGTGACCTTACTATTGGTACTTTGACGTTAAAAAGATTGACAATGCGGACAAACTTTCATATGTCGATAATCAAGTTTAATACCGATAATATTGAAAAAAATTCTAATAATATGAAACAAAATATGTCCATGAATCATTTCGATTGGGCGAAAAGTAGTCATTTCTTCAAAGTCAGAACAGAAAAAACAGGTTTATGGAAGGACGTCTTGATAGTACTATTTCCTTTACAATTTTACCCAAAACTAAAAGCAATATACTGGTAAACAATTAAAAAGGTGTACTTGATAAGAATGAAGTCCTTTATTATGTGTGATGGATTTGAATTCAATTAATAACTTTAAAATGTTTTCTCAAATGTATACACAAAAGGGAGGACTGGTATTTGTACTTCTGTTAGAATATGTCTTCGTCCGTTTCACATGCCAAACTTTTTTCTAGTACATTTTAAACGGGAAAATTTTGTTGAGAATTGTTTTCAATATGAGAAAATAACTAGCAAAACTATTTCTTGCAAAGGCACACAGAAAATATTTTTTTTAGTAAAAATCAGTAAAAATAATTTCTCCAAAATATACAATCGCCAGGACCTGACAGTTTTTAGCAGTGTATAAATAAAAATCGTCCGCAAAATTGCGCTTGCTGTCATTTTGATGGATCATGCAACATTTCACCTATTACCAATAAACAACATAGGTTCTCAATTACTTAAAAAAAGTTCTAGTATAGATAGAAACTTAGATAGATCAAATCATAGTAAGCATATAAACTTCAATAAATACAGTCGAATTTGTCTAAAGATTACACAAAGCTAGTTCTTAAAACGTTTGTATCAGGGAACACATTTTTCTTTGACTTTTAAAACGTATAGTGGAAACGGATTTCCCAACTATTCACTTATAATATTCCGTATTTCTGATTTTTTGTTCGATAACGTAAATTATACGACTTTTTTTTATGACTACGTGAACTTGTGCCATTTATTTTTACTGGTCTTTAGGAAGACAATTTACAATTTATAGTGAACGGAGGCACTTATACATAACCTTATAATTCTGTTTGGAAACAAAAATAAATTCCCAATATATAAATATACATGTATAAATATACATGTATTATGTGTCGTGAACATGATTGGATTTTGTAGATATAACTACCGCACAGAAAAAGTATCATGGATTTCGAGGCTTTCATATTCAAGGTTTTGAATTCTACCCTTGTTGAAAACCTGTGGAGTTCTTTACAGTTCATTAAAACATCAATTATTTTTTTTGTAAATTGGGTGCCGTTAAGTCATATCTTTTCATTTTCATATTTGTTTCGCTGTTTGTCTCTGTTGTTTGATCGTTTGATTGTTGGAACGATTAGTGGTATCTACCAATATTTACGAAAACTTTCTGAGAATTATGAATATTTCTTCTCTGTCAGATATGGATCATTACCAATGATAAAATGAAATGCCGTACATCACATCTTATAGAGGATTAAATTTCAAATATTCGTCAATAATTTAAGATAAAGAGCAATTTTCAAATGTTAAAGGGTACATTTGTAATTTTTGCTTCGATTTGAAAGAAATTTATTTCAGTTTTTTCTGTGACAAAGTACAAGCATAACCGTACGGTTACCTATATTTGTTAATGTTTTTGTCATTTGGGTCTTTTTGTGGATAGTTTTCTCCTTGGCAATAATACCACATCTTCTTTTTTATATGTCGGTATATAATTGCAACAATGTATGATTTACTTAATCCCAGGGACATGATAAACAGATAGGTATGAAAAAGAAAAGATATGGGGGTATTCTGTATCAGGCGAAAGAAAAACTATTACAGTGTTGAATCCCATAAATATTCAAAGTGCAAGCAGTGTATAATAAGTAATCGGTGATTTCTAAAATTAAAAGAACCTGGATAAAGTGATGCAAATAATTCTTTATACTAGTAAAAACTTTCAAAGAAACAATGTATAAACAACAGCATGTACAATGCAATTCGTTCTTGTTGTATGTAAACGTAAGCTATATTTGCCTTTTCATGGGAACAAAAGTATAGAGATTATAGACGATATAAAGAAAAAAAAATCGACCTAAACAATGAAAACTCACACATAGGACATGAAATATTTAGTCGATGAGGAAAATTAAATTATGTCACTTCTGAAATAAGTTTGTCGATAACGTAACTTATTCTGACGGTAAAGAAACGCGAATTCGATCACTTCTCTGTTACGGGCTGTACATAACTTAATAGGTATTTGCACATAAGTTAATAGGTATTTGCACATAAGGTAAACGATGTTTGCACATAGAGTGAACGATGTTTGCACATAGAGTAAACGATGTTTGCACATAGAGTAAACGATTTTTGCACATAAGGTAAACGAGGTTTGCACAAAACGTATTAGTTGTTTGCACATAGTGTTAAAGGCATTAGCACATGACATAATGAATGCTCACAGAGAGTATCAACTGTACGGCAAAACGCATATGAATTATGATGTATTATGTTGTTCACTGGAGATGCATATGTATCAACACAACATAACGCCAAAAGACTACCAAATCGTGAGATTTACATATAACAAAGGTGTATGAAAACAAAACGTTTAGAACATTTGACATAACAATTACACCTGAGAGAGGACGCAATTATTAATTGACTTACGTGAAGGAAGAATAGACACAACATATATACAATATGAGAGAATGGAAAGGTGGTTGATCATAAAGTTCCGAAGTATTCACAAAATATATAGTAGTTACAGCATAATGTAATGCTTATGTTACACAACAAAGTTCAGCAATGACATATCATAAAATTGTTTGACCAAACAAATTACTAAATTGACATAACACAGAGATTCCATGTCAGGATATAAAGGCATATGCACATAACATAAAGAAGAAATGACAGGACGTAAAGACAAAGCAACAAAACACATTAAATATTTACACTATAAGACAGTTCCTGCGTTCCATAGACCCAGTGTAAAACCTTTAAAACGGGAAAACCAACGATTCAATCTATATCAAGATGTACGTAACTAGTGGTGAAATGTCATGGAAATGGATAAAAAAACAAGGATAAGGATCCCTATACGATCTATAAGAAATTAAATGGAATACATTTGAAATAAATGTTATTTCTATTGAATCTATTTAGAGGTTTTTTAAAATCAAACTTTCCTCCGTAAGTAATTTTTTTTCGAATCCGTCTCATACTTTATCTATTGTTTGAGCAAGTCGGCTAAATTAAGGCTTTACAGGTAATTTCCTAATGCATGTAAAGCAAAACTTTGGTTGACTTGCTTGCTTAGTTTGTATAATTGTTTATACAAACTTTGTAAATAAGATTGACATCTTTAAACAATATGTATCGGCATAGTTTAACCTGTATTTATATAATTATTATATTTGAATTCAATTGGGTGTTATCATAATGATTGTACAAAAAAAAGAACGCAAGCACGCTAACTAAAGTCTTGCTTTACATGCTTAAAAAATACGTTGTAATATATATATATAGATAAAAAAAAAATGTATCATACAGTGAAAATGCGCCTCATATACAATACTAATGAATCGCTCTACAGTGAAAATGAAAGAATAGTATCATTATTCGACAGCAAACATGACTTGCATAAAGAAAGCATCATATTTGAATTCAGTTCAATATGAAGAAACTGAATAACAAAACATATTCTTCGTTATACAACTTTAATAATTGTGTTGAAATGTATATTTTTTCTGCAACAACATCTTACCTGTTAGTTATAAAACACCTGCACGATCTGTTAGTGAAATGTCCTCAATATTCACCTATTTTGGTATATATTTCACAGCTATTTGGATTTAGGCGCGAAAAAAAACCCGTTCGCATCTCTTACTTTGTTTTATTAGTATTATGTGTTTCTTAACATATACTTTTAAACTAATTTTCTTCATTTTCTTCAAAAAATAAAAATCAAGTCGTCTGTTTATTTATCATTTTACATCAAAAATTTCTGGCATATACAGTAAAAATGATATTTTAGGATCCGCACTTTACATACACTGAAAATAAGGACTGTAAAAAATCTGTCATAGGTTTGGAATGGCATGAAGTCACATTTGCCATAAATAAGAAATCTGCCATAGATTAGGAATCTGTCATAGATTTGGAACCCACCATAAATTTGATTCCTACATATTGATTATACAAAAATAAACACATATGTTGGAGTTTTAAACATTAATGACTTAGTTCTAAATTATTTGTTTAAAGGTAGACGATTTGATGAGAACATAAAAAAAACCAAGGTAGAATGATGATTTGTACAAGTTATCATCTTTTTTCAGTAAAAATTGTACTAGTAATTACTTGTACAATTGTATTTGTACAAATAATAACCACTGTGTACGATGGCATCATACACATAAATACTTGTATAACATGTTTGTACAAGTGATAACTTTTACAAATTATAACATGAACACGACATATATACATTTGATTGGACACAGAAAAATATATTCTTCCGAATTTCACAAACATACCAGCTAGCCGATTTAAAAAAAATAAATTGTAAAGATCTATTATATATTCAAATTTTCTCTTATATTATTGAGGCATCATTTGCATTCTTGTTATCTATGATGCTTCCTTGCTTGCTATTGATACAGGTAGGAAAGTGAAATTTACACACATTTTGCATGCCTATGGTCCATAAGGTATCGCCCCCTGGTGGCAGCTGCCTTTAGGAAATTATAATACGTTCCTATTTGAGGCTTACACAGTATGAGTCATAGACATGTTTTACTTCTTCTTTTTTTTGGCTAGTTATTATATGTTTAATTGATGCAACTTATTTTGAACAATACATATATGGATAACTATTTTTTCTTTTTTTTCGTTTTGAACTGCTTGTTTGTTTTCTATATCAACCACACTTGGTTAAAAATACATTAGTATTTAAAAAAAACTCACATATTATAGATTCCTTATCTACATATTCTTTTTTTTTGTTGGTTATTTTCATCCAGGATTGACCTTTACCTTTACTTTAATTGAGTCATACATAATAGATATAAATAACTTTGAAATTTTAAAATCTCTTATCGGAAAGGGAATTTCCATTTAAAATTAGTGTATGGGAATCACAGTGTACGAAACTATATGACAAATCAAAACGTGGAAAATATTCATAAATATTTCAGTCTTAAAGAGAACACAATATTCTCAAAATGACAGAAAGTGATACAGAATTAACACAACTTGAAAACAGTGATACATCCCGTCCATCAGATGAAATGGAAAGTACAGAACAAACTGGTATACTAGGTATAATTCAAAATAGATGGAATGATATAAAACGTTTCAAAAATGAAAGCCCTGGCTGCTTAAAGTGTGCGATTGTAGTTTTATCTGTATTGCTAATGATATCTGTCTGCGTAAACATTGTCATCAGCAGCAAAGAGGTAAGACCTATTGGGGAGAAGTCATTAGAAACAATCATACCACAAGTAAAGAAGTTCGACGAACTATTTGGGATAAGTCATTTTCTGAAAAAGTAGAATCAATCGGACCCTAAGTAAAGAAGTTCAACAAGTATTTGTCTATGTAAAACAATATCCATATAAAAGTGAATTTACAATCAATTAATGATATTAATGACGACAAGACATTTTAAATTAACTTATTTTTACCGAATTTAAAACCCTAGAAAAAAAGATTTGATAGAAAAAATGTCTTTCATTTAACTACAGTATATCTTTACAGAAACAAAGTTGCATTCATGATGAAAGCTACCAAAATATAAATAACCTACCTATGCAAAAAATAAAGGATGACAACAACTGCTCAGGAAAACAAACAAACAATGAAAGTAGAAACATCGGTGAGTAAGGAATCAATAGCATGACACACTAACAGAACTTATTATACACAAAAATAGAGACGTTTGATAAAATCAACAATATTAAAGTCGAATGGCACGTTAACCCAAACGTATGTAAGATGTATAAAATCACCAAAGGGCCTAGTATAGATGACACAAAGTAAAGATGTCCTATATAATAACTTAAACGTTAAAAATTGTGTATAACGTCAATGAACAAAAAACTAAAATGACAAAACTAGTCTAACGAAACATAACAGACATTTGTTTCCCTAATTTTATTTAACATATATCATTTATTATACAAAATAGAATTAATAAAAAGAAGAAGTTAAATCGAAAGTGAAAATAGAAAAAAATCCATACTTTTCTACATACATTGATATTCATATAACGAGGTTAAATCTAACTGAACTTTGCTATCAAAATAAATAAGATAAACACAAAAATATGATAACAACAACACAGATAAAGCATAAGTACTATTTTCTTCTTTCTGTAATAAAACATAGAGACGAATTGTAGAGTATTACCTTAATTTTATTTTGATCTTACTGCTTTTGTTGGATAATATGTAATTTTAATTTTGTTTGTTGAAAAAATGATATTTTTACTCAGATATATGTCAGCAATTTAGTCATTCACATGTATGTATGCTGACATTGGATAAGGCTTACATCTAAAACAAGTTTTTATTTGTTGAAGGAATGATTTTAAAGCTCGAATTATGGGAAGATGTGCTAAAAATATTATTGCGACTTCAAACTAATTTTGTTTTAAGTCAAATATCATACGATGAAAGAGAAATTGCGTTGTGTAAAAAAGACAGAAATCACTTTTATATTTCATGTGACCAACCATTTCACGATAACTGCACTGTTATTCATAAAAGTGAAGACAATACCACTATAACTACTATTCAGGAAGCAGGTGATCGAGTGCTGACGTATGAAATACCTACAAAATGCATTGATCGAAGAGCTGTGCTTGAATGGATTCAAACACAAATGTAAGAGTACAAGCCAATAAAACCCAAAATTGAAGTTTGCAATATATATATTTGTATCTTAATATCTTGAAATATTGTGGTTTTCATATTATTTGACAAATCAAGAGTAATCAATTGCTTTTTATTGTGCTTATGTACAGTGAAGCGATAGGAGAAAAATGAATGTACTGATTTTATGTCATTTTGAATTTTGAATTGTATAACATTTGATCTTGAAAAGAAGAGGTTTACCGAAAGCATATTTCAAATCCAAAAATATTTTAAGTAGTATACTATCTTGCTCTTACATTATTTTGCAATGTTTTTATTTTTGTAGTGCTTTTTTTTTAATGTTTGTAATCACACTTTTTTATTTTATTGTCATTGTCAATTGATATCGTTGCAAGATGCATACTTACCGGTGTAACTGAACAATTGCTTTAAAAAATAAAGAAATCATGAAAGGTAACACCGATCTGGAATAACTTATCACCTGGATGATATAAACTCCTTTTTATTTCTGAGTTCAAATCATTATTATAAAAGGAGATGGTAATTTGACTTTAGAAGTTGATGCGAGTTTCTAAATTTTCGATTGCAATCTAATTATTCAATACTGCGACAAATCTTTCTAAACAAGGAGTCAGTTATTTTTAGACTTGGAAAGCATTGACTCATCAGATTGCAAAAAGGACGAATGTTTCATATCATGTATATTTATATTTAAAGAGAGGCAACTTGAAAACTGCATGTCAAAGGTCAACGGCATTGTAAAAAACTAAATGATTTTTCTATCAGGAATATGTTAACTAAATTTCAAATACATGACCTTGTAAAAAAAATGTGCGTTACAATAAAATACTAGAGAACATAGAGACTGTAATACCTGCAAAGTCATCATAGATGAATTACATTTTTTTCTGAATTCCAAGATAAACGAAAATTTCAGACAAAATCTATTTATTGATAAAATAAATAGGATGAACCGTTCATTCATTTCCCTGATGCAAAAACGTTATGTAATTTATTTTACCATGATTCCTTTTCATGCCTTTGAACATGTTATAATTATTTGCTTTTGTCAAAAAGGGTTATCAGAACTGAACTGCATTTATACAATCAGATACGTTTTTTGGCATATTGTTTTGTTTTTATTTTGATGTTTATTGTTTGTTTAAAATTGTATTGCCGAAAACATACTGTAATTGTTTACTGACTATAAGATTGATTTCATATGATTTGATGAAAAAGTATAATAGAGAAAAATTAGTTTTATAACCCTTTCAATAGAAATTTGTCGTTTGAATCTTCATAAAATTATAACCTTAATATGAAATACTCACATTAGTAACACACAACAAGAATCAGGTTTTAAAAATTTCATTAAAATATAAGTTAACTTAAAACGTATAAAAATTAAATCTTATGCTTTAAGTAGATATATTATTGAGATAAACGAGAAGACCAAATAGTTTGTTGTCTTTGTTAGAAGCATTCCACCCCTTTGTTAATGCTTTCCGTGGAATGTGTAGCTACGTTAAGTGTATCAGTGACGTATACTTTATGTGCATTTTATTTACACAAAGAGTAAATGACAGTATACGGGATTGTTTTTTGTCGGTATCATAAATTATCGTCCAAATCTTTATTCAATATTAGTCATTTATAAATTTATTTATGAATGGGGAAAAATATCAACAATTAGAATAGAGAGAAGTAACTATACAACATGAACAAAGGGTAATAACTCTAAACAATCATTTTTTTTAAATTTTAGCTTTGATATGTAATAGGAAATTTCACTTGTAAAATTAGTTACAAGGGATCATAGTCTCATCTGTTATCAATAAAACTATAACTTGAAAAAGAACTTTAATACTGTGTGAAACAGATCTTCAAAGTTAACACAATATTCTAAAAATGAGAGAAAATGAAGAATAAGAATGACACAGACCAAAAAGAATAAAAAAGACAATGAATTTCCTGTACTTAAAAAAAAAAAAAAATCGTTTTATATTTTCATACTATCATGTTAATCATATTGTTTTCTTAGTCGAATTATAAGTTGTAATTGTAGTTTTCTCTGATACGTAGTTTTTATTATCATTCTCTTCATATTTCATGTTTACTGACATCGGTGGTAAATGCATTCTAACTGGTCTTCATTCGTATATGAAGCGTGCTTAACACAAGTGAGTGTCTTTCAAAAACTGAAATATTCGACTATTCGAAGTTTAGAAATATACACATAAGATAATTGACTTGATGACTGTGATAAACAACTTACCGTTTCATGCAATTATTTGTCAAGCCATGTTGCCAACCATGCTGGTTTGGTGAATTTTACCTTTGGTTTAAACTTGTTTATTTCTATATCTAAACAAATGAAGGACTGTAATCCGGTTTTTTTTCTTTCTCATGTGACTGTTTATGTAGGATCAGTGAATAATGTATCTATATTTTGTGCTCGTATGAATACTTTGTAAAATGCAACTAACACAGAATATAAATTTATGATCTATTTTGTTAATCAAATCCGATGTTATTTTTTGCACTTCAGAGTTTCTGTTGTTTTTTGTTTCTCTCGGTTTTAGTTGATAACCCGGAGTTCCTTCTCTCAATTAATTCATGACTTTTGAACATCGGTATACTACTTTTGCCTTTACTTATCACTCTTGTTATCAGACAGTAATGATAATAATAATAATAATAATAATAATAATAATAATAATAATAATAATAATAATAATAATAATAATAATAATAATAATAATAAAAATAATAATAATAATCGTAATAATAATAATAATAATAATAATAATAATAATAATAAAAAAAAGATAATAATAGTTATTATATTAGCAAAAAAATAGGCTTTTTAACATTTTTAGTACTATTTTAATAAACATTTTATTTTGAAAACAAACAATAATGTAACAATATAAAATATGATTTCAAAGATATAAGTCGTTTTGGTATCACAACTCAATTGTCTATCTTTTCACCTGAATTAAAAATTAAACTCCTTTCGTTAATTTAAAGGAAACCGTAAACTATGAACGACGTGTTTTCACAATTCTATTGTTTCTATTTCTTATACTCTGCCTTATATAATCCACCACACTATTTCGCCAGTTTTTCCACTAATGTCTTTATTTAAACCTAACCTAGAATTATCTAAATCCCATGCCGTTGTTTTATTCCAACATACAATAAAGATTTGATAATATTTCTGATAGGTTTGTTATTCTGTGTCCAGAGTCCACCAATAGAAACTAATTCCTTAGCTTTAACTTATCCATTTATTGAATATGATTCAATTTAACGTTATGTTGGTCGACGTTGATGACAGTATTCATTAAGAAATTTTTCGCACTATATAGTATATTCCATATAAGTACTTGACGCTAAAGTTGATGAAGACGTACCGTGATTTCTAACGTACATCGGGTTAGTAAAAGTTACATCTGGAGGTGGACCACTTGGGCTGTAAAAAGCATAAAATATTAGTATTAACAAAATAGAGACACGGACAAATGTTATTTCATTAACACGGATTTTGAAATTGAGTTGATAGAGATACAGATACCAGCGACAAATTCTTTTCATCACTAGTATTTCAATCGGATTAAACATTTGGCAAGGAACAAGGTGTAAACGAGTGGTTTTAGTTATAAGAAAGAAGCATATTTGTACACACTTATTGCGTAATCAAATAAAACTTTTATCTATTCTTTAAATGTAGGATCTACCATGTCCTATAGCAGTTCTTTTTCATTAATTCATGGATGCAACGAGAAATCTTTTTGATTTACTACGTTAGAAATGCAATAAGATAACTCAAATGATCCACTTCATATACGGTGAAGAGAATGTTGCTCCTCTTGTTTGTATTGCGTATTGATATTGAAATAAACGGTGAATGAATTCATAGCTAGGTATAAAACAAAAAATAAAAGCAAGGTAATAACCAAACATGACTACCTATCTGTTATAGAGGATACATGAGCACATTCAACTCCAAAGATGTAGAGAATAACAGTCAAACTGACAATTAAAGTGGCTATTGGATGATACAAACCTCGGTTGTGGAAGATTGATGCTTTCAGAAGATCCTTTGTCTAAATTGTCGTTTAAGCTGCTGAAATAAAGTATAAAGTTTATAGAATTTCCTTTGAAACAAAATACTGTATATGAATATTTACGCGAGATTTAGACGTGATATGGTATTGACTGTTAGCTAAGCAATACTGAGATATTTTGGCTATTTTTTATATCCTTTTAGGTGTACAGCTCCTCAACGTTTTTGCACTTCTTATACATCCTTGCTTAAATATTCGGCTTAGAGTGTCCATTTTGTAGCAAATCCAGAAAAGCGTTTCGGACAACATGGCAATTAGAACGTGTTTGTAATTTTTTTTTCCGTTTATCATATAAGCCAAAATATTATAATTTGATATTTTTCGAAAAGAAAATAATTCTAAATTGTTCATTACTTATGCATATTACGGAATACAACAGATGTCAGCCGCGTAAACAAAGCTTAAAATGAACCAACAATAAACGGTCAGATAGTTATCAAAGGTACTAGGATTAAGGTTATCTATTCCTGGGATAAAACAATCCATAGTTTTCCGAAAAATTTAAAGTTAGAATAATTTTATAGCTGATATCACAATATACGTACTTATCATGACGGTACAACGTCTCACTTTCCTCAGTAAATGGCAAATTACTTGTATTACGTCGTTTTGGTATTCTAGTCCTGTGACAAAAAGAAAGTAATATTAATTTGCATTTCAAAAATTGGTGTTTCAAGAATATTCACAATTAGTATTCTAACAGTACAGTTATCTGTAAATATCTCTTAAATCGTAAATAATTTTTTTATAGGCAAAATTTTGATACAAGATTTCTACTCCTATTATGGTTTAGTAAAGCTATTTTATTTTCGTCATTTGATGATAGTTAATCTATTGAAATTCGATTTCTGCATCTACAAACACTATTCATAGTAACCATTAAATAATAATCGGTACGATCAAAGCGTTTTTGAACATAGTTCTGTAAAACATCTTTTATCATGAGTGATTTTTTTTTAAAAGTAAGCGGATAAAAATTCTGACTGGAAAAATCTGTTTCTTACCTATAATATCGGCATACAATAACTAGTGTTACAACCACAACTGTTACTATAAATATGAATATTATTATCATTATAATTATTGTATGCCACAGTCGAACATTTCTTGTTGTTAAATCCTTGTCCATCTGTGTAACAGCAATATTTTCTGTAAGGGAAAAATACATTTTTGAATACATGAACAAATGCTCATCAGTCAAAAAATATTTTAAGATTAAAATGATATTGTGCATAAATATTTTCATAACTACTTTTTGTTTTTTCATAGTAAATTATGTGTTTGAATAGTTGTATAATGGGTTAGATGCTGACTTTGTAATGTCCAGCGGCAAAAAAAAATACTGATCTTGTAAATGCTAAAAAAGTTTTTTCTTATATTTTGAAGAAAAAAAAAACCACAAACTTCATGCTGTGTTGGATTTAATAGTACTCATAGTTACTGAAAGTTTGTCATGCTTGAAAAAGCCCATTTTTTAATAAAGAAAATACAGGCTGTTAAGAGCATGTGCCGCTCATCTGGATTTAACTGATACTTCTGTAATAGTCACTCTGTAACATTGAAGACTATAATATGATCCATGAATTAAATATCGTTTTGTTTGTTTGTTGGTCTTGTTATGCTTACCATTTTGTACCATTCATGCAGTGTTTCGCTATCTGCCAGAAAACACAAAATTTACGTTTACCTCTTGTAGGTTTAGGTGTACAAACTGTCATAGGTAATCTGAGAAGAAATTGTTCATGTGCAATGCAATAATATTAGTTCATTGGCCGTTAAAACTTCTTCTCTTGACATGCAGATGAAAAATACAAAATGAAAATGCTAATTGTCAATCCCTTTGCGATGGCGTGAATTTTGAAATTAATCCCCACAGTAACACATCGTGTCAACAACACAATCCAATATAGACTTCATAAACAATATCATTAAACTGCAGTTTTACGATAAGATACAAACAAAACAAAAAACTACAGAGCATAGTCGACGAATAAAAAGTTGTGAAGATAAACAGGCGTAAAGTTATGTTACTGTGGTGTTAACATAGAAAAGAGATTACGTAAAGTTGTGTTACTGCGGTGTTAAAATAGAAAGGAGTTTACGTAATAGACAGTCAATCCAGACGTAAATGACACATTAAGTTGTAAAAATACCAATAATAATCCGAAGTTTAACTACTCAACAACAGAAAAAAAACTATTCAAGCACAGTAGAGTGTTGTTCAAATTTTTTAGATAACTTTTCCGGACCATATCATCCCCTGATACTTCACAATTTAATTTTTTTATGATTTCAACTTGTTAAACAATCGTTATCAATTGCACTGAATGTTTCATAACATGTTTGCTGTATCAGTGAAAAACTACACCACAGAAAATACAATGAATTGTTTTTGAAAAATAGATTACATCGCGTATATATTGAAGCAAACAACATATCAGTGACTCTAGAATCAAAACAAATTTGAAACCAAATCAACTGCAAAGTTAAAGCATGTACTTCCGATCTTACAATTATGATATTAAACAAGAATGTGGACTTATTGAAGTTCAGTATTTTTGTGATTTCACTTTTTAATCAGAGGAAGGTAATGTTCCCTTGAGACGAATGCTAAAACAAATGTTTCAAAAAATAAGTCTAGTCAAACATTTATCAAGAATCAAGTAAAAAATGATGATCTTATCTTTCATAGACATATTAAGGGTGTCTTTGGCGTAATACAAGTTAAAGGCAACAACAATGCGTCGATTTACAAATCTCATAAATCTTTGAAAAAGGTTCGAATAGGGAAAAACAAAACTAAAGGAATCGCATTAAATCCCGTTTCAGTGAGTGGTTGCATCTCATTTATTGAAGCAAATATCTGTATCTTTTCCTTGATATTTACTCAAATGAAAACTTCAAGCTAGATCTACGACAAACACAATGATTTCAATTACCGAATTGGCAACTTCCCGTTTCTCAAAAGAAAAATGAAAACAACACGTTATAAACTTTATTGCGACCATATAGCATACCCTCTGCTCAATCGATCGTATGTTACATCTTTTTGGTATTTTGTTTTGTAATGTGTCTTGTACCAAAATTATAATTTAATACGCCAGACGCGCGTTTCTACTACATAAGACTTATCAGTGACGTTAAGTTAAAAAGATATTAATCCAAACAAGTACAAAGACAAAGTAGAATAGTATTGAGGACCAAAATCTAAAACAAGTGGTGCCAAATAGGTATTCTATGCCTTGGAGCAGAAAATCCTTAGTATTTCGAAAAAATCATACTTTTGTAAACAAGTAATTTGTAAAATGATCACGTAATTGATATTCATATCAACATCTAAGTGCGGACTACTGGCCCGGTGATACCCTCGGGGACGAATTGTCTACCCGCAGCGGCATTGACCTAGTTGTGTTAATAGTTCTCAAAGAGGGACAAAAGATACCAAACTAAAGAAAAAGCAACACGTACCAAAGGTACCAGGATTATAATTTAATACGCCAGACGTGCGTTTTGTCTACATAAGACTCATCAGTGACGCTCAATCAAAATAGTTATCAAGCCAAACAAGTAAAAAGTTGAAGAGCTTCGTGGACCTAAAACTCCAAAAGGTTGTGCCAAATACGGTTAGGGAAATCTATGCCTGGAAAAAACACAAACAAAAAACAAAATATTAGGAATCAAGTTCAACTTGGTGGGAATATCACATAAAAGAACCTTTAGAAATGAGCAACTTTGAGGAATTTGCAACCGTTTCTTTTAGCATTATCTATCAGTAAAATTTTGTGAAATCATATTATTCAAATCAGGCAAATACCAAAGCACTCGCTACAAGATGAATATCAAAATTTGACCATAGCAAGATACCTAATTGTGTGAACTCACAATATAAATACTCGAATCGAAAATGGAAATCCTAAAAATTGAACACCAAAAAGGCGAAACAACTAACACATAGAACGACAAATGGTACAGAATCGACGCGATGGAGTTCTTAATTGATTAGTTATACTGCTATTGTCAAAGATATTGTCAAAGCAATACATTTGATTTGTATACTCATATAAAGATTGAGATATCTATATAATAAACACAAACCTGATTCTGTTGTTTGATCAATCATCTGTGATTGTTGTGATTTATCTACAGGAGAATCATTATGTCTTGGTTCTACAAACATTGCTATCAATGATAGGTGTGAGGCATTGAATGGGAATATTTTGGCCGCTGTTTCAGTTGTAATAGTTGCGCTTGTAGTTTGTATTGTTGTCATTTTTTCTGTTGACGTAATAGTTGTATCTTCGGCTGTTGTTGATTCAACTGTAGTAGTTGGTGGATAAAAGAACTTATAAACAGCATGAAAACCCCTTTCTTGTACTCTATCGTCAGATATAAACGTCACAGATAACACATTTAGTGATGAAGTATATGCATGTATTCCTTTTTTACCACAAAGTGATGCTAGTCTTGAAGAATTCTTTGTTGAACCGTCAAAGATCTCTAAGCGATCATATGCAGCATAACAGTTTCCTTTTATATGTTCTTCTAATTCTACAGACGTGAAACTGAGATATATTGTACTTCCATAAGGAGCTCTTATAGTCCATTTACATAATGAAAATGATGGATATTGATATGGCCATCGAGGAGATGCAAATTCACCATTATCGTCTGTAAGTACAGCACCACATGCCCAATCTATATGAATAAACGTAAAAAAGTATATTTTTTAAACAAAACAATATTTAAATTTCGAAGAAAAAAAATTCAAGCTAAACCAACAATATTTTTTTTTAAATTTAGACACTTGCATGTACTCAGTCACATGTTCGACTTTATAATCTTGCACTTTAAGATTGTATAATTTGTAACATGTGCACATTTGGTACACATTTATTGTTCATCATAGTATTATGATTTGTCTGACAACTTTCAATAGATTCACTGCGTTTAGTCAAATCGTTGGCAGATACGTGAACTGGTGCAGTGATAAAAAGCTTATAGAATATTTTCGTAGTAAAGATAAGCAAAGGATCTGATAAATAATTCTTTTACTTACCTTCCTGATAAAACAATTTAAATCCAGGCGCATCAAGTTTCGAATTGCTTTGAAAAGTAAGGCTAATACTATAAGTTTTACTTGTGTAAGTGTCAACATCATGTTGTACACAAAGTGTATCGTTCTGGTGTTTGTACTCCTCTGTTATAATAAGTCTATCATTAACCACATCACAAGGAAAGTCTGTATACTTTCCGAGATTAAAATGGATGATGGTTAGTCGTATGACCTATAAATAAAGTATGGCATACTTGATCATTCTAAATGGTGTCACTATCTACATGTTCTACTGACACTTGCCAATTTCCCGCCTTCATATATTTGGATTTGATCGTTTCTGACATTAGAGTCAGAAAAGCGCCTTTTGACTGCAATGTATTATTTATTTTTGTTTGTTACAGACAATCCTGATTAAAATATACATGATTTTGACTATTAAACTTCTCAGCTACTATACATATATTAGACGAAGGAGACAGGGCTGAAACAAGTTCTAAAGTGCACATGTAATGACAGTCAGTTCAGTTCTAGTTGACAACAATACTTATAATAATTACGATTGGCGCATAAAGAAAAATGTGAGGAATTCATTGCTATGCAATTACAGAAAAAGGTAAATCAAAGTGCACCATTCAGGCACTGATTGAAATAATTTATTGTTGGTAATATGTATAAATAATGTTTTGAAATCATATTCTATTGTTATAGTCAAATTTAAGGTAAACTTAGTGCATATATATATATTGTTAGTTCGTTAGAATATCAGTTTTATATCAAATATAATTTTATAGCAATTCATAATTTTTGTTCAATTAAACGAACAATCTTCATGTTGGTACTTAACAAATTGATATCAACAGTTATAAATAACTTAAAGAGAGCTTCACCTGTAAACCCGAATTACTGAAGTTTGAGTATATAAGAATTTCAATAATTTATCCTATTAATGGGGGTTTGCTCTTTTGTTTACAGATAGCCGTCATTGTAATCAATATGTCATCATCTGCTTTCGCAATTTCTTTTTTACTTTTTAATGCAAAAAGAACAGGCTATATTACTGTATCTGCATAGCAAGAGATGTTTAACGTTTAAAGTTCACTGAATTGTACTGTAAGTGATATGTTAACTAACAACGGGGTAAAACTACACAGTCGTAATTAGTAAGAACTAATCCGTTTCAAGCTGTAGGAGGCAATCATGCTGCATCATTTGACAAATGAAACATACCTTAAACTTTGATACTGTTATATTCCACGTACATTTCATATTATGTGGATAATTTCTGGGCCAGTTCGGACTAGCTATGTTACCCGTTGATGTTGTAAATATTCCTCCGCAGTCTAAAATAACAGAAATGCAAAGAATATAAATAGCATAAACTATTTTGAAATAATTCAATTTTGGATGTAACGCGTCTTCTGATTGACTGACGTAATTTTGTTATGAGTCCATAGACATAATTTAGAAATGTGACCGTGACGTCATCAACGTTTTTTCATGGTTTTCTACGGTTTAAAATGGAATTTGAAATTAAATTATAAGGAATGATAGTAATATTTTTTCTGTCTATTCGAAATAACATAAAAAATGTGGTGCACACTGTTAAATAACCCGCTACGCGCGTTATTCAGTGTGCACCAAATTTTTTATGTTATTTCTTCATAGACAGAAAAAATATTACAGTCATTCCTTAAATATTCGTTTATGCATTACCTAATTAATGTACCTTAAACCATTTTTATAAAGCATACAGTCTGTGTATTAGATGTTATAAACATCTAATGAGAAATTCACGTCTACAATCTATTCAAACATTTCATTTTTATGTCTAAATATATGTTTACAAGAAATGGAAAAAATAAAATTGTTAATCTGGCGCGTCCAAAAATGATTTTCTGTACTTACTGTCATCAGCACTAATATATAAAATATAAAAAAGATGTAAAAACTTTAGGAGCCATATATCTAAAATGCGAATATCAAAACAAAAGCAAAGACATTTTATGATCAGCCATGTCTAAGATAGTTAGAAACTAAGTGTCATTATCATTAAAATTATTAATGTTAAATTTATGAAATATAATGAGTTATAACAATGGAGATTTGATATTGAGAAATGCGTCAGAATTTGTATATTTAAAAAAAAAAACATTTATGACATTTTATCGGTTCTAAAATAAAAGATTAACGATTATATATTTTTTTCGTTCGACTTAGTTGTTAATTTCGTTCGGTTTTCATATTTTATCTTTATAACTTATCTGACTTTAATTAGTTCTAAGAATATTTTGTTTTTCAAAAACAGTATCAATATGACAAGTAATAATATTAGCAGTACCATTTTCCCTACACCAGATCAACATATACACTAACTCGATTTTATAATTCGTTTACGAGTAACAGCTATTTATTCTTACCTAAATAAGGTTTCATTTCAAAATGGTGTACCTGTGCATGACCATGTGAAGTTAGACCACCTACGTCACTTCCTGTTTTTGAACTCAAAAGACATTTAACGTCTTGGATCTATAAAAGACAGCAAATATATTATAGCATGTAGCAGGTACCCCTTATTTGTAATATTCACTTAAGATAGCAACCATTTAATTATCTGGATTCGGGCAAAAATTGTACGCAAAAATCAGCTCTGTGAAACCAAAATGAAACAAAAATCCGGTCTTCGTGCTTGTTCATATGCGGTGTTATCGGTTATCGGTGGTGTCAACATTTGTCAGAATGCAGATGTAATCGACTTACACAAAGGCTGTATCAGAAATTGTAGTAACAGCTACGGTCAAATTTTTATCAATTTGCACATGTGTTCTTGTTGATATGAGTCCGATATTTGATACATGTCTATATTGTTTGAAATCGTTGAATGATTTTCAGAGTATTTTGATTTTGAAATGAGAAACTCTATTTATTCTAAAAATCTTTTATCGTATTGTGATTTCATCGATCTTAAACTTGATATTTGATGTGAAAATGAAATATTAATGTTAATAATAATATATTTTGGATAATTTGAAGTGTGTAAAGATATCTTCATTAACAGTATGAAATGGCACATGCACTGTTACAAACATTTTATTACAATTTATACTAAATATGATTATAGCGAGAAACGCATATAGTCAGTCTACTAGTATATACCATGCTTGACTTTTAATCAAGAAATTAGTATATGAGAAGTTTCATTGTGATAATGCGCTTGTATAGTTATTCAAAACCGAAACAGAAATATTCACCCGATTGTAGCTTTTTTATATAGCGATATCAGAAAACAAAACAGTTGTAAACAATATTTTATTGGACGCCGGTCACTATTTATCTTCTTTTTGTTATTTATTGTCATCTGCTTATCCTTTTCAAAGCTCGATATAGGGTATGAGAATCGTAGGAGGTGTTATTGTCGAAATATTTAAATGTTCAATCGACGATCTTTAGCAAACAAAAAATATGTTTATCGATCATAAGGAGTATTGGTGGGTATGCCTGCACTTCCTTTTAAATCTCCCTTGCATTACTATCTATTGTTTTCCCTTATGTTGTACAGTTAAGTATATCTATCTTACCTGATAATCAAATGATCTGCATATAAATTCTCTCTCCATCAAACACATCCTGGCACATTTACTTGGTGTAATATGTGATATTGTTTTCTCGTTATGTCCAACTATTGCTGAGTACGGCGCTGGATAAAACTTTTCCAAATACTCATCTGCGAAATAAATTGATCAAACTCAACTGAAAATCTAAGTAATTAAATAATAAAAGATATTTCATTTTTTAAAACAAGAAAGAAAATAACAAAAGGCAACCAGAAAACAACAATATAGATAACTATAGATCGAACAATCGAAAACCAACACACAGGGGTGAATTGATTATCATACATACGTTAAACAGAGACATCTCATAAGCTTAAGATTCACAGATGAAGAAAAGCTAAAAGATGTATAAAGAAAATATATGAACTCCAAAATGAGTATAATTTTAAATGACAATAAAATCTTGACTCAGTTCTAGGAGGAACATAATGTGTACTCGAAACATCAAAATCAAGTCCTATATCTGAATGGTTTATGGCTAAGTCTAAAACGATAATTAAATTCAAGGTTGTTTGACTGTTAGACAGGGTATTGGCAGTGTTAACATCTTGCATGCAAAAGCTTAATCGAATTTTCGTTTTTGTGTTAATATTCTTATAATTCATTCAGTGTTACCGAAGCTTTACATATTAGACGTAAATCCTTCAAGAATCTGTCTGGGAAACTCGATAAAACTACAGTGCAAAAAATTGCTTATGAATCACATCAATTCACCTCAAATGACCAGCCAAAACTTTATTAATCAATTCAGCTAGCCACAAGTTTCGAACTTTAGTTTGGGGAATAACCCAAAGACTTCCAAGGGACAACCATCCGACCATAAGTAAATACAGTCTAACATTTTCAATAAATCAATTCTGTCAGACGGCGTTAATGAAAGAGAATAATAGGATATAATTATAGAGTCAATATCTGACTTTTTGTCACTCTCGGTGACATTAGGACTGACGTGGGGGTAAATTCACTAATATCTTAGCAAACGATACACCATCATAATAATACAACCAGGGAAGAAAACTCAAATATCATTTAGGTGAAAAAAGTAAGAATACCTCAAAAAAATTGATAGTCGGAATGGGTTATTATATTGAAACAGCAAAAACAAAAGAGAAGAACTTCAAAATAAACCCTGTTTAAACTTTACTTAAAGAAAATAATATAAAAATAATAATACCATTCACTTTCTTAAAAACAATACCATTGAATAGCTGTTCTTAAATAGACTATCAATAATACCACGCTATTGCTGGTCCGGTTTTGGAATAGCATACATTGTGTAGTTTACTTGAACTTGTACAGACTTGTGAGGCACCCTTGACTTTAAGAAGAAAAACTGCAATAAAAGTGTTGATCGTTTTCTTTGAGTTTCGTCAGATGCGTAAAATGTGTGAAGACTCGGAATTAATGCAGTATTTCTCTTTTATTCTTAAAAAAAAACAGAGCGAGAAAAATGCATGGGCGATTTCTTATTTTTATTTTTTCCCCATCAAATTGAGGTGTTATAACAGATAATGAACTTAAACAAGTATACTATCTTTTATGTAAATAAACTTATTTCGATCGGACTTTTCTTCTACATGGCAGTATTGAACACATTAATCTTTAAAGATGTAAAGCTAAAGGAAAGTCTATCATAGATCACATATATATCATCGTCAAAGTGGTCAACGATTTTCCCGGGCAGAGAAATTAATTAACTTGCATTTGTTTTGTCAGAGGTTGACATTTCGGTAAATAAGATGACTTTTATGATTGATATTTAGAAAATTATAGAGAATAAACCATGCAGCTAATAACCAACAAATATAGCGTAAAGGAAACGGCTTGAAGATGTATTATTAAATCAGAATATTAAGCACCTCTTCCAATCAATTAACAAGAGAGCTGAAGGTCAACTGTTCGTGCTTGGCGGAATAATGTATATATATATATATATATATATATATATATATATATATGTAACAACAAATATTGAAAAAAATATTTCCTTTAATTTCAACAAGATTCTGGTATAATTCTGTTGTATGTACCATTGGCCAGTACAGTCGTTATCCTTGACAAAAACAACACCTTTATTTCTAACGTGTACCTGTTATGAATGTTCTTGCGTATTTTTGTGCTGGGTTTCTGGCAAGTAGTATTTTAGCGATATTTTTTAATAGTGTCATGAAGAGGGAGACATGGCTAGATGTCCTGTACCAACTCAGGTAAATGGCAGTTGTTATCAAATAGTTCTATGTGTGTTGGCGTCTGTTTTTGTAGCACTTCATGGATCCTGCTGTTCCTTTGTTGTACGCTTATGTGTTTTTTCGGTTTTGGTTTGTAACCCGGATCTGCTTTCTATGAATTGATTTATGGTTTTTGAACACCGGTATACAACTATTGCCTTTATTCATAATAGCATTATCCATTTTAAACTACGGTGAACCAAACTACGGAAACAAAATCGTCACAACGTACCTGATATAACAAATAAAAAACTGCGCTCTGAAATCTTACCATGATCCTCAAGATAAATTAACGTTTAAAAACTTTGTCAAATATACAAATACAAATTGAACTAGTTTTGTTGCTATGTGCACTCTCGTTTGATTTCAATATCGATCATTCACATATTGAATGTTCTTAAACAGAATTGGAGAGATTCATTTCGATCAAATATATTTGAGAACGTGGTTTTGAATTAAAATCCTTCCAAAATGTGTTTGTAAGTCAGGAAGTGTAGCAAGATTTGTTATTAAATGACTGTTCACTGAACGATGATTGACGTTTGTGGTAAACACATAAATGGTTGAGTATCTCTACACAAGGCATGTTTGGTTAAGATGACATAAACACATTGTTGTTAATAAAAGTCTGTCTCCATCTCTTATATTGTCAATTAAGTTTTCAATCTGCATTAATTGAAGATGTTTTCAGCTGGAAACTAAATAAATTCTTCCAGAATTGATTTTTGTATTATCTATAAAAAGAACGCAAATAGTTGCTTGAAGCCTTTTATCTTCTATACAATAGACAAATAAAAGACGCAATATAATGGTTTGCCATTATTGTTTCAATGAACTTTATGTTGAAAATTGAACATTTCATCTACGCAGACTAAAATATCGAAATTAGATAAGTTTAATAGTGGCATTCACATTAATAACACAATTTGTACTTGTATTTTTCATGTTAAGTGGTGTTGACATTCGTTGTGATATGCCGACGTCTTTTGCGAAGGAGATGAAGTTGCCGTCAATATGATATTTATCTATTAAGATTACAACACCATATTGACTCCTGTACCCCTATTTTTGATATTTTTACCTATTATGTCTGTTAGTTTTGATTACGCGTTGATGTCAATTAAATGAATATGATATTTGTTTTCAATTCGTTTGATGTGTTTGAGTTTTTTATTTTGCCATTTGATGAGTGAATTTCCGAGTTTAGTTTTCCTTGGACATACTTTTCATGTTTTACTTTTTATACAAAGCTGTTAATCGGCCCGAGTCAAAAAAAGTTTTGACGAATAAAATTAACAGATCAAATATATCTGCATTAAACACCGAATGATACTAGTAATCAAAAATTAAAACAAAATTAAGGAGTACCACTACAGACGTTGTTCCAAACTTAAGGTAGTCAAATAAACATATCTGTGGCATTGTTACATTTGTACGTTTTTGAAGAACATTAATCCGACTAGTCGTCAAGTAAAATATTTGATATCTTAAACAGAATTAGTAAACATAAAAGACAGAGGTAAACGAAACATTTCGTGGGTTAAACTTTTTCTCTTATTTTTTTCATTTTTAAAAGACAAATAATGTTTATCATAAACTGCAATAATCAACTTATTTAAATATTCCAGAGTAATAAAAGAAGCAATAAAAATAAATATAAAATATCATTAAAGTATATTCGTGAGACATACAACTAGCTCAAAGTTTTAATCTGAGGACTATAAAGAACGATTTTTATACAATTACAATATTGTAATAGGAATTTTTTTTTGTGTGAAGAAAACCATTTCTATTTTATTACAGATGTCAATAAAATCACCAAACAATATTAATAACATAAATTTCATCATCAGAATTTTGAGATATATAATGAGAATATACAATCTTGAAGTTAATCCTTTCCATACACATGATATTCTTCATTGGGCTTATTGTAAAAACACTTTGCAGTTCAACTTGTTGTACCTTCTTGTGTTCAACCGCGAACCAGTTTAATTAATTCTACTTCTCGGGGGTATTGAATTAAAAAGATTCAGTATGATGAATAAGCCAATATCAACTAGAGAGTCTTCATTCATTTTGTTGGCACGAGTAATTCTCAATGAATTGAGCGAGATTTCTTTAATTAATGAGACACAAGACTTTATCAAGACGATAACGGCTTTATAGAACAAATTCGATTGGTACTTGTAACCTTCAAGATAAAGTTGTAGAACGGATTTGAAAGGAAGTTTTGAAGTTGTTTGCATGTGCAATACAGTGATATTGATTCATTACCCTTTTGCCTTTTTTTGGTTTATTTTTTACATAAAAATTTCAAAACTTATTTATTTTCTCTTCTTTTTGGTCGTACAATATTCGTTTAAGTTTTAAAAATAATATCTGGCTTTAATAACCTGAATTTCGGTTAAAAAATATGTCTACGTTTGCATTCTTGTGTCACTATTTTAATCACACTGAGAGTTTATGGTCGATCTCTTAAATTAACTGTAAATTATTTGTTATTAATTTTGGTAGCTGTTGGTGTACGTCTCTTATTCCAGGATCATCTCACTTGTTAACAAAATTGTAGATCTTCCAACCACAGACAATAAAATTTCCCACAATCACAAAAATAACTAGAGGCTCTAAAGAGCCTGTGTCGCTCACCTTGGTCTATGTGCATATTAAACAAAGGACACAAATGGATTCATGACAAAATTGTATTTTGGTGATGGTGATGTGTATTAAGTTCTTACTTTACTGAACGTTCTTGCTTCTTACAATTATATCTATAATGAACCTTGCCCATTAGTAACAGAGAAAAATATTTGGTAAAAATTTACATAAATTTACCGAATTAATGAAAATTGTTAAAAATTGACTATAAAGGGCAATAACTCCTTAAGGGGTCAATTGACCATTTAGGTCATGTTGACTTATTTGTAGATCTTACTTTGCTGAACATTATTGCTGTTTACAGTTTATCTCTATTTATAATAGTATTCAAGATAATAACCAAAAACGGCAAAATTTCTTTAAAAATTACCAATTGGAGGGCAGCAAGCCAACAACCGATTGTCCAATTCATCTGAAAATTTCAGGGCAGATAGATATTGACCTGATAAACATTTTTATCCCATGTCAAATTTCCTTAAAATGCTTTGGTTTTTGAGTTATAAGCCAAAAACTGCATTTTACCCCTATGTTCTATTTTTAGTCGTGGCGGCCATCTTGGTTGGTTGACTGGGTCACGCCACACATTTTTTAAACTAGATACCCCAAAGATGATTGTGGCCAAGTTTGGATTAATTTGGCTCAGTAGTTTCAGAGGAGAAGATTTTTGTAAAAGATTACTTAGATTTATGAAAAATGGTTAAAAATTAACTATAAAGGGCAATAACTCCTAAAGGGGTCAACTGACCATTTCGGTCATGTTGACTAATTTGTAAATCTAACTTTGCTGAACATTATTACTGTTTACAGTTTATCTCTATCTATAATAATATTCAAAATAATAACCAAAAACAGCAAAATTTTCCTCAAAATTACCAATTCAGGGGCAGCAACCCAACAACAGGTTAACCGATTCATCTGAAAATTTCAGGGCAGATAGATCTTGACCTGATAAACATTTTTATCCCATGTCAGATTTCCTCTAAATGCTTTGGTTTTTGAGTTATAAGCCAAAAACTGCATTTTACCCCTATGTTCTATTTTTAGCCGTGGCAGCCATCTTGGTTGGATGACCGGGTCACGCCACACATTTTTTAAACTAGATACCCCAATGATGATTGTGGCCAAGTTTGGTTTGATTTGGCCCAGTAGTTTTAGAGGAGAAGATTTTTGTAAAAGATTACTTAGATTTATGAAAAATTGTTAAAAATTGACTATAAAGGGCAATAACTCCTAAAGGGGTCAACTGACCATTTCGGTCATGTTGACTTATTTGTAAATCTAACTTTGCTGAACATTATTACTGGTTACAGTTTATCTCTATCTATATTAATATTCAAGATAATAACCAAAAACAGCAAAATTTCCTCAAAATTACCAATTCAGGGGCAGCAACCCAACAACAGGTTAACCGATTCATCTGAAAATTTCAGGGCAGATAGATCTTGACCTGATAAACATTTTTATCCCATGTGAGATTTCCTCTAAATGCTTTGGTTTTTGAGTTATAAGCCAAAAACTGCATTTTACCCCTATGTTCTATTTTTAGCCGTGGCGGCCATCTTGGTTGGATGACCGGGTCAAGCCACACATTTTTCAAACTAGATACCCCAATGATGATTGTGGCCAAGTTTGGTTTGATTTGGCCCAGTAGTTTCAGAGGAGAAGATTTTTGTAAAAGCTAACGCCGGACGACGGACGCCGGACGCCGGACGCCAAGTGATGAGAAAAGCTCACTTGGCCCTTTGGGCCAGGTGAGCTAAAAATCATTAGACGTTTAATCACTTCATTTGTACTTTCACTAGAATAAAAACAATGTAATTTTTAGTTATAAGGTTGTCATCACACAACAATTTTATGTTTTTTTTATTGAGCATAGTCATTATTCATTTCGTCAGCATCTATCTAATTGATACCCTGAAGAATACGATAAGCTATAAACCTACTTTTATTGAGTCTTAATCATTACATATAAGTAAGAACTACAATTAAGCTTAGGTTTTTCTTATGTATTTGTGGAAACGTCTACTGACATAGACTACCTTGAATTATCTGACGTTTTTAAATCTTGTTTCCTTTTTTATTTAGTTATGAACAATTAAAATATACTAACATATAGTCCAATTTTTAGTGTTTGAATTGACAAAAAGAATCCCCGATAAAACCAGGGGTGACACTATGTGGCTTCGGAAAGGTAAGAATTACTGCAACATTTCTGATTGTCATCGTGTTGCTGATGGCAAGTATAATTCGTTGATATGTCGAAATCAATAAATGTACATTATCACTGAACTAGTATATTTGTTTAGGGGCCAGTTAAATGACGCTTCCGGGTGCGGGAATTTCTCGCTGCATTGAAGACCTGTTGGTGACCTTCTGCTGTTGTCTGTTCTATGGTCGGGTTGTTGTCTCTTTGACACATTCCCCATTTCCATTCTCAACTTTATTAGGGGGAAAAATAATCCGGTTTTGTAAGTAGTGTTATGAAAAGAAGATTTAAAGGAAACTTTGTATGAAAGAATAGAACAAAAATTCCTCTTAAAGGTTAAAACAAATAATCTAAAAAAAAAAGGTCTACGACCAACTTTAATTTGTTTGATGTGGTGGTTACCTAATTATCGATATAAATTTTGGCGAACGATTGATTTCAAAAGGTCGAATAGATCTTATGACAAATCCGAATACCATCTACAGTAGTTACTTTTACGTAAAAATATGTATATATTAAACAGGTGGACATTTATGGAACTGTATTTGGAAAAACATTTCAGATTTTCGGGTCCTAAACACTTCTCAACTTTGTTTCTGATTTGACGTTTTAGCATTTATGATTCGAGCGTCTGCGATGAGTTTTCAAAGACGGAACGCGAGTCTAGTGTACACAATTATAAGCTTGTTATCTTTGATTAGTTTCTGGTTACTTACCTTTCACCTCAAAATGCATAGATTTTGATTCTTCTGAGTAATCATTCTGTAAACCATGGACATTAGCTGCTATATATTGACTCATGTGACACGATTTATCATTAAATAAGTAGTCAAAACTGGAGCAGGTAAAACCAGTTTCAACCAGACACAACTGAGCGCAGTATTCTAAATTTACTCCAAGCATTATCTTGTTGTAGACGTGTATTCCTTCAAGATGGCGTAATGTTCCATATCCAAAATTGATAAAATTTTCAAACGGTCCATCTGAAAGCAACAATATTTAAATATTATATTTTGTCAAAATATAGGAAGGGCTAAATTACCTTGAACTTGTTTTTCAAACTAGGGCCATTTTCAATTTTATTCATATACTATCGCAGCCCAATGTGTGTCCTTGAAGATTCTCATAATGTTATGGATTCGTTTTAAACAGATCTCCAAATAATAAAGCCTGAAGAAAATATATCATTCCTCAAGTTTGAAAGCCACGGTTTTAGAAAATTGTGAGGTGTAAACGAATTTCACAATTAACCGAATCTCTCAAATACTCGTTTTGAAAACGACATTCTTCGATGCAAATTCTGACAAAAATATGTAAATTTTGCTTTTTTTCATTAAACAAAATACCTTTACATATCATAGATGAATAGAATTTTTATATCGTGTTAGAACTTTATTATACATTCTAAGTATATGATGTAGACTCTTACACAGTCAATTCCCAGAATGATTTGACATTTGTTTTTAATTGAACATGCGAGTGAAACAAATACAAGGACAATTGACCTACCTTTTCGTATGATCGCATATTACAAGACAGCAGTTAATTTTTAACAAAATAAAGTAAAATTAAGTATGGAAATAGGAAAACAACCCTACCAAAGAGCAGAAAACACCCAAAGGCCACCAATAAGTGCAATTCGATAAGATTACATGTAATTCATTACTACAAATATACAAATGAAGTTGTTTGATGTTGGTAATTATGGTTTTGATGTAAATTTATTGACGTTAATATTGGAACGCTTAAAGACATTTAGCTCTCAAAATTAATTTTCATCGTGCATTAGTTTAAAATTATAGAATCTGATTTGTTTATTTTCTATTTTTTAAATTGTTATAAATTTTAGTTTGCTCATTTTGATAATAAAATCAAAGGCAGAAGGTTAAAAAGCCAAGAAATCAGTTTGAGTTAAAAGAGCAAATGTTTGGCAAAATTAATCAAACCTCAAACCTCGAATTTTTAATAGACTTTAATTGATCTACATTGATGAACTTCACTCAAAGATCCGAATGATTACAAGTGATACTGTATATCGTGCATCATGTGAATAATGTCTATCAATGTGTTGCTGTTCTATTGAGTGTTAGATACACCAGCTGTCTGTTATGTATTGTAGTAGCAATCCTCATATATCCAATGGATTAGAAAATGATAGACAAAAGTTACCAATAAAGAATTTATAACTCATGATTCGAAAATAGACTGACATCGCCATGATAAAAAACGAGAAAAAGACCAAAAGATAATCAACTGAATACAAAGAAAAATCGAACCAACCCCACCAAAACTAAGGGTTGATGAGAGTATAACCACGTTTTATCAGAAATTTGTTTTCGTCATAAACGCGCCTTATATGTCACAATTTTTTTACAACCCCTTCGCTGTCTAACTGCGTGATGGTGTAAAAATAAACAAATACTCACCAAAGGTTCTCTGGTAATAATCTGTTCCATATTGTATTACCACTCCTCCGGACGCCGCTGGAGTCTTTGAAGTCAACCAACAGTTCTGGAGTCTAACTTCATAATCAAATCCTTGACATTTAAACGAAACTTCTAGAACACATCGTCGTGCACATTTTTCTACATCTATCCCGGATATTTTCCTATCATGTGATATGGTCACTATATGATTTGGAAGTCTATGAAAAAGCTTTTCATATGCAGCTGTAACAATAAAAAATAGTAATCATATTGAATGAAGGGATACATGGATAAATGTTGATTAAATATTTCTCAGAAACATATCATGAATATAGTGTATATGTTTCATTACTTTAAATATGTTTTATGGCTTTTTTATGTAAAATTTCCTTTATGCCTAATATATGTTTATCAAACCCAAGACCTGGTTTGACAGTTTGGTGATTTTTGATTCAAGATTATCATTTTTGTCAGCTAACTTTTTCTTCTTGTCCAAATAAAGACATGATAATGGATACCAAGGATGCGAGTTAATTTTCAGAATATAGATTATCATTTTCGTAGTATATAAGAACTTGAAACGTTCGTGTTGCTCGGTCATTAGTTTTATATGTTGTCTTTTGTATACTGCTGTAAGTCATTCTTTACTTTTCTTTGGTTTTTTTTTGACATGACGTTGTCAGTTTATTGTCACTTTGGTATCTTTCGCCTCTCTTTTAAAACTTAATAGACCGGATTAGCGGCTCTGACCTATAGTCCATGACCCTTTTCAGCATGTGGTAAATATAACAACTAGTAATAAACATACTTCTATAATGATCAACATAAGTTGATGGTATCAGATGAATGAACGGGTCACCGATTGAATCGTTGTACAGACGACATCCTTGAACTTTGTTGTCAATGTCAAATGATTTACATTCAAATGCAGTTTCTCTAACGCACCGTTCTGCACACGCTTCTACATGAACATTGTTGATTGTGATGACTGGAAGACTTGACATGCGCATATTTGGCACCCGGAAATATAATGAATTGAAGTTTTGAATATCACAACCTGTAATGTATAAGAAATAAAAAACGTGTGTAAAAATATCCCGAACGATTGCTTAATCAAGGGGTACAATCAAAATCACGTGATGGATATACACACAGCGGAAGTAACAGTCGAGCAGACCGCTTGAAAGGTAAGAAGTCGTATTTACTTGTTTATATCAATAAATATTTAATAAATAAGGTAGTGCACCGAATGTCGGATACTATCTAGTTTTGAAATACACAATTATCCTTGCTGGAAAGCGTCCAGCTAATGCTAACACTTCGACAAAAATTTCCGTCAAAAAATTTGGAACTGTGTCGTAGTATTTGCAATAACTGCACGCTTTCTAGCAAAAACAATTGTGTATTTTAAAACTACATACTATCCGACATTCGGTGTGCCAACTTATTAATCAAAATTTCATTTTTATAAACAAGAAAATGAAACTACTAACCTTTCAAGCGGCGAGTTCGACTGTAACTTCCGGTGTGTGTATATCCATCACGTGATTTTGATTGTACCCCTTGTTAATGGACCTATATGATCGTCCACAATTTGTATCTTGATGTTTTATGTGTCTTTACAACTTTTCATCAAATGCTTACAATCAATAAGTACGTAAATAAACAATGACAATAGCATGGTCAACTGATAGTTTGTCACACAGATTTATTTCTTATATCAAAATAAAAGGAAATAATGTAAATAGGAATATTATCTAGTACCATTATGTCAACAATAAATCGTGACATAATGACCAGCAACTGGACAGTTCACATACCAGTTTTGCTGCATAATAGAGACGTCCAAAAATATTAAACGGAAGAAGAAAAATCGCATATATCTATATACTAAGCATCAGCCAAAAAAAGCCAAAACAACATATGATTTTTTACGAAACTATTAAACAATTTCTTGAAACATAGTGAATGTTTAAAAGAAATCAGAAATTGGCCAGTGGATAGTGGCTTTTTTTCAACAATACCAGTGTTTATGAATATTGATTTTTTTTTATGAAACCTTAGATAAGTACATTTGCTCTATTCCTTAATCTTACGTTTGACTGAATGTCCAACTTAAGCCATTTCTACTAAATGTTGTAAATACGCCTAATTACCGATAAATGAGAATGAATAAAAGAAACAACATAAAACAGCCAAATTATTCCCTATAGCACTAAATACTGATATTTTTCATGTTTAAGCATCTTTACTATACTGTAGGGCCTCATTAAATAGACTTGTAGTGGTCAATTGATTGTGTCCAATTACTATCTGTACATTAGCTTCAACATCCAGACAATAACCAAAAGTAATAAACTGACCATACTATATTTACAAAGCATTTGTTCTGTTCTAGATATCTTCGAAAAAATACACACTGTACTTTATATATTCCAACCATAGTTTTTCTTAGAAATTAATTACAGCTGATATGATATACATGTAAGTAGAATGTCTATTGGCCATCAACTGAATGACATGGACCACGCTATGGTCTGACTTTCTTTAACTTATGAGTGCGACATCAACTCAATGACATTGACCACGCTATGGTCGGACTGTCTTTAACTTATGGGTGTTATTCGGTCTTTTGTATCTTACGCCTTTTTTTTTACGGGTATGTCACTAAACCTCAATGGTCAATATGTGTCAAAAGAGGACTCAACATGTCATATCGTTGACTTATTTTTGCTTGTGCACGAAAACTATATGCTAACATGCTGTAGATTGTCATTGAAAGTCAAGATAAAAGAAAAAGAAACATTTTAAGTATATAAAAAAAATATATTTACATTAATGTCATAAAAACAGCTATATACATCCAGACCACTTCAGACAAATAAAGGACAATAAATACTAATATACCATTTAGTAATTGTAATAAGTCTGCAGCTATATGACAATTTTTAATTTAAGATAGATTTTCTGTGTCAGTATATAAAACACATCTGCCACTGGTATAAACTTTTATTGCATTTTTTGTTGATTAAAAGATATAACTTTAAAAGGATTTTCAGATCTCACAAAATGCATACTCAAAAAATAATTCATAGTATACGTCGAAAGGCAACAGATAATGATTTACACTTGAAAGAAATAATTCAAACTACATTACAAAACGAAACTTCCCAAAGGTTAATTTATTTAGAATTTTCAATATGGAAATTATCATTACTACAGCTTTATATGGTCAACTTTCCACTTCCGCAAGATATAGTTCTGCTGTACCGACAAATCTGATGGCTTTATTTACGGTGAATTACTTTATTGCTAATTTGATCGCAAATAATTGGTTGCTATAGTCGGACTGACACTGAACTTCATCTCACTTTTAATTAATCATCAACGTGCACTTTGGAAAATCGTATTCCCTTAAGAACGAATAAAAGTTAATCCTGATTCTCCAATCCTCTAGACACAAATGATCAAAACAATTTTGTCTGCGACTATTCCAATAACTCACTCGTCACTCGATAAATGCCACAGGCAAACGTCCTTCATTTGATTTTCAAAGTTTTAAATTCTATTGTCGATATTTTAAAGTGTCTGATTTAAGTTATTGTTTTAATATTCTCGAATATAGAAGAAAATTAATCGCACTTATTTTTTATGCAGACAGACTGAATTTAATGCAGAAAAGTGAAAACAAATGAAAAAATTAAGAAAACAACATCCGGGTAATTATCTACTGAACAGTACTGAATTAACTACCCTGCCTAAATCGTCTGTGCAATCTTGATTTACTGCAGTGTATAGGTCGGCAAATTGACTGAAAGACTGAACATGAATGGATAATTTATTGTTCAGACTTCGCAGTTGATAATAGGTCAAAATGACCGTTGAAGACCTTGTAAGTTGATATGTCTTTGTCTCAACTCAGTAGCGAAAATTCGTGTTTCGTAGTTTTAGATAATAATCTACCTGAATAGTCAACTGATTTTTTTTATCGATTGCTTTTAATCTCGATTGTGAAATTTTTTTCACTGAGTGTAGATTCGCATGAAAGGGAATGTATACATAGAAGAGACGTTTTCCCTATGGACTTACCCTTTTGGTGTTCATATAGAAGGATCGAGACGCTTTCCCTGTGGACTTACCCTTTTGGAGTTCATATAGAAGGAGACGCTTTCCCTGTGGATTTACCCTTTTGCAGTTCATATAGAAGGATCGAGACGCTTTCCCTGTGAACTTACCCTTTTGGAGTTCATATAAAAGGAGACGCTTTCCCTGTGGACTTACCCTTTTGGAGTGTATATAGAAGAAAGCGCTTTCCCTGTGGAGTTACCCTTTTGGAGTTCATATAGAAGGATCGAGACGCTTTCCCTGTGGACTTACCCTTTTGAGGTTCATATAGAAGAAGACGCTTTCCCTGTGACTTACCCTTTTGAAGTTCATATAGAAGGAGACGCTTTCCCTGTGGACCTACCCTTTTGGAGTTCATATAGAAAGCCCTTTCCCTGTGGACTTACCCTTTTGAGGTTCATATAGAAGAAGACGCTTTCCCTGTGAACTTACCCTTTTGAAGTTCATATAGAAGGAGACGCTTTTCCTGTGGACTTACCCTTTTGGAGTTCATATAGAAGGAGACGCTTCCCTGTGGACTTACCCTTTTGATATAATTCCCTCACTTTTATGTTTGTCACCTTGATTTGCCTCATCTTAAACATCGATAAAGTACCTACTGTCCCTTTAATTTGAAATCATTTTGATTTTCCCGTTTGGTCATTACCTTAATCGAACGGTAGGGTGCATTCAAATCATCCCTTTTCGATCACATTTGGACTGAAGTATTGTCCGCTAGACGTCAAACGCCTATCTATGGAATTGAGAAAGGAAATGGGAAATATGTCAAATACACAACAACCCGAACAGAGCAGTCAACAGCCGAAGGCCACCAAAGGGTCTTAAACGTAGCGAGAAAATCCCGCAACCGGAGGTGGTCCTCAGCTGGCCTCTAAATAAAATTGTGAAAATAGAAATCAAACTAAACTCCAAAATATGTAAATGAACTTAAGTTAAAAATATACAAGACTAACAAAGGCCAGAGGCTCCTGGCTTGGGACAGGCGCAAAAAAAAAATGCAACTAGGTTAAACATATGTTGTGAGATCTCAACCCTCATCCTATACCTCTAGCCAATCTGAGACTACTATAACGCATACAAAATTATGTGTTATAGTAGTCTCAGAGCCAATGAAGAATAGAGAAACACATAGCAATACACACAGTAAACAAAGTTTAAGAGAAGTCGGAGTCAGATTTTAGTATAGGTAACACAAGAAACTAAACAAAATAACAACGATACATAAATTAACAAAGGACGACAAGCAGTTACTGACATGTCTGCTCCAGACCTCAATACGCTGACTGAAAGATTATGTCTTCATATATGTATGTATAGAAACAACATGTGATCTAAATATTTTATTTTACACACTAACTGACTTGTTACTTTAACAAATAATGCAGTATCTCTAGACACATTCTAAATGGAGGGGAGTCATAAAACAATATCGACAGCAACTAACTTTTAATGTTCCATTACAACTTCTTTTATTCTCGAATTAGTTTCTTTTGCGTTACATATTTCCTTGAGACTTTGTCTGCTTATTTACATTCTTAGAAAACTGATGAAATCCCTCTTTTTGAGACCTTTATGGACCTATAGTTTTAATGTCGATTCTATATTCAATAACGGTTGTCGGACTTGTATATAGACATAAAGCTTTCATGTCGATTTTATATTTAATATACCTGTAGCTTATCAGACCTGCATAGACCTATCTTCACTATAAATGTCGATTCTATATTTTATTTAACTTATGATAATTGTATGGACATATCTTTACTATACAGTGGCAGATTGGAAACTTTTCAAAAAGAAAGGGGTGGGTCGACTGACATAAGGGGCGCCCGCTCTAGTCATACTTCAGAGATTTCATTTATAATCAGCCAAATTGTTTCAACCAAAAAAATGGGGGCGGATCCGCTAATGCTATAGCTGTCGATTCTATATTAAAACAGAGAAGATTACATATTGGTAACATAGTTATGGCTTTGTGTTGTTATCTTGATTCAGTCAATGATCATCTAATACGATTTTTGCAGTATAATAAAACACAATTAAACTAATTGCTACATGCAGTTGCGTGCGTTTTGATGATGACATCCTTTGAAGATGTGGACGCAATGTTGTAATTTTTCATGTATTCATTTCAGCATTTTTCTTGGGCAAAGGAAACTATTATTTGTAAATAGTAAATAATGCAGGGTTATAGAAACAAATTTTATCTCACTGTGTTTGTAGTATTACAGTTGCTCACGCAGTGCCCTATAGATTTTCAATATCGGGAGATTTCAATAAAAATATTAGTCAGTAAATAGACGACTGCTTTATTCGGTGGACAAACCTTGTTCAACAAGGGCATTTATATGCTTTTTTTTTAATCCGAATCTTGAATGAATATATATTAAATCATTTTGGATAACAGAGTACATTCTAAATTCTTACAAGAAAATTTGACATGAACCACAGCTTGAGTCTTATAACAAGACTGGTACCTGATATATCACAGTCTGACTCCTACAACAAGATTGGTATCTGATATATCACACACCGAACTTACGTTCAAATCAAAATCATTGTATTCATCGAATAACTATTGTCAGTCTTGTGAATTGAAAAAAAAGGCACAACGGCTGTTTTAGTCTTCTATGAACTATCATACCCGTATTTACTGTATTATTGATATTGAAAAGTACGTATTTAACACCTGAATTTCCCAAACTAAATCAGGTTAATAAGGCACAAGAGAATAGAATGTTATTTCTACCTGTAACGTCAAATAGAAGCTTTTCCGTTATTGCAACTAATGAGAGACAAAACCATTGAAGCAAGAGACCTTTATAAACAAACAATAATCGTAATTTCTGTATCAAAAGCTGACTGTTATAACACTGATACTATCTAATAACATATTGATCAAGGTATCGCTGAACTATTGTCCTGGGACTAGAGAATGCAACCCAACATATTCATCCGAACGCACCTGATAAAAGGTTACAATTTAAAATTTCAATAAGATCTTTAAAAAGCAACTGACGTGTAGAAATTGACAATTGCAATTAAAGTAGTTTTGATATTAAAAATCTAACAAGATTTAATGTGATTGTACGAGATTTCAGTGCACTGTGTTTTATACTTTATTGGGTAAATCGTTTATATTATCCTCAACGAAAATAGTATAGACTTATAAGTATATGTTATGATTATGTTAGAATGCTGATTTAATCGGTTAAACGTGAATGTCTCATCGAATAGGTTGTTTCCCAAAGTGATAACTTCAAAAAAATTCTCTTGTGTAGGATGCGTATTTTCTTCCCTTTTTTGTTTTGATTTTGTTCAAGTTGATTAATTTATATCGTATGTTCGGATTTTAAGATCTTTTTGCTTATATATTCACTCTTTTATTGTGACTTATCATTTTTATAGTTTCCATGACATCTTCTTTCTCTTTTGCTGTATTTAAAATGCTTTTTTTCAGTTTTTAGTTTCTTTACTCTTGCATTATTTACGTTTTAATTTAATGTTTTTATAATGAACCCAGTTTATAATACATAGTACTGACTGAATCAAGTGAAGTTAATAACTAATGAAAAATGACCTTTGTCCCTTTTACACATTACCATGCTATTACAAAGTGTAGATGCATATATTACGAAAGACTAATTCAAATATCTAACAAAATTTTACATAGTGCACCCATTTGACACATTCTTTACATCTTTATACTATTTTAATGATTTGTTACCACAACCATGCATGTGAGTCAACATATATAACATGGGCAAACAATTTTAATCATTATTGTCCTTTTTCCTCATTTGGAATCTGTAAATGTTAAGTTATCTAGCCGAATCGCGAGTCTGACGTTCTTTTAGTTATTTTTGATGATTGTTTTTTAAATACAGGAGGATTTGGTCATGCATTATTACAAACACCTTTGTTTTTTCTATCTTTGTCGTATGATACCAATATACAGAATGTAATATCGTCCTGAAAAATCATAAAATATTTGTCACTGGACGTTTTAAATAACCAACAATCTTCCAGTGTTGTGTAGCATCAAGGTTTTAATACAGTTCGGTTATTTACAAAAAAAAAAATATATGAATAACAGGAAAGGTCTAACGTTAACGAGATAGCAACATATATATTAGATCGTTGGTTTTCCCGTTTAAATGGTTTTACACTAGTAAGTCTGGGGCCCTTTATACCTTGTTGTTCGGTGTGAGCCAATTCAAGGCTCTGTGTTGAAGGCCGTATATAAACTATCATTGTTAACTTTTATAAATTGTTATTTGGATGGAGAGTTGTCTCATTGGCACTCATACCACATCTTCCTATATCTATTTAAAATGTGTTATTCAACAATAAGCAAGAACGCATCAAGTCTTTGCAATTATTAACTAAAATCAAAATAGACTATCAAAGACCTGTTATGAGCACCAAATCCTACAAAACGATGGAAACACATATCAAAGTTTACCTGTAGCAACCACTAACAATGTGGTTTAGTCCAGTTTGATTATATATTCAAACTACTTTCCAAACGTAAAAATTGAATGTGTTGCATATCAAGTTGTAACTTTTGGATTGACCTTTCCAATAGCATATGGTCATTATTTCGCGATTGCCCCTGTCGTCTGTCTTATGATGTGTTAAGGCAGTGAGATATTAATTCCATGGTTGAACACAAGTTTTAAAAGCATACGTCAGTGCGATCTCGAACTAATTGGGTATAGAAACGCATACTTTTCTTAGAATATATAAGTAAATGTCCTTAGTTAGCACTAACGGAAAGCTGAATACTAAAATGTATGATAAAAGGGATGATTTTTCATTTCCTATCGTTAATTATCCGTTTTTAGACGGCGACGTTCCCTTGTCACCATCTTACGGTGTTTATATATCTCAACTTGAACGATTCGCTCGTGTATGTAACAATGTTTTAGATTTTAACGAGAGAAATTTATGTATTACTGAAAAATTATTACACCAGGGTTTTCGATATCACAAACTAGTCAAAACATTTACTAAATTTTATCATCGGTATAAAGACATCATTCGTAAATATAGCTCAACATGCAGACTTTTTATACGTTCAGGTATTTCACATCCAATTTTTTATGGAAATATTCTTTATAAAGCACAAAGGTGTCAGTATTCACCTCATAAACTTACAAAACCTTTGAATAGACTTATTAAGAAGGGATATAATTACGATACTGTTGTCAAGTCATTAAAGATTGCATATTTTGGCGTTAATATTGAGTCACTGATAAGGTCTTTGAGTCGGAACTAAACACATTTATTCTAAAAACAGTTGTTGGCATGACACGGGTTATGTTCTTCTCATATATGTTATGATGGTATGATACTAAACCCCTTACGGGAAGGATTGTGCCTGATGTTCATATGATGAAATCATAATCTTTCAGTCAGTTTAATTGAAGTCTGGAGCTGGCATGTCAGTTAACTGCTAGTAGTCTGTTGTTATTTATGTATTATTGTCATTTTGTTTATTTTCTTTGGTTACATCTTCTGGCATCAGACTCGGACTTCTCTTGAACTGAATTTTAATGTGCGTATTGTTATGCTTTTACTTTTCTACACTGGTTAGAGGTATAGGGGGAGGGTTGAGATCTCACAAACATGTTTAACCCCGCCGCATTTTTGCGCCTGTCCCAAGTCAGGAGCCTCTGGCCTTTGTTAGTCTTGTATTATTTAAATTTTAGTTTCTTGTGTACAATTTGGAAACTAGTATGGCGTTCATTATCACTGAACTAGTATATATTTGTTTAGGGGCCAGCTGAAGGACGCCTCCGGGTGCGGGAATTTCTCGCTACATCGAAGACCTGTTGGTGACCTTCTGCTGTTGTGTTTTTTATTTTGGTCGGGTTGTTGTCTCTTTGACACATTCCCCATTTCCATTCTCAATTTTATTCATAAATTCATGAAGATTTTTTATTTCAAGATTATCAATTTCCATATAATGAACTTATCAGGTCATGTACAACTATAGTTGTTTCAATTTAAAACAAATATTGAATTTAGATAAATGATTAGTTCAGTTTAAAGACATGTAGCATCAATTAATAATCGATCAAATGAACAGTGCATCTTATGTCTTATTTCAAAAAGACAGCTTCTTTGTTCATCAACGATAACATTATCAATTTCAAACATATTAAATATTTATTCTATAACGGCTAAAACCGGATTAAATTTCAGTATAAACTTACCTGTCTTTGAAAATATTCCAATTTGAATAAAAACCAAAATAATCCAATATTTCTTCAAACGTATAACAGTATTTATTACACATTCCATTGTTTGTCAACAGCTTACTACGAAACCTGAAAATGGAAAAACTTTTATATTGCTCACTCCGGAAATCTGCATACAATCTTACTAATCAGATATTTGAGAATAAAGTAATAGATTCCGATAAACTGTTATATAATAGAGGAGTTCCGGACCTCCGTATTCCAATCAAGACACCGGAATAAAAATTGATCGTTCACTATTACTGCTCTCTTAAGTTATAAGGTATTGATTCATTAAACAATAAACCAGTATACAATGGTTTTCGCACTATTTCAATAATTCATACTTTTCAGTTTTGCTTATAAAAAGCAAACAAATTGTTTACAAAAAATCAATCTGACCTTTTTCTTTCTTTTCAATTTTTAACAAAGTTTAACAAACACTTTAAAAAGTCAAAAAAAATCAACCGTTTTAAAGTTTTACCAAAATAGCAACAGATTTTTAAAAGACAAATACATAAAAAAAAGTATATATCCACCAATATATCGATAATGATTCTGTAATATTTTATTCATCGATACTTTCTTAAAATTTCAAAAACTAAGGTTGAATGAATCAACTTCCAAAGCTGGGTAAAAAAAAACCTCGTGACCCCAAAATCAGATGATAATAGACAAATAAAACGTAACT
Organism: Mytilus trossulus; assembly: GCF_036588685.1. NCBI lineage: Eukaryota > Metazoa > Mollusca > Bivalvia > Mytilida > Mytilidae > Mytilus > Mytilus trossulus. The sequence continues at coordinate 63,373,159 of NC_086374.1, forward strand.
ACTGACTTTAGATTATTTCAATTTTCTATCATACTTATTTATTAAATTCAATTAAAATAAGATATTAAAGTGTATATATTCTAGACGATAGGACGGGAATAATAATCAAATAAATATTTTAACGTTAAAATGATGCACGATTCTTGTAAACTTCTATTGTATTTATGAAATAATAATATTAAGTATATCGAAATGTTGTGGTTTTCGCCGTAGGATATAATACGTGTGGTTATGAGCTACTCGAGAACTGAGCAGGGGTAACAATTTATGGTTAAACCCGACATCAACATTAAGTAGATAACTGATAGTATCCCAAATATAATACTCAACATTATATTCTGATAACTTTGAAACAAACAAAAATGGCTTTTCTCCATGAGAGAACTGAAGTGTTACAAATACTAATTTCATTTCAAGAAGACATAGTTTACATGATTGTTTAATAGGTATTGGATACTTGTATCATTAGGAAACATATTTATATCATCTTCTGATATTTAGATGCGACATGGAAAATATATATGCTATGAAAGACCAAAAAGTACATTATGATAAAAAAGATTGTTATGGTTCTGCAGAACCCGGTGTCTCGCCCAACTTTGTGTAATCGCAGGCTCAACAAAAAAGGAAAACAAAAGTATAAAAATGTTCCTAAATACTATCTTTTGATTGCAATTAAGAAGCTTCTATCCAAGTTTGATAAAATCCCAGATGGTTTCTCCATACTTGGAATACATGGCTAGATTGTCCATGATTTGCTTTGATGATGTACAGTCATAAAGCGTAGTTATGGTAAGATTGTTCAAAATAGTTATTGACCCAACTAACTGATTTCTTAGTAGTTGAACTTAAATTGTCATTTGTACGAATGATAGAATGAACACAGCAATTACTAGAATAGATTACTCTTAGTTCGGTACGTTGATTATAAAAAAAATCTGGAGTATAATTGATTTACTACTTAAATTATAAATAAACCTTTAAATTCCTTTGCCTTGTCCTCTATCTGATGTTTACTTCTAAGGTTTTTAGAGCTAATTTTTATGAGCACTGTGTCTGGTCAGCTATATACCTAGATGTACTGTACATTGGAAAAAGGAAAATGTCTTGTCAGATGAAACGAGGATACCAGAAATCTCTTTTATACCAGCATCACGTTGTAGTGGTGTACGGAATATCCGAGATTTACACTGATAGTTTTTTTTTTTTTAGCTAGGTGGTATATGGAATATCTGAGAGTTTGACTGTTGTCTTATCAGCTCTACTTCCCTATGATGTGGTGGTATATGGAATACCTGAGAGTTTGAATGTTGTCTTATCAGCTCTACTTTCCCATGATGTGGTGGTATATGGAATACCTGAGAGTTTGAATGTTGTCTTATCAGCTCTACTTTCCCATGATGTGGTGGTATATGGAATATCTGAGAGTTTGACTGTTGTATTATCAGCTAGTTGCTGTGGTGGGTTACAGAAGGTCCGAGATTAATACCGTTGTCTTTTCAGCTTGATGTTGTGGTGGTATATTTAATGTCCTAGATAAACACCGTTGAACTTTTAGCTAGACACCATAGTGATGTACGGTATACCAGAAATAAAACAATTTTCTTGTTGACAACACATCGCGGTGGCGCACAATTTACTGGATAAAAGATTGCTAAATGAGGTGTCTTGTCAACTTGACACCGAAGACATGTATATATACTATGTATCCGAGAATATAACTGTTATTTTGTCACTTAGACATCGTGTTGATAAACGGTATGACGAAAACAAGTTCACCGCCTAGTTAGTCACAGAAGTGGTGAACTGTATATTAAAGAATAAAACCAAAACTGTTGTCAGGCTAGCTAAACACCAGTTTAGTCACGGTATACAGGAACTAGTTGTTAAGAATTTAAAGTTTATATATAATTTGATATTTTTACAGTTGTGTATTTCACGATTTCTCTCGGAATTTACCCATTTGACATTTTTATAGTTGAAAACTTCATCGAAAATCTATCCTTGGTTGCTATAAGACGCTTCACCATTACAGTTCTCTCTTCGAGTTTCGTGTGCTAGTACAAATAGTGTAGTTACTCAGTTAAAATTGTCATTTGTACCGATAAATGGAGTTGCGTGTTTGAGACCTGCTGACATGCTATAGAAATTCTGAGACAATTGGTTCGGTATAAATTGTACAAACAGGACAGGTGCTACGGTTTGGTGTTTCAGATCTCTCACTATATACATTATGGCTGTTTGTCCGCCATTCCTGGATATTACACAGATTCCCGAAAAATTTTGACGGCATAAAAAAAAATAACTGACGCCACAATGGAAAAGTGATTGTTGTATGCGTCAAAAGTTCGAGCGACCGGGTCAGCCTGGATTAGCGATAAGGTGTATTGCAGTGAGTGTTTGCTGATATACCATATTTTGGTGCTATCCTGTTGTTACGAAAATTATAATAGACATATTTTTTTAAATAATGTGTCATACGAAAGTTAACATAGTTCAAATGTGTATCATACATTTTTTTCTAATTGGTTCCATACATTTAGATTTCAGCCTATTCCGTAGTTCCAAACATTTGGTTTTAACAATTATCAGACCGAAAGGGCTTTAAATAGTTTTTATTTACCAAGTTCTGTTTGATAGGTGTTGAAATTCATTTTTTGCAGTATTTGTTTTATATTTTGTAGTATAGCGTAATCTGTTTCAGTTTAGACATTTTGCATTGCTCTTCAGATCCAAAAAAACTGGTATAAACCCGAGGATTCAAATATTTAAACTCTCTCGCCCGGTTACACGTTACAAACTACGGATATCTGTGGGCCCTTTTTTTATCAATTTTTTGTTTGTTTTGTATTTTATAACATTATCTTTCAATTTTGCAACCATCTAAAAGAGATGTTTTTTTAAAATGAGACAATAATCCATTTATCACCAAATTACATATATCAATAGTAACAAAATATTACTATTAAAACAGTATCAACAAGACGGAGGAATGCTTGGAAACATTGCAAATTAACAAGATCGTCTCAAAATATAATCGACAACACTGCAAAATAGGGGAAAATGTCTTAAATACATTATCTAAAACATACGGTTGATATCGTAGTATTCATAACTTGAATTCGGAAAGTCAACAATTAACCTAACCTATTTTGGTCTTCCAAGGATCTAATTAGCATGACCAATAAATCTCAAAATATCTTTCATATACCTTGTTACATATCAATATTGTTCTGTTTTCTTTGAAGATATTAAAATAAAGTCTGGTTATTTATATAACAATGCATGTTGTGTTGTAGATATCGGCATAAAATATTCCAGTTTCTTTGATTGTGTTGTAATAAATTTGAATTATTTTCATTGCACAGACAGATGCAGATCAAATGAACGTGGAGATCTTTCTTTGGTACCATTAAATTGCACAATAAAAAGAAATTTTACAAGCTTGAAAGATACAAAACATGTCTCTGGTATAATAAATAGCTTCAAATAATAACAAAATGAAGAGCTACATGTAAGAATATCACAAAACATAAGTTCTAATCTAATATGCCCATGGTAGTTTAAAAGAAAAATTCTATGAATATAATTATATATCCAATTTTGAAAAATGAATGAAATAAATACTTGTTTCCTTTTTTTGCAATATAGGCGACAGTTTTTACAGACGATACTGTATATTTTCGACGTTCTAAGACATTATTTCATTCTGTCGACACTGTTTACTCATATTTTGGCATTAAATAAAGGCAACAGTAGTATACCGCTGTGTTAAAAACTCATAAATCCATGGACAAAAACCAAATCGGGGTAAAAAACTAAAACCGAGGGAAACGCATTAAATATAAGAGGAGAACAACGACACAACACCGAAACGCAACACACACAGAAACGGACCAAGCAATAGACAAAATCCCACGAGAATAACAAATATAACATCTAAACCAAATACATGAATTTGAGATAAACAAGTACCGTGCCACGTCTTAAACAAGGTCGTGCGGTCCAAGATTTTGTATGATGTCTTAAAAGCTTCATTCGTTGGATGTGTCTTGATTTTTTTTTAGTCAAGGAGAACATGACTTGATTTATACATTTGTACACTTTTTTCGGGGGTATTGTGTCAATTGGTTTTATGTAAGTAGTTATTGTGGCTCGTACTGATCTTTTGAGTTAAGCCAGTTGCAAATGATATTAACAGTGTGGTGTTATGCTGTTGCACCATTATCCCAAAGAGGGTTTATTGCTCACAACCATGTTTATCCATGCTACAATCCGTATGTTCTTGTCTTACATCAGGAGAATATAGTACAGTGGTTGACTTTGTTTCGTGTCTGTCATACTTGATTTACTTCTGTACTTACATGATTTATAACAAACTTTCCAAAATTGTACGTTTATACATTTTTAAGTTTTAAAGAAAGTGAGATTTCAAAGTTTACATTGGATGAACTTGACTATTATTCAAGTACATTTGGTCATATAGCTCTTCAACTGTTTTGGTAACACCTTATACATCCTTCAGTTGGCTTTAAAATGTTTGGCTATGATAGACCGAATTCTTTTGTCTCTATAATGCACATATTTCCTAATTTACATTTGCTCTTTATTGATTTTGCTATTTGCTATTTTTTTTATTGTGCATTATAGGGACAGAAGAATTCGGTCTATGGCTATGAGCGTTCCTGATGACAGCAAAATTTAATCTAGAAACGCACTTAGGGTGCATTAAATTAATAACGTGTTCTTTCCTTATTTCATAATATTGTTTTCTGTAAATTGTATTGTTATGAATTAGGCCGTAATTTTTAGTTTTTGAATTGATTCACAACTATCGTGTCGAGGCATTTGATAGCCAACTATACGGTATGTTTGGGAGGTTTTCTATTGTTAAAGGCTTTCGGGGCTTATAACTGCTATTCATTTTTTACTCTAGTGAACAGTTGTCTCAATTTTTTTGGAATCATATTACATCTTTCAATTTTAATGTTACGATCCAAATAGAAAGACGACTGTTCTGCCTTTATTTTTTTGGTTATGGTGTTTCTTGGTTTTTTTTACATCAAATATTGTATGTTATCTCTTTTGCATTTATTCCCCGTTTTTTGAAATTGTCTACCTTCTATGCATAACAAATCACCACCAACAGCAAGTTCATGGCAATAATCTGACATTTCGTTTGACAATATGTAATCACTAGGTAGCCTTCACACGCCACATTTGTGTTGGCAAACAACAAAGTTAGCATTACAAACATAAACTAGCATCTCAAACGGGTTTATTAATAATGTATATCAGATATCAATATCATTACAGAACAAATTTTAATGCACAAGTTGTGCATTTCGACAATTATTGTCTCTTTAAAGATGCTCCCGGCCAAAACATTCGTAAAATCCATAATCTAATACTAATGTACCGACCTGAGTAAACAAAAAAAGACACATTTTTTTTAAAAGTATAATAGCAAAATCTAAATTCTTAACCAAAGCTTTTCATATCTAACTTTGTGAAACCTGATAGTTTATAGTTATGTGATCAATCCTGAAACCATCGGAAAGATCATTTAGGATAAATGGAGTATTAACTTTTGTTTTGATAATTTTAAATAGAGAAAAGCTATCAAAATATAAAAATTGGTTTAAAACTATAACCATGATTTCAATGTATACTATAGAATTTGTAGAGAAAAACCAAGGACACTATCATATTAATTTGTGATAAGCTATGAGTAATATCAATCATTGGCAATTGTGCGAGACGTATCTCTCCGATTATAATTTGCTGGACTTCTTTTAATTTGCCAATTTCCTGAAAGCGGAAGAAATCAGTGAGGTAATTTACTTCAACTATACTGATTAGTCAATAGCAGCTAACAGACAATACAACATATTGATTATTTTTTGAATTGTCATACCCCCTGTTGCTATGTATCTAACTGGCACATCTCACCAGGGTCATACCCCCTGTTTCTATGTATCTAACTGGCACATCTCACCAGGGACATGTTTTATTTGTACAGCCGTTCTAAACAATACTTATTAGGTAACAAAAAATGCAAAAGTCCTACTACCTTTTATCTAACTGACAGATCTGACTCGGTCAGAACTTTTTCTTTTCAAATTCGAGATAATTATCCAATTTTTACTGTAGTTGTAGTTTAGGAAAATGGCTACATTTATTTCTTTTGTCATGTTGTTTGATTCTTTATGAGTGGAGTGTGGTCTGATTCAAGCGTCAATGTTGAGTCTGTGTAAATCAACCGTTAACATGGCGTACAATATTTTAATCCTGGTATCTATGGTGAATTTTGAATCATTTTCATAACAGAGTGGACAAAAGCAATACTTATGTTGGTACATCCCGCCTTTATGTTACTGTTCTATTATAATGCCATCATTTTATTGTTCTATTATAATGCCATCATTTTATTGTTCTATTATAATGCCATTATGTTATTGTTCTATTATAATGCCATTATGTTATTGTTCTATTATATAAGTAAGCAATGAATTTGGTTGTTAATTTCAATAATTGCTATTTTGTGCTTCTTTGTAAAATATTTGTTCGTTTTTGTTCTAATTGAGATTGCGTCATGGTGATGACTGCTGTACCCCTATTTTGACAATTTTACCTATTATGTCTGTTTTGTTCACGCGTCGTTGTAAATATAATGGAATTTGATGCGACTTTTTATATAAGTGAGAAGTTTAGCGCTTGTTCAATACATCATTTTCTACATTTGAAAATGCCTATACCAAATAAGGAATATTACAGTTGTTGTACTACCTTCAACGATTACTCTTATACCGAACTCACCACTATCAAATATTTCCAAGAGTGATTAAAACTGTAAAATTGGTATATTGGGATATTGTAAGCTTCACATTATATCCTTATTCTCTTTTCTATTTCAAGCATACCAGGAACAATTAATCAGATAATGTATTAGCAACCTAATAGCTCATCTGTATTTAGCTAATAATGGCGATCGTTTTTGAAGCGGAGAAAAAGATATGGGTAAGACACATTTTACTTCAAAAAGCTATGTCGTCTTTGTATCGATAAGTAAAGGCAACACTAGTATACCGCTGTTCAAAACTCATAAATCGATAGAATAAACAAATTCGGGTTCATAAGAGAGAATAACGACACAACATTAAAATGTAACACACAAATAAACGAACTAATCTCTTATATTTAATGCGTTTCACTCGGTTTAAGAGTGTTACTCCGATTTTGTTTTTTGTCCACGGATTTATGAGTTTTGAACAGCGGTATACTACTGTTGCCTTTATTAATCATTAGACAAAATCCGATGAGAATAACCTCAAAACTAAAAACATAAATTTGGGATAGAAAAGTACCGTGACCCGTCTTATAGTAATGGGAATTCACACTCAAATATAAAAGGAAACAAACGACAAAACAGAAACACAACGTTAAAATGTAACACACACAGAAACGAACGATAATATAACAATGGCCATATTCCAGACTTGGTACAGGACATCTTTTTAAAAGAAAACAATGATGGGTTGAACCTGGTTTTGTGGCATGCCAAACCTCCCGCTTTAATGGCAATGTTAATATAACATTTAAATGACAACATAACATTACCGGACTACAATACAAATAAATAGGAGAACATATTGGACAAAGGAACACACGAATAATAGCTAACAAAAGGCACCAAGTTAAAATCTTAATACGCCAGAAGAGAGTTTCGTCCACACAAGACTTACTAGGGACGCCCAGATACAAAAGTTTGAAAACCAAAACAAGCAGAAAGTTGAACAGCACTGTCGATCAAAAGTTGAAAAAGGGGGTTGTGCCAAAAACGGATTAGGTTTTCTGCTTGGGATTAGAACATCCTTATTATTTAGAATAATTTATACTTTTGCAAACAGTAAATTTTATAGAATGACTATATAAAAGATATACATGATATACATGATAAAACTGAAGTATTAACTAATTACAGAAGAAAAAAATCGTATACATTACATAAAACAACACAAAATAATAGACACATCCAAATTAGTCAAGGCCTCAACACAAAAATAGACGTCACTTAAATTTTAAAACAGCACACAAGCCGTTATCTAAGATGTGCATGGATAACTTGTGTAAATGCGCTGAAAACTCATAGCAAGGGGAAACAAAATTACTTGTATTATCAATTGACTGATAAGTTATACTTGTTCCGTCTGGGAGAGCACGATTTATTTAGTAGTTGTTATTGACAAAACTATTTTATAGGATGTTTCATGAGGGAATATTACAATTGTTTTCCATTTGTTAGAGGTGTTTAAGCTTTAAATTTTGCCACTTATATTATAAAGGACTTTCCGCTTTTTATTATTCTTGCAGTTCGGTAGTTTTTGTTAAGTGTATTCTCTGTTATTCTTCTGGAATATTATTTAAGGGATCTGTTGCGTGTAATTGTGAAATAATTGTCAAGCGAAAAGCGTTTAAAATGTTTAAGTTTGTAAATATGTAGCTTTAAATCTTACAATAAATTCAGTTTAGCATCAACTTGACATTGGTTTTGGGCATAAAAGAGGGGATTACATATATATATTGATATAACCTCTTATACAACTCTAGGAATATGATTGACTTAAAGCGTCCTCGTGGAGAGCGTGTATATTCCATATCAGGTTAGTAGGGAGACGAGCCTTTTTTCAATACACTGTCAGTAGTGGAGTTACGACTTTTGCACTATTTAATTATTTAAATGTATTAATCTTTTTGACATTGTTATATCAACGTTGTTGATGTTGACATTAGTTTTTTGTGTGCATATCAATGGAAGTAGATTCTTAAAATTGAACACTTTATTATAAAAATAAGAAGATGTGGTATGATTGCAAATCAGACAATTATTATCTAAATTCAACAAATAAAGATAGTCAGGTAAGATAAATTCGTTACATAATACGATATATACCGGGTCAGTAATTCCATATGTGATGAGGGTAACTAATAACATAATTAAACAAGTGAAACTGCGAGCTACTGCTCACTGATGATACCCCCGCCGCAAGTGGATAATATTAATAGTGTAAAAATATGCAAGTGTTCGGTAAACAGGAAGTTGTCGAGTGATGAATCTGAAAACGCATCACACGGTATGATAGCTGACTTATATAAATCCTGAAACCAAATTTCAGAAATCCTTGAATTGCAGTTCCTGAGAAAAAGGTGACGAAAATTTTCAACTTGGTTATCATGTGTAAAATCACACAAGTGTTCGGTAAACAGGAAGTTGTCAAGTGATGAATCTGAAAATGCATCACACGGTATAGCTGACTTATATAAATCCTGAAACCAAATTTCAGAAATCCTTGTATTGTAGTTCCTGAGAAAAATGTGACGAAAATTTTCAACTTGGCTATCATGTGTAAAATCATACAAGTGTTCGGTAAACAGGAAGTTGTCAAGCGATGAATCTGAAAACGCATCACACGGTATGGCTGACATATAAGAATGTTGATACCAAATTACAGAAAGGGTGGATGTGTAGTTCCTGAGAAAAATGTGACGAAAGTTTCATGGGACGGACTGACAGACAGAGGTAAAACAGTATACCCCCCTTTTTTAAAGCAGGGTTATAATTATAAAATGATTATATTTTGATACGCCAGAATATCTTTACATGGAATATAATCGACAATGTTGCATGTTACTTATATTCCAAAAAGTACCCTTTTTTCTATGATGGAATAAAGATATGTAACATTATAGGTATTAAAATGCCTGAACCGGACAAATCAAATATATAAGGACACAAAGCAGCGCCAGAACATGAAAACAATACAAAAAAGCAAAGCAAAGCAAAGCAATCAAGGTACCATGGTGTGGTGTCAATTTTCGATACCAACAAATAATCACATAACGTAATACCTTGTACATTATAGTCTATTAAATAGTTTTCCCATCTTACCAATAGATAATTCCACAAGGGAAAGAAACACACGAGCCTTTGTAACTAAATACAAAGTCAATCAATGTAATTATATAAACCACTTTGTCGTGAACAGAACTATCTGACGCAACATATAATAATATAATATAATAACAATGTTATTCCTTTGAAGTTATCCGTTGGGGACCAGTAATTCTGTTAATACGTCAAATCCTATACCACTAAATCCATTACTGAGTTAACGTAACTTATATAAGACTCGGAACGGTGTCTTATATTAGGTTATTATTGGAGAACATAGTTTAAGCTAATATTGAATGTCCTTTTAAGGAATTGATACTTGTCTACCTGATTATAATCAAAGAATACAAAACATTTTTACTTGATATAAACGGAATATAGAAAAGTGTTAATGAAACAACGTCCTAAAAAGTGCAAAAAATAATATGGTCATGGATACTTGTTACAAAATATTTTTATATAACTCCCCAAAGTAAGAGAGGATGAATATTTGAACATAAATGGTATATATGATTGAGCAGTCCTCCCAGCCGACTACATTTATATATATTTATGTGCGGTTCGCGTATGATTTTTGAAGTATGTAATTTACTCTATTGTGTTTTCACAATAATTGTAAACCGATTTTGGCGGTCAATATATAATGAAAGTTTGCACGATATTTAACTATCGAGGTTTGGGCAGTGACCATTATCGTACGTTTCATTTGTATTGAAGTTTAATTTTCATTAAGAAATCTGTTTTTTAATGTATTGAAGTTGTATGTAAAGAATTAATGTGTTTTGAATATATTTTGTAGATGTTTGATTGCTGTCTTTCACCGGTATTGTTGATTGTGTGATGTTTATAAACCGGGATTTGTTTTCATAGATGCATAGTTGTCGTATTCAAATCATGAACTGTTAATGGTGTTTGATATCAGAAATATTGTGATCTCTGGATCTATAGTTATTAAAATTGAGATGGTCATTGCGCCTAACAGTACCTAAACATGTATTTAGTTTTCTATTATGCCTTTATCGTATAAAGGTACATATCTGAATGTGCTCAGATATGTATGCTTTACAAAAATCTAGAGAGATTTAGCACATAAATACTTTATGTTCGTTTGAACAGAGTGAATTAGAACATAATTTAAATTTACTTTAAATCGTAATCATGCAAAACTGTCTTATATAGAGATTAATAGGATAGATACGCCCTAGGCAACATTCTACATTTTCAATCTTTGTTTCACCAATTTACCTAATTTTAGTAAGTATTGCATCTTATATTTCACTTTGCAAAAGCACATTCTGTATTTTATATTTTAGATTCATTCAGTAAGTACAAGATTTAGAGATCACGTTGAGATTTATATTAACAAAGTTGTGATGTAATGTACAGAAACAAGACAGCCTGATTCGAGATTATATTTTTTTTATAGAAATTGACATCAAAAGACCAAGAAAACTTACATCTTTGACAAATACGAATATATAATTTAGAAACAGGGAGATTGTCAAAGAGACATCAACCTGACTAAAGACCAAAACAGTCAAGGGAAATCACAGTGTTTGGCCTCCTGACATGAAATAATAAAAATATAAACTGATAAGCATATGCCATAGGTAACGTATATTCAAATTGAGGTACTTGCAAATCAGAATTACATCGGAAGCATCAACCGGTAGTAAATATTAATACATATACATGTAAAATCATAACTGGGCTACATTTGAAAAACACGGTTCACCAATTACTAAAGTATGCTTGTTTTGACGGAACCTTTTACTAATGTTAGAAAATCGTTCAATTCAATGGAACAGTATATATTCCACTCTCATATACGCGTGGTACTACATAATCAAGTTCATATACAATACAAGTCCTTGTTTACATGGCATTCTATTGAAATCGCAGACAGCCGCCTTTAATATAGATGTCAATCATTTTATCGGTTAATTCAGAGAAGCCATTAGAGATAATGTTCAAGCATAGCCTCTTCATGATAATTTGGCTTCAGGATATTACACTTATAGCTACAGTGTTTATAACAAACATCTTGTTCAACATTTAGTCGATTTCAAATAATTACTGACATTTGTAAAAAAAAAAATTAACTTTTCGTATAGAAAGAGTACTGTTAAGTTTTGATTTAGAATATAAGTCTGTAAGACAGCGCTCATTTTTTTTTAAAGAAAATGACAAGAACATAAAGAAGTCAAAATACGGGTTTCAATAATCGACAACAAGTGCTAAAATTGTCCTTTGTTTCGAAAAGGTTTGACTACATTAAGCTGCTTACTCTTTTTCTTTTGCCTGTGCAGTTAAATATATATTTTTTTTATTTTGAAAAAAAGTTCATTTGTTTTAAAATAGTTATCAAAGGTACCAGGATTATAATTAAGTACGTCAGACGCGCGTTTCATCTACACTAGACTCATCAGACGCTCATATCAAAATATTAATAAAGCCAAACAAGTACAAAGTTGAAGTCATTGAGGATCCAACATTCCAAAAAGTTTAAAAAAAAACAATTCAATTTCAACTCCCTTCCCCACCTCACTCACGATAAAAGATCAATTTGTTGATTACTTTCTTGGATATTGGGAATTGCTGCTTCTCTAGTTTGTAAGAGTAAGAGAAGAGTCTGGTCATCTTAGAGACAAAATAATGTGTCCGGGTAGTATGATATATGTCATCAAGTGGACCTTTTGAAGTAGCTAGTTAGAAATCCGATAAAGTGTTGGTCTAGTATGAATCAGGCCTAATATATATCACTTGTTTTCCTATCATGATTTCCTTGATAAAGGAATCCTGCTTACAAGGAAGATATTAAACGAAGAGTTCCACATGGTGATGTTGAAATCATCCTTCGTAAATTTTAGGGACGCTATCACTAGTTGGTTGACCGTTAATGAATAACCGTTTCACAGATGATATCGGATATGTATCTTACTACAATAACCTTTTCTTTCCACGAATATGACCTCCCGAATTAAATGAATACAATATTAAGCGGATTTGTACGGGTGCCTCATGTGGAGCAGGATTTGCTTACCTTTCCAGAGAACCTGAGAACGTTCCCAGTTTCTGGTGGGGTTCGTTTGCACAGTCTTTTTTTCTGTGTTGTATTTTGTAAACTGTTGTTTCTTTTCAATCGTTCTGTATCTTGCCATGACAATGTCAGTATGTTTCGACTCATGAGTTTAACTTTCGCTTTGGTTATATTTCGCCTCTCTTTTAAGGATCATTTTCCTTTGCAAGTGTTTTTTAAAAATAAAAATGCGATTTCTCTGAATTTGTTTTGTTAATTACTTTCTTTACATTCGGTGTAGACACCTGTCTATTCTAGAGGCCATCACTTTCGTTGTACAAACTGGTCTATTGTGGAGACCATCACTTTCGGCGAACAAAAGTAAAATGATAAAAATACTGATCTCTGAGAAAAATTTACAACGGAAAATCTGTAATCAAATGTCAAAATCAATACCTCAAACACCTCAAACGAATGGATAATAACTGTCATATTCCTGTATTCCTACATATATTTCCTTTGTAGCATTAAACCTGGGTTTATAGCTACCTAAACCTCTGAGTTGTATGATAGTCGCAAAAATTCAATTATAATGACTACAATGTGTGAACAAAACAAACATACATAATTATAGGTAAAAATGTCAAAAAGAAGGGTACAACAGTCAACATTGAGTAATTATCTTTAAAATAAATATAAAAACAAGCAAATATTTAAAAGAACTACATCATCTATGTGGCCGAAGTAAAAAACGAGACTTTACGATCTACAAAACATTCATCAACAACATCTTATAACTGGTGGCTAAACTCTGCTCTATAGTAGCTTAATAATATCAATAAATCCAGATGGATTGCTGCAAATTTGTTGCCCGTTTGAGTCATTAAAAAGTCTATCCGTTATAATCAGCTATTCTTTAATTCAACGGTAAAATGTTTTAAATTATTAATATTCAACAAAAAGCAGATTTTCACCTAACAGACAGTATGACATGGAAAATATCAACAAAATAAAAAAATTATTTAAATATACTGATAATATCAAGATACTAGCGTAGCAGGCAAAGTTTATAAGAAACTGTTAAGATAACAAGGACAGACGCCATACATCAAGATCTCTGACCGAAAATAGTTCATTGGTTATATGTTTTTAACCTTACAATGTTGTGACTTCTGTATGGATAGATACAACTTCTAAATTATCAGATGAGACGTCGGCATTGTTGGATGCGATTTCGATATTGGCAGGAACGACTTTAGTACTTGGAGGTACGACTTCAGTATTGTCAAATGCGACCCCGTTATTTTCAAATGCTTGTTTTCGTACAGGAACGACTTCGTTTCTTTGAGGTACGACTTCGGTATTGTCAAATGCAACCTCGGTATTGTCATATGCCTGATTTTGTACTGGAAGTGGTGTATGCTTTATTTGATGAGCCACTTTATCAAGTGAAAACATTGTTTCCATAGGTAATGGGAATATAATGGTAGATTCCCGTTCTGCAGCTACAGTGCCGAGGGTCTGCATATATCTGAGTTGCATTGCAGTCGGTGACTGCATCATTATCTCGGCTGCGTCTTTTAATGCCACTGATGCTCTTTGTTCGCCTTCAGCTGCTATCACCTGTACAAAACATATTGGAAATATTTAGTCAAACATGACAAGTATATATTTGTTTTCATTGTCATTTATCACGGGTGCCACATGTGGAGCAGGATCTGATTATTATTCCTGAGCACCTGAGATCACCCCTAGCTTTTGGTAGGGTTCGTGATGCTTATTGTTTAGTTTATTATGTTGTATCATGTGTACTATTGTTTGTCTGTTTGTCTTTTTCATTTTTGGTCATGGCATTGACAGTTTATTTTCGATTTATGAGTTTGACTGTTCCTCTGGTATCTTTCGTCCCTCTTTAATTGAATACTTAGGCTTGTTTTTGGAACAGTTGAAACACGAATTCTGAAGTTCAACTAATTACCAATTGCCCATAAGTTTTTAATGCAGAACTTTCGAAAATAACTAAATTAAGGAATGCAAGAAAATCAATATCTACGAAATCAAAAAGACAGTATTTGAGTCTTTACATGCATAAGGTGTTTTTGTTTATTTTTTTGGTAAAATGACACATTTAAATGCAACAAACAAAACATAAACTTTAATTGTGTCAAAGTGTATTATTCCGGTTTACCAACTACATGTTAAAATGGTGAACAAGAATGTTAAACGTGTCAAAGTGTTTTTAACTGCGAGTCGAAACGAAAAACAAACGTAACACGTGTTACTGGATTGATTGATTGTTGTTTGCTCACGTCCAGTGCAAATAATTCATGCGTGTTCAGGAATACATTTTTGTACTTACTTTAGCAAGTGCTTCTCTTGACGCTTCTGCTTCAGCAGCCATTGCTCGTTGTAGCTGTATCGGTAGTCTTACATCTTTTCTGAATGAAATAAGAATAAAAAAACGGTTATAAAATAAAGAAAGGTTGTTGCTACTTTCTTTATTATTATGAGGCTGGCTTCATGCAGAAACTTCTTAGGAAGAAAGATATGAAGTTAGTAATATCATTTAACTCTACTTTCCGCTATATAGATGACGTTCTTTCACTAAACAATTCAAAATTTGGTGACTATGTGGAACGCATCTATCCCATCGAATTGGAGATAAAGGATACTACAGATACACTTAAGTCGACTTCATATATTGACTTACATCTAGAAATTGACAATGAGGGTCGGTTGAAGACAAAACTTTACGACAAAAAATATGATTTCAGCTTTCCAATTGAGAACTTTCCATTTCTAAGTAGCAACATTCCAGCATCACCTGCATACGGGGTATATATCTCCCAATTGATACGATATTCCTGTGCTTGCATTTCCTGAGGATGCTATTAAACCAAGAGTTCCAAATGGAAAAGTTGAAATCATCCCTTCGAAAATTTTACGGACGCCATCACGAGTTGATTGACCGTTATGGAATAACCGTTTCACAAATGATATCGGATATGTTCCTTACGTCGTAACTTCAATCCCCTTCCCTTTCATGAGTTTGACCTACCGAATTAGACTATTTACTGGATTTGTAATCACATAAGGTAGCACTCCACAGTTAGGTGTGTAGTTTCGCATTTTGGCCCCTGTGGATTTTTCAAATATGAGAGCTAGTGTGCAATAAAATTTATTTTTGGATAGCTGAGTATTAAAATAGTCTTTGTATTGGGTTTATATGAACATCATGGTTATGTTATGTATGTAATATAGGCTGTTTTCTGTATGACAGTCCGTATTTGCATGTCCATACCATACATTGGTCCGGCAATTATTGTAATGTTTTTTTCCAACTTTTTATCGCACGAACTTTTTGATTGGATTTTACGAAAAAATAAGGCGAAAGACACCCATTTTTTATTTGATCATTAGGAAGATTTAAGAAAACAGTACCTAAAAAGGTATCACTCAAAGGCATTGAAATTCTAGTTTGATCCAAATTTTGGGGGATATATGACATATTCACTCCCCTTTTTGCAATTTTTTATGGTAAATAAATGCCGAATGTTGCCATGGATACACATAAAAGGAATTAATTTTCATCCTTTCAACTTTTGAAAATTGAATCTATGGAAGATACTGATTACATACATATGCACATGTACAACACAAACAGTTAGGTTAATGTATTAGAAATCCAGGAATAGGAGATGATAAAACATTTTGGGGCTCATTTTTAATTTTATTTTCTAACTGTGGAGTGCTACCTAAGCAACACGACGGGTGCCGCATGTGGAGCAGGATCTGCCTACCCATCCGGAGCACCTGAGATCACCCCTAGTTTTTGGTGGGGTTCGTGTTGTTTATTCTTTAGTTTTCTATGTTGTGTCATGTGTACTGTTGTTTTTCTGTTTGTCTTTTTTCATTTTTAGCCATGGCGTTGTCAGTTTGTTTTAGATTTATGAGTTTGACTGTCCCTTTGGTATCTTTCGTCCCTCTTTTATTCAAAATGATTGCATTATCATATCGAAATTTATTTTTGTAAAGAAAAAAATGTGTTCTGGTTATAAATATTTTTTAAAGTGCATTCTGGGTGACATCTCCTGTGGAAACTGGTCAAAAGTCAAATGTCCTTTTTTTTTCTTTTTCAAAACTGATGATCGATAAAAAATTTACTCTGTTTATCCAAATACCGTCTGCAGCATATTTTTTAGAGGGAGAAGTCCTCGATTTCAAAATTCGAACACCTAGCACCACTGACCTATCAAGAGCATCTTGTGACTATTGATTGTCTTTCAGCGATAAGAAAATTACATTTCAATTCATGCAAAAGGAACCTATAGCGGTTTGGCCTTTAACATCTGAATTACTTACATTTCAACTCTTTCAATTTGTACACCCCAAGGATCTGTAGATTCATCTAATATTTGCTATAAAAATAATTGTTCAAAGATTATGCATTTATAAAAGCAGGAACAAACAAAATCCTTATATTTTCAAATTACAGGAACGATTATACCAGTAACATAACAGCATTACAAGTATGTGAAAATCGCCCTAGATGTGAAATAATATAATTTGATACTAACCTACAGTTTTATTTTGAGAAACTTTAAATGTTTCAAAAAGATATAGTTAAATGTCAGCTCCTTCTCCCACCCCTCACTCACGCTTATAGGTCAAATTGTAGATACTTTTATGGAATATTTGCTGCTTCTCTACCAAATTAGAGAAACACAATTCTTGTCACCTTAGAGTCAAAACAAAATTGTAAGGTGATATGTCAACATGTGGACCTTTTGAACCAGCCAGTGAGAAACCCGATAAAGTGTCTTGGTTTAGTATGAAGAAAGCTCAGTTATATATAATTTCGATATGACTTTGCTCTTGTCCTGATATGCAAGTAATATTTGCTATCAGACGTTAAACTATCATCTACCATCAATCCCATGAAGTGTTTTATCATGTGGTAAGTTAAATATATACTAGTACCTAATTGATTAATAATCGCAAAGAACACCCACTTGTCTTTTAAAACATTACCCATATTCACTTATATGAAGGTATCTAGGATATGTTTTGTTCAGAGAAAAGTGCTTGCATGTGTTTCATGGAAAAGATTATGGGTACGCTTTTCAACTTTTTATATACACTCTCTACCTGCATATGGTCCGCGATTGTATCCCGATCCGATAATAATTCCGCCATGTTTTTTGTGCCCAGCACATTCCTGAGAGTTGTTGCTGCAAGTAATGACGTAGAATATCTAGCGTTCGCAACGTTACATGTGGCCATGACGGGGTCAAATATCCTGGTAAATATCACAGCGTCAACGGCAACAGTAACCGAGTCCTTTGTCAATATCTAAAATGCAATGTTATTGTGTCATCAGCTAGATAGATATAAACTATACGTAACAAATATTTTAAATATATATTACAAAAAAAATGGAACTGATTCTGTTTGAAGTTCAACTCATTTTAATTATGAAGTAGCAACAAATTGGAAGTATAATAGATAGTTTTTATTGTCGAGATAGAATAATCTGTTCAACAAACAGAAGCTTCAATCAATTGAATTCGTCTTTTATTTGTAAAAAATAACCTTCCTTAGACGTTTAATCTACAATAGGAATGTATCTTCTTTTTACTAGAATTCTTGTATTGTCAACATGATGAAAATGTATTTTGAATATATACAGTACAAGAGCATGTATAAGCAGAAAACACAAATTATATGTATATGCTGATCAAACCATATTTTTATTTGGTTTTAATTGTTTTGATATATTTAGAGCTGCCTGTGTTCATATTTATCATACCCCCATTGTTATTCTTTTTAAATTATTTTGGTAAGTATTGTAAGTATTGTTTGGCAAGTATTGTTCATGGGTACAATTAGGGTCCCTTCCTCCTAAGCATGAGAACGTACCTCCTGCGGGGGAATATTCACGGACACCATTCTTAAATCAATCTTTACATATTCGTCGATGCAAGGGAAGACGATGAATAAACCTGTTAAGAAACAAAAATATTTTACTTATTTTTGAACGTGTTATATGTTTCAATATATTTGCACTTTATCTTGTAAACCCATAGCAGCAAAATGAAGAAGAGAACACGTTAAGAAAGAAAAATATACGTCCAAATATAAAAGACAACTTCCGCGCAATCGTAAACACTGAATAATCGTCTGTTGGAATAAAAGAACAGAGCGGAAGCGAGTATAAACTACATTATTGTAAGATTGTATGAATGAGAGCAAAACAAATCATACATTATATAAGAGATAATATGATAAAACATTAAAGAAATTAAATATAGGAAATCAATAGCACAAAAGTAGGATTTTCATGCCTTGTACTCAAAAATATATCTTATAAATTGTTCTAGTAGCACAGCACCGAATGCAAGTTACATGGTACACTTAGGGACTAATAGTCCACCAACTGCTGTACAGAATGATTTGTCGTACAAAATATATTGCATGACTCCGTTTTCCCAGCTATCGACGCGTGTTTCTGGAAGATAAACCATCAATCAAGAATATAAAAAGTGCCTTCAAGAAAAAGAAAGACCCGCTCAAGGTCAAAATTGTCTGCGAGACATTTAACGAACTTAGTTGTTTTCTACTTGTATAACCTTCAGCATACAGGCTCGAAACTGTCGAATTGGACAAAGCTTAAAAAACGTAAGCAAAGTTAAAAACAAAAAGTTTATCCAAACACAAAAAAAAATCATTGTTTCATTAAAATTTTAAATCAATGAAATGGAAACCTTAAGGAAAATATGTAAACCAACTTATTTTCGCGAGCAATTTTCCGACTTTCGGGAACAGAAAAATAACGCGTATATAAATTGTAGCGAATATGTCAAACTTGGATAATTCCTTATTAAACTTCATCAAGTAAGTCAGAAAATCACGAAATTGAATAGCCGCGAAGTAGTCCATAAATGGTACAACGCGAAATAGAGTATCCGCGAAAATAAGTTGGTTTACAGTAAGAAAACAATGTTATAATGCTAATAGATAGTTTACCTGGTCCTCTAGCACCGCCAGAAATAACCCGCCCAAGTCTAAATATAACAACACGTTCATATTCCTGTACAATCTACAATGAAAAGCATTAGGCATGTATAAGTATTTTTTTTTTGGATGTTCGTTTATGGTTACAGTATGTTGGATTGATGTTTTTTATCCAAAGGATAACTGGGCATAGACAAAGTATAAGACGCAATCAATCAAAATATAATACTTTGGTAAAACAAATGTTGGTCAAATGTTTTAAAGAGTGCCTGACATATGAGTTACTAAGAATGATTAACTATTTCTTAAATGCAACATGCCCTTACAATCTAATGCAATTTGCATCACACTTACACGGATACTAATTAAAGAAAACAATTTTCACATGTTAATGTAATAGCAAATGTTCACAGACAGATACGAAGTCAATCCGATACTTAAAATGGATCAAGAGAAATAACCCAAATTCTCGCATAGATAAAGTGAAAATCGGAAATTATGTCATATAAATATAACGATGAGCATATATGATGCTAATATCCTTTATCTTTTTTTTTATGGAGAGTTGTCTATTATTTTACATCTTTGTCTACTTTTAGCTATCTCATAAAGAAATGCCTGACTGGGGAATAAAAATATATTCAGTCTTGATCTTCTCCCGACCGGCAGTAAACTTTTATCAAAGTTGGCCTGTTTGGGATTTTGGGATGTACAAGTACACAGCCACACACGATCAGAATGAAAGAACCACGCTCTCTACATTTTCCACACTTGCAACTCTTTGAAGGATTTTATAGGTGATATGTTACAAGGCTATCTGTCCCTACCAAATATATTCTATTCTCATTTTCCAGTGGTAGTTCAAAAAGTAAAATCACAAAAATACTGAACTCTGGGGAAAATCTTATTGAAAAGTCCGTAATCACATGTCAAAATCATATGACAAAACACATCATTAACGAATGGACAAGAACTGTCATATTCCTGACTTGGTGCAGACATTTTCAAATGTAGAAAATAGTGGTTTAATTTTTCCGATATTCATCTGGGATGGCCACTGTTACAAGACATCCCGACTGTATCTATTGTCAATGTGTTCTCGTCCTGATCATGCATATACCGTTTGCTACTGGACGATAAACAACCATTTAGAAAACAAATTAAAACCATTAAACACACATACACACAAACCACAAAAGAAAACACAAAGAGCACAAATATTTTAAAATTCAAATATTTAATCCTTAAAGACACTATTATCGTCAATAAATACCATACCCCCCCCCCCCTTTTCCACGTATTATAATGCTTACACATGCTTGTCAGGTACCCGAATGGTATTTACAGATACACAAGAAGTCTAAATCAAATCCTTACTTTTCTAACATCTTACCTTAAATAAAAGCCAAGAGATGAGTGGACTGCTTTTTAATGTCCAGTGACAAATCAAAAGCAAACGTCAAGACGTGAAGATATTATTGTATCGTGATTATTTACCCTGCTTGTACCTGACCGATACTTAATTTGCCAAAGGTAAATAATCCACAAACAGACAGGTCACCCTACCCATACATTCGGGCCAACCAAGCTAATCTAACTCATAAATACTACATTGTGATTAGAAGAGAAGCATAAATTTCAAATCTTTTGTTTCATCCGCCCGGAGATCAAACCCACGACCTTCCACTTAAAATAATTAAAAAAAAATACTGTAAAGCTTAAAAGAAGAATTAAAATAAGGGTAATATGTTGAAAAAAAACAGAATAGCTTACCTTAATTATGTAACATAAAGAGAATGGAAACGTAAAAATTATGAGAATTGTTGACAAAGCAATGCAACAGTTTCCACAAAAACCTAGGCTGTTGTCCTCTGAATTGACATTTCTTTCTGAAAGGAAAGAAAAAATCAATAAGCTACACAAATAACTAACTAACCATGTCCTCTTGCTTTTGAAATCCTTATAAATGATATTAATAATAAAATATGTGGATATCGTCATTTAGACAGAAGAATGCTGCTATTACTATAGCAATTCAGAATAACATAAAACTTGCAATTATCAAGGTTTTTTTTCACAATCGGAAAAAAATGGTAAATTTTTATAATGAAAATTTAAATCATTTTTCAACTACATCGCAGGTTTACGAAAATTTATATGGAAAAGCATAACAATGTTGTAACACTGTAAGATACGATATTTGATATCAACTATGTTAATAAGGATCAATAAGAAAACAATGAAGCCACACCCTAGCACCCTTAACCACCCCTAGACCACGACATTGCATAATAAAAAAAAACATACATGTCCTCTCACTGGTGTTTAGGGTTGTTTTGAACCTTTTCATGCTTTTATGAGTGATACTTCGTGGTTTTTCTGAGTCTGGCCTGCATTATTGTATGTTCACTTTGCCTATTAACGCAACAATTATTTATTTATAATGTAACATATCCCCATTGTTGACATTATTTTTAAATTAATTGATCCTACTTATCGACATAGATTTAACAAAATATCCAATGTCCTAATTTTACTTACGGAATTCTTGTTTCATTTTGTAATCCTTAATAAAAATAACAAATCATATAATATCCATTTGTTTTTATGCTGTTAGGGAAAGTCAGGTGTCTCCGCCATTTTATTTTACCTAGTCTTATGATTTCGAAATTATTTATATCAATATAAAGGGTAGGTGTTTATTGTGAAATCGTTATCTTCCGGGGTATCATTTACATAAGTATCTGTCAGTCAAATGAGTCTTACACTTAGTAACAATTTTATTGCAAAAAAAGTAATTAATACATGATCGCTAAATGTTTATAATTTCCGTTTTAAAACCGTCGATACCTGAATCGGTGGTCATTGATCGTATTGATTACATATTGATATACAAGTTCAGGTAGCGGTATGTAAATTTGATAATATAAATAGATTTAAATATTTATTATTGGGTCACGGAATAAGTATAATTATTTGCTATTGATAAAGCTGTTAACCATTTCAGATTATCAATTACTTTATTTGAATATAATTTTAACTGAAGGTATGCTCAATTCTTAGTTGGCTGGAATGTTCTAGAGATAAAAAAAAAAATGTTGCGTAAAATGGCATATCATTATAAACATTACTGTAACTCAGAATTCGTAAAACCAAAAGCAACTGAAACATTTTAATATATGTATATTTGTTTATTATAGTGTAACCTAAATAGATATACAATTTACAATACAAATATCAGCCAGCATCCACAGGCTTATGACGCACTTTGAATAAATAAAACCGAAAACCAAAACACTTGTACGAGAACAGGTTTAAATTATGCAATGTGGTTTAGAATGTCTAAGGAGTTTATATAAAGTGTGTGGCTATAGTGTGTTTTAATGAGCACAGTTGATCTCTAACTGTATATCTTACAGTGTTAAATATCAACACATGTATACTATTCTGTATAAGTTTACGTTTACCTGCGATTTATTTGGGAAATTATTGGAAATTTGCATTATCAAAAGTTTCCATCTTTTCTCGTTCCTCGATTGTTTGAAATCCTTGACGATATTGAATTCTGTGTTATTATGGATTGATATGATAATATCAGATTTCTCCTTTCCAAATAACGCTGTCACATATAGATTGTTTTTTTTTTTGGTATAAAAACATATTATTTTGATCTATAGCAAGGATTTCAAAATTAGGAAGCGGAACAAGAGGACATAATTATTTAGTAATTTGTTTAAGGTTATTTTGATTTTTTTTTTAAAAAGAAATGCCAATTCAGAGGACAACAGTCTAGGTTTTTGTTGAAATTGTTGCATTGCTTTGTCAACAATTCTCATAATTCTTGCGTATCCATTTTCGGTATGTTTCATAATAATAGTTAGCTATTTAATCTGTTTGATTTTGTCAACATATTAACTATTATGTTAGTCCTTTTTACATGCACTTTAGCGTATGTTGCTTGTTGGATTGAGTGGAAGGTCTATGTACCGGCCGGGTGACTTAAAACTTGAAAATTGATGCTTATCTGCTAATCATAATTCGGACTTTAAAAGTAAGAGCAAACATTGGTAATTAATTTAGGAATATAATTTAATACGTCCTCATTAGACGCATCAGTGACGCTCAGATCAGAATAGTTGAAAAGCCAAACAAGTACAAAGTTGAAGAGCATTGGCGACCCAAAATTCCTTAAGCCCGAAGTAAGAAATGGTTACGGGCGGGATGACTTATCTACCTGCGGACAGTAACCTTTTGAATTATCACATCAATTGTCGGTCTAGTTCAAGCAGGATTTACATTCATTGATATAGGAAGATGTGGTGTGAGTGCCAATGAGACAATACTCCATCCAAATAACAATTTAAAAAGTAAACCATTATAGGTTAAAGTACGGCCTTCAACACGGAGCCTTGGCTCACACCGAACAACAAGCTATAAAGGGCCCAAAATTACTAGTGTAAAACCATTCAAACGGGAAAACCAACGGTCTAATCTATATAAACAAAACGAGAAACGAGAAACACGTATATATTACATAAATAGCACGATAACAAATTCTCGTCTTGACTATGCTTTTTATTTTTCACATTGAAACAACAATCAATTCTTGTCTTGTCTCCTTTTTTTGTTTTACTTAAAGTTAGATATAAGCAAGATTATGTGAGGAGGACATAAAAAAAAAGATAAATAATATTTGATAAAATGCATATATATATATATGCACTCAAAGCATGATGTACCACACATGTTTGATAAAAAAAAAAAAGACTCAGTGTGGTTCGTGTTGCTTTAAGTCTTTTTTTCTATGTTGTGTTTTGTGCCTTGTTTTTGGTGGGGATCGTGTTGTTTATTCTTTAGTTTTCTATGTTGTGTCATGTGAACTATTGTTTGTCTGTTTGTCTTTTTCATTTTAAGCCATGGCGTTGTCAGTTTATTTTAGATTTATGAGTTTGACTGTCCCTTTGGTATCTTTCGTCCTTCTTTTATTTTCGATTTATGAGTTTGACAGCTTGGCACTCATACCACACGAGAAAATGTACTTTTCTGACTACTTATATTTAGTGGAGCTAGAACTGGCTCTCTAAAATTAAGAACTATGGTGTGAGGTAAATATCTTAGCAGAGTTTTTCAATTTTGGATCCGCGAAGAAAGGTTAAAAAAAATAATTATCTTCTATTCTTTAACCAAATGATGTGCATTAGTATTCAAATCTTCTTTCTCGAGTGTGTTCGAGGGGGGACACACCGATGGTGAAGATTAGAAAATTTTTAATTTTAATAATGCGTGGGGCTGAAGTGTTGAAAGTTTTAAAAGAGCTACAAACTGAAGGTTTTCTAATTGAAATAAGCTTTTCACAATAAAATTGGGAATGGAAATGGGAAATATGTAAAAGAGACAACAACCCCACCATAGAAAAATCAACAGCAGAAGGTCACCAACAGGTCTTCAATGTAGCGAAAAATTCCCGCACCCGGAGGCGTCCTTCAATAGTAATCCAAGGTACCAGGATTATAATTTAGTAACTTCAACTGGCCCCTAAGCATGTATTTAATGAGCTTTGTATTAACAAATAATTTGAAATCTCTAGCATCCCAATAAAAAAGGCAACAGAAGTATACCGTTGTTAGAAATTCATAAATCGACTGAGAAAAACAAATCCGGATTACAGACATAAACCGATGGAATACATCAACTATATTATTAAAACAACGGAACAACAAAAACACAAAATTAATATCGAGCAGATTACATTGCATAAGTTGTATGCGACCGAAATGCTTTTCTGGAACATCGATTACTTTGGTATACCTTTTCTTATATGGCGAGTGAGGGGAGCCAACATCGTTTTGAACATTTGAATATTTTTGTGTCAGTATAATTAATTTCATGTGTAATGATAAGGCCAGATTATTAATTTCCGAATTAATGGAGAGAGGTAATAATATTGACCAAATGTAAGACTATTGGTATATGCCTTCCAACAGAAAATTATATCCAACTTTTTTTAACAAATTGAATGTGTGTTTGTTTTGTATGAATTCTGAGTTTTACTCTGTAGCTCAACCGTTCAAGATAGATGCTGTATTATATTCTAGTAGTTTTCAAAGTTGTGTAAAAACACGTTAAAGCGGATCAAGACGACAAAAATTTGAAAATTGTGTGTAATTTTTTTGTGTATTTCAGATGATATATTCGTTGGATAAAGCGTCATAACTCTTTTTGTAATTGAACAAACTGTTTGGTTTTTTTTCTTGTTTTTTTGTTATGTATCCAATACAAAAATAACTCTAAAAATTTAATGCCTGTATGAGATTTGTAATTTTATGTAAATGAACAAAAAGACAAATTTGAATAGTCGTAGCGTATTTTTGATGCAGAATACTCTTTACCAACACTATTTTTCTATTTCTTTTTGTACCTCTTAAAATGATGCTGAAATGCATATACAATCAATAGTACGTAAGAAATTTCGAAAAGATGGACGGGTTTATAATAAAAATCTTTCTATCAGATGTACCTTATACATACAATAACGTATGCATGTATACATCAAAAGTAAAATTCACGAATGCATCAGTTGATTTTCTGGTGGAAGATAGACAACTGTCATTTCCTTAAGTGTAACCTAGATTTATCGCCTAATCAAAAAAAGAAGTGTTTTGCTTTACTTGCTTACAATTTTAGCATTTTATCTCTAATAAATAGACATAAATACATCTCGGAACAATCCACAAAGAGAATTGAAGATATTTAACTTTGATTCACAGTATAAAGTGTCGCAATGATAACTTCATTTGTATTGTTTTTGCTTTATTCTCCGGTCGTTCTTCATTGAAAGTTATACAGAGCAAATGTCGATGTCGTCTGTTTGCCACCTTAACCATAACTTTTTAACTTTTGGCTTTCCTCGTCATTTGGGTCGTTTTGTGCGATTCAGACACAAAGGGTTTTCTACAGTGTTATTTCTATTTATACCCTTGTATTCATATTAATTTAATAAGTTAAAATGAATACATAAATGTTTCCTTACTCGAGAAAGTGTATAGCTATATTATAAACGGTATAAACTATCAATGACAAAAACCCTTTTTACGTCATTGTCAAAGTCAAAATGTTCTTACACCTGTTTTGTTGGCGTCTTAGATTTGTTTAATTTTGTTGTCCGTTGTGTTGTATATTGGTGATGTATTTTTACAAGGTACAGACTGCTGGTTCCAATTATTGTCATACCATTCTATGTTATTCTGGTATCTATGATGAGTTTATTTATGTCCGTTTCGGCAGCTAACCTCACTTTGTCGTTATAACGAAACTAGAAACAACTGTCATACAGGTTGGATGATAAGCTAGCTATAAAATCATATTTAACATATAAACAATCAATCAATCAATTAATCAATTTTAACACAGAGTGTATCGAAGAGGCAACAGTAGTATTTAATCGATGTTCAAAATTCATTACTGCGTTTGAAAAATACAAATACATTATACACAATGAGAACCAAGACTAGTTTACAATGTCATTAACGGAAGATGACTTGTTTTGTAATTAAAATTAAAATCCATTGAGGCTAAACATTATGATTTAACTTATCAATATTGCATGTGGTAGCTTCTCGTTTGTTTAAGCAAACAGTCTAACTAAGACTATATTCCAGAACATTATTGACAAAATTTTAATGATGTCGTGTGCCGTGATGCATCAAATTGGAGCTTCAGATACATATCCTGTCTTGTATCACAGAAACGCAAATGATTGATAGGCTGTGCATGGTTCGGAATTAACAGTTGGAAGCAATCTGGTTTAATTCATGTTGAATTATAACTGCATAATTAATGTTATAAAACTACTATTCAGAGTATGTTTGTTTTTATTATCAAATATTATATCAGCAATTCAAAATACAAAATCTTGTGATGATGTTTTCTTAAATAAAATCTATTCAGACTATTGTTAGATTTCAGATTGAAGCAATAGTTTTCAAATCATGGAAGACCACACATAATTCTAAAATACTGATTGAGATGGAAAGAAATAAAAAAAAATAAAAAAAATAACTATAACAGCTGAAACAAAGACTAAAATATATGAAGACAAAGGGTATTACACTATTATTAAGTTTTATGGTGGTTTTTTTCCCAAAACGTCGGAAACATAAAGCATAAGAGAACGAAGATTAATTTACAGATCTAAGAAACTGTACAAGGAGCACCTATCTTCCAGCAACTGTTCCTATTATATAATTAGGTTTAAAAAAAAAAGTTATCAAAGGTACCAGGATTATAATTTAATACGGCAGACGCGTATCGTCTAAATAAGACTCATCAGTGACGCTCAGATCAAAATGGTTATACAGCTAAACAAGTACAATGTTGAAGAGCTTTGAGGAGCCAAAATTCCAAAAAATTTTGCCAAATAAATTTTGATTTGTATAATTCATTAGTTTTTGTTGGGATTCGATTTAGATTTCTTCACTGAGCCTTCTGAACATAAGACTATGACTATGACATCCATAAAATACATTTATATGACACCATTAAACAACTGTATGCGCAACATATCATTTTCATTGAAATATACAAAATAAAATTTCAATCAACATTATATTTAACTAGTTCTAAGTACAACTGAGTATTTAAGAGATAAAACACAAAACTATTGGAATATTTAGTTAAAATAAGGCAAATCATTATTTTACATTTATTTCTTGGCCAATCGATTAGTTTTATTTTTTAATTGATTTAGAATATAGGCTCTCAAAATATCAATCACACTAATTAAACATTTTTAACAACACCGTAGATTCAGTTACTGTTTAAGTTTCAATGTTTAATCAAAATAATTGATATCAACCATATCTACCAAGGAAATTATTCTAGGTTCATTTGGAACCGGCGTATTGTGCAAAATTATCTTTGTCGACCCCGAGAAGTGAATACAAAAATAAGTATGAGGTAGAAGAGACTGTCGAGTATATTTTCAAAAATGAGTAAGCACAATAACGGCTCAATATTACATCATATATTTGTACAAATACAACACAGTCAACAATGGTGAACATCAGATACATACACTCATTGCAAAAAATCGTTCTTTATTATGAGGTTGGGATAAAAATATGAGTGGTCAATGCATGGGTCTATTTTTTTTTCGGTATTTGATTTTCTACATGTTTTTAATTTCAACACACAATAGTATATATCTAACAAATATTTGTGTGGTTTTTGTTTATTTAAGGCTGAACATAGACCAATACCATCATAATAAATCATGGCCCAAAATACATTGCCAAAAAGAAACATAAATATGAAAACAAAATTTATGAAAACTAATTTGTTGTTTTGTCAAAAAAATTTCAACGTTTTCCAAATGTCAATCCTGATAGTAAAATAAATAGAACAATGATAACAGCAGTACGTTATAGGATACACCAGGTCCAATAAACAAATCCCACGAGATTTTGTGATTTGTTTTGTTACTTTTTCACCATTGATGAAAGAAGATCAATTGGCAGTGGGAATATAATGGTAGAATTTTTCTCAGCGGCTATGGAATTCAGTGTCTGTAGGTATCTCAGTTGTATTGCCGCGGGAGATTGCATCATAATGTCGGCTGCTTCCTTTAAAGCACGTGACGCCTTCTGCTCACCTTCTGCAGCTAGCACCTAATAAGACAGAATATCATTTTGTTACGAAAAATTAAAAAAAGCATGCATAAATCTACTGCTGCACTTATCATTTAACGTATATATATTTGAATTTAACTAAAAATTGGGAAATACATATACCAAAGTGATTTTTTAATGAAAAAGAGATGCGAGGTCGATGTGACAGTGAATCAACAAATACATGCTTACAAAACTGAAAAGATTTCGTGCAAAGAAACTCATGTTTCTGGATTGACCTTCTGTAGGAAAAAACGAAACCAAACAAATTAAGAGCCACATCTTTAAACCGTTTTAGAGCACAAACTAAAGAGGTCTAAACATGATGTGTTTACAAACAACAAGCGATTGACCATCGCCCATACCGAAATTTAATTTGCCAAAAGTCTGAATATGTTGATAAATTCGCGATATAACAGGTACATACCCATCAAAAACGTATACTCGTATATAAAAAGGATATATTTTGCAGGGTAAATGCTCAGTAAAATTTCGTAATCAATCATGCAATTGTTAATCTAAATCATCAATCGTACCTTTACTATACCCAATAACTCTGAATTCGGATAACAAGTCTCATGTAAAAGCAATATCAGTATTTCTAAAATTTAAATTCAAAATCCAATGTTACCTTAGCTCGTGCTTCTCTTGACGCCTCTGCTTCTGCCGCCATTGCTCTTTGTAACTGTTGTGGAAGACGGACATCTTTACTGTGAATGAAAGTTTAGAATATATAACTATCGTAGAAAAACCAGACTATGTGGATTATAAGAACCTTTCTATGTTTAATCAAATAAATAACTGCTCATATCCATCACATATTAAGTAAATGGTTAATAAATCCTTCACAAGTTTAACTAGATGGTTTGGACAACTGTTAATTTGATGTTTAATAGAACCGGAATATGTTAATTTTGATGGTAAAGAGAACCCTCATATGTAAAACTTATTGTAAAGAAGTTGCAACGCTGTCTTAAGTTTGTTTGGTTATTCAAGAGAGCTGACATATGTGTAAAAAGTAAAAACACAAAAATACTAAACTCCGAGGAAAATTCAAAATCAAAAGGCAAAATCAAAAGTCTAAACACATCAAACGAATGGATAACAATTATCATATTCCTGACTTGGTACAGGCGTTTTCTAATGTAGAAAATGGTGGATTGAACCTGGTTTTATAGCTAGCTAAACCTCTCACTTGAATGACAGTCGCATCAAATTCCATTACATTGTCAACGATGTAAAAACAAAACAAACATACTCAAAGAGTAAAAATGTCAAAAATAGGGGTACAGCAGTCAATATTGTGTTATCATCTTAATATCACTATAAAAACAACAAATGTAACGAAGAAGCACAAAAAGGCATACATCAAATTTAACATACTCATGTTTGATTGTGTTAATTATACCGTTGTATGTTCCCGATGATTTGATGATAATGTTATTTTTTGTATAGGTAAGGAAAAATTTGCAAATTTTACAGTACTCTCAAGAACTGATTATACATGTAAACATCAGTTATTCTGTATAAGATGAGATTCAAACACAACCAAACGTAAAGATTAATCTCAAACTTTTTGTCCGAATTTAATCAAGTTAAATAAATTCCAGGGAAAAGTTAGTGACAGTAATAGTTACAATGGTGATAATTTATTTTTGTTTATATAACAACCGTGTTTTGCAAATAAAGGCAACGGTGGTATACCGGTGTTCAAAAGTCATAAATCGATTGAGAGGAAATAAATCCGGGTTACAAACTAAAACCGAGTGGAACACATTAACTGTAAAAGGAAAACATAGGATCAACAGGGACACTTAAGTGCAACAATAACAAAAGCCAATATACAAGAAACAAATGGAAGTGTTTAACGACCTTAACTGGCTATACAGTCCTCGCACGGTCGGCTCGGTACCCGAAGGCGTTTGGTGAGCGTTTTAATAATTGTGTGCCATCGGCCAGGAGCGAGTGGTGTTCGCCATTTTAAAGATCGCCATCATGGTTTTGTGAGCTGTTTTGATTTGGTATGTTGACTATTTTGATGTTATATTCTTCACAACGGCTGCTTTCAGGGCCAGTTTGGTCAGATTGGCAGCCCGCTAGCCTTGATGATGGAGTACTAGTAGATGAGTCGTGGACGTAGTATGATGACAGGAGGCATTATCAGGACCAAAGCCGCGAGGCAGTGAAATGAAGGTCAATCATCTAACACCTAGGATACAGCCCTCGGACGTCAATCGGCATAACACTCCCCCATCTACAAATGGTTTTGGAGTGCATGTTAACGCGGGAATACGCCTGCTACTACGTTTACTGTACAGCGTTGTATTGGTTTCTGTCATCTAAAGTAGTAAGACGTTGATCATCTAAAACTAAACCCTCATCGAAGATAGCGGGTAACGGAGAGCTGGCACAGCACGTCCGTCCAGTTGTAATGACTGAGACGTGACTGGATTTTGGATATTAGTTAACAACTGCCTTTGCAAACGATATTATTAAAACAATATTATATAGAATTGATTATATTTTACTTTGATCTAATCTTTGCTGAACAAGATGCGGAGAATATTTTTCATAATGTTAATTTCATCAGAGAGGTATAATCTGATTGAAGAGAGAAAATAATTTATAAAGAAAGAAATGGTGATACAGGGGTGATGATTTTCCCTAAATCCCGCTTTTTGTATTTTTTCCCACTCCCCATTTATTTTACAACTTTTTTCAAGATCAAACTTTTTTATTCCTATATTTCAATGAATTTTCAGTTTTCCAGAGTGTGAGGATGCGGGTTGCACATCCGCGTATGACCCCCACTTTGAAACTAAAGATCCATTTGAAGTCTATCACGTTTAAATGTCAGAGCTGAACCAATTTGGATTGCATTTTTATCTGAAAAAATTTGATAAATGGTTTTGAAGCAAATATATTCCGAATAATCTATACTATTAAACGAGAAGACCTCATTTTGGGTGTCGCTTCTCTTCTTTCAACAATAAATTAATCAACACGCCTCTGTGTCCTATAGGTACAGTGCATAGTGCCATTTGTCATCCATTCATATGTTTATTCAGATTGAGTTATTTTTGGAGAAAAACGAGAAAAAAGGCATCCGGATATTGTCCCGTCATTGGACGAAATTTTAAGTCAGATTATACTTCCGGTTTGCGTTTTTCTGTATACTTTGAACATACATATACAAAGAATAAAGTGTATTTTCAGAATTTTATCTGCTATCATTTTCAAGTTTACTATCCACGGCAGTCACAGAGTTTATTAAATAGAGAGGGTCTGTATACTTTATCAATGACCACTATGGATCGATTAGTAAACTTCGAATTGAAAGTAAATACACTATATTTATATAGTAATGAATGTTCAAAATATACAGATAAGCGCTAAAAATATTCATGTGAACTTTTGATACCTTTTCTGAAATTCTCCAGTCATTAAATCTTTTACAAAATTCAATGATTACAAAAAAAAAGAAGATGTGGTATGATTGCCATGTTGAAAGAGACCAATATGACACATATATTAACAACTATAGGTTACCGTACGACCTTCAACAACGAGTCAAGCCCATACCGCATACTCAGCTTTAAAAGGCCCCGAACTGACAATGTAAAACAATTCAAACCAGAAATCTAGCGGCCTTATTTATGTACAAAAAAATGAACGAAAAACAAATATGTAACACATAAACAAACAACAACCACTGAATTACCGGCTCCTTACTTGAATAGGCCCCGAACTGACAATGTAAAACATTTCAAACCAGAAAACTAGCGGCCTTATTTATGTACAAAAAAATGAACGAAAAACAAATATGTAACACATAAACAGACAACAATCACTGTATTACAGGCTCCTTACTTGAATGTTCATAACATACTAAATGTTTGTTCATATTGAAATTGATAGAAAACCAAAAATGGGAATATTGGAAATAATCAGGAGGGATAAAAAAAAAAGCAATTTCCTATCCCCAATAACCTATGACTTATGATACTTTTGCTGAAATTCTCCAGTCATTCAATATTTTACAAAATCTTCCAACAAAACTTTACATTCTTTAAACTACCCTCTGAATGCCCGCGATTTCGCGGGTGTGTTCTAAGGTTAATAATCGGTTCACATAAACACAAGGAAATAGTTATCAAGGCTTATCATTTGATACGCCAGACGCGTGTTTCGTTTACATAGGACTCATCAGTGACGCTCAGATAAAAATAGTAAAAAAGCCAAACAAGTATAAATCAAGTTGAAAAGCATTGTGGACCCAAATTCTAAACAGTTGTGCCAAATACTACAGATCTTTTGACTTACACACATAATAAAAGTGTTTACATTAAGGTTGGGGTTGCAAGAAAGTGAAGTAGCTACAGTAAATAATTCAATTATACAGCATATAGAAATTCTTCTAATGCAACAAATATTTGTAATCCTAATAAACTATCTCCCATGCAAATATGTGGTAATCATATTCAAACCAGCATAACATGCGTAGATTTCATTGATATAAAGTACAAGGAAGATTTGACATTGATTTGATACGATCTGATGAGATGTTTATACACAGAGACACTGTTTTAATCAAACTAGCTTGTCGATTAGTTAACGCATTTTAGTTCAAGCAAGATATATTTAGACCTGATCGATACAAGATATGCAGAAACACGGTCACCGATAAACAACTTACTGATCTGGCTTCTTCTGTTTGACTGTTATTGCACGAATGCTCAATTTAGCTGATATTCAATCATTCTGCGAACTTCGTGATTGAGGTTCATATAGATTCACTATACGTGCGGATCTTCATGTAGTTAATACGATTGGGTTGATATCTATAATTAGACTTATTATCGGAGCACTTATATTGCTTTGGTAGAAATTTGATTGCGTTAGACCTACATTCCATAGATTATAGCTTTTGTAATTTAAACTTTATGAGGGTTGTATTCTCAATACATACATGCTTGAGAATCTCTTTATATAATTTCAGACTAGTGTTGTCAATGTTATGGAATTTGATGCGGCTGTCATACAAGTGAGCGGTTTGGCTAGCTATAAAACCATGTTCGATTTACCATTTTCTACATAAGAAAATGTCTGTACCAATTCAGGAATATGACAATCGTTTGATGTGTATGAACTTTTGATTTGGCCATTTGATCAGGGACTTCGTTTTAAATTTTCCACGGATTTCCATATTTTTGTGACATGTTCATGGGGCTACTTACATTTCAACTCTTTCTACTTTGATACCCCATGGGTCAGTTGACACATCTAAAATGGTCTGAAAAATACAATCATGTAAATGATTTTTTTTTTATTTCAAAACAGAATAATTTAACATCGAAATAAGAAGGTATGGTACTTCAGAATCTTGCTGACACTTAAGCTATAAAAGTATAAAACTAATGAAATTCACTTACAAGTTATCATTATCGACCCTTCGAGACCCTCGTGTGTAGTCAGGTATTCCCTCCTGTTATTTTAGTTAATAAAAACATTTTTTTTATTATTGGCACTGGGAAAATACATTTCGGTACATTCAGGAAGAATTGGCGATGTCTCTTCAAGAAAAACAAACGCCGACTTAAAATGCAGACTATATTGC
Source organism: Mytilus trossulus (assembly GCF_036588685.1). Lineage (NCBI taxonomy): Eukaryota > Metazoa > Mollusca > Bivalvia > Mytilida > Mytilidae > Mytilus > Mytilus trossulus. Next base: position 63,408,426 of record NC_086374.1, read on the forward strand.
TAAGTTGCTAAGTTATCAACTCTAATCTTCTCAACAACTGTTTGTGGTTATTTCAGAAGATTACTACACTTAAAATATAAGTATCAAACCTGCATTTGTTCTGAAATTGTTTCTCTTTCTGATAACAACTCTGACATGTTTTTTGTACCAAGGACGTTCCTCAAGGTCGTAGCTGCTAACAACTTCGTAGAATACTGTGCATTCTCTACATTACAAACAGACATAGTCGGGTCGAATATTCTACTGTAGACCACAGCATCTACAGCTACGGTCACAGAATCCTTTGTCAAAATCTGTAATGGAGACAAATTGAATGCTTGTCATGCGCTGTGAAAGATGTTATAAATATTTTTTTCGATTAAGTTTGTTTTTCAAAGTTAACAAAACTTTTATCTTTAGAAAATGTTTAACACGTCTGTAAATGATTGGACAAAAGTTTTAAGGATAACATGTTTCAGCAGTAGCAATTCAGTCCGCCCAGATTTGGCAATGAAAAGCGAAATTTTAAGTCCATGGTATCGAGAAGTATATGTGAATTGGTTTGTGACCATTGGAAAACATATTTAAGACTGAGAGAAAACTTACCTCCTGTGGGGGAACATCAAATGCTGTTGTACGTAAATCTACTTTCTTAAACTCGTCAAGGCAGGGGTAAACGAAGAACATTCCTGTAGATACAAAATCAGTAAGCTATATTAGTACCTTTATTGCAATTTCAATATGATTCGACTTAACATGATAAATGGACAAAGGCATATGTAATATTGCTTGAACAGTGAAAATTCAATGTTGCTAGATAGAGTGGCAATAGTACAATTACGCATTTTAAAACACAATATATGATACAGAAGCTATATTGAAAGAGCATAAAATCTCCCCCGGCATGTGTACAGTTTACATGATTTTGATATGATACTGACATACAATGTTTTTGTCAAAAGTAAACTGAAATTAATAAAATCAGAATTTTATGATATAATTTATCAAATCATTCCTCTACATATGAAAAAACATTTTTGTTACCAACACTATGTTGTTTAACTTCCAGTTGACTTTTTCCTAGGCATTTATTGTGGCAAACTAGTTAGCTAATTGCAACATGTCAGTGATTTTTTTCTTAGAATCTATATTCCTCATTTTTAATAAGTTTGTTAAAAATGCATGTGTTGCACTATACATACTATTTTTTTTAATTTAAGAGCATGCATCATACTTCTAATGACATCATAATAAATATACGGACATACCTGGCCCTTTTGCCCCACCAGATACTACTCGCCCAAGTCTAAATATTACAGCTCGTTCATACTCCTGGACAATCTGTAAATACAGGAAAAGCCCTTAAATTCTTGTAAATAATCAAACCATTACATGTAAAACAATGGATACACACTTCCGTTTCATACTCCAAATCCCAGAATAGCCGACATACTGCAATTTCCTTGTCCGTTCTCCGCCCGTTTACATGTCCGTAAGTCTCTCTACATATTTCTCATCTTTCGAACTAAGAATGATTTAATATTTAAACTTGAACTGCTTGATATTTATGTGTACCATGAAAACAATTTTCCAAACCCGGACCATGAGGGAATTCACTTACTTTTGGATGATTATCTGCATTTTTATTGTACCCGCTGACCAGGAAAATACGATTTTGTACAATGCTTGAATCTAATAACATGTGTAATTTACATGACATCGAGAACAAATTGTGGGGTTTTGTTGGCTCTTTTTTTACTTACTAAATTTTAATATTTTATAGTGCGTCAGAATAACTATTATTTCACTTCGGTTCTGGTACAATCTTAACGGTGCATTACGTTACACAGAATGGCATTGTTCAGATCAGATTTTGTGAATTAGAAGCTTTTTCTTTGGAAAAAGCTGAAACCATCCGCCCGCCTACCATACAACCCAAAGAGTGGCGAAGAATACCAAATGGAAACTCATAAGTCGAAAATAAACAAATAAACAAAAAAAAAAAAAAATACATACAACAGTATGCAAAATCCAACATAGAAAACCAAACACACGAACCCCACCAAAGACTCAGATGATCTCAGGAGCTTCAGAAGGGTATGCAGATCCTACCAAACTTGTAGCACCCGTCGTGTTGCTCGTGTTAATACGAACCCCATTGATAAGCAAAATTCGGACGGTCACATATGGGGAATAGCGGGCACGGGATTGTCGTTACGTCAATTGGAGCATATTCGTTGTCATCTGTGAAACGGATCTTACGGTACGGTCAACCAACTCAAAAATCGGATCACCGTCAGAAAGCTTGTCAAAGAGGAACATCTGATTTCAATAACATAAAATGTCAACAAATGCCAAAGATAGCAACAACCAGCTGATTTATTATAGTTTCTTTAGCCAATTATATATATTGTTATATGTTATAGTGCTTGACAAAGCAAGTCGGTATATATCATTTAATCTGCACGGTTCGGCTGACCCTAGCATGTGCCTTCTTGTAATCTTCAACATATTGAAGTGAAGAAGTATTATGTAGAGTAACCCGAACAATGAAGGGTGATCCCGACCGTGCAGATTAAATTATCCGACTTTCTTGGTCAATAACTATAACATAATGGAATGTTTGTTTGGTGAATCGTTTACATGTTCTTATTTCAGTTACAGCTTAGAATATCGTCTCTCCTATACATAATTACTTTTCATGAACTATTAACCAGTCAATATTTAATCAAATCTCATGTCAGTGGTATTTTTAGTGATTTACACAAGTACTGTACACATTGTATATAAATATGGTCTAGAATAAATAATTTTATCGAACAAACATTGTCTGACTATATTTATTCTATAAATAAGATACTAAGCATATTTACAGTCCATTATCAGAAAAGTTCAAAGAATAGTAGGATCATATTGTCTACATGACAACCAAAAAAAAAATCGATATTCAACGCCAACTTTCAGATTGATATATTTATTTATATTTGAAGACAAAACGCTTGTCAGAATTATTTCCAAAAAGAATGCATGACTATATGTATATATTGATCGGACTAAAATAAAATAAACGGATAAAGTTTAAATCATTATTGAGTTATATTGTTTTGAATGTTGTGAAGCAGCAAATTGATGTTGACATTTCCCGTACCGTGATATAATATGATAAATATCATCGTAGGGAGAATTCAGAGAGTTCAGACAAATCAGGATATCTGGCTACATGTACTTATACAATCTAGGTTACAGTGACATCAATACATTTTGAAATATCCTGGCTTGAAACAATAAGCATCGACACTGTCACACGACACTACAAGTCACGTATGATACTACAACGACAACGAATATTTACACAAGTGCGAACAGAAATGACGTTCAAGTTAAAGGAGCTACCTTTTGATTTTTTATGGGGCTACGATGAAAACTTTTGTCCTGCCTTTTTTTTTTTTACTCAATTCGGTCCTTACTTTTTTTTACATAAATTGTCATCCTGCCTTTTTTGCCAAGTTTCCTATCCTGTCTTTTTTTTCTTCAAATTTCCTCCCATTCCCATAAAAAAATCAAACGGTAGCTCCTTATCACAAGAGTGCACACGCTAAAAAAGGCTCGCCTTCTTTACTTATCATGATTGAAGTTAAGTAATGAATCTGTAATATGAAAGTTTTACTACAAGTATCATATACATATTACAGTATCAAAGATCTGTGACGCCAAGGTAAGATAGAACCCTGCCGGACAGACAGGTTCCTTTTACATTCATACCATACAACAAATATGGTTATATAAAAAAGAAGATGTGTTATGATTGCCAATGAGACAATTTTCCACAAAAGACCAAAATGACACAGAAATTAACAACTACAGGTCCTGTACGGCCTTCGACAATGATCAAAGCCCATACCGCATATTCAGCTATAAAAGGCCCCGATAAGACAATGTAAAACAATTTAAACGAGAAAACTTATGGCCTTTTGTGACAGGCACTTACTTAAATAATGTGGTGGTGTTAAACATGTTAGCGGGATCACAATCCCCCTAACCTCTGGGACAGTGGTATAACAGTACAACTTAAGAACGAACTATAAAAATCAGTTGAAAAAGGCTCACCTCATTAGATGGACAAAAATACAAGTGGACGTGGCTGGGTACTTATACATCCCAACACAAAAAGTCACAATGAACAGATATGAGAGTACTCGCAGTTATCTGACAGCTAGTTTAAAGCCACTAACAACTAATAACCAGATGCTCCGCAGGGCGCAGCTTTATACGACCGCAGAGGTCGAACCCTGAACGGTTGGGGCTAGTATGGACACAACATTCAAACTGGATACAGCTCTGAATTTGGATTGTGATTAAAAAGTTGACACAGCATAGGTTTCTGACACAGAATGAATGTGGTCTAATGAACTTCAAATGGTTTTTTTTTGCTTTTGAGCAATTCAGTATGCTGTTGAATATTAATCCTTTGATATTTGAAGAAATTTTCTTTTTCATTTCTGAAATCTGGAATCTGAAAAATTGAACCCCATCAATTTTTTTCACATCCCCCTTTCCCTTTTTCCAAAAATGATCTCAATTCAAATTTCTTATGGAGTTTTCAAGAAAAACTACTCATTTAAATACATCATAAAATATAAAATGTCATACAGTCATGATTTAAATTAATTTAACTACTTTTCTGGACAAATAAAGAGAACTCCAATGCAACATTTTATATTGGCAAATTTCCAATGAAGTTCATTAACCTTAAGTTTTTGGCAAATTTCCAATGAAGTTCATTAACCTTAAGTTTTTGGCAAATTTCCAATATACATAATTTAAGAGCAGTTTGGGTGAGATATTAAAATGAGTTTCAATTACCAACCGTACACTGCTTTTAAATTATGCTTTGTACTTAAGTAATTGTACATTAACCTGGAAACTCTTTCCCTCCTGTTTTGCACCTTATTCCTTAACGGTTTGAGCCATAACTCACAAAGACAATTCTTGCCATCCCTTTGTGGTATTCCAATATCCAAAATCTAAATACATGGTTAGATTTATCATATCAAAGAACCTCAAGAATTCAATTTTTGATGAAATCAAATAAAGTTCAATTTTGGACCCTTTAGACCTTAATGTGAACCAATTTGATAACCGGTCCTAAATATTAAAAATCTAGATGCATGGTTAGATTCAGCATATTGAAGAACCCCATATACTGACTTTTTTTTTAAATCAAACAAAGTTTAATTTTGAACCCCGATTTTGACCAACTTGAAAACTGGGCCCATAATAAAAAAAAAACTAAGAACATGTTTAGATTCAGCATATCAAAGAACCCCAAGTAAAAAATTGTTTAAATCAAACTAAGTTTAATTTGGACCCTTTGGACCTAAATGTAGACAAATTTGAAAGCGGGACCAAAAATTAAGAATCTAAATACACGGTTAGATTCGGCATATCAAAGAACTCCTATTATTCAATTTGTGATGAAATCAAACAAAGTTTAATTTTAGAACCTGTTGGCCCTTAATTCGTTGGGACCAAAACTCCCGAAATCAATCCCAACCTTCCTTCTATGCTCATAAACGTTTCAATTTCATAGATTTATTTCTATTTACAAATGTACTTATACTAATGTTATGGTGCGAAAACCAAAAAAAAATGCTTATTTTGGTCCTTTTTGGTCCCTAATTCCTAAACTGTTGGTACCTCTACTCCCAAAATCAATCCCAACCTTGCTTTTGTGGTCATAGACCTTATGCTTAAATTTCATTGATTTCTATTTACTTATACTAAAGTTAATGGCGAAAACCAAGAATAATGTTTATTTGGGCCCTTTTTGGACCCTTATTCCTTAACTGTTGGAACAAAAACTCCCAAAATCAATCCCAACCTTCCTTTTGTAGTCATAAACTTTGTGTCAAAATTTCATAGTTTTTTATTGCCTTAAACTAAAGTTTTAGTGCGAAAACCAAGAAAATGCTTATTTGGGCCCTTTTTGACCCCTGATTCCTAATCTGTTGCGACCAAAACTTCCAAAATCAATCTCAACCTTCCTTTTGTGGTCATAAACCTTGTGTTCAAATTTCATAGTTTTCTATTGACTTAAACTAAAGTTAGAGTGCGAAAACTAAAAGTATTCGGACGACGACGACGACGCCAACGTGATACCAATATACGACCAAAAAAATTTCAATTTTTTCGGTCGTATAAAAAATCATACATCTAAGACTAAACTATCAATCCATACACATCCAACGGATTTTGTGTAAAGACGTCATAAACAGCCAGAGAAAAACATGACCTTGTGCAATGCCAAGTTACAGGTATCGACAGACAAGACACAATTAAACATATTGAACATTCATCAATTAACCGAGCCATTAAAATAAGATCAAAGACGTACGAACCCTGCAACAAACATGATGTAAAAATCAGACGTGATAGGATTGAAAATGAGAAAGTTCTCCACCAGAGATTCAATGACACAGTTTACAACTGTAGGTCATCGTACGGCTTTTGTCGATGAGACACATTCATGCCGTATATACCGGTATATATGTAGTTAACTACTAGTATATACATGATATATATATCGAAATGACAATCGTAAAACAATCAAACGAGGAAAATAACACCTTGTTTAGAAACAATGAAAGAAAAACAAATATGATACACAGAAACATACGACAAGCACTGAATTACAGGCAAATACATAATGTGATGGCGTTAAACTAGTTAATGTGCCAAACCTCAACCTTACTTGGGACAGTGGTGTGACAGTACAGTACAACACAAGAACAAACAATGGAAATCATTTGAAATGACTTTTTTTTTTTTAGATCATCCTATCAATAAATGATCTAATAAAATCACAAACTGAACGTGGCAGGGTATTCATACATCCCCACAACATTCTGCAAGTATATACCCGGTGTATGTTTAAAGATACTGGGGTCTGATGATTTCCATACAAATTTCAAAATATAAAGGTATGATAATTATAATCATTAATTGCTATCATTTTAAACTTTTGATTAACCCACCTTTATCGTAAAACATAACGAAAATGGAAAGAACAACGCTACTAAGATGATTGACAGGGCGTACAGTACATATCCACATGCTCCATTGTCGCCTCCACTTTCTGAAAAAGAAAATTAAAATACAGAGTAAAAATATACACGTCAGTCTTCCAGAGAATCAGGTAATGTTTAGAAATGACAATTAAAAGTAGAGCCCAAATTCTTTAAAAACTATAAAATTTGAGATTTCGAAAGAAACATCCCCTACACGTATATTTCGATTTTCACAAATAATCAGTGTACATTGTACATACAACCATATAGAAATGTCAAGCTACTTTTTTTTGGACCCTTAAAACGTTTTACTTATTTGTCAAAGTTTTAGAGAAACAGCCAAGTTACCTGTAATACGGGTTGCCGCATTTTTCAGTAATTTTCAGTTTTTAGTTATATGATGAAAATGAAATAAAAAGTATTCATTCAAAGCGTCATATGATTTTTATTAAAAATCGACAAACGATCCTACATATCCTAAGATGAGTTAGAAAATTGAATACCTACATTGTACATTTATGATTAGATATACAAATGCCCCAAAAAGTTACAATTTACATGTGAATTTAAGGAGACAATATTGTTTGTCCAATGATAAACCATAACCGATTTATCTTCCTGAATTAAATGCCGCGTTTATTTCAGGAAGATAATAAAATGGATTATTTAGTTCGCCACGATACTTGAGGATATATATGATTTGAAATTATGTTCTCAAACTTTTCCAGTCCGATATTTCATCAGTGATTTCTATTACTTTGATTGTCAGAAATACTTTAACATGCTAAGTTTAGTCTTAGATGCATGATTTTTTTTATAAGTTGTTAGTGGCTTTGAACTAGATGTCAGATAACTGCGAGTACTCTCAGATCTGTTCATTGTGACTTTTTGTGTCGGGATGTATAAGTACCCGGCCACGTCCACTTGTATTTTTGTCCATCAGATGAGTTTAAACCTTTTTCAACTGATTTTTATAGTTCGTTCTAATATTGTACTGTTATTCCACTGTCCCAGGTTAGGGTGAGGGTTGGGATTCCGCTAACATGTTTAACCCCGCCACATTATTTATGTATGTGCCGGTCCCAAGTCAGGAGCCTGTGTAACATGTATATTTGTTTTTCCTTAATTTTTGTATACAAATAAGGCCGTTAGTTTTCTCGATTGAAATTGTTTTACATTGTGTTATCAGGGCCTTTTATAGTTGACTATGTGGTATGGGTTTTAATGCTCATCGCTGAAGGCCGTACGGTGACCTATAGTTGTTAATGTCTGTGTCATTTTGGTCTCTGGTGGACAATTGTCTCATTGGCAATCATACCCCGTCTTCTTTTTTTACAAGAGAAGTACCCTGTTATCTGGGAATATCATCAGCTAAAAAAGGTGATTTAAAATGAAAATAACTTATGTATAGTAATAATGAAAATGACGTTTTACATTTCAATCCTTGTGTTGTCTTTTTTTTCTCAGTCACTTGGTTTCTACTCTGATACATGTTAAAGGGTTCAAACACACAAGTCGATATATTTTGGGCTAGGTTAACTTAATTTTCAAAAGTTGTGATAGATGTCTCTTACGAATCTTGGGAGTTGCAAAGAGAAACATATATTGAAAATAAAAAATAATGTTCGACTACTAAAAGCTAAAAAAAATTGCTGGATCACAACACCATGAACACCGGCGATGCTTTGATTGTCAGGATATACATAGCTTGTAGTGTTGAGCATTTTGAACCATATGTTCTACGTTGACAATGTTGTGTTGTCTACGAAAAACACACCTTTACAAATTAGTCACCCATTCGATGAAGCAGACAACTTTTGGTTAACTTTGAATAAATTTGAACGTTTTCGGGAGAACAGATTTTTTTAAATAGAAAAGTCTTTTTGACGACGGACGCAGGGTATATTTGGGCAAGGTGGGCTAAAAATTATTGGGATTCAATATTTAAAATAATGCTGGGGTAAAATGCCCATTCGTGCGATAGTCTGCTTTTATTGTGATTTCTAGCTCTTTCGTCAACCTAATGATTGACCTGGATTGTGTTTATGCGTTTTACCGAAAAGGGTGTGTATACATGGTTTATCTTTTCATTTATCCAAAAAAATGTATATCTTATAAAAAAAATTATGTACTTCTGTTTTGAAAGTTTCCATTACAGTGATAAAATCATGTTTGGTATCGTGAAGCAGATTTCGATACAACTATTGACATAAAGAAATGCACATCTAATAAATAACAGTATCAGTTATCATATATTCCAATAAAATCGTTATACAAAGCAGACTGATTGACACATCATTCACGTATGAAAATGCCAAAGATGCATTCGGAAAAATTCCAAGAATGCCTTAGGAAAATGATAATTGTTCAAATACATCTGTCTTCCTAGAATGCGAATCTAACGTTACACAAGTTTAAGCTATCTAAAAAGCTATGGCGTGCTTCGCTCTACACTAATTTAGGTGTACAATGTGTGCATGTATGTTACATACATATATCTACAATCTGTCTATACCTGTAACTTGGCATTGCACAAGGTCATGTTTTTATCTGGCTGTTTATGACGTCTTTACACTAAATTCATTGGAAGTTGGATGTATACGGATTGATTGTTTAGTCTTAGATGCATTTTTTTTTATTGGTTGTTAGTGGCTTTGAACTAGCTGACAGATAACTACGAGTACTGTCAGATCTGTTCATTGTGTCTTTTTGTGTCGGGATTTATAAGTACCCGGCCACGTCCACTTATATTTTTGTCCATCTGATGAGTTAAGCCTTTTTCAACTGATTTTATAGTTTAAGTTCGTTCTTATGTTGTACTGTTATACCACAATGTACCACTGTCCCAGGTTTGGGGAAGGGTTGAGATCCCGCTAACATGTTTAACCCCGCCACATGCCTGTCCCAAGTCCATAAGTTACATAAATAAGGCCGTTAGTTTTCTCGTTTGAATTGTTTTACATCGTCTTAACGGGGCCTTTTATGGCTGACTATGCGGTATGGGCTTTGTTCATTGTTGAAAGCTGTACGGTGACCTATAGTTGTTAATGGCTGTGTCATTTTTGTCTTTTATGGATAGTTGTCTTATTTGCAATCATACCACATCTTCTTTTTTATATGTGGTTGTTAAATTAGGATTGGAAATGTGGTATTTTTAGATATTGATTGATATAAATTGGATGTACTTTAAAAGTGTGCGTAATACACCCATGCTTAAAAAATAATAAATTTCTTGTTGAAAATTAAAAAAAATATAAATTTAGACACGACTTTTGAGGTGTGCCTTTCTGGAGGTGTGACTATACTGTCATAAATTATAAAATACAGCAAATTGTGCAAATTGCAGAGTAACAAAGCAATTAACATGATTGAACACGTATTAATAATTGATATTTCAGTATTGAATTTATCTGTGAAATGTATGCATAATAAAATGAAATAAATTAATGAAAATTGATCCGAACTGAAATACACATAGTTAATTTTTTGGCATTTGATGTTTTATCCTGCATGGACGTTTAAGACAATAGCTGTTACTGTATCTCAGCCTCATTATAATGCAACCAATCAGATTCTATACGTGATAAGTAATTTATTCAAGATGGCATGTATTCGACTAAACTAATAGATCTGCACCGTGATGCGAAGCAACAAAAAGATTGCACGCCAGAAAATAATTATGCAGTACATTAGCTGATCCATGCCGCGTTGTAATCTATGTATAATATTGTTTTGCTATTTTAAAAACCTACCGCAATGAAATTTTCCCCTCCGCATACATCCATGAATGACAAAGTACTGTGGTCACATTTTCATGGACATCATTCTGATGAGCAATGATGAGTTTGATCTAAACCAAATAGGGTATTTAAAACATTCAAAAGTAACTCTGCCGGTACTGATTTCTTCACCTTTATCGGCCTTGTCAAAGACACCCAAAACTGATCTGAGGTCCTCCCGTATGACATTTGTAGATTAAACTGTACATTAATATCGCTCATAAAACCTTGCCTTTGTAAGCCTCTGTATAACTGCATTAAACCAACAAGTATTAACAAGATTGTGAAGACCTGTGCTGGAATCTTTGATTCTATCCAGATAGTGGAAATCTTCAATGTCCTTCACCCTTTTTCTTTCAATTTCTAGCAAATACATATTTTGCGTATAGTTTTATATTGTAGTTGAAGCAAATACAGCATCATAATTAAATAACTTTTCATCCTTATTCAATTCTTGTTCTGAATCTTCTTCTTTTGCATATTGCTCAAACTTGTTTTTTTTATGTCACCATGTGTCGTAGTATTTTGGACAGTCTTCTTAGTAAGGTTATTATCTTCTTTCAGTTGTTCTGCTGTGTCCTGTTTTTGTCTGGTTTCCTAGTATTAATCTTTGCACTCTTTTTCAATTTACTACCTTCCTTCAGAGTGTCTATTTTCTCCTGTTTTTTGGAACTCTCTGGTATTTCCCTAATAGTGTGTTATCTTTCCCTGTAGGCTTTCGTTTGTCCCATTGCTCAAGTTTCAATAGTTTTTGATCTTCTTCCCTGTCTGTTGGTCTTTTTTTCTTGTTTCACGGAATGCAACAAACTATATTCTTGCACTGCAATAGTATGTTCATTTAGTTGTACTGCAATTCGTCTAACCGTTTACTCGATTTTCCACTAAGTTATATATCTTTGAAAATTTGAAATCTTTTTTCCGTTTTTGAATTACCATGCACAACATGTTTTGGTGGAGTGTAGTTTGCATATACATCTGATGTCCCATGTCTTGAAAGATCGCCAAGGAAAAGATTGGACCATAAAGGAAAAGTTGGCATGTATAATTTGTGAATTTTCTCAATGAAGGTTGGGGAATATCGTTTGTTTGTTCAAATTTAACTCGTTTAATGAAGCATTTGATGTTTTCTCAGCCAGAACTGTTGATAAAATTACATAAGCCAAATTGGAAAATTCGTTCTGTGTTGATCTGTAGTTGAACTCTTCCTCCGTAAAGTGGTCTGGATTTTAATGTTTTGTGAATATGTCTATTGATTCATAGGGCAAATCATAGTCTGTTTCTTCTGGAGGTTCTGTTAAGTTTTCTTTATCAATTTGTAACTGAGAAATATAATGTTCCAGGGTCTGAAAATAATTCTTTGTTTGGCTGTCTAAGTGCTGTGCAGACATTTTAACGTGATAAACTGCACTGAGTCTTTCCTTTAAATCAGAGAGTTTGGATGAGTGTAACAAAACACTAAGACAATACATGCCGAATTCAAAATTGTAATGCTGCAAAGTGGTTTTCTTAAATGAATTCATAACATGGGATAAACGTGCATGAGGAATTGTCGAAAGCAGGTCATCACCTTTTGCACATTCATGTATGATACGAAATGCTATAGTGCGGAAGTTGTTAAGACTTTTTTTGTTGAACTCAGACAGTGGTGCCTCAATAAAAACAAAACTTCTGTCGCTTGTTATCTGTCTTAGTATGGAAATATTAGACATTATATTTTCTCTTCGACCCTTCGAAATTCAGCAAGCCAAAAGCAAACCAGAGGGGTAGATTGTAACGCTGAAATCATACCGCACACATGTATTAGCTAATGGTTGACCAGCTACATTATTAAGGCATGCTAGTTCGTAGTAATAATAGTTATATTGGTCATTTCTTCGACTCAGAAGTCCACCAGTAGCATCCCAATGTACAAATGACCATGTGATGAAGACTTTGCCAAATCGTGCCATATCCTAATTCAAGTCTCATATAAAAAAAAAAAGAAGATGTGGTATGATTGCAAATGAGACAACTATCCACAAAGGACCAAATTGACACAGACATTAACAACTATAGGTCACCGTACGGCCTTCAACAATGAGCAAAGCCCATACCGTATAGTCAGCTATAAAAGGCCCCGATAAGAAAATGTAAAACAATCAAACGAGAAAACTAACGGCCTTATTTATATATAAAAAAAAATGAACGAAAAACAAATATGTAACACATAAACAAACGACAACCACTGAATTACCGGCTCTTGACTTGGGACAGGCACATACATAAATAATTTGGCGGGGTTAAACATGTTAGCGGGATCCCAACCCTCTCCCTAACCTGGGACAGTGGTATAACAGTACAACAGAAGAACGAATGATACAAATCAGTTGAAAAAAGCTTAACTCATCAGATTGACAAAAATACAAGTGGACGTGGCCGTGTACTTATACATCCCGACACAAAAAGATCCAATGAACAGATCTGAGAGTACTCGCATTTATCTAAAAGCTAGTTCAAAGCCACTAAAAACTAATAAAAAAAATCATGCATCTAAGACTAAACATGTACAGGATATACGATTGCAGTATCGAAACATGTTGAATAAACCCGGGACGGTGTTTGCCATTTATGAAGCCAATTTTACCATGTTTACTAAATTTTCAAATTCCGATTTATCTAAAAAAAAAAATAATATCTAGATTCACTGCTCATTTGTTGGAATGTTCGTGTCGTATTAAAAGTGTACATACCCTTCTGTTGCTCCATGACGTCGCCTTGTAGTCTCTCTAACTCCGGATTTGGACTTTCCAGATTGGATCTGTAGATAAAGTATTATATCTTCACTTTTATTTGAATTAATAAATTACGTAGTATCTGATGTGTACACAAATATTAACGGTAAAATCAATTTAAAAATTGTCAATACTGGGTTCCACAGAGACAAATTTTAGCAATACATGCCATATGCGTTTAATAGGAATTAAATATCTGCGCTTACAGCAAAGTTATCAGTAAAATCAATAGAAGCCTGGCATGATGAGAGAATTTATCGTTGTTTTCTACAGGGAAATTATAATATAGTGATTACTATAATAGAATGTTTACAATACCCAAGGGAGAATACATAACAATAACTGGTACCCTGTTAGACGATTTGCTCTATGCTTGTGTAACTTGATTATTTATAGGACGTTAAGTTTATATACATTAGTGGATGTTCAGCAATTATAAAATATTAATCGTTTAGCCGATAAACATGATAAAAGTCGATAGGAATTCGATAAGATGCATTCCTTTATGTTTGTTTCCTTACCGTTCAGTGGCAAAATTTTCTCGGTGCACCGTGTGGTTACGCGTTCGCCGTCCTCGAGCAATGATTCCCGACCGGAGCAAACCAATACATTTTAAATAGGTATTTGCTGTTTCTCTACTGAATACGCGGAAAAAAAGGAGCAAGAGAAATGAGAAAAGAGTCTGATTGATGACGGAGTCTGAATAATGTGTTTGGTTAGGATGCTTCGTCTTACATTTTATTACCTTGTGAATTAGTAAAGACGGGTTCATATAAGTTCCGACTATGAAACATAAAAGGATTATTTCGCTCCATAAACTGTCAGCAGTTCGACAAGACCGGAAAATGAAGTAAAGAAATGTTATTTACATACATGTATTCTAACATATGCAATTAACAAATTAACAGATGCTTCTAGATATAAATATAGATAACAATAGACAAATTAGTGACTACTGCAGGTTGTAACAATTAGTCATAAATGATGCCCAAACTGTCACAGAGGGTGTGTTTTTTTTTTTAACTATTCCAGTATTTAGAATTTTCTTATTGTGTTTTCCGACATGCAATGACATGGAAAGAACTATATATGATGTTATCTCAAAATAACTTGTTTATTGTCATTTGTGACTCTTTATTACAGATAAAGGTAACACCCTTTAATGCAAAGGAAAATTCATACTTAATGTAAAATCAAGGGTCATATGATAAATATTTTTTTGCGCCTGTCCCAAGTCAGGAGCCTCTGGCTTGTATTATTTTAATTTCAGTTTCTTGTGTACAATTTGGAAATTAGTATGGCGTTCATTATCACTGAACTAGTATATATTTGTTGATGGGCCAGCTGAAGAAGGCCTCCGGATGCGAGAATTTCTCGCTACATTGAAGACCTGTTGGTGTCCTTCTGCTGTTGTGGTTTTCTTTTCTATGGTCGGGTTGTTGTCTCTTTGACACATTCCCCATTTCAATTCTCAATTTTATGATATTTTTAAACACATCTATATCAAAACGTAACAGTTTTAACAAAAATACAAATTTATATTTACACATGATCACACAAAATCAGAGGAGGAATTAAATCATTTACCAAACCGAAAAACAGCTTCAGAATCAAATAAAAACTTGCTATGAATGAGTTAATATTTATTTCAAAAAGGATTTTATAAATTTATATGATTAACTTTAAAGTAAAACAATCAGAAATGTTTTAAATTTAAACAGTGCGTTAATTTGACTCTTAATATAAGGCAAGCTCACTGACTTTGAGAACATTGTTTCAAAAACAATTTTGAATGTGTTCCAATGACAATTTCACGCCACCTACTTGTTCCCTCGACGAGGCATTGTTTCTGGACGTGACTGTATATCCCTTGCAGTTAAAAATTATAATTATAAGATCTCAGGGGGGTCATTAATATATGTTTTTATTCATAGCTTAGTTGATTTGAGTTTCTTAAAGTATAAATATATGGAAAGATGCAAACTTTTGACTGAAGAGGGTAGAAGTACAAAGTACACATGGCACACACAACAAATTGTTATTAATAAGGTCATGTTGACCCAAGTATTCCGTCTGGCCATGCTGACCGTGAAATGACCCGCAAAGCGTCTGTCTGATAATCAAAATCTAATGGCTCATACAAATGGCGAAAACGACATGGATATTATATATTAAGGATGTTTATGTACTAGAAGTGTAATCTATTATTAAAATATAAACGATGATTTATCACAGCGGATACTCTTTGTATTAAAATCATGGATTATCCGACACTGTAGAAATAAATTTTTATAAGTCACTTTCATTCAATTTGGAATACAAATCCGTGTTCTCATTACTTTAAATACATATGTATATAACATAACAAAAACAATTTTTATAATGCTGTTCAATTCCCTTGGTTCAATAAGAAAACAGACATATCTAGTATATAAAGCTTTTTATAATGATTTTATCCTGTTTAATATAAATAAACAGATCTGTGGTAATACAGATTAGCCTCAAGATTTGTGTGTACATATGAATGTATAAGGTATTAATGAAAGTTACAGCTGCAGGCGGCTGTAGGCGAGTACACTCTCAAAATACACTACACATATTAATAGGATAAACATTGCCACCCGCTATTGGCATTTAGCAACTAAGGAAATATTGTAGTATGATTGCTGCAAGATGTCGCGTAATATATCGCGGCTAATTTACTAAATAATGCTTCTTTACCTACCTTGCTAGGAACTAACTATAAAGAATGCACTGGTGTATCTTCTCATCAGTTATCATCCGTGTAAACCGGAAGACAGATCTAAGTAAGTTGTCATGGAAACGAAATTATCTGTATTATAAACAAATCGATGACGACTGATGAGACGCTATTTTTCTAAAATTAAATCGCTTTATTTTCCCATGCAATATCATAAGTATACCTTGAAGATGGCATTGCAACAGTGAATTGTACTTTAAAATCTTCAATTGTCAGTCAAGTAAAGGATCTATATAATCGTTGCATAGTTTAGTGAATTATTTTAATTTACGAAATCAGCTTAAAGTAACACACACATACACATGCACACACCGAGACTAATGATTAATTCATGTATGTCTTATTAATGCATGATCATTTGTGTGATGATTTGATAACCGAAAAATAGAAATTTAGATAATGGCAACTTTACATCTATTTGAATAATTATCGATTCTTAAGAATATGATTTATTTCAAATTGCACGTGTTGCAAAAATAAATACAAATGTAAGTATAGATAAAAAAAAAAGTTATACAAAAAAAGTTAAACGCTTTTTATTAAAAAGCAATACCGGTATACATATGGATATTACAATTTAATGTAATGGGATCTGATACCAGATGTGTAAAATCGTTTTAATTTATAAAATATCAAACGAGACAAATTCATATCATTTTGTCATGCAGACTTGTTTTAGTTGTAGTCATATGGATAATAGTGTGACCGGTACACTTGATTTTGTGTAGGACTGACCCCACCAACACACACATGCAGGGACAAGGCATATGACTAAAAAGTCGAAACAGTCTAACTGTGGGATTCATTACTTTCTAAAAAATTACTTATAATGTATTAAGTTTAACATGAAAAATAATTTAAAGAGATGTTTAATGTTATAATTTTAAATTCCATACCAAATTTTTTATGTGCCCGTCAGTAGTCGGCGAGTTGTTTTCGTTGGTTCATATTTGTCATATTTGTTTTTCGATAAGTTGTTTAGTTATGAATAAGGCTCTTTGTTTTATCAATGAAAGGCCTCGCATTTTTCACGTTGGGTCTTTTATAGCAGTCTATATGGAAAGTTAGTCTGGTTACTTACATTTTATCAAAAATATAAAAACACAGCTCTTAAAAAAATGTTAATTATGTAAATGAATTATATGTTTCAGATTTAAAAAAAAAAGGACATGGACATTTTTACCTAGAAATATTAATGACATGGACTTAAATTCCTAGGTAAATTAGTCTGGGGACAAAAATTACTAATATCAGACTATATTTACTAGTAAAATTTGTAACCATGGACATTTTATACTAGGAATATGGGTCCGCCCGGACATATTTTACAAGGACAAATTTATCGCTTACATATACAGTATGTGTTTCTCAATATTAAAGGCCGTATCGGTAATTACATACATCCTCTTTATTTGAAATTTGTTAGCTGTATCATTCGCAATCACACCACATCTCTTTGTGTTTACATTTCATGCTGGTGAAACGAAATTACGATCCACAAAATGTAAACTCCTGTGACATTAATGTTACAAAAGCGAGAAACAGTGATCCTAGATTCTGTCCTCGGCGTCGACCTTGTCAACTTTTATGTTCAGTCTGTCATTAAAATTTGTGAAGACATCAATAACGATGTCCAATCTCCATAAAAAAATTATGAAATTGGACAGAAGCCTGTTTATGAGCAAAATACAGTATCCCCAGAAAAATTTACAGGTAACAAGAACTAACAGTAAGTTTAACAAAAAAAGCTTCTGCCAAAGTTTCACAAAATTCTATAAAGTTTTTAAATGCCCTATTTGGCGTATAATCTGCAGTGGTGTTGGAGGCAAAAAAGTTTACACCTAATCGTAAAACAAATGTCAAAGTGTTTGTAGAACCAAATGAAACCCCCAAGTAAAACAACCCGGATAATTTAATTTGAAATAGTTAGGCTGTTAGGTTTATCAATTGAATTGTTTCAGATCTGTCATATGCATGTAAGGCCTTTTATAGTTGACCATATGGTATGGTTTTCTCCTCATTGTTGAGGGCCGTATTATTGCCTATAATTGATAACATAAACTTCATTTGAACTTTGGTGGTCTAATTGGCAATAATACCACATCTCCTTATTTTTATATCAATTACTAGTATAAGTTAACTGCATTTGGGACTACAACAATTGTGCAGGCTACTAGTATTCAAAACCAGTTAGCCATGATAACGAGCAGGAAGTCTTCACAAGGCCGTCAAATGGAAAATTTGACTAAAGGATAAAGCACAAATAATGAAATAGGCCCATCTTTTGTTTCAATTATTACACATTGTGTAATTTTAGGGACTTTTATAGCTCACTATACAGTACTGGTTTTGCCCATTATTTAAGAATGTACAGTGGCAAACAGTTGAAAACATCCATGTCCCTTGACTCTGGTGGATAGTTAATCTAAATTATTGTTATTATATTTTAATTGTTGTTTGATTATTTCCCTTATACTGCTTGAAATTATGTAGTAAGAAATGATGATTGTCTTTAGATGATTAGCTGTAAAATCATTTTTAGAAGTTAATATCAATTAATATTAATTTTTAACCATGATTGTATGTCATTTTATATTTTAATATTTTATGAAGTATTTAAATGAGTAGCTTTTGTTGCAAACTCCATAAGAAATTGAATTGAGATTATTTTTGAAATAAGGGAAAAGGGGAGGTGAAAAAATAATTGGGGTGAAGGGGTACAATATTTCTCATTTCAGATGTCAGAAATTAAAATGAAAATTTCATTCCATGTCAGAAACCTATGCTGTGTCAACTATTTAATCACAATCCAAATTCAGAGCTGTATCAAGCTTGAATGTTGTCCATTCTTGCCCCAACTGCTCAGGGTTCAACCTCTGGGTCGTATAAAGGTGCGCCCTGCGGAGCATCTGGTTTAACATTTTTTTTAAACCTAGATAGCGACAATGCCTCACCCTTTTCTTTTCAGCCATATGCATGAGTATAGTTCCACATATAAATTAGATTTGACAAACAATGAGGTCTGAATACAACTTGAAAATTGTTCCGCTGTCTGTAAGACGCAAATGATGCCCTGCCTGACCATAGAAACTTATAAATTTAACACTATGCATGTCCAAGTTGATAACGGAATGTAGGATTGCTATGTTAGGCTTTTGATACAAAAGTTGCTGGCTAGACAAGAATGAAAAAATAATGACCAAAAACGGTTGGTGGAGATTGTTGGACAAACCATGATTTCTTTGTGCAGCTAGTACAAAAAACAGTCTGTCATTTTCAGAATATTTAAAAGAAATCAAAATCCGGTGGCCATGCACACCTCCATTATGTGTATGAAAATCCTACAAAGTATCAAAGCTGTATCTCAAAAACTGAAGGAGGAGATTGCCAGACAAACCATGATCTCTTTAAGCAGCTAATACCAAAAAATGACTGAGTCCGACTACTAGGGTTTTTTTCAGAATATTTGAAAATAAATCATAATCCTGTGGCCAAGCACACCTTCATTATGCATATAAAAATCCAACAAAATGTTAAAGTTGTACCTCCAAAACTTTCGGAGGAGATAGCCAGATCTAGACAAACAGTATATACCTATCCTAAAGGAGGGATGGACAAACAGATGGAGTGACATTTTGTCGCAGGGGAATAACAAATACAACAGAATTGTTTACATGGTTGACTGATGGGTTAAAGATTGATTTTAAAAGAAATCAACCCATCTCAACCTTTCAAGAAACTAGCAAAGAATAGATATCTAATGAAAGAATAGGTAAACAAACAAGCATAAGAATTTTTTTAATAATTTTAATCGTCCATTTTGTTTTCAGATGGTGGCATTGTCTCATGAAAGAATCTTGAATAAATGTGTCCCATTCTGTGGATATCTTTATGTAGTATGGATCTAACACAGACTGTATGGCGTGGTTCACAAACTGGAAAATACAGAAACATAATTGTCATAAGCAGTAAACAAAGATGATTTTGTTTTCATTTAAGATTTTGATATCAGATACATATTTATGTCTACAAATTTTCTTGAAATGGTAATAATAAATTTCACATTTTTGTCCACTCTGAAAAAAAAATCAATAATATCTGAATTAAAATCTATGACCAGATGGTCAAAAAAAAAAAAAAAAAGAATCTATCAAAAGTAAAAGAGAGTAAGAAAATACAAAAGGCTTAGTCAAGCTCATGAGTTGAAAACAAACTGACAATGCAATTGCAATACAAAAACATACTGCTAAAAGAAAGTGACTACAAAATAAGAATAGACTATTTTTACATTGGCAATAAATTAACATTGCTTAGTACCAATTCATTTTAACTCTGATAGATAGTTGTTTCATTGGCAATCATACCACATCTCCTCATAAGTGACTTCGACTGACAAAAAGGGCCTAAATGCGGCATTTACAATTTCATATTATGAAGTCGTAAAGTTGACATTGTCAAAATCTAAATGAGCACCTGTATTTCGTAATTACAAATTTGTAATTAGGTTTGCGGTAGGATTGAAAATAGACTAAACTTTTTTACTTATGAAATTGTATAACATTTTTACATCAATTATTAAGAATTTTCCATTTATAAAATCTTACCTCTTTTGTTGACTTCTTCTGGATCTTCAGTGGGAGGATTCTCCTGCAACAAACATAAACATTTCTCATTTTCAATATGACAAAATCTCATAAGACTTTATATCAGTCTTCCTTTAGATCATTCATTATTTCTATGAAAGTTTGTGGCGGAGATGAGCAGAAATTAAAACACTAAGTTGAAATAAAATGTTTACACTACTATAAGCAGATCTAGATGTCCAACAGATGTATTATAGTTTAAAGCTATTCCACAAAATTTTACTTGATTTTACTGACTGATAATTTCTTTTCTCAGCACAGTAGAGTGATATGAAAAATTATCACTAGAAACTAAGGTCACATGTGGCATTGTCAATGAAATTAACAATGTCCTCATTAAAATAGCAATAAACAGATTATCATTGGTCATATCAACTCAGTTGCTTTTCTAACTTTTGCCGTACTGACTCGAGCGTGAAAAGCAATCTTGTTGAGATGATCACAGATAATCTAAAAAATAAATGTTGATTTAGAATAAGGAAGAGAAGTAATCAAGATTACCCTGTTATCTGACTTAAAAGTAGACAAATATCTGACTTATAATTCTTACAACTAATAAACAAATATTCAACATTTAATATTTTCATGTAATTATTTACGTCTGCTGTACAACTTGAAATATATTTATACATGTTGGAATACTTCTGACTCCTACTTGTAATGCTTGTCAATTAATTAGTCTATATTTAAAGGTATTTCAAAAGGTATTTCCCAAGGATTCGTTGCATTTGAGTTATTATTGTTACCTTTATGTATTTCCACATTTCCACCAAAAGTAAATATGCTTCATAGGAAGTCACCAAGGGGAATAACTCTGATATAAACTTGAGTGGTGTTGGTAGGAGTCGACTCTGTAAAAGAAATAAGGTTAATGAAGGTGTTATTAAAGTACTGTATTTATTAATGCTCAAAGATAATGTATTTTAGCTAAAATTAGTATGCGGTATAAATTCAGCATACTAATTTTTAGCTAAAACACATTATATTTGAGCATTAATTAATAGAAGGACTATACAAATCCTTGGTATTTCTATTTTCTTTTCTACATCAGTAAAATGACCCCTTGTCTGAGGGAGGGTTGTTCTCAACCTGATAATAACAAACACAGGTCAAAGTATGGCCTTTTACACAGGGCTTTACTACAGGCCAAACAGCAAGCTATAAAGGACCCCAAAATTATTAGCGTACACAATTTGAACAGGAAACCAACGATCTAATTTATATATCCAAACGTGAAAATACTAATGAACAACATCAACAAACGATAACTGCTGAGTGACAGGCCCCTGAATCAATCAGAACAGGTGCTTAAAGGTGCAGTGGCTATATATAGTTTTGTTTCGTAAAGAACATTTTTTTATAAGGATTATAAGTAAGGGGGAAAGAAACAATTTTTTTGTTCATTACAGGTGTTTCCGCTGTTATAAATTTATATCGGAGCACTCCTACTTTGGATAAATAGGTTTCATGCTGAAACAAATATTCTCACAGATATTTACACAGTCTGGTGGGGTGCTTTTATGTTTAAAATCGTTATATACAGGTAAGACTGTGATTTAAAAAAAAAATGTTGATATCTTTTTCTAATATTTATAAAAAAAAAACGTGTGGTAAATGGACATGATTACATTTCCGTATGCGGGAAGCGGGAATATAAATTAAAAAAAAAAATCTGTTTTGAAAAAAATAGATGCGGGCGCGTCCGTCGAACAAGGAATCAAATTGGTGTGGCCTGACAAATCAATAGCAAATGTCAGAGCATAAAACAGATATCAATTCTTAATAAAATTAACTTCTTCAAAATTTTGTGGATGAATATGTGAATCAGTGCCGGCAGAACAGGACATCATGATTGTGACCTAATAATAAAGTTATAACAATTTTGAGTGTTATGAATGCAATAAATAGCAAGCTTAAGTCTCACTTATATTATTAGCTATGTATAAGTGATACAAAATTTGATTTATTAATTTATTGATTGAAACTATCTTACTTTACAAATTATAATCACACTAAAACAAAATACCCTAAATTGTACTCATTACCAATTGCTGTGGATTCATTAATATTTGTTGGATACCAATTTTCTTGAATTTTGTGGGTAAAGGGGAACCAGGAATTTAAATGTTCAACCAATTGCAAATTTTCTGAAGGAATGTATGCAAGCAGTGCCAAGACCACAAAATTAAATATCCACAAATATTGAGTTTTCCTTAAACCTGGATTGGATGCCATGAATATAAACGAATCAACAGTAGTTGGTAATGTGTACAATTTAGGCTTTTTTGTTTTAGTTTGATTATAAAACAAAGCCTAAAACTTTACACATGTTTAATTTCTGTATTTTGAAAGATTATTTTACCTTTGACAAACACCTCACAAGTTTACAGCATGCCTCCATCTGCCTTGGTGAATGACTGGCCTGTTTCTGTCTACAACTCTCAAAGTAATTCATTAGAGAAGCTGTGATGGATTTCAACACAGGAGAACATCTACACATAGCCAATGGACCTGAAAAATACAATTATTTTATGTAATGTAAAATATCTTGATAGTTTCAGTCAGATTTTAAACCAGAAACTATTCATCTGATAATTTCTATAGTAACTGGTCAATCTTAAAGTGAAGTAAAGGGAAATCTTAAAACATACTTTATTATATAACAACTAATGCATGACAACCCTAAATAGCCATTTGACCCTTGTTTAGAGACCCTTGTTAGTACATTAATTCACATTTCCCATGAAAAGTACAAATATTTTTTTTTTATTAATTAAATGAGACAACAAATTTTATCTGTATATACTTACTTGATGAATATAAATCAAACACATCCCATAATACCAGGTTATCTTCAAATATCTTCCATACAAACAAATCTCTGAAAAAATAATGGTTTATTATGTTATAGAAATATCCTTAGAGTAGAAATGAGACAAACTCTTTCCCAGTTGCAATTGAGTTCATTCTTTCATATACCCTTAGTAACAAGAGAAAAGAATTCAAATGATTGCAAAATAAAGATTGTGATAAGTAGAAATCAGATGCAGCGTAATAAATACATGTTTATTTATTAGTCTCAAATTGAAATCCCTATTTTTATGTTTACCTATAGTAATTTATGATTTAGAATCAACTTTTGATAATTAACAGATTAACAATGATATTTTAGATAACTATAAGTCATACTGTGGATACATTAATATACATGGGTACCAATTTTCATGGGTACATTTAAGAGGGGCGTAAAGGTGGGTATCTGCACAGAAGAACACAAAATAAAATTGCCATTCCTATTGAACAAATAATTCAAAATTTTCTGCACATTGATCTTTTGACCGATTTCACCAAACATAGTGATAAACGAACCTTTTTCAGTGCAGCACGTAAAATAACTAGAGGCTCTAAAGAGCCTGTGTCGCTAACCTTGGTCTATGTGAATATTAAACAAAGGACGCAAATGGATTCATGACAAAATTGTGTTTTGACGATGGTGATGTGTTTGTAGATCTTACTTTACTAATCATTCTTGCTGCTTACAATTATTTCCATCCATAATGAACTTGGCCCAATAGTTTCAGTGGAAATGTTAGTAAAAATTTACAAATTTTATGATTGACCATTTTGGTCATGTTGACTTATTTTCAGGTCTTACTTTGCTGTACATTATTGCTGTTTGCAGTTTATCTCTATCTAAAATAATATTCAAGATAATAACCAAAAACAGCAAAATTTCCCTAAAATTATCAATTCAGGGGCAGCTTTTGGTTTTTGAGTTATAAGCCAAAAACGTCATTTTACCAATGTGTTCTATTTTTAGCCATGGTGGCCCTCTTGGTTGGTGGGCCGGGTCACGCCTCACAATTTTTTAACTAGATACCCCAAAGATGATTGTGGCCAAGTTTGGATTAATTTGACCTAGTAGTTTCAGAGAAGATTTTTGTAAAAGATTACTAAGATTTACGAAAAATGGTTAAAAATTGACTATAAAGGGCAATAACTCCTAAAGGGGTCAACTGACCATTTTGGTCATGTTGACTTATTTGTAAATCTTACTTTGCTGAACATTATTGCTGTTTACAGTTTATCTCTATCTATTATAATTTTCAAGATAATAACCAATAACAGCAAAATTTCCCTAAAATTACCAATTCAGGGTCAGCAACCCAACAACAGATCGTCAGATTCATCTACAATTTTCAGGGCAGATAGATCTTGACCTGTTAAACAATGTTACCCCATGTCATTTTTGCTCTTAATGCTTTGGTTTTTGAGTTATAAGCCAAAAACTGCATTTTACCCCTATGTTCTATTTTTAGCCATGGCGGCCATCTTGGTTGGTTTGGCAGGTCACGTCACACATTTTTTAAACTAGATACCTCAAAGATGATTGTGGCCAAGATTGGATTAATTTGGCCCAGTAGTTTCAGACGAGAAGATTTTTGTAAAAGATATATAAAATTTAAGAAAAAATGGTTAAAAATTGACTTTAAAGGGCAATAACTCCTAAAGGGGTCAAATGACCATTTTGGTCATGTTGACTTATTTGTGAATCTTACTTTGCTGAACATTTTTGCTGTTAACAGTTTATCTCTATCTATAATATTATTCAAGATAATAACCAAAAACAGCAAAATTTCCCTAAAATTTCCAATTCAGGGGCAGCAACCCAACAGTGGGTTGTCCGATTCATCTGAAAATTTCAGGGCAGATAGATCTTCACCTGATAAACAATTTTACCCCACCCAGGTCAGGTTTGCTCTAAATGCTTTGGTGTTTGAGTTATAAGCCAAAAACTGCATTTTACCCCTATGTTCTATTTTTAGCCATGGCGGCCATCTTGGTTTGTTTGGCAGGTCACCCCACACAATTTTTAAACAAGATACCCCAATGATGATTGTGGCCAAATTTGGTTTAGTTTGGCCCAGTAGTTTCAGAGGAGAAGATATTTGTAAAAGTTAACGACGACGGATGACGACGACCACAGACGACAGACGCCAAGTGATGAGAAAAGCTCACTTGGCCCTTTGGGCCAGGTGAGCAAAAAATGGCAAAACAGTTTGCACGAAAATAACCTTTTACCACCCTCATTTGAATATCATGTACAACACAACAGGCTTGTATAGACTTTACCACCCTCATTTGAATATCATGTACAACACAACAGGCTTGTATAGACTTTAGCAAACACAATGTCAAATATAACAAAAAACATAACTTTTCTAAAGCAACAAAAATATAGATGAACCCAGAGTACTTCTTTTTATAAAATTTAACAAAAGATGACGTCAAGGAAAAAAGTGAAAATTATACAACTCATGTACATGTAAAACCTTTAAGAATATTTTTGCTGTGACAATACACATATGACCCAGTATTACATTTGTTCAAAGTAATACCTTTCAACAGTTATTCTAATCGAGTCCTCCTCAGGCCAGAACCTATTATTATACAATACATCTGGTGTAGCTAGCTCTGTGATAAGACTCCCAACCATTCTACATAACTCTGCCGATAATGTGGATCTTCTTTTCCTAACAGGGAACATGTTATCTGTTTCCATTGGTGTATGAACTTCCTCTGGTCCCTGTGCTGTCACTGAACATGCTGCTAAAAGCTCCACTAAACACTGTTTATTTCTTACAACTTGAGGCTGAAATACAGAGGATGTTTAAATTTCTTGTAATAGTGCCAGAACTGTGTATTGGTGCTTGATCTTTTTAGAGTTTTTGTATGCACAAGCACTTCAAATTTACTTCTATTGTCTTTCCCGTCATCAAATTTCTAGAATAATAATGGAAGTTTGATTTTGTATGCATGGTACTTATAACATGTATAAAAAGACTTATTGTTAATTCTTAAGAAGTACTTATAAAACATTGGCTTTCAAAAATTTTGGCCAAGCATGATTGAGTTGAAGGTTATTTTTTACCTGCTTTAAAACCTGCACATGTGTTCTTGGTTTCAGACCTTTCCCTATAACACCAGCATGGAATACACTAGAGTGTGACCTTGGCAAGGTCAAAGATAAACCATGTTTCATATTTTCTTCCTTCAGTTGAGTATATGTATCTTTCTCTGAGGTGAGAGACGATGGATCTATTTTACCACCAAATAAAACTGAAATTTCCTGAAATTAATATTAGTAAAAAGTGTGGTTACTTCTCAAATTTATTTTAAATATAATATATGCCCTAAATTTATAAGAAGTATTTTATTTTGTTTGTTCACAATTTAATAAGGAAATATGGCAAGTCACTCTCTGACATCTGTAGGCATTTTGTTTTATTCACTTTAAAAATAATTTCATTTTCACATTTAGTGAACATCTATAGCTAGATTATAATCAACAATCTTTCTACAGTACACTTTAAATAAACTAAATATACTAAATAGTGTACAGCTCCAAAAGAGGAAAATATAACAAATGAATACAAATATCAATAAGTAAATAATTTGGATAACAGATATCTTGCAATAGCATATAAATATAGAAACTCTGTCATAAATGAATCAATATAAATTCTTTTGTTCATGGTTTGTGGTCAAATATCATATCATATCATATGTACAGTTAGTATAATAAAATTCAAGGGGATTTGTATACAAACAAGAAATTAAGCAAAAGTCTCTCCACAGTTCACTATTTTAGCCATAATGAACTTTATCAGATACAAAGGTTAGGTAATCTTTGAAATATTAAATGATTATCTCCCTTTTGTCCTCTCTCATTTGCAGGCACAGACTGTTTTTTATTCTATAATATTGTACTTTATGCGTTATTTCATTACAATCATTGTATAAATTTTATTCTAAAGGGTCCATGATTGGCAAATAAAGAATTGTTCTTCTATTGCATACTACTGAAAAAAATCTGCATTCAAATCTTAATTACCTTTGTAAACAAAGCTTCAATAAAAAATCTTAATATGGTGGTCTGTACATAAGAACTGTTGATCAATTGTTTCATACACTGTTTACACACTGTTACCATTTCAAATGCTGTCTTTGAATCTAGAAAAGAATATAAATCTAGCTATGATTCCACTTTGAAATGTGTACATATTAATCTATGTGTAATAAAAAATGGTTTTGATTTTCAAAAGCTAACACATCTGACATTAACTATTGTTATACAGAGGCTAATATCGTTAATACAATTTTAAAATATATTGACATTTTGTTTTTTCTGTATTAAAGTGTATATTTGTTGCTGGAATCTTAATAATTAAAAGTTTATCAAGCAGACTCTTTTTTCTAAAAATGTTTTTCTGATTTGAATTTTGACACTCGTGTGTGATAAATACACTGAAAGTTGCCGATATCTTTTTACTATACGTCATTAAAATATTTGAAAATTGTTATTACACTCAAACTTATATTATGCTGTTTTTTTTATGTTCCACAACAGGTGCTACATGGAGTAAAATCTGCTTACATTTAGGAAGCACCTGAGATCAACTAAAGGTTTTTAACGAGGTTTGTGATGCTTACTCTTATAGTTTTTATGTAGTGTTTTGTAGGCTAAAGGTGGTACCCAACACCTTCACTAAAATTATTTTGGCTCGTTTAATTTTTATAAAATTTTGACAAAGAATTTACTTTGACCCTTTGACAAAAATATAAAAATTTAAAATAATTTGAATCAACCATTTTATCAGAAAAATTACACTGGTTACATAGCAGTTTGACAAAGACTAGTTTTGATCAATGAGGCTAAATATTCCCTTAACAACACAACGTGATTAAAACGTTTAGCTGATATTACAGAGTTATCTCCCTGTAGTGTTAAGTACCACCTTAAGCTGTCATTTCCTCTCATGTACTTTAGGTATCATTAGCCTCTTTTTCAGATTGATCAGATAAACTTCCCACTGTTACATTAATTACCTTCTATTTCTAATATCCTGAAGAATAATTCTGACAGGGATGAACACAATGTAAGAGTTACAGGACTTGATAAGACCTTTGGGAGTTTTACAATGTTGATGATTTTGAGCATGGTGATAGCAATCTTTGTATCACTGCTTGTTAGTAAAGGCAGGAACGATTCCCACTGCTGATGAATACAATACTGGTATAATGATCTGGAAAAAATATATATACAGATTTATATATATAGCATATAATACAAACACATTTTTTTATATTGCATTTTATAGTATTGCATAGAAATATAATATTTGCCACAGAAAGTAACCAAAAGTTAGCTTGCAATAATTCCGAATAAGTCTTCAAAATTCATGACGTCACCAACAACAAAATCTTAGTTTAAACAAATTTTAACTTTCAAATATTATATTGTTATACAATAAAAGGGCTATTGCAGGAATATTGGGGAATATTGTCTACTCTGAACAATATTCCCCAATATGCATGCAATAACTCTATAATATTGATTTATGTCTTTGTTATTAATTTTTTTAGTAGAAAAAGTATGCATCTCAGATATTCAACTAATATTGATGTTATCTTCTTGGCAATTGTTATGGAATTACATTGTGATAGCACACAAAATTACACATATTTTTCAAAGAAAATCTTTCATGCTTTCTGAAATAATAATTTCACAAAGAGATTTTGCTAAATCAAATTATGTACATATTTTTTCTTTTTAGGTTTTCTGTATATTTTATCGAAATTTAACACTAAACAAAAGTTTTTCTGTGGTTTGAAAACAAACCTATATTCTTTGGCTACATGTGATGTACTCTCCCATTGGACAAGACACAACAAGTTGCCAAGCAACTGCTTAACATTGTCCATTTGTTGTGTGTTTAACATATCAACAAGTCTGTGTATTGTACAGGGTAAAACATCTCCGAGTTTGACTTCTACTGTGCTCTGTAAGTCCAGGCATCTAGATAGCTACAAATAAAATTGAGAATGGAATATGTCAAAGACACAACAATCTGACCAAAGAAGAGACAACAGCTGAAGGCCAACAATGGGTCTTTAAAGCAGCAAGAAAATCCTGCACTTGAAGGTGGTCCTCAGCTGGCCCCTAAATAAAATTGTGTACTAGTTCAGGGAAAACATGTAGTAAGGATAAATAAAGCAACCGGTACAAAATATGTTCAAATGAATGGTAAATTAAACACACTAAGAGCTCACACCCTCTAGTCCTATCTTATTCAACATGGGCTTCTTGTTCAAACTTCAGTTTTCTGTGTAGTGTATTTTGTACTAATGCTGTCTTTTTTATTTCTATTTTCACCTTGTTGTTGATGAGCCTGCTAGTGGAGTGTTCCTCTTAGAGGGTTTCGACTGCCCAGTAGTTTGACCTTTGTTGTTAACATGAATTATCATTTATATGGTCAGAATTTAATTAACTGTTTATTAAACTTTGGATTGTTCAAAATGCTGCGGATTTTCTACCTGAGAAATAGATTACTATAGCTGTATTTAGAAAAACATGTTGGAGTTTCAAGTCCTCAATACTCTTTAATTTCATACTTAATTTGTCCTTTTTATCCTAATAGATTCAAGCGTTATTGATGAGTATTTTTTAAACAAAACATGCATCTGGTGTACAAATTTTAATCCTGGTATCTTTGAGGAGTTTATTTGTCTTCTAGCTAAGATTTATAGTTGAAGATTGCTCACATAGTATCTTCCTTCTTTTTCAATCCTTACTTGCACAGTTCAGGGAAATGACAAATAAGTCACAAACATTAGACTATATAATATGATTACTTATTTTTATCCTGATTGAATAAGACAAAAATAAAAGTGCTTTAGGAAAAATAGAGAAATTAATAAATATATACATTTGTGTAACTGTCTATATGTGACTTTAATAGATAGATGTTGAAATTTTTTTTAATTTTTTTTTAAAAGTTCTAAAGAAAAAGAGATTTTTATGTGCATGTTTTATACTAACATACCTGTCTATAGTTAGTGGCTTCAGATATTATACAGACAAGTATTTCTGATGTGCATTCCTCTCCACTGTATAATGCTACATAAGACAACAACTTCATTAGCCACAGTGATCTGAAAAATAACATAAAAAATAAATAACAACAAGATAATTCAGGATATGACCTCAGCATGTAAACAAAATAATGAAAGAGGGGGGATAAGACCTTTAACAGGATTCTGGGATCAGGTGTTTTTAAGCTCAGGATTTCAGGATTGACCCTTTCAGGATCCAGGAATTCTATTTTTCGAATTTCGGGACGTCAGGATTTCGTATTTTTAAGCCCGGGATTTCAGGATTTCGTGATTTAAAGCCCGGGATTTCTGGATCAGGGCCCCTCCTTACCCCCCCTCATAAAAGTAAACTCTTTTGAGTATTATTATAATAACTGCAATAGTGAAGCAAATAATAGGGAGCCAATGCAACAAAGCCATTAATGATTAATTTAAAATTTTCACTTCCATCGTTGAAAATCAGTGGTGGCAAATTGAAACATTGCATTAAACCATAAGGTCTATCCAATCAGATTTCTATTCTGAACTTTCATCATTATTCAAAAAATAAAATCTCGAAAAGTTACTTGTTTTGGCATTTATACATTTGTAAATAATATATTTTCATGAAGCTTTAGTCCAAAATTTGTATGCAGAAATTAAAAACGTTCAAATATATGCACAGCTAAAATTAGTTAGATTTTCATCCACATTGAGGGAAAATGGAATAGGTGGGCAGATTAAATTTGATTTTATCAACCTCTGAAATCCTAAGAAGTAAACTCTCTATAAGGTAGGGTAATAATTAGCTAATATAAAAAAGAATTCTGTATACTTTTTCAAGTTATTAATTAATATTTCTAATTGGCAATGCAATGGTAACCACTGTTAAAACTAATTTTCAGTTTAACATTAAAAATATGGAAGCATGCTCTCTGACAAAAAGACTACTTCTCAGTTCATTTCCTTTCTCAGCGACATAAAATGAAACAGTGCTACAAGAACACCATATGTCCTGAAAGCTAATTCGCAGTGATAACTATCCACATCAGATTGATATTATATATCTCCTAAACAAGATATTATAATAGAAGGAATCCTAGCACATTGGTTTGAAAAACAAGTATAATAAAGATCAAAACACAAACTGTGCTTAAATACTGTGACTCTTGCTTTGAAGATTCTAACTCAAGGTGAAATAAATATATTTCTATTAACTAGCTATGAGAAAAAATATAAAACACGAACTTAACTAAAGAAGAACTTGTTAAATGACTTTTTTGGATGGCTAGAAACACAATGCTTTTGATTGTTTTCAACTAATGTCAGTTTTGATGTATATCTAATACATTTTTACCATATATATGGTCCAAAACAATGATATTTGGCAAAAGCTTGTGCTTTGATCCAATCTGTCATGTGTTTTCATACCAATGTGTGCCCTGATTCTTAAATTTTGGGTATCATTCACAGTCCACATTTTCTGTCACAAAGACATTGTATAAATAAAAAGATTCATAAAAGATTCTGCAGAAGCCTTTGTCTTACCTGCTATTGCTGTTTATAGAATAAAAGTGTAATGTTTATGCTGCCTAAAAAGTACATTTATCAGCAAAATATTAATTTGCTTTCATCAGATGCTACCCCTATTACATTTTATTGGTGAAGAAGATTGTGTCCACATTTATTAAATTCAATACAGGTTTGAAAAAGTTATTAATTTCTTAAAAAATCAATTTACATGGAATATTAAGTGCCAAGAAATAAGTCCATTTAAAAAGTAAAATGAAAAATATTTTCAAAATTTTCTCTGGATACAATTAATATGTCTTTTGATAATAACAAAGTTTCAAACAATTTCATGAAGTTTTGACAATATTAATGATGTTTAAATTTTTTTTTTACAGATTAAACCTTAATGTTAATGCTTCTGGTGTTGATAGCAGCATTGATGGAATGCAGGATTGCCATGTCTGACCTGTGGATCATGTTGGACATTCTTACTTTCTGAATTATTTTAACAAACACATTTTTTAAAATTTTTACTTAATTCATTGAAATAGATTATTTTTCCAATTCATGTCATTCCTTTATTATACCTGTAATTTTATTTACTAAATTCTTTCATAATCAGTTATTTTATATTCACAAATATTTCTCAAGTTGTAAACGAAACATGCATGACATGGCAACATTTGTATGAACTATGAACTTAGAACAGGAATGTTAAATGTACAATCCAATACTTACACCATGCCATCACTTTGTAGAAGCATTCTGGTCAACTCTTTGACCTTTGGTGTGAGTGAGGCCAGAAAGGGGACTTCCACCATTCCATTATTCTGTCTGTGATATACAGCACTTTGTACTTCTCTTAACAGCTGATCCTACAATTATAACATACCCAATGTATTAAGTAGACTAAAAATAATTCCCAGGTTTAATTGTCTTAAAGTTTTGTCAAACTTTGATCCTTTGACAAAAATATAAAAAAATCAAAAACTTGAACCCCAAACTTTATCATAAAAATTATAATTTCATTGGATATATAGCAGTTTGACAAACTCTTATTTTAATCATTGAGAAGCTTAATATTTCCATAACAATAAAATGTGATTAAAATGTTCAGCTGATTTTTACAGAGTTATCCCCCTGAAGGTTTATGTACCACCTTAAACCATAACCATTTATGAAATTGCATTTTCAAAGCTTATACAACATCAGTATGGAATCTTGTATATTCAATGTTACTGTACAAACAATGGTATGGTTTGCTGTTTTTTACAGAATGTATAATAATCCAACTTACAATTAGAAAGGAACATGTATCTTGTATATCTTCATGGATTACTTTGGCCTCTGTACCTACAATTAAACAGAAATATATACAGTCAAAGAGACAGCAACCCCAAAAACACAAATATGAATACATGTAAAAGTAGATGACATGGAACAGTCCAAAGAAACAACAACCCATCAACCAAAGTTTTTATTGATACACATTTTTTGTGGATGTAGGAAAGTGTACTTTCATGAATATTTCATTTTATGGTTATTACAAAAACATTTGTCCTTCATTCAACATTAAATTGTGAGGTTTACGTTAAACCAGGAAATCCACGAAAATGGAGTACACATGAAAAATGCTAAATCCACTTTAAATTTTATCTTTGATTTAGGAAAAAAATGTTGGTTTTTGATATTTAATCTCAGACTTTTAGATTTCTTTCAGCAACTATAAAATATAAATTAACTTTACTAACAATTCTAATATATAGAGCCTTCTTAAACATCTTACATTATAAGTGATTGGTTGTAAATTAATAACGTTTAATAAATCATTGGAGAAAATAAATTGACAGCTGTGACTTTTTAGTTGAAGCATTTCATATTAAACATTATTTTAGAAAATTGTAAAAAAGTTGTAATGTTACATGTTAGGGATGGTTGGGATCCTGCTAACATGTTTAACCCACCATATTCTGTATGTTTGTGTCTGTCCCAATTCAGGAGCCTATAATTCAGTGGTTGTTGTTTGTTGACTTGTTGTGTTACATATTTGTTTTTTTCGTTCAATTTTTTTGTACATAAATAAGCCTGTCAGTTTTTTTCATTTGAATTGATTTACATTTATCATATAGGGGCCTTTTATAGATGACTTTGCAGTATGGGCTTTGCTCATTGTTGAAGGCTGTAAAGTGACCTATAGTTCTTTATTTCTGTGTCATTTGGTCTCTTGTGGAGGGTTGTCTAATTGGCAATTATACCACATCTTCTTTTTGGTATTTACATCAAAATTGGCAGCAGAACAGATTCAAAAAATATCTAGGCTAGCTAAACTTGGGTTACTTTAATTAGTTCATACGCTCCATGGACTAGGTTCATCAACTAAAGATTATATTGGAAAATAAAAATTTGGTCAATTTTCAGCCCACAAATTCCATTTTCAACATGTCAGATAATTAAAGAATGACATCCTGCAAATGTTTACAAACCTGTTGGAATGGCAGCTTGGAGAAAGAACTGTAAGACTTGATAAGCTCCAATATCACTCTGTATCACAAGGTGAACCACCAACAGGAGGAAACTATAATAAAAACAAGAATGTGTCCATTGTACACGGATGCCCCATTCGCACTAACATTTTACATGTTCACTGGACCGTGAAATTGGGGTCAATACTTTAATTTGGCATTAAAATTAGAAAGATCATATCATAGTTAACATGTGTACTAAGTTCAGAGTTGATTGGACTTCAACTTCATCAAAAACTACCTCGACCAAAAACTTTAACCTGAGCTTCATACTATCTTTTTCTTTGTTCAGTGGACCATGAAATTGGGGTCAATACTTTAATTTGACATTAAAATTAGAAAGATCATACCATAGGGAACATGTGTACTAAGTTTCAAATTGATTGGACTTCAACTTCATCAAAAACTACCTCGACCAAAAACTTTAACCTGAAGCGGGACGAACGAACGGAGGCACAGACCAGAAAACATAATGCCCCTCTACTATCGTAGGTGGGGCATAAAAACATAATTTATTGGATGTTCCTTTAGGGCTATACCATTAAAATGAATGTGGAAGAGTAGGAAGGAAAGTTGCATTTTTTTGGACATACATTTTTGTACATAGTTGTTTCATTTCTGAGAGTCTTGTTTACTCCTTGGTTTTGATTGTTATTGTCTTTGTGAAGAAAACAAAATCCTATGATATGGTAAACAAAAAGAAAAATCTTTCACAAGAACTTATCTCAAAACATGACCAGTTTCAAACTGAATGTCAGGTAATCAATATTCATTACCTTCAAGTAAAAAGTCTTTTACATATTTACTAAATACAATCTGCTATTTTTAAGTTGAGATAAATAGTTGGAAATCAATGACAATATTTTATAATGTTCAACATTTAACTTACATGTAAAATGAATAGCAAATACATCCCCCCTCCCCCCCCCCCCCCCCCCCCCAATACATTTTATGTTTGTTTCACTGTTTATTAAAATCTATTAATTAAGGAATTAAAAATTTATGTGAGGTTAGATCAACAGCCCAAAAATCAGGATTTATCAGAAGGGGGAACATCAACAAAATTAAACAAATGTCAGGTAATACCAACAACACCAAAAACACCACAAAACTTTAACAAGAGGCTCTCAAGAGACTGTGTCGCTCACCTGTATCTACTGTGGTTTTGTTTAATAAGGTTGAAATCATGATAAATAGTATTAGATACCCTAATAATGATTTAGGCCACATTTGGTTAAATTGGCAAAGTAGTTAAATTAAAAGCAGATTTTTTTTTTAATTTAACAAAAATTTAACAAATAAATGCAGAATGATTTTAAAGTCCAATAATTTGCTTATGGATGCAACATGTCTGATGATTGGCTAAGAGTGTTTTCTTTATCAACTCATAGACATCATTTTGTCATGTGGCTGTGACACTAATGTTTTTCATAATTTACTTCGGCTTTGGAAATAAGAATGAAATTAATGTATATAACAATATTTATTCTGCTATTTTCGAAATAACACAAAAAATGTGCTTTTAAATAAATTGCTACACTGGTTATTCAGTGTACACCACATTTTTTTTATTTTTATTTTTTCAGACAGAAGAAATAGTACAGTTGTTTCTTAAATAACTGCAATAACATGTCAATTAAAGATGTTGGTCATGTTGACAAATTTGTAGATCTCACTTATCTGAATATTGTTGACAACTTAGTTTAT
This sequence comes from Mytilus trossulus, assembly GCF_036588685.1. NCBI lineage: Eukaryota > Metazoa > Mollusca > Bivalvia > Mytilida > Mytilidae > Mytilus > Mytilus trossulus. The sequence goes on from NC_086374.1 coordinate 63,445,082, forward strand.
CTCTATCTAAAATAATATTTAAAATAACAAAAAACTGCAAAATTTCCTTAATATAATCAACTCAGAGCAGCAACTGGTTGTCTGATTAGACATAAAATTTTAAGGGCAGAAAGATATAAACCTGATGAACATTTCCCCCCCCCCCCCTGTCAGATCTGCTCTTTATGTTTTAGTTTCAGATATAGAAGCAATAAACTGTATTTTACCCCCTATGTTCTATTTCTAGCCATACCACCAATGTTGGTTGATAGACAGGGTCATCTGACACATATTAAATGAGATACCTTACTGATAATTGTGACTAAGTTTGGTCAAATTTGTCAAATAGTTTCAAAGAAGATTTTTGTAAAAGAAAAAGTCAACGACAATGAGCTAACAAGAACCAATGTTGTCTTTCTCCTGTTGCTGGCTGATTGTACTTTTGATGTGTACTTTTCATCTTCTTTTATTCATATCTAATACATACTTTAAGTCCATGCATTTTTTAATTTAGTTTTATTTTTTCTATTTTTCAAATTTTCTACTTTTGACCTATGATCACATGACCTACCTTTCATATTCCTGATGACTTGTATTTTTCCACTGAGATAAAATAGTATTTAACTGATTCAGTACTTCTGGGGTCACTGAAAAGAAAAATCAAAGTTGATTTGTCATTAATAAGACTTGGTAAATTGGATATGAAGCAAGAGAAAACTGAGAACACACTGGTTCAAAAATGATTCCAAAATAGTAGGGTAAAAATATTTTATTGTTCAAAATGGCAAATGGATTGACACAAGTTTAACAACTTAGAAATGTTTTCTCCAATATAGTCATCCCTTAGGAATGAATGATCATATTATGTTATTTTGGTGATCTGTCTGATCTTTAAATGAAATATCTTCTTTATCTATTACTATAACTGAGTATCTTTTTTTTTATTTAAAATCTTTGTTTTTATTTCTGTTTTGTCCCAATTATAGAGCAAAAACTTAATAAACATGGAATTTCCATGTTTATTAAGATGACTTAAATATTGTAGACTCTTAAAGATATATTCTTAAAATGAAACAAACATTTATTTCAACAAAATTTCTTATTTTTGCATTTTGCACATTTTTTTATATGACAGAATCTTGAAGTTTATATATAAATATTTTAGAACAAACTATAAACACAATACAAAATTCAAATTAATAGAATTGCCAATACATACATGCATTAATAAGATCTGTAGTTAGAATATTAAGTAACATTGGAGACAAAGATGCCAGCTTCAGTAGGAAAGGAATGGTTGTCTTCCTAATCATCTCACTCTCAGCTGTTAAACTCGCCTGAAAAAAGAAATTAGTAAGTAAATACAATCATGACAAAATCTAATATTACAAAGGGCTGTTTCCTTTTTAAAAGGATAATCCGATTTCAATAACGATTAATATTCATAATATGTTCTGGCATGCTCACATGTGCTTTATTAAAGTTATTTTAAATTGTGACTAAAATTTCACAGGTTGGAGGGATAAACATAAACTAATAGAATCCTTGAAATTTTTTGTCATTTTGATTCAGATGTTTAAATTGTTTTAAAAAGATTGTATGACATATATGCCTTCAAGATGTATATTTTTTTTTCTCAGTATGTCAATACTGTAAATTCAGTAATTATTGCGAGATTTTTATTTTTGCGAAAAATGCAACAGAATTGTCAACGCAATAATTTAAACTAGCATTTTGAAATATTTTATATGAATTAAACAGGATTTTTCTCATAATCATAAAAATTATAATTGCATTCAAGTCTTAACTGACAAAATCGCAATAATAAATGCACGCAATAAATTCTGAATTCACAGTATAATGAATGTCCCACCAATGGGGTTTTCTCCTACCCCATGCAAGGTAGAATGTTTGTACAATTTTTTTATTAACATTTTTGAAGGCACAATAAAAGGTTCATTGGTGGATCCAGGGTGGGTTCTGGCAACGTTGGAACCCCCTTTTTTTTTGCTGAACAATGCATTTGAATGGGGACATATAGGTGGAACCCCCCCCTTTGTCCTGGGTCTGGAGCCCCCCCCCCCCCCCTCCCTTTTTAAAAAGGCTGGATCCGCCCCTGAGGTTGATTTTTAGATTACCTCAAATAATTTCATCAAGGCATTTCTAATATCCTGCCCATGCTTTGATGCTAGATGTCCTAGAATTCCCACTGCAGACGCCATCTTTGGCATTTTATCATCAGATGACATGTGACCTTCTCCAGGTTTTCCGCCATGTTGATAGTAATCCTTTAATCCACTCATTAAAACCCTTGTTATTATGGTGGTTGGGAAACATGATCTGAAAAAAATAATAAGGTTTTTATAAAAATTAAAAACTTTGATAGCATTATTTGTATGAAAAATTTGCTGAACCTTTTATTCATTCTTGTTTCAATGTTAATTTAACCTAATGTCAAAATAACAATTTACCAAAATGTTATATAAACATTCAGTGAATAAAATTTGTCTATATTTCATACTGAACCTTTATTTCAACAAATACTCACCCGATATGAGCCACAACCCAGTCAAAATGTGGACTGTACTTCACTGAAGCTTCAAGTAATGAATCTACACAAACTTCTGGTGCACCTTTAACCCTGAAAAAAATTTTGTATGATTACGAGTCAACATAGCAGTCCAGTGTTATCAAAAACACCAAAACTTGTCATGAAACTCTAAAAAAACAACTCATTTACTGTATACTTTGTCATGATATATGTCCGATAACTTTTGCCTTATAAATCAAACATTGTATAAATATGGATACCTTATTTCCAAAATATTCTTTTATTAAGCAAAAAGCAATGGAGTTTTTATGGACAGTGTCTAGTATCCATCTTTTAATCCATATAAATACATTGTGTATTAAGAAATCTGATCAATCTATAACTTTTAAATAAACCCTATATTATGAATAGTCTCCCCTTGATCTTATGGACAATAATACATGTACCTTGAACAAATGTTCTTTTGGGCTTTCCTAGTCAACTTATTTTTTACAAAGGATTAAGTTTAATACTATTACTTACATGGCTGCAAAACATTCAGTGGCAACCTCTATCAAGGATTTGGTTGGTTTACATGTCATCCACAGCTGTAGAAGTTCATTCAATGATCCTGAATGTGGAACCCCTCTATGTGTGGAGTATTTACCACTCAGATGTCCAAGGAGTTCCAAAGACCACTGAAATAAAAAATCTTTGTGAGATGATGTGGTTCAATGCTTGGTCTTTACAAATAAAAGTTAGGCCAAAAAAAAATATGTCTGTTTAACATCTTCTTCTTCTTCTTTAGTTACAGAATACCATCAACATTTTGAAGATTACATTCTGGCGCATGCCTGATTGAGGTTGCTTTTTAAAATTAATTTCAATTTTTCTTAATTTTTAAGATTTACAATTTTTATTGAACTTTTAATTTTTACATTTTTTTTTTTTTTTTTTTTTAAATTAAGATAAAAACAATAGGTACATTTAGTTTAAGTGAGAAAACATGTTTAAGGTTACATGCTTTTAAAAAAAATAGGGTAGGTAGGTCGGTATTTTCATTTTATTTTTTGTGACATGATTTAAGTTAAGGCATGTAAGGGTTTCGTCTTGTCGTGGTCCAAGTTGATCATGGGTCGAGTTTACCCGTAATTTCAATGAATGGATAATTTCCCTTTGTTTTTGATTGGGAAAAAAATGGATGCAAAATGTTTGTTTCATCATACCAGTCGTGAATTTCCTACAAACAGCTAAACCATTCATGAATACGAACATTGCCATTGGGATGTGTCAGGCAACACTATCGTCACTTTTACTTACTGATGATATAATAGGTGCCCATGCTGCAGGATTGGTCTTTATAAAATTAAATAAGACTCCACAAGCATCCTGTATGATAGAATCTAAAGCGTTACTTGATTCACCTGTAAAAGAAATTTTTTAATTCATTATATGTTAAAACAATTACACTAATTAACATGATTAAACAACAAATTGTAGAAGCTTCAGTCTAAGAATGAAATGAGATGAGTCGTAACAAGCATCAGTAAAATTGGAGAAAATATTTGAAATGGTCACACTGGATCTTCCTCAAAAAGATTAAAAAGACCAATCTGTTTTTATATTGGAAAAATCAGTATAATAGAAATGCATTTTAAATTAATTTAATACACCTTTTTCATACTGTTTACATACAAATTAATAAAGAGTGTTCTCTCAATATGGTAATGTGATGCTATCTGAATTGATCCTGTAATAGATTGTGTTATGGATGTACTTGTGATGCCATAAATTTTAGAAACAAGATGGTATTTCAATTCCTCTGTTTAACAGGATGCTACATGTACATGCTATATAAAATATCTGCAGTTTAAAATCCTTTTCCTCAGAAATTTTCACTTATCATTCTGGTGACTGTGGATCTAGAAGACTCACTGTGAATAATATATTTTTCTCATATGACAAAGTGATAATTCATAATTTTATAACCTCCAGACAACATTATATCAAATGTTTTACAGTACTAGTGAAACAGTGAATCACTCAACACCCGTAGGAGTGATTTTGACTTCATCAACCTCAGTGAACTGTTTGTATCATTACCTAAATCATCTTGATTAAACTCATGAAACTGTAGCTGTTTCATTTGAATTTGTACTGCCTCCTCAAAAACATTACACAGGTATTCAAATACAGCATGTCTGGCTACTGGTAAAGTCTGTAACAGGTATAATGCTGATTTTGTCAATGCCTGGTTACTCACTTGTCTCTCACGATTAACTCCTTGCAAAAATAATCGAAGGTCTGTTAAAACATCCTGAAAAATAGTAATGGTAAAAATTACACAAAAATATTAGATATTTTGTCTACATGTTTATGAATGTATATCAATCATTATCAGACTCAGAGATTTCTATGTTTGTTTAAAAGGTATTTTTTGTTTTTTTACCTAAAAATTATTACTCATCCCCAATTTGATGGGGGGGGGGGGAGGGGGGGGAATGTTGTGGCCAAGCAGACGACTATATTAAATTCAGAATTCAGACTGTCCCATACCTTTTATAGTGTTAAAATTTGAAAAAAAATATTAATAATATGGATAGACGAAGCATTGGACAAAAAAAGAAGGAAAAAAGGTTTGTGTTTCGAGCGCATTTTTTTTCTGGTTTCTGACATAAAAAAATCAACCCCCCTTGAATTTAAATGGTTGCTCCCTAATAATGCATAAGAAAAGTGCAAAAGTATGGGGTGCAATGTGATTATAGGCGAACAGACTCAGATTCTAACTGTCTCACATCGTCTCATTGCTTATTGCTTTAAAATCTGTGTCAGTTTTTCAGAGAATCTGGCCTGCTTGAAAAATTGATGTCATACAAATAGTACTTCTCCATTGTGGCGTCACTATTAACACAATCGGCTTTGACCACATTTATTTTAAGAAATGGCCCTACAGAGCTATAACACTAGGATATGTTGATGGCAGACGAATAGCAATAAGGTGTATGTCATTTATATGGGGACGAAGTACACAATTATGGTAGAAAAATCAATACAAAAAAAATAAAAAAATCAGGAAAATTTCCCGAATTTTTCATTCTACTAATGAATTCAAAATCGTTAACTTTTTTTTTCAGATCTACTTCCGGTTCCGGTTTTCCCCGATCTTGCACAGAAATCTACTTTCTTTTTCGGTCTTGTTTGCATGTGACTATTTAAAACATATATTTATCAGTCTTTTAAAATATAAGATTGGAACTCAATACAAATTGATTTTAAATAATTGTTTGATATGAAAAAAAACGTTACCTGATGAAAGCGTTTAATTCTTTTGTTTACATTGAATATGACATCATAACTTAAAGAATGTCACAGCTAAATTCCTAACAACATAACCAAAATCAGGAATGTTACGGTATTTCCGTTTCTTTTATCAACTTGTTAGAATTAAAAAACATAATACATACAAGAATACATACAGACTTTGTCCCCATTCACAGGTTTGTGCCTGCCTCATATTATATACCAATACTAGTATACCATCATATGACTAGAGTCTTTTCAATTATAAATTGAGGACTAAAGGGATAAAACACCAAAGTAACAAACTAAGTAAAGTAAGTATAAAAATTGTTTGAGCACCTAACATGACTAAACATTTTGTTTACCGGCGCAAGCCCCTTTGCCGTATTTGGAACGAATTGAGTACTTAAATGCAAGTAATGTACGTCCTTCAATAGATTATGCTAGTATTCATACAATGTTATTAAAATTTTAAATATGATCGAAATCATACGATTACAAATTATAAATATAAACCTTTGATGTTAAATTTTCTGTGGCAGTTGCCATTTTTCATCACTGGAAATTCTAATCGCCGGAACCAATATGAGAACTGGACATGTCACGATTCCGGAGAAAATTTTAGTGAAAATAAAAAAAAATTAAAAGGTTTGCTCATGATTTTATTCGAGGATATCTGTGTTGATAGTATGTGAGTGTGTGGACGTGGTGGTGTGTTTGTGGGGGTGGGGGACGAAATTGTATTTTTTTTTCAGTTCAGCTTGTGCTGCCTTCCTCATAGCTGATTATTTTACTCTTTTTTTTCGCAGTGGTCTATTCATGTTTTCAGTTTTATTAGTATATTAACTTGAAGTGGTTCGACAGCCTGATTTCCTGATTGTTGTCCCCGGTAGTCTATCTTTATGTTTCAGCTATTTACAGAACCGTAGCTCTTGTAGGTAGGCATGTCCCGTTATGTTATTTTCAATCTAGCTATAAACAATTAAATCCTTGAATTGCTCTTGTGCTGATATGCGCGACATTTCAGAACAAGAATTCTTTGAAGGATTTAATTTTAATCATGTTGGTTATTTTGACTATTTGTGGACCAAAGCTTGGTGTGTACTAAATTTTGATTAACCGAGTAAAGCATTTCACGCGGCAACTGATTTTTGATTTTGTTTATTCTAATATTGTGCTGTTAAACACAGTTTTTTTCATCCACTATAAATAGGCATGGCTGTAATAAAAAGTAAAATAACAAAAACATCGAATTTCGAGGCCTAAATTTCAAAACGGCGGAAAGTCCATAAACAAATGGCAAAATCAAAAGCTCAACCACATCAACTCTCATTGGCAATCATACCACATCTTCCTTTTTACAGACATGATAAATAGATGCACATATCAAAAATAGAGATACAGCAGTCAAAATTGAGTTGATTCTTGTAATCGTAATCACTATAAAAATACAAAAACCAAAATGGCGAATAGACAAAGCACAAGACGAAAAACAAGAACAGTTTTTATTATTAATCTTGGTATAAACAGGGATGTACAGAATTTTACATCGATGTGGAAAAAATCATACGACTCAGGGTTTTTATATACATGTTTAACACCGTTGTAAAATTCGGTATACCTCTATAACTACACCAAGATAAGGAATGTATTTCTCATGAATCGTTCCTTACTCATTTTCAAATGAGGATATAAATGGAAAAATGCTAATGGAAAATTCTTAGTGCATTTTTTTTTTGTTGCTGCGTATTGTCAATTTTTTTTATTTTTTATTTTTCCATATTTTTTGGGACATTTGGATTTTTTTGGTAATTTTGACAACATTTATTAAAGTTATTCCCCGGTAACAAGGATAGGGTGTTAATTACACCGGGTTATTAACCATTCAGATTGCAGGAGAGATACAATAAAATTACCATAGCACATGAACAGTAACAGAATGACGGGGATGTGCAAGTAACAAACCCAATCAAATGGATATCACAAAAAAAAACCACTATTAAACTTTAAGTATTAATTTACAAAGACAAAGAAAATAACACTATAACACTTAATTATCATTATGTTCTAATTCGTAACCTCAACCGAACATAAAACATTTATCAATATAATACAAAACTCTCACATGGGAGTAGCCACTTGCAAAAGTCAAGTGCATTTTATTCAGGTAATAAGTACACGTAATTCATTGTATATCAATGAAAATTATTAAAATTGTCTGTCTCTAACTAGCACTGCAACATCAATATTTGCGACTCTTCTTGGACTATCAACCTGTAAATAAATAATTTTCATAATTATTTATTTGGAAAAAAGCATCTAGAGCACTTGACTGCAATGACTCGAATGACTTTAACTACTATCAAACCACCCGTGCATAAAATGTTTCCCCGCATACTTTATATATCCAATCAAACAGACCTTTCTTTAAATAGCATAAACACATGTTCCTTACCAAACAAAACAAACTGTATCGATATATGTACAACTTTGATAAATATAATGATTAAGATGATAAACAACTACAATACCTAAATCTATACTTCAAGACTATCGTGTATTATTTGTGAAGTTGATACGGAATATTTATCAACAAGGTATTTTGCGATGATTTAAAAAAAAAAAGGACGACGTTCTGTGACATAACCCTGGTTAATATATTTTCTTCCAAGACACTGTGATGTTTTACAAAGTCCAAGTAAGCCAATGAACTATGCAGGTATTAAAGATTAATGGCTTTAGCGTATCAATAAGCTCATCATAGATACCAGTATCGAAATTTTGTACTTTCTCCAGACGCGGTTTTGTCAACAAAAGACTCTTCAGCGACGCTCGAATTAAAAAAAAGTAAAAAAAATAAAATAAATAAAGTACGAAGTTAAAGAGCATTGAGGACTGAAAACTCCTAAAAATTTTGCCAAACACATATAAGATTATCCAATTCCAGCGGTATATAGAAAAGCCTCCGAAAAGCCTTGGTAATTAAAAAAATCAAGTTTTGTAAACATTTAACTTATGGTGACATATCGATGATAATTCAATGTCAACACAGAAGTGCTGACTACTGGGCTTGTGATACTTTTGGGGAATATAAACTCCACCAGCAGTGGCATCGACCCAGTGGTTATAAATAAACTCATCATAGATACCAGGATTGAAATTTTGTATTTTCACCAGACGCGCGTTTCGTCTACAACAAACTCATCAGTGACGCTCGAATAAAAAAAAGTCAACTGTCCTTTATCTCGTGTAACAATGATAGTACATTTAAAAAGAAACACTCATGTTTCAAAGCATACTAGATAACCGATTTTAAATACAGAAGTCATTTAACACATAAATATTTATAGTAATCACGTGTCTCAAAATAAAACGAAAGAACTTACTCGATTTAGTCAAGACATTAAGAATTTGTTATAAATACAAAAAACTTCCAAATTCAAACTATTGATAATAAAATGAATTAAGTTTGAGTTAACATTTTTTTCAAATTTTTACTTTCGTTTTTTGTAAAATATGATGCAGATTAAGGAAGTGATATACTGTTTTAAAGTTATAGTTTCGTAGGTAAATACCTGAATAATGTGAAATGGCTGCCGCTATCATTGGCAAAACAGAAGTAGGTGTGAATGAATTCGGACGAGATGTGGAAGTTCCTGAAAATCCAATAGCAAAACTAATGTACTATTTTGATAGTATTTGCTATGCAATGGATATGGATCGGCAGGCAAGTCCGGATAAAATAAAAAAGTTGAGAAATTATTCTCGGTACAGGCAGTTGACTGATGAGGAAAGGGATCTTCTTCTGTTGCTTTGCGTTCGATTTTCTCCTGATGAACTGATAAACAAATGTCTTTTTCTAGACGAAGAAATGTGTGGCAACGACATAAACAAGTTTTACAAACTAGGAGCTGTCCGTCATCGCTTTTTGATCACCGAAGAAATCATTATTGGCGGCCAGACTACACATGTCAAGCAAATTTTATGCTTTCGAAAAATGTGGCTGGAATACTGCTATTTGGAACCAATGAAGAATGTGGAGAAAGAATTGCGATCTATTGCTGGTAAACTTACGGGTAGACCTCAATCTGGCGCAAACAGTGGACAACAAATTGGAGCTGTTCAGCAGCGTCGACCTCAATCCGGCGCAAACAGAGGACAACAAGCAGGAGCTGTTCAGCAGCGTAGACCAGCCCCGGATGTTGCTGTACAACAACAAAGACGTCAGCAAAGGACACAACCTACCCCGGCATCACCTCCGCCACAAGAAGAAAAGAAAAAAGATTGCGTAGTGATGTGACTGAAATATGCGGGTTCGATTGACACTGGAATTATAACAGTAGAAGCTATTTGGTAATTGTTATTTGGCTGGCATACATCTATCTGGGAAAAATATAATTTTGTAACTTAATTAATTTTTGAGAAAACTCAAGGATGAAAAGCAAATTGTTTCATGTACAACCAAATAAAACTAAAGTAATTCTTAACTTCTCCATAACGTCGATGGTAGAAAAGATATATATTTTCACGCGAATTGTTCCTTCGATTTATTTAATGTGTTTTATAATTGAAATTCTGTTTCTCGCCGTGTTTGTTGAAAACAATTATTATTCACTGTTCACGTTAAACGGTTAGTTTTCATTCTTCGTATACTACCACAATTGTTACAAACCCAACATATAAATGTCATAACGGTCGACCGAATAACGAAGCTGTCCATTCACCATTCCTTGGAATAATAGACCTTTACTTCTAGGAAACATTGGTTCAATGGCCTCATTGTTAGTAACACCATCATATTAAGGAAATTCTAATATTGGACACAAGATCTTTAATTTTGCGTTAACTGAGTGATGTATTCTCTTTATGCAGTACCCGTTGGAATGTTGCTAAATAGAGGAATAGAAAGTTAAGAATAGGAAAGATAAAATCATCTCTTCGGTCGTAAACACTAGTTTTCAATTGACTCTTATTGTCAATTTATAAATATGAGACAGCACACGTGTGCCTATGTCATACTGTATTTCGAGTTTTGTGGTATGGATGCTTTAAACATAGTCAATTCACCTTTGAAATGTTTAGTGAGAGGACATCATATATATATTGGTATGTGAAGTTAAAGGATAACGCTAATAACAGCACAATTGGTTCGCATAGGAATGCCGATGGTTTGTCGAAAAACTAACGTCACCAAACGTATCAAATATTGTTAAAAAAAATACCCCAAAAATGTTGCTATTAAGTTTAAAAATAAAAACAATCCAAACAATCCAAAAGTCTAATTTAATTGTAGCAGAATATGCCGAAGAAACAAAGTGTTTTTGTTATTCGATATTTAAAAGAATTCAATTTTGACCCCCCAAATTTTCTCCTTGAACTTATTCTACATTAAAGTTTTGTTTTAATTACAGTATCTTAGTTTCATCTGTGCATTTTTGTGCTGTGAAAACGTTATGTTTGATCTCTGAACATGCGAGCTCATATATTTTGCCAAATTTTACAAATTTATGCAAAAAGGATATTTTTACCCCCTCCCTCTCCTAAAAAATAATATAGCAAGTAAACAACACGTGGAATTTGTTAAAATGCATCAATATTTTATGACAACAGAATTTCAGTAACCATAAAAGACTTTTAAAACTGTCAAAACCTTTTTAGTGTACGTATGTTAGATTTATATTGATATTCACCTATATTTCTAGGTTTCATCAACTTTTTTTGGTCTATAAATCAAATGGAATCAATGTATTTTTAATGTACCTATTTAAACTCAAATGATATTATGCACTACTAATACCCTTATAGGATCAATAATTTTATCTATAATTCATAATTAAGGTCGTGTTTGAACTTTTGTAATTTTGATTATTAAGTTTATAAAGCAATATATTTCGTAGCATTACAAATTTCTATTGAAATTATTTTTTATTTTTTAATTAGCTACAGACTGCAAGCTATACGTTTACAATTATAGAAACTCAGTTTTACGAAAATAGATGTGAAAGCAACCATCCTATGCGTAAACTATCAGTTTTCTTGAATACCCCCGTCCTTTTTTTAAATCAGTAACTTGATGTGAAAGAAGATCGTAACTTTTTTTTTTTATAAAATTATTTAGATTTCATTCGACTTTTAGCATGTTTAGTGGTCAAGATAATAATCAGCTCTGTGGCTTTAATGTTTAAAGGTATTCGAGGTTTACTGCTTCAGCATTGTGTTCCATCTACCAACATATAACTGAATCCACGACAATCTGTTTATCAAACTAGTATTTTTATGATTTGCCAAAGTAAAACTGACTTTTTGTTTCATGCATTTTGATGAATTAATTCACATATCTTAAACTTTTGAAGCGTGTTTATTAGTTTTTTGTATTATTTGTGCTATAAGGGGTTTTGGACATATATCTTAACTTATTCTTATAATTTATTTATTGGATTTAATTCTATAATTTTTTTGAATAGAAGTTTAAGAGGGATAAAATTACAGGCCAAAAGGGAATGGAAAGAAACATGAAAGTTTCCTGTTTTTTTCTTCAATAGTAGAACTTGAAATGGCATTATCAAATCCGAGTATCTGTTCTCAAAACACCATCTCTTTGAAGGTTACATGGTTGTGTATTTTTTATTAACATGTTGCATATCATTGTTTATATTCAGTATGTATACATACTTGTTTGATTTTTTTTATTATTTGCGATTGATTGTAATATTTGTAGAAATTTTATAAATTTCAATGATTGATAATTTTACTTTTTAAATGTTAAAAATTATATAGTAGTTATATTAAAAGCATGTACACGAAGGACAGATGATTTGTTTTTTTAAATGTACATTCCCCCCTGGAGTTGAGGTCTCTGATAACTAATTTCGGTTTCAAAAAGTCTAAAACTCTTTATAATTTAAAGAAAACATACTTTATTAAGCAGTTGTTTATCTTTGGTGGCCATTAACACTGCAAAACCTATTCATAGTAAGCAGTGTTTTCCAAATTAAGCCGTTTTATAGGAGCTTTAACATACCATAACAGTTAAGTAACGCAAACACTTGATAGAAATTTATCATTGAAACATCCAAAGCACATGAAACTACAAAATTGTTTAGCATTACCATGCGTTCACTTGCTTGTCTTAAGAAAATAACATTTTTCAGTGCGTTACATTAGTTCCTTTAACTTTGTTTTAATAATATGATATTGTTTTCTGTTCATTTGATGCATGTGATTTGAGATTTTGAATTTTTCATTTGGTAAAGGATATATCGGTGAATTTTCCTTGGAGTTAAGTATTTTTGTTCTCTTTTACTTTTTACCTTGATGTCGATGGTTTTATTGGGATGAAATGAGTATTTTGTTTAAAAGCGCACTGCATGCACATGATGCATTAATATACATATGGTCGTTATATACAAAATGTATTTGACAATACTAGTATGTTCAGGATAGAAATATGTAACTCTGCAATTCCGAATTATTCATTTTGGAATGCGATAAAAATAGAAAAAGTACAGCATTTTGTTGAACAAATACTCTTTCTTACTGACCATGTTCTATCAATAACAGTTTCTAAGTTACACCAACCATAAATTGCAACCAATAAAATTAGAAAAAAATGTTTCATGACTGTTAAATCAAGTCTTTAAGCGTTCTTATTGACCCATACATCGTTTAAGACTGTCATACAAGTAATATATTTAGCTAGATATAAATGCAGGTTTAATCAACCATTCCTACATAAGAACATACCTGTACCAAGACAGGAATAAGCAAGTTGTTGTTATCCATTCGTTTGATGTGTTTGGGGTTTTGATTTTGCCATTGTATTAGGGAGTCTTTGTTTTGAAGTTTCACCAGAGTTCAGTATTTTTGTGATTTTACTTTGTACTAGATCGCCGGTACTACGAAACTTCAGTTATGAGGATCCTGTGTTTCTGAATTATCATTTACATTTATTTAAATACACTATGCTGGTGACCTAAGTGTTTCTTTTATATAAAGTATGAACTTAAGAATCAATGTAAGGATGTCTGTCTCTTTGACGCAGTCACAGGTATAGGCTCTTGATGTGTAAATATATGCAAATAAACTCATCATAGATACCAGGGTTTAGATTGTATTTGCGGCAGACGCGTGTTTCATCTACAAAAGACTCATCAGTGACGCTCGAATACAAAAAGTTAAAAAGTCCAAATAAAGTACGTAGTTGAAGAGCATTGAGGATAAAAAAAAGCCCAGTAGTTTACCAATGTTTTAATTTTATAAATCGATTAAGACAATTCAAGGTAACTATCAACAGTCTGTCAGAATGAAAGTAAAATTAAACGGAATATTTTTTAACATTTATTTGTGTCCTGGCATTTTCCAATATTACAAGGACCATATATAACTCATGAATTGTGAAAGTGACAATCATAAATATTGATCTTGACTTGCATTTTGACATCAGTAACTACATATCAAAATTTGAACGAGTCATCAGTCAACGCAAGGACACTATTTGGCAGCAGATAACCCGCCTGCCTTCCGTACATCCCAAAATCAATAACAGATTTCCCTGAGGAAATCCGGTAAAAATTAAGGAAATCCCATATATTAAAAAGGGTGCCCGACCGGATGAGTTTATAGGATAAACGCAGTGGCGGATCCAGTTGGAGGGTTCCGGGGGTTGGAACTCCCTTTTTTGGACGATCAATGCATTTCAATTGGGACATATAGTTGGAAATCCCCTTTGTACTGGGTTCGGACCCCCTTTTTAAAAATGGCTGGAACCGCCTCTGAAACGTCTCCCTTTTTTTTCCATTTTTGTCATTGTCACTATATCCTTTGTTTTTCTAATCTCGTTTCATAAATGTCCTTAATCTCAAGTGTACTGGGATGCAAGAACTCACTTACATATTACTATCTTTATTTATTTTTTTATTAATTAAATTATTCTTAAAAATTTGATATTGTCTTATTTTGATGCATTTCTTTAATAAACTTATATTCGTATCCGTGGATGTCTTTCATAATTTAGTTTTACAACGTCTCATTTAATATTTTTTTTCAATTTTAAAACAGAACGTATACGTTTGAATAATTAACATATCTATGAATTACAATAGAACAAATGAGATAACAGAAATTACAGCGTCAATCAGACAGGCATGGCTTATCTCGGTCGTCTTATCTCGGTCGCCATGGATCACACCATTCTTCTCACAAGCCTCACTGCTCTATTCTTTGTGTCAGGTAAAACCATAAAATGTCTGACATCGTCATTCTTGTATAGTTCTATATGTTAAGCTGCAAAACCGCATATATTATCTTCCCATATCTATTTTTATATTGGAGTAAAGATGTACATCAGATTTATTTCTTTACCAGTGAGTGCTGATTGTTTTATTGACGCACGTCTTTCATGTAGAGCAAACAAATCGTTTGAATAAAAAAAGTCTTTAGAATGAATGAGACTGCTGTTCCTTGCATATACGCATTTCAAATTCATCGTGATGAACAATATTTATCGATACAGATTATTATGGTTTTTTTTGCATATCAGAAAATAACAGATCGAAACATATAAGTCCTCCAAAGTTGTACTTTGTTGTTGTGTACATTAATCATGTTAATATCATAATCTTGTGGTGTTTTTTTTTGTAATTTCTTTAATGGGCTCTGAAGAAGATTATAATAAACCAGATATACGTAAGGTATTTTGTCTCGAATCTGTCTGAAATATTTGTCGCTGGACGTCATAAGTTAACATTAGTTGAAACTTTTTTCGAACTTTCGTTGTGTTTTTTTCAGTGTCATTTGCCTGTCCTTCGGGATTTACCACTCATGAAAATAACTGTTATGTACTACTTCCGGTTCCAACGACATGGGCAGAAGCTTTGGTAATTCTAAAACTTTAACTTTAAGTGACTTGTTACAAGAAAATGTAAATTTTGTTTTAAATCTTAGAAATAATAATTTAGATTTAATAAACAAGTGAAATAAATACTAGGCCGATTAAAGAAAATAGAAATGCCATTAATGTCCCTCTTATGATAACACTACCATACACACGATTCAAGTATATCGAAACATTACTCTATTATTCGGAACGAACTATCATCATTTCTTTAATGGTTTCCTATATGTTAATGTTTAAACTTTTTAATCAAATTAAATAAATTTTAATCCTCATCTAGATATTTAAATATATATATATATATATACCTGTCGGACTTATCATTGACTCAGGTTTACATAGTATTGGTCGGAGAGAAGCTAAAACATACGACTCTCTAATAAAAATGCCGTTAGAATAAAATAAAAAAAGGAAACGGAGGTTAAATAAGTATAATTATGTAATATTGATTTAATATACATCCAGCGACTCTGTGATGCAGTAAAAGCAAAATTAGCATGGATAGAAAACGGCGCAGAGAACACATTCATTGTTCAGATGTTGAAAAAAGCAAACAGTAAGTTAACACAGTACTACTTAATGCAAATCGGATAGTTAGATGCATACAATGAAGACTCTTAAATGTCACTAGCATTGTTTCCTAGCTACAGTACAACCTGGTTGAAATTATATTTTTGTCACCACAAAACATATTCCCCAATGTTTTGATCATTTGTTTGGTAGAATATTAAGAAGTTCTTCAATAAGATTGTGAACGCAACAAGTTTATATGTTCATAATATAATGACATGATTATATATTCATGGCACAGGAAATTTGTGGTTTTGATGCCAATTAATTGTGGTATTCAGTATGTTTAATATAATTTTCGCAAGACCATAAAGAAAATATAGCTTTACCTACAAAAAAAACCCAGCTGTAAATATAGGGAGCTGTGAAAAATATTAACGATTAAGTTGAAATATAAAAATTCAGAAAACAGAAATGGCCTTCATATTATGTAATCTGAAAAATAGAAATTAAGATTTTTAACAATTTGTGTTATTAACATCATACTTTTTCACCATGGCATTTTTTTTCTTCTTTTCTAAACTGATGATTAATTCTTTTACAGATGTACGACCGTTAAAGTTTTCAACAATTTGAAGAATTGTACCAATTTATTGTGTTTTTAAATATGTATCGTCTTCCAATATACCATAACTAAAAAATAATGACTGCATTCTGACTATCCTAAATCATCCTATCAATTAAAGAGAACCAAGGAAAATATAACGTACCTGCGGCACCCGTTTATTGTTTAATTTTTTGTGAAATACTGCTTAGGTTTTATGTGATCTCTTTTGAGTGGTTTTTCTTTTAATGTGCATATTTAAGTATAGATGCTCTAAGGTTCACTGATACAATAACCAAAATGAATTTATAGTCTTAAACACAATACGTGTCCATTGTTGAAGTTCAGTGTTTTTGGTTATATTTAATGTGTTTCACTATGTTCTAGTATGTTACTCGGGTTTGTTTTTGCTTAATCGAATCATGACTATTAAACAGTGGTACTACTGTTGCCTTTAATATTTATACCATTGGTTACACTAGTGACGATAGAAAATTAACAATGTAAAAACATTAGGTACAAGGCTAAGGAATTGTCATATTTTTATACCCTAGTTAGCCCATAACAATTCATAAACAAATGCCAATCAAATATTAAGTTATTTGATTCTATCCATGGTTTTGAGTATTTTGTTTCCTTTTACTTTTATGTTGTAATGACACCTTTTAAAATTTTGTGTTTACAAATAATGATAATTATAAGATTTGTATTGATAAATATACAAAAAAAAAAAACAAATTCTATATTCTAGTAACAGGTCATTCAACAGAGGTGTGGTTGGGAGGAACAGATATGTTACTGGAGGGTATGTGGATGTGGGCAGACGACATGGAACTGATTCAATACACTAACTGGTTTCCGAACGAACCCAACAATGCAGGCAACAATCAACACTGTTTAGGAATGATGGTGAACCAAGATTTCAAGTGGGATGATTATTCATGTAGCCTAACAAACTATCCTTTGTGTAAAAGGATGTAAGTTTAGTTTTTTAAAAGATAGGCAAAATATACCAGAGGGACAGTCAAACGCAAAGATCGAAAATAAACTGACAACGCCATGGCTAAAAATGAAGAAAAAAGACAAACAGACAAATAATAGTACACATGACACAAGATAAAAATATTAAAGGCTAAGCAACTCGAACCAAACCAAAAACTGGGGGTGATCTCATGTGCTCTGGAAGGGTAAGCAGATTCTGGTTCACCTGTGGCACCCATCGTGTTGCTCATGTAATCACAAACCCGGAAATAGTCCAATTCGGTAGGTCATATTCATGAAAAAGGGGGGGGGGAATTGTAGTTACAATGCAAGGAACATATTCGGTATCTTTGTGAAACGGTTATTTAATAACGGCCAACCAACTTTTAGTTGGCACATTTCTTATTTACTTTCTAAGACGGGGGAAATCTTAAATTATCATGTTGATATCATTTCGTAATAGTATTAAGGACTTAACACAATTTAAACATTTGAAATAGAAAATTTGTTTTTTAACTATCAACTTGAAAAAGAAAACATTACACTATCAGCGCCTAATGGCGGTCATCTTTGATTTTTAAAATGACGTCTATCCATGTGCAATAAATCAAATGTATGTTCCCTTCTACATAAATATTGCTTGTATTTTATTTTAAAAAAATCTGAATATAATGAATGAAGTTTTAATTGCCTAATTGTAATAATAAAACATCACTTGTGATCAAATATCGGTCGATAACTGACTTCCGGTATTATAAGTATCTTACATTTGATCCATACCACAACCAGCCAACTCCACTACTATTGACCTATTGATTGTTAAATAGACTTGTATTTAACACATCTTATTTTAGATGATTTTTTTTGTTGCACTAGAATTCAAAATAAGGTAAGACTTAGTATTTGTATAGTTATGATCGTTTCTATATATTTGACTGTAAGAACTTACATGGTCATTTACTATAGGAAATTGAAAATTATGAAATAATATGTGTTAAATTCCGCATATAACCCTTTTCGTGTGTAAGAGTTTTAAGAATTTAAACGTGTAGTTGGACTTAAATATATGTCTAGAGCAAAGAAATTAATCTCTATTACAGGCAAGACGATGGTGAACAGTCAGTAATTGGATGAAATGAGTAAACAACCTGAAAAAAATAAACAAACATATATTTGGATTGTTATAAACCAAACATGATTTGTAATTGTGGTGACTTCACTAAGAGACAGAGGTATATCTAGAGCTTACAACCTATTTATGAATCATAAGATAGAAGAAAATTTCCCTAATCAAATGGAAAAATCGAAAGCTCAAACACATCAAACAAATGGATATTAACTGTCATATGCTTGACTTGGTACAGGCATTTTTTATGTAGAAAATGGTGGAATAAAACATGGTTTAATTAATTTTAATTATCACTTCATACAGTTGACGCTCTTTATCACTATTTTGTTGGTCTTCACAGTGCTCATATGCGAGCTTATCAATACTATACCAATCCTAGCTGTACTAGAGTTTCACAACGGACATAAAAGAGGGAAGTAAGATACCTTAGGGACAGTCAAACTCATAAATCGAAAATGAACTGAAAACGTCATGGCTAAAAACGAAAAGGACAAACAGAAAAGCAATACTACACATGACACAACATAGAAAACTAAAAAATAAACAACACGAATATTATTGCTGGTTCTGATATGTTTCTAGCTTTGACGATTGGCGGTGCGTACAATTGTTTATATGTCTATCACA
Source organism: Mytilus trossulus (assembly GCF_036588685.1). Classification (NCBI taxonomy): domain Eukaryota; kingdom Metazoa; phylum Mollusca; class Bivalvia; order Mytilida; family Mytilidae; genus Mytilus; species Mytilus trossulus. The sequence continues at coordinate 63,464,634 of NC_086374.1, forward strand.
TGTTTTGTTTTACCTTGACTTGTAATTAATGAAATTGTGATGTGTATACTGCAGTTATATTTGGTATTCAACAGCAGCTTTCATTGCAACCGGATATTAAAATATTGAAATTTGCTTAGTAATTATAAAGTTCATTGATATCAATGATATAGAAAACAGGAAACACATTTTTATGATAAAGGTGAATCAGTTGAACTAACGCGAAGGTTGAAACGAAGCTGATCGACATTTCCAACGTTATAATATCACTTTGAATGCTTATTAACACTTCATATGTCCAAAATGAAAATGGTATACAGATCAAATGACAAATACGCAAACATTTACAAGTCACCGTATGACTTTCACCTTTGTTCAAACCTGAAACTTATATTCAGCTATAAAAGACCCCAAGATTAAAAAAATCTAAAAACAACAAGAGCATGAATTAATTAAGGCTAGAAAAATGAGCGGACTTTAAAATTTTTGAATATTAATTTGTTGGTATTGGTATTCATTTTGTTATTAGTAAATGAAAAATTCAATATATTATTGTTTTATACATATGAAATTTCATGGATATACAATTTGTTGATTCCTATATCAGGGCATTGCACAATGTCATGTCTTTCATTGACTGTCTTTACACAGAATCAATTAGCTGTTGAATGTGTACTGATTGACTATTTAGTATTTGATGCATTTTTTATTAGAAGTTGTTATTGGCTATGAACTAGCCGCCAGTAACTGAGAGCACTCTCAGATCTGTACTTAGTGTCTTTTATTGTTGAGATGTACAAGTATCCGGTCACGTTCACACTATGTTTTGGTCATTTGCATTTATTATTTGTTCATCTGATGAGTTAAGCCGTTTCCAACTGATTTTTATAGTTTGTTCTTATGTTGCACTGTAAAAACATTGTCTAAGGTTAGGGAGAGAGTTTGGGTCCTGCTGACACGTTTAATCTCGCTTCTTTTGTATGTGCCTGTCTCCAGTCGGGAGCCTGTAATTCGGTGGTTGTCGTTTGTCGCTCTGTTATATATTTGTTTTTCCTTATTTTTGTGTATATTTACTAGCCTGTTTTTTCTCTCGATTTAGGTATGGACTTTTCTCATTGTTGAAGGACATATGGTGGCATAAAGCTGTTAATTACTGTGTCATTAAGTCTCTTGTGAAGAGCTTTCTCATTGACAATTATACTACGTCTTCTTTTTTTTATGTCAATGATGACAGAAAAAAACCAACAGTAGATACTTGATTACTGGCTCCTGGTTTTGGACATATGCATCCATTTTGTAATGCTGAAACCTCTATAGCACATATAGTGGTTGTATAACATACGTGTAACATATTTTGACTGTTTGAAATATTAAGGTTTTTTTACCTCAGGAATCTATGCTCTTCAACTTCGTACTTTTTTTTGGCATCGTACTTTGTTTTGGCATTTTTAACTTTTTTGGATTCGAGCGTCACTGATGAGTCTTTTAAAGATGAAACGCGCGTTTGACGTATATACAAAATTTAGTCCCGGTATCTATGATGAGCTTATTTAGCTGTATATTTTCTTGGTCCTCAATGAAGTTCAACTTTGTACTTTATTTGGCCTTTAAAATGTTTTGATTCGAGCGTCACTGATGAATCTTTTGTAGACACAAACGCGCGCCTGGCGTATATATAAAATTTGAATCCTGGTGTCTATGAAAAAGTCACATAGTACGGAATGTAACATTTAAATATCGTCACTGCATAACAAGTTTAATTTGGTGTATGTTACCAGGAATAATCCTACATTTTGAAAGCGCCATACAAGGAAAAATGCAAAACTTCAAGCAAAACGAAGGTAATTCAGGAAAATTATTCGATACAATTTTCTATTGCAATGCTTACCTGATAACCTTTGCATACATTTCTTGTTCCAACCTACGTCAATTAAATTTCATAAGCTTGACATGAGTTAATTAACACAAATAAATTTAAGCTTTTAAAGATTTTTTGATGTAAGAAAAGATAGAAAAAGAATCCTTCTTACTCGATATTTTTTATGATAAGTTCAATTTATAAATCAATATACATTAATTGACAATAAAATTAAATGTCACATCTGAAATATGACTTCAAACTTCCAGTGATTAGCGACAGACTGAAAGTCAATAGATTACACGGTATCTTATATCTAATAAATGGTTGTGCCAATTAAAAAGTTATACTGAGTTCTGCCTGTAATTAGCATCTTATTCATTTGACAAGGTGGCTTCGGACTGAGAGTGTGAAACATTTTCAATCATACAAATATAATCCAAATTTAACGTTGTGCGTGAATTCTGTAAAGTTTTTGTAAGAGAAATGTGTACAGACCTTGAAAGGAACAATGTCTAGCTTTTTTCTTCTGAAATTAACATTTAATATTTCCTGACGGTAACTTATAGAACATATTTTAATTTGTTTAATTTGTATAAATTCCATTGACAAGAAACGCAAATTGGTATACTTGTAAATCACTATATAATATTATGTATTTGCTTTACGGATATAGTTTGACAATGAAAGACATTTGGTTTAACAATTCTTTTAATGGTAATAACTACTATACCGGATAGCATCTCTGAAATAGGGAATATGGTTTTGTTATTTATAGCACTATTCATGATATTTCGTATCCAGTCATATGCACTAACTGGTAAGTACATTTTGATTCCGTACTGGACTCTTACAGTTTTAAGGAATTTATTCCTCCCCGAAACTTCAATATTGAAAAAAATTACCTACGTAAACAAAATGGTAAAGGTAATTAAGCATATTCATTTAACTACACAGTCTCTGTTGTTTTTTCTTTAACTCTGTCAACTCTTTTGTTTGCGCCTGTTCAAAGTCAAGAGCCTCTGATCTTTGTTAGTGTTGTATTATTTTAATTTTAGTTTCTCGTGTACAATTTGGAAATTAGTATTGCGTTCGTTATCACTGAACTAGTATATATTTGTTTAGGGGCCAGCTGAAGGAGGCCTCCGTGTGCGTGAATTTCTCGTTACATTGAAGACCTGTTGATGACCTTCTGCTGTTATTTTTTCTATGGTCGGGTTGTTGTCTCTTTGATACATTCCCCATTTCCATTCTCAATTTTATTTTATAAACTGAAAATCGAAAGAAAAATATGAGATTGATTGCCTAGATACATTTGAAGAAAAATCAGAATTAATGTAATACATACATTTTTTATTTAAATATATACACTGTTTGCTTGATACATTTTCGTTTCGGTGATGCTTCATCATTTTTTGTATATACTTACTTCAGCAATTTTCGTCCAGCTAAATAATAAAATGTCTAAATTTGAACACTAAAACACAGCAATATAATTGAATTTTCGGATTAGAAAAACGACAATCGGATGATTCTACACGGGCAAATTTAACTCACATCAATTTCACGTGAATAAAAATTCATGTGAATCTCACGTGAAATTCACATCAGTTTCACCTCAAACAAGCTTATATGTGAAACTCCCGTGAAATCAGTTTTTGTGAGTTTCATGTGAATCTCATGTGAACTTCATGTGAATTTCACATGAAAAATCATGTAAAATTTTTTCATGTGAAATTCACATGAATTTTTAAAATAGAGTATTTCAAATAACAAATAAATTTCCAAATTTAATCAAAATCATGAAAAATATCATTTTTTTGGTTGAAAATTTCACGTGAAATTCATTTGAAAAATTTCACATCAGATTCATGTGAATCTCAATTCACGTGAAATTTTTATGAAAATTTTCACGTGAGTTTCATGTATAAGCTCGATTGAGGCGAATCTCGCGTGAAATTTTTCATGTGAATTTCATGCAAATTTTACCTGTGTACACTGATTATACAGAAGTTAGTTTTAAACAAATGATCATGGATTGTTTATCAATACATAGTGATTTGATGATGTCGAGACGACACGCTAACTGTCGAAATGTTCATATGTTACAGTAAATTTGGTATTGCTACGCAAACTATACGCACAATCGAGATATGTGAATGCAAAATAAGAAATATGGTATGATTGCCAATAAGACAACGATCAACTTACAATAACGTAGATGTCAACAACAATAAGTCACTCTACAGCCTCCAAATATAGCAAAACCATACATAGCAAGCAATTAGGCGCCCCAGAGATTTGTTTCTGCCATCAGTGTCTAATGATTTTGCGTTTAATTTGTACTTTAAAGCATGATACCTTGGGTATGAACATATTTCAAAAGAGGACAATTTCATGTTTAACTGGTTGTCGTTTTTGTCAATCCCTTAGTTATTAACTTGGAGCTGTAACAATTCATACCAATCATGTAATCAGCCAACTATTGTAGAAATAACAAGTATACAAATAACGTCTCCCTGTTTCCTGTTTCTCTGTTGATATAACGGTAATGTAAATACAATTGTTACGTAACATTTCATTTTGGTTTTCATTTCTTGTTTAAACTTTTAATAATTAAATTAAAGAAAAAAAAAGGAACTAAACATTAAAGCGTCAGGAATTTAATAGACCTGGTTCGTGTTTTATGCGCACTTTTTTATATTAATTTTAGTCATGAAACCATAAACCTAAAATTTTAAAAAACAATGTTATAAAAGAACTTCTTTCTGCGATTAGCTACAGAACAACTAGGAACTAAAAAATAAATAATTAAACACATCTAAGATCAACTTTGTCGAAGCGAGTTGGAATCCTAGTTTGTTAATAATTCGTACATTATCAAACAAAAAACCCCATCGCTATTCCTTTAATCATTTCAGTATCAATACGATGACCACTGAGATAATGGTTCTACTAAGGATACTAGCATTTGTCCAACAACTCTTTCGTCCAAGTAAATGAAAATAATAACCTAAATTGGTACTGTGTCCGTAGAACTTTTCTAGGTTTAGCTTCAATGGGAACGCGCAAACTAAAAATTTTCAAAGCGAACGATGTATAAAGTCTTGTTCATTCCGAGAGCTATTTGACCATAAGGAACACAAAAACATAAAAAAAACCTTCTAAAATAAACCTCATGAAATTGGTAAAATTAGGGTTGACATACTGTAGACCTATATAATTGTCAATAAAAAAAGATAGAGAGCATGTAAAGCAAATAACTTACTACTGAATTTATGATACTTAAGGGACTGTTACAGTATTAAAAAGTAGAATGAAAAGCAATAAAAGTATTGTAAAAAATATCAAATCGTTGGATGCGTTTGAGCTTTTGATAAAGGACTTTCCGATTTGAATTTCACTTGGAGTCCAGTATTTTTTTTAATTTACTTTGTACTCGATAATAAGAGAGGTGTTGCATAGGGATACTCAGATTCAGCCGGCCGTGCTGCGTATACAACAACAAACTCGTTAATAATTCTTAGTTTGGTTAAATTTAATCATAGCTGTACGATTCTCTTTCCTTTTTGAACTATGTACGTTTTTATAAATCGTAAGTTATGAATTTCAGAATAACCATCCAACATTATGTTTGTAATTTTTATCAAGCATAATCATGCTTGTGGCTATGACGGAGTTAAATAAAAGTACTAACAAGATTTGTTTTCACATATTGTCGTTGGAGGGGTATCTGTTTAGTTTACACTCGTGGTGAAAATAAATATTAAATATGACATAACTTGATTAAAATAAAGATGCCTCCCAGCAGCAAATGGTATTTGTATGTTTCCAGTTTTTAATCGGCTTAATATTGATCCTGCTGATGAATTGTTTCTTTAACAATTTCAAAATGTGTTGGAAAGATTGGAAATTACTGTTTGTACTTTGTGTTTATTGATTTTCTAAGCCATGTCTGGTGCCATCTATCGTTTCCTTTTATGATTAGATAATGGGTTTTTACTAGTATATTAAAGCATAGTTATTAATTTCTCATCACTCATCAGTTTCATAATCAGAGACCTTAAATTAACAACTGAGTAATACTGATATATGGTGTTAAGTGATGTTTCGTTAAGGATATCACGTACTGTTACCCTACAAATATAGTTTTGGGTAAATATCATAAGAATTATTTATAACTTTTTAATAATTGTGTTCCATACACCGTGCAAATTTTTATATTAGTATCTATGTCATTTCCGTGCTTGAACTAATGGAATAACATTTAATCGAATTAAAAATGATATTTGACCTATTTAAAGGTGAATTATTTCTCTCAGATACCATAAGAATAACGACAAAGGTTGACTGACATTAACACTTTATGTCAAATGGGTCATTATTTGACCACCTATACATTTCTAGTCATATGATTGGTTCAAGCAATCGTGTTATTACCGTATTTATTTCATATCAGGTTAGTAGGCGGGGCTTATTTGAATAAAAAACGTTTCAAATAAATTCATAAAACACATTTAAAGCTAACACGTTGTTATTGTTGGCATTTGTTTTTGTATATATATGTTACAGGCATTTTCTGAATTTAGGCATTTTGTAAAATGACTGAATTTTTAGGCATTTTCTAAAATGGCATTTTCTAAAATGCCTAAAGTTGACAGGCATTTTGTAAAATGCCTAAAAAACCCTAGTCATTTTGTAAAATGCCTGAAATTTTTAATGAAAATTACACAAAATGCCTGGTCTATTTCAGGCAAATTGTGTAAATATGCAATACATGAATTAGATGATAGAAATATATTGTAAAATTACAAAAAAATATTGATTTAAATATATTTAAGATTATTCTTTATAAATCTAGCCTGCAGGTTAAGTTTTTATGTTTTACTAGTTTTAGTGTCTATAATTAGAAACTCCAACAACTTTGAGTAAGTACTCACTCTGTATTTCATTAATGATCTTCTTTTCATCATGGCAGAAGGTTATGATGTTCTAACACCAGAACAAAGATTTACAAACCAATTAATTGAAAATTCTGATTCTAATCAGAAAAGTATAATATGGAACAGAGAATAATATGAAACTATTTTGAACAAAATTAAGATTGGATTAAAAGGACATTCATCGGATTATTATCATATGCAAAGGTAGGTGCATTTCTACTGTTGAGCTGTAATTTATTTTAAAGTGTTCATAACAAGCGTTAATAAGAAAAGCTATAGGCTCCTATGCTCATCTTGCAAAATATTGAAAATAAAAATATGATGCACTCATTTTAACAAATGGTCAAGTGAAAAAGTACATGATCACATATAAAAATTAAGTTGACAACTTGTAATAACGTTAATTATAAATAAGAAGATGTGGTATGATTGCCAATGAGACAACTCTCATTAAGTTACCTCACAGACCTCTTGAATATGAATGAAATATTTGCCACTGGAAATTTAGCATGCACCAATTCATTGACAAAACATTGAGACTTTTTGTTTTTTTTTCTTTTTTTCTGCTACTAAATTGTTTTTTTAATCTAATTGTATAAGGCAACCGTTGAAAAATTACAAATTAACAAATTTATATACTTTGAAATTGCAGATTTGATGTGTTACACTGTGGTGATGTCGAACAATTGATTAAAAAGCGACAGTCATTGACAGATCCTATCCTAAATTATGCATATGCAGAGGAAATATACAGCATTATAATGAGAGCACATTTGAACACTGGACATGGTGGAAGAGATAAAATGTTAAAAGATGTCAACAAGAAGTACGCGAATGTGACAAGGCATGCTCTGAATTTGTTTAAAGAAATGTGCGAAGAATGTCAACTCAAAAAAAGGAAAATTGCCAGTAAAATTCTAGTTGTTAAGCCATTGATAAGTAAGGACTTTAACAGTAGAGCTCAGGTTGATCTAGTAGACATTCAGTCTATGAGAGATGGTGATTTCAGATTTATCATGCATTATCAAGATCATCTGACCAAGTTTGCTATATTGCGAGCACTTACATCAAAGCACGCATCAGAAGTCGCCTATCAGCTACTAGATATATTTTTACTTTTTGGTGTCCCACATATCCTGCAGTCGGATAACGGACGTGAATTTACGGCCAATATTATAAAAGAGCTGAAAGACATGTGGGCAGATTGTACAATAGTTCATGGAAAACCTCGACATCCTCAGTCACAAGGAAGTGTTGAAAGAGGAAATGCAGATATCAAAGACATGCTGGTTATCTGGATGAGAGAGAACAACAGCAAAAAGTGGAATATAGGGTTGAAATTTGTTCAGTTTGAAAAAAACAACAGTCATCATTCTGGTAAAAACAGATCACCATACAAGGCAATGTTTGGCTGTGATGCTAAGATAGGTCTATCATCATCATCACTACCTCAAGAGATTCTTGGTTCTTTGCAGACCGAGGAAGATCTGATTCAGCATTTTCAAAGCTCTGATAAGCCAGATGAAATAAGCAATGAAAGGCCAAATGAGTTAAGCTCTGATAATCTAAACCAACATGACGAGGAAAGTCAGCTAAATGCACCATCAAATCAATCTAAAACTCAGGAAACAGAATTAGATGTTCATGTGTGTGCCGTGTGTGAAAATCTATGTTTTTCGAATATTCAGTGTTCTACTTGTGCACAGTACATACATGAGCTGTGTTCAAAGGGAAGCATATCTGATACTATCACTTGTCACCTGTGTCTAAACGAAGAGGTCATCAGAAATGAGAGAAGGCATGCATCAGAATCAATGACAAAACAAGCTGTCAGGATGAGAAATCTATCAGAAAGAGTTTTAACAGAGGTGGATATTGGAGCAAATGTGTTGGTTGCAATTCCCCATGTTGATCGAGGGAAAGGAGACCCACGTAACCTTATGGCTGTTGTTACTGGAAAGGAAGAGCATGGTTATAAACTTGGAATTAAAGATGGAATATTACGTGGACTTTACACCAGGAATCAGTTTGAACTATCTGACAGTAATTTTATATCTATTCATTGTGTAAATTATGATAATGAAATATCCTTTAGAAAAGCTGTCAGTAAAGTTTCTTTGTGTGATGGTCAGGGTTACACAAAATGTGGCTGTAGTGCTAGTGGTAAGACTAGATGTAACACTAAACGTTGCCTTTGCAAAAAGTCAGGACAAATGTGTAACAGTCGCTGTCATCCAAACATTACATGCAGCAACAAATACTTGTCATCTTCAGTGTTTATGTAAAAGATTGATTTAATTACAATTATAAAACTTTTACTGTTTAAATTTCATGCAATATTTAATTATAGAATAAAATTATTTATTTGATATTTTTAGTCGTAAAATTTTGAATACATTCCATTCAGTTTTAGTCTTTTAGGCATTTTGTAAAATGCCTTACCATATTTTCAGGCATTTTGTAAAATGCCTGAAAAAAATAGTCAATTTGTAAAATGCCTAAATCATCCAGGCATTTTAGAAAATGCCTAAAAATTTCAGTCATTTTACAAAATGTCTAAATTTAGAAAATGCCTGTAACATATACAAATAGAAATAGGTCCTTAATACTAAGTATTGAAAACTTAATCACTATGATAAGCAACTAGCCTAAATACCACATGTTAAGCTAGTCAGTTAGAAAAATTCATTACACAGTATGCTGGTGACCTCATACACTCTCACCCATATGAAATTTACTGACCCCATCTGTATTGTACTTGGTCATTAGCATACTTTGTAACTAATAATAACCATAAAACACCCCAAATTTAGGATCTCAAATTATTTAAACATATTTATCTATAGTGGATTGGGAAACAAGTTTTACAACTTATATTAATCCCTTTCCACTTTGCGGGTGCGAGTGCTGCCTTGTAGCGGCATTAGCCTACTCTTTTTCGAAATCTACAAGGGTGTCTTTAACGTGCAAGAGATGTGGCTCTCTCTTAACACGGGCCAGCCATTTATCGTCCCCGTCCGACGGACTATCATCGTTTCCTCAAAACCATACTCGCAAATGGTGTCAAGGGAGAGCCGAAAATTGATTTCCTGAAATTTTCATCCCAAACGGGAATCGAACCAGGAACCTTTGTGATATTGTACATGTTTCAATTTTAAACAGCTGACTGAACTTAATCAGTTGTGTTGAATTGAAGAACAGAATACCACAGAAAAAGGCGTTAACACTATGTAGTTAAAAGTCAATTCAGATTGTGTTTGAATGTCTAAAATATAATATATTCAGTATTGTATATCATACTGACTTCTATTATTTTCTTTAAAAAATATATTGTCCGGAAAATATTAAAACACACAGAAGTACTAGTGATGGACAATTTCGTATGTGAATGAAGTTAAAGTGAACTTGAATGATACCTACACAATTTTCAAACCACTTAATGACCTTAGGACATATATGTATTCCTTTGATTAATAGGGTTTGATTTTGGCAGTGGACTTACCATTTTGTATATAGCTTGGAGTTTGGGATTTCATTAATTTTTTTTTTGAATTCTTAAATGTGCTATAACGTTTAAATCGATAGTGGTTTATTTATGTAACCAAGTAAGCCATTGTTCGTGTTGTTAAGTAAACTGTTCCGTTTTCAGAATATAATGTTTCCTATTTTGGTTTATGATTTAATGCAACGTTAGGTTTTTCTTTTGTCTTTCTTATAAAAAAACGATACAAATGGTATATTAATCGACAGTATGAATTGACCACTTTAAAGTCATTGTACTTTTCATCTTATTTTAGTGTACACATGATCAACATTTGATATTTCAAACAGTGTAGTGTTTCTTATAACCTTTGATTAATTTTTGTATAATGCTTCGTTTATTTGACTGTAAAAATTTCAGAAAAATCATAAGATACGACCGAATTTCGAACGTTTTCTCAAACCATTTTTTTTACATAACTTCATATGGAAATGCCTGTACCAAATCCAAAATATCACTTTTGTTTTCAATTCGTTTGAAGTGTATGAGCTTTTGATTTTGCTATTTGATAAGGGAATTTCCGTCTCTAATTTCCATGCAGTTTTAATTTTTTTTTGTTATTTTACTTTTTTGAAATATTGTTTTAAATAATTCATTCCTATTTTTTTCTTGGTGTATTTAAAGTAAGATGAACTTACTACAGTTTAAAACATGCTATCACCATAAAAAAAGAAGGAGAGAATTAACAATCAATGTTCAGTACTTTTCGACCAATACGTTTTGATATTTGAAAAATTAAGCAAAGGTTGCAATAAATCTATCGACCATGATTTACTATTTACGAAGTGCTCAATATACACTGAGATGACTTTATGATTAACAGATTGGTCACCTACCAAGTATATCTATCGTTATTATACAGCTTGTAGATCTCAATGTTTTCCTATAATTGGAAACGAAAACACATGCATTGTTTAAAAGTAATGAATTCCATATTTTTTTGCATTATGAAACGAAAGTTTGTCTGCACTGTTTCAAGATAATGTACTCTATATTAAAAAAAAAACTCTTTATTCAAGAAAATATGGTTATTGAGCTTTCTAACATTTAGATGATGAAGGCATTTTATTGATAATTGACAAAAAAAAAAAAGTTGAAAATCTGCTAAATTTGAAAGTCTAATGCAAATGTCAGCCTTAATAGTTTCGTACTCCTTACACAAACAAATGCGACAACATAGTGTTAAGAAGAACGACTTGAATCGACATTAATTATGAATAAGGAAATGGTTGGGTACCCACTAACATGTTTAACCCCTCAACATTTTGCAAGGAAGTGCCTATCCCTAGTCAGGAGCATGTAATTCAGTGGTTTGCGTTTGTTGCTGTGTTACATGTTTGTTGCTGTGTTACATTATTTTGTTCATAAATTAGGCTGTATTTTTTCTCGTTTGAATTGTTTAACATTGTCATTTTAGGGTTTTTTATAGCTAACTATGCGGTATGAGCTTTGCTAGTTTTTAAAGGCAGTACGGGGACCTCTAGTTGTTAATGTGTGTGACATTTGGTCTATTATGAAGAGTTGTCTCATTGGCAATCATACCACATCTTCCTTTTTATATTGAATTAGTTTTAAGGTTAGCATCAACAATTGTATCTAAGTTAACGAGTTTTTCCCGTTTTCAATTTGTCAGTAAAAATATTCATAACGTATTACGCTTTCTAATCATAATCTCTTCAAAGAAAGAAGGACTGGTCATCATTTCAATTAATTTAATAATGAACATGAATTGCTCTTAACTAACAGGTGAATGATAACGCCATATATCATACATGCTCGTTAATGTAGGTTTGTAATGCTTTATTTAGATAAACTTGCTTATTTACATAGCTTGCGTATTGACTTCAATTTTAAAACTGCTATTTCAATAGGATAATATATAATATAACAGTCATATATATATATGTTCTTTAAAGAAATTACAAATGATTCACACGACATGTTTAAAAAAATATCCGTCAAAGGAAATATTCGATATTCTAAGACATGATTATCTGTTAAGTCGCTATAATATTTATCATGTGTGACATAAAATACCCGGAAATTGACATATGAGGATTATATTACCATTGAATTGATGTTCCTGACATTAAAACAAACTTCTGGATTGGTACAGCATAATGTTTACCGAAGACACAAATCATCAGAGTCCGGCTGAAATTTATGGGACTTTATTTGCTTTAGCTTCCATTTTTTTGATGATTTATAAGTTTTCAGTAACATGAAATGTACCAAACATTTCTATAACTGTAGACCTTTTAATCATTTTTCTTCAAAATTTAGAGATTGTATAAAGATGTAAATATTTCAAATGGATGTGAGCGAAACCGGTGTTATTCATTTTCAAAATTGAGAAGAAAGTACCGATTTCCAAATTATGTAAAACAGATGGCATAAATCACAATCGAGGTCGGTGTCTCCATATTTTAATTGGCTAAATTAAAAGCTATTTAGTCTTAACGGAAAATAAAATCTAGATAAGATATCACTTGTAAATCTGAACCAAAAGATAATTACTTTGATTGACTGGTTATATTTTGTTTCTGTTAATACGGAGTGACACTTAGAAGGGTGAATCATGGCCATGTAGAAATGCATATATGTATTCATCAGGGAAACTAAAGGTCTGGGAATTGGTTTAATTTTATGATTTAATGAGGTTTTCATAAAGATTGAAATATGAACTCCTCCATTTCGAACAAGTTGTCATCCTGTGACTTCCGCATGATTTAACGAGGTTACATGTTTTCATAAAGATTGAAATATGAACTCCTCCATTTCGAACAAGTTGTCATCCTGTTACTTCCGCACCAGCCGGAGGCGATAGCCATGGAAATGGAAAAAAGTTTAATTAGGAATGTAGATTTAAGATTCTTTTCACGTTTTATTGAAAAAACATTACAAATATATTTTGTTTGTATTCTTTTAATGTAATACCTAAATTGATAAAATAAATAACCAAATTGACATTAATTGATAAGAATTAAGCAATTCTGCTCCACAAAAGCAAACAATATTTGCAGATTTCCATGTGTTAATCGGTTTACTATTTATTTGAAACATAGATATTTCTTTGACACTTTCAGTATGTGATCCAAAGGGTTACCAATTTCTGTTCGTAGTGTGATTTCATTGACTTTTCAATCATTACTGGCTCCGTCCAGCTTCATCTCTTCTGATTATACATTGTGTATAATGTTTCTGTACTAATGTAACATAATTATTACTTTCTCCCCACTCATGGGTTTCATAATCATAGACCTTAAAATCCATTTGAATAAAATGAGTATAATTCTATATCGGGTGAAGAAATTATCAGCACAAGATACCACGCTCTGAATATCTACAAAAGATTGTTTGAAGTTATAATAAACGTCATCAGTTTTATTTTATAGATTGATATCACTTTACTATTTAAAATGATGATATATCATTAATTTAACAATTAAACGTTTTAAAAAAGGAATTTACAAAGAACGTCACTGACCAATCATAAGAATGAAAACAAAGAATACATGGCTTTAATAATTTGTTGCCAATAAAAGCCAGCATATACGAACATCAATGATATTTTAATATATCTAAATTAAATACATTTTCATTCTTCATTATTGACGTATTGCGTTAATTTCGGCATTATCCGATATCTCTTTCAGTCACTTTAGATGTTCGTTTTATGTTCAAAATATAAATGATTCAGTAATGAATATCTTTATCTTTAAAACAATAAATCAGAGAAACTTGTGCCAAATATGATTAAAGTCATGTATCTAAGAGGGTATACACGCTTTGTGTAAACTAGATAGAGACATTATATACGGTAATTATTTTGAGGTACATATACTAAGTATACGAGCCTATTTAGTACAAAACGAAAATTTATAGTTTAAGATTAAAAAGACAGTACAGTAATGCTCCATCGTCTTTTTTTTTGCATTCTTGTCTCTGATTATTTGCTTGAGTGCGTTAGCTATAGAGTGTCTATACGACATTTGTTTTTTGTTGTTGAGATAATTGTTTGTTGACAGAATTTTGACTCGTAATACCATTTTTTTTTTTTTTACCTTTTTTGTCTGTTTGTTTTGCTCTACATTATTGTAGATATAATGGAAAAATATGCTACGGTCATACAAGTGAGAGGTTTTATAAGCTATATTTAGCAAGGTTTCATCCACCATGTGCGACATAAAGAAATACTTGTTCCAAGATAGGAATATGACATTCGATGTGTTCGAGCTTTTGATTATGCCATTTAAACAGGACCTTTCAATTTTGAATTTTCCTTGGAATTGTTTTTTAAATTTCACTTCTCAATCGGTAGATGAATATATTTTTTTAAAAGACAATAGAACAATGATTTTTGAAAAAAAACACTTTAAAAAAGCTATTATCTATATATCAAAAAGTAAAAAAAAATAAATACCGAACTCTAAGAACAATTTCAAACAGAAAGTGAATTATCAAATGGCAAAATCAAAAGCTCAAACCAATGGATAACAACTGTCATATTCCTGACTTTGAACATACGTTTTCTTTTTTTAAGAGAGTGGTGGATTAAACCTGTTTTATAGCTAGCTAAACATCTCGCTTGTATAACAGTCGCATAAAATTGTATTATATTGACAACGATGTGTGAACAAAACAAGCAGACACAAAAATAATAAATAGGGGTACATCAGTCGACAGTTATCAAAAGGAACCAGGATTATAATTGAATACGTCAGACGCGCGTTTCGTCTTCATAAGACTCATCAGTGACTCTCAGATCAAAAAAATTAAAAAAGCCAAACAAGAATAAAGTTGAAATGTATCATTGTGTTATAATCTCAATCAGTACTAACACAATCAAAGTAACAAAGAAACACAAAAATTAAAAAAAATAACATTGTCATAAACGCGCAAGGTTTGGTTAGCGGCAAAACCAGGTTCAACTCATCTTTTTTTCTAAAAAATGTCCTGAACTAAGTCATTTAAATGGTAGTTGTTATCTTATAGTTCGTTTCTGTGTGTGTTGCATTGGCTTTTTGGTTTTTTGTTGCATTCTTTGTTGTGGTTTTCCTCTTATAGTTGATGTGTTTTCCTCAGTTTTAGTTTGTAAACTGTATTTGTGTTCTCTCAATCGATTTTTGACTTTGAACGGCGGTTTACTACTGTTGCCTTTATTTACCGTAACACAATAACACAATGACGGGATGTATAAGTAAAGAGCCACGTCATATAGATATCACCGAAAATAGACTACCAGGTAAAAGAAATATTGAGATTTGTATGTCATTCATTATTCTAATAGATTCTTGTAGGTTGATTATCGATTGTTATATAAGACTTGTGAAAATATGCAAATGTATTCAAACAAATCTAATAAACAAAGTCCCTTTAAACTTTACACATGTGTTTTATTTAAACATTTTAAATTTAACATAATTAACTGATTTCAATATCGCTGTATGGCGTTCAAATGTATGGAGAAACACCTTCTTGCACTTTCTATTTTAAAAGAGCATTATTTAAAGCAATAAAAAACATCTACTAGCATATAAGCTATATTCTTTTACGAAGGCGACTTTTCATTCAAACGTTAGTTCATTGTTGAACACATCACTGTCATAAGGTCATGTTTTATTAGGCAATATCTTGCTGTGAACAATACACACGAACAAAAAGAACTTTTAAATGTGTTATTTTGGAACATTTTCTTGTTCAAACATTTTCTAGTTTAATATATTCAGCCGTCGTCAGTACAGCCATATGACATAAAGAAAGTATCAATTCCATTCTAATTCTGATAACTTAAAAGCATATGACTGTTGAATGACTACTTAAATATGAAATAGACCAAATGATTAAACTAAGAACTTAATAAAATTTAAAAAAAAAAAAAAAAACAATTATTCCGTTGGCGTTGATTAATGTCTGTCATATTTATTTTTCGTGAATAGTTTTTTTTTTTAATAAATAAGGCCGTTAGTTTTCTCAATTAAATTGTTTCGTGATTTTCTATCGGGGTCCAAGTACGCGCTATGAGTTTTTTCTCATTATTGAAGGCCGTACTATCAGCTTTTAGGGCTTATATCACTTCATTTTAACTTTGGTGGATAGTTGTCTTCTTACTTTCATGACTAATTTATATTTCAAGAATATGCAAAGATATATAGAAAAAGATTTGATCATATACTTAGCATTAATATAATAGCTTTTGCATATGTGTAATGAACGGAAGTTTACAAGCCATAATTTCTCATCCGGGCTAATAACCCATACCAGGGGCCTCTCGTGCAAAAACACATAACAGTGTGTCTCGGGGAAGTTATTTCCGGTATCGTTTGTTCACTTTTCCTTTGAAACGTCAAAATGTAACGGGAACTTTTGTGATGTCCAGTATAAGATGGCGGACAAAAAGCGATATTTAAAGGTGTATTTGACCCAGTGGTAAAACTGTTTGTACAAAACCAGCTGTTATTGGAGAAAAAAATTATAACATGGCTAAGTCCAATGCAATAGATTTGTTTTTAAATGATGATAGTTTATTACCCTGCTAACATATGCCATTTACATTTATGAATCATCTTATAATACAACATGTAGTAATAATGATCATCAAACTGTAAATACTTCTATGCTTCAATCTTCCATATTTTCAATTTTTCAAAATGCCTCTTTAGTAAATGGTACCATACAAAATATATATGGAGGAAGTGATGCTTTTGTTGGACAATTATAATGTATTTGTTGGATTCATACTCGAACTTCTTTATAAAGTTTTTGACTGTTTTAGTTCTTTTATTTGTTTATTTGCCTTACATAAAACAATTGTTGGAAGTATATGTTAAACAGATAAATACATGGCCTTTTCCATATCGGCCCGACTATCATCCCTCGACCCATATCAGTACCTCGACTACGTCTCGGGCTAATATGGGGTCTCGGGATGATACCCGGGCCGATACTGGAAAGGCCATGAATTAATCTCTATATATCTACTGCGGATCGATTCTCTTCATATTACATGTTATCATTATGCAAGATGTGGTTGCCATGAATTAATATGGTAACAATGGTAAACAATCACGACAAAACGAATCACAGCCAGCATGAAAGAAACGTTTTTCGACGAAAGATGCATATATTTTAGTTACATAATGAAAGTATTTCGTCGATACGAACTTTTTTGTTTCATTAATTTTAAGTTAAACACTTATCATTTTATGAATTTTAAAACATATGGTATTTGAATTGGTTTGTTGTTGACAACGAAACGCTGACACCAGCGCCTGCATACATGTACGCATATGTCTCCTAATTAACACGATATTTCCGGGCTTTTATTTGCTATCATGATTTCTGTGATAGAAAGTTGCTGCTCACAGGGAAGCAATTAAACCAAAGTCGCAAATGGTGAAGTTGAAATCAACGCTTCGTAAATTTTACGGACGCCATCACGAGTTGGTTGACTATAATGGAATAACCGTTTCATATATGATATCGTTTATGTTCCTTACGTCGTAAGTACATTCCCCTTCCTTTTTCATAAATGTGACCAACCGAATTAGACTATTTACCGCGTTTGTAATAACATGAGCGACACGACAGGTGCCACATGTGGAGCAGGATGTGCCTACCCTTACGGAGAATATGAGATCACCCCTAGTTTTTGTTGGGGTTCGTGTTGCTTTGTCTTTAGTTGTCAATGGTCTGTCATGTGTACTTTTATTTGTCTGTTTGTCTTTTTCATTTTCAGCCATGGCGTTGTCAAATTATTTCTTCGATCTATGAGTTTGACTGTCCCTCTGGTGTTTTTTCGCCCCTCTTTTATACCTTTAAATGTGGTTGAGCTGCTGTTGTATTGACGTTTTTACATGATATATTTTTATTCGGATGTGTCAACAAATTTAATAACTTGAAATATAAAAGGCAAATGTTTCAAGATTTGCCGTAATCTTCAATCAACAAGCAGCTTTGAGAACTTTATTTATTTTGCGCTTGAACGACTCTTAGTTACACACAAATGACAGAAATATTTTGTTTATTCAAAACATAAAATGAATAGTTTTATCGCTTTTCAGTGTAAATAAAATAAATCTTAATCCGAAATGTTATTGAAAAATATCAAACGGATGACGTCGGATTAAGGAATACAATTGTCATGATATTTGAAAACCGTTCAATGCAATGTATGCAATTACTTTGTAGATATCAATGAATATACATCGTTTGTGTCTTTTTCATAACTCTTTTGATTGTAATTAGGAGATAAAACCCTAACTAGTTTTGTCATCTGTTAGACCAGAGCTCTGAAATGGACTAGAATGCCGAATCACTTCACAAACTCCCGCCCATTCTTGGAGCACGTGTTCACAGTCACAAAAAGTAAAAATAACTTTATTTCATTTTCCGTCTATAAAAAATTTATCAGTGATGCTCAAATTAAAAAATAATAAAAAGGCCAAATAAAGTACGAAGATGAAGAGTATTAAAGACCAAAAAGATGTTTTGCCAAATATAGTCATGTTAATCTATTTCTGAAGTAAAAACACCTTATTTGTTTTCAAAAATTCAAATTTGTTAGGTGTTTTATATATTATTTTTGTATTTATTGTATTTTATAATGTTGTGTACCCTTAGTTGATTTTCATTTTGCCTCTTGGATAGCAACATGTCTGAACAGTAAATAATTATCCCGTAAAATCTCATTTATCTTAGGGTTTGATTAACAAAAATGTTAAGATCTTGAATATGACTTCTAAAACAGAATCTCATTAATTTCTGGTTCTCTAAATACTTTTTGGAATTTTTGGTCCTCAATGCTCTTCAACTTTGTATATGTTTTGGCTTTTTCACTATTTTGATCTGAGCGTCACTGATGAGTCTTATGTAGACGAAACGCGAGTCTGGCGTATGAAATTATAATCCTGGTACTTTTGATAACTATCTCTAAAAATTAAATTAAAACTGAGTAGTACATTATCGGGAAACGAACGTCAAATTGATTCCCACCATATGAAATCAGAGCAGGACTTTATTATAAGATAATCGAATGCTGTCCAATGAACGACCAATGAAGAGCAATGATCAAATCAACTGCATATTCTTGGAAAAAAATGATAAAACATTCTAGAAAGGATAATTCGGCTAAAATAAAAAATAAAATACATGGCTGTTCAACACTATGAACAACATAGAAGCATACTTGTTACATAATATTTTAGGAGAATATAACAAAAACATTAGTTTGCTGTTGAAGACTGTACTCTGACATTTATAACTTTTTTTGTGATCGGCTGCTGTTTCGTTGAAGTTCACGGTTGATTTTTCTTTTACTCTGATGTATCAAAATGTTAAATTTCAGGTGTCAAATTTTAGGAACAATGTAAATATAGAATGTATCAAGCAGTTTTCGCAATCAACAGGCAGCTTAAAGATCTTTATTTATTTTGCTCTCGAAAGACACTTAGTTAAACACAAATGACAGAAATATTTTGTGTATACACTAAGAATAAATAGTTGTATCGCGTTAAACAGTAAATTAAAAAAATGAATCCAGATAATATTGACGTCCGATCATGGAATCACCAAATTAATTTAGTTTGAGACTTATGTGGTGCGGCTACAAATAGACTAGTAGATATACACGTTTTGGTATTTTGATAAACTCAACTTTGAGGTTTGTACTTTTGGTATTGTATTGTCTTGATCAACTTGCAATACATTGAAATCAAACTACACTTGCACGCACTGGACGGTTTAACAAAAGATAATATTTAACCAATAGTCTGATAAACTTACTATTTAGACAATATACGTATAGTGTCTTGAAATATGAAATTTATTTGTATGAGGCTTAGAAACGGGAAAATGCGAGGTTCTACCGAGCATTTTCCCGTTTCGTGCCGAATACAAATAAATTTCATATTTCAAGACACTATACGTATATTGTTTTTATACTGAAATTGAAAAAAAATATTTAAAAATGAAAAAACTATGTAACAAAAATTGTTAAAAAGAGTGTTTGGAATTTTCCTCTTGGGGTACCATTTTGGGGTATTTCCCCAAGAGCGTAGTCCAGGCGGTAAAACATTGACATATTAAGGAATTAGAAAGGGAAAATGAACTTAATTGATATCATTTGATAACCATGGTATATAAATAACCAATTTGAAGACATAAAAGTTTAAATTCATAAAAGTTTGACCATTGTTACTTTTCGTTGTCATGGTCATGACGTGACGTTGTTGATGAAATACAAAAAGGAGGCGGGGCTTATAGGTTAGTTGGAGTCATTGACGTATAAAGCTTACGTTTATACGTATAGCTTTATCTGTATAGTAAAATAGCTGATTGCAGTATAAATGTCTATTATACAATTAAAACCATAAACAAAAAGTTATCATCATTAATTTTCTGTTCATTTTATAGAAAAGAAACTTTATCCATTTTATAATTCTATTACATCACTTACTCAAAGCTCTGGTGACTATTTTAATTTCATCTTCCCATCAAACATGATAGAAAATAATCAAACCATGACTGATTATACCGATTATAATCTTGTCTGACTTGCAATTGACAATGTGGTTATCTTGAGAGCGAACCGTTACAGTAAAAGGACAACTTAAAAGCTTTCATTTCAAAGTTTCCATTTGTATGTTGCCAAAGAGGGACAGTCAAACTCATAGATTGAAAATGAATTAACAACGCCATGGCTAAAAAGACAAACAGACAAAATAATTAAACAGAAGACACAACATAGAAAAGTAAAGACTGAGCAACACGAACCCTACCAAACACTTGGGATGATCTCAGGTGCTCCGGAAGGGTAAACAGATCTTGATCCATATGTGGCATCCTTCGTGTTGCTTATGTTAATACAAACCCGGCAATATTTCAGCAATCGTTCGGATTTATTCATTCATTCGGAGCCTTCTTTAATTGTTATCAAAGATATCAGAATTATAATTCAATACGCCAGACGCGCGTTTCGTCTACATAAGACTCATCAGTCATGCTCAGATCAAGATATAAAGTAAAATAAAAAATATCTTGCCAAATGGTCTCCTGAGTTTTTCTATTTATTAAGGTTATCTTTTTGTTCTTTTGTTAACCATCTAGATATGTTTTATAACCATATGGCATTACGATGTAATTACTTGCGCACAGACATGACATTCAAAGGATTAAAACAACTAATTCTAAGATGCGGTAATGCTATTGTAAGCATTCTCTTGGTAATTAGAGAAGGGAATGCACATACAAAGAATGATCAGATCAAAATTTGACTTTAACTAACTTACAAGCACCATTGAACGTCTCCTGTTGTGTATGCAATAAAACACAAAAGCTTTGATAACCGAACAGCTATTTTCTCATCAGTCAAGACGTAATTTTCTGAATAGGTTATGATGCATTCAAAATAAACCTATAATGGACATAAACCGTTATTGTGACACTGCAGATGTATAAATTTTCAAAACATAATGTGCATGCACCATTACAGAATGTAAATTGCAGCTCTTCACAATATTCGTACTTTAGTCAATTATGAACCACTGGTATGCAGACAATATTAAATCTGACTTAACACATATTGAAACCCTTTTTTTCCAAATATCTGAGCATGGAAATATTCACAAATTATATGGAAAACAAAAAAAGGTTTCTTTTTAATTACACAATATATAGTAAAGCATAACATAGATTTATTGACGTAATAACCATGACGAACGGTAGCTGCATTATTTCGTGGTCGAGATTATTGGAAAGAATTATCACAGTAGAAAATAATTGATAAGGCTGTTATATAGGAATGATTCCGTAGTAATGTTAGATTAAATTTCTTGGTAATAAATTAAAGGCGAATATTGAGAGACTATGATATTGAGTTCGGATATAACATGTGTCTGTTTTTACTTGCTTTGCGTTAATTTGAATTTTTCGGCAATGAGTGGTAAGTTATTTCTGTTTTACTTAATTTTACATTTTAAGTATATTGTCCTATTTAAACATTATTTTATTAAAGACTTCGGACACAGTAGTTTGTTTACAGTTTTTATTATAATTTTGTTATTATTATAATTCTTTTTTGTATTATTTATTTATTTCATCATCATAATTCGTACTATCAATTATAATAATGATAATAATAAGAAATGTCTTTAATGCAAATGAAGCCAAGATTTTATAGATTGTTATTTATGGTGAAAAGAGTAAAATAACAAAAATAACGAACTCCAAGGAAAATTCAAAACGAAAAGTCCCCCAACAAATGGAAAATTCAAAATTTCAAAAGTATCTAACGAGTAGGAAATAACTGTCTTATTCATAGCTTGGAACAGGGTACAGATTTTTCAAATATAAAATACAAGTTAACCAAGAAAATATTAGGTTGCATTAATATATAAATATCATGCACATTTCCAACCTTTATAGAAGTTGTCAGTTTTCATTGACTTATGAATCTTGAAGGTCAGTTGGTATAAAAAGTAAAATCACAAAAATACTGAACTTAGAGGAAAATCAATTCGGAAAGTCCGTTATCTTTCACCTTTTTTTTTATTGCTCGTCAGTGTTGTTGAAATCTAAATGTGTGAATTTGGTTCACTTAATTTAGGACAGATTTAAACCCTAATAGTAGAAATGTCTATAAAAAGTTAACGACTATAACAAAGTATAATGATAATTAGAATTAATATTTAACTGACACAAAATAGATTTGAGGTTTCATATTAAGGCCTTCAAAATTTAACAAAATTCTGACCGTAAAATTAGCTATAAAAAATTCCGGACAAGGCGGCGGGTAGAATATGATTGTGATCGCTTAAACCTCCCACAATCTAGGACAATTGTGTAACATCCCAACATAATCAAAAAATGTAAGTATCAGTTAGAAATGACTCGAATCACCCGTCTGGCATATAGCAAAAAAAAACACCCTTAAAACATAAAGAGGAAAGATACGAAGTATCTACCCAACAATAGTCTCAATGAATAAAAGCTTGTTTAACACCAATAACTACTTATACATATATAATGTTTCCAGGCTTGAGTTTCAATCGGTACATATCAAACTGTAGCGCGTTATAATACTTTGTGAGGGAGTTCAATGGTGGCTATACCACGTACTTAAAGTCAAAAACACTATAACAACCAGAATAAATTTGTATCCATGTATTATTTGTAAAACATTTAAAACGGCGTATTTTCTGTATGAAGTCAATAATTGTGTTGACTTTTGAAGCCGAAACTATCTACTGCATTAGATACGCAAATGAAAGATCCAAAAACTATACCAATACCAATTTTTTTTAAATTATAGCAAATATTTTGATCGACACTAAAGGAATGAAAGGAAAGAATTGCCACTACAGATAGATAATTGTTTTTTTAATATCTTATACCAGAGAACAAAAAAGAAAAAGTTTACTTACAATGATTATCAAAGGTACCAGGTTATAATTTAGTATGCCAGACACACGTTTCGTCTTCATAAGACGCTCAGATCGAAATAGTTATATAGCAAAACAAGTACAAAGTGCTTACCCTTCCGGTGCACCTGCGCACTTTGGTGGGATTCGTGTTGTTTATTCTTTAGTTATCTATGTTGTGTCATGTGTACTATTGTTTGTCTGTTTGTCCTTTTCATTTGTAGCCATGTCGTTGTCTTTTTATTTTTCGATTTATGAGTTTGACTGTCTCTCTGGTATCTTTCGTCCGTCTTGAAGAGCGTCGAGGACCCCGAATTCAAAAAACAGACGTTTTATTCAGTTAAACAAATCATTCTTCAAAGAGAATTCACAAAATACATTTTACGCACGGCTAAGCAAACAAAGGAAGTCTGTGAATTAAATCAAATATGTCCCATCTGCCTGTTAATGGACTTTAAAATTGAATACGATCGTTTTAAGGTTAATGTCGTATACCTCACACATTCTTGTGTATTTTCATGTAAATTAAGCGCAATAAAGGTCTGCGAAAAGCAGAACTTTGTGCAATTCAATATATAAGTACATAAAACCGACAAGGAGCTTAAACCCCCAAAAACGACAGGTAGCCACATCCCCCACAATACACGACCATACGTGTTCATAAATGTGAAGCAATGCACATATTTATGTTCTGATTAATAATAACCATGTTAATATCGATAGAAAAAAACATATTCAAATGTCTTACGAAGGATAAGATTAAGTTTTATTAAAGGATCAATTAGTTACTACGGATCGCAATATAACCGCAAACATATAAATGTGATATCCCTTTTTTTCTATAGAAACAGCCAAACTTCTAAACCGAATCAATGCATCCATGAGATAATTTAGTAAAGGATTTGAACAATTTAGAGTAATGTAATCCACAACTTAGAAATTAATCAGTTACTATAAACCATAGAAATATAAAATATTACTTAAGTCACAGGAATAGGAAATGCATGAAAAATATAGAACCATGAGAAGGAGCAAAGGAGACATCTACGTCCCAAAAATGAAAATCAAAACAAAAGGAAAGGAAACGAACACTCTCCTTTTTTTGTTTTGATTATCCATTGTGAAATTGAAATATTCAAATCTACAGAAGGACACTTATTGCTGTTAAATATGTTAAAGTTAGTTTTTGTGTTTTAATGAGTTAAAAAACGGATAAAAAACTCATAATGTATGTAATTAATTTTAATCAGCACCGACGAATTTAGGACTTTTGGACAGATTTTATCAACAGTAATATGAACCCAAGCAATGTGCTTATCCTTTATTGCTGTTATGGTTACAAAAAACTGTAAATGATCATATATAAGAAAGATCGATTTATCAGCAAATATTTTACTTTATTAAATTTTTTTACAGAAGAAAATGTCTGTACCAAGTCAGTAATATAACAGTTGTTATCCATTCTGTTGTGTGCTTGAGCTATTAATTTAGCAATTTGATTAGGGATTTACTTTTTAATTTTCCATGGAGTTCAATATTAATGTGAGATTTACAGGCATACATCAACTACAAGAAGGCAAACAATAGTCCTTAAAAAAATACACGGAAAACAAAACAATATCTTCACCAATCCCACCAGAAGCTATTGTATTCTAGAACGAGGAAACAACTGTCATACAATCGTAAATCAATTACACTCAAATACGAAATCTTCTTTTACATTGTCTTTCTTTTCTTATAATATATTGCATAATCTTACACATAAGCAACACGACGGGTGCCACGTGTGGAGCAGGATCTGTTTACCCTTCCGCAGCATTGAGATCACCCCTATTTTTTGGTGGGGTTCGTGTTGTTTATTCTTTAGTTTTCTATGTTGTGTCATGAGAACTATTGTTTGTCTGTTTGTCTTTTTCATTTTTAGCTATTGCGTCGTCAGTTTACTTTAGATTTATGACTGTCCCTCTTTGGTATCTTTCGTCTCTCTTTTACAATCATTTCTTATATTTTGTAGAGGACTGTTTTGTTTTAATTGATAATGTTGCTTCATATTCTGGCACCATCAGCACAACAATTACTGGAAAAACTTGTCAAAGGTGGGATGCCATACTTCCACATGCACCAGTATACGCCATGGGCCCTGAACATGCAAATTACTGCAGAGCTCCAGATAATGACACACGAGTGTGGTGCATGACAACAAACATCACTACTCCATGGGAGTATTGTGATGTATCAGAATGTGGTAAGTAATCCCGTAACATTGTAAGTTCCGGTCATCTTCCGCGGTAAATTTCATGATACTTTCACAGTTACATTTCATCAACCTACACGTACAATGACTATCCTATAAATAAGGTAGAGCCTCTACGATGTAAAATAAAATCGCGCTTCTTCATCTGTTTGCTTTCGTTGCAATGTTGTTGGTTTTTGTCTTTTTTATTCTTGCTTTCAAATTTTAGAAAAACATCAAATCGAAAGATACTTGTATTTAATTTAAGCATTATATACATAACAAGACAACAAACATAGTTTTAACATATAATATAAATGGAACTCTGGCATGGCTCACCATCATCTTGATGGAGACAGTTTAGATCAAAGCAATCGCGTGACGCTGAAACAGAATTGCTGAAAAAAAGCACATTTTAATAGTTTTTCTTCTCTTTAGTGGAATTGTTTTATCACCACGATTATATTATGAAAATAAGAACATATGCGGTATCATGGTTACCAATGAGACAACTCTCCACAAAAAAAAACTAATGACACATAAATCGTCGACTAAAGGTCACTGTTAGGCCTTCAACAGTGAGCGAAACAGACATGCAGCATATAAAAATGAAGATGTTATATGATTGCAAATGAGACAACTCTCTACAAGAGACCAAAATGACACAGAAATTAACAACAATGCAGCATAGTTTGCTAACATTTTGTATTATTCTTTTTTTGCGATAATGTATCTATCATTTATGTCATATTATATGTGTGTAATGGTAAATAACGAAACTAATAACATCTTATACAAAATTCAGACATGAGTAAAAATAAAATTATAGGAAAAGAGTTGTCAATATTGAAAACAAAATAACAATCGGTCAATATCACCAACAAACAAATCCAAGTCCGATTAGGTTAAATAAGAATGCATGGCTACTCAAGTTCGCAGATGTTTTTATCGGGTGAGTTAAGTACACGAGATCAATCAATTCCGCTTAAATATGTCTAGTAATTGTGAATCTTGAATACATGATTTCTCATTTTACATCAATCAAACTAGGTTTTCAGTTAATTGTATATGTTTTTATATATGTTATTAACAATACCAGAAGGAATGACAGAATAAGTTGTTTTTAACGACCTTGAAATGAAAAGTAATTTCATGTCAATGAGAGAGAAAAAAATACGATTCGGATTCAATAACACAATTTCAATCAAAGGTCAATTTTAGTTTTGTGATTAATGAGTGAATTATTATTGTCTGAATTCAATTCGTAAGTGTATGCTTCACTTCTTTAAAACATGATATTATAAAATAATCGAAGTAATTTTATCGAAAAAAAAACTTTCTCATGTACAGAAGAAAATAACAAAATGTAATAAAACATAGTAGGCAAATCAAGAATATAAAAAAATATGAACTCAAGACTTTAAGGACATCTGTAAACGAATTTAAGTATCAAATTATTAAAAAAAAAGTACTACTTGGATAAACTGTTAAACCACACAAGAACCAGCACATTTCAAACAAATGATGGCAGGAATGATAAATAATGAATTAAAGTTGCGTAAAATCTGGCAGAGAGTTGTCACATAGAAAATGATATCACATCTTTTATTTTAATATAACATTTTAAGTAAAATAAGCCTCTTGACAAAATGTCAACATTTCATCTTACTAGATTAAGCAAAATATCTGTATTCAAGCAAAGGGATATTCCAAGTTAAGCAAACGAGTGTTTTAATCTTAGCTACTGATGTTTCGATTTTAAAAGTGAGCGGTGTTTCAATTCAAGCAACCGTTGCTTGGGCAGGTTCTTTAATTTACTCAATATCTGCAATCTTCATAACTATCAATCCTTTGCTTGAAAACAATAATAAAGAATTTCAAAAATTAATTTCTTTCGTTCTAATGTTGTACTGTTATACCACTGTCCCAGGTTAGGGTGAGGGTTGGAATCCCGCTAACATGTTTTAACCCGCCATATTATTTATGTATGTGCCTGTCCAAAGTCAGGAGCCTGTAATTCAGTAGGTGTCAAATGAGGCCGTTAGTTTTCTAGTCTGAATTGTTTTCATTGTCATATCGGGGCCTTTTATAGCTGACTATGCGGTTTGGGCTTTGGTCATGGTTGAAGGCTGTACGGTGACGACCTATAGTTGTTAATGTCATTTTTGTCTCTTGTGAATTGTAGTCTCGTTGGAAATCATACCACATCTTCTTTTTATATTGTTTCATTGAATATCTTATTTATTCATGAACATAGTTGTTAAAAATAAAAAAATATATATAAAGTTTATGAATAATACATTTCAGTTACGAGCACGACGGAAATCACAACAAACGAAATAACAGTTGTAGAGACGACAGCTGCCATGACAACCAAAATAACAAGTGCACAAGAAACCACAACACTTGATACCCTGACAACCAAAACAATACCACAAACTTATGTGCAAACAACAAATCAAAGTCCGCCACCAACAAATACAATATACACAACAACCAATTGCAGTGGTAGTTATATTTGTCCATGTGGAAGCAGAGCAATTTATTGGATGCAATTCAATCAAGCTAATTTAACACAAGCAGAAAAGTTAGCAATTTTAGACGAAGAAAAAGCACGACTACGGAAAATTTTGATAGTTGATAAAACTATATTGACCTCGTATATACGTGCTCGAACAAGTGCCGAGGATAAACGACCAAGCGCTAAGTCAATAGGCCTTGTTGGAGCCCTCATCTTAGTTAGTTTTGGTGTTATTATTGTGTTATCGGACCTTATGTCATGTTTACCAAAACTATACCATCATTTCAAAACCCGTCACTAAATTATAAATTTGTCTTTTTAACATGCATACAAAAATGTAAATTACCACATTTCTAATAGTAATTTATAATGTTTCATTTAACACTTACTAAAATATTGTATATGGTCAACAGTCTGTTGAGTATTCACTATAACTACATAATAATGTCTTTTGGACACACACCTATATAATTTATTTTGTATTTATTATTTTGGATAACTTTGTGATCATTTACCGTAACTCACAAATGTACAAGTGAAAATGTAGAACAGGATTACAGCTATTT
Source organism: Mytilus trossulus (assembly GCF_036588685.1). Classification (NCBI taxonomy): domain Eukaryota; kingdom Metazoa; phylum Mollusca; class Bivalvia; order Mytilida; family Mytilidae; genus Mytilus; species Mytilus trossulus. The sequence goes on from NC_086374.1 coordinate 63,493,693, forward strand.
TTCATTCACTTATATTCTGTAGAATAGTTCAAATTAATAATTGTTTGGTAAATATGGATACATTTAAATCATTTTTCATATACATTACTAACTGTTAGTACATGCGGTTTATATCAACTTCAGTCTACGATTAAGCTCACAAAAGTGACTGTATAAGTCTAATGAATATTAGTGTGAGCGAACTTATTTCATAGAAATTATATGAATAATTGAGATCATCAACAATATTTAGAAAATACTATAAATTTTAAGTCGTCAAAACAAAATTAAAAAACACAATGGAAATATGTTTATTAAAATCATATCATTCGCTCTCAAGACTCAATGTATCTTTTTAACGAGTCAACGCAAATTCATAACGTATTATTTTCAGTGGGAATAGGTATTTACAACCAGTGCTCTATTTAACGATATCAGATGTATATTTCAATTTCAGAAAACAGCAGAAATTTCAGTCTATTAGATATTTGATATACGTAGGATATTGTCAAAATGTTATAAAAATTACTATTTAAAACCCATTTTATTTTACGAACCTTATCAATTTTTGAACGATTAATTGTTTTGATAATTACTTAGATAATCAATTAATCCTTTTCTACAATGATTTGTAATTGAAAAATATCCATGAGAGTTTCGCTCTCTGAACCACAAAAGAGAAAAGCAAGGTGACTGCATGTCGTCATTCAATTTTCATTAATATTATTATGTATTTCATTTATTTAGGGTATTATTATCAAGTCTTCAGTACAGTATAAAATCATTTCATTATAATTTATAATTTACTTACTGTTGTGTCAAATCAGAAACATAGTTCAAATGGTGAATTATATATAAGTTGGAATTGATATGTTTATATGGTAGGCTCCTTAGACGAGGTTTCGGAATTAAGTATGCTCTGTTTTGCAGCAAAGAACGTGAATGCGTCTTTAAACATCACACCTAGCTAAATGGACACCCCCTCCTTAGAATATCAGCTTATCATCGGATGTAAGAGGATCAATTATTACCATAGTTACTGCAATGAACCCTTTGATTAAAATCTCAACCAGATAATAGAATAATCATAGCGAAAATATTAAAACATGAAATAGACAGCCGAATGTCGATCACTACACCAACAATATTCAAAATAAACACCTCTATCGAGAAAGTTAATAATAGTGCTTAGGTTTTAGATTTTTTACATCCTGCACTTTTTGGAGATAAAGGTTAATTTTTTAACAGTGAGACTATGACATTACTATGTTTTTTTCTAACTTTATTAAAGAAAATATTTTAAACAACTGTTCTCTCGGTAATTCGTTATGTTAAACAGTGTGACGCAGTGCTCACTCACCAAAATGGTTCACATTGTTGCATCGTGGCTGGCGTCCGAATTATTTTTAATATTCTTGTGTATAAAACTCTTTATCTTTACGTATGCACAAAATTTGAAGAAAACACGACTATATTATAAACAGATATTACGGAATTTTTATTTTATTATCTTACAGAATACTATGTTGTATCAATCATATAAAGTGCATTTGTCAAATTGGAGTGTATATAGCTCCATCGAAAATTCGTTTTAAAAAATAACATGTAAACAAATATAGGTCGCTGTACAGCCTTCAACCCAAAGCAAATAGGTCAAGGATACAATATATTTGTAGAATTGTCGAATTGTCGAAAACAACTGAAAATATAATTGATATTTACCTTATAGTCTATAACAATTAAAATATTTAATATAATTAATTATAAATTTCCTGTCATCATAAATTCTTTTTTGAGTCAGCGATTTGCCGGATATGATTTCTAAATTGATAGTGATTTAGAGAATTAGCTTTTAAAATTGGTTCATAGTTCTTTTTTAATTGATAATGAATGTATAATTATTCAGTATATCAACGAAAAACAGTCAAAAAGAGTTAAAGCATTTAAATTTACATTTCACAATAATATTGTCATCCGTGATTGATATTTTAAATACAAAACTTTGGTCAACAATTACTTAAAGTTATGTCTTATAACAAGGTAAAGTTATTTGAAATGATTATTTACCATATACAACGTTGTTTAAAATCTAATTTGATAATCCAAATAAACAAAATATTTATACGCAAAAAGAGCCAAACCGGTTTAATAAAGAAAACAAAATGTGAAAGGTTGACGTATTCAGAGTCTCAACTTTGAAAGAAGAGTAACTTATGAAACCAACACTTTTAACCTATGTCTCTCGCACTGAAATATGGGAGCACTGTACTTATAAAGGCAGCCATTGTAATGGATCCTTGGTATTTATCTTAATGTTGTAGAAAATCTATTTTGAGATAAGACTTCCGACATTAAAATTTAAAACATAGACATGGTTGTTTAAAATACTTTCGGCTTACTTTCAAGCCGCATTTCTTTAATAAGGCATTATGTAGTGCTGTTTATGTAGCAGTACTTCCGTCTGTGATAATAGTATTATCAAGTTGATTTTTATGTGTTTTTTATCTGATAATTGAGAGAATTCCCTGATTAAGATAATACATTGGTTACCACAGTCTAATGGTTGTATAATATATAAGACGACTACTTCTTATTGAAATAGAAGTAATACATACATTATTTTTGATCTGTACTCTTGTTCTTAACAAAGCAATAAGTTTTCATAAAATAGAAATAGCGTCATTATCTTGTTTTTTCTCTAGTTTTCTAATTTAAAGTAAAAAGATAGGGGAAACAGTATCAGTGCTAGCACGTAAAAAACGAACAATGGTTTTATCTTGATACAACAATAAAAATGAATAACAATAAGATAACACACCAAAAGAAAAGCAATAGATTTTGATCTCCACTTACCTTTTCACCACGAATGTGACAACCGAATGAGCTGTTTACCGGGTGTGTAATAACATGAGCAGCATGAAGGATGCCACATGTGGAACAGAATCTGCTTACCCTTGCAGAGCACATGAGATCACCCCAAGATTTTGATGGGAGTCGTGTTGCTTAGTCTTTCGTTTTCTATGTTGTGTCGTGTGTTCTATTATTGTCTATTTGTCTTTTTCATTATTGGCCATGTCGTTGCCAGTGTTTTTTCGATCTATGAGTATGGCTGTCCCCTTTTATGATGGTGTGGATGCTTCCAAGAAGTCCTAAAACACAACTCTTTTTGATTTGGAAACAAGAATACATGTCGGTGATTGCTATAAACACGACAATGTCCAATACCGAGTGATAACATCGTTAATACCAATCATCGGTGATAACCGCTTTCTCGTCAAATGAATAATTTGTTGTGATGTTAGAAATAGCTTTTTCTGCTGCAAAGAACGAGAAGAGTCATGGGCATTCTAAACTGGCGATATTATCTGACGTGCCAATTATGTCACAGAAATGTTTAATTGATGATTTAATCCCAAGAAAGGTTGGTTAGCATGGCTAATTTGTTTAACGCAGTTTTCACTCTGTCATATATTTTTTTGTATTCTCGCCTTCAAAATAAAGTAATTTTTCTAATCAGCTTTCCTACTTGTAAGCACCCATAGCCAACGATTGTCCATTTCAGTACATAAAACATCCTCTTATTTTACAAATATTGCACTTTATAAAATTCAATTTTTTTATATTTATGTCTGTAAATACCAGAAATGCACTTTTGTATCCTTAATTAATTAATATTCTATGTTTTAATATTTCGTTTTTATGGAAAATCAGTTGGCGACGATTTTGTTTACACAAAAATTCATTCACAATGTACGTATTTAATTACTAGATTTAATTTCAAATTTGAACATAAGCTTATACCTTAAACTCAGAATTCTGATCATTAACACATTAACTATGAGAAGACAGAAAATACTACATCGAAGGCAGACGCCAACATGCATTGGAATGGACAGTTTGATAACAACTTTATTTTACTTTTTTGTAGAGAAAATTTTGAGAAATAATGGTGTGTTGAACATAGTTTTATGGCTAGCCAAACCTTTCGTTCATAAGACAATGTTTAGAAATAAATTACAACACTACATGGCAGGAATGTTGTAAACAAAACCGCTAGTTTATTTAGAACAGAAAAATGCATAAATGAATTATATAATAACAGGTAAACTGCAGAATAACAACTGATATATCGACAGCACAGGAAACCACAAACTGCGCGTCACATGAATGAATCCACTTCACATTGTTGCAAGAGTAACGAATGGTATAAACAGGAATAAATATGTACAATTATTTGACATTTAAGAATAGCTTGTTATTTTATTTCAATTTAAGATAAAAGAGTTATGAATGCTGCTAATTGAAGAATGCAACATAGATAGAAATGAGGCCAAGAATTAGTGGTGTGCATCCTTTAACTATTGATTTGAAATATAAACTAAACTAATACTGTTAAATTTATGTAATTGATTTCTCCATCAAATTAAATGATGACTCTCAAATTATAAACATATAATTGCGTGTTTCCCTCTTAGTCATTTGCATACGCCGCAGTGAATACCTTACTATCAGGAAATATGTTTTCTTCGAGTCGATTTAATCTTGACTGTTTCCACGGAATGTCTTGTAGCGTCTTCGTTTAATGAGATTGGTTAAATGAATTAATCAAGGGAAAGCATATGGAAATATTTTCTAACTATATGATGTTTTGCATGATATTTAGTGAAAAGATTAGGGGATAACAAAATCAAATATGGTGCGAACGAGTTCGTTATAAATGAAAACGATGTCTCATTATGCTTACATTGCATTTGAGTAAGATATACGTTTCAATCTTATAAATATGCATCGGAACAAAAACGAAAAATATCAAAGACTATAGTCGGTAGAAATCTTGTTGGTAAACTTTTTTTCAATCATCAAAAAAAGGGAACAAACTATTTGATTCGATTAAAGACAGAAAAGGAAACAAACATACCAACAAGATTTCCAAAGGAAAATACAACCACAAGATGTATTCATTCTACCGTAATCAGTAAATGTATGTATTCATCAAAGGCGAATTGCGCAGACACTTAAACCTAGGAATGATAGATAGAAAACAAAAACATAATCGATTGCTTACTAATTATTAGATTTTTTTCACCAAAACTGTCAGTCCAGCATGTTATTGACCATGTTGACGACTGAATAAAAAAAGAAACGTAAGCACAATGATCATATTTTAAATTAGGATTACTTAGATCTTTAAGACTTTTTTTGCGCCGCTCATTTGTTCATATCTGTAGCCCAAGTTAGGATCGAACACCTGAGATCACCGCCAGTGGTTATATATGAATATTTGTCATATCTAACCTATATAAAGGGCTTGTCATATTGCAAGATAAACCTCCAAGTGTTAAAGATCATCTATCGATCGTATAAGTCTTTTTTGGTTTCCCGTTGTTAAAGTTAATGTCTAATTGACATATGCAAAATTTGCAAGGGTTCCGCGGAACCTAGTGTCTTGTCTACTTTTGCTGTAAACCCCAGCAGAAAAACAAATAATAGTGCGAATGGAAATGGGGAATGTGTAAAAGTGACAATAACCCGATTACAGAGCAGACAACAACCGAAGACCACGAATGAGTCTCCCAAGAAACTACCACACCCGCAGGCGCCCCTCACCTGTTCTCTAAACAAATATGTTCCTTGATAACGGACGTCATACTTAACTCCAAATTATAAACAAGAAACTAAAATTAAAAATCATACAAGACAAATAAAGGCCAGAGGCTCCTGACTCGGGACAGGGGAGTTTAAACATGTTTTCTGAGATCTCAACCCGCCTCCTATACCTCTATCCAATGTTGAAAAAACAAACACACAACAATACGCACAGTAAAACTCAGTTTAAGAGAAGTCCGAGTCCGATGTCAGAATATGAAACAAAAAAAAACAAAATGACAATAATACATAAATCCAACAAATGGAAGTTTTTAACGAACTTGAATGGCTATACAGCCCTTGCACGGTCGGTGATACATAAATAACAACAGACTACTAGCAGTAACTGACATGCCAGCTCCAGACCTCAATTAAACTGAGTGAAAGATTATGTCTTCCTCATATGAATATCAGGCACAATCCCTGCAGTACTGTGGATTCATAATTATTCGTTGGATACCAATTTTCGTGGATTTCTTGGGAACATTTGAACCAACGAATGACAAATTTTCCTATGACTTGTATACAAACTTCGTAAAAACCACGAAATCAAATATCCACGAACATGTAAGTTTTCCTCAATCCACGAAAATTGGTATCCACGAAAATAAATGAATCCACAGTAATTAGGGGTTTATCATTATACCATCATGAAATATATGAGTAGAACATAACCCGTGTCATGCCAACAACTGGTTTTAGAATAAATGTGTTTAATATCGATGCACAGACTCTATAGGTGAATGAATATTAAAGCCAAAATATGCAATCTTTAATAACCAGACAACAGTATCGTAACTATATCCCTTCTTAATAAGTCTGTTTAAAGGTTTTGTTAGCTTTTGAGATGAATACTGACGTTTTTTGTGCTTTGTAAAGAATATTACCATAAAAGATTGAATGTGAAATACCTGAACGTAGAAAAACTAAGTCCATTTAAAAGTTAAATATGGAAAAAATGGAATTTTATTTTACAAAATTTACTTATTGATACTATTTTATAATAATACACAAGCTTCTGTCCAAGTTTGGTAGAAATCCGGTTTAGTTTAAGAAAGTTTTCGAAATTTCAAAAACTTTAACCCAGAGTGAATATTTGTGGACGCCGCCGCCGATGGAATACACGATCGTTATATCTCGGTGTTTTCTTTTTTACTAAAGTCGAAGGCTCGACAATAAAAGGAAATGAAGATATTCATTGTTTGTATGTCTGCATCTCTTTGGTTTTTAATATATAAAGTTTTCATGCGACTTCAACAGTTTGTTAATATATTGCTTCAATATCATTCGTATCTGTATCACATTAATGTAAGAATGTACACACTTATCATGATTATTTCAATGATTTAGAAAGGCATGATTAGATGTTAGTCGAATAATATTGTTTGTGCTTGATATATTTTATACAAAATACTGTCCCTGGTTGATTGAAGCAATTATAAAAGCTTATTTTCGTAATAAAAAATTCCCAGTTTCTACAATATAGCCATACCTTAACATATATAAATTAGAAAAGAAAAATTACGTTTTCTAATTAGGAAAACCACAATTTACAACGCAAGGTCATTGAAGGATCAATTCAATGGCCTTGAAAGTGCTTGTATATTTACAAAATAAATAGCTACGTATACATGTTTTCTATAAGCAACATGTGATCTACTGCGATGCATTCATGTATCGACAAAAAAAATTCATTTCACTGGATCAGATGATCAAGTCAACTTCTGTTCCGTAACAACATAATAAAAAATATGAATCCAGTATGCATTATATCTTGGAATTGTGATAACTTGTATTATGCTTTAATTACAAAACATGCTGTGTGTAGATTAAATTTCCCTGCATGATAATTGTTTCTTTTCAATTGCTCACCTTGACATTTACATTTATTTGTTAATAGCTACTACAGAAGGTAGCATGACTTTTCAAATTTCTAACTCGCATATAGGATCTTAGACAATCAATGTAGATTTTATACAGAAATTATAAATTACAATGCATAATTTGGTGTCTCTTTGACACATTCCCCATTTCCATTTTTCAAGTATGCTGCTTATGAACCTGAAATTTTGTTCATATCATATTTTTCACTAAAATGTTTTTAAAGTAGAATGATAAATGTATAAGCTATACTATGTAAAATGATAAAACATATCCTTTCATTGTCTGAAATCGTATGAAAAAAATATGTGTCTTTAAAACTACAAAATTTTACAGTCACAATAACTTTCTTAAAGATGGATGCAAGACTGAAGATTTTTGTCTGTCACTTCAACTTTGTTTCCTTGAACAATGGTTTTAGCTGTCTTTCTTTGAGATTTTATTTACCTCCCAGATATCCCTATCATTTCCCTAATATTAAATACAAACATAAAATACATAAGTAATTACTAGTATTACATGTTTTAAACATCTCCTTGTGTAGTTCACTTAACAATGCTTAATGTTCATTTGAATGGTGTCAGCATAACACATGTCGCATTTAGAAGTTATCATCAAGTTAAGAACGCATCAAACGCGTTATATATTACTTTTAAGTTTTTTTCTCCCGTAAATTCCTTTATGAAGTACTAGTTCAGATTAAAGATAAAGTAATTACTAAAACCAATAGTGGAAAATGAGACAGCAAATACCAAACTACACAAAAACAAAAAAGACATTTAGAGAAAGAACATTACAAACCTCATTCAAAAATTCAGTGACAAAAAGAAGGCAACTTTCAAACTGGTTTGTGTAAACAAGTTATATTGTTTACATCTTTTAAATAAAAGAGCAATCAATTGTATAACTTGCAATCAATTCTATATTTTCAAAGGCAAATTTACAGCTGTTCTTTTTTTCAAAATTAAAGCTTTAATATATTATAATAAATGTTCTTTTTAGCTTAACTTGTTTCAAACTAGTTTAAACCTCAGTGTGAACGTGATATTTTTTTACCATAAATACATATCAGACTACTTGTATGTTTGCATCCAAGGTGTAAACTATTGCTTTGTGTTTGCGAGGTAAGTAACTGACTGATAGTATTGATATAGCCTGGGATCCTGGGTTAAAGTTACTGCAATACGAAGCAAATATTTGACCTTGACCAATGGCTACAATCAGTATCATAAATGGCCAAACGTTTTGGGACTACAAAGTTTATCATTAAACGTATTTCAACAATATTACATTCAGATTGAGAATCTTTACGTTCCTGAAAACTTTTGAAAGAATTTTGAACTAGCGATATTCTCTCACGTGCCAAGTATGCCCCAGAAATGCTTAATCGATGTTTTATCCCAAAAGATGCAGGTTAGCATTGCTGATAGATGTCAACGCAGTTTTCACTCTGTATTATATATTTCTGTTTTTATTTTTATCACAGACAAATATTCTTGCTTCCAAAAAAAGATATTTTTTCTGATCAGCTTTTCTACTTGTAAGCACCCATAGTTAATGATTGTCCATTCTAGAACATGATTCATCCTCTTGTTTAACAAATATTATAATAAATAATAAAATTCACTTTTTTCTTCAACACTTTTGTTTTACTTATGTCTGTGGCCTTGTAAATAACAAAAATGCATGATATATACACTTGTGTAGCCTAACTAATATACTATGTTCAAATATTTGTGTTTGTAAGGAAAATCAGCTGAAGAAATTTTTACATAAAAAAATGGATATCTTTATTTAATGATAACTCATTTGTACCATTTGTTCTTTTTTAAACTTGAACATAAGCTGACACCTTAAACTCAGACCTTTAGTCATTAAAATAGGACCAAAAGTAAATAGTCAATTGTACTAAATAAATAAATAAACATTACAGTAGATGTGAATGAAGTAAATAAAGACAACAGTAGTATAACGCTATTAAATGTCATAAATCGTTAGAAATCAGGAATCCGTATTACAAACTTAAACCGAGGGAAACACATCAACTATAAGAAGACAGAAAAAAGTAAGATGAAAGCAGACGCCAACATACATAGAAATGGACTGTTTGAAGTTTTGTACAGGACATTTTGAGAAATAATGGTCTGCTAAACAAGATGTTATGGCTAGCCAAACCTGCCGCTCATATGACAATTTTTAAACATATCACCTAAATTGTATCACTAAATGAAAGGAATGCAATATAAAAAAACGCAAAAATATTCAACACAGAAAAATGCAAAAATGAATAATATATTAGTACATTACAACCAGTAAGCCGCAGAATAACAACGGATATCTCCCATTAACGACAGCACAGGAAACCACAAACTGCGCGTCACATGAATGAATGCACGTCACATTGTTGAATTAGTAGCAAAGGATATAAACAGGAATAAAAAAAAAGGTATAGTTATTAGATATTTAACAGCATGTAATTTTATTTAAACCTAAGATAAAAGAGTTATGAATGATTCTAATTGAAGAATGCAACATAGATAGAAAAGATGCCAATGATTAGTGATGTGCATCCTTTAACGTACTCATTTGAAAAATAAACTTACTTGATCCTGTTAAAATTAGGTAAATGATTTCTACATCAAATTTAATGATGACTCTGAAATTATAAACATATAATTGCATGTTTCCTTCTTAGTCATTTGCATACGCCGCAATGAATATCAGGAAATATGTTTTCTTCAAGTCGATTTAATCTTGCCTGCTTCCACGGAATGTCTTGTAACGTCTTCGAATAATGAGATTGGTTAAATGAATTAATCAAGGGAAGGCATATGGAAATATTTTCTAAATGTATGATGTTTTGCAGGATATTTAGTAAAAAGATTGGGGGGTTAAACAAAATCAAATATGGTGCGAACGAGTTCGTTATAAAAGAAAAAGATGCCTCATTATGTTTGCTTTGAATTCGAGTAAGATATACGATTCAATACCTTTACTTTACATTGGGAAAATGATAAAATTTCCATAGACTATAATCGGTAGAAATGTTATTGTTACCAACAAGGTTACCATGGGAAAACACAACTACAAGATGTATTCACTCTATCGTAATCGGTAAATTTATGTATATATTGTGTACAAGTTGTAAGGTTGTACAAATCATGATTTGCACAGGGATTTTTGCACAAGTTATAAGTTTTTTTTACACATACCTTCTTGCACCAGGTGATACAGGTTTATCTTCTAAATTGTATCAGTGTAATGTCTTAAATTCAGTTGTATATACTTCAACCAAACATTTAGTGCTATTGTTTTTGTCCTGAAACTGGAAATGAGGATACCTGAACGGTTTTAATTATAATTCTATTTTTCTCCTTAATCCAAAATCATATCCATGATTTTATAATCTTGTTGTATCAATGCTCAGTATAAGACTTATCATGTAGTAGAAAATATGACAGAAATATGCAAAACAAAAGATTGTGTGCTTGCCTCATTCTTATGTGTAAGGTGGTCATAAAACACGGACAACTTGTACAAAACATCTGTACAACATTACAACTTGTACACTACATATACATCGAATGCGAATGGCACAGACACTTGTTAAACCTAGGAATGATAGATGGAAACAAAATATTGATCGATAGCTTACTGACTATCAGATTTTTTTCTCGAAAACTCTAAGTCTAGTTATATTATTGACGGTTGAATAAAACAAGAAACTGAGGAACAATATTCATATTTAAAAGTGAAATTACTTAGATCTTCAGGAACTCGTTTAACACCGCTCACTTGTTCATTTCTCTAGCGTAAATGAGGAGCCTTATCAGTGGTTATATTTTGTCATATCTAAATGTTTTCTCATTTAAAGAATTTAGTGTCGATGGCAGATCTTTCAACTGTTTGTAAAGATGTAGCTTCACTATGATTCTTATCTGCATCACAGTTATGTGAGAAAGTACACACTTATCATGCTAATTTCAATGATTTCGAAAGGCATTAGATGTTATAGAAGGATTTTTTTTTAGTAATTCAAATGTTACGTCACTTTGTGTGCGTTGATGTCTTTTGCTAACTCGGCTGTGTATTTTTATGTGCTGGTATAGGTTGTTTTATGTAATGTATCGGTTTTTATTCTGTAATTAGTCACCATTTCGGTTTTATCATGTATATCTATTATACATTCATTTTATAAATAAAATTGAGAATGGAAATGGGAAATGTGTCAAAGAGACAACAACCCGATCATAGAACAGACAACAGCAGAAGGTCACCAACAGGTCTTCAATGCAGCGAGAAATTCATGCACCCGGAGGCGTCCTTCAGATGACCATTAACAAATATATATACTAGTTCAGTGAAATTAACGCCATACTAAACTCCAAATTACACAAGAAACTAAAAATAAAAGCTGTTTAAAAGTATGAACTATTCTAGGCAGAAAACCCTGGTCGTATTGGGCACAACTTTTTTGAACTTTTGGTCCTCAGTGCTATTCAACTTTGTACTTGTTTCGGCTTTGGAACGTTTTTCATCTGAGCGTTACTGGTTAGTCTTGTGTAGACGAAACGCGCGTGTGCCGTCTTAAATTTTAAACATGGGTTATGTAATGTTTTTCGGTTGTGTCCTGTGATAAGTTAATACTTCAGTTTTATCATGTATATCTTTAATATAGTCATTTTATAAAATTTACTGTTTGCAAAAGTATAAATTATTCTAAATAACAGGGATGTTCTGGTACCTAACAGAAAACCCTGGCCGTTTTTGACACAACTTTGTTTTGAATTTTTGGTCCTCTATGCTGTTCAACTTTGTTCTTGTTTCGGCTTTCAAACTTTTGTATCTGGGCGTCACTGGTAAGTCTTTTGTGGACAAAATGCACTTCTGGCGTATTAAAATTTTAATTCTGTTGCTTTTGTTAGCTATTATTCGTGTGTTTCTCTGTCCTATATGTTCTCCCATTTATTTGTATTGTAGTCCTGTTATGTAATGTTCTCATTTTAATGTTATATTTAACATTGTCATATAAGCGATAGGTTTGGCATGGCACAAAACCAGGTTCAACCCATCAGTTTATTTCTTAAAAGTTATATTATAGTTTGTTTCTATGTGTGTTACATTTGAATGTTGTGTTTTTGTTGTGTCGTAGTTCTCCTCTTATATTTGATGTGTTTCCCTCAGTTTTAGTTTGTAACCCGGATTTGGGTTTTTTTTCTCGATCGATTATAAATTTCGAACAGTGATATACTTCTGCCTTTATTTATACAAATAATATTGTTTATGCATAAAATATGCTATGCAAATTACTCTCCCTCGTTGTTTGAAGCATTTATAAAAACTAATTTTCGTAATAAGAAATTCCCAGTTTCTGCAAAAGCCACACATTATTATGAATTAGAAGAAGAAAAACACTTTACGTTTTCTAATTAAGAAACAACAATATACAATGCAAGGCTATTGAAAGATCATTTCAGTGGCCTTGTAACTGCTTGTATATTTACAAAATAAATAGGTACATATACATGTTGTGTATGATTAGCGTGTGATCTACTGTGCTGCAGTCACGTCGCGACACAAAAATCGTTTAACTCGATCAGATGATCAGGTCAATCCCTATCCCGTTACAACACAATAAAAACTATCAATTTACTATAGACTATACCTTGGAAATGCGCTGACTTGTATTATGCTGTTATTACAAAACATGCTGCATGCATATTCAATCTCTCTCTATGATAATAGTACCTTTATAATTAGTCATCTTAAAGTATAAATTAATTTGTGAAAAATATGGTACAGCTTCCATAGGCATGTAAAAAAGGTAGTTTATGGTCTTTCATCCCGTAACTGTCATGTATGATCGTCGACAATCGATATATATGTTTACAGAAATTTGAAAAAAAAAATGATTTCTTCTGATCTTATCAATAATAACAAAATGAAGGCACATCAAAAAAAAAATCCTGAAAAATAATTTTATCATAATATCGGTACTGCAAAAGAAAATAACTAACATTTTTATATCGTCTTTAAGAACGCTCACTGTTGCTGAAAAAAAACTCAAAATACGGAATTCGCTGTAATAGCAATCAAGCCTCCCTCGACTTAAGTCTTCATAGAAATGACGAAACCAAGAGAAATCATTCAAATTATGTGGTACTCTTAATTAATAAAAAAAAAAAGAACGATTAAAATTGTCAAATCATAGGGTTTGAGGTAATTAACACGAGTTGTTTGACCGATACGATATGTGTCACTGAACAATACGACTCTTTTTTGTTCTTTTTCTCTTGGCTTATATGTTCAAATGGATTGGCAGATTTTGAACATCGATGGACTATCGTGCCTCTGATAAATGAAAATATTCATCAGCGGGATTACTCCATGGGTTGTAGGGTCAATTGTTTCCTCCGTATTTTCAATTCGTTATCTATGTATTAGTTATCCCTTATTCATTACCTTTTCGTTACTTGTTCATCGCGTTTTATTCGTTTACTTATTCGTTTTGTATTTCTTATTCATTATTCCTTATTAGTTAATTATTACTTATTATTCATTACTTATTCCTTCTTCCTCATGCGTTACCGTTTTATTACTTATTCCTTATTCCCTTTTCGTTACCGTTTCGTTACTTGTTTCTTATTCGTGAACGTATTTGTTTTTTTTTTTTTTTTTAATATTTTGCCCCTTTTGAATACTTTCTTTTCTCTTCTTGGCTCTGCTGAACGATACTAGTTCGATTTGTAAATTTCCCTGATAGCGCGTATGTTGCCACGCTCAACAGATACTCTTTTGCTTATTCGTTCCTAATTTGCTTTTTTGAATGTGTTGCTTAGTTTTAATTATTTGTCTCTGGTGTAAGTTATTGGTTCGTAGAGTGCAAACTATCCTGTTCGCGCGTGTGCATCCGTTTCCACGCTCAACAGATACTCTTCTACTTATTCGTTCCTAATTTGCTTTAAATATGTTGTTTAACTTTAATTATGTGTCTCTGTTGTTAGTTAATGGTTCTTAGAGGTGAAAATACCCTGTAAGCGCGTGTTTAGCCGTTTCTGTGCTCGACTGATACCTTGTTATTTATTCAATTTTTACACGTTATCACTTTGTCAAGATTTGTTTTTAATTCTTTTCATGTCTTTGGTGTTAATTCAAGTTTTGGTGAGTTAAAATAACCCTGTTAGCGCGTATGTACCCGTTTCAGTGCTCAACTCCTGCCTCTCTCACTTCCACCATTGCATTGTCCTTTTCTTGTTTCTGGTGCTAGTTCGTGGCTCGTAGAGGTGAAATTTTAAATTTGAGAGCGTTATTAAAACAATATCCTAGTTGTGAGTTTTTTTTTTATTCATTCAGAACTAAAGCTCAAACACTTCGCATAGTTTTGAACATTTCAAAGATCCGAGTCCCGGTAATATAATAAGTTATCAAAGGTACCTGGGTTATAAATCAATACGACGGCCGCACGTTTCGTCTACATTAGACTCATCAGTGACGCTCAGATAAAACTAGAGGCTCTAAAGAGCCTGTGTCGCTCACCTTGGTCTATGTGAATATTAAACAAAAGACGCAGATGGATTTATTACAAAATTGTGTTTTGATGGGGTGATGTGCTTGTACATCTTACTTTACTGACGATTCTTGCTGCTTACAATTATCTCTATCTATAATGAACTTGGCCAAGTAGTTTCAGTGGAATATTGTTAAAAATTTACTGTAAAGGACAATAACTCCTTAGGGGGGTCAATTTACCATTTCGGTCATTTTTTACTTATTTGTAAATCTTACTTTGCTAGACATTATTGCTATTCACAGTTTATCTCTATCTATAATAATATTCAAGATATAAACCAAAAACAGCAAAATTTCCTTTAAATTACCAATTCAGGGACCGCAACCCAACAACGGGTTGTCCTATTCATCTGAAAATTTCAGGGCAGATAACTCTTGACCTGATAAACAATTTTACCTATGTCAGATTTTTTCAAAATGCTTTGGTTTTTGAGTAATAAGCCAAAAACTGCATTTTACCCCTATGTTCTATTTTTAGCCGTGGCGGCCATCTCGGTTGGATGGCCGGGTCAGCGGACACATTTTTTTTTTAAACTAGATACCCCAATGATAATTGTGGCCAAGTTTGGTTAAATTTGGCCCAGTAGTTTCAGAGGAGAAGATTTTTGTAAAAGTTAACGACGACGGACGACGGACGACGGACGACGGACGACACGATGGACGACACGACGGACGAAACGACGGACGACGGACGACGGACGACATGACGGACGACGGACGCCAAGTGATGCGAAAAGCTCACTTGGCCCTTTGGGCCAGGTGAGCTAAAAAAGTTAGAATTTCAAACAAGTACAAAGTTGAAGAGAATTGATGACCCGAAATTCCAGAAAGTTGTGCCAAATACGGCTTAGGTTGTCTATGCCTGGGATAAGAAAATCCTTTGTTTTTCGAATAATTCATACTTTTGTAAACAGTAAATTTATAAAAATGAACATATAATTGATATTCGTGTCAATACCGAAGTACTGTCTACTGGACTGGTGATACCCTCGGGGACGAACCGTCCACCAGAAATGGCATCGACCCAGTAGTGTAAATAGTTATCAAAGGTACCAGGCTTTTAATTGTATACGTAAGACGCTCGTTTCGTCTACATAAAATTCATCAGTGACGCTCTGATCAAAATAG
Source organism: Mytilus trossulus (assembly GCF_036588685.1). NCBI lineage: Eukaryota > Metazoa > Mollusca > Bivalvia > Mytilida > Mytilidae > Mytilus > Mytilus trossulus. Next base: position 63,509,896 of record NC_086374.1, read on the forward strand.
TTAGAAAGCCAAAACAAAAACAAAGTTGAAGGGCATTGATGACCCAAAATTCCAAAAAAAGTAAAAACTAAAAGGTAAATGGTTGTTGAAAAAACTTATTTTGTGAGATTTTCAGATCAAATATTGATTTAAATGGTAACTGATTTCTACTTCTCCTGTCCATCAACCCAAATGATCACTGTCAAATTCAAAAATGATTATTGTGTGTATCCGTCTAAGCTATTTGCATACGCCGCATTTAATTCCTTTCTAACAAGAAACATGTTTTCTTCATGTCGATTTAATTGTACCGGCTTGCACTGAATGTCTTGTAGCATTCTCATATCATGAGAATGGTTAAATGAATTAATCGAGGGAAGGCATATGGAAATATTTCATTAGTTCATATGTTTTGCAGGATCTTTTGTAATAAGATTATGAGGTTACATGTACAATATAGTGCAAACAAGTTCGTTTTAAAGAAACAAGATTCATATAAAATTTTGCATTGATTTTGTGTAAGACATCCGTTATATATACATGTTATACATGTGAACATAAATGAAAATCTTTATAGATATATATGTTGAAGGCCGTACTTTAACCTATAATGGTTTAATTTTTAAATTGTTATTTGGATGGAGAGTTGTCTCATTGGCACTCACACCACATCTTCCTATATCTATATAATCGGCTCCGTTTTCGTAGCCAACATTTTTCCAATTATAAAAATGAAACAAATCTAAACAGAAACAGAAACGATTCCCTTCTTTAATCCAGATAACATAATATTTAAAAAAATATTTCATTCGAAAACCGAGTGTAATAAACACATATACCAAAACGATTAACTTAGTAACAGTCAACCATAATAGGTATTCACTCAATCGTTATCAACCCAAATTAACTATCATGAAATATTTTATTCTGTAATATCAAGAAGAGGTGGTGTGATTGCCAATCTGACGGTTATCCACAAAATGCAAAGTAACAGAAGTCCACAACTACAGGGCATCGTACGAGAATAATGAAGAGTATGCTAAAAAAAAGTGTTCAAGATGACAAAATGTCAATCAAATTATAAACGAGGAAAACGAATTTACCTGACTGACACTAGAAAAATAATAGAAAACCAGGATTATGGCATATATTTACTGACGACAATCATTCGTTCACATGTTCGTTGGTATTCCATTTATAAGTAAACTGATCGAATTAAAAAGAGAGATGGGTTGTGATCGCTACACGCTAATTCAATCCGGCTAACAGTACATGTCCTGGTCCATGTGAGGAACTTGATTGCTGGTTACCTTTTTTCATGTTTGATGTTCAATTTTTAAATGTTCCATATGATAGTTATCAAAGGTACCACGTTTATATTTTAGTACATCAGCGTTTCTTCTATATAAGACACATCATTGACGCTCTGATCAAAATAGTTCGAAAGCCAAACAAGTACAAAGTTTAAGAGCATTGAGGATCCAAAATTCCAAAAAGTTGTGCCAAAAATGGCTAAGGAAATCTATGCCTGGGATAAGAAAATCCCTAGTATTTCGAATAATTCATACTTTTGTTATCAGCAAATTTATAAAAATGACCAGATATTTGATATTCATGTCAACACCAGAGCTTTTCTTTTTAAAAATGGAACTTTTTTTTTTAGTTAAATTTTGTATCATGTTTTGTTTTAGACTTGTGCTATTTTGGGCTTGGCATATCGTGTAGAAACGTCATGATGATATAATTATGTGTTGACATTGAACTGTCTAGTTGGGCTTTGTGCTTTTAGAATGCTGGCTTAATGACATAATATTAAATGTATATCCTTTCATTTATCAGTATCATTTTATTGTGCTTAGTTCAACTTTTCTGTGGTCGTTCGATACAGTTCTGCATCACAGTTGTGTCAAAATAAAATCACAAAAATATTGAACTACGAGGAAAATTCATAACGGAAAATCCCTAATTAAATGGCAAAATCAAAATCTCAAACACAGCAAACAAATGGATGGGCATATTCCTGAAATTGTACAGGCATGTTCTTATGTAGAAAACCGTGGATTAAACCTGGTTTTATATCCAGCTTAACCTCTCACTTGTATGTAGTCGTATAAAATTCAATTATATTGACAACACTGAGTAAAATAAGACACAGACATAATAGGTAAAAATGTCATAAATATGGGCATTTCAGTCAACATTGTTTTAATCTTAATTACTATAAAAACAAACAAAGACGTAACAAAGAAGAACAATATGGCATATAGACCAGGCATATAAGTGTCTGGATGACAAAATGACAATCAAATCAAAAAAGACTAAAAACAAAAAACAAAAAAAACATTTTGTCTGACTAACACTAGAAAAAGAAAAGAAAACCAGTATTATGGCAGACATTTGCCAACCATTGATTAATATTTACATTGGTTTTTCCATTTATAAGTGAACTGATCGAAATTAAAAGGGAGAGGGTTGTGATCGCCAAATCATCCCCGATACATGTACATTTCCTGGTCCAAGTGAGGAACTTGATAAACGGTTACCTTTCTTCGTGTTTGATGTTTAATTTCTAAATGTTCCTTTGAAGAAAAAAAAATCTTGCTAGTGGAACTTTGATTTTGAGAATCTCTGGTAAATTGTGTGTCATGTTTATTTTTAGATTTGTGCTTTTTAGGGCTTGGCATATCGTGTAGACACGTTCTTGTGATAAATATTATATGTTGACATTAAGCTGTCTTGTTGGGTTTTCTGTTTTTAGAATGCTGACTTAAAGACATATACTATTAGATGCATTTGTTTTCATTTATCAGAATCATACGTCAGTGCTTAGTTCAACTGTTCGATTTTCCTTCAATACAGTTCTGCATCACATTTATATAATAAATTACCCTCAGATCATACTTATCTTAATGAGGAAAGAATTGCAGCTAAAGATGCTATTCAAATAGAATTATTCATGTGTGGCATATTTTATGCACGATTATACTGTCTCTCGTTGATTGAAGCATTAACGCTAATGTTCATAATAACGAACTTCTAATAAATTTCTCAAATGTGTAACATTAAATACCAATATCTTAACATATAAAAATCCACCTTTACTTTTTCTAAACTACAAAACGCAACTTATCAGTTAAGTTTATAAACTAATCAATTCAATAGCATTGAAAACTGGTTGTTTATTTACTAAATGAGTAGGAACATATACATGTTTTGTGTAAGCACCATGTGATCTGCTGTGATGATTCCATGGCACAACACAACATTTATTTAAATCGGCCAGATGATTAGGTATATTACTATCACATGTCAATATATAAAACTGACTATACCTTTGAATTATGATGACTTGTATTATTAATTGCAAAAAAAAATGATGTGTGCAGATTCATTCTCCCTAAATGATATTTTTTCTTTAAAAGAACTCAGTTGAAAAAAAAATCAATTTGTTCAAACTCTAGCTTGCATTGCCTTGCATTGAAGTAAGGTTGCAAAAACCTGTAACTGCAATTTAGGACTGTAGACGATCGAAAATTATGTATAAACAGGATTAGCAATTGTAAGGCATATCTAAAACACCACAAATGATAAAAAAAACATCAAGAGTGATAATGCCTAAACAAACAAACAGTTAGAGAAAAGTTTTACATTAATACTTGTTTAACTGAACATGAGAACTGCTTGTATGTATTTACCCACATTGCAGACTATTTTAGGTTATTTACTATATAATGTAAAGTGGAGGTTCGTGAATTTTCCTCCTAGATCGGTATGATGTACTATTAATATGGCATGGGTTCCTATGTCGCTGATGTACATAAGTTGGGAAACATGCGGAAACAGATATTCGACCAATATCGCAAGCTACTAACGATATAAGATAGTGGTAAAACGTAGAGAGACAAACGTCTTCATTACACGCAAATATTAACATCGATGACTTTGAGATTGATTAACTTTGCGTTCCCGAAAAATATTGAAGATGTTACATACGAAGGAGTTAAACGAACGATATTCGTTTATCGACAACTTATCGAATGAGTTGTGCATGTACGTTATTTATATCATATATCAGAATTCACTTTAAAGGCAACATGTAGCGCTGAAAAACAAATACGTAGTTGAAAGTTTTGTTTAAGTATACTTTTTCGAATTATCAAAAATATTTTTTTTTAATTTTTGGTAGTTTCTGATTATGAACCCTTTAAATGCAACAAAAACATGGGACATTGACATTAACTCTTTAAAAAAGTTTGTTGTGACGAAATTTCAGATTGATTTTATATAGTCGTATAAACTTCTCGCTATTGCTGTCTTGACATATAATTATATATAACACTAATTACTAGTATTAATTGACTAATTATTCTTCGTTGTCAAGTTCCATGGCCCGCAAAGTATGTTCCCATAATTGTTATCTGAAAGTGAACTGTTCACTTTTAAACCACTTTGCATAATTGTGTACGGGTAATTATGGTATAGCTATTTCTTGAATCAAAAAATGGTAGGATCATTGTGTTGTTCGTTATTATAACGTTCTGGCACTACATTTTGCATCGCGTTCCATTCGGATTCTTTTTTTCATATCCGCTAAACGCCTCCAATGTCTACGAAAGAATCTTAGAAGGAAACTGTTTAACGCAAACATCCGAAAGTAATTTGAGTAATTATATCAGTTCCGGCTCTGGGTATTTAACTGTCGATAGTACGTAAAAGTAAGCTGAAAATAAAAGTGGCAAGTTGGTTAAGTCTATAAAGACGGGAAATATAGAAATAAAGCTATCAGTACTCTCAGTATACACAAAAATAGTATAAGTAGACCATTCCATAAGTGTATGGTAATTGTAACTGTTACCATACCAAGATAGTCCTAAGCCATTTTACTGAGCAGAAGACCAAATAAATCCGTAGCACTTGATTTTGTTCACCTTGCCGTTTTATTACTGTATTTCCTTTGTTATTCATGTATTCATTTTATAAAGTAAAATTGAAAATTTAGAAAATTATGTTTAAATCGTTGTTGATATTACTTCCTGACATGGTCATCAACTTTAATATGTATTTTTTTTTAACCTGATCTTATAAATAATATAATCTGAAGAACTAACCATTAGATGACCGCAAGTTTCTTGCGGATGGTCTGAGAAAATAAAATCATATCTCTATACTTGAAAGTTATGTTCAGGTACATAGATATACTCTTTTTTAGACAAGTTCCTGTGTGGATGATGTATAAATGGCAAGGAATTCATCATCACCGTAATAACAATTATAGTGTTCTATTCATTGTTTATCGAATAATCGGGTTTATTATTGTATATTATATTTATGTTTGTAAATAACAAACTTTAAGGCAACAGTAAAATAACGGTGTTCAAAAGTCATAAATCGTTTGAGAGAAAACAAATCAGGCTTACAAACTAAAACGAGGATAATATATCAACTATAAAAGGAAAACCAAGTATCAACGGGAACACTGAAGTGTAACACAAACAAAAGCCAACATACATAGAAACGAACTATTTAATAACAACTGCTATGTTTCTGACTTGGTACAGGACATTTTAAGAAAAAAGGGGTTTTTAACCTCGTTTAATGGATGAACAAACCCCTCTGTACAACAGTCATATATTAGCAGATCTCATGGAATACTCTAACGAAAAAACATTTTAATATCTTTGTTCTTAAAAGATGTTTGCATGAGTATATTTATTGAAGAACTCTATTTATATAACAGGCAATATAAGGGATGCTATTTTGCACTCGATAATATCCGCGTATTTATCATGTTTATACGAAATACTGTCGTTTATCAGTCAAATGCTCAAGAAATTTCTGCGGCAAAATTACACTGGTATGACCTCTCAAATTTCAACAAATTGTGCATAGATCTAGTTTTAGACATGAGGCTATCTTTTATTCGATGGTGCATTTGTTTTTCATAACACAGTAATGCTTTAATTATAATATATCCAAGGTGGAAAATTTTGTATAACTGTTTTTATAAACAACCGCTCTTCATAATAATTACATTAGATGTATGTTTCATTATAATACTTCATTCTAATTGGCTAATTGCATATCATTTGTAAAAAACTGTCTCTCCAGTGATTTTTACTATTATACAAAAAAAAAGGATATTTACATCAATTACAAAAACTTTGAGACCGTATATGCTATTATATATCAATGAGATAACATATAAAAGAGGTCATGGAAAAAAAATAAGGTCATTTGAACCTGTATTTTAATTGCACAAAACAAGGAACAAACATCGAGGATTCAGAAAATGCTGTCAGTAATTTAAAATAAGTTGCATGTGAGCTATGGCAATTTAAAAAATGGTAGAAAAACATCCGGTTCTTTTCAGTTCCTATTATCAAAGTGAATCAGTTTTAAAAAGTTTCTTTTTGTGAGGGAATTCGATGTTTGCTATACCACTGTTCAATCCAGCGCACTTTATGACAATACCACTATTATCAATTAGAATGATTGTTTTTTGCGGTGTTTCAAGAAATTATTTCACTTTGAAGTCATGTATTATTTGTGAAACATTTAATGTTTGAAAAGGGTGAATTTTCTGTATAAAGTCAATAGTTATATAGACTTTTGAAGCCCAAACTTTCTATTGCCTAAAATACGCAAATGAAAGTTCCAAAAACTATATCAATAGAGAACGACATGCTTACGAAATTATGGCAAAACTTTTGGTTAACAAATTTTTATTCATTATTGCAAAATAATTAACTTAAAATATCTGACATTTTCTCCCTACTCAATTTACCCCTATCTCTTGTTTTGGTGTGGACCGGTCATTGTTATTGAATTTTATACTGCACTCATTCTATTTGAGCAGACTACATGCGTTGACCATATATATTTCTATGTCATATACAGTCACTGACCTAATATCACTTTTCCTCATTAATATTTAAATAGAAATTGTCGAAATTATATGTAATTATTCATACGACCTCTTCGACCTGTTCTTGTTTCCAATGTAAACAACGATGCATTTAACGACTCACACTTGTTTCTTTTACAATTTTTGGGAAAACATATTTCACTTATTAATATTTTTTGTTTGCAACCTATAAATCATTGTTTTATGTTTATTGTTGATATTTTAGTCTGTAAACAAAAGAAATTGTTCACCATTGATTGCGTTTTTCAACAGCTAATGATGTACATTTCATCGTGTTGTATATTTCTCCGCCTGTGTGATATGAGGCTTTTTTAAAGGGGGATTTCCCCCAAAATTTAAATCAAAGAAATAACATTAACACACTAAATAACAATTGAAAATGTTGACATATCAACGTCCGATATGTCAAGTCAATGCACTATTATTGTCTATTTTTTCAGTTTGATTGGTTTAAGTTCTTATCAGTGTACCTTCAAACTGTTTATGCTTTTCATACATGACTATTGGTTAAACCAGAACGTGCATGAATGTGTAGAGTAACTTAAATGACCTTCAAACTGGACACTGGACCGGAGTCCATTTTATGTTTTATCAATGGAAATAAAGGTATGAAAAGTAAGAATTGCCACTTCTATTTTCACAAAATTTCCCATATACATTTTTGTTTAAAGCCTGTTGCGGAGAAAAAAGGCGAAGTTAACCATTAAGACGTTTAATTCCATTAAACACGTATTTTTTCGAAAGGAAATGCCAAAATACATTTAACGCACGGCTTCGCCAAGTAAAATTATTGTTGATCTGAACAAAAAAAAATAATTTCAGTCTCATTTGAATATATTAATTACGATAAATCCCAAACTTAAGTAGCCATTAAGTCAAAATATGTCCGATCTGCCTATATTTGCACATCAAAAGTCAATACGATCGTCTTAAGGTCAATTTCGTCTACCTCACAAAATCTTGTTAGGCACTATTTTTTATAATGGGATTATGAATAAATCAAAGAAACTGTTTGTGGTTTACTAGTATATATCCTGCAATATTTAATCGCATGCCAATTTCCAATACACAAGGTTAAGAATTATACTAAAATAAAATCCTATTCATCGGTAACACGAAAGAATCTAGAGTAACAGGAATTGCAGAGATGACAACACGAAGGAACTTTATTTCAATACAATTCCTTTGTTTGAAATGTTTAATAAAAATGAAAAATGCCTCATTACAAATTGATCAAAAATGATTTGATTGTCCGAAAAACAACAGTGGACAACACTATTTGGGGTTGAATATTTCATTGGAAGACATATATGTAGGAGCGTAAGATTGGCAATAGTTGGTGCATTATGTACTTTGTTTAAACTGAAACTTATAAACTTTCCAAAGCGTTTATTAGATTAAAATATAATTGCCGGTGAATGATAGAACCAGAAAGTTAGACATGTTTTTCCTATTTTGTTTCATATATGATAGAACACTGTTAAAACATCAATGCATGTCGTGCTGTATTCATTAAAAATAAAAGGTTACTCGTGCATAAAACCTATTAATCTCATACGGATTATTGATAGATGTAACGAGGTTTATAATAAAGATATAGTTGCAAAACATGTTAAACATCATTATTTCCTTAATCAAAGGAAAAAATCGGCATTCCAAAACATATCAAAAAATAATTATATATGATTTCATCATTAATTTAATAAATAAAAATTTAAAATGTAATACTTAAGTCGATGATTTGATCAAAGAATCTAATTACAGCAGAAATCTAATATGAATAAATAAAATATGTTTTGAGAACATAAGTATAATTGTATATGATTGCTACGATTATTTATGGTATTTTGACCTTTGATAGAATAAAATTATAAACCTGGAGAACGTTGATAAGACGAATTTTTATAAAAATAAATATTTTACAAATTAATTTCTTTGTCGATTTTGTTATAAGGTCTATATTGATTTTAATTTAACACAATTATTGTTCATTAGAAAATAATAAAATCCTTAATTAATTATTAACTTGTAGGTCTTATATTTCATAAGAAGGAGGAGCAAAGCTATTTGTTTACCCCAACACCTCGCAGGGCATAAATTTGTGATTGGAAACACCTGGATCATATTGATCAATAGCATAGGTAGATTTTTAAAAGAGTATATAGGTTAGGGAGAAAGAGTCAGGAGGATCTACAATACTCACAAATTATTTGTTAATTGATGTCTGTAAATGTTCATTTTTCATGCTCTTCAACGTTTTACTTGTTTGGCTTTATAAATATTTTGAAATGAGCGTCACTGAATAGTCTTATGTAGACGAAACGCGCGTCTGGCGTACTAAATTATAATCCTGGTACCTTTAATAACTATTTGTAGATAAATGTGTACATATGAAGTCTAGGTCGATTATTTATATTTTTAAGGGAAGAATTAGAAGCAACAGTGGTAAGATAAAAAGAGGGATGAAAGATACTAAAGGGACAGTTAAACTCAATATCTATACTAGTAAAACCATTTGAAATGTACCAATCAAACGAATCGTTGCATTCAAAGAGAAACACCATCTGTTCGCCAAAAGAATTTGAAGGCCTATTCCAAGTTTCATCGTTAGCTCAAGTGTCTAAAGAAAATCTGGAAGCACGAGACACAGACAAAACTAAATATCCGATGTCGTTTTAAATTCGGTTAAATCTTTTAAAACTCGTATCTGGAATCAGCACACAATCAGCTAGGGTACGCCTTTACCGATATAAGCACAATTTTTAGATACATGTTTTGCTACGGTGCCGCCTTTGGGCCTGTCCCAAGTCAGGAGCCTCTGATCTTTGTTAGTCTTGTATTATTTTAATTTTAGTTTCTTGTGTACAATTTGGAAATTAGTATGGCGTTCATTATCACTAAACTAGTATATATATATGTGTTTAAGGGCCAGCTGAAGGACGCCTCCGGGTGCGGTAAATTCTCGTTACATTGAAGACCTACCTGTTGGTGACCTTCTGTTGGTTTTTTTTCTATGGTCGGGTTGTTGTCTCTTTGATACATTCCCCATTTATATTCTCAATTTTATTTGGGTATAGAAACCAGGAGCATTTAATATATCTTTTTTTTTAAGTTTCTGATGTTCTAAGAATTAAATAACATGTATGCATGCATGGTGTTTGTTTTATAATAACGTTTTCATGATAAAAATATTGCAGTCTTTTATGAAGGAAAGGGAATTGGGATCTGTAACTGTAACTGTAACATTTTCAAAGGAAGATTTGATAAAAACTATTAAACAATAATTATATGTAAATACAGTAAATACAGTAATTACATATAGCTATAAAATGTCGACGTCTCTCAAATTATCTAAAAAAAACCATTTTGATGCGTATTATACTGTAACTTGTGTATGGCTGTGTGCCAGTTATGTTGAAATCTAATAATGATTCTTTGAAACTTCATAGTAAATTCAGTGTGCTCGCTATTATTAGATAATCTGCTAAGTAGTACACATCTGTGTATTCATTGAAATACGAGGAGACTGTTGTGAAGGTGAAGGGTAAGTTTCATTCAAATATTCTTTCAAGACAATAGTTATCAAAGGTACCAAGATTATAATTTAGTAGGCCAGTCGCGTTTCGTCTATATAAGACTCATCAGTGACATTCAAATCAAAATGTTTATAAACCATACAAGTACAAAGTTGCAGAGTATTGAGGATCTAAAATTCCATAAAGTTGTGCCAAATACGGCTAAGTTAATATATGCATGGGATAAGAAAATCCTTAGTTTTTCGAAAAATTCAAAGTTTTGAAAACTGGAAATTTATAAAAATGACCACATTATTGATATTTATATCAACACCGAAGTGGGCTGGTAATACCCTCGGTGACGAAACGTCCACCAGCAGTACGTGGCATCGACCCAGTGGTGTAAATAGTTATTAAAGGTACCAGGATTATAATTTAGTACGCCAGATGCGCGTTTCGTCTATATAAGACGCATAAGTGACGCTCAAATCAAAATTATTGTAAAGCCAAACAAGTACAAAGTTGAAGAGCATTGAGGATCTGAAATTCCAAAAAGTTGTGCCAAATACCGCTAAGGTAATCTATGCCTGGGATAAAAAAAATACTTAGTTTTAAAAACAGGAAATTTATAAAAATAACAACAAGTTATCATTGATATTCATGTCAACACTTAAGTGTTTGGATTTTTTTATAGCCGCGACCGACATAATGCAGTAAGCAAGTGTGAACGGTAGTTAAGGTAACATAAAAATGTCCTTCGAACATTATTATTTCTTCCCGACACATTTATTTCTTAAAAATTTAATTTTAAAAGACCAACAAAGCAAAACATTTTTATTTTCAAACCATTTTCTACTTAATTGCGAATTAAAAAATGACCGATCATCAACGACAGTGTCGCAGGAACTGAAAATAGGCAAATATTGCAGTTATAATAAGTTACACGATTCTCAAGTGTGCAACAATACAGTAAACATGAAAACGATAGTTTTCCCCCGTTCTGCTGTACCGTATGTATCGGACGTCGATCGAAACTAAAACTTAATTAGTTAGACAGAAATATAGAAACCATGAAACAGGAAAACGATGAAAAGAATGAATAGTGTGATTGAAATTTATTGTTATTTAAATATAACTCCGTAGAATGTCAGCATTTTGTTATCTACTATTCTAATTACTTTGGTTTACAAAATTTTGCCTGTGAGCGACATTATTAAGGCCATTATGTCACATAACCATAGGCAGTGATAGGTTTATGGCAGGTCGAGGAGTTCAAAAGAGAAAATTTATAGAAATCATTCTATTTCTTTTCAAAGCCTCATTGAATAGATAGACCGATGCCTAATTTTCCTATACATGTGGGTCTTTGTGTTATGGTGATTACATTCGTAACGTAATAAACAGATAAAACAATGTTTACATTTTTAGGTTTTGAACAATTGATTTGGTAAAATGATTTTCAACTTTTACAAACCAACGGTTAACTACGGAAGCTGGGCTGACAGATTTAGCAGTACTTGGACTTTTCTACTTCTGTTGATATTAGCACTTCTGACTGTGTGTCGCCACTACAAAGGACCAAATTTTATTTGCAAAACACCACCTGAATTTTCACGACATTTGAACGACTTTACTGACGAGTCATGTTGGTTATCCAGACAAATTTTACCATCTGAATCATTATTACAAGGATCTCTCTCAGGTTCAGGAGATCTAAATATGATGGTAGTAATGGATGACAAGGACAGTGCAAACGAAGACAGCAGACGAACCCTGTACCAGTGGCTTCCATTAATTTTATTCCTGCAGGCACTTTTGTTTTTGTTACCCGACATCATTTTAAGGATTTGTGAGTCAAGTTTTGGGTTTGGATGCCAGAAGCTTTCAAAAATGATACAAGACTACAGGCAATATTCTGCAGACGACCGAAAATATTTGGCAATAGAGATAGGGTCATATCTTCATCAAGAGTTTAGTGAACGTTTGCTTAGGATCCTACCTTTTGGTATTTTAACAGTATTACTAGCCTTCGTGAAATTGTTGTTTTTCGTCAATGCAGCTACACAGTTGATCATTCTAGAGGGATATTTATCACCCCAAAATGTCACTTCTTATGGTCAATATGTATTCGAAAGTATAATCAACACCAATTATTCAACAATAGCGTATTCGCCTGTATTTCCACGAGAGGTATTGTGTAACCGTAAATTTCTTCAAGTGTCGAATGTGCAGTCGTACATGTTTCAGTGTCTAGTACCGGTCAATGAATTTAACGAACAAATCTGTTTCTTTGTTTGGATCTGGCTTCTGGTAGTTTGTATAGCGGCCGGTACCAGTGGGATGTTGTTCCTTGTAAAGTCATTATTACCTATGGTGAGACAAAGGTATGATATTACTTTCATATTATCATTATTTGTTATCCGATGAAACGTGTATACTAGTAGTTAGCCGCTATCCATCATAGTTTCCCGTTATTTCCAGTGACAGTCTAAGCTCCCTGTCCTTCATCTCGACCGACATACATAGTCATTACAGAGCGGGACGTAAATGACAAGGTACAATAAGGGCCCTTCGTCCTGAATATAAATGAAAATAGTCCATACTTGAACAACTGCACGTGCTACCGTTAAAAATTAACGTTTACTCTTTACTACATAAATATATCAAAGAATCTCATCATCTAGATACACATTTCGTTCCTAAATCTTTTTGCGATTAGTTTTACCAGCTTCACATGGTGGTTGGAAGAGTTTCAGAATTTCGTAACATGAAACTCCGGGTCATTTATCACAATCATTTTTTTCTTCTTTAAGTTTTGCCACGCTATCAACATTTTTATTTTAAATTTTGATTCAGAATATTGTTTTTGGTCATCTGCTTGACCATGTAATTGGGGATCAGATTTTTATTTATGAAAACAATATCCCCCAACATGAAGTTAAATGGTCGTTCACTTTTTTATTATTATTTTTTTCAGATACATTAAGAAGTACCTGAGTATGTCAAATATTTCTGTCACGTCAGCTGAGGTCAGTTCTTTCAGTGGTACTACGATAGGGCAAGATGGTATCATAGTTTTAAAAATGATCGGCGATATATCATCTGATATCTTGGTAAAAGACATTGTCATTCAAATCTGGAATATTCATAAATCAAAGGAACTACAGAATATGGTATCAGTACAGCAAACGCCTTCGTTTCAAGAACATATCACCGGAAGTGCTTCGGGTGGTCAACACATGACCAACTTAACGCCTGCTGCTTCCCCTGAAATGATTGCGATGGAAAAAACTGGCGTGTAACCATTGTATAATCAACAATCAGTATCCACCTTTATATGTTCAAAAAACTCATTCATATAAAACATATATATATATTGATGTTTATATATTTATAAGCATGCATTTTTTTAAACATATATCATTCAACGCGTTGAGACTCCTATCATATTGGAAAGCAAAAACTTTTTATAACTTACTTATCTTATGTAAACTTTTTAATTGTAATTCGGTATAACTCACTTATTTTATATAAACGTTTGTTCTTTTTAATTGTACTTTTGTCTTCTTTTCACAGAAAATGTGGTTTTTTTTTCTCAATTCTTTACTTGTTTGTGTTGAAACAACATAAACTGACAAAACTTAGTCTTAGAGAGCATACACTTTTGTCGTGGCTAATTACAATGAGCGTTTTTGTGTTCTCTGCTGGTGTGACTATTCAGGGATTGCAAGACATTATGTGTTTGCCTTTCGCATTACGTAATGGCAGATCCAGAACTTTTCCTAAGGGGGTCCCGCTGACTGACCTAAAGGGGGGAGCGCTCCAGTCATGCTTCAATGATTCCCTTTACAATCAACCAAATGTTTCCCACGAAAGGGGCGCCCCCCCCCCCCCCCCCTGGATCCGCCTATGTGCCAAGAATCTTTTTTAAGTTGCAATTATTTTGATAGTATTGATCACTGTTTCATATTAAACATAAGAAGGAACTCAAATATGTAAAAGATTGACTTCTACAGGAAAAATATTGTATACATATATCTGCGGCTTTTATCTGCTACCAGATGATCGTGTATAACACTACAGTTGTGTACACCTGCTTTATCATGACTAACTTCAATCTTCCTCTTGCAATGGAAATTTGAACTTTTTAGTTAACACGATGAAATACCGACCGTGCAAGATCTTCATGGCTAGTTTGATTCGTACACGCTGAAATGACTCACCTAATTAATTTTATGTTGATAGTAAAAATAAAGTTTTATTTAAAGTATCGCATTCACTTATCATGATCCAAGAAAATGAGGTCACTGTTAGATAAGCCCATATGACACCTTACAATAATGTCATACACCAAATAAATTTGACCTATTACCTATTAATACAAGAAACAGACCAAACAATGAAAACTCTTCATTAACCAATGAACCATGAAAATGAGATCAAGGTCGGGTAGTACCTGCTAGACAGACATATATAAACCTTATAGTCATTCCAAATGTTACAACTGAACCATGAAAGTTAGGCCATGGTCTAATTGAGGGGACAACTGCAAGTTGAACATGTACTGAAACACCTTGCAATCGTTCCTACACCAAATAAAGCAGATATATTGCTTCTAGAATCTGAGATATGGACTTGACCATGCACGAAAATGACCTTGTTCCCTGATTAATTAAATGAGGTCAAGGTCAAGCGAAAACTGTCTAATATGCACGAGGACCTTGCAAGGTACCGTCACATACCAAATACAGAATAGAATAGAACAGAAAGAAATAATTTTAATTCAGGGTTACATGAACATTACAAACATAACCGACATTATAGTCACGATAACAAACCATACAATATTAAGACATATAAAACATATAAAACATACACATTATACATACAAAGACAGCTATATTGCATATATGCGAAAATATTCATATATAAGCAGCTCATTCCACAGTGTAGCTCCAGGATATTACCTAAATGAATGAAGTCCAAATTGTGTTGTTCTCTCCTGTAGTACTTCAACAGTCTGTTGCTATCTTAAAGAGTAAGGCACATTTTTAAAATTAATAATATCATGGAGATAAACTGGTAACTCTTTGTGTAATATTTAAAAAACTTTTATTGCCATCTTTCGTGGACGTCTTATTTTTAAAGATAAGTAACACTTCTATCAATCATAAGAGAGAAATCAATATTATAAAGGAAGTTTATTGTCGAGTCTGCAACTTTTGTTACAGAAAGCTCGACATAGGGATAGTGATCCGACGGCGTTAGCTACCTTCTTAAAAGCTTTATATTTTAAAAGGTAGAAGACATGGATGCTTCATACTTTGTATATAGATGCCTCATGTTATGAAGTTTCCGTCAGTCACATGTCGAATGTCCTTGACCTCATTTTCATGGTTCAGTAACCACTTGAAAAAAAAGTTCAGATTTTTTTGTAATGTTAAATAAGTCTCTCTTATTTTAAGTAATAGGATAACTATATTTGGTATGTGCGTACCTTGCATGGTCCTCATGTCCGTCAGACAGTTTTCACTTGACCTCGACCTCATTTCATGAATCAGTGAACAAGGTTAAGTTTTGGTGGTCAAGTCCATATCTCAGATACTATAAGCAATAGGTCTAGAATATTTGGTGTATGGAAGGACTGTAAGGTGTACATGTCCAACTGGCAGGTGTCATCTGACCGTGACCTCATTTTTATGGCTCAGTGGTTATAGTTAAGTTTTTGTGTTTTGGTCTGTTTTCTCATACTTTATGCAATAGGTCTACTATATTTGTTGTATGGAATGATTGTAAGGTGTACATGTCTAGCGGGCAGATGACATCTGACCTTGACCTCATTTTCATGGTTCATTTATCTATTTATCTAATACTATATGCCATAGGTCAACTATATTTGGTGTATGGAAATGTTTTATGGTCGTAGGTTTTATCTGACCTTGACCTCATTTTTACGGTTGATTTCTCAGTGTTAAGTTTTTGTGTTTTTGTCTGTTTTCCTTAATAAAATTAACGGTACCAATTTTCCTGCACCAGATGCGCATTTCGACAATACATGTCTCTTCAGTGATGCTCTTAAACTATAAGCAATAGGTCAACTATATTTGTTGTATGGAAGAAATGTTAAAATGTCTGCCTGGCATGGTTCATCTGACCTTGATTGGTCAATGTTTAGTTATCTTGGTTAATGTTAAGTTTATGAGAAAGTTGTAATAAAGCTTTATATTTAGGACTAGCAACATAATATCAATGATAAGAATAGAAGACGAGACATTTCAGCGTGTGCACTCTTGTTTCAAGTAGTAACTGAACCATTCAAATGAAATCAAGGGCAGTGGACTTATGACAAACGAAACTTCATAACATAATAAAGGCATCTTCTTGTATATACAAAGTTTGAAGTATGCAGGTATTCTACCTTCTGAAATGTTTAACTCTTTTTTTAAGTAATTGATTAATAAGTCAATGTTGCCATCCCTGCACGGTTTGCGCCTTCCTGCAACAGTTGTCAAAGGCTTCGCAAAAATTATAAGCCTCCCCAAGTCGTGATTCAAAGTCTTAAAAAACTCAGTTAAGGTGTCAGGCTTAGGAGATCTAAAAGGTAAGCACACTTAACAACTCACCATTTTCAGATTGCTGACTAAATCTAAAATCATTATTTTCAGTATAACTTTAGAAAAGTCTGACGAAAATATTCAAGTTTATATTGATAATTCAAAGTAGCTGCAATCAAAAGGTTAGTGTCCGACATTGCACACGTTAAAACTCACTGTCAAGTTGCTGACCATATGATAAAGTCATTCTGTATTTGGTTGGACTACCAGACAAGCTGAATGCAATACATTCCCCACTTTTGGGTGAGGGTATAATCTCCCTATTAAGAGTCTATCAAGGACTTCTGCAACTTGCTTTTCTGTTATATCAAGTCTTACTGGTCGATTTTGCTGCTCTTAATGTTCATATCATGGTGTGTAATTGTTTGACATATTTGTTCACCTACATCCTTTCGATGCTTTTATTTTGGAACTGCACAAGGTCTATCCACTGACTCCTTTGTAGTTGTATTTGATAAACTGTTTTTTCTTGTGTTGTTCTGTTACAATATTGCCAAATGGTATCGCAAACATGTTTTAACCAAACATATTCTTCAATTGCTGGTCATAAGCAAAGAGCATCTAATCAAATGTGGGTTTTTTTGTTACTGTTTGCCATACAACATTTTTTTCAATTGTTTTATTAGGTCTTTCCACTTTTCGTGGAAAGACCTATTGTTTTTCTTCTGATTATTTTTTTTTTTCTTCTGCCGTCTGAGATGCTTTTTTGTTTTACAACATATCGAATGGATGTTTGGCCAATGATGTTGTTTAGTAATGGAGGTTTCAAAACTCACCCTGTGTGACCGAACACTTATTCTTATAGGAGTTATCTCCCCGCGTCCCCTTTTTCTTGTTATCGCTATATCTCAAAAACCAAATAGGATTTTTACAAACTGTTTTCACCAAATTGTTCGTCTGCTCTTAAGAATAATTTGATTTACTTTGACTGGGGTGATCAGAAGACATCTTATGGGAGTTATTTCCCTTTGAAAATTTAAAATAAACGATATGTTGGGTTAATTAATACAGTATAAGTTGTAGAGGCCTACAGTCTTTTGATATGAAGTCCTTGGTCCATATAAAGGAAATTGAGGTCAAGGTCAAAGGTCATGTTATAAATTTAGAATTTTGCTTGTTATCGTTATTCAAAAGAAACTGTAACAGTTGATGGTATGATATGTTTGCAAAATCACTGTTTACAATAAGGCGCAACTTCAACTTATTCAGTCGAAATGTTTTGGTTAACCCTTATAGGAGTTTTCTCCCCTTATGTATTTGAAATCGTTATTTCTCCACAACCATACAAGTGATTGACCTCGGACCTTCTAATTTGAGTTCACTGACCCATGACCTTGAAATTGAGGTCAAGGTCAAAGGTCAAGGTCATGTTATAAATTTTGAATTTTGCTTGTTATCGTTATTCAAAAGAAACTGTAACAGTTAATGATACGATGTGTTTGCCTAATTACTGTTTACAACAAGGAGCAACTTCAACCCATTTATGTCGAAGTGTTTTGGTCAACCCTTTTAGGAGTTTTCTCCCCTTTTGTTTTTGAAATCGATATTTCTCTACAACCATACAAGTGATTGACCTGGGGTCTTTTGATTTGAGATCATTGACCTATGACCTTGAAATTGAGGTCAAGGTCAACTTGACGTTCTAGATTTTGACCTTTGCTTTAAATTTGTTTTTGTTCATTATAAAAACAATTAAATCTTCTGTATATACCTATTAATCTTATTTTTCTGTATCAGTTGAGGTACCAAATTACATCAACAAGGAGTGACCCTTTCTTACCCTTTTTTTATAAATTTCATTCTTATTATCGAGGTGGAAAGACCTTCAATTGTTCTCTGAAGAATTGGTTTTTAATTATAAATTAGTCTTTTTATTATTATTTTTCTTATTTAGTCATTGAACCATTTAAAGATAACTGAAGAGTAAAGTTGTCCATTATTGAAAGCTGTACATGAATCTTTAACTAATTAAAGCCTTCACCTTTAGTTCTCTCATCCTTATTTTCAAAACAAGAAATCATACACCAAGATGTCTCACCAGCTTTACTGATCATGATTAAGTTGTTAAGTCTTTTTGATCCAGGCTTTACTCATATTAGACAAACACCTTACAAGTATCCATACAACCAAATAAAATTGAACTACTTATAAATAATACAAGTATCTGAGAAACAGACAAAACAACAAAGACTAAATGTTGACCAATGAACAATGAGCCCTGCCAGGTCAGCATGTTTACCTAAAACCATAACATATACCAAACATAGTTGAACACTTTCTTTATTTATAAGAGATGTAAACATAATCACGAAACCTTAATACAGACCAATGAATGATAAAAAAAGAGGACAAGGTCAGATGAACACAACAAAACTGATGTCTTCACCTTAAACCATCCTTCCATACACCAAAAAAATAGTTGACCTGCTGTTTATAGTACATGAACATCTCCCTAATCACTACAACTTTAAATCATGGGATGCAGTGAATGTTTAAATTTTCAAGTTTTTATATACCGGTAATAACTACAACAAGATAAAATAGAAAAAAATTATATAATTTATTTCAGTTTCCTGCAGGATATTGCAAATAAATGTTCAGGAATGTGCAATTATTTGAAATAATTCATTTATTTCTACAGGAAACTGGGAATAGGCAAACAAAAAATGTCACGGAATGTGCATGTTAAAAAAACCATTTGAAATCCATAAGCTTTTGCATGTAGAAAAATTCCAAGTTGTCTAATAATAATGGTGACAGCTACAATATTCTGTTGCAGTTTTTACCAGACATAGAAAATGTCCTCTAATAAAAAGACTCCATAAACACAATATATGCAAAAAATTTGCATTTCCTCATAATTAGTTCAGTATAATAAAACAATTATGGTCTACATCATAAGTCAATATAACCAGGTGCTCTGCAGCTTTATACGACCGCAGAAGTCATGAACAGTTTGGGCAAGTATGGACACAACATTCAAGCTTGATACAGCTGTGAATTTGGATTGTGATCACATGTTGACATAATATGAGTTTCTGACAGAAAACAAATGTCAAGATCTAAAAAATCTTTTGCTCAATATTGTGCAATAAAAGATTTCTTCTTTTAAGTTTTTAAAAATTTGAAAAAAAATAAAATGAAACAACTACCACCACTCCCACCACCCTTTTTTTGCAATAAGTCCAAAACCTGACGTTTATACATAGTATACAAGTAGTGTAAGGGAGGTAAATATGAACATATCCAACATTGTATGCTAAATGTTTTAGAATTACCTCCCTTACACTGCTTTTAAATTGTCTTAATTGTCCATTGACCAGAAATACCTAGTTTTTTCCCCTTTTTGTCCCCAATTCCAAGACATTTGATCCTAACCCCCCAAAGTCAAAACTAACCATCACTTTATGGTATGGAAACTTGTGGTTTAATTTCAGAGAGATTCATACACTTTAACATATTAAAGTTATTGTTTGAAATATACAAAAATTATCATTTTGGGCCCCTAATTCCTAAACTATTGGGACCATAACCCCCAAAATCAATCCCAACCTTCCTTTAGCGGCATTGAACCTTCTTGTAAAAATCTATAGAGATGCATATACTTAAACACAAGTTATTGTCTGTAAACTTGAAAAAGTTTCTTTTTGGCCCTTTTTTGGCCCCTTCTTCCTACATATTGGGGAAAATTAACCCCAAAATGAATCCCAGCCTTCCCTGTGTTGTATAAAAACTTGTGGGACAATGTCAGAGATGTCCATACAGTTACCCACAAGTTATTGTCTTGAAACTAGAAAAATGCTTGTTTTGACCACTTTTTGGCCCTTAATTCCTAGTTTGTTTGACCAATAACCCCTTGAAAATATTCGTAAGGGTTCCGTAGAACCCATTGTCTCGCCTACCTTTGCTTTAAATTGCAGGCAGACAAAAATGAGGAAAAAAAATAATGAAAATATTTCTCTTGATACTTTCTTTTGATTGTTAGAAGCTTCTGTCCAAGTTTGGTAAAAATCCAGGATAGTTTATGAATCTAATAAATGTTTTAAAAACTTTAACTACAGACTGTTATAATGTTAACTGGAAGAAAAGCTAAGTCCATTTATAAGTAAAATACAAATACACAGGTACAAATCCAGTATAGTTTAAGAAAGTTATTAAAATTTCAAAAACTTTAACCACAGAGTGAATATTTGTTTTCGCTTCTGACAACGAAACTGACGACGACAGAATGCAGGATCTCTTAGTCTCCCTTTTTCGACTAAAGTCGAAGGCTAGAAAATAAGTCCCAACCTTCTACTTATGGTATTAAACATTGTGGTACAATTTCAGAACAATTGAAATACTAATACACAACTTTTTGTCCTGAAACTAGATAAATTCTGTTTTTTGGCCCCTTTGGGCCCCTAATTCCTAAACCGTTAAAACCATAACCCCAAAAATCAATCCCAAGCTTCCTTTTGTGGTTATAAACATTGTGTTAAAATTTTACTGATTTCTTTTAACTTATTCAAAAGTTATTATCCGGAAACAATCCCTCTTCGGACGACGCTGACAACGACATGATACCAATATACCAATTTTTTTAAATTTTGCAGTCCTATTAACCGTAAAAAAAACCTTTTGCGGTCAAAAAGAAATGTTTAAATCATTAAAATTTCTTTTACCTACAGTCTCTTGGAAATTGACATATTCTCTGTTTAATCATTTTGAATATTTATTTCTAATGGAGGTCATAATTGAATGATAAATCATGTTATAACTCTATAAACTGTCACTTATATAAGAAATATAAAAAAACAAGAATGTGTCCTCAGTACACAAATGCCCTACTCGCACTATCATTTTCTATGTTCAGTGGACTGTGAAATTGGGGTGAAATCTCTAATTTGGCATAAAAATTAGAAAGATCATATCATAGGGAACATGTGTACCAAGTTTGAAGTCGATTGGACTTCAACTTCATCAAAAACTACCTTGACCAAAAACTTTTACCTGGAGCGGGACAGACGGACGGACGGACGGACGGACGGACGGATGGATGAACAGACGAACGGACACACAGACCAGAAAACATAATGCCCCTCTACTATCATAGGTGGGGCATAAAACACAAAAAATACAAATTTAAATCAAAAGAACTATTCATCACAATCATTAAATGTCATCATTCTTTAGCCATAAGATCTTCAATCACAGGGCCAGTGTGCTGTTTCTAAGACCACCTCAAAGTCATTCTTACTAAGTCATTGATTACTTGGCCTGCTATCATGAATTGTATCACAGAAGTTTTAAGTTCCCTTCCACCATATAAATCATTTAGGCATTGGAAATTGTTCTGCATATGATAAAGGCTCTAGATCTTGATCTTCAGGCTCTATTTTATCTTGACAGCTATCTTTACTGCAAATACATGGAAAACAAGTTGTATTAAATGTTATCACACACTAATGATACCCAAATATGAGAATAAGTAAACATGATAATCAAGAGCAATGAATGTGATAAAACATCATATGATGTTGACATGAATGTTTATCCTTGCTTATTTTGGCAATCAATTGGTCTTCAATGGAATAAAAACATTTATTAGAAACTTGTTTCCAGTAATTCAAAAAACTAGTTTAATAATTTCGACTTACCACTCTAAAAAACAAAAGCACACTGAAGAAAATTCGTCTTTTTTTTCCCAGTTTTGTTTAATATGCAAGTACTGTTTTCTTATACATCAGATAAATGAAAGATTTTAAGAAATCTGTTATCTTACTTTGCAAATATTTTTATTGTTTGGTTATATTTCAAATGCCAATCAATGAAAATCTTTACTAGCTGTAACTTACGTGCATTGATCTGTTTTATTTACAAGTTTGATGGTCTTGGCTAAAGGTTCAACATTCCTTACACTACCAAAGAAATCTGTTAGTAAGACTTTGTTTGGGTCTCTGGCAAATAAATCTGTTCTAGTGGCTACTGTTGATATACATAAATTCTTTGGACAAACTTTCAACTGAAAAAATTGACACATTTCTATTATTTTTCTATACATTTTAAGGTATGAATTAAAAGTGATTGTGGGGTACAAGTCAAAGATGCAGTTGTGTCATGACAAAATATTTTTCTTCAGTGATTTACCATATTTTTAAATTGTGTCATATTGAAGTCTAGCCAGTGAATGGATTGATGGATTGAATAGTTGTTCATTTTCTAAATCATGACCAGTGGCATTCAATAAATTGATGTTCAAAAGTAATATATGTAATTTATCAAATAAGTCTTTTTAATATATATCTTAAATTTAAATGCAACATATAAGATTAAAATGTTTTCCTCAACTTTATCAATTACATAAGACAAATTTCTACTCAATATACAGAAGCAACAAACTAGTGTTGGGAAAAACTGGATGGATTCATGTTATATTTTAATTTTCATTAAATACAAGGAAAATAGTGTAAACAAAACCTGAACCAAATCTTACAAATGTTTAATCTTTATTTGAATTCCGAATGCACCAAAATTGTCTTTCAAAATCATATACTGTGAAAGTACTTTAATTCGTGGGTATCAATTTTCGTGGTTTGAGCAATATTTACATGTTCGTGGGTTTTTAAATTCGTGAATTTTAGTGTTCTAAAAAAAACAATTTGAAAAAATTAAAGCCTTTAGACACGATGGAATGTTACAAATAGTCTGGATTGAAGGAAATTGCAAAGTAAACATTGACCTGTGTAAATCGTAGTGACAACACTAATAAAGTGATCAACAGATTAAAGACCATCAAAAGTGTAAATTAGGCCATAAACATGTCACCTAAAGAAACAGTAACATAAACAAATACTATAAACGTATCATGAATTTTCAAATAGTTCTTATCAAAATCAAATCCACCATAAAATTATTATTTCCCATGTGTACGAGAACTATGAGATATAAAATCAACTCTTCATCATACTAGCATATCAATACCAGAAATTTGACTTTGGTCGACCCAATTTTTTTTTATGAAGTTTAAAAGATAAAAAGTTGTACAGTTCAGGTTATTTAAGATTAAATGGGTATAATCCTGCATGCAGGTGTAGTTCTGTGACTGCTACTATTTAAGTATTCTAAGATTTGGCGTTATTCAATACATTCTCTAGATCATATCAGTAGTCAAACCTACATTGGAATCTTTCCATGTCTTGATTTGGACAATGGTTGTTTTATTTCTTTGGACACTTAAACTCGTGGATAAAGTCATCCACGTAAACCACGAAAATTGGTACCCTACGAATAAAAGTACTTTCACAGTATAGTTGATATCAATTTTTCATCCAGAACTTTTTAGGAATAGTCCAGTTTGAAACAAGTGTGAAGATAATGATATATGTACATTTGTATTTAAAGTTCAAAACTACTTACAAATTGTCCCATAGTTTTTTTACTATCTGGTGTCACCTTGTCCAGAAATTCTAAAGCATAGTATGTGTATCTGTCAATTACATATACACCGATACTAGAGTCTACATGATGCTGAAAGAAACAACATACACATTTTAACTTCTTTTTTCATTAAGATATCATACAATTATTTAATTTAACTTAATATCATCCAATATATGTTAATGTTGTGTATTATCATATTTACATATATATTTTACAAAAAATTCTATTGGGTAACACATTATCACATGACATGGAGTAATTCATTTAATTTTCATTTAATTGCAACCATTATGTAGGTTCCTGTCTTAAGTCATATTTCTTTTTGTTCATTGTTTTGTACATAAATTTTCAGGATAGTTTTCTTGTTTGAAATAATGAACATTTGTGATTTTGAGGCCTTTTACATATCAAAATGCTGTATGAGTTTTGCTATTTGTTGAAGGCCGTAAGTAGACATATAGTTGTTAACTTCTTAAATAATCTATGCTGTGAAATTGAATTTCTGTCTTGCCAAAATAAATCTTTAAACATGAAATGGTCGAGGTTATATGGAATTCATCATAAATGACATCTCTTTGTCTCTTGACAAAGGGAGACAACAAAATTTTTTAAACACTTTTATAAGTCACTTGAGAGAATTTTTTCCTGCATGTAACCAGGGACTTTCTATACTAACAGGATAAGTCACTAATAACGATGTCTATATAAATCATCAAACTGATCTCGGCCGTAGTTGAAGTCACATGACTTTAAAGCAAATCATTTCACATTTACGAAGTCTTCTTCATATTGACATAACTATATGTTCAGGTTTATCAAAAAATTGTTTTAATGAAATTTTATACATTTTGTCATTGCAAAATGTTGTTTTTAAATATTGATCTTTGAACTTTGAGGTATTTGCTCGTTGAATTTTCAGTAGCTGCCATCTTGTTTGATATGGAAACCATTTTACACAACTGGGATGTTCTTTAAAATGATACGTTTAGATTTAATAATTCATCATTCTTTCAAAATCTTATATTTTTTGTCATCGTAAATGGCTATCAATCAGATTTTATATTAACAACTAATAATAATATAACCAGTTGCTTTGCAGGGCGCAGCATTATACGACCGCAGATGTAGAACCCTGAACAGATGGGACAAGTATGGACACAACTTTTAAGTTTGATACAGCTTTAAATGTGGATTGTGATTAAAAAGTTGACACAACATAGGTTTATGTCACATTATGATTTTGGACCCTTTGGACCTTAATGTAGACCAATTTGAAAACTGGACCAAAAATTAATAAATAGTTGACACAGCATAGGTTTCTGACACAGAATAAATGTATTCAAATGAACTTAAAATTTTTGTTTTCTCTTAGAGCAATTCACTATGCTGTTGAATATTAATCCTCTCAAAAAAATGTTTGAAGAAATTTTCTTTTTATTTATGAAATTTCAAATGAGAAAAATTGAACCCAATTTTTTAATCACATCCCCCTTTCCCTTATTCCAAAACTAATTTCAATTAAAATATTCTAATGGAGTTTGCAACAATTACTACTCATTTAAATACATCATAAAATATTACGATGTAAAAAAACTGCTTGTTATCACTGAATGGTAAAGATTATTTAAATTTATCAGTTGGTAGTAAAAAGTGAATATACATTGTATATTGTATATAACAAAGATTTAAGTTGATTCTGGACAAAGAAAGATAACTCCAATTAAAAAAAATTCTTGCAGATATTTCTTGCTTACTATACATGACAAAGAAAGATAACTCTTAATTAAAAACAATTTGCTATTTCACAATATTGTGAAATTAGATATTTCTTGCCATTGCACAATACTGTGCAATTGAAAAGACTTGCTATTGCACAATACTTAATATAATAATTTTAGATCCTGATTTGGACCAACTTGAAAACTGGGCCCATAATCAAAAATCTAAGTACATGTTTAGATTCAGCATATCAAAGAGGCCCAAGAATTTAATTTTTGTTAAAATCAAACTTAGTTTAATTTTGGACCCTTTGCACTTTAACTTAGACCAATTTTAAAACTGGACCAAAAATTAAGAATCTACATACACAGTTAGATTTCGCATATCAAAGAATCCCAATTATTCAATTTTTGATGAAATCAAACAATGTTTAATTTTGGACCTCAATTTGGGCCAACTTGAAAACTGGGCCAATAATAAAAAATCTAAGTACATTTTTAGATTCAGCATATCAAAGAAACCCAAGGTTTCAATTTTTGTTCAAATCAAACTAAGTTTAATTTTGGACCCTTTGGACCTTAATGTAGACCAATTTGAAAACGGGACCAAAAATTAAGAATCTACATACACAGTTAGATTCGGCATATTAAAGAACCCCAATTATTCAATTTTGATGAAATCAAACAAAGTTTAATTTTGGACCCTTTGGGCCCCTTTTTCCTTAACTGTTGGAACCAAAACTCCCAAAATCAATACCAACCTTCCTTTTATAGTCATAAACCTTGTGTTTAAATTTCATAGATTTCTATTTACTTATTCTAACGCTATGGTGCGAAAACCAAGAAAAATGCTTATTTGGGTCCCTTTTTGGCCCCTAATTCCTAAACTGTTGGGACCGAAACTCCCAAAATCAATACCAACCTTCCTTTTGTGGTCATAAACCTTGTGTTTAAATTTCATTAATTTCTATATACTTTAACTAAAGTTATTGTGCGAAAACCAAGAATAGTGCTTATTTGGGCCCTTTTTTGGCCCCTAATTCCTAAACTGTTGAAACCAAAACTCCCAAAATCAATCCCAACCTTTCTTTTGTGGTCATAAACCTTGTGTCAAAATTTCATAGATTTCTATTAACTTAAACTAAAGTTATAGTGCGAAAACCAAGAAAATGCTTATTTGGGCCCTTTTTGGCCCCTAATTCCTAAAATGTTGGGACCAAAACTCCCAAAATCAATACCAGCCTTCCTTTTATGGTCATAAACCTTGTGTTAAAATTTCATAGATTTCTATTCACTTTTACTAAAGTTAGAGTGCGAAAACTAAAAGTATTCGGACGACGACGACGACGACGACGACGACGACGACGACGACGACGACGACAACGTGATAGCAATATACGACGAAAATTTTTTCAAAATTTGCGGTCGTATAAAAATTATATAATTACAATGAACTGCGAAATACGCAAATAACTACTAGCATCATATATCAGAGATACGAAACTAAGTTTACTGTTGTGTGGTAGCTTTAAACAGGCAGCTTAGTAATCAGTCAAAATCAATAGAGATGAGTCCCATAAGTATAGAAAGTCCCTGATGTAACTCGGATCTTAGAAATGAGTTATATAGAAATGATGTGTATTGTCTAATAAACTAATAGTAACAACTCCACAGAGAACTTAAATAAAGGAAACATAGTAATTCATAAGAGGATACTGGAAGCCCAAAAAAATAAGATGCATAACTACTGTAACAGTAAAAGGTATTTTCTTAGATCATTGAACTTTTTGTTGATTACTGCTAAAGAGTTTTGAAGGAGTTACTGATTCAAAAATGTCCAGGAACAAAGAGAGATAACTCAAGAGGTATGTTCACAATGTCATAATACAAGCAAAATAATATCTAAAATTACACTAAACATAAATCAAATAAGACGTACTGATAAAGAATCTTCACCAACATGGCTACTAGCTACAGATAAAATATTAGGAGAATAAAAAAGCTGGAACATTGACTCAGCTTGACATGTGTCAATCATAAAGAATACCTCATGGTATCTGAAAATAGACAAATAATATTAAACGATTGCATTTTTTATGACGATATACAAACTTGTTAAGCAAAATACCTAAACTGATCCCAGTTTTTTGACACAATTGAGTGCAATACATCAAGATTCAACTGCAAAAATAAAGTAGCTTAAATATCTGACAAAAAACTTGCTGTCAACTAGATTAGTAAATATAATAATGTATGAGTTTCCTTTCTGTTGTTGTCCTATGTCCCCCTCTCCTGCCCCCCGTAAAGTAGGAGTTTCTCTTCTGTAGTTATCTTATGTCCCCCCTCCTAAAGTAGGAGTTTCCTTCCCTTCTGTAGTTATCTTATGTCTCCCCTCCTAAAGTAGGAGTTTCCTTCCCTTCTGTAGTTATCTTATGTCTCCCCCATAAAGTATTGAGTTTCCCTTCTGTAGTTATCTTATGTCTCCCCCATAAAGTATTGAGTTTCCCTTCTGTAGTTATCTTATGTCTCCCCCATAAAGTATTGAGTTTCCCTTCTGTAGTTATCTTATGTCTCCCCCATAAAGTATTGAGTTTCCCTTCTGTAGTTATCTTATGTCTCCCCCATAAAGTATTGAGTTTTCCTTCTGTAGTTATCTTATGTTTCTACTCATAAAGTAGGAGTTTCCCTTCTGTAGATATCTTATTTTTCCTCCCATAAAGGAGCTTTCCTTCTGTAGTCATCTTGTGTTTCCTCCCATAAAGGAGTTTTCCTTCTGTAGTTATCTTATGTTTCTTATATTCCTATGTTTTCATATTACTTGAGACTAACTCAACTGACAGATGTAATACTTCAAAAATCAATTTAGCACATGAATAATGCATTAATTTGCATTAAAAAATTCTTCTACCCTAATATAAAGAAACAATTTTCAAGTAAGTAAAATACAAATGAAATATTCATAACATGGAAGGGGAGACAATTCTTGAAATTCATAAAATTCTGAAATACTAACAAATTAAAATGAGTAAAGACTAGTTAAAACAACCTTTGTTTTTGCCACATTTGTTCAAATGCATCAGCCAGTTCTACATTGGATACTTCCTCTGCATCTTGAAACTTGAGAAACCCATCTCCTCCATGTCCTAAAATAGATTAAAAAAAAATTGATTCAAAGTAAAATTTTATACTGATGGAAATAAATAATGAAACACTTAATCTTAGATATAAAATAATGAATTTTTCCAATAAACTGATATAATGTAGTTTTTGGAGATCTTTTCAATATTTTAAAAATGGAAAAGTTTGTTTAATATGACTTGTTTAATGTGTGAAATATTTTTTTTTCATCATTTATAAACATCTATGTTTTATTGTTTTTTAAAGACAACAAATGACATGAATGACAAATGTGTACAATTAATTCAAAAATTATTGCATGCATTCATTATTGTGATTTGGGAAGAATGGACATCTATATACAAGATTAATTATGATTTCAGGAAAAGATGCATACATAATTTGTATGCATCGGATATTAAAAAGGGAGTTAATCCAACCTTTATGTCATTTCCTTGTGTTTCTGTCATGAACATATTAAACAGCAATACAATTTGTTCTTCAAGCTGTGGACTCACCATGGCCAAAACTGATGAGCAATTTGATTCACCATTAAAAAATTCTAATTGAGAATGCTGTACTTATAAATTGTGCATGATAGTAAGTTACGGCTCTTTCTGAAAATAAGACTGTTTTTGATTTGTACAATAAGACTGTTGACTTCCTGTTATTTGTGTTCTTTTATAACTATTGCTTAAAACATTAAAATCAGTCTTTCTTTCCCAAAGTATATTTCACAATTCTAAAAAAAATAGACAAAAGAAGCTAACATTCCATAATGTATAGTGCAACAGTATTATAGTAATGAGTATGTCACCTGTCATGTACACCAAAATGTTACTTCGTTCATCAGAACTCAGACGTTTAGATGGTGGTGTACTTTGTGGCAATCGTCCTGTTAAAACTCTTATAAAATTCTCTACTGTTACCTAAACATAACAATATTAAAAAGTAAAATTAAATTCTAAACAAAGACAAAGAAACACATACCAGCAATTTAAGTTAATTCACATTAATACAATTTCAACAACAATATAGAGTATAATTTCTTTTATTTATGTTACCATGGTTACCAACCAGAATGATTAAATATCATCTTTTGTGTACTAAAAGTTTTTATCAGTTGTTAGCTTCTTTGTGAAGATTCTTATTGAATGTTTTCTTTTTATGACATATGGTCTAAAATAAGAGTGAAAGGTTTGTGCACATGTATAATTGGTTGGACACCAACACATTTCATGACCCTACCAAGTCAATAGACCACTTTCGAGTTCCTCCGTCACCGGAAAAAACTGGTCAATTATGCGGGCCTTTATGACGTCATTTACCAGATAGAGGGAGTCACCTGTATCCCTGCACTATTTATGTTCATCAATCGTCATTGTGCAGGATAAACTAAAAATAAAGGTTGTTCTGTAGGTACTTAATGACAATTCCCTAATGACAGCAATGCTGATTGTCAATTTTGAGAAATCAATTTGCTGAATAATTCGTACAATATAGAATTATAGTTTTCCAACCACTCGCTCAACATTGGAATGAAAGTGAAGACGCCTCTAAATGCACAAATGATGTTCACTAAAACCAGAGTTTTTGACAGAAATGCATCTAACTCGAAAGTTGTCTATTATCTTGATCAAGTGTTGTTCTTTGTTGTTTCTCTTTTTCCTGGTTATTTGGTGTGTTGGAGTGGTCTGTTGTACAGTACTATCCAATACGTTTGTTAATTGTTCTAAACCATTATATATTTAAATCAGTACCCACCTCATAACCTCTATAATCCACTTCTACATCATCTCCATATACATTGATATGCTGGTTTGCATTATTAAACACTGTGGCTGAAAAATAAATGATAAAATGAACACATCGACAGAGAAAAGGGTCAAACATCTATACCATACTTTTCATAATGGAATGAAAGCACAAGAGGAGATGCTCTACTATTCAACCAATCTCTGTCTGTTCTAACTTTTAAGTTAAGAAATTTCACTTGTTTCCATTCCCATAGTATATCAGTATCTGGACTTACAATATCTGGACTGACATTCTACCTACCTACTTTTTAGTTTTCATGCATTTCAAGTATATGAATTTTGTTTTCATTTGGCATTTGTTCAGATTTTTTTATATATAGTTATAGGAATATATGTTCCTCTACAGTTCTCTCAAATTTCTAATTTTTATATATTTAAACGATAACTTATATTTTTGGTATATATATAAAACTTTAAACGCTAAAATAAAATACTTACCTGGTCGAGGATTTCTAGGATTGCAAGCCATGTCATCAGCTATCATTAAAATTATATGGCTGTAAAAAAATATCAATATCTATTTATTATGGATTTCTAGGATTGCAAGCCATGTCATCAGCTATCATTAAAATTATATGGCTGTAAAAAAATATCAATATCTATTTATTATGGATTTCTAGGATTGCAAGCCATGTCATCAGCTATCATTAAAATTATATGGCTGTAAAAAAATATCAATATCTATTTATTATGGATTTCTAGGATTGCAAGCCATGTCATCAGCTATCATTAAAATTATATGGCTGTAAAAAAATATCAATATCTATTTATTATGGATTTCTAGGATTGCAAGCCATGTCATCAGCTATCATTAAAATTATATGGCTGTAAAAAAATATCAATATCTATTTATTATGGATTTCTAGGATTGCAAGCCATGTCATCAGCTATCATTAAAATTATATGGCTGTAAAAAAATATCAATATCTATTTATTATGGATTTCTAGGATTGCAAGCCATGTCATCAGCTATCATTAAAATTATATGGCTGTAAAAAAATATCAATATCTATTTATTATGATCGTATTTACAGATGAAAGATAACCTGTTCAATGCAACTTATAGGACAAATTTACTTGTGTAGCTAAATTTATGTTAAAACTATGGTCAACATTTCTAGACATTTTTTTTATTAATGTTAAAATAACTGAAAATGAAACCCCTGCCCGCTTAAAGTACAAAAAAAAAAAGTATAAGGTTTACAGGAAGTTGTTGAGTGATGAATCTGAAAACTCATGACACTGTTAAGCTGACTCATATATGAAACCAAATGACATAAATCCTTGTAATGTACATAGTTCCTCTGAAAAATGCCAACAAATATATTCATGGGTTAGACAGACTGACGGATGGATGGACGTTCAGACAGAGGTTTAAACAGTGTGCCACCACTTTTTTAAGGAAGAGGTATAATTACTTCCTAAATTCAATTTTTATCAATATAAATGTACATGTATGATAAGAAGTTATAGACATCATTTTAAAATATCTAAATAAAATACAATGAACTAACCTGTCTGGAATTCCTAATTTTTTGACACTACGGTATATAGACAACACATTAGCAACATGTCTGTAATTAAACCAGAATCTAGAAGTATCTACCAGAACTGCCCAATTATTTGTGTGTCCACTCTTGAAGAATTCCTCAACTTTCTCCTAATAAAATATATATATATACAAAGTATTAATAAACTTAAAAGTCTTAGGTAAAATAAAGAATATGTTGATACATGAACATGTATAATCATCTAATTACAGATACATTTATAAAATATTTCAAAACTTTGAAATTTCATATTTTCCTTTAGTGCAGTACAGATAACTCCTCTAGATGTCTGTTGGTAATTTCCCTCCTGTTTAAATCATATCAAGTATATGGTAAATTGTGAAATAACATGTACAGTGTACAACTATATATTTTAAAATCTAAATAAGTTAAACGTTCAAAATTAATCTCAATTTACATTTTTGTACATAATGAAGACAAAACATCTTCAATTGTAAATAAAATTAATTTAAATCACTCGCTTTAAAAGAAAACATATTTAGCTGGGACCAAATATTTTATTCCACTACATGTTGATTTTGATGTTGAAATCATCATTTGATTGGTTGAAACTATCACATGTGACGTAGAACAAAACATTATATCCCCTCTGTTCAATGCTGTACCTCGGGACCTCGTAGTATGACATTACGTGCAGTTAATGTGCATATTTATATATGGACCATAATTTGGTATTCAGCCTTTGGTTTCTTTTTGTATCCTTTTTTATAAGTTCTAAAATTTTAACTTTTATTTTGTGGGTTGTGTTGGTGTTAGAATAGTATGAATGGAACAATTGAGTTTTTCGAGAAAAAATTAATACATTTTGATTCACCGTTTACGTGACATGAAACCAAACAGGAAACCAATCTTTATTTTCTTTATTTTGCACAATATAATTCAAAAGGCATAAATAAACACCATTACTAGTGTTACTTGCTTCATGTTAATATTTAAAATCTATTTTCAATGTTATATTAAAGTTTTTTTTAAACCTGACAGGAAACCATTAGAAACCGAAAGCATTTTTTTAGTTTTATTTTATTGCAAAATCTGCTTAAAATAATATGAACAGTATACTTTTTCTTAAAATCCATCTTAAATGTAACAGTATTATAAAACTCCTAAATATGTGCTTGTTTTGAAAACAATTAGTACAATTTATTCAGAATTTTCCATATTTTCTTCATTGATACAGGATACCATAATCGTTGTATCTTGATGTTTAAGCCAAAAAAATGTATTTATATTTGGTTTTGATATTCCAGTTATATACAATTTATTCCAAATCATTGGCAATGTAACATTCTTTAAATCCAGTAAAGAAAAACACTTTTAACTTGGAATTAAAATCTTTAAAATAGGCACAATGTGATACTTGTGACCTCACAGTACACCATCTACATGGTTTCCACATTTTAACCTACTTTAGTGGGCTAAAATCAATAAAGTAATAACTTCCTTTCAAGTCATGCATGGTAAAAGTTTACTTCTCCTTTGACAAGTTTATTGCGTTTCTGATAAGTGTTTGCAGAACATGAATAAAAAATATAGATTAACTAGAGGCTCTAAAGAGCCTGTGTCGCTCACCTTGGTCTATGTGCATATTAAACAAAGGACACAAATGGATTCATGACAAAATTGTATTTTGGTGATGGTGATGTGTTTGAAGTTCTTACTTTACTGAACGATTTTGCTTCTTACAATTATATCTATCATGAACTTTGCCCATTAGGAACAGAGAACTATATTTGGTAAAAATTTACATAAATTTACCAAATTAATGAAAATTGTTAAAAATTGACTATAAAGGGCAATAACTCCTTAAGGGGTCAATTGACCATTTAGGTCATGTTGACTTATTTGTAGATCTTACTTTGTTGAACATTATTGCTGTTTACAGTTTATCGCTATCTATAATAGTATTCAAGATAACCAAAAACGGCAAAATTTCTTTAAAAATTACCAATTGGAGGGCAGCAACCCAACAACCAGTTGTCCAATTCATCTGAAAAATTCAGGGCAGATAGATATTGACTTGATTAACAATTTAACTTCTTTGTCAGATTTGCTCTAGATGCTTTGGTTTCATAGTTATAAGCAAAAAACTGCATTTTACCCCTATGTTCTATTTTTAGCCGTGGCGGCCATCTTGGTTGAATGGCCAGGTCATCGGACACATTTTTCAAACTAGATACCCCAAAGATGATTGTGGCCTAGTAGTTTCAGTGGAGATTTTGTAAAAGATTACTTAGATTTATGAAAAATGGTTAAAGATTGACTATAAAGGGCAATAACTCCTAAAGGGGTCAACTGACCATTTTGGTCATGTTGACTTATTTGTAGATCTTACTTTGCTGAACATTATTGCTGTTTACAATTTATCTCTATCTATAATAATATTCAAGATAATAACCAAAAACAGCAAAATTTCCTCAAAATTACCAAT
The DNA here is from genome assembly GCF_036588685.1 of Mytilus trossulus. NCBI lineage: Eukaryota > Metazoa > Mollusca > Bivalvia > Mytilida > Mytilidae > Mytilus > Mytilus trossulus. Next base: position 63,545,002 of record NC_086374.1, read on the forward strand.
TCAGGGGCAGCAACACAACAACCGATTGACCGATTCATCTGAAAATTTCAGGGCAGATAGATCTTGACCTGATAAACATTTTTATCCCATGTCAGATTTCCTCAAAATGCTTTGGTTTTTGAGTTATAAGCCAAAAACTGCATTTTACCCCTATGTTCTATTTTTAGCGGTGGCGGCCATCTTGGTTGGTTGACCAGGTCACGCCACACAATTTTTAAACTAGATACCCCAAAGATGATTGTGGCCAAGTTTGGATTAATTTGGCCCAGTAGTTTCAGAGGAGAAGATTTTTGTAAAAGATTACTTTAATTTACGAAAAATGGTTAAAAATTGACTATAAAGGGCAATAACTCCTAAACGGGTCAACTGACCATTTTGGTCATGTTGACTTATTTGTAGATCTTACTTTGCTGAACATTATTGCTGTTTACAGTTTATCTCTATCTATAATTATATTCAAGATAATAACCAAAAACAGCAAAATTTCCTCAAAATTACCAATTCAGGGGCAGCAACCCAACAACCAATTGACCGATTCATCTGAAAATTTCAGGGCAGATAGATCTTGACCTGATAAACATTTTTATCCCATGTCAGATTTCCTCAAAATGCTTTGGTTTTTGAGTTATAAGCCAAAAACTGCATTTTACCCCTTTGTTCTATTTTTAGCCGTGGCGGCCATCTTGGTTGGTTGACCAGGTCACGCCACACATTTTTTAAACTAGATACCCCAAAGATGATTGTGGCCAAGTTTGGATTAATTTGGTCAAGTTGTTTCAGAGGAGAAGATTTTTGTAAAAGATTACTTTAATTAACGAAAAATGGTTAAAAATTTACTATAAAGGGCAATAACTCCTAAACGGGTCAACTGACCATTTTGGTCATGTTGACTTATTTGTAGATCTTACTTTGCTGAACATTATTGCTGTTTACAGTTTATCTCTAACTATAATAATATTCAAGATAATAACCAAAAACAGCAAAATTTCTTCAAAATTACCAATTCAGGGGCAGCAACCCAACAACATTTGACCGATTCATCTGAAAATTTCAGGGCAGATAGATCTTGACCTGATAAACATTTTTACCCCATGTCAGATTTGCTCTAAATGCTTTGGTTTTTGAGTTATAAGCCAAAAACTGCATTTTACCCCTATGTTCTATTTTTAGCCGTGGCGGCCATCTTGGTTGGTTGACCGGGTCACGCCACACATTTTTTAAACTAGATACCCCAATGATGATTGTGGCCAAGTTTGGTTTGATTTGGCTCAGTAGTTTCAGAGGAGAAGATTTTTGTAAAAGCTAACGCCGGACGACGGACGACGGACGACGGACGCCAAGTGATGAGAAAAGCTCACTTGGCCCTTTGGGCCAGGTGAGCTAAAAACTGTGACGAAGATTCCAACTTTGTACATTCCAAGTGTAACGGTATATCAACATGTATTTTTTATTAAATTATATTTATTCACCTAAAATATCCAGTAATATTTACTGCTGAAGTTAAATCAATCCAACGAGCATTGGTACAATGATAAGAGACGTAATTTCGATTGATTTTTCCAAGGACTATCGGGAACAAAGTGTGTTCTAACGTCTGTCAAATATGAAATCGATTTTGTCAAGTCATTGGGCATTTATTTTCACACAGGATCGTATGTAACATTATGCACATAGGAAAAATAACAGACCACCGGCGCAATCTCTATTGACAATTGTATGTTCCTCTTTTAAACAAGACGAAACAAGTCTACAGATTATGTTTGCTAACATCCCGTTGGAAACAAAAACAATGTTAAGACCTAGTATTTCGTACATCCGGCCCTAATGGCGTTATCACATGTTAGTCACATGTTTCACGTATGACCGGAAATGATTAGAACTTAAGGACAAAAATTTTAATAAATAACTGGACTTCTGTTTTGTGTGAAATGTAACGCATAACGATAACGTAATTTTCTTACTTAATTATTACGAAGATCAAAACAAGAATGTAAATCATCTCGGATTTACCTGTTTGAACATTTCGCGAGAGTTCATATTTGCATATTGTTTTTAAGAATTCTATTACAACAAAGCAGATTACATCATCTAAAAATTGCGTTATGAAATCAGACACAAAAATCACGCCACTGTTCTTACATCTGCTACATAAATACTTATAGTTCTCGGCATTTTCTTTTCACTATTCTTATTGGTCGATGTTCTTTGTTATTTGAAAGCAAAAGTTACGAATTTGCCGGTGACGATTATCTATAAATCAGTCAGCGTTATGCTCTTCGGAAGCAAAAAGTAACGCGAGTAACGACACAAAAATACGGTTGTAGAATCTTTGAAATTCGAATATTTTAATTTTTTTTCTAGGGAAGAGTAGCATACACTTGTATGTTGATAAAAATAATGGCATCTTTAGATGAAGTTGCAACTTTTCTTACAGTTATTCACATTTTATCACTTTTCTATAGTTATAGGAAACGAAGCCCAATAGCAAATTATGGTCCATATACTGTTTTGAAGGTGGTTTTTATTAAAATAGTGTTAGATAATTCATTACCATGCTTAAATTTATTCCAGCGTAAAAATAGACTATTAATTTACTTTTGATCATTACTGTGTATCATTGATTTTGCTATGTTTAGCTATTCAAACAAGCAGATAACATGGATAAGAAAACAAACATATATGAATTAATATATTATATTCAGTAAGTAAATGATGCATAGGCAACGGAATAAAACATTCATTTCCCTTAGCTTCAAGAGATATGAAGATTTTTTCACCCTAAAAAAAATCAAATTTACCTCGGACAAAGCCCTCATGAAATATGAATATTCTTGGGTAAAAAATCTTCATATCTCCCTCAGGAACGGGAAATAAATATATATAAAAGTCCAGTTATAAAAATTGTGAACCAAGAAAAGGATTAAAAAAATATTCTCATTTTCTGAATTTTTTTTTCTGATCGAGATACTAGAAGACGTATTTTAGAATTCAACGAAATGTACCTAAAATTTATATGCCCTAACAAAATAAGAATATCTTTGACCATAAATATTATAGTTAACTTTTATAAACACAACTTCTTGTAATGTTCATGTTTATTCACTGGACCATCTCATAAAATCTTACATTATGTACATGTATTATCATGCTTATTGTCTGGTACAAGTAGACATAGTGTCAGACAGATAGAATCGCTACATATATTTCTAATGGGACAAGTGAAAAAATTGAAATTTAAAACAGTAATTGGGAAGGATTTTTTTTACAATGGGACCATGGCCCTAATTTTGAGCAGTTCATATGAGCCGTTTAAAATAACATGTGTATAGACATAATAGATTATAATTTTATCTCCAAGTCAGGCAGTCTACTTCTGTTCAATTTCAGTATTGGAAGATGAGGTATTAATTTTTTTTAAAAGTAGAAAAAAAGAAAACATTTACATTCAAATTTAATAAAATCAAAGGTTTTTCCAGATGCACATGTTTTGTCTGTAGTCTGTAGTCTGAGTAAACTTTGGGGTGAAAATGCAGCCATTTTAGCCATAGGTTCCACATGCACCTTATAAACACTTACAGGCTTGGAACTTCTTCATCTTCTTAAGAAATCATATTGATATATATATATTCTTCTTGAAGAAGTTCCCTGTATTTGTTACGAATTTTCAGTAAAAACACTGGGTTAATGTAATCTCTCATTTGAGTATACATGTATATCCTTTTATAGTGGTTAAGGAGCACTATAAAAGGATATACATGTATACTCAAATGAGAGATTACATTTTTGTAATTGTTATACTCATTTGAGGAATTTTTCCTCCTTTGACATGTTCTCCAAAACCTGTTAGGGTGCCTATATGTATACCTCAATTCTGACTCTTAAAAGTCTGTCTGACATTAGTGAAGATGGTTTACATATGATTTTTCTTACGAGTGTGGATAGTAAACCCCTGTTGAAGTATTAAAAGGCAATTGTCATTGACAGTTGGTTAATGGTCCAGTGGTTAAGACTGATGGTTACAGTGCTGAAGGTCCTGAGTTCGATTCTAACGTGAGATGTCGAATTTTCAGTACAGTAGGGTGATTTTCACCCTCCCACACACATCTCTGGTATCCAGACAGGAGTTTAAAATAGATAGGATACTTCGAGGGCCTCAGTAGCTTAAAGTTGTTCCCAGCTTGACCTGGAGATCAATTTTCTAAAATCTCTTACAGTTGTCTGTTCCTGACGAGAAGACTGGTGGTTCTCTGCAAGTGGTTTGGCTTCCTCCACCATAATAACAGACTTCCTGGTGTCCTACACGCTCCCTTGGGCGGTGTTTGGGTGGGGATTGTTCTGGTGGTCGGTTAATATTGTAAAGGACACATTTCCATTAATCCTTAGGGAGTGAACATGGATCTGCTATACCCTTGCAGTCAATCAAGGGGTGCGTCTACACTGGCAGAATCCTGAAGTACATACATCGACAGAAACAAAAGCCTGTGATTTACAGGAACAAACAAAAAATATCTAATATTCATTTTATCTTTCTGAAACACAAAATTTTGGTTTAGTTTTTACTCAGGGTAGTTTTGGAGGTTTCATTTTGATCCTTTTATAATGAGGCACATAAAAAGTAACAATTTTTATGTTGAGGCCTGTAGTCCATATGCACTTGTTTCTGTTCATTGGAAGAGCCACTATAAACGTACATTACGGTCTTCCAATGGATAGAACCAAGTGCCTGTGCTGTAGTCTGTAGATGCAAGCAACTACATGAGATCGAATTCCTTAAGTGACACCCTTCGTAGTGCTAGAAGTAGATTCATAGTTTACCTCACTATTACATCTATAACTCTGCAAACATGCAAAAATAACAATAAGTTTGCAAAATAACATTTTGAAGGAAAAGGAACCGGGAGCTTCCATGTTGTTGATTTATTGTGATAACGCTAATAACCAAACTAGACATTACAAGGAACGCACTACCATAAAACCTTATAAGCAGATTTCAACTCCGTTTGCCAAATATTTTTTTTTTAGTTGTTTTTGTATTTGTTTTGTTTTATTTTGTTTTGCTTTGTTTTGTTTTGTTTTTTGTTTTTTGTTTTTTGTTTTTGTTTTTGTTTTTGTTTTTTGTTTTTTGTTTTTTGTTTTGTTTTGTTTTGTTTTGATTTGATTTGTTTTGTTTTTAGTTTTGTTTTGATCTTGTTTTGGATTATTTGTTTGTTTGGTTTTTTATGATAATTTTTTCTTACATTGGCTAGAGGTATAGGCCGGGGGAGGGACGGTTAAAAACATCTCAAAAACATGTTTAAACCCGCCGCTTTTAAAACTAAACTAAAACTAAAAAACAAAACAAAACAAAACAAAACAAAACAAAACAAAACAAAACACAAAAACAAAACACACAAAAAAACAAAACAAAACAAAACAAAACAAAACAATAAACAAAAAAAACAAACAAAACAAAACAAAACAAATACAAAAACAACTAAAAACAAAAATATTAATTGCGCCTGTACCAAGTTGGGAGCCCGTCTGGCCTTTGTTAGTCTTGTATGATTTTAAATTAATGTTTCTTGTGTATAATTCGGAGTTAAGTATGATGTTCATTTTCACTGAACTAGTATACTTATTTGATTAGGGGCCAGCTGAAGGACGCCTCCGGGTGCGGGAGTTTCTCGCTGCATTGAAGACCCATTGGTGGCTCTCGGCTGTTGTCTGCTCAGGCTATGGTCTTTTACACATTTTCAATTTAATTGATGGACATATGATTGGTTTAATTATTTGCCAGTATGGGTTTTTTTTGTTTTGTTCTGTTCTGACGCAACTTTCAATACATATCCACTTCTCTTGAACAAAATGTTAAACGAATCATAGGTGTTGGTCTATATCTCACTAGGAATTTCTTTTTTTTGTACATCTCTTCAATTATGAAACAAAAACCTGAAATTTTACATAATTAAAGGGGCACTAGCTGTCAGAGTTATATTCAGCGAATTAACTCAAATTATCATATTTGATTTAAAACATACTAAACACATATCCAACTTATTATATTAAAGTCTTAAATAAACAGTTATAAACAGTGCATATGCTATGATAATGGTATATCATAATTTCTTGTGTCTTTTAGTCTAGACGCGATCTATTGATCCCATTAACATAAATTATATGAATAGAAATGGTTCTCGTGCAAATGGATTTTTCTTTGTCTATTTGATTTAATTTTTTAGGTTAAAAAATAAGTTAATTTTCGATGTTATTTCTATAAGAATGATTTTTTGTGTGGATAAAAAAAGAGGGACGAAAGATACCAGTCAAACTAATAAATCGAATATAAACTGACAACGGCATGGCTAAAAATGAAAAAGACAAACAGATAAACGATAACACATGACACAACATATACAAAACTAAAGAATAAGCAACACGAAGCCCACCAAAAAACATGGGGTGATCTCATGTGCCCTGGAAGGATAAGCAGATCCTGCTCCACGTGTGATACCCGTCGTGTTGCTTATGTGTTAACAAATCCGGTAAATAGTCTAATTATGTAGGTCACATTCATGAAAGGGAAGGGGATTGAAGTTACGACTTAATGAACATATCCGATATCATTTGTAAAACGATTATTCCATAACGGTCAACCAACTCGTGATGGCGTCCGTAAAATTTACGAAGGGATGTAGTCCAATTCGGAAGGTCACATTCATGAAAGGGGATTGTAGTTAATACGGCTTAAGGAACATATATCCGAAATCATTTGTGAAACGGTTATTCCATAACGGTCAACCAACTCGTGATGGCGTCCGTAAAATTAACCGAGGGATGATTTCAACTTCACCATAAACAGCTTCCTTGTGAGCAGCAATTAACCATCTATCAAGAAAATCATGATAGGAAATGCAAGCACGGGAATACCGTATCAATTGTGAGATATATACCCTGTATGCAAGTGCTGCTGGAATGTTGCTACTTAGAAATGGAAAGTTCACAATTGGAAAGCTGTAATCATCTCTTTTGTCGTAATATTTTGTTTTCAACCGACCCTTATTGTGAATTTCTAGATGTAAGTCAAGATATGAAGCCGACTTAACTGTATCTGTAGTATCCTTTATATCTAGTTCGATGGGATAGATGCGTTCAACATAGTCACCATTTTCAAAACAGTCAATCAAATGATTTACCTTTGTTTCATTTTCAATGTTGACATTCATTTCTTTCAATAACCAAACATGCATCAATCATGTGTAATCCATTTCTAGCTAAGGGGTTAAATTAAATTAAGTTCACATGAATATATAAAGATTCAATGAGGTGGAATTATTCTCTTGCCGCTGTGAATAATTGATCATCTATATTTGTTTTACAAAATTGAACCACACTGGCTGCTAAAAGCGAAATATTATTTCACTATTTCACTTTCACTAAAGATTGAACAAAAAAATAATCAGATTTAATTTTTGGTATGTATCCGAGTCTAACCTCTAGTGCCCCTTTAAAAATGAGTCTATTGCATGCATTCAAAAGGTCTTAGCTACAAAATAAACGGAGTGTCTATTCGTCCGGCTAGCCGGACGAATAGTTAAAAATCTCTATTCGTCCGGCCATCCGTCTGCGGATGCGCAAATCTTCAATATCAACAAAAGTGTCAAGTGACGCGAAAAGTGTCCCGGATGAGGTGTCGGATAACACACGCGGTGTCGGATAACACACGCGCGTATGCAATGGACGTTTTGAGAATTGGAGATCGTTACTTATATTTAAAGATGTCATAGAGAAAACCTGAGAGAATGTGATTGCTTTAAACAAATGTATATAGGAGTGATTCCAGAATAATAACGTGTACATGTTAACTGTGAGGAATTAGTCTGAAATCGAAGTGAAATTGATGATTTACCCCCATTTACCTTTTGGAGCCAAAACGCATTCGGAAAAAATACTATATCAACCTTGCTTGAATGAAAAAAATACTATATCAAACTTGCTTGGATGCATTAGTTTCAAGTTCTACTACAACGGAGATATATGAACATACTGATATGCCTTGACTGTGAATAAGACACCAGGGTTGGGGTACCCCCCTTTTTTCTGTTGTATTTACTATTTAATACACATTTTTTTCTAAAACAATCTTATCGGAAACAAAATCCTACTTTTGTGGACAGGTAACACGTGCCTGCCCTACTTTTCTCTAATTTCCTATGAATTAAAATCGCTGAACAATTAAAATGAAGAATCGTGCATAATCATATGGGGACCTTCCTTTAACCAAACTTCACAGAAACAATAAATTCAGGATCTTTTGGAATCATAGATAAAGCCAATAATGATTGGCGCGACTATTTACCTTACATGAAATTCATAGACAGAACTACAAAAGAGAGAATCACCCTTTTCCTACCCAAATTCCTTTAGAATATATAGAATAAAAAATCTGAATCAAATGTTTAGTTTTTTTTTGTTTTTTTTTATAAGAATGAGTTCATTTTCATAAAACGGTGTTAGACAAAAAAATTAAAACAACTCGTGCTTTATTTAAAACCTTCAAAACACAAAGCTATATCTTCATCCTTATGTTTTTGGCCGGACAAATAGCGAAAAACAGTAAAAATGCTATTTGTCCGGCTTGCCGGATGAATAGACATTTTTGACTATTTGTCCGGCTAGCCGGACGAATAGCCACTGCCCAAAATAAATGTATCATGAAACTATTTACACTATAAACTAATAGATGTCTCTTTTATGTTGTTGGGTTTCAATACACTTTATTTTTGATATACCGACCAAGCTTAGAAACGCAACACTAGATTATTCTTTGTAATTTCCATATTCAAATATTCATTTTTTTTTGTAAACAGACTTATGAACAGAAAGTTCTTTCCGGCATTACTTCAATGTTTAAAAAAATGCAAGGTCAAAAGTTGACTTGATTACGTCATTTTCAACGTTAAAATATTGTGCTATACACTGAAATCCTGGTTTTCCTATTACCAATGAACGTGTAACCGTCAGAAGCAATGACTGCCAGTAACAAACGCCAAAATGATTATCAGAAAGGTCAACCAATTCTGTTCGGCACGTTTTGTGTTCTGTTTTACACTTTCTGAAGGAGATAGAAGTACGATAAGCATGACTAGTATTTGTATGAGGATCAAACATGATTTGGTAAAAAAAAATCTACAAAATAAGTGTTGCGTTTCAAAAGTCAATCAGTATATTTGAAAGCAAATGGGAGAGGAGACATGCGATCTCATTTGCACCTATTGATTTATTATTTGCTTAATCGCGCCGAGTTATTTGTGATATATAATTGTCATATTATCTTCTCTTTATTAAACTTAAGTATGCATATGGTTTGTGAGAATCGTTAAAATACTGTATTATTCTAATAAGAAGCCGAATTAACAGTTTTATCTCCAATATAACTATAAAATGATTTTAACGATACGTGCAGATTAAAGTGCTAAATATTGATATATATAAAGGAAAGGTGTACTGAATGAAGGCCGTACGGTGACATATATTTGTTAACTTCTATGTTATCAGAAAATTTGGTCTCTGGTGGAGTCGTCATTTTGGCCAGCAACTATATAAACCACATCTACTTATTTTTTTATATGTGCATGGCATCACATGCAGACATATAATCAGTGTATTATATGTCTCCTGATGACAAGTATATGTCTCTTATGGCATCAAGGGCTACAAAGTATTAAGGTTTGAAAATCAAATTAATTACAAGAAACTAATACCCGCTTAGTTTTAAATCAAAATAATACCAGTCCAAAATAAATCCGTGACATAACAAATCAAGGAACAAGTAAAAAAAAAACACCTCCCAACAAACAACATGAAAGTATTTGGCAATCGGTACCCCCCCCCCCCCCCCACACACACACACTAAAAAACACAAAAAAAGAAAAAAACACACAAGGATCGTAAAGTTATACTGTATATGGCTAGTACACTGACTGGAGAAAAAAAATCTAAAAAAAATAAATCAAAGAGTATGTTTGTGCGATATTTGAAATTGTCAGTTTTCTTTGAAAGAAATATAAGCAGGGAAAAAAACGTAAAAAACATACATAAAATATTAAGCTGTGAACCCCACGGGATTTGTATATATAAATCCTTAGTGATCCTTAGTGAAGCTATAACTTTTTACATTCAAGAGATATATATTGATACATAACATGTTGAATAAAACAGGAATTATTTATTAAATCATCTTATCGTGAATAAAAAGGAAGGTTTATTTGCCGAACCGTCATGGAATTCAAGCTAAATATATCAGTTTGACGTTGTTTCTCTCAGAGACACTGACTTGATCTGCTGAATATAAGACCATGCAGTGACAACTTATAAATGTGTTATATCAAGGAGTTGTATAGTATTATTTAGGCTAAATAAATCATATGTTATATTAGAGACATATAATATTAATGCAAAAAATAGAAGTTTTTAACGACCTTGACTGTATCATGTGTCTCTGGTTATATAAAACTGCAAAGACAATGGTTCTTCCATGTTTGTTTTTTATTCAAACTGTTTTTGGTTATTGTCCATAATATTTTGATATATCAATCCGCATTATTTTCTAAATTTTAATAAAATTATAAGAGTTAAAACTGCATTATTAATCCTATTATATCAGTACAATTAGATTTTCAAATTGCATTTTCATTACAAATTAATTAATAAAGAAGTATTAAATGTAATTAGGGACTAGATAAGAACTACTTTTCGTACATCGAGCCGGAAGACTTTACGCAACCTATTTGTTGTCCTTGGATACAGGTGCTTGATGTTCTGAGTGAAAGCAAAACGCGGTTTCCCAAAATATTCACTAATCGTTCTACATAACCGTCAAGATACCACGAAAAAAGGAATCCTACATCCGCGTCCGTAGCGGAAAGATGAGTACGGAGGATGCAAAAACCTACTTGTCTAAGCGAGAGATTCCTCGCTTGTTTGAGGTGAGAAACATCTTTCAAGTTTCATTCCAGTTGACATCTACATCTTTACAGATTTTCTTTTGTATCTTTGAAATACTGTTTAATTTTATATATTTGACAGTAGTTTACCAATGCCAAAAGAAACAGTCAGATGTTAATTATTTGTATAAACCTAAAACTTGTATAAAATCAAACCTGTTCTACGACTACATGTTCTATACATTTGATTGTCATGATATGATGATATGAAAAAACCTGATGAGTTCCCGTACATTCTGTTGGGGTTTATTTGTCTGCTTATATGTTACAGGACTCGTCAAGTGCTGATATCCTACTTGTATTCAATATTATAATCCAATTAATTATTTCGATATATATATACCGTACACTCGCACATTTACATGAATTATACATTGTACATGTATTTTAGAACAGAAGTGTACAGCCTTCAACAATAGACCTTATCGCTATTTGTCCACCATTACTGGACATTACTCAGGTTCCTGTAAAATTTTGATGTCATAATACAAAATATCTGACAACACAATGAAAAAGTGATTGTTGAAAGACGTCAATAGTTCTTCTCCTCTCAGCCGGGAAGAGGGATAAGATGAATGGGAGAAATTAGTTCATTTTGGAAGTTGAGCACGGTTTTACACTTTATTTGTCTATATAATAATATGTTACTAGTTATGACTGCATGTACTTAAATTCAAATTGAGAATGGAAATGGGGAAAAGGGTCAAAGAGACAACAGCCCAACCTGAATACAAATGTAGGAGTAGAAAATAGCTGAAGACCACCATTTGGTCTACATCATAGTGAGAAAATCTCACACCAAGAGGTGGGCTTCAGCTGGCTCCTTTTGACTGCATGGTTCATTCAAATAAATATTGCTTCTGTGATATTAAAATTGTTCGTTTATTTCACCATGAATGCTGGAGCAACGAGAGCATAAGATTAAGGTTTTGATTGGGTACCCCAGTACTTAGGTTTTTTATCAATTTAATATGAAGTGTTTTGATGTTATTGTTTTAAATTTTGTCTCTGAGTTTTGCCAGTTTTTCAGAGCCATATGACTTTTTATTGTCCCTTTGTTTATAAAATCAACCATATAGTTGCCCCCATTTTTTGAAATTCCCAAATGACTTTCAGATATAAAAGAAATTACAAGATGATATTAAAAAAACAACTGAATAAGCATGAAGATAAAAGACCCATGTAGACTGTAGCTTTCATACATTTATTTGCTTTCAGACTGGCCATTCAATTTACAGGTGATTTCAAGATGAAAATGGAGCAGCAGTACTAGAAACAGTACCCTGCAGTCACCATCAAACCTTAACTTAAGTACTAAAATTTGATTTGTTACATTTGTATAATACTGTCCATGTACATTATAGGAGTTATTTAATGGTTTGAAAAGGCTCTATTTTTATATCATTAAATTTTATTTGCAGAGTTTGATGACTGGTCTTATGTACCACAGACCAACAGATCACATAGCTTATCTGATAGACTGTCTAGCTAAGGTCAAGGACAAAGGTCAAGAAAACTTGGCATGGAATTCATTTGTGGAAGCAAAGAGAGCAAAGACTCCACTGCCCCCTATAACTCCAGATAATGGAAAGCGTCCAAAATCCAGGTCGAAAACACCAGCAAAAATAGGTAATAGGATATTTAATATCTGTTAGTTGTACATGTACTAAGTATCTAATTAGATTGTAATGAAAAGTTTTTACTGTCAATTTTAAAGGTCTATTTAACACATGTATTTTCACGTTGTTTTAAGTGTAATTAACCATGTAGAATTAAAGTAATTGTATAATATACACTCAACAAATAAGATTCTGGTTGCTAGAGTTTTTAAAATTTAAAATGGCAATTGTCTTTTTGATTTTAATTGGGATTTTATTATTTAAAGCATAAAAAATTAACTTCATGCTATAGATTTATTACAAGTCAATTTTGTTTGTCAGGTCAAGACTACTTTTGGGTCGAAAGATCTGGCAAGTCTATAATAGGTACATGGTATGGAGTTATCTTCCCTAATCAATGAGTGAGAGTTGTCTCCCATTTATGATATAACAAATTGAAGAGACTTATCATCCTTTTTTGAATCACATCATGTTTACTAACGGATGTAATGCTATCATGGACTGTGATCTGACTTCAGTTAATTTTACTCTTTCACATAAATAACAGCTGACGATCATACCATTTATTGTGTTTCAAAGAATGGTTTTCTTAAAAATTAAATTTTACCAAACAGGCAAAGTATCATTAAAAGACTAACATTTCACCTAGCATTCACAGTTTGAATTTGTGTATAAACATCTTGCTTGAATAAAAATATTAATGTCTTAGATCTATTTTTATGTTTGTCTGAATACAGATTTGATATAATTTTGATAAACCACATGAATGATTACTCACATTAAAGATCATTAAAGTGTAAATTCCCACCATTTCTATTTAGAACATTGCTGTGAGCATTTCCATTATATAATTAGAGAAACAGATTATGTTGCTTTAATTCTGTACTTACAATAATTATCCACTCTCAGTTAAAATTTGAAATTCTAAGTTAACCCCAGATTTTAGATGTTTAAAATTTACCTATCTGTCTCTTTAAGTGGATAAATGTATCATAGTTATTAAAGAGGGTTAAACTTGGTAAAATCTATATAATATATTGTTCAAACATTTCATATCAATCTCCATAAATTGATTTCCAGACTCTGAGAGAAGTAGCACACCAGTGGACAGACAAAGGTCTATCACACCAATTGATAGAAAAGGGTCTGTAACCCCAGTTGAAAGACAAAGGTCTTTAACACCTATAGATAGGAAAGGGTCCGTTACCCCAAGTGATAGTAAAAGGAAACAGGGTAAAACATTGCACAGTTGCTTCAAAGTTATTCTTAAGCTTCATCTTATATATGTACTTCTTTTTACTTCCTGTCATTACATACATTATGGTATTATGGTACATGCAGCAATAGAGTTTAAACCAATATGTAAGGATGTATACACATCCTTGCAATATGTAACATTACTTTGTCACATGTGGCTTAGAATATTTGTTTTTTTTACACTGAATCTGGCACTGAATACCCTGAAAAAGTGAAAATTAAATTGTACAATTTATAATTTTCATTAAATAATTGGAAAGGGATTCATGAATTTTTTTATCATTACAAATTGTGAGAAATGTTGAAATTGTCATTCATGGCTTCCAGTGAAGATACAATATAAATATAGTATTTTCAAAGTACAAACACCAAAAAGTGTCTCCCATTTATTGGATTTTCATAGATAGCTAGTTTCAATATTTTCTTAATTGTTTGATTTTACAAACATTTTTAAAATCTTCAATTCAGTATATTTATTTTAAAGCACATATGCACCTCAGATTGCATTTTTATTTACTCACTATTGCACACTTTGTACATACATTTCAATAGATTAATATCTATATTTTTTCGCAATACTATCTTCTGTTATATATATATTATACAAATATTTACTTCTCTCTATAGATATAGGAAGATGTGTTGTGAGTGCCAATGAGTCATTATTACTCTCCATTCGAATAACAATTTAAAAATGTAAACACACTATGAATGTATAATTTGGTTCAAATTTTAATATCGGTACAAAAAAATTAATCATTACATTTTACAAAAAAGCCATGATAATTCAGTTTTCATCCTTAATATTTGTCTGTTTGTTGTGACAATTTATGTTAATAATATTTTATACTTAAGTCTTATATAAGAATGAGCAGGATATGCTCTATGCCCCCCCTTTTCACGAGATGATAATTTTGCACCAAAAATTGGAATTTTATCAAAATTTTCATAAATAATGTTTAATTTATATCTTTCAAATTTATGTTTTTTTTTTCAGGATTAAAAAATAATCTATCCTGAAAATCAATCACCGGCATTTTTGTCTTTTAATAATAAAACTCGTATGGTGTGAGGATGGTAGTTAACAGGAAAAAAATATTTTAAATATTTGAAAATTGTGTTTCTATTTTAAACTTTACAATATATGAAACCGACAGGAGTAAAAGAGCATTTATTTCAAGTTAAAAAATTGTGAGATGTGTTTTTTTAGAGAGCATGCATTGTAGGTCATGTAGGTAGAGCATGTTATATTAGAAAAAGATTTGAATATCACAAACAATACATTATTAAGCAAATAAATCAACAGAAATACCCTTGTAATCTTTAATAGCGCATGCATATTAGTAATAAAAAAAACCAATCAATATGAATAAAAAAGTAAAAAAAATACTTTAAGCATAAATTATAAAATGATTTTGAATTTCAGAATCACCTGTTCCATTGGAAGAGAAGAGAGGAACACCACTGCCACCTATTGCAGATCCAGCTGATTCTGCTAAAATAAATGACAAAGTCACATCAGACACAAAAGCTAAAACTGTGGACAAGGCTGACATTCCTGATGTTCCTATTGTATTTATCATGGGTGAGTCTTACAGTGTCAAGGACATTACTGAAACAAAATAATTTGATTTGTTTTGTCATTATTCATTATTGTGAGTTACCAATTTAAAGGAGTATTTTCAAGGTTTTAATGGTTTTTTTTTTCAAAATCAGGTCATAAAGTTTGATATTTTAAATAGAAATAGTTGTGATATTTTTTATCTTAAAAAGTTTTGACCCCTTAAAAAATGCATTACTTATATTTTAATACTTATATTGTAATGCCAATTTTGTTCCATTTTTTCATAATTCATAATAGTTTTTGGCGTAATTTTCTTTGACTGCCATCTATGATCCACAAAATATTTGTGTCTAGGTATTCAATATTAATCTTGGGGTCCTAATGGCACTTATTTGGCAAATGTGAACTTTTTTAATGAACTTTCTTCAAAAAGATTCAATAACATTTTTAATTCATTTTAATTACACAGGAGGTCCTGGTTCAGGAAAACTGACACAAGTAACCAGCTTACTGAAGTTAGCAGAAGGATGGGTTCATTTGTCTATGGGAGATATCTTACGGAATGAGATCGCACAGAAAGGCAAGGCTGAGGATAAATGGAGTATGATAGGAGATCTAGTATCAAAAGGAGAAATGGCACCAGAGGTGAGATTTAACATCATTGTTGTAGTTCATTAATTGGCAAATTGTAAAGAATCATTAACAGTTAATGCTGTGTTAAGAATTCAAAGATATCTGTACTAGCTAGATGATTGCTTTATGGGAGAACTTTCACAGTTATAGAAATTGGGGGTTAATATCTACAGGAAAAAATTGATGAATAAAATTTTTCTGAAAAATGTTTAACAAAATTATCAAAAATCAACAGGACCAAATACAATGTGACAAGACATGTCCTGTGCTAATTTCGAGGACTGCTTTCAAATTAAGTCCCTAAAAAGTTATAAATATACCATTTCAAATTCATTATCTTATTACATACCAACATGCAGTTGTAAATTCAGAAATGTTTGCAATGTTTTTGATATTGTTGGTTAAAATAAACCCAGCATTTTAAATGTTCGATGTATTTTTATGAATGCAGCATTGCCTGAAATAATCTTAATAATTTTTGGTTTCACATATTGTTTTGCATTGTACTGTATCTTTTACCTGAAGTATGAAATATATATTTCAGTAGTACATTATTTTTTATACGTTATATTTCAGCGGCAGCTCATTATTCTTTCTTTTCATTATTACTTAATTCAATTAAGGAATGACTGTAATATTTTTTCTGTCTATGAAGAAATAACATAAAAAATTTGGTGCACACTGAATAACGCGCATAGCAGGTTATTTAACAGTGTGCACCACATTTTTTATGTTATTTCGAATAGACAGAAAAAATATTACAGTCATTTCTTATAATTTAATTCTAAATTCCATTTTAAACCGTAGAAAACCATGAAAAAACATTGATGATGTCACGGTCACATGACTAAATTATGTCTATGGACTCATAACAAAATAACGTCATCCAATCAGAAGACGCGTTACATCCAAAATTAAATTATTGGTTCATATTCTTTTTTTCAATTTGACAGGAAGTTACAGGAGAACTACTTTTGGATTCATTCAAACAACACAAGAACGCCAAGGGATTCATACTAGAAGGGTACCCAAGAGATATGGATCAAGTCGAAGAGTATATGAAAGTGGTATGTAATTATTCAACTGAAGATGTACTTCATTGTTTTAAAACCTAGCAACATATCATTTATTCAATAGACCAAACAGATCTTTTACAATACAAACCAACATAGCATAACCAACCAAGGAACATTAAATATTAATTATTGTATTAATTTTTAACACAAAGTAAAATACCATAAAGAGGATGCTTTCAAATTTTTGGATTTAATAAAGGGAATGAGGTTTAATTTTACATATATATTGTATATATGAATACAAAACCAATGTTTTTTATTTTCAGATTGGCAAGGTGAATGCAGTTTTCTATTTGGATTGTGAGGAATATTATTGCACACAAAGACTTCTACACAGAGGACAAAAGACAGATAGAATTGATGATAATTTGGGGGCCATCTCAAAGAGGATAACATTCTTCAAAGACAACACATTACCCGTGGTGAAATACTATGATGACATGGGAAGAGTGTTTGTGGTAAGATCTACTGTAAAAAAAATTCTCCATTGCAACATTTAGACATTTAGTAACTGGGGTTAAAAATAACTTCTCCCTCAAACGATTCCAAAGAAATCAGCATACATTAAACCAAATGGAAGTTAATGTTTTCACAGATTTTTCTTCTTCTGTATTTCCATCTTTACATGTGATACTATGCATTTTGATGAAAAAAGATGAAGGTGACACTACAGGGGGCAAAAACAAAACTATATGACCGTAAAAGTCTAGTAAAAACAGACCTGTGCAAAAAAATTTATGAAAAGACAAGCAACAGGCCACAATATTCATACTGCTCAGCAGCCAAGTATTCAGCATAATGAATTCAGCACAAAACCTGGGTGAGGTCAGATGCTCTGTAAGATAAGCCAGTTCCTCATCCACTATTGATATCAACTGTGTTATTATCTGTAGGCAAAAATTCAAAATTTGTCATAATATCTCGCATACTGGTAGTTGAAAACCAACATAAATGTTCACCCTGGTTGAATATACCCTTTATTTGTTTTAATGATGAATAAGTGAAGTACAAGTGCAACAATAATTTTAGGTATGAAATCAGAGAATGCCAATATGTATTTATATATAATATTGCTTTTTAACAGGTAAATGGAGACAGAGACACGAAGGAGATTGCATTTGAAGTAGGAAATTTGTTCAAATTCCTTAAAAAGAACAATTTTGGTAAGTATTTCAAATACATGTGCCTAATATATGTAGCCAATTAAAAGGTTTAAATTCTGATACAAAACAGTTTTTTGGAAGCATTGAAAATAAGATTCATTTTTTTTCAGATACTCATAAATTTTTAATTTTTATGCCCCGTTTATGAGCATTATGTTTTCTGGTCTGTGCATCTGTCCATTCGTCCAACCGTTCGTCCACCTTCAGGTTAAAGTTTTTGATGAAGTTGAAGACCAATCAACTTGAAACTTAGTACACATGTTCCCTATGATATGATCTTTCTAATTTTAATGCCAAATGAGAGATTTTATCCCATTTTCATGGTCCACTGAACATAGAAAATGATAGTGCAAAGTTCAGGTTAAAGTGTTTGGTCAAGGAAGTTTTTGATGAAATTGAAGTCCAGTCAACCTGAAACTTAGTAAACATGTTCCCTGTGATATGATATTTCCAATTGTAATGCCAAATTAGAGATTTTCCCTCATTTTCACGGTCCACTGAACATAGAAAATGATAATGTGGATGGGGCATAGTTTGTCTACTTGGGACACATTCTGGTTCTTATTATTAATTTAATGATCTGGTTTAACCTAAGCCCTAGTTTAAACCAAACCTTCCTGTAAACTTTGTATGACATTCATAGTTTCATATTTGTAAAAAGGAAGAACAAATATTTATAAAAACAATAGTCAAAAAGCAGAAATTACAATTTGAACTTCATTCAATTAATTGAAGATTGTTTCAAAAACTTAAAAATAGAATTCAAAGCCTCATGCAGTGTTTGTCAACAAATAAAATAAAATTTCAACATTTTTTAGATAGATGAATACATTGATATCTTTTTTGTTGTAGAACTGAAGAATGCTAAACCATTGACTGCTCCACCCCCACAGAAGAAACGAGAACGAAGGCCTTCTACGCCTAAACAAAAAGACAATAAGGACAGTAAAGTTAAACCTGAAGATGTGATTGTACCATTAGCTACAAGACCTCCAACTATTGATGTACCAGACACAGGGAGAAAAGATGGATTACCTTCATGTCCTATCATATTAATTGTTGGTAAGTTATCCTTCATTACACCATTTTTTTGTATCACATAACTATTAAATAAATAAAAAAGGGCAGATAATTAAATTTTCATTTATAGTAGATTATGTCCCTTTTTGTAATTTTAACTTTTTCAAGATTTAAACTGCAAGGTAAAAATATGCAGTGTGAAGAGTTGGCAAAGTCAGCATTGTTTATGATAATACATTGGAATACAGTTCAGGACTTTTCTTATATATGATGCACATTTAATAAATTTTTATTACGGTTAAGTTAGCAAAAATCTCAACTATAACTTTACTCGAATTTGCTGCTGATTTTGACTGTCCTATCTCAAAATTGTTGGCAGTTTATATTGTGGTTCATGTGTGACTCTTTATGGGGTTTTTATAATTATAAATTGTAACCAATAAGATTTGACAAATAAATGTATTTACTGTATCTGTATCCCATCAGTTATTCATAATGCAGAGTTTTAATCATATACCTTGTCTTTTATTCATTTAGTTTTTGCTGTAACGTTAATACTATTTTTGTACTTCAGGTGGACCTGGTAGTGGTAAGGGTACACAATGTAAAAAGGTTTGTGAACGATATAAGGAAGTTGTCCATCTTTCTATGGGAGACATATTACGTAACCAAATTGCTACACAAGGATCAGCTGATGAGAAATGGGGTATGATTGGTACTTTAGTGCAGAAAGGTGAAATGGCTCCACAGGTAACCTCAACTAAAAATAATATAGATTTTAGACACTTAATTTTAAAGTCTATTATTTTTTTTTGCTCAGAATATGTATGAATTATCTGTAAAAAAAATATTTGGCAAACAGAAATCAGTAATCAGTCATATCTCAAAGTTTTACTTATGTTTTGTGAATTGTTTACCAATGAAGTTTTTTAAAATTAGACATAATGCACTGGAAAGTTGTTTTTAAAATCTATTAAATAACAAATGTTAAAAATCGCCTATTTACCTAAATGTATGTGCTTTTATTAGAAGAATAACAAATCAATTATAGTTTTGAAATTGGGACAAAAACTAGACTACTGTATAGATAAGTTTAATAAATATCTTGTACAAATTATAACTAATTTTGAATGAGTAAAGTGTCTAATGTTTTAATTTGTATTTATTTTTAGGAAATAACAGCTGAACTCTTGATAGAACAAATAAAAAAGAACAAAGATGCTGCAGCTTTCATTGTTGAGGGATATCCTAGAGATAAACTACAATTGGAAGAATTTAATAAACATGTAAGTAGGCAGTTACAAAGGGGAATAACTCTAATGTCTTTAAGAAAGCTACTGTATGAATCTAAAACATTCAAGGAATGACAATTTTTTTAAAAATCAATTAAGGTGGTACCTAGCACTACAGGGAGATAACTCTGTAAAATCAGGTAAACTTTTCAATTATGTTGCGTTGTTGAGGGAATATTAAGCTTCTCAATGATCAAAACTAGTGTTTGTTTAACTGCTATATAATTAACCAGTGTAATTTTTCTGATAAAATGGTTGGTTCAAATTTTTTGAAATTTTTATATTTTTGTCAAAGGTTCAAAGTAAATACTTTGTAAAAATTTTAGGAAAATTAAACGAGCCAAATTAATTTTAGTGAAAGTGTTAGGTACCACCTTAAATGGTTAATTATTTTATGACAAAATTGTTCATATAATTAATGTATCTTCACAAACTACTATCATCTTTTATTTTTTTTTGATTGTATACAAACTCATGATGTAACATATAAATTAATATTTCTATTTTTAGATTGGTGGATTAAATTTTGCAATATTATTAGATTGTGAAGAATATTACATGCAGAAACGGTTACTTGACCGAGGAAATGCCAGCGGTCGTATTGATGATAACTTAAATGCCATACAGAGTAGGCTAACATTCTTCAAGAATAACACATTACCCATATTAAAACATTTAGATGACCAAGGAAAACTTGTAGCAGTAAGTATTACTTGTAAACATGAGTCAAGGGAGATAACTCGACAGTAATATTGGAAAAGAAAGATAAGGAGATAAACATACATGTGATAACAGCGTGAAAACAAAATTGGAAATAATCAATATCAAAGAATAAATGCTTTTATTGTTAACCTTATTGCAGTTGCTTAAAAGTTGTTACTTCTGAATTAGATATGCTTTCTGATTTTTTTTTTTTTTTAGTACATAACTCATCACTAATATAGGAAATTCTAAAACGTATTTCATGTTTTTTTATATCAATTGCATTGTCATAAAACAGTCCTTATTATATGACTATCCACTGATTCTTAGGGAATAGCTGTCACTAATATTTAGGACTTGAATTTTATTAAGTTAAAACTAAATTATATTATGATCATATCTTTGAGGTACATGTATGCTTCATAATGAGATGCAATGAAAAAAACCAAAATTTAGTAATTTCTTTATATTTTAGATTGATGGAGACAGAGACTTAGATGAAATATCCTACAACATCAGTCAAGTTTTAGATTTTGCATTTTTTGGCAGAAAGGTAGGTTGTGAATAGTAAAGCCAAATTTTTGTGTTTTTCTTGGGATGTTTTCCACTTGCTGAAAGTTTTCAAAGGGTCTGAGAATTAAATTTTTTTTAAAAAGAAACAAACAACTAGGAAAACCAAGTATTTTTTTTATAAATAGGAATTATGATTTGTAAGGGAACATTTGAGTTTTCGCCATATGTTCCATTCTGTCATATTCAATATTATGTTTAAAATAAAACTGTATTTACTGATATGTATCTTTTGATAAAAGTAATTTTGATGTCTAAACATTGCATCAAGCTGTAAGGTGTGTTTTACTTAAATGTCAACATTTTGATTATATTTGCTGGTAGGGCTTGAAAATAAAATGAAATAAAACCGACATGATTAAAAAAAGATGCAAGATTCTTATCAAGTATTTTCAAGATAATTTTTCCAAATTATATATATTATTTAAAAGATCTACCTGACTCTTAATTGAACTAGAAATTTATATATTAATTTTTATACCGAAAAAAACCCAATTGAAATTAAAAGTTTGTCAATTTAAAAACTGACAAATTTATGATATTTTATTTCAATTATAAGAATGTCACCTTGAAATCATTGTTGTTGATCTAGTTATTTCTTATATATGAACATATTTCCTCATGAAATCTACATGCATTTTCCAGTAATACAATGCTACATTAACATCACAATTATTGATACATAATAATATACAGTGGGGCTCAGAAAGGGATAATCTTTTGCTGTGTACATAAATATATTCTTTTTTTTAACTGAAATGAATAAATCAAATTGGAATACATTTTTTTGTTTTAATTAAACAACAAATCTATTAATTTGATGAAGATTTTTTAATCTGATTTTTCTCATGTTATGCCCCTTTATAGCACATTGTATGCTTTTTATTACATTTGATCTGCAAATTATGATAAGGGTCACCTTTTATCTCACTGTTATATGATCACCTAAAGAATTCTGTGAGATATTCACTTTCTGTAGACTAGAAATATTTACATCTGAAAATGAATGTAAGTTAATATTATTATTATTTATAAATTTGTTTTATATTTTGTAATTTTTTATTTTTGATGAAACATGATTTTTTTTAAAGTGGAGTTTAAGCACTAGGGAACACAAATTAAGACTTAATAACTATTAGACTGTCAATAGTTTTTCATTAAACCTTCTAAAACTATTTAATATATGAATTATCTCCCTTTTAATATACCATTTTAATTTCATAAATTTTAATAATTCTTGACTGCTTTTAAAAGACTGTATAGTCTTCTGCATCATTTCATCATTTAAGTAAAGATTTGTCCTCTGTAGCAATCTGTTTCATTAAAGAATATTTGACTTTTAAACTTTCTCAAGAAGCTATAATATACGTGTTTCTCGTTTCTCGTTTTGTTTGTATAGATTGGACCGTTGGTTTTCCCGTTTGAATGGTTTTGCACTAGTGATTTTGGGGCCCTTTATAGCTTGTTGTTCGGTGTGAGCCAAGGCTCCGTGTTGAAGGCCGTACTTTAACCTATAATGGTTTAATTTTTAAATTGTTATTTGGGTGGAGAGTTGTCTCATTGGCACTCACACCACATCTTCCTATATCTATATAGTTATATATGTTTGCTAAATTTGATATCAGAATAATTTAGTACTGTGGATTCATTTATTTTCATGGATACCAATTTTCGTGGATTGAGGAAAACTTATATGTTCGTGGATATTTAATTTCGTGGTTTTGGAGAAATCTGCATACAAGCCTAAAACAAATTTGATATTCATTGAACATTTAATTTTGTGGTTCGTCTGTTCCCACGAAATCCACGAAAATTGGTACCCAACGAATAATAATGAATCCACAGTATATTTTTATACCTTAAGAATTTTTATGTAGATATATGATGTAGGCTCTTAAATTAAAAGTTGGAAGGGGGTTGTTTTTTCCTGAGGGAATATTAGATAATGAAAAATGATTTGAGAGTTAAGCCCAATCAGGGGTTGATTCAATCCTTTAAAAAAACAAAAAAATAAAAAAAATAGTTAAATGTTAAAATGAAAATAAAAAAAAAATTGCTAAAAAAAAACCGCTAAAAAAACCCTCAGACACATTTGAATAAGGATTAAAATTAAGTTTCAATATGAAAATAAATAATAATTGTGTGCTTTGTCTATTTTCAGCCACAGGCACCAGGAGCTGGTAAGTGTAATTATGTATTCATAAAATAATTCTGATTGGAATATTTTAGATTATATGTGTAAATCACTGATC
The DNA here is from genome assembly GCF_036588685.1 of Mytilus trossulus. Lineage (NCBI taxonomy): Eukaryota > Metazoa > Mollusca > Bivalvia > Mytilida > Mytilidae > Mytilus > Mytilus trossulus. The sequence goes on from NC_086374.1 coordinate 63,569,132, forward strand.
ACCTATAGATCACAAGAAACATTAATAACCACCATCGTTACATGATCCATATAGCACAGTGAATTAGCGATGAACAGGCTAATTGTAAATAATGTGATTATCCATGCATTTATAACTTCCAATCTGTTTGTGAGCAAATATGAAGGTGTGATTAGTTGGTGTGTTGTCAATCGTAGACAGGGAAATAACCCATCTGCTTGAATTGGCTACAAAAAATTATCTGAAGATTAGATTCACAAACTTAAGAGATTTTGTGTGTGGAATGAGTTATTCGGAAGGAACAATTTTTTCAAGCATGCAAATGGATTTCTTAAGATGATATATTTATTTTGTCTTGAACACTTTAATGAAATCTATATTCTGATTTAAACATTTTGTTTAACCCAAAACACAGACATAAATGTAAAATATGATGAGGAATATAGCGAAAATTACATATTTGTAAATATTTCATAAAAAATGCAAATTCAATTTTTTTAAAAAGAAGAAAAGAATAAGATTTTTTTTTTAAATTAAGATGATACAAAATATCAAATTATTCAAAATAAAATAAAAATCAAACATGTTTAGATTTCATTTCATAAAATCAGTATATAATTGTCTAAATATAATCTTCAGATGTAAGTTGTGATAATATCTCAAAATGATTAATGCTTTTGTTATATCTTTTCATAAATCATTTATATTTGATTTTACTGACCATTGGTGGAAAGTCACATATAATTTAAAGTTTTAGTGAGGCTAAAGGGTGAAATTCTTGTCCCTTCACCTTTCTGTGTGAATCCTCTTGCTTATGCACTGTGTTTTCAAACTGCATATAATAAATCACTACATGTACTAAGTATATAGCAGGCACTTTCTATATCTTTCAAAATAAAGTGTAAAAATGAAAATTTTGATGGTCATATCCCTGGTTAAATAGCATTTCTTTCAAACTAAAACCAACCAGCAGATTTGTTTTTGCAATCATTCAATTGAAAAAAAAATTAGTTTAGTCTTTTGCTGGATTTTTGTTACCGATAGAAGACACAGAAGAAGAAATGCAATCTAGGTAATTGTGCACCTAAATTTATAAAGGCCTTTTCTGAAAATGAAATATTGTTTCTCAAATGACCAACAGAATTTTCATTTTTTTTCAAGTTTTTATTTGAAATCATTTTTTTTTGTCAAAACTTTTCTGTTCTCTTTTCTCATCATAAAGCTTTTAAAAACTAATCATTTTGTAATCATGGGTCCAAGTGGCTGAAGAGAAGCAATGTTTGATTTTCATAAGTCGCTGTCTAACTTTCTTTCTGCTTGTAGAAATTTTATAATGGAAAATCAGTTATTCTAAAATTAGAACACTGAACTGTCCAACCAGTTTCTAATAGATGTTTTAATTAAAGTAGTTATTTGAAAAATAAGATGTAGAAACATGTCAGCTGTAAGTTTATGCTTAGGCCAAAAAAAATTATATGTGTGTTTCCTGCTGCCAAGGTAAATAAATCAGGGTCGGTAGGTCCTGATTTTTTTTTTTTTTTTTTTTTTTAATTTTTGCACACCCGGTCAGATTTGCAGTTGGTGAAATGTCATGTTTGGTTAGGGTCCTGTACCCCAAAATGATTTAATCCATTTAAAGAAGCTTTAATTGAATAATCCTCCCGGTGCCGACATTTTTTAAACCGTAATTGTAGCACATTTGGCTGGGAGCAGCCATTTTGATTGTTTAGGTATAGTAAGATACGGATCTGGATTTGACCGGACCAGTAACTTTTTTTTTCCGGATTTGAATAAAAAGATCTAGGGTCGGGAGTTTGAGTCAGGGTCATTTGGGAAACAGGAAACAAACATTTTCTTTTTTTGGCCTTATTTCCATTGAGCCCTGCATTTTAAGCATGACCTTTTTTTATCCTATGACATATGCATGACCTTGGAATGACCTTGCATGTTTGTTTAATTACAGAAGTTGCTGAAGAAGTGATAGAGAAAGATATTGCACCAGAAAGCTCCACAACAACAGGTGACAAAGTTGCAAATCCATCACATACGGAAAAATTAGATGCAGCGGGTACTTAGCGGATTAACTTTTTCACAATTTTTTAGATTAGCAGTAGATAGATAATATGTGTACGGATTTTCAAAAGCTCAGCCAGGATCACAAATTACCATGAAACATTGACAGAAATTCCTCATGTTTCAAAACTTTGTCTATGTATTTAACATAAAAATATGGAAAATGTCATATCTTGATCTATCTTGATTATATTCTTTAAAAAAACAAAAACTTGAAATTTTTAGTAAGTTATACTGATTTACACAAGACGAGAGAACTTTTTTCTTAACAGATTTTTAATATAAGACTTATAAGGGTCATTGAACATATTAAAGAACGTTTGTCTCTTTTTTATAGAATATTTTTAATGCAGGATATATGTTGGCCAATTGACAGATATGTACCGGTATGTCTTTAGTTTTTTTTCAAGAAAGTCAAAATATTAAATCATTTGATTTTTTTTGCAAGACACATATTATGTGCATCTCTTAAAACTACAAACCTTTAATTAATAGCTATCTTTAATGTTAATGAAAAGAGTTGTGAGTTATACCTCAGTTTGACAGCAATGCTATGAAAAAAAAAAGCATTAAGAAGCAATTTGAGGTTTTCAGTAATATATAAGGGTAATTTCATTAGCTAAGCTCTTTTTAGAAAAGTTGTTAAAATATTCAACAAGTACCAACAAAGATCTGCCTTCCATGTCAAAATTTCTAAGGGACAAAAAGATGCAATTATTTTGTGAAAATACAACTAATAATGACGCTTGTTGGGTTGCTGTCTAACAAACATATACCCAATATCTCATTTTAATGGTTTTATTCATGCTTGTTTGAAGAAAATGTGTATTCTCTATTTGTGGTAATAAGAATAAGAACATTCAGGAATATATGTTTGTTAGTGGTCTGGTACAAATATTGTGTAATACTCTCTTGTGAAATACCCAACAATAATATGAAATATAAGTTCAGTGATACTATTGAAAGTACTCTTATTGCATGATATTTATGCAGCTTTGTTGTTGTTTTGAAGAAAAATTAAAAAGATAATCAGTTTATGAATACCTCAACTGGAATGGGATCTTAAATAATAAGTTATTTGCTTTTGTTAAATTTTTTTATTCTATGAGTTGCAATTCTTAATAGTGAATTTGATACTTTTAAAAAAATGTATTCTTAAAGAGATATATTTTTAATATATCTAGAGAGAAAAGAGTATAACATCTTTGAAGTTGGCATGCAAATCGTTTCTTTAAATTTCCTTTTTTTTTACCCAAATTTGCTATGTCAATTTTAACAACATATCTACAACCTATCAAGGCTTGCATTTATAAGGCAGCAGTTTTTGTGTTATATTTGCCTGTCCAGTTCCACGTTTTTGTGTCTTGTCAATTACACATTGTAAAATCTAACTGTTTTGCTTGTACATGTATGACATATTTGAATCTCATTTTTCAAACAGTGTACACATCTTCACTATTTTATGATAATCAGAACATTTGTTTTCAATACATTTATACATACTAGTATACCTCTATCTCTGGTTCAAATAAATCTGCTTGTATCTTAAGCTTAAATTGGCTTCAGAAACAACTATTTTATGAATGGTCATAATAGTTTCAATATGATGACTTCACCTTTGTCGTATTACCTCTAATTTATAAAAGTGCTTACTTTTAAATTGCTCATATGAAATTTATTTTTACCCCAGATTTCAGATTTAATTTTATTTTTATAAACTGTTATGCCAAGTTATTTCAAATCTGCATCATTTCAATCAATTTTTATAACTAAGCAATTTCATAAACACATATCTTTATACTTATATACTACCAGTATATGCAATTAACTTTGAACAGCAAGTCATGTTGTAAAGGACTCTTGGCATATAAACTTGTGAATGATTTTCAGTTGATTTTTCATGATATTTTACAATAATAAAGATATGCTTTACTTTGTATTACATTGTTTAAACTGGGAGAGTAATAGAGAAAACCATAATGAAAAAGAAGGGATATGTATGTTAAACCAAAACTTTTTTTGAGACAAATATTTTTATTTCATGTTTATTTATGAAATGTTATAATGGGTAAAAACCAAATTAGACACCATTTTTATTATTTTTATCTCTCTTTAATATGTATGTGATATTCTAAGTGCTGTGATATTCATTTTATGTTTTAAATCTTTATTATATTTAGAGGCAGAAACATACATTATTTGTCTTAAAAGAACTGTGATTTTTTTATTTTAATTCTTCAATTAATTGCCTTGCACATTCAAACACACCCTTAACATAGTAATGGCTACAGATGAAAATTCATTTCTTGACATTTTTTTTCACATCAAATAGGGACTTTAATTAAGACTTTTTTGGGAGATAGATAATTTTTTATCAGCTCATGTTATTTTCATTTTAAATGTCTTAATTTTGTAAAACATTTTTTGTTAAATTAACCGTAAAATTAATTTTAAACATTCTTGGAATATTAACTTATGATTCATCATTCAATGGCTGTTACAGGCTTTTTATTTGTCAATGACAACACTGAATTTCTTTTGTTCATACTCTTTGAGGTAATTTGCAATTACCAATGAAAAGAAAAATATAAAAAAAGCTTTCAGAACACAGTACATCACAATAAGACCTTGAATGAATGGATATATGTGTATCTTTGTGTATACTTTTTCATTATTGAAAGTACAAAAGCCAGTAACTCAATTATTGTTAAATATTGTCTGGTTAAAAGTTGTTGACGTAAAATGAGAATGAAAATTTCTCCTTCGAAGAAACAGTTTATGCTTGTAAATAATGATTGTGACACATTCTAGGTCATTTTCAAAGGGAGGTAATCATATTACTAAGTGAGTTAATCTTATAAACAATCAATTTTTTTTATCATCTTTAGGCTATATTGCTTTGTATAAAATTAATATATGTGTCAATTCTATTGTTCATATGCTATGTTGCAATTTTTTTTATAATATTATTGTTTTATTTCTACAAATAGAATATATATGATTATTGTTAAAATGGAGACATCTTTCATGAACTTTATAAATAAAACTAAGAAAATAATAGTTCATTTTAGAAGCCATAAATTGTGTCTGTTGTCTAGTAGTAGCTTGGTCGTCTAAATTTGTTAGTTCTATCAATGGCGGGATCAAACCAAGTTAAATGCCACTTAATTTGGTTTCTTTTTGCTCCTCCATTAGATATATGCAGCATTTAACAGTAGTTGAGAAAAGACTGATTAACCAAAAGTCCAAATTAATGTGTTTGTTGGTGTTGTTGGAAGCAGTTCTTGCCATAACTTGGTCACATAACTTTATCCCACTTAGTATCTGTTCCTTTTCTGCAAACCACAACATTAAGAAAATACGGAAAAGACCAATAAACACACAAAGTCAGAATACATTTTATCTGTTGAGTAAGACCATGTCTTCCTGAGAACTGTGGGCTTGTGAGCTAGAATATTAACCATCGTATTCTGTATATTTTAAATCTAATACCAAACAGAGTTTATTTATCCAACATTGCATGGCACTGTCCTGGATATGCATGCAATATTCACAAATGACACATACCGGTACCCGTAGCCAGGGGGTGAAAACAAATAAGCACTGTTAAAGTCAACATTCTGTTCGAATTGAGACGTACTGTTCAAGTCGAGTGCACGAGTCCAAATAACACCCCCTTGAAAATTCTTGGCTATGGGCCTGTGACATTAAGTACTACAGATCCACAAGGCATTGGTTCACTTTCGTTTGTAAATAATAATACTTTTTTTTTTGAATAAAATTTAACAGCTTTTAATTATGCCAACAACATCTAGTCTACCATTCCTGAAGCATTTTTCTTTTAAGAACACATTTTTTTTCATATGATATCTTTGTCAAGCAGCCATGCTTAACAAAGTTATTGTTTTTTAATCCATTCATATTGATTTTGTTATTTTTTTTAAGTTCAACAAGGATATGTTTAGTGTTATGCTACTTCTGTACAATACACTGATATTGAGCAAAAATAGGTCACCATGAATTACATTTTATGCTTGAGTGCCTATGATTAATCTTTGTGGTAAAGCCCAAATTGATTATTAACACTCAGTGAATTCAATAGTAGGTCACAGTATTGTCCCTGATACAATCCTGTTATTGTTAAGGTTATTTCACAGAGTCTATGGGTATTATATCATTGATATCTGGCTACAACAGATTTGATGACTCGTCAACATTTGGTCACAATGAATTGAAAGGAGTATAGGTCCCGTAAGGGCCGATTTTGGCCTCAAATTTCAGGTTCATCTAAAGAAAGATTTTGGACACTTTTAAACACTTCTGTGTCTATTTCAATTGATTCAATTAGTTTATGTAAAAGATTCTAACTGATTTAGTAATTTAAAACACTGATTCAAGCTTAAATTCGAGAAATCTATCATTTAATATGCCTAAAAACATCATTTTTCAGATGGTTTTTGTCACAAATGAAATTGGCCGCATCTGTGTTCATCATCAACCTTTATATATGTTATGTATTATTATCAAATACAACTTACATTTCAATATTATGAATGAACACGAATGCGGCCAATTTCATTTTAGATGGAAACCGTCTAAAATTTAACTAAAATGCTGAAATTGTGAAGATTTCAGTAATTTAGCATGACTTAATGCTGCTAGTACCCAATATGTGTGCATTGTATTGTCAAAAACAGCCCATATTTATGTAGCAGAAGCATTCTACTTTCCAGTAAATAGTTAAAAGTTTACATTTTCACAATTTTGTAAAACTGCTATATTTTGGGGCCAAAAAGGGGTATTACCGAACCTACTCCTTTGGTGACTCGGGTGCAGTAAGACTTTCATTTGTGATTGCATACAGATCTTATTAGACAAAAGTGGTGAAAGTAAAAATATTCATTCATAGTTAAATAATACAGTGCTTAAAATTGCACAAAGTGAAAAGTTATTGTTGAACTCCTTACTGTGCCGTTTTTATCTCATTTATTTTAAATATGCCAACTGTAAAGTTAATGGGAAATTAATTCTATCTAATATATTATTTTTTTTAGCTATCGCTTTCATATATTATGTTGATAAAAGATAAAACTCTTCAACAAAAAGGAAAAGTGTTCATAACTTTTTTAAAATATCAATCAAATTTATACTGAGCTATTATTACTTTTATGTAAACTCAGGCTAATGCCATAGTGGTACTGTTTATCTTTGTATATTAAAGAGGGCCCTCATGGGGTTTTTGATTATGTGATTACTTGGCCGTTTTTTTAATGATTATTTGATTATTAAGCCAAATATTTCATGATTATTTGATTACTAAAGATAAGCAAATATTTAATGATTATGTGATTACAAGGACCCCCCCCCCCCCCCCCCCCCCCCCCCCCCATGAGGGGCCTCATTAAACAGACAAGTGACATTTATTATTATTTTTAAAGTGGTACATGTATAACACACCCAACAACGAAAATATAACACTATAATGCACAATACAATAAACAGAAATCATATGTAAAGGAAAATACAAACCATTAGATCTTTAAACTTATATAGTAAATTAATCCTTTCATAAGCATTAATGTCATATTTCAAGTTTGTTTAAATTAAGGTATTGAAAATACTGATATGAAAAAAGACATTTAAAGTAAACTTAATTGTATATCTGGCCCCTGTAGACCTAATGAGTATTTAATTCATGTCTTGTAGTTCTACAATTTTATAATAAAATCTATTCTATATTATAAATTAATTTATATCCCAGGAATGTCATATTTCAAAAATCTGCTCATTGAAATCAGGCATAAAAAGTACTAGTACTTAAAATTTATCAGATTAAGAGAGGGACACAAGTGTGTGGCCATTCTTGGTACTCATTGTTGTACTTATTATTACTTAGATTTCTGTTGTCATTTGGTTAGGGGGACAAAAGTTTCCATTTTTTAACACATTTCAACTGTGATTAACAGTAGTCATTGGTAGTGATCTCCACCAAATTGTCTTTGATAGCCTTAACTACAAATTACCACATAGAAAATTACTTTTGATAATAAAACATGGGGAAATTGAGGTTTGTTAATAGTTATTCCACAAGGACACGGTGTGTCAGTGTAAGATCCAACACTGACACACCAAGTCTGAGTGGGATATCTATTTTACATCCCAGCTGTTTCAGATTAGAAGAAAAAAACATTTACAATTCATAAAATCTAGTTTAGAATGCCACACAACCATTAAAATATACTTTATATATTACTATATGATGTATACTCTTTATGACCCTTGAACACGATGAGTATAGATATCAAACAATGTCAACTTGGCCCACTTACCAATCCGCCCATTACTAATCGCCACTTTACAAATCGCCCCACTCTTGTTTACCGACTCTGCCCTCTTTTGAAAAAGTGTAAAATCAAATTGAAAAATCAGTCTGACAACTCACTTATTAACGAAAAGATTTAATTCCCAATGAAAAAAGGTCTGCCAACAAGCTCCACTTATAAAAAGATCTTGCCTCCTTTAACAATGTTAAATAATTGTTAGTTCGTATCCAGTTGTCCTAGTGTAGTGGTATGTGTCGTGGCTTGATATGCTAAAGGTCTTGAGTTCGAATCTCAGCAATTATTTACACTGGATTTTTTCTATGTGAATTTTGATAGATAGTCCTCACCAAATAATTAATTATGTTTTATAGTGGATTTGACATCCCCGCCAAAATGTTACAGAACAAAGGAGCGCATGCATAGCAAAGAAACTCAAACTGGGGTGATCTGGTATGGACGATCCGGCTCAGATCACCCCTTGCTGTTAGAACAAAGGAGCTGGGATGTAACTTTTTTTTCTCAACAAGATGATCATCCATACTATTAGCAAAACATTACAATAAAAAGAAATTATAAAATCTATTTGAGTACTTAATGACTCATATTAACAAAAAGAAGAAGTATATTTTAGGAATAAGTTCAGTGTCATTTGATGACAACCATGCAAGCTACCATTTCTAAAACATGTAGAGAAGCTGTGGATTTTATTTTTGTGGGTACCTATTAGCTTGGATTGAAAAAACTTGCACCTGCATTGATATTTGATTTCATGGTCTTTCAAAGTCTGCATTATTATATTCATAAAGCATACTTGTAATTCATTGAATATTTCAATTCATGGTTTCCCAAATATTTTATATCGAAACAACAAATAAAAAAGAATGGTTATATGAACTACCCAAGGTATATAGTAATGACACGGAAATTATTTTCTGCAACGAAATGCAGGATCACTTTCTTAAATGGCATATCCAAGAAAAATATTTTTCCCATTTTCGTATGAAACTGGATTTAACTTACCATATTTTGGAGGTATATATACCTGCACAAAAATCTGGTATTTAACACAAGGGCAACAACAAATCTTTAATGGAATGTTTGTAAAAGATGTCTGATTCCCATTGTCCCTATGAGCTAAGATTTTTTCAATAAAAAATAAAATAAAATAATCCTTATTTTGCCAAATGTTGTGATTCCTAACTTAGAACAATTTTTTTCCATGTTGTAAAAGATATTTCAGACCATTTCTCTACCAAGCAATCAAATCATTTCAGCTCACTGTTCATATTCTTTATCAATCAAATTTTCTGCTTATAGCACTAGTCTTCTTTTTATGCTACATGCATTTAATTGAAAAATGGAAACAAAATAATAATATAAAGATGCAGGCTCTTTTGAAGTATTGCTCTGAATAAGATTATAAGTATATCATATGTGTAATGGGAGATAATTCTTGTTTTAATTACAGAAGAAGCTTTAAAGAGCACCAAGGTGGTTTTTGTTCTAGGTAAGTCGGAGTTATATCCCTTTTAAGACCAAGACAATTTTTAGGCATTTTGCTATACACAATTTTGTTTATTTGTTTAACGAAATTGATATTTATATTTAGTATTAACAAATAATGATAACTGAAAGTAAATGTAGACAGTTAATGTGGATACATATTACCTAGCTATTTCTTTATTTCTTGATTTCTTGATTTAATGTGGTAATAAAACTGAGTTTCAAAGTAAAATGAGACATAGGTTGCATGCATGGAACACAATTACAAATGTCTGAACAAGCACATGGAACGCAGTAGGTTGGAGCTGCAATAGCATGGTATATCAGGAAACATAGTTTGTTTTGCCTGCAATTCTGTATATAGATGATATTTACCACTCTTGGCAGTATTTTTATGAAAAGAAAAATAAGTAGATGTGGTTCATGATATTCAATGAAACAATTATCCACCAAAGACCAAGTAAGGCAGAAGGTTTACTTTATGACCTTCAACAAAGAGAAAAACCCATACTACATAGTCACAAAAAGAATTCCTAGGAGAAAATTTATGGTCTGATTTTAATAATAAATATAAAACAATCAATGAAAAACAAATGCATGATATACAGCACCAAATGACAACCACTTCTTACAGACTTGGGACAGACACAGAAAATGGAGGGGTTAAAGATGTTTGGATGTCAGGGATGGAGGTGGGGAATGCATGTGGTACCAACCCTCCGCCTAATCAGAAACACAAATTTATTTGTAACTGTTCATCTGCTTTTGAATCTGACTCACTTAATTCTTTTTTAAAGGTGGTCCTGGCAGTGGCAAGGGAACACAGTGTAAGAAAATTGTTGAGAAATTTGGCTATACACATCTTTCAACTGGTGACCTCCTTAGGGCAGAGGTTGCATCAGGGTCAGCACAAGGGAAGAAACTTACAGAAATAATGGAGAAAGGAGAACTAGTGCCCTTGGTAAGATTTTTCATAAAGATAACCATATTAACTATATCCTATTTATTAGGTCATAGGAGATGGCACAAAGTACTGTCACTCTCCTAAACATGCTACTGACTAAAAAAGTACTACAGTTAAATTGGCCAAATTTCATACAGCTACACTGTTGGCAAAGTCTTCAAAATTGAAAGTAACATTTTAACAAATTTTTGCATATGGTCGTTTTGGAAATGCTTATAACTGATAACCATTTTACACCCCCCCCCTTCCCCCCTCCCCCCCCCCCTTAATTTTTATCATAATTTCTTAGTTTTCTTCTTTTATCTATTGAACATCCTTTAAAACAGTTGATCCCCATTTTATCACAATGGAAGTATTGCCAATTTTTGTGAAGTATACTTTTAAATCTTAGAGATGAAATCACTTGTTAGTACTTATTTTGAAAAATAAAGTAAACAAATTCTTGGTGTGAGTAATATATATGTAGATACTTTACATTTTGTTAAATCACTTGCTTTAAGTATTTCAATAACTTACCACAAAAATATTAAAATTGAAGAAACAAATAACCTTTGCAAATAAAGATAAATAATCAAGTAAAATGATATTTTAAAAATGTAATTTTCAGGATGTTTTTAAGATTCATAGAAATGTTTGATTTTTTTACTTCATTGAAACATTTTGCTGTTTTCATTTAAAGGAAACAGTCCTTATGTTGTTAAAGGATAATATGATTGCGAGAGCTCCAACCAGTCGAGGATTTCTCATTGATGGATATCCTAGGGAAATGGAACAAGGAGTTAGATTTGAAGATGAGGTACTACAAAAAAGAAGATGTGGTATGATTGCCAATGAGACAACAACATTTGTTTAAAATAAACAAATTATAAAAAAATTAGAAGAGTTTAAGAAGAAATAGTATACTCAGAAGATATTATGCAGAAATTAAATTTGATCACTCATACATTTAATATAGTTGATATTTATGCAGTACACTAAATACTTTGAATCATTATGCACATGATATTAAAATAAAGACAGCTTTTGGGGCATGGTATCACTGAAGACATTTCTTTTCCAGAACAATTGTTGAGAGTAATATAGTACCACATAAGGCTCTCTAAAGAGTATTGTGCTAAGTATAGATATAATATTGGCTAGTAAAAACAAAAAACAAAAGGTATATACTATGGATTTATTTCTTTTCTTGGGCACCATTTTTCGTGGATTGAGGATAAATTATACTTTAGTAGATATATGATTTTATGATTTTTAACATTTAATTTTTTTCATTCTTTTTCAGGTTAGAGAAAGTGACTTTTTATTGTATTTGAATGTTTCCGAGGAGAAGATGACCTCTAGACTTCTGGGAAGAGCACAGACAAGTGGAAGGGTTGATGATAACGAAGAAACAATTAAACAAAGACTGAAGACTTTCAGTGAAAAGAAAAATGCTATAATGGAATACTACAGCAAGGAAAATAAAGTGGAAATGGTACTTTTCTTTTGATATTTATATAGAACTCCTGGGACAATTTTAACAGTTACTTTATACCTTTAGTGATTTCAAGAATAATCATACAACACAAAAATAATCTTTTAGTATTAATGGCCTGGCCTGTTTCGAGAATTTTTAAAGGGAGAAAACTCTAACATTACATCCGTTGTTAAGATAATCAGAAATTGTTATACTGATGTATACTTAAAGTGGGAAATTTTGATGCATTTATATTCCTAGTAGCTAGTTATCCTGTAGCTTCATATACTTTCTTTTCTTCTAGATAACAGCAGAGAAATCAGTAGATGACGTTTTTGCAGAGGTTGTGAGAGCATTTGAAAATAGAGGGATTACAGCCGGTAAGAGTTATCTACCATTTATACATTGATATGAATTGTTAAAACATTGGTTACTATGAATTACATTGATTTCCCATTGGAATAAATTTCACAGATGGTATTGGATTATAATAATGTTCCTTATGTCCTAACTACAATCCATTTCCCTTTTCACCACAAATGTGACCTTCCTAATTAGACTATTTACAGGGTTTGTAATAACATAAGCAACATGACCGGTGGCACATATGGTGCAGGATCTGCTTATCATTCCAGAGCCCCTGAGATCACCCCAAGTTTTTGGTTGGGTTTGTGTTGCTTAGTCTTTAGTTTTCTATGTTGTGTCATGTGTACTGTTATTTGTCTGTTTGTCTTTTTATTTTTTAGCCATGATGCTGTTAGTTAATTTTTTGATCTACGGGTTTGCTTGTTCCCCTGGTATCTGTTGCCCCTCTCTTATACAACAATAGCTGTTGCCAATAACGTCAGATCAAAACAAAAAAATGTGAATGCACTGAAACATGTGAAAAAAATATAGTTCCTTACATTTTTTCCTTTAATATCATAGAAATAAACCCATTTGCCAATGTAATAAAAAGAATAACTAATCAAAGAATTCAAATATGAAAAATATTGAACTTGTGACCGAACATCACTGTAATTACATGTATATATTCGTGAATTTATGTAGTATTGTTCAGTCACTCCTTGAATAATTATCTATTTGAATTCTTTTATTAACGTTTTTGCATGCCATTCTTTATGTTGTAATTAATCCCTTGACAAATGGGCATAAATAACAGCATCTAAAATGGAATTAAAACATTTCTTTAATTCTTCGTCAATTTATCCCTTTCTGCACCCATTGTATAAAAAAAATTTAATCAACGTGTGGTTCATTTGATCTCAGTACTACATTGGTCAAATTCTGTTTATGACGTCAAATTTTCTTGCTTTCCTCTGAAATTCCTATTGCGACTATGCCTGATGAAGTCACATAGAAAGAACACATCTTTTTGCAGATCATTCGAAAAGAAGGAATAAGTTTGCCTGCATAATGTTAGAAAATCATTAGAGAAACAGATTCCACCAACAAATCTCTTGTAATACGATATTTATCCACTCTCAACAGTTAAATTTCAAATAATTAAAACGCTCGGTCAAGCCTCACATTTTAAATTTCAAAATTTAACTGTCTCGAGTGGATAAATATTGTATTACACTGGATGCAGTGGTAGAATCTATATATATCATCCCCTAATATAAAACTTCACTTCCTTTCAGCTAAATTTTTTAAGTATATATTATAACCTTGACAAATATATATTCTGTGTCATTTTTTTTACATGGCATTTCTACTTGTTGTTTCATGTACAATAAATTAAGCATTATAGTGATATTCAGATGATTAAAAAGATGAAATCAAAGTCATGGCCTTTAAGGTTTTATCAATTCTAGATACCGTAATCAAAAAATTATCTGAAAAAACATACATGTACTAAGAAAAATAATTTCATTTGATTTTTTTTTCAAATAACATGCAAAAATACACTGAAAACCTAATTTTAATGCAATTATAAAATCTGATTTAAATTGCTGATTTGCTGATTTGACAAAATATACTGGTTATCTTTGTTTCTAGTTGTTATTCTTCCCCATAAACATTAAATGAACATAATACCTGTCATTGTATATTTTTTCAAACTAGCATGTTGCCATATTGTAGATTTTTTATTGGATTATTTCCCTTTGATAATATTAATCAACCAAGTCAATCCATTATGTAAAAATGCTGCTCTGTTTGCCAGACAGAATTTAAAGTATTTGAGTTATTTTATACATTTCACATTTAAAAAAACCAACTGGTTATCACAAAGGAAATCTGGGAGACATACCCTTCTAATAAATTTTCTGTAGTCCCCTAAAGAGAACACACACATTGTCATTTCAAATGTACTTCTGTTAAAAATAAATCTATTATTTCACAAATTTATAAGACTACTGAAATGAGCAATAATGTGAGAAATCCAATGTTAAACTTAAAAAAAAAAAGAATTTTCATCAAATGAATTATATATATTATAAATGAATGAAAAGGGAGGAGTTGCAAAATTCATAAATTGGACTAAAAAAGGGGGAGGGATAACAGAACACATGTACTTCTGTCAAGAAATTGTGTCATGAACAAGTATGGGGAATTTGCTACACTTAGACACATATTTGACAAAAAGCCAAGAAAACTAATATAACAGCTTAAGTTGCGTATTTCCTATATCATGTTGTAAATTGTTTGTAACATGATGTAATATAATTGATGATAGTAACACATTTACACTAATCAAGTTATTATTAATTATTGCTGAGGGGGTGAACAGTTAGATAATAGGGCATCAGGTCATAACTCGAGGGGGTGGTCTTAGCTTTCCTATTTTGTGAAGTATTTTCACATATTGTAATAGGACGGCACATTACTGTGTCAGCAAAAATATTCAGAAACTTATACAAACCAGAAAATCTAGCAAACCCATGGTAACATATTCCTGTCTTAACCAGAAATAAGTAGAAGCACATTCATATATCTAAAACAAAAATTACTGGTAGGACTTTCTTGTCTAAATCAGACACAAGTGGAGGCACGTTCGTACATTGTATAACTAAAACAGAAATTACTGATAGTACTTTCTAGTTTAAACCAGAAATAAGTCAAGGCACTTTCCTATCTAAGAAAGAAATTACTGGTAGCACTTTCCCGTCTAAACCAGAAATAAGTCGAGGCACTTTCCTATCTAAAACAAAATTACTGTTAAGCTGTAACTTTCTCAACTAAACCAGAAATTATTTCAATTCTTATTAATAGGTGGCTAGAATTTCCAGTATTTTTCTTTTTACAAAAGAAACAATTATTTTTTTATGCAATATTCCTGCAACTTCTTAATGGTGTTTAAATGTTAAAAGCCAGGAATAGAAATCAATAGTCTTAGTGAAACATTTTTTTTCTCTGAATTTTTGGTTTCTATAACAATATTTTATTTTTTAAAAGCTCTCAAAAAGGTTATTCAACATCCTCAAGCAAACTTAACCATAGAAGGATTTGGCTACTATCTTTAGGTACTTTTTGGCCATTTAGCTCTTCAGCTGTTTTTGTTTATTTTCATCTTTGGCCTATTGAATATTTGGTTTTGAACATTCCTGATGAAGTTAATCCAGAAATTTGGCCCAGACACATAAAATTTATAAAATGTGAACTTGTCATAATTTGTATCATAAAATTGACTACATGGACAAAAAAATGTTTAACACATTAACAGTTTCTGATGTCTTAATGTTGTAGCAATCTCTATTATACCATCATAGGTACAAGCTCATATATTTAAAAGTGTCAGAAAGTTGTTAGAAAATGGCCATCAGTGTGTTTTACAAAGCTTATTTTGAATACCTGTACCCAGAAGATAGTTAACCAAAGCCATCAAGTATCAACTGAAATACAATTTTTCCTGAATTGCCTAACACCCATATCAAATAGTATAAAAGTAGTGAATAAAATCAGCAGTGAAGATTTTTTCAAATTTTTTAGAAATTACATCAAGCTGAAATTTCTGTAAAATAAGACAATTAAATGTAAAACTTCTAAACTCAGTTAGTTTGATATTTATGGGTTTTTCGGTAAAATATTTTATTGGGGCAAATAATGTCCTTATCATTAACTGTCCAAGATTTTTTAACATTTTTTTATGAAAGACGTTTTACCAACCCTTGGCAGATAGAATTATTTTTCACTTTCAGGATGTTTCAGATATTATAATTATAGGTTTTACTATGATTGCATTTGACAGTGTCACTTTGCATCTAACCAAAAGTCATAATTAGGCAATGGTTACACACAGTGGACTTCTAGTTAACCCAACACTTTGACACACTTTGTGCAATAATAGATGCACTTTCACTGTAATACTCAAATGCAGTTTTGCAATCTTTGTCCATGGAATCTTTTTTAAATAGCTGTTACAATTTTAGATTTGGTAAAGCTATTAATTAACCCTTTCCTCCATAATGACGCCTTTTGACGCCACCCCCTTTACTCCATAATGACACCTTTTGACGCCTGTGTAGTACCTCAGTTGAAACGCTTTGACTACAAAGTGTCTGCAGTAGACTTGATAAAATTTGTATTCAATATGAAAAGGAATATCATAGGAATATCCAACTTAAATTTATTTGATGAAATAGTTGTTTTTCACAATGCCTTTATACTTTAAAGCATATCTTTAGCGTTTCATTAAAAAAATCCTATGCGAATCAAATATGCAAAAAAAAAATTCAATGGCGGAAAGGGTTATGAACAGATTTTTTAGTAGATAAAGTTGTTCATCAATCAATTCCTTTATCTATATTTTCTTTTTTTCATTGATAACCCTTATTTTTTTGTATTTTGTATGCATGTGTGGTTTTTTTTTTATATATTTTTCCCTTTTCACTGTTGAAATAAAATTTTAGGGAGCAACTAAGTCATTACAAAACTGCTACTTTATGCAGATTTTGTAATGTTTTACATATTAAGCTTATCTGTTTTCTGAGTTTTTAAATGTGTTGTGTGCAGAAAAGGCTAAAAACATGCTTGAATTAATTATCTTTTACATGTAAAATTTTTGAGTTGTTAATGTTATATTCTAGCTATATAGGTGTATCAAATTTGCATTGCTCACACAATTTCCTAAAACAGGTTCCTTATATCACCTGATCCAGTAATGTTTTAAACAATTTCTAGTAACCAAAACAACTGACAAAATATTTTCTGGTTTGTAGTAAAGCACTTTGTTTTTGTTGTTGCATTATTACCATAGCAACAGAAAATATAAGACAAGCTATTATACTGAAAAAATGCATGACTCACAATTTTCATAGACAGGATTGTTCTATTTGTATCTGAAGGGTGGACAGGTTGTACTATAACTATAGGTTAGTGTTACAGGGTGAAGGTCATTGACTACACCTTCCCTCTCAGTTAGAATAGATTGATCATCTTCAGGACAATCATGGGGTGTATCGGTGTGTATTGATCTGTTTAGGTCTAATTATTGATCTCTAATCAGCTGATTTATTGGAATTTATTGATTCTATTTTTATCTTCTTTAGCTTCCAAGCAGAAAGAGAAGTCCACAGGCGGATTAAAGGATGCTAAAGTTCTATTCGTTATTGGTAAGTGTATATATATATCCAATTATATTCAGAGAGATTAAAAATATCATGAATATTTTCTTGGATTACTGTCAAAATGATTATATTTCAAAGTAACTTGAAGTATATGCAATAAAGTGAAAGGTAAAATCTCTTCAAAGCAATTTGTGAAAATATTGTTAAAAAAATAGAGAATTAAACAACTATCTGAAAGTAAAAATACGTAATTACTTTACATTTATGATATGTCCATTTGAGCAATTATCATCATTGATTATCAATACAATAACTCTGAACTGGTTATTGTAAAAGCAATAAAATATTTATATGTTACATTAAAAGTTGGAAGTTATCTGTAAACAACATTTTTTGTGCCTATAAATAGTCAGTATAAATATTCATCATCTAAAAATAACTTGATAAATACTATTACCTGTAGCTGATGTAAGGGACATTTGTAATTGACATTTGTCAGCTCTTCAGATCTATATAAGTGGAACTTAGGGGGCTCCCTATATTTTATAAGTTTTAAAATATATTTGTCTTATGCTATTATATCTCTCATCTGATGCTCATTAAAGAGTTATAAAATTTATTGCCTCTGGGGAAATAATTTTCCTCAACTTTCACATTGTATTAATTGATGATAATAAAAAGTTGCATGTATTTAAAAGTTGGATTCATTCCTTGTTTTTTTGGGTACCATTTTTCGTGGATTAACCAAAGATTACCCCTTTTCAACCATTTTGAAAAGCAATGGTTCCCAACCCAGGAGAAAAAGGGGAGGCGTCCAACTGAAAGTTCCCATTCAATTGCATTGATTATAAAAAAAAGGGGGTTCTAACTATATGTTCACATTTAAATGCATTGATCATCCAAAAAATAGGGGGGAGGGGTTGGGTTTCAACCCTACAGAATCCAGCCCCTGGATTGGCCACTGAATAATGAATACACAGCATATTTACACAATTAAAGAGCTGTTCTCATTTAAATAATGTTAAATGATTAGGATAATCATTCAATCATTATATTATTAAACATGATGTTGTCTTGAATATGCATGTAATATTTCCCACAAGCTGTTAAGCTGCTATCAATTAACCTATCAATCAAATGCTCTCTTTAATTTGTTAACATGTGCAATGTTACTTCATACCCTAAGAACATGAAGTAAGATACAAGTTATAGAGAACATTGCAAAATAAGTTCTTAACTTTGCTCACAGGAAAATAATTATAGAATGTGATATACCCAATTTGTACACCTAAGATATTAAACCCAGTTAAGAAAGTGGTTATAAATTTGAGCTCATAAAGTACCACTGATACTAATAGATATATAGAAGAATTTAGATAAATAAAACGGGGAGATGTTCAACAACATTTTAAAATAGATATTGAGTGTCATCATGAGTCTTATGAAGCTTCTTAACTGGTTCATCCCTTCTGAGAGGGTGGTAAAGGAGTGTCCTGAACACAGAAACAAGTGAAATAAAAATCTAAAAAAAAATGCACAGAAAACCAAAATTTGGTAAAAACAAAGCAGGAGTAATAAAATCGAAAATATTAATGAAAAAAGTACTAGAAGTTATTTCTCAGCCGTTTTGGGAGATCATACCGTCATTTGAACTGTAATCATTAGAAATGAAGACCCTGCAGTCACCTTTTAGCACCCGTTAAAAGTATTAATTTGATTTTTTTTTTATTCAAAGTTCAGATGCAATTTAATGGACTTTATTGCATACCATACATATACAATATCCTGGCTGACTTTGAATTAAAATTGAGAAAGGAAATGGTGAATGTGTCAAAGGGACAACATCCTGACCACAGAGCAGACAACAATTAGTCTGCTTAACCTTTGGATTAAATGTGGGACAAACATGAGAAAAAAAGAATACTGACATGAAACACACAATATAAATGAGGGGGGAAACAAAGCATGCACGTGGAACCAAACACAGGAAAACAAGAAATAAAAAGGCAGAAAACGTTGCACGAAAATAACCCGTTACAACCTTCTTCTGAGATTTTACTTTATACAAGGAATCATTTCTGCAAAATTGATAAGAAATGTATAATGAAAACTCTGAGATCATAAGCTTATTCCACATATTCCAGTAAGCATGTACACCTGACTATAATTAAGCTCAATTTCAGTTACAATTATCCTAGACTGAACATGCTGAATGACACAAATCAATGGATTTAAGTCTTACATTTCAATTTAGCAGATGGTACTCTCTTATTACTATTTTTATCCTTTAATCTGAATACCTGTAGTCTAACTTTCTACAGGTATATGTTTTGTTTCTCACATTATTATATTTCATATTACTGGGGTATACATACATCTTTTTGCTCACCTGTCTGATTTTAAATGACTGCTGTCATCTTTATTTAATATATTATATAAAATAAGGAGGTATGGTATGATTGCGAATCCAGGGGGGGGATTATATTGGGAATGACTGGAGCAGGCCTCCTTTCAAGGCAATACATGCTCCAACCTTATGAAAATTTCTGGATACACCACTGAATGAGACAACTCTGCCAGAGATCAAATGAAGTGGTCCATTTGTAGTAAGGGGATGACCATTTGATATTCTGGGGGACAGGAGGATTTTGAAAATAAATAACTCAGCCTTAATAATTACAAAAATAAATGGTTTGTTCTTTAGTAGTTTAAAAATAAATTACCTGACTTGCGATGTATTGAAAATGAATAACTCAGCAGTTCATAGCTTCTTGGGCCTTCGGCAGTTCCAAAACTCTTCAAAAAATGTTTTGCCTCGCTCCGCTCGCCAAATTATGTTTGACAATACTTTTGAAAGAGGATAGGAAAAACCAAACTTAAATACTATGTATGAATGCAATACATGTATGTTGTTTAGGAATATAAATGATTCATTTCGTAAAGAAAAGTATGTAAAATACTACTAATTATATACCAAATGTCTTTTATAATATACTATGTATTTGTGTTTCAGGTGTCCTGTCTCGCTATGTATTATCTTAATATGTTTGTATATATGTTCCTCTTGTACACAAGTACTGTATGTGTCTGAGGTTATGAATAAAGTCTTAAGTCTTAAAATTTCTGCAGGGGATAATGATTAATTTTGATTAAATGCATGGTACACAATAAATCATCTTTGCTAGCCAAGGGTTAGGATCCACATCCGCTCTCTTCAAGAAGAGAGCCAGGTTGGATCATAACCCTTGGCTAGCGAAGATGACAATAACTTGACTATACATGTATTATTCAGTCATAATTAACAAATATTTTAAAAATTGTATGTTTTCGTATATCATAAATATAGTTGTGAAAATGAATAATCAGTCCCTTGCTTTAATGAAAATGAAAAATCTTGCTTCAATAGTGCAGAAAATGAATAATCTGTCATCTCAGTTTACAAAAATAAATAACCGATCAAAAACAAATACTCCTGCCCCCCCGAATATCAAATGGTCGTCCCCTAAGCAATTATAGGCCAATAGGCCACCATACAGCCTTCAATAAAATGAAGTCAGCTACAAAGGCATTTGAGCTTGTAACCCTCCCCTAAGTTCTCAGATAGTGGTATCACAGCACAATATAAATACAAACTGTAAAAATCAGTTGCAATGGTCTAAACTAAAAAAAGATTTGTATCAGGCACACACTATCATAAAAATAATAGACACAGAGCAGCAAAAATATGAGTACAAATATGTACTGAAAGCTAGTTCAAAGCCAATAACAAAGATAAATAAAAAGAATAGAAGTCATCTTCTTGAAGCTCTGAATTGAAATTAAAAAATAGAAAATAATGGGGAAAAAATAGATAAGAAGAACAATAAAAAGTAAGAATAGAAAACAATAGGGAAAACAATAAAGAACAGAGAATTATGTAATGGTTACATATATACTAAAACCAACTTATTTTCGCGGATACTTAATTTCGCGTTTGGTCCTATCTAGGCCACTTAGTGGCTAATTAATTTCGCGATTTTCTAATTTACTTGAGGTGATTAAATAAGAAAAATCCAAGTGATACATATTCGAGACAATTTAAATTTGCATTATTTTTCTACTTGCGAAAGTTGCGAAAATA
Source organism: Mytilus trossulus (assembly GCF_036588685.1). NCBI lineage: Eukaryota > Metazoa > Mollusca > Bivalvia > Mytilida > Mytilidae > Mytilus > Mytilus trossulus. The sequence goes on from NC_086374.1 coordinate 63,591,060, forward strand.
AATCTCTCACAAAAAAATGTTGGTTTACAGTAATGAACAGAGAACAATAGGCAAACAAATAAAGACAATAACTAGCTTTAGTTAAGACATCCCAAAAAATGACTGTTACAAAAGTAAATAATGGTAAAGAATTATGTTATATAATAATAGTGAAGATGAAATATCAGCAGGAATGCCAAATGCTAAGATGTAAATTGAGTGATAAATAGATAAATGAATTGCTGGTTTTCTTGTCTTGACATTTATGACTTAACATATTTTGTTATTGTTTATGTTGTAACACACTTTTGTAACTTTTAGCAGACGCAGTTGTCAAATCCAACTGCATTTGATACAATGCCAGATTCCTTAGTAACCCTCATCAGAATTTGATGGATAAAACAATTTTAACCCCCCAAAAAAGATCATCAATAATAAATCTAACTCTCATCTGTTTTAATGTCAGACATTTTGTCAGATGTCATTGTTTTATATCAGCTGCCAGTCAGAGAATTTTGCTCATTTGTAAACAAAATATGAAGCAGGTTCTTGTTTACTATTTATAAGTCGGATCCAAAAATATCTAGCAAAGATTTTTGGAATTTTTCGCATTGATCAAATTATTGTTTAAGATTATAAAGCAGTTGATGATATCAAAACTGATTGTCAACACATGAGCCAAAAATAAGATATCAGCACCAAAAATAGCCATCTAGAAGTCAACATCTGGTCTTCCATAATAGACTAGTGTTACCCATGTGTTAAGTAAGCTCTAAATTCCTTGGGTCAATGAAGACCTCAGTGGTCTAAGTAGTTACTTTTGTAATCACTAGACAGTCAACACTGAGGTTGTGAGTTTGAACCCCGCTGGTCTGTGACACTCGACTCAAATCTTTATTGACTAGGATTGTCAGTTTTCCTATCAAAGGTCAGTGGTTTTCTCCAGGCACTCTGACTTTCTCCACTAATGAATAATAAAAACTAGCCGACACAAAATGGTCTATATGTGGTGGTTAAAAGTGGCGTTAAAACAACAAAAATAAAATCTAATCAATCAAATCCTTGGGTCAAAATGAAAGATTTGAAAAAGGAAAGAAGAGGCAACAATATATTGACCATCAACACTAACCTTTTCTCAAAGATAAAAAGCATGAAGGAGTAAATAAAGATTTTCTTTATCAAAGTCTGTTCAGTAGACAGATACTTTCACCATTTTAACATGGGGTTGTGTTAAACTAGTTTTGTAGGGACTCAATAATCATCACCTTTTAAAAATATTTTTTTAAAGAAATAAAAGAATACATACACCACTTTTTTATTATCTAGGTGGACCAGGCAGTGGTAAAGGTACACAATGTGCGAAGATTGTGGAAAAGTACGGCTTCTGTCACCTGTCTTCAGGAGATTTACTACGAGCTGAGGTCCAATCAGAATCTGACCGAGGAAAGCGTCTCAATGAAATAATGGAGAAAGGTGAACTGGTTCCTTTAGTAAGTAATTTTTAGATATAGTAAAATTTATTAAAATTAAAATGCAATTATCACCCTAATTATAATAATCGTGAGAATAAATGTTCTGGACCATATGAGTATCTGGACCATACGTGTATGGTCATGACCATATGGGTATATACTCATATGGTCCGATCATATACATATGGTCAGACCGTACGCATATGGTCGGGGTAATCAACACGTATACTTTTAAACTCTTCATTAGGTGTGACCCTTCTGGTTGTTACGTCACAAAAATGTCAATTTATTATATATTGAAAAACTTATAAAAAACAACCAGCTTCACACAGTTAATATTACTTACTATTCGTAAGTACAATTATAAGACGATGTCAAAATCAAATGAACATATTGTTAAAAGAATTGTATTGTTTAAAGTAGGTAAAATTATATTAACAGTGTATGTTTCTTTATTTTTTTTTCTTTCTATTCTTTATTTCTATATTTCTATTTCAATCTTAATTATAAGATCGGAAAAATTACATTAAGAGAAATGAAATAGCCACTGCCTTTATTTGAATTAATCTGTGATATTCATTTTACGATATCGCAGAAAAGCTACATGTATGGTACCGTGTGAAGGTCATTCTAAGTATAAAAAATCATACACAAATACAATTAGCGATGAAAACTAAGATAAACTGACTATGGCATCTATATTTAATGTTTATGTAGCTTTTGAAATGTAAAATTAATACATTTTTTTTTTGTAAACACATTTGTTTTTAAGTTAAAGTTTATTGTTTTATTTCTATTGTATATTTGAAAAAAATACCTATATGGTCCAAATACTCATATGGTCCGGCCCGTTAATAACCAAACGAGTATAATACTCATATGGTCCGACCATACGCATACGGTCGGACCATACGCGTATGGTCGGACCATATGAGTATACGCATATGGTCATGACCATACGCGTATGGTCCAAATACTCATATGGTCCGGAACATATACATGATATATGTTAAGGCACCACAGAAAGTTTTGAGGCAAATTAATTTGTGCATTACTTCCTTACTTTTACCATGATTACTATGAATTCATCATTATTCATGGGTTATATGTTTATTTTCATGGATTTTTTTGGTAGACACTTAAACTTTAATATGTATGCAGACTTGGAAAAAAACACAAAATAATATATCTAAGAAAATGCAAGTTATCCCCAATCCATGAACTTGATGAAGACCATACCTTTGTAAATGAATCTACGGTACTAAGTGTGGATGAAAATATTTTATGCTACTTGGCATAATGATAATCACATATTGATAATGATTCTGAAAATTTTCTACTGTGAAATAAGATTTCCTCTAAAAGTTGGCAGACATTGTTTGATTGTTTAATGATTTGTTTTATTTTTGAAATGTCAAGACGTTAGACTGGTAATGATCCTTTAAACTTCACAGAAGTTGGCAGGCTTTTCAAAGTGATGATATTTCAATTTTCAAGGCACACAGAGTGTTTAGAAATTTACAGTGGCATAAACTGTGAAAAAAACCATATTTGGATCGTTGACATCAGAATAAAGAAACTTTAAATACCAAAGGACAAGCTCCAGACAAAATCTTGCAACAGATATTTTCAAATATTTACACATTACAATCACTGATTTGTAGTTGACTGTGATTTTTATAATTTCATGAGTCATGCCTTTTTGATAACCCCGAAGAAGGTAAACATCCTTCAAAACATAGGGTGTATATATAGGGTGTACACGAAGAATGCAATTCAATGCATATATACCAAGGATGTATTTTGTGTACACTGCCCATGGCTTTTTTATTAGCACATATATAGAAGAGATAATGCAAATAAATCAAAAATGTTAATCTATTTTTTTTATTAAAGCCTTACATTGCCATATACATGTAGTACTAAGTAGAATCATAAAAAAATAAAATTTACCGGATAATTGTAAAGTTGATAAACTGATATTTTGATGAAAAGCTGACATTAATTAGGGATCTGCATTTGAATTGTATATTAAGCTTAAATGTGACATGATTTATTTACATTATGTGATGAAATTTGCCTCGTTGAAAACAGCAAAAATAAGATTCTGATAAACAAATTATTGTGATTGAAAAATGTAAACAACAGTTGTATGCCATAAAAATGATTACACACATATATATATATATATATATAAACCTTGGAGATATTGATAGGTAAAGAACACATTTTTGTATCTGCATTGCCAGAGGTGAGGGCTGAAGCCTATTACTGACTATTTGCACAAAAAATGAAGATATATAATATCATTTAAAATAACTGTAAACATATTGCATATTTAATGAGTTGCCCTAGACACCTAATCAAATAATGAAAATGTATTACATGAAGAAAAAAAAATCTGATTTAGTTCAGTAAGCATGGTAAATTAGATTTGAATATCTACACAAATGATCTATGACTTAACAGAGCTATTGATGGTCTTTATCACTCATTTATTTCTCAAGTTCAAACCTAAGCTTCAAATGGAACAAGATTGTAAAACTATTTTGTGTATTGTGCCATTGAATTGCTGTCTCAATAACTTGTATATTGTACCTGTTATTTCCTTTTGTGCAATGTAAAGTTACTTTCTGAAATCCAGCAGAAAAAAATAATGTCAATGCAAAGTATCATGATGTATGGGAGATAACTCTAGTTTTTAAATAGAAAAAATATTGATTCTTCAAAAGATTTATACATATACCAAGATAAAGGGATAATATTAATTCAGAAAAAAACCACAATGACTTCAATGCTTGCCTATTTCTTGAATTTATACTGGGTTTACCTTTTGCTAATCAAAAGCTTTTATATACCATTTATATAAATAAAAATTAACCCACATTTTTTGCAACAATGGAATCATTATGGGTCATGCAGCAGTGTTAGACCATAATTTCACATGGCCTTGTTTTCATATACACTGCAGGTTCTCTTACACTGACTTAAATTATTTTTGAACCCTGTTTTATAATAATTAAATGCATTCAGTCAAATTTTTTATTCAATCTTATTAAAAATATTTTTTACAAACATTATCTACTAATCAGTGGCACACAGGTCTCCAATGTCATCCAAAAACCTCTACCCCAAAATTGGCTGTCATTAATGACTTCTATTTTTTTTACTGAATTTACCTCTATATTTAACACCCCATATACAACTTTGTTTTAAGCAGAATTTCTATGAAATGAAGATAATTATGTTTGAATAGTATGGGAGATAACTCTATTTTTGTTCTTGCAGGATGAGGTATTAGCTTTACTTAGAGATGCTATGGAGAAAAAAGTATCAGAAGGAGTCAAATGTTTCCTCATTGATGGATATCCAAGAGAATTGGAACAAGGAGAAAGATTTGAAAAAGAGGTATAACAGTTTTATCCTGTATATTTGTGCATTATTTTGGTTTAAGGATGTCTTGATGATGTAGTATTTTCTTGTCAGAAGGATTTAAAAAAGGAAAATGAAGTATACAGTTCTCATGAATTTAGTGTCTATTATTTGTAGACAATTTGTAACCAGTTATATAATTGAGACTTAAGTATGCTGTTTCCAGTGTAGGCGGGGATGGTGGCAATGATGTCAACAATGTATTAGTTTGTGATTAGGTCTAGTTTATGGTGAACCGCAAATGGTAGGTTAATCATATTTGGTATGCAGTTGTATAAGCATTTGCACATCTCATTTCCATGGAGATTATTTGGCCCTGTCCCCTCAGTCATCGTCTATTGACTTCGAAACTTTTGCTTATTTTACATTATTAGTTTGTGATAAGGTCAGTTTATGCCTTTATGGGGTCACACCAAACAACAAGCTATAAAGGGCCCCAAAATTACTAGTGTAAAACCATTCAAACAGGAAAACCAACTGTCTAATTTATATAAAAAAACGAGAAACACGTATAAATTACATAAACAAAAGACAACTACTGTACATTCCTTAATTAGGACAGGTGCAAACATTTGCAGCGGGATTAAACGTTTTAAAGTTCTCTGAGTATAAAATCACTAACTGCAAGACATAGTCAACAGCATAAACAATTTGTACAAAGTTTTAGTTTTCTGAAGGTAGAAGACTTGAATACAGTGTCTTCTGTCTGTCATATGTTTATTGTCCTTGACCTAATTCTCATTGTTCAGTCACTGCTCAGAAAGATACTCTTTTTTGTAATGGAAATTCCTCATTCTATTGTGAATAATAGAATACCTATGTTTTTGGTACAATGTATATTAGATCCTTGCAAATCTACATTTCCATCAGATAGGGTTTTCCTGGCCTTGACCACATGTCAAACCAGAGATCAAGGTTAAGTTTTGTGATCAAGTTCATTACTATAATGAATAGGTCAATATTATTTGGTGCACAGATTGATTGTAAGATGTACATTTCAGTCCGGCAGGTATTTTGACTTTGCATGGTCTCATTTCAATTTTTTTTTTTTTTATCATAAGATTTGTTACTCAGATACTGTAAACAGCAAAAACAATATGTTTGGTGTATGAAATGTTTGTAAAGTGTATATGTTCATCAGCTGGCAAGTTTTATTTGACCTTGACCTCATTTACATGGGAAAACCCATACTGTATAGTCAGCTATACAAGGTCCAGAAATAACAATTGTGGAAAAATTCAAGAAAAACAAGAAAACAAATGGAATAATTTATAACAATATAATTACAAAAAAGCAGATATGACAGACATTAACTAAATAATACCACTGAATAACAGACTTTGGATTCGCATATGAAGAAGATGGCATTTTAAAAAAAAAAAATTTAAATAACATAAAATTATGATAAAACTAGATAAGATTATGATAATTGATCAGTTATTAGAATAATAAATAATAATTGACTATACTTTTTATTCATTTTCACTTATTGACCTAATTTACATTTGTAGGTGGCAGGGTGTACTGGTGTATTGTATTTCACTAATTGACCTAATTTACCTTTGTAGGTGGCAGGGTGTACTGGTGTATTGTATTTCACTAATTGACCTAATTTACATTTGTAGGTCATGTAGGTGGCAGGGTGTACTGGTGTATAATATTTCACTAATTGAACTAATTTACCTTTGTAGGTGGCAGGGTGTACTGGTGTATTGTATTTTGAAGTATCAGACGACACTATGACACAAAGATTGTTGGAACGTGGAAAGACAAGTGGCCGTGTAGATGATAACGAAGAGACAATTAAAAAACGATTAGAAACCTTCCATAACCAAACAAAACCATTGATCGATCATTATAAAGAGAAAAGTAACATTGTAAGTTTGTCCATAGTTTCTTATTTTTGTAATAGATCTCAAATCGAGATTTTTATTCTTTTTGTGTATTGTACAAACGCTTTCTTTTATTTGCTAATTTTTCTTTTCCATCTAAAAGTGGATTGAAGGGAGATAACTTAAATAAAACTGATGCTAAAATTGTAAGGAATAGAAAAAACAATTTTTATACGACCGCAAAGGAGTAGGTCCGGTAAGGACTCATTTTGGCCTCAAATTTCAGTTTCATCTGACGAAAGATTTTGACCACTTTTTAAACACTTAAGTGTCTATTTCACTTGATTCAATTAGTTTTTTTGAAAGATTTTAACTAATTTTGTCATTAAAAACGATCCGATTCAAGCTCAAATATGAAAAATCTCTCAAATATGCCAAAAAACGTCACTTTTCAGATGGTTTTTGTCAAAAATGAAAGTGGCCGCATCCGTGTTCATCCACAATCTTTATATATGTTATGTATTATTATAAAATACAACTTACATTTCATTATTATGGATGAACACGAATGCGGCCACTTTCGTTTTACACGGAAACCGCCTAAAATTTAACTAAAATGATAGAATTTTGAAGATTTCAGTAATTTAGCATGACTTAATGGTGCTACAACCCGATATATGTGCATTGTATTGTCAAAAACAGCCCATATTTATGTAGCAGAAGCATTCAACTGTCCAATAAATATATCAAAGTTTACATTCTAACAATTTTGTAAAACTGCCATATTTTGGGGCCAAAAAGGGCTCTTACCGGACCTACTCCTTTTGAAAAAAATTTCGTCGTTTATTGCTATCACGTTGGCGTCGTCTTCTGCGTCCCCGTCGTCGTCGTCGTCTGCGTCCGAATACTTTTAGTTTTCGCACTCTAACTTTAGTAAAAGTGAATAGAAATCTATGAAATTTTAACACAAGGTATATGAGCATAAAAGGAAGGTTGGTATTAATTTTGGGAGTTTTGGTCCCAACATTTTAGGAATTAGGGGCCAAAAAGGGCCCAAATAAGCATTTTCTTGGTTTTCTCACTATAACTTTAGTTTAAGTTAATAGAAATCTATGAAATTTTGACACAAGGTTTATGACCACAAAAGAAAGGTTGGGATTGATTTTTGGAGTTTTGGTTTCAACAGTTTAGGAATTAGGGGCCAAAAAAGGGCCCAAATAAGCATTATTCTTGGTTTTCGCACAATAACTTTGGTTTAAGTAAATAGAAATCAATGAAATTTAAACACAATGTTTATGACCACATAAGGAAGGTTGGTATTGATTTTGGGAGTTTAGGTCCCAACAGTTTAGGAATAAGGGGCCAAAAAGGGACCCAAATAAGCATTTTTCTTGGTTTTCGCACCATAACGTTAGTTTAAGTAAATAGAAATCTATGAAATTTAAACACAAGGTTTATGACCATAAAAGGAAGGTTGGTACTGATTTTGGGAGTTTTGGTCCCAATAGTTTAGGAAAAAGGGGCCCAAAGGGTCCAAAATTAAACTTTGTTTGATTTCATCAAAATTGAATATTTGGGGTTCTTTGATATGCCGAATCTAACTGTGTATGTAGATTCTTAACTTTTAGTCATGTTTTCAAATTGGTCTACATTAAGGTCCAAAGGGTCCAAAATTAAAATAAGTTTGATTTTAACAAAAATTAAATTCTTGGGCCTCTTTGATATGCTGAATCTAAACATGTACTTAGATTTTTTATTATGGGCCCAGTTTTCAAGTTGGTCCAAATCTGGGTCCAAAATTAAACTTTATTTGATTTCATCAAAAATTGAATAAATGGGGTTCGTTGATATGCCAAATCTAACTGTGTATGTAGATTCTTCATTTTTGGTCCCGTTTTCAAATTGGCCTACATTAAGGTCCAAAGGGTCCATAATTAAAATAAGTTTGATTTTAACAAAAATTAAATTCTTGGGCCTCTTTGATATGCTGAATCTAAACATGTACTTAGATTTTTGATTATGGGCCCAGTTTTCAAGTTGGTCCAAATCAGGATCTAAAATTATTATATTAAGTATTGTGCAATAGCAAGTCTTTTCAATTGCACAGTATTGTGCAATGGCAAGAAATATCTAATTTCACAATATTGTGAAATAGCAATTTTTTTTTTTAATTAGAGTTATCTTTCTTTGTCTAGAATAGTAAGCAAGAAATATCTAATTGCAAGAATTTTTTTTAATTGGAGTTATCTTTCTTTGTCCAGAATCAACTTAAATCTTTGTTATATACAATATACAATGTATATTCACTTTTTACTACCAACTGATAAATTTAAATGATCTTTACCTTTCAGTGATAACAAGCAGTTTTTTTACATCTTAATATTTTATGATGTATTTAAATGAGTAGTTATTGTTGCAAACTCCATTAGAATATTTTAATTGAGATTAGTTTTGGAATAAGGGAAAGGGGGATGTGATTAAAAAATTGGGTTCAATTTTTCTCATTTGAAATTTCATAAATAAAAAGAAAATTTCTTCAAACATTTTTTTGAGAGGATTAATATTCAACAGCATAGTGAATTGCTCTAAGAGAAAACAAAAATTTTAAGTTCATTAGAACACATTCATTCTGTGTCAGAAACCTATGCTGTGTCAACTATTTAATCACAATCCAAATTTAGAGCTGAATCCAGCTTGAATGTTGTGTCCATACTTGCCCCAACCGTTCAGGGTTCAACCTCTGCGGTCGTATAAAGCTACGCCCTGCGGAGCATCTGGTTTGATATGTTACACAATATAAATCATAAACATTTTTTCCTTTTTCAGATTAAAGCGGAAGGAACAGTAGATGAAATTTTCACAGAAGTTCAGAAATACATGGACTCTAAAAAATGGTAGACATATTGAATTTGGCTCATATATATTAACATTCATTTCATAAGTAAGGAAGTAGACAAAGAAAAAGTTGTACGTTATAACTGGCATTACAAATGTAAAACTATGACTGGCTAGATTCTATATACAGTGAAACCAAAGGAACTGAACTTTTTGCTAAGAGTAGACATTTTATCAGTTTATGCTGGTTTGATAACTGTATATTAATAATTGTTTTTCCTGGTACATAAGTTTTGTAAAAACAGTTTTTAAGTTTATGGAGAATTCAGTTGAGTCAGGTTACCCTAGTACAGTTTATTAGACTAATGTTTAAGTTGAAAGCTACTTGGGGTAATTTAGTAAGTTTTTACAGTATAAAGTTTGTAGGTGTTCGCACACTTCATTGCTCCTGGTCTGCTGGAACGAAATTTTATTTAGAGTTATTTTAAAATTGTTATGCATTGAAATCACAATTTTTTAATTTTTTTAAAAGAAAATGACCTTAAAATCGGTTTTCAAAAACGCAACATAAGGAAATGTTTTGTGCTAGATAAAAATTGTTATTAAGGTAGAATTCAAAGCTTAATGTAGCACTGTATTGATTTAATGTTTGTTTTTTTTTACATTTTTTTGTAAAATGACATTATAATGCTTATTGACTTAAAGCTTGATTTGACCACAAAACAAAACAAAAAAAAAACACCAAAAAAACTGCTTCAAATATAATGAACCCTGCATTTATTCTATCCATGAAAATGAAATGTTGATTGCATCAAGATGTGCTGTAATAATTGTGTGCAAAAATGTTGTAGACAAGAGTTGTGCTAGAAATCCTCAAGGATCATACAGCAGGAGGTATATAATTGCATGGGTGGACATCAAATTAAATTCAATCTTATGCAAAATGATAAAAAAATCATCATACAGAACCATCATTTGGGTAACTCTATCCCATATTTAAAAATGTATAATTTGAAGAAAAAATATGTAATTTTTTGTATTTGAGTAAAATTTTCCAAACACTTAAAAAATTTAGGAAAATATTGATCATAAACAATTAGTGGAAAAACTACTCTTTCATTTGGAAAAATAATCCTTGCATAAAATATTGACTATGCTGGATAAAAAAGTTGTTTTCAGTGTATATGTTATTCAAATATTTCAAGAAAAAGGCATATATTTTCCAAAACCACCCCTTTCTTATTTAATTTATTTCCATTTTCATGTATTTTTTGTCTTATTTAATTTTTCCATTGCTTTGTTATTTATATAGTACTTATGTCATAATTTTCTGTGATATTTAAAGGCATTTTGTTATTTACTGTTAGATGTTAGTTTTTACTATTTATTAAAATAATAAGGCTGTCCCATTAAGCTTGTATTTATCTGTACATAGTATTGTATTACTAAGGGGTATAATTTCATTGATCTTGCTTCAGAAGTAATATCATTGGAATAAAGATAAGCAACTTTAAGTGTTATCTGTTGTTGCAAGATAGTTGATGATTCACAGTGTTATCTCCCTTGATCCAGGTCCCTTTATACTTGTTTATATATAATTATTAGGATGTGATGTGTACCATTGTTTTAATTTGGTATGATTCTTTGTTAAAGATTGTAAAAATCCCCCCTACCCCCCTGAAAAAAAGAAAAACTAAAAAAAACAAAAGCAATTTGCACACAAAACTAAGGATAACAAATGTGTTAAACATCATGCTTTCCAAACTTTAAATCATTAGTTTAGTTTAAACATATTTATTTATAGTGGATTGGAAAACAAGTTTTGCAACTTATATTTATCCCTTTCCACTTTGGGGGTGCGAGTACTGCCTTGAAGTGGCATTAGCCTACTCTTTTTCGAAATTTACAAGGGTGTCTTTAACGTGCAAGAGATATGACTCTCTTAACACAGGTCAGCCATTTATCGTTCCCTTCTGACAAACTATCTTTGTTTCCTCAAGACTATACTCGCAAAATCATTGCTGAATAAGGCATTAGATATTATGATTGTGTCCCTTGTCTGATGCTGGTTCTACTCTAGAATACCATGAGAATATCATTAACTCCTTATTTATCAAATATGACAGTTATAACACAATAAGATCCCATATTTAAGAAGACTTCAATAAAAAAATAATCTGAATAAAAGAAAATGATTTGCTAAGAGTCACATAGTAAATATTCTGTCACTTATTTTATCATTCATGTAGGATCCTTCTAACCTCAAGATTCTTCCTTGTGAGGTAATAATTTGTTTGACATCACTAAACAATAGTAGCTTTATTATTTATTTAGCGTAATCACTTTTCAGGTAAATGGGCCAAATATAAATGCGTCACCACACCTAATTATTGAGCTGAAAGAAAGTATTTACTGGTTTTATTAAATTTAAGATTTTCAAACAATAAAAAATAAATAAAAGAAAATATAGATGAACTTTGCTACAAGTACTAACCTATTTATACATTTGCAATAAAAATCAATTTTGTCAGGGAAGTCAACTTTTGCATTTTTTTTTAATTTAGGGGATTAGTTTAGCTATTTATTATATTTACTATGAATCAACCAACTTTTACACTCTTGTATGCCTCAGTTATATTTTCGTTTAGAGAAACATATCAGTCTTGCAGTAGGACAATTTATATTTTTGGTCTTCTGCATCTCCATTGTTCAGTTATAGAGTTGTGATATTACTATGCATCAGCATTGACTTAAAAAGGAATTTTGAAAATTTTTCTTTTGTTATTTTCTCACTTTAAATCCTAGAGAGGTGAGAGCTCTGTTTCTATCCCAACATCCAAATGTATGTATTTTACGTTTTATTTATTTTTTGTTAATCTGTGTATTTGATATTGATCATTAGATCTGTTATTTTTGTTTATCTTTATTTGTTTGTATTCTTGCTTTCAATATACACTGCCTTATGAAAGTATCTTATAGTAATATATAATATCTTTATAATATTTCATGAAACAATGTTGCATTTTCTAGTTACTGATGAACTGGTAAATTTTCTTGAATAGACTGGATTATCTCCCTTTTTACTTGTAAAGATATTTCTATAGATTAGTAAAAAAATCAATTTTACAAACACATAGATTTTTTTCTGCTAGATTAATGCACCCTGCTATTTTTAAAAAGAACATTTTTGATTTAGTAAATGGCGTAGTAGGATTAGACTTTGGGAAAATTTCATTCCAAATTAAGATATATTTTAGATAACATAAGCATGCTTGATGCTTCCTATTGAAATGTACCCCTAAACCCCCAAAGAAGACAACTCCTGAATTTAGGTGTAAAATGAAATTAAAGATTATATTTAGTTTAAATGTAAACTTTTATGGTAACCTAGATAAGATGTTAGAGCACCATATCATAATATGGCTTATTTGAAATTGATGATCAATCTATCTTCTTCATGTATTTTGTAATGCCAATTTTTTTTTTTTACAGCAAATGAAAACATTACTTGTTCATGAATAAAAAAATATTTTATTGATATTGCCCAAGTCTTAACTTATTATTTCTGCTCAAATTAGGATTTGATTTTAAGTTCTATATGTCCAGATAAATTTTGGAAATATTTATAGTCACATTTATTTGCCATGCACAAAAAAAATTAATGGAAGTTAAAGAAAAACCTACTATAGTCAATTCTAATACATTATCAAAAAACAAAAATTTCGAAAGGACACACAACAGACTACAGATAATTACATACAAAACAAGAGACTAAGCAACACAAACTCCAATTAAACCGGCAATCTCAGGTGCACCAACCAGAAGGGTAGGTAGATTCTTCTCCACATTTAACCCCTGTCAAGTTGTTCTTGACAAGGGAAATTCCACAGAAAATTGGACGTAATTTGGCTTTGACAATTGGAACATATATATACCCTATATGCAAGTTTTTAAGAAATTTTAATACATAGCAATAGAAGTTTATACAAAAGGAACTCAATTATTAGATGTAAGTCAAAATACTTTAAATCTGGTTTACTTTATTTCAACTTTAAAAAAAAAGCCAATTTAAATATACATTCTTGATGCGGTACAAATTAGAACTCAATAGGATCAAGAGTTGAATGAATTCGTGAGGACCAGCAGATTTTCTTAAAGTACCACTAGGGGAAAAAAGATTTTGAGAACTCTGTGTTAGTGTCATTTTATAAATAAAACACAACTCAAGCGTTTACTCATTGAGTTGTTTCTTCGAATAACTTTTCTTTTTGGTTTGAAAATGAAATAAGCAAAAGAAAATGTTTTGGACGAAATTTTAAAATTGCGAATAAAATTTGGACTTTTATCGGGATTCAAATGTTTAATTTTCGTATTACTAAATGATATCAATATTGTTTGCCAGTGCCCGCTCTGGATAGTAAACAAGAAATTGTGTTAGTTACAAATAGTTAAGACAGGCTTTCCATGTCAATTTGCCGCTATTTCACAAAATAAAATTTTCCTTTGATCTTATTGACTGATGATTTTCTCAGCACAGTAGAGTGATACAAAAAAAATTATCGCTAGAAACTAAGTGTGCACGTGCCCGTTGTCCATCGACATAGGCAAAATAGAAATAAACAAACTATCCTTGGTCATCTCAACTCGGATTACTTTTCTCACTTTCGCCGTACCGTCTTAACCGAGAAAATAAATCTATCTCTTTGAGGTGACCAACGATAATCCATAAGTATTCGACGAGTTTTCTGTCCTTGTTGTTGTCCTTTAATAACAAAATAAAATAAAATAAAATATAAGATAGAGCTGCATATTTTTCACACAAACCAAATGACCTATTTGCACTTATGCTGAACGATATGATCAACGTCTTTCAATAACACTTTTAATTTAACTTATTCAACCTTCCTGGTGAAGACAAAAGCTGAAACAAATTACCTTTCCTCTCTGTACTTAGTTAAAAATCAAAAGCACATGACATAATTATAACATAAGCTAATCGAATTAAAGACTTTTTAGATGAACATACAATTTCGTAAATTACTTTGCTAAAATATAACACATTCATTACCCCTCAGTTATTTTGCAATGGTGAGATTTGGAATTTATATGTTAAAAGAAATAAAACGAAATGTAGACTACATATTGATAGGAGCTTGGATGTTCTCTGTTTTAGGGTGGGTGAGTAATAACTAATAACTGTTTTTTGATAATTGAGTTAGTTTCATCATTCGTCTGACATTATTAAATTAGATTTGTAACTATGCATCGACCGACTCCAGGCCTATTTGATTTGCAAAAAAGCTAATTTTTTACAGACTAAATGCATAAACATTCATGATGTTGTTCCTTATATTATATAACTTCCATTTTTAATTTGATGCGACTGTCATGCAAGTGAGAGAGTTAGCTAGCTTTAAAAACAGGTTTGATCCACCATTTTATACATAAGAAAATGCCTATACCAAGTCAGGAATATGACAGTTGTTATATATTCGTTTGATGTGTTTTAGCTTGTGACTTTGCCATTTGATTAGGGACTTTCCGTTTTTTAAATTTTCCTCGGTGTTCAGTATTTTGGGGATTTTACTTATTGATCATATGAATAACATTAACTGTAACATTTGGTTTATATCCATTTGTTTGTTTTACTTCGGATGCCATATTGGTGTAGTTTATGGAGGAGTCGCTGTGGGACACCTTATCAAATAAACTCATCATTGATACAAGGAATACAATTTTCTATTTACGCCAGACGCGAGCAAAATATTGTGATAAGTCAAGTGATAGCAGATTTAATTGTTTTTCAGTTTTCCAGGTTATTTTGTGATGTCATCGATGCTTTGAAGGAGTTGTGTTTTGCATGGTCGTTTCTTTCTGAATCCGTGTTGTAGTGGGTAAAGGATGTGATTTACCTCTGCATGTTTCATGATGTTACTGTTGACTTTATGTTCTATTATTCTGCAGCAGATACATGTTAGGGATATTGGACTTTAGTTATATATGCGATATATTTCTGACCTTTCTTATATGCCGGAATGACATTTGCAATTCGCCAGTCATCGGGTATCTTTCCTTTCTCCGTTGAAAATTATATATGACGATGAAGATTGGAGAAATTCCACTTGCTAGACCTTTCAAGATCATTGGCTTGATTTTATCTGGCCCAGCAGCCTTGATTTTAGTTTTTTTTCAGTTGTTTTTTTCCCACTCCGTTAGTTGTGATGATTATTTGTGCGCTGTCTGGATAGTTTTCTGGTAGTTCTGTAATGATTTTTTTTGTCTTTTCAAATTCTCTTTTACTGATGGGACATGCATGCAGCGGAGAAGACTGATTGAAACTGATCTTACGAATTTTTGCTTTATCTATGGGGTCAGTTTCTAATTAAGTTGTAACTAGAAGTAACGTGATACATTCTTTTCAGTTATTTTCTGTTTTTTTTTGTATTTGAAAGGAAAGCTTTTTTTCACTAAATTTCTTACTGGCTTCTGAACTGTGGTTGGGTTTAATGTATTTTGGGAGCTGTCACTCCCAATTGCCATTATAACAATGTGCAGTAGTGTTACAGCAAATAACTTAAAACTAAAAAAAGATATATTAAAAAGCTCCAACCTAAGAGTTACTAAATGTAATTGTCAACCTCAACTATTTGATGTTATCTTTGATTCAAACATTTTTATTTAAAGTGGCTTGGGGAAAAAAGGTATTACAACTTATATTAATCCCTTTCTACTTTGCTGTTGCGCGTGCTGTCTTGTAGCGACGTTATCCTGCTCTTTTTCGAAATCTTCAAGGGAGTATTTTACGTGCAAAAGATATTGCTCTCTATTAACACGGGTCCGCAATTTACTATTTTTTTTAAGAATTATCATAGTTTCTCAAGACCATAATCTCAAATGGTGTCAAAGGTGAGCCGATAATTCAGTCTCTAAAAATTTCTCCCCGGAACTCGGATCGAACCAGGAACTTCTGTGTCAGACGTTCGATGCGCTAACCATTACAACACGACACTCTTTCGTCTTTCAACCTCTTCGTGGAAACCTTTTAATTTTATTCTGAATTAATGTTATTTTTCTCCTGCTACTATGTCTTTAATGTCGAGTGAAAATATTCTCACCTAAACCTTCTTGTCTTCAACATGTTTAAGAATCAAACAATCAAAGACTTCTATTCAATGAAATACTGACTTTGTTTTGATTTCTAGTGTGCTCAGTAATTAAGACATTTTAATTAAGTCGTCTTTTCCCCTTGCATTGGCTTTCCGTGAAAAAAAACCCTTTTTATTTTTCCTTATCTTTATTGTTTTTCTCCTGTAATTTTTTCTTTAATGTCGAAAATGTTTTGAATAAGATAGAGATTAACGAATTCTCAACTGTGTTCTTGTCTTTAATGATAAGATTATCAAAGAAACGCAGACCTTTAATATTCAAAATAAGCTGTTCTGTCTTAATTAATCATACATTTTTGCCTGTTTGTGCTATATTGCTTTATTTTAAGGAATGCGACAAAGACAAAATTAGCCGATAATGTTTTGGACATTTTGGCGCAAGGTTGATTCTTGCAAATCAAATCATTGATCTGATAAATGTATAGGAGTTATTGCCCTTTTCATTGATTGATTGATTGATTCATTAAATACTTAAATCTTCTTTTTATTAGTTAATGTATTAGGTTAAGGGAGAATCAAATGACAGTGAACTTGTGTAAACAGGAAGAACAGTCATTTTGAACTCGTTTCATACAACCTTTGGAAATCTAGAGTTGTGCCATTTCACATCGTAAATAACTATTTTTATTTTTGGCATATTTCTGTAGTCTTTGCGGTGTGTTTGGAAATTTTAAAATTGTTCCAGCGTTCGCTTAAATTGTATAAATCAAGATTTTGATAGAGTCTTAATTTGAATTGCCATGATTCATTTGTCATCGTGCAATTACCGAAGAAAGATATCTGTTATCCGAAATATCTAATATTTGTATATTTTATAGTTATTTAATGGTGATGTTGTACCCTTTTTGACTTGTTATATATTATATATTGTAGTGTACAGAATCATAGTACATGATCCATCGCCCTGTAAGATTGATCTTTGACTATTTATTCAGTCATTTTATATATATATATCCGATGGATACATCTGTTGTAGGGTTGTCACTGACTCAGACGTACTTATGAATATAATTATTTTCTGTGACTGTATCTTACATTAATTTGTAGGATCCTTTACTATAGATAATTTAGCTGATCTGTAACAATAACATCTTCATGCCTTATATATCATGTACTTTAGTACGCCGCTAGATTAAAACTGACGTGGAAAGGTAACACATGGCCAGCGAAAGCTCTTTTTTTGAGAGCCAAGGTGGTCGTGTGGTCTAGTGGGACGTCTGCAGTGCAGGCGATTTGGTGTCACGATATCACAGTAGCATGGGTTCGAATGCCGGCGAGGGAAGAACCAAAAATTTGCGAAAGCAAATTTACAGATCTAACATTGTTGGGTTGATGTTTAGACGAGTTGTATATATATATTATATCTTCATGCCTTATATATCATGTACTGTAGTACGCCGCTAGATTAAAACTGACGTTGAAAGGTAACACATGCCCACCGAAGCTCTTTTATTGAGAGCCCAGGTGGTCGTGTGGTCTAACGGGACGGCTGCAGTGCATATAAGTACGTCTGAGCCAGTGACAACTCTACAACAGATTTATCCATCGGATCACCATCAGTGATGGTGATACATGGCTGTTTACATTATGTATATACAACTCGTCTTAACATCAACCCAACAATGTTAGACCTGTAAATTTGCTTTCGCAAATTTTTTGTTCTTCCCTCGCCGGGATTCGAACCCATGCTTCTGCGATATCGTGACACCAAATCGCCAGCACTGTAGCCGTCCCGCTAGACCACACGACCACCTTGGCTTAACATCTCCATGCCTTATATATCATGTTATGTAGTACGCCGCTAGATTAACACTGACGTGGAAAGGTAACACATGGCCAGCGAAAGCTTCATTTTTATGAAGCCCAGGAGGTCGTGTGGTCTAGCGGGACGGCTACAAGGCAGGCGATTTGCAGTCACGATATCGCAGTAGCATGGGTTCGAATCCCGGCGAGGGAAGAACGAAAAATTTGCGAAAGCAAATTTACAGATCTAACATTGTTGGGTTGATGTTTAGACGAGTTGTATATACATTATGTACACAGCCATGTATCACCATCATTGATGGCGATCCGATGGATACATCTGTTGTAGGGTTATCACTGACTCAGACGTACTTATGAATATAATTATTTTCTGTGACTGTATCTTACATTAATTTGTAGGATCCTTTACAATAGATAATTTAGCTGATCTGTAACAATAACATCTTCATGCCTTATATATCATGTACTGTAGTACGCCGCTAGATTAAAACTGACGTGGAAAGGTAACATATGGCCACCGAAAGCTCTTTTTTGAGAGCCCAGGTGGTCATGTGGTCTAGCGGGACGGCTGCAGTGCAGGCGATTTGGTGTCACGATATCACAGTAGCATGGGTTCGAATCCCGGCGAGGGAAGAACCAAAAATTTGCGAAAGCAAATTTACAGACCCAACAATGTTAGACCTGTAAATTTGCTTTCGCAAATTTATGGTTCTTCCCTCGCCGGGATTCGAACCCATGCTACTGTGATATCGTGACATATATATATATATGGTACAACTGGTAAATTATAATTTTGAAAAGAAAATCTGTATAGCAACCTTTCTTTCAAAGTCTAAGTATCATATACTTTTTTGCAATATAAATGTTTTTCTTTCATACCAGGGAATATTTTATTTCTTATAATTGTATATTCATTCACATGCGTTATGCAGGCGTCACACTGTCACGATATTTACACACGATGTCTATACGAATATGACATTCCACACGTGTTCATTAAACATGTTTAAAGTCTTTGAAGTATATACAGGAGATGCCAAGTAACCCCAAACTGAAATGGAAATGGATAACTGAATAGGACGTCATTGTTGAGCTTGAATCAACTGCACTCTTTTCAAGGATTCATATTCAAATTTCAACAGGTCATCATAAATAACTCTAAAAAAATTCACGTTGAAATGGACGACTTCATGGGGGAAAAATGCAAAATGTAGTAATTTAAATCTCTGTCAAAATGACTTTGAGGGAATACACAAATTTCGGATGAGTTACACTGGTTGACCAACGGTCAATCTACAAAACTCCGGTCTTTATTCAAATGCCAAGCTAGCCAATGAACGATTTCACCAGAATACCGGCTAGGACCTATACTATGAACGCGGTTTACATGGTGATCACCTGTTCAAACACTGTCCCCTCTAAAGCCGACCAAGACGCAGATAGGCATATACTATCATTCTGTTCTGGGAGACCTATTTGTAATTCCTCATCACAGTGGCGTTTTCTAATTCTAGTATGTAATGCCTGTTTTGATTTCGTTCTTGTGATTCTTGTTCGAAATAAAATAAAATGTAAATTTAATCTTGCTTGATTAAGGTCTTTTATTATATATATATATATATATGTAAATTAATGCCTTTATATGTTTTATCCTTTTAATGGACAATCAAGAAACGTTGATTTTTAGCATGCAAAGTCTCTAGTTTAACCCTAAACCATAGCAATCTAGCTAGTATACTTCGTAAATTTTACGGACGCCATCACGAGTTGGTTCACTGCATATTACATGGAATATCTGTTATATAGATATCGGATATGTCCCTTATGTCAACTACAATCCCGTTCCCTTTTCGCTGATGTGAACTACTGAATTATACTTTTTACCTTTATTTGTGACATTTTTACCTATTGTGTCTGTTTGTTTTATTCGCTCATCATTATCAATATTATTAAATTTTATGATACTGTCGTATAAATGATAGGTTTAGCGCTATAAAATCAGATTCAATTCACCATTTTCTACTTTTGAAAATGCCTGTAACAAGTCAGGAATATGACAGTTATTGTCCATTCGTTTGGTGTGTTTTATCCTTTAATTTTGCCTTTTGATTAGGGACTCTCCGTTTTGAATTTTTCTCGGAGTTCCGTAATTTTGTGATTTTACCTTTTCTATCAAGGGAACGACCGTCTAAATTTCATAGAGAATTTCGGTGAGAAGTATGGTTTATTTTCTCAGTCAGAATATTTGTTTAGTTTTTCGACGCGATCAATCGGATATTTTTATTCTTCAAAATCGAATACTATAAGGTATGGGGGAATTTCTTTCAAAATACATTTTTTGTCATCTATTTTTTTCCTCAAATTCGGGATCAGAATATCTTTTCAGAAATAAAACCAAAACCCCCTAGAAGTCATATGGTCGTTCCCTAACATATACTCTATATTTATGAGGATTCCATAGACACTACTACACTGAAATACTACAGCAACTGTTTGTATTGTACAAATGGTTAGTGGTGTATTGTTAATAAACGACGCAAAAGACAACCTTTTTGTTCTTCGTCTGTTGTCATTTGGTAATGTGCTATTATTTTATTTGTTTATGTATATCTCTGTTTTGGGTTTTCTTGCACATAATTGTACTGTATTCTCATAATGTAATGTTGTCGTTTAGCAGTATATTAGACCAAGTCATAAAGGGCGAGGTTTGGACTGCATCAAATCCAGGTTCAACCCAACATTTTTTTCCGGAAGAGGGCAGTTTTTATCTAATAGATCGTTTTTAGCATGTTGCATTGTCGTTTGTATTTTGTTGCAATTCAGTGTTCTGTTATTTCGTTGTTTCCCTCTGACAGTTGATGTGTTTCCCTTGATTTTAGTTTGTACCACGGATTTGTCGATGTATGACTTTTGAACAGGGGTTTACTACTCGGCAAACCGTCCCTAACTCAATTTCTAAGAAATATTGATGTTTTTCTTACATTAGTCACATATAACACGAGATTTATATGTATGTATTACTTAGGACATGTTACATGTTTTGGTAGATTGGATAAGCTTTACTCAGAGTTTCGCTCTATGAATAATAATAATAATAATAATAATAATAATAATAATAATAATAATAATAATAATAATAATAATAATAATAATAATAATAATAATAATAATAATGATAATAGTATTAATAGTAAAAAATAATGATAATAATAATGATAATAATAATTATAATATTTTGATTCGAGCGTCACTGCATGGTGAGTCTTTTGTAGACGGAAACGCGCGTCTGGTGCAAATATACATTTTTTATCCTGATTTCTATGACGAGTTTATTAATTAATACTAAGAATTAAAAAAAAAAACCAAAAAGAAACAACATACTGACGCTTCGGATGGTCAAATTAAAGAAATAAAACAAAATTAGATGAGAACTTGACAAAGGTCTATGAAATACAAACCACCCTAAGTAGTGTATTTTGATCCTTTTTTATATTACAACCCTGTTATCACTACTACAAACTTGTTGTATTGTTTTAATTTATATTTGTGACATTTAAAATGCGTCTGTCAAACGAGGACAGCGAGACTGTTCTAGACAGTTGGAGGAGCTACTAATTGCGGGTTTTTATTTCCCAGTTGTAGTTATTCAGTTGACAAAAGACAAAACTGTACGAAAAATTACAGGATTAGCCACAATACCGTCGAATTATTAATTACAAATTAATTACAAATATCCATAATAGATACCATTTCGATGAATCGTTGACTCAAATAATTGCTATGGGGACGAATTTTAGAATGGATGATCCACTGACGGTAATGCCGTTTTTCTGTATTTTTAATTAATTATCAATTATCTGAGTGTGCGCTTACCATTATCTAAAATACTATAAAACAATGACTTAATTTTCACATAATCCATTATTTTGATTGGTAGACAACAATCTTGAGGGCATTATTTTTTTTATTTTTTAACAAATCATTTTTAATAAAAGCTGCCCTATATACGATGCGTTTTGAGAATGTTAATTTCCAAAGTTGATATCTATATTTCTGAAGTTAGATTATGGAAAATTTTATTTGAAAAACTAACATGTTACTCTATATAACTGCCACTCAGATCGCCCGAGAGGCACACTCACTCATCATCTTATATGTTATTCAATTAGTTATGACAATAATGTAAAAATCATAATGCCTCCAAGATATTGATCATTTACACAAATTACACAAGTGTTGCAGTTCATTATGTATCTGCAGCTCTAAATCAAATTATGCACAATATTTGGAATGTTTTTAGATACGAATAACTGTTGATTGTGGTAGTGTATCTGAAATTAATACTGTCATGGAAGTGAATGAATGCGCAGGTGCAACACGAACATATTACCCTTAATTTTTGTTTTTTTGCAGTTTTCTGTTGTCCTCGGTGTTGTCAGTTTTACTCATACACATGTAACTAATATTGATACAAACAAATCAGTTGTGTTTAGTTGTCTCTTGTTTAACTGTTAAAATACGATGGCATCATTATACCATTTATATCAGACAAATTTGCGTGCCGTGTTCCCTCCTCTACATTTATATGTTATTTTTTTCTAAAATTATCTCTATCGACAATCAAGTTGTGTGTTTGAAAAGGACGTTACGCGTTTGGTGGGACTTATGTACTTGAACTAATAAAAGTAAAATCACAAAAAAATTATACTCCGAGGAAAACTTAAAACGGAAAATCCCTAATCAAATTGCCAAATCAAACGCTCAAACACATCAAGGAAATGGATAATAACTGTCATATTCCTGACTTGGTACAGGCATTTTCTTATGTAGCATTTCTAGTGACATTTCAACACAGTTAGATTCAACAAGTATTTTATTTTATTTTAGATTAAATTTATTATATCGTAGGAGATTTATTCAGTCACATTTCAAAAATTAATTTTTTTCCCTTTTTGAATATTTGACGAAACATGCAACACATACTTTATATCCAAAAAAATATATTCCATTTTAAGCAGCTCGTTACAGTAAATGAAAACAGCTTTTTTTTTAAATCCGAATTGATACCAATAACAAATACTTATATATCTATCGAGTAGATATTTCGAGCATATTAACTTTTTCTATGACAGTGGCCGTAATTTAAAAAATCAAAACATAATATATTATTTGTCGAATCAACAAAGGCGAAACACACTTCCGTTTTATTGATCGCATTTCATGATTTATTCATGTTTTATTTAATATAGAAATTAGTTTGCACTCAGTTGGGATTATTAGTTTGCTACAATTTGCAATAATTCTATACGGACCTCTTTGACATTTTCTGATAATTACATATCATTGAGGGATCGCGCATCAATTCAAAACACATATACTGTGTACGTAAACTTCTGGAGCCATCTCAAGGTAAGCGTCTTTTTCAAATTTATGTAATCCTTTATTTTTAAATTTACATAAAATATATGAAAGAAACATTACAACGAGTTTAAAATTGTGTGGAAAAATATTATATCAAAAGACTGAACTTTGGCGTAACATAATGTTTTCAAATTAACGGCAAGCTATTTATAAGAGTTCATGATTTTCAAAGCTTAAAAAAATGCTCCATGGGAAAAAATTAAAATGTTTGCAAACGTTATCATGATTATATAAATCTAGAAGTCAGTAAAGCGGTTTTCATTTGTGTCTGTACGTCATATTTGTTTATCGTTTTTTATAATTCTGTACATAAATCAGGTTATAAACATTCTCGTTTGAATTGTTTTACATTTGTAATTTCGTACGGGGTTTGTTTATTGTTGAAGACCGGAATTGACCTGTAGCTGTTATTAAATTTTATGTAGTTTCGTCTTTGATGGAGAGTTGTCTCATATGTCATCGTTCCAATTCTTCTTAAACTTATTCTTATGTATACAGTTATAATTGATGATTGTCGACATAAATTGTTAAAGTTTAAAAGTAGAATATAAGACACCATTTGAATAAAATTTCAATTGTCAGAATTTGCAATATTTACCGATTTTGATCTTCATTTTCTCGAAAACTAGCACGGTAACATATGTTTTTGTGATTTTATCTCTAATCGCATCTCCCATCACCAATTATCTTTCAGCTATTAAACTGACATTGCAATGGGGAAATTGTATCTACTTCAAAAAGGTTACTTACATTAAATGATTCACATCGTCATAATTTCGATGGAAAATAATGCAAATAACAACCTGAGGGTGTCGATGGGCTTACAAAATAGACAATACTATTTTATAATGGGGAAAAAGGGCATGCAATCTCGTTTGAATTATTTTACATTTGTCATTTTGGGGTCTCTTAGAGCTGACTATACGGCATTGTCTAAGCCCATTGTTTAAGGCTGTACGGCGACCTATAGTTGTTAACTTCTGTGCCATTGGCAATTATACCACACATTCGTTTTTTTTTATATATATATATCAGGACTTTATGAAAAAATAGGTTTGAGCTTTATAAACCCCTAACATTGGTAAATCTGGTAAGATTAAAGGTAAACTTATATAAAGAAAAAGCGCAGATTTTCGCTCAATTTGGTTTATGTGTATCAAAGTTTTAAAGCACACATATCCATATTCTTCAGCACAAGTGTCCTACAAGTGTCCTACATGTAGCTGTTGTGATAAAAGTAAAAAGTGCAAACATCCAGCTATATAAACGTCTTTTTTTTGCACATGGTCACCGACGTTGGTGTCCGACAGATAAAAATAAGCACAATCTTTACAAGCCATCAAATTTGAATCAAATATGAAGTCATTCTGTTTAGCAGTTTCAAACTATCAAGTGACTGAAAAATAAAAGGTAAACAAACTCATCATAGATACCAGGGTATTCGGCATATTAACACTATTATAGTACCGGGAACATTATAGCTTGTGATTGTCAAAGTGCTGACCAAATATGAAGTCAACCTATTCCTCAACTTTGGCCAATTATTCTCTATTCCTTTAAACCAATCTGTACCCTCATGACTATCATGCATGATGAAATACGAGAAATGACCCAATAGTTGATATAGTATTTTTCTATCTTTATCTGTAAGTTTGAAGTACATTCAATTTACTTAGTATACAAAATTTAAATATGACGACGGTCAACATAGTTATTTATGCTCGCTTATTTCATTAGTCTGAAGAGGCCAACCATAAGCAATAACACATTTCTTTATATGATATCATGTAAATTCAGTTCGACGTCCATTATCACTTAAATAGTATACATATACAGGGCCAGCTGAAGGACTCCTCCGGGTGCGGGAGTTACTCAATGCATTGAAAACCAATTGATAGCCTTCAACTATTGTCTTCTCTATGACCGTGTTGTTGTTTCCTCAACACATTCCCCATTTCCATTTGCAATTTTATCATGTAAATTTACAACACGTAGCAGGAACCTTGACAATCATATTGATCAAAATAAAAATCATGTACTAAATTTTAGCAATTCATCATAACGTTTAAAAACACAGCCGGTCGGAAATTCGAAAATCATTTCCTTACTTTCCCCGTGTTATCCAAATTATATAAATAGACGCGATGCTTACAAATAGACATAATGAATATCAATTTGATATTATGGACGAAACGGTACACAAATAAATTTCCATCAATTGCGTATGAAAATGTTTTCGTTCATTAACGATATAAAATACATTTTTTTAAAACTGCAACACATTCGTGTGCTTGTCTCAAGTCTGACACCTTGTTTAATATCGATGAAAGCATATAACAACTTGGTTGAAAGTAACGATCGACAAATTTAAACAAGCTTCATACATTCTTTAAATAAAATTGCGAATGGAAACGGCGAATGTGTCAAATAAATATATATACTAGTCCAGTGATAATGAACGCCATACCAAACTCCAAATTATACACAAGAAACTAAAATTAGAAATAATACAAGACTAACAAAAGCAAGAGGCTCCTGACTTTGGACAGGCGCAAAAATGTTGCGGGGTTAAACATGTTTATGAGATCATAACCCTCCCCTATACCTCTAGCCAATGTAAAAAAGTAAATAATAACAATACGCACATTAAAGTTCAATTCAAGTCCGAGTCTGATGTCAGAAGATATAACAAAAGAAAATAAACAAAATGAAAATAATGCACAAATAACAAAAGATTATTAGCAGTTAACGGACATGCCAGCTCCAGACTTCAATTTAACTGATTGAAAGATTATGTCTTCATCATATGAATATGAGGCACAAACCCTCCCGTTAGGGGTTAAGTATCATACCATCATAACATATATAAGAAGAACACAACCCGTGTCATGCCAACAACTACTTATTAAATAATTGTGTATTGTTCCGATCAAAGAAAATTTATTAATTCTTATCAGCCTTTTCATCAAAATCTACAAGATCTACAGTGAGGGGGAAAGGAGTCATTAATGAAATTACTTCATACCCACCATTTGATTTTTAAAATGTAGGCAATAATTGGTCTATTCTTTGACGATTTATAACCTGTTGATATTTGATAGTGTTAAGATGATTCAGAAGAAACACCGACATAGTTAGGTTATACAATTAATTATTTAATTTCTTCCACAATCTGATATTAATTAGTATTGTTATTTTCAATTAGTAAAAATAGTCTTAATTCTATCTTACTTTTGGAAATATTATTAGAAATTTAAATGTGACAACACTTTGTGTGTTTTTTGTTTGTTAGAATTTCAAATGTGACGTCACTTTGTGCGTTGAGGCTTTGGCTAGCTGTGCTGATTAGGTTGTTTTATGTAATGCATACGCTTTTTTCTGTAATTAGTTACCACTTCGGTTTTATCATGTATATCTATTATATGGTCAATTTATAAAATTTACTGTTTGCAAAAGTATGAATTATTCGAAATAATAAGGACAGAAAACCAGACAGAAAACCAGACAGAAAACCAGACAGAAAACCCTATCCATATGGGTCGAAACATTTTGGAACTTTCGGTCCTCTGTGCTTTTAAACTTTGTACTTTTTCAAACTGTTTTCATCTGAGCGTCACTGGTTAGTCTTGCGATGATGAAACGCACGTCTGACGAATTAAATTTAAAATCTGGTACCTTTTGTAAGCTATTATTCGTGTGTTTCTTTGTCCTATATGTTCTCCCATTTATTTGTATTGTAGTCCTGTCATGTACTGTTGTCATTTTAATGTTATTTTTAACATTGCCATAAAAGCGGGAGGTATGGCATGCCACAAAAACAGTTTCAACACACCATTTGTTCTCTTAAATTTTGTCTTTATTTAAGGTCTGTCGTGACACCATTGTCATATTTATTTTATCTATTCCGCAAATGTTACAGTCACAAGAAACAGAAGTACTGTTTCCCCCCAGACGAATTTTTTTCGCTCTACATAAATAGTTTTTTGTGATTAAGTACGCCAGACGCGCGTTTCGTCTACGCAAGACTCATCAGTGACGCTCATATCGAAATAGTTATAAAGCCAAATAAGTACAAAGTTAAAGAGCATTGAGGATCAAAATTACAAAAAGTTGTGCCAAATACGGCTAAGGTAATCTATGCCTGGGATAAGAAAATCCTTATTTTTTTTTTTCACATTGGCCGAATGATATTTTGTTATGTGCGGTCCTAGGTTGTTTTACGTGTTCGTTTTTATACTGTGGTTAGTCAGCTAATACTTCAGTGTTAATATACATATAAAAGATATGGTATTTTTGTTTTATAAATTTACTGTTTGTAGCAGTATGAATTATTCTAAATGCTTCGGATTTTCTTATCTAAGGCATATATCACCTTTTCCGTATTTGGAATAACTTTTGGAATTTTGGATCATCAGTGCTATTCAGCTTTGCACTTGCTTGGCTTTCTTGCTATTTTGATTTGAGCGTCACTGATGAAACTTGTGTAGACTAAAAGTGTATTTGGCGTTTTAGATTATAAGCCAGGTACCTTTGATAACTATTAGCATGTCGAAATGTAATAGTGTCCTGTTTATTTGTGCATTTCTCAATTCTGATTGTTCTTGCATTTAGGTGTAATACCACCAAATCATGGTATGTCACATCCGGTTGTATACGAAAATAGGTAAAAAAAAACCATTCCCTTGAAATTGACCGTTATAGGTAATTAATCCTACATTTTATTGCAGTAAAACTATTTATGTGTCATAAACATATATCTTGGGTCTTTCAAAACACCATTATTTTTTATTTGTGATTTCTATAGAAAATTTTGTAATCTTGAGGTTACATGGTGACTAAACCTTGTGCACAGATAGAATAAGGGGAGAAATTTGATTGGTTAACTTCCAATGATGGTTATTATCTTATATGCAATGAAATGTTATGTGAAATTTTTTCTATAGAACTGGACAGGATAAAACGTTACTCATGCCAAGTATTTCTTTATTTGAAACAAAGATAAATTCTGCACCATTTTTTGAAAAGTGCAAATTTAACAAAGACTAATAGGGGAAAATCAATGGTGGTATTACACCTGTATTTGTATTGTAGTCCGGTCATGTACTATTTTATTTTAGTGTTATGATCAACATTGCCATAAAAGTGCAATGTTTGGGTAGCCACACAACCAGGTTCAATCCATCATTTTTTCTTAAAATGTCCTGTACCAAGTCAGAAAAGTTGCAGTTGTTATCTTATAGTTCATTTCCTGTGTGCGTTGCATTCTCGTTTGTTTTTTGTTGCACTTCAGTATTTCTGTTTTTTCGTTGTGTTCCTCTTATAGTTGATGTAATTCCCTCGGTTTTAGTTTGTAACCCAGATTTGTTTTCTCTCAATCTATTTATTTCGAACATCGATATAGTACTATTGCCTTTATTTACCCGCTAAAACAAACAAGATTTAATATTACCTAGTTTGTTGGTGTAGTGTTACCAAATTTGTATTTATATTGTCTTGCGGAATTGGTTGTCTTGTAGTTCTTTTTTTTTCTACTGTGGAGTTTTCTGGGGT
This sequence comes from Mytilus trossulus, assembly GCF_036588685.1. Classification (NCBI taxonomy): domain Eukaryota; kingdom Metazoa; phylum Mollusca; class Bivalvia; order Mytilida; family Mytilidae; genus Mytilus; species Mytilus trossulus. The sequence goes on from NC_086374.1 coordinate 63,620,511, forward strand.
TTTTTTAGATTTTTTTGACAGCCCTATTGTATATTTTACTTTTAAATGTGGTACAGGTTTATGACACATTATTTCTATTTTCAGATTTATAATGAATAGTTATATTAAAACGACAAAAATACTGTTGATATCAACCCAGTTATTCCTTTCAATATATTGTTTGGAACTTTCTAATGTTATGGATGCATACAAAGCTAGGTGTGGTAATACTATTTGCGAACTGCAAATTTCGGATTGGAGGAACGGAACACTACAAGACTATTGTCCAGAATGCAGCTGTGATACTACATGTATTTTTTCTCGGAATTGCTGCCCAGATATATACTTTCGTTTTCCGCAATCATGTATAGAAACCAGTATCGTGAACTTTAACCCTAATCATGACGACAAAAGAGCAGTATCGATGATCAGTTATTGTCCTGTGTCCTCGGATAATGTCATAAAAACGAAATGCGAAATATCAACCAGTCTCGACCAAAAACTTCAACATATTCCCGTTTATTCGTCCAAAAGCGGACTTTCTTATAGAAATGTTTATTGTTCAGTATGCCATAATGAATCAACAGAAACTATCAGTCAATGGAAAATTGAGATTGAATGTGCAAAATTTGCAGATTTCAATTTCCTATCTTCCTATTCCGAAATAATTGACTATGCCAGAGAGAAAAAATGTGATATTTTTTATTCAAGCTCAGAAATTAATGGAGTTCATATAAACACATGCGATGATAGATATTTGTTAGATGGTGGTTTAATGAGTAAATGTAACGTTTCGGGAACATGGATTCTATTTGATGCCAGTATAGATTTTGCATGCCGAATGTATGACAATAGATTTTATTCCTTCAAAAATGTATTTTGCCATCTCTGTAACCCACCAATTGTTGTAGGTGATGTCATTTCGAAATGTAATTCAACGGGTTTATGGGACATTTTCAATGCCGATTTAGAAAACGCATGCTTAAACAACATACAGTCTACACTGACAACGCCGTTCAAAAATATTTACTGTTTTTTATGCAATTCAAATATCAAGAATAACACAGACAACATTCATTTCAAGGAATTAGAATTTACTCTCGAGGAAAGGATTGAAAATCAAAAAGAATTCGTGCTCGAGTTTAAAACCATCCATATAAACCTTGAATCGATTTTTGAGAGTGGATCAAAATATGTAAAAGATATGAATTCTGAAATAATATCAACGACAAAACTAGATGTTATCGAAAACAATTACTTAAACACTTTGAACAGAACAAATATTATGTTGCAGTACTTTGCATTCGCTGGTTACCCTTTATTTTGTCAAAACTATTCCATGTTTCCTAGGACGCAGCATTGCGACTGTAGCGATAGTTGCTATTTTCAAAACGGATGTTGCGTAGATAAATTGATCCAAAAATCTACTTCATGCACTGATCCACGATATTCTAACGATAAGAATAGGTACGTAGTTTTTAATAAATGCACCAATTCAATGAATAATCTTACTGACAAATTGTGTAGAATCAACGACATTGAAAAATTCTTTACTTTTCAACCAATAGAAATGCAAATTAATGATGGATCTGCTCATTTTAAAAACGTATTCTGTGCTTTATGTAGTGACGTAAGTGGTCAATCCAGTTTCAAAAATTCTTTGAAACTTTGGGACCTAGTCGTTCGCTGTAATGTTTACTTGCCGCCATATTTCTTCTTGTCATTCGAAAAATATTTAAAGTTTATACGAGAAAATGGATGTGATATAAAGTATAAACCTTCTGAAGATACTGCAATATGTGAAGAAAAAGAAAACAAACAATGCAATGTTACAGGAAATTGGAAGCATAGGGATCTAGATATTAAATTTGCTTGTGAAAATATAACCATGTCGCAGAGTGCATTTTGTTCCATTTGTAATCCGAAACAAAATCAAACAATAGAATATTCTGAATGCAATGTGACTGGCTTTTGGCAGAACTATAACAAAGAAATAGAGAAATACTGTTTAAATATGCCACGAATTGATTACCTAGCACCGTACAAAAACAAATTTTGTAAAATTTGTAATGAAGTATTCAATAATGAAATCCATTGGAGTTCGGAAACAACTAGGGAACTAATTCATGATATTGTTCGTGATATTGGTTACGGATTCCAAGCACCATCATATAGGGTCATATTTGAATTTTCTAACAACAAACAATCATCAAAACATAACACAGAGACACCTAGATGTAACTCAAGTCAGATTGTCTTTCTTGTAAGTAACATTGAACCTTATCTTTATTACGTAAATATAAAGCTTTCAAACTATTTAATGTAACACAACGAACATTACCTAGGTGGTTGATACGGTGTCAGTTAAGATAGAGCTGAAAGTGGTTCGTGTTATTTTGTCTGAAAAGGGATGCCTTTTTACCTTTAATATTGAGAATTAAAAAAACTATTATGAGTGTAAACAAATACTGCATACAAGTCGAACATACTCACATCTGATAATAACTTTAAATGCTCAATTGACCATTAAACCAAAATATGAAAAACTTAAGATTAAGTCTTGTGCATTCGAAAAAAGGTATTTTCTCACTCATTACAGTTCTTGTTTGGCAGATTTATTCTTTTACTTATTAAATTAGAATTAGGGTTAAATTATATGTAATAAAACGAAGACAAGACATATTCGTTAGCAAGCATATTTTTGTTGGCACTACATATACAAAACAAGAGAATTCTGAATATCGGATAAAAATGTGGACATCTTAAATTATTTCTATCATAGTAACTATTCGCTTTGTGTATCCTATTACATTTCTACGCATGCCCGGTTCAAAATACATCATTAATTAGTATAATACAAATTGGCCAATGTTTATATCGTAATTTGATATACCGATTGAGAATATGTCAGGACAATTACCAGATTGGTGAAATTAATTTTTAATATCGCTTTGAATACATAATATAATCGTTCATCCTGTCTTGAATGTCTTGGTCAAGTAATTTATTTTGGCATTTCTTACCAGATCATTATATATCAAGTTCCTTGTCAGTTTGTTTTAGATTTACGAGTTTCATTGTCCCTTTGGTATCTTTTGTCCCTCTTCCCTGCAAACCCCCTTACTAGAAAAAAATAGAACAATTTTTGTGTCTGACACGTTTAAATCACATAATTACAGTCAATTACAATCAATAGACAAAGTTAAATATTTGTAGACTGTAAAACAGTTAGAGCAGAAGAGTTCTTTCCTAACTTTCCATAAATTCTATATATTTTAAATGTGGTCGATGTAGGCTATTGAGATTTTTCCCATTGCAATAAGTGCTTCATATTGAAGTAATTTTCATTTATGTTATAGATGTATATTTTAAGGTTTTTCTTGTCGTAGAACACCCCGAGGTGTGTTCTACGACAAGAAAAACCTTAAAATATGCATTATCTGACTTATATACCGGCAACAAATATTAATTTTATAAAGATTTGTAAAATTTAGTATCCTTTTTACCGACAACACTAAAGTGGGATATTCCTTTCTAATGCGTTCAGGTTTTAATACGTCCTGCGGCTCATTTAAAATGCGAAATAAAACTCACTAAATAATTTAGATATAAACCTTTTAAAAATTGTTATCCATACACAATAAAAATATAACTGTAACTGCATGAAGGAAGACACAAATGTATTGTTACCATCCGATAACGGTGTATGACAAATACAAGACACACTGTAAGTTATTTATTGTACCACTGAGCTTATGGAAAAGGGGGAGGGGGTATGTTTTTTTTCTATTTGTTATGTTATTTCTATCGCGGAAAAATTGTTATTTATTTAACCATTTTACTTGAATCGCATGAAAAATTCAGAAAGATTGTCTTTCGAATAGCTATTCATTTTATTAAAAGATAATCAGGATAAAATTATATGCCCTCCGCACCCGACCCTTTCGTGAGTTACGTTAATGTTATTCAATAGAATATAAGATTATGTTGTTAGTTAATCATTTCATAGAGTAAAAGGTATACATAAATTTTAAAAAGTTACGACCTGACACGAAGACGAATATAAATACATGTAGGTCAAAGTATGATTTCCTATTCAGTGTGTATCGTTCTGAACATGCATGAAATATTTGCCACTGGACGTTAAGCAGTCAACCCAAAATCAATCAACCTATTCAGTTTGTCTCAATAAATTTTCAAAATCTTACACACGAATATGTTAAATCTGGATTTATTTTATGAAAGTCTACATTAAAATCCATCTGACCTTTATGATAATGTTTCTTTATTATAGCGATAAATCAACAAAACTTCACGTTATTTGTTTCAAAAATTAAATTGCGGGTCTACAATGACGGTTTCTTTTACTTCTATCATCGGTTGAACTTAAGAAAATAAATTTCCAAATCGGCAACAAAAAACTATAAGACGAATAAAATTTTGAAGTAAATCATATATTGCATGTTTATCAAGGAAAATAATGACCTTACACAGGTCATTATTTTATGCCTTGGAGCATATACCATTGAAACATGGTATCGTCCGGGTAGATTCTGAAAAAGAATGACCTGACGTTCTGAAAGAAAATAACTCCATATAGGTATATAAGTATTTTCTATTGCGTTTGCGCATGAATTGTTTAATGTAAATGCAACTATATTTTATCAATTTATTAGTTATTGTTAAGTCAATTATACTGGGAAATAATATTCTATCAGTTTCATTAATTTATTTAAGATATTATTTATTCGATTAATCTTATTTGTTCAATCATTCATGCTACTTTTGTGGGTCATTTGACAGAATGAAACGTTCTTAATAAGAATCAAAAGATGCATTAAAAACTTTTAAAGCAGTCTTTTTTGACAATACTTCTAAATGAATCTTATTCTTAAAATCCTGAAACCATAGTGGTGTCAAAAGATTTTTTGATTTCATGATTATGAGTAAATGTTATTTTTCAAAAATCTTTTAAGTGTATATCTTGAGGTTGGAATATTAATAATCCCTATTTTCAAAAATATACACATTATTTCAAAGACAGTAAAAAAAAATCAAGGGACCATTGGCCTTACGTTTTTGAATTTGAATATCTTCAATATCATTTTGTCATTTATACTCAGATATAATGAAGGTTTGTAAACATATGAAGATGCGGTATGAGTATCAATATAACAACTCTCCATCCAAGTCACAATTTGTAAACGAAAAATCATTATAGGTCAAATTACCCCAAAATTGCTTAACTCAAATCAGTCAAACGGGAAAACCAACGGTCTAGTCTGTATAAAAATGAAGTTATGAACCACATCATCAAACGGCAACTTCTGAATATCAGGTTCTTGACTAAGGCCAATTGTTTACATAAGCTTTACAAAATATTGAAGATTGTATGTTGAAATTCAAATTAAGCACGATTTTGTAGTTTAAAATGACAATCCTAGACGAACACATCGAAAATGAAGTTAGTTCGTTCGCAATCAGTTTGAGACATTACTAAACGAAATCATTAACGACTCTAAAGACTACATACAGGCACAAGAAAATGTTACGATATGTTGCTAGTTTAACCAGACAACAATGTTTTACCGATGTTCACAATAAATAAATCACATGAATTCCCTTAAGAACTTTACCTGGTGCTACCGAAAGATAATCGTCTCCTCCTTTGTATGTATCTACTGTCATGCGATTGCATACGGAAATAAACCCGTTTGTTATTTTGCGTCACGGTGCGGAGCTATAAGTTGCAGTCGGCATACACGCATCTGAATTACTTCTGATTGGTTGTTTTATGATGCGACGACAACTATTGGTTTAAATGAGTTAACGAATTATAGACTTTTCTCGTCTCAGGATAGGGCATCAAATGCCGGAAATTTTATTATGTGTATTACATTTTGGATCAACTCTCATAAATTAATAGATATAGGAAGATGTGGTGTGAGTGCCAAAGAGACAACTTTCCATCCAAATAACAATTTACAAAAGTAAACTATTATAGGTCAATGTACAGTCTTCAACACGGAGCCTTGACAAACACCGAACAACAAGCTATAAAGGGCCCCAAAATTACCAGTGTAAAACCATTCAAACGGGAAAACCAACGGTCTAAGGATTGTTCTACTATGCATATATTACACACTGAAATTCAATATTGAAATATCGATTATAAGTGTGTGTTTATTTGCTCTCTAAATCTGCAGTATGCACCATTTGTTTTGCTAAATAATATTCCAATACAATTTTACAAAAATGCACTATCTGTATTTTATAACTTACGCCAATTTAGAGACACCTCCAGAGTCATGTCTATTTGTAAATGTTTTCAACAAGTAAAGTGAACATTTTTTCTAAATCAATGGGTGTATAACGCACACTCTTTTTTATAAATCTAATTTATATTAATCAATATCTAAAAATACCACATTTCTAATACTAAATGATAAATCGACAACCCGATGAACACATATTACCTTAAATCATGATAGAGCGAAGCAGTCCTCAGCTTTTTAGAAAGCTTAAACTTGTAATAATTGTCTAACATTACTCTTTATTTCAGAATGCATGTCGTGATATACGTTGTTATCCTGGTAGATGGCTTGTCGATAATTGTCTTATATTACTCTTTATTTCAGAATGAATGTCGTGATATACGTTGTTATCCTGGTAGAATGCTTGTCGATACAGGATGTACTCCTCTTTTCCAAACAACAACAAACCTGGGATACATTTTGTATGGGTCATTAAAAACTCGTTTGATGAATAATGTGAATGCTTCGATGCCTTTCTTCGAGTTGGTTGGTGAATCTTTTAAAGAGTTTATAAGGAAACGTTTGAATTTATGGTACATTGATTTTAAAACTTCTATTACTCTGTCTAATTTGTACTGTCCACGCAATCAGCTGAACAAATTATACAAAGGAGATGATGTTTTGATATTGGTTTACCACAAATTATTCATAACGGAATCTGTTAATCGTTCCAGGACAGAAGAACAGCTGGTTTCGTTGTTAGGCTCATCATTCAATGTTACCTATGATGATTTTGAACAGACATTTCTTTTTGAGCGTGATGCGAAGGCGTTTCATTTACCTACTGTAGTTTCAAGAATGAAATTTACTGATAAATGCTACACTATTAACGAAATAGTTCATTCATACCCTGGACAGTTATACATTCATTCACACGTGAATCAACTTTTGGTTTGCGAACAAATCGAATTGAACGAAAATGAATTCAGTGTAAATTTGAAAGATTTAAAGTTAACAATATATTCACGAAATACTGACATTGAACTAGATGATTATATGGTGATCTCAACTCGAAAAGCAAGATTATGCGTAAACCGTTTGCAGTCTTTAAATACACGAACGGATTCTAACAATTCTACAGTTGTATGGAACACAGTGGCATTGGTGTTCACTTGCATATCTCTTGTTTGTTTAGGTTTAACGTTTTTCACTTATTGTTTTTTTTTTAGTTTGAGAACCCTACCGGGAAAAAATAATATGTGTTTAGTATTTGCAATGTTCTGCGCGCAGTTTGTTTTTCAGTTTGTAGAAATTGGTACAAAATCTGATATCGGATGTAAAGTTATCGGTGTTTTAATACATTATTTTTGGTTGGTAACGTTTGGTTGTCTCAATGTATGTTCTTTTCATATGTTCTACGTTTTTACAAGCAAAACAGGCATTCATATATCCGAAACATCTAGACTGGCAGTGTATATATTATATTCTTATGGGATACCAGCAATAATTGTAGTACTAAATATTATTATAACCAGAAGTCTATCTAGCGGTACACTGATTGGATACGGAGGTCGGGTGTGTTTTTTGAATCAACAAATCGCATTCATTGTTACTTTCATAGTTCCAATAAGTCTGGTTTGCTTTTCAAATATTTTCTTTTTCATTGGGACTGCTTTAAAAATAGCACGACGACCAAAATTGAAAAATGATTCACAAATGAGATTAAATGAAATTCAATTTAGCGTTTACGTGAAATTATTTTCTATAACGGGAATTTCTTGGATTTTTCAAATTATTGATTCTTTCATACCTTTTTCAGCCTTTTCGACAATAGTTTCTCTTTTGAACGCTTTACAGGGTGTGTTTATATTTATTTCGTATGTCTGTAATAGACGTGTATTAAATCTCTATAAGCAAACTAGAAAGTCTCTAAGCGAAAACAGTAATTCAAAAACAAGCAGACATACAACATCCACCGAACTCAGTGGAATTTAGATACTAGTATATGAAATACACCGAACTATATTTCGATATATCAGCCACTTTGTTGAGTGGAGATTGAGAATATAACCCATTGAAACAGTGAAGTTTAGGCCTACAATATTCACCGAACTGAGTAGAATTAGATATGCAACATACACTGATTGATGTTTAGATATACATCAGCCTCTTCGTTGAGTGGAGATTAGATATACAACCCGAAAAATCAGTGAACTTTAGGCCAGCATTATCAACCACCCTGATTAGAATTCACATACACAACATAAACCAAACTGAGTGAAGTTTAAAGATTCAACATCAATCAAACTAAATTACGTTTGGATACACGACATACATTAAACTTATTGATGTCTAGATACACACCATCTTCTAAGCTTAGTGGAATTTGAATAAACAACCCAAGTTAACAGTGAACTTTAGGCCTGCAACAAGAACCACACTGATTGGAGTTTAGACACACAATCTTAACAAAACTGAGTGAAGTTAAGATATACAACATCCACCAAACTGTATCTATATTTATATAGAACATCCACCACGCTGAGAGAAGTTTAGACACACAATAGCAATCAAACTTAATTAAGTTTCGATATGCAATACCAACCGAATTTCGAAGAATTATAAATTTATTCTACAAAATTAGTCAAACATTGCATGAATGTTATTAATGAGAAAAATACTTAACTTGTCTGTAATGTTGTTTTTAAATCAATTAGCTTGAATATGAATTGATGATTGTTTTAATAAATGTCTTGTTATATTTGTTCCTTTATTAAGCTTAAAAAAGTAATGTTTGCAGCGTGCATATCGAAAATGCACATCTGTTAATTGGTGTTTTGTTTTTCATTTATGTTCTTCACTTGCTTTCGTAATTAGTATTTACCTAACACATACTTTAATTCATAATATTAGGATATGCGATACAGATATTTTATCGAAACTTTGATCTCAAGGCAATGCAATTAGATATGAACTCTCAGAATATACAAATATATTTTTTATAGGTACAAAAGAAAATTTCATTTAAAATGCAATGGCAAATGAGCGGTGGTTCGTTGATAATGATTAAGATTAAATCACACTATTACCTAATATTCTTCTATTTTTGACATTTTTTCTCTCATGCTATTGTTTTGTTCACACATAGTTTTCACTATAATGAAATTTGATGCGACAGAGAGGTTTAGCTAGCTTTAAACCCAGGTTTAACACAAGAAAATGCCTGTACCAAGTGAGGAATATGTTAGTTAATATCCACACGTTTATCATGTTTATGCTTTTGATTTTGACATTTTTAAAGATTCCTCGGTTTTCAGTATTTTTGATATTTTAATTTTTCGATACACATAAGTTTTTAAAGCTTATACATTTATATTTGTTACATCTGCAGTACATGTTCAACTTTTTTGATTATCTAAGGAACACCCAGTGTTCGCGATTAAGCATACTGTTTTGCGCAGCCTATGACAGTAGCCATACATTCAATCAAATAAAAACAAAATATCTTTTTGAAGAGACGAAAACTCGTTCGTTTTAGTGTTCGCACTTCATGATTATTCATTTTTTTATTTAATTCAGAATTAATGTGCACTTTGTTGGGAACAATAGTTAGCTATAATTTCAACAATTCTAAACGGATCAATTAAACAGTTGCTGTTGATTGCATATAATTGAGGGATCAAACATCAAATAAACCCATTTACAATCTGATCCTATATCGAGGCACGCGTCCCTTTCATATTCTTTGCAACATGACTTTCAAAATTTACATCCGATATATAAGAGAAGAATTAAAAAAACGTTTCAAACTATGAACGAATATCAATAAGATTATCTCGGGTGTAAAATAATTTTCAAGTTGAAAGCAGTGAGAAGCTCTCAATAGATATCATGAAACTTTGTTATTGTTGAAGAAAGGTGAGGGATGGAATGGGAAACATTAATAATTTTTAACCAAAGCGTTTATATTGCGCCATGTAAAAAAAGTAAAAAAAACATTTTCAAACATAAGAGAAATTTAAAATTCAAGAGTATGTAATACAGCGGTTGTCTTGTGGGTTTGTTCTTCATATGCATTAATCTTTTATTGCTTGCCTGGACATCATTACTCTCGTTTGGATTATGTTTTTTTTATATTGCGTATCAAAGTGTTGCTCGTGGTTAAAGACGGTACGATGAAGTTATCATTTCTATGTCAGTTTGTGCTAAAGAGTTGTCACAAAGACAACAACACTAAGCTTCATGTGATAACAGACGACTTAAATGGTGCAGAATTAAAAGGTCATACATTCAGCATTTTCTTCCATTTCCTCTTGTTTTCCCCTTGGTTGTACAGTTTAAATTTAAATGCTCAAAAATCGTGATTCTGTGAAAGTCAAAACAAAAACACCGTTTCAATTGCATTTCAGATTTTACAAAAATTTCCAATCTCGATCCTCATTGGATCGTAAACTAGCAAGGTAACATATGTTTTTGATTTTTTTTTACCAATCGGCATCATCAATTACCTTTAAGCTATTAAACTGAAATTACAATGGTAACTGTATCTAATCTTAAAAAGGTTATATACATTTAATGATCCACTTTGTCAAAATTTCAATTTAAAAAAATTTAAAATAATAAAACTGAGGATTTCGATACAATATATTCTACATAAGACAATGCCTGTACCAAGTCCGGAAATATAGATTCTTACACTGCAACAAGTGTATTACGATATTTCTGCACTCGAGACAGTTAAATTTTATTATTTAAAGCGCGAGGCTTACCGAGCCCTTTAAATAATAAAATTTAACTGTCGAGAGTGGAGAAATATCGTAATACACGAGTTATAGTGTCGGAATCTGTTTCTCTAATGCTTTTTATCGTTCTTTTTCAAAGATTTTCAGAAAATTGTACTCTTTATATGCGACGTCATCAAGCAAGGTCGCATTTTTTCATGACGTCACAAAAGGAAAATTGAAAACAAAACATTTTGACGTCATAATCAAATTTCACTAGTGATGAGAAATATTTTCTCTCACCGGTCAGGAAATGTGAAAAAAGCACAAAAATTAGAGAATATGACATTTATTATCCATTCGTTTGATGTATTTCAGCCTTTGGTTTTGACATTTTGATAAGGGACTCTCCGTTTTGAATTTTTTCTCGGAAATCGGTATTTGTTTGATGTTACTTTTTATAAAAGAACTTTCGGATTTGTTTTATTCAGCTTGCATTCTGTTACAAATACAGTTTGGTAATTTAGTTGGTACTTTTTGAAGAAGAACATATTTTAACAGATCATTTCAGTTATCATGGTTAAAATAAAGGCAACAGTAGTATATCGCTGTTCGAAATTGATAAATCGATAGAAAAAAAACCAAGTCCGGCTTACAAACTAGAAATGAGGGAAACGCATTAAATATAAGAAGAGAACAACGATAAAAAAGAAACACAACATTAAAATGTAACACACAGAGAAACTACCTAAGCATTAGACAAATTCCGATGAGAATAACAAATATAACAAATATAACATCAAAACTAAATACATGATTTTGGGATAGAACAGTACCGTTACACGTATTACAGCAATGCGATTTCACCCACAAATACAAGAGGAAACAAACGACCCACCATAAAACACAACGTAAAATGTAACACACACACACACATGTTTCACCCTTCAACATTCTGTATGTGCCAGTCCCAAGTCAGAAGCATTTAGGACGGTGGTTGCCATTATTTTACGTCTGCAATATTGTTTTTTTCGTAAATGGTTTTGTTACAAATACGTCCGTTAGTGTTTTAATTCAATGGCGTCCTGATTTGACATGTCGAGCCCTTTGTAAGACCACTTTACATTATTTTATTTTAAGCCATTTTTCTCTATTCTTTGCTCCCTCTCTATTCTGGCAATGGACATTTGCGCTTGCAATACAAGTGAAAGGTTAAGCTAGCTATAAAATAAGGTTTCATCCAACATTTTCTTATTACGAAAATGCCTATAACAAGTCAGGAATATGACAGTTGTTTGTTTGATTTGTTTGAGCATTTTATTTTGCCATTCGATTAGGAACTTTCCGTTTTTTTATTTTCCTCGGAGTCTAGCATTTTTGTGATTTCAATTTTTGAGAGGATATTTGCACTTTTTCAAATGGATATTTGTACCTTTTTAAAGTTGGCATTTGCGGTTTTCATGAAATCATATTTGCGCTTTTCTACTGAACATTTGTGGACATCTAAGTTGTATAAAATAATATTGCCGTTTTTATTGCTTGAAGTTTTTAGCTGTTTTACTATCCCACAAAACAGCAAAATTAATTCCTTTTATTTACATACATATAAAAAAACTATTCGACTTTAAGGAATAAATAAGTCCATGATAACTTTTAAAATTAGCTAACTATCATTCAATAAGTGAATAAAATAAATACCGTTTATTCGCAACTCTTAATAGTATAATGGGATTTTTTTTACATGTTTCTTATATTATATATTTTTAATACTATATATTACCAAACGGTCATCAACAATGAGAAAAAAAACCCGTCCGTGTGCATGGTAAGCTTTCAGAGGCCTTGCGTCACAGAGGTGAAAAACTAACAGTATCATTAATTACAGTTTCCGAAATACAAATATGACATACACGAGCCAACGACAAATACTGAACTACAGGCGTTCGACTTGGGACAGACACATAAAGAATGAGGCGAGGTTAATCCTGTATGTAATCGGTAAGAACAAATGATCGGTCAATTTCATTTTAGATATTTCAAAGTTTAACGCGCAAATGTCCATATTATTTGAGCACAAGTGTCCTGTTGTGTTAACAGGTAAAAAAGCGCAAACTCCATGCTATGAAAACGTATATTCTTCTAATTTGCACACCATTAAAATCTTTTCTTATTTTTTGGGCAAATTATTTCCTACTCTGATAACTCTATAACTTCCCTATGTATTGCATGCATGATGGAATATTAAAAGTTATTCATTAACCATAAACTGTAAGCTTTAAACAAAAATGTCAGAGATTTACACATTAATGGAAAAAAGACAAATGAACGATTAAATGATGGAATAACAATGACATGTATCATAGATACTCTGACGTTCCACAAAGAAAGCAATAACGCGTATTTAAATGCATATATTATTTCCGCAGTACTACGATTTCACTTCAACTGTACAAACATTTTCAATCAAAATGTATTCGGTGAAACTAAACAGATATATCAATACCTAAGCCAGGAACATCCATAAACAATAATGACAGTATGTCTGAAATTATGTTCGGAATATATTTTGTAGTGTTTAACAAGAGTCATTAAATGATGTCGTGTCACAAAGTTTTTAAGTAATCTTTGTATTGTTTATGTGACTAGATTGTCCTGTAGTCCTTATAAATTTGTACCATGGGGCTTTCTGGTTTTGATTTTTGTTTATTGCCCCATTGTCCTGTTGTTACATTGTTATCTGATGTGTTTCCCTCGATGATTGTCCTACTGTATGACATTGAAGAATGTTACATAAACGAAATGTGAAATGTCAACCAGTCTCCAACAAAAAATTCAAAACATTCCCGTTTATTTGTTGAAAAGCGGACTTTCTGACAGAAATACACATTGTTCAGTTTGCCATAATACGTCAATAGAAAATATCATAGAAAATTCAAATTGAATGTGCAAACTGTGCAAAATTTGCAAATTTTAATTTTCTTTCGTTTTAATTCCTAGTAATCGGCTATGCCAGAGAACAAGAATTGGATATTTTCTATTCGAGCCCAGGAATTCATAGTTTTCACAATAACACATGTGATGATAACTCTGTCTTTGGTGATTTTAATGAGTAAATGTAACGTTTCAGGAACTTGGTTAACATTCAAGGCCAGTATAGACTTTGCATGCCGAATGTATGACAAAAGATTTCAAATCTTTCCAAAATATATTCTGCCATGTCTGTAACCCACTAAATCATATAAGTGGTGTTATTTTGAAATGTAATTCAACGGGTTTATGTGACGTTTTCAATGCTGAATTAGAAAGTGTATGTCAACTCTGTAGAGATTTACTAATCGAGTACTCTTTGGATTTATCGAGCGTTACTCGAGTACTCGCTCGATAAAACATTTACAAAATGGAAACACAAAATTAGACCAAAATTAAGCTTTGTAAGTTGTTTTCATGTGAACATAAAACCCTCACCATTATTTCCTTGGAGTCGATAACCGTCCAAGGAATTTTATATCATAATCAATAGCTCGTTTAGTACATGAATTAATTATGTAAACTGTCAATATTCTAATTAAGTAATTAATCAATATCTTAAGAAGTATGATTACGCAACGAATAAAATTTGAGAAGCGTAAAAAATCCCATTCAATAATTAACAAAGGAGTGATAATTAAAACTTACTGAAGCCTTTAATTGTTTACAGAGTGTCGAAACATGGTGCTTTGACTTGTTCTTATTCAAAAGTATTATCTTAACAAATTTTCTGAGACGGCTATTTCTATATTTATTAGGCTTATGCGACTCTTTGTTTTTCTTTTGTTCTTATTACGTGACTCTGTACTTTAAAAGATCCCGTCAGTATTATTTTGGTCTATTATATGTCATTATGATATATTTCTATTATGAATTACTATATACGTTTAACCACAAACGTCAAAATTTTTCAAACACGTAGTGGAATTAACTTTTTTTGGATTCTCATAAATTCTACCTATAACTTTTGGACTAGTTTAAATCTCGGTCTATTTCTGTAATTTGTTCGTACATACTTTTGATTTTTGAACTCTGTATGCTTACATTGCCTATGTAAATTTTAAAACTGTTTGTATGCAAATTGAACGACAAATTTATGTGACGTATACAAATTTTATGACGTCAGACACTCAAGTCAATCCATGTGTTCGTAGATAGATGTTTTTGTGTTCTGTTAAATTGTCCCTTTTATGCGATGATGACTGATGTACTCATATTTTGACTATTTTATTAATTGTGACTGTTTATTTAACGCATCATGTAAATATAACGGAATTTGATGAGACCGTTATTAAAGAGAGAGGGTTAGCGCTATAGAACCAGGTTTAATCCACCATTTTCACGGGTAGTAAGGTCGTCATATCGATGAGCGTTTAGTACAGTGATTTTGTCATAGTTTGGATAAGTTTGACATGACGGTGTTAAGTCTTTTTGATGACAATCAATGCAAAAATGTAAACATTGGGATATTTTGTGAATGGAACTTCTGATCATCAATTCAAGCTGGTAAGTACCTTTGTATAATGTAAATATGTTAGTACATCATAAGTTGTATCATATGGTTAATGATTTAACACAGAAAAAAAGCTTGCGTATGTCAAAATTTAAAACTTGCTTATTGGTTTATCGTGCATAAAAAAAGTTATTTTCTTACAGTCTGTTACATCACATATATCTTCGTGATATAACACTGCGGTCAATTATTCTGAAAAATACCTACTTTTGCAATAAATTCAAAATTACTGAAATATCTGTGTCATGGTTTGGTTCATTCGTGTCATGGTTAAGTTCATGTTCGACATGGTTCCGTTATGTAATTCTTGTCGTGTATAATGAAGAATTACTATCAAAATTAACAAAAATCGTTCCATTTGAGATACAAAAGAAAATAAAAACGCACATACAATGTAGTAATATGTTATAAGTAGATGCAATATGATTGCCAATGCGATAACTATCCACCTGAGATTAAATGATGTATATGTTAGCAGCTATTTGTCATCATGACGGGACATAACATCCCTTCTCTTAATGATAAAAAAATGCATAAGAAACTCCTGTTCTTATATTCATAATATAACCAATCTTTAATATGTTAATAATATCAAGAAAGCATAACTCATGAAATAGTCAGTAGCATCACAAACTCGTGAATTGTGGTTTCTCTAAGCTGCTCGCTCGCTCCTGTAGGGCGAGGTGATCCTGTACCATAAGAGACAGCCATTATGTCGGTCATTGTGAGTAAAATAATGTGATAAATCACATCTTGTGATATGCATCAGTTGATAATAGTTTCTGACAGAACATGGTGTCTTTATATGCATATAATATACGTGCATCTTTGAATTATGTCTAGCAATAAATAACGATATATATTTAACACTGTAGTTTCATTGCATATATTGCAATATTGAGAGGATTCTATTTTTCAATATTTGTTTCTTAATTTTTAAATCTTTTATTGCAGCAGTCATATTATAAACATGATTCCAAATGGACTAATTAACAATACTAGGTTTATTTATTTCAGAAGCCATGCAATGTTTGACCAACCCCGATGATCTACTGCTAAACGTAAAAGTGCAATCGTGAACCCATATGATGGATTTGCACATGGTGCTCAAGGAATTCGCCAGTTCCATAGGAAAGATGAAGAAAAAATCCATCCTCATGAAAGAACATGTTAATATGATATCTAAAAATGTCATTATCTTAAAAATGAGACAATATATCATTTAAACTTTATGAATGCTAGAAATGAATCAAAAATCAACTTTCAAATGTATTAAATACTGATTATTTAATAAATTATTTTGTTTTACATATTTTACTTTGTCTGTTGAATGATCGAACCCAACGGAAGGACTTTCCACACATATTCTTTATGCCCTTGTTTCCCACTATGGTGCTGGTCTAGTGAACGCTTTACACAGCATTACATTCCATACAGTTGTAGGACTTATTCCCTTGACATTATTTGACATGTCTTGCCATTGATTGTCTATAAGCGAAAGCCTTGCTGCATACGGTACATTTAAACGGTTTGTGGTTTAAATGTTTACTGTTGCGATGACCTTCAAAATGTGCATTATCGTTAAACCGTTGGTGGCAAATATCACACTCTAGTCGTGTACCAGCATGGTCTCTTAAATGACGACTTAGGCCGATTCTTTAAGTCTATTTTTTGCCGCAAACATCGCACATTAAAGGATTTGAATGTCGTCCTTCATGTTCGGTCAAAGCCCATCTATCCGAGAATTTCGCTGGACAATGAGAATAAATCAGTTGATCCCCGTGTGTTCTCATGTGGCGTGTAAGACATCGTCTTTGAACAATTTAAGAACAGATGTCGCACTGAACTTAAGTTGTTTTTGGCAAACCCTGTTGATCGTCATTATTGTTTTCATCTAATTTGTCATCATCTTTATTGAGTGAAACCACTGTTTCTTTAATTAAATCAGTATCACCAACAGCTTCAAATGACCCGTTTAAAGGAGCAATAGGTGCAATTGCCTCTGAAAAATTGTATGAGTCCAATTCAATGCATTTGTGTTAAATTTCGAGCCTCATCGTGTAAATAAATAACAAAAAAAAAACCAGTTATATATTTGGCTGCGTTGTTTTAATGCTAAACATATTTAGTTACACTAATTGAAAAGAAGTTATAAACTACAAAATCATTGAAATATAAGTTTACAACACAGACACCAAACAGGCATTCATAAGTGCTAACTATTGTGAAAGGAAGGGTTTACACATTTAATTTCAAAAACATATTTACTGAATTCCGAAGTTGCGACTCACCAAAAAAGTCCAGAACCTAGTGACGCGACAAGTTGTCCTATGCCAAACCTTACTGTTTTATGCTATACTGAGAATAGTTTGATGGTTTCAGATCTCTGGTTGTCTCTGTTCAATTTATTTACCCATTTTATAGAAACGGGCAGATATAGAATTTGGCCTATTTAATTCATCCTATTGTTGAAGAATTCATGTTTGTGTTGTTGGTTTGCTGTCTCATTTATGTATTTCCCACGTCATCTTATATTTGTTATTACCTAGTAAATTGAAAATCAAAAAAGCAAAAATGATAAACGGCAAATATAGATAGCATAAAAATAGCATTGATTGTTCTAAGTAGTTCAAATGAAGTGTACTTGTGATATTATATGTCAACAGACTTGCCATCCGTTTCATCTTTGTCCATCTAATAATGCGTTCTGTCCTATTATAAACGACGATTTCTTGTCTAGCCAGGTCAAAATTAAGGTCGTACACAGTTTAAATGTACATGTAGCAGACAATGTAACACGTTTTTCTTTGAATTTCAATCCTTTTTCTATTACATTTAATGATATACCACCTCATACTCAAAACTAGATAGCAGGAGGTTTTTTTCAGATAGTATTAAAACTATATAACATAAGAAGTAAAATATTTGAAATAATTTAATGATACTATACACGATGCATTTATCATTTTTATACAGTATTACAAATATTTTTATTGATTCGTAATAATAATTGATAAACTTGAACATTATATCGGCTTAAATCCAAAATTGGAGTTGTAATCTTTCATATTTTAAATTCGAACTTTGAAAGTACTTTTATTGTAATTTCATCTATTAACGTTTTAAAACCAATAAGTCCCGCGTAACTATTCGGTTTCGTAAATGGTTGAAGACTTATGATGTCCTCTTAATATCTTTTGATTAGTTTTGTAGTTGGGTCACTGTATCATGAACCTATAACCCCACATCTCTTTTTATTCAACATACTGGTTCAAAATTTAAAATAAAGAAAAACCAACAAATGTATAGTTTTCTAAAAAAGAAAATGAAAAACAAGAATTACTTTTTGACTGGCTGCCACTTTTGAGTAGAAGTCTTTAGCTATTTGACTAGGGATGCCATTCATGATATCATCGGCAGAGTCAAGCATGAACATATGGAGAAAAGATTATATGTGAGACAGAAGCAACGCTTTGTCTTTTTTTTGTAAAATTATATCGAAAGCTAGTTGACTTTTAAATTTATATTGCAGAAAACTTACAAAAAGTGAGTATCATGACATGTTTAGTTTACGCTTTGACGATAACACCCACTAAATTTGGTTAAACAGGCTTTTTTTCTTCTCGGGCAGTTAATATATAGTGCAACTTCGTTCATTAACATCCGCTATCAAACAAAATTTTAGTATTAAAGTTAAACACATATATATTTATTTCGATCCAAACCATGACAATCTTGACCAAAACCATGACGAATTTCTAGACTCTTAACCAAACTATGTCAATCGCTTAACCAAACTATAGCAATTCCGATATCTTGTTTATTCAGCGTTAATTTCGTGAAACAACAATTTCAATATAGATCGTTTGACCTCCAATACAGATTCAAGCATGTTATTTGCTTTTAATCTATGAATAGAACTGAGGCATAAGTTTAGGGAAGCAACATAAATAAACCATGTCAAACTTATCCAAATTATGACAAAATCACTGTACTAAACGCTCCTCAATATGACGACCTTACTACCCGTGATTTTCTACATTTGAAAATGCCTGTACCAAGTCAGGAATATGACAGTTCTTGTCTATTCGTTTTTGATGCGTTTTGTTATTTGATTTTGCCATGTGATTATGGACTTTCCGTATTGATTTTCCTCTGAGTTCAGTATTTTTGTGATTTTACTTTTTGCCAGGTACTGTGGATTCATTATTATTCGTTGGATACCAATTTTCGTTGATGTCGTTGGAACAGTTGAAACTCGAAATTAAATGTTCAACGAATGACAAATTTTCAATAGGTTTGTATGTAGATTTCGGCAAAACCACGAAATCAATATCAACGAACATGTAAGTTTTCCTCAATCCACGAAAATTGGTACCCACGAAAATAAATGAATCCATAGTAACTAACAGCCCTCCTGATGAAAATATATTCTCTGACGGTATAGACAGTATAAAGGTGACTGAAATCAGTTAAAACTGTAAGATTTGACAAAGTGCTCTTGTTCAATGCCTACCTCTGTTTGGGAGAATTTCAAAAGACAGTTTACGCAAACAATGGATATCGTATCGTATTTTAATTTCTATTAATTAAGATATGTTTGTTGAAGCTTGGGAAAGCAACATTCTAACAGGAGACCGATTAGTCAAGTATCATTTTGGTTTTCGATACTCAATATTATCGAGCGAAACTCGAGTACTTGAGTGCTCGTTGACATCCCTCTTGAATAGCATTCATTCTCCATTGACAACATTGTTCAAAGATATTTACTGTTTTTCTGCAATTCATATAATAGGAATATAACAGAAAATGTACATTTCATAGAAGTAATATTTTCTGTTGACGAAAGTATAGAAATTCAAAGAGAATTCGTGCTTCAGTTAAAAGCCATCGATTTCAACCGTGAATTGATTTAAGAGAGTGAAACAAAGTATGTTAAAGATGCAAACC
Organism: Mytilus trossulus; assembly: GCF_036588685.1. Classification (NCBI taxonomy): domain Eukaryota; kingdom Metazoa; phylum Mollusca; class Bivalvia; order Mytilida; family Mytilidae; genus Mytilus; species Mytilus trossulus. The sequence continues at coordinate 63,640,955 of NC_086374.1, forward strand.
CTGTAGTTATATCAACAAAAACACAAGAAGTAAATAAAACTAAACACTTGCCAATTTGAACAAAACACATTTAATGGTACAGGACTTTGCATTCGATCACTAGGGCTCCTTTGTTCGGTCAAAATCTATTCAATGTTCCCTATGACGCCAAATTGTGACTGTAGCGACTATGCTATTTTCACAGGATGCTACAGACAAATTGTTACAAAATCCACTTCATGCACTGATTCACTGTATTCTTACAATAGGAATGGGTATGCAGTTTTTAATACATGCACTAATTCCACGGATGCTTTTACTGAAAAGTTGAACAGAATTAACGACATTGCTAAAGGTGAAATATATACATTCAGAATTGTACGAAAGGAATGAGATAAGAGATAAAGTCCTTTGTAAAGTGTAAACCACCCTCAAAAAAACCATCTCAATTGAAACATCGTTCATCAAATGTACCGTGAGAAGAAATCCGCAATTGCAACAAATATGAGTATCTTGACAAGCACTAAATAACACATACTGTCTACTTAAGCGCTCCATGAACTTTAAAAAAAATATTTCTGATATTATATTGTAACGAGTGCCTGGTTGAAATAAAACATTATTTGGGATCGTATGAAAAAGAATTAAATATTGTAAAGTTATATCACATGGGAGGATAGGCCAATATCCTGTCTATTCGTGCATGTGTCATTGCATTTCATCTAGAAATTGCAAAACACGGAATTTTCGACATTTGGTTTTAAGCTTTCAAGTATAATAAACTGTGTGATGAGTTTTCACTCACTCATCATCACTCTTCAACGTCTTGTTAACTAAATACTTAGACATTATGATCATAGAGAATATTTTCGTGATATTGAATTTGTATTTAATATATTTGTGATTCGTATATCACAAATGAGCAGGATACCACAGTTCAACAAAAGAGAGCGAAAGATAACAGATGGACTTTTATACTCATAGTCGAAAATAAACTGACAACGCCATGCCTAATAGTACTAATGCAAAGGAAAAGTCCGAGTCAGTATTTTCTCGCAATTCAAAACAAAAGTGAGTATCTTGAAATGGAGCTCCATAACCAATCATTATCTAAAGTTGAATTTGTTCCTTAACTAATGTTCTTTATTTTTACAGTTTCAATTTGAAAATTTGGATTTTAAAATTTCATCTTCGTACTACCTTATGCTTTTTTGGGGTTATAAAAGTGAAGAAAACATGGAAAATACATTTTTGAGAACTATTCTAATATGAAGATTTCGGATATCACGTAATCCATGCATCCAATTTTCCGAAGAGAACACATTTTAATGATATATTATTATACCCATAGATGTAGAAGTACTAAATATTTTCCTTTCTTACTATCTTCGCAAAAATCTTGTATACAGTTTTAAGGTACCAGTCTTGTATTACAACTCCAATTTCCGATGCATATCAAAACATGGAGGGAAACAAAATAGTGCATTTTTTTCTGAACTCATTTTGTTCTGTTTGATTATAGGTTTATGCTGAATTGAAGCATATGTATAGACTTTAAAAAAAATCTTGCATCTTTTGAGGATATCAATCCAGGAAAGTGGAAGGATATCATGTTTACTGGAAGTGGTGCGGCCTAGTAAAAATAGCAAACAGAAAGTAGAAAAAAAAATGTTTTGACTTCAGGATTGCGTAACTTTTTATTCTTCGTGGCAAGACCCCCTTTTTTTTCGATTTAATCACTATTTCACATTAGTACATACATTATATGAACATGAATTTTTTTTTCTATGTAGCATTTAATTTTTTTTTATTTTCAAAGATCAGCTGTTTAGCATGTAAGCCTATGGAGCAGTCAATTACAAGACTGCAACCTTAAAGACGATTCAATATATTCCGATCATAAATGACAATGAATCATAAGTTTGAAGACTGTCTGGTATTTCTTTATATACATACTTGCCTCTTTATTGAGTGGACACTATATATATAACCCGAGGAAACAGTAAAGTTTAGGCATACAATATCCACCGAACTGAGTGGAATTTAGATATATAGAATACACCAAGCTACTTTTAGATATATTAGCCTCTTTGTTGAGTAGAGATTAGACATATAATCCGTGGAAATAGTAAAGTTTAGGACTACATTATTCAACGATTTGAGTGGAATTTAGAAATACACCTGCCTCTTCGTTAAGTGGAGATTAAATATACAACTTGAAAAATCAGTGAAGTATAGGATTACAATATCAACCAAACTAAGTGAATTTTAAATACATAACATAATTAAACTGAGTGTAGTTTAGAGATACAACATCAATAAAACCAAATAACATTTGGATAAACAACATAAATTAAAGTAATTGACCCTTAGATACCCAACATCCTCTAAACTGAGTGGAGTTTAAGTAAACAACCCAAGGAGACAGTGAACTTATGACCTGCAACATCAACCACTCTGATTTGAGTTTAGATAAAAATAACTTGCCTTATGAAAGTATAACAAACAATAATTCAGATGATTTTTTAGATTATGTAATAAGTATTGACAAAGTTATAAATGTATTGATTGAAGAAAAAAAATGGCAAAGCGCCAGGTAATGATTTGATACCTATAGAATTGTATAGAAATGATATACTATACATGTTTTACATAATTTATTTCATAAGTGTTTCAAATTAAGTAAATATTGCATCCATGTGGAGTGAGGGGATAATATTACCTTTACATAAGTGTTCTACATCAGACACTAGGGATACTTTGTCATATCGGGGCATTACATTAGCGCCATGTAGTTATATTTTTTTTTGTAGTATTTTGAATAATAGACTTGTATCGTGGTTAGAAACTAAAAATGTTTTACACGATGAGCAAAACGTTTTCGTTGTGTTAGAAGTACTATTGATCATTTTAGTACGCTTACATCTATTATTGAAACCAGAACATTACGACAAATTACAATGTATCTATGTTTGCAGTGTTTGTAGATTTTAAAAAGGCATATGACACGGTTAATAGAAATTTATTTTTTAATGATCTTAATCATCTTGGTATAAGTAAACATTTTTCTGTGTTATTGAAGCTATGTATTCTTAAGTTGAATGTGCTATTAAATTTAATAGACATATGTCTGAATGGTTTAGTGTAAATTCAGGCCTAAAACAAGGCTGTGTTTTGTCCCCGATTTTGTTCAATATTTTTATAAACAGCTTAGTTACAGATATTAATGCATAGTGATATTGATGGTGAAAAAGTTGGCATTTTATTATATGCAGATGACATTGTACTGATTACAGAAAATGAAAGTGACTTACAATTACTCTTAGGCGTTTTAAAAAATATGGTGTAAAAATAAGTGATTAAATATTAATCACAAGAAAACTAAAATTGTACATGTTAGAAATCCGTCTGTACAGCAGACAACAACATTATTTTTATTTAATGATAATCAGATATGTATTGTAAGCTATCAATAACTGGGTTTACTATTAAATAAATTTGTAATGTAGTAGCTAAAGCTGTAGCCAAGTCAGCTAACGTTAAGATTGATTATTGTAAAGAGTAATGCCCATAGAGGTTGACAGTACAGTACATTTATAAACTTTTTGATACCCTGGTCTGGCAAGTAATAAGTTTTGGTGGAGCCATTTGGATCACCAGAGATTTGCATGTACTAATGCTGTTCAGAACAGAACAGAACTATAAGGTATTTTAAGGGTGTTGGTAAATATACCCCCGAACGATGCAATTCAAGGGGATATGGACTGGAGACCTCAAAGTGTTAGGATGTGGACTTGTGTTTTTTGACAATGGGCTAGATGTAACATAATGTGCACAGATAGATTAAAATATAGAATATTTAAATAGTCTTACAGTAATGCTCTTAATAAGATAAGAAATTGGTGATTTAGGATTATGTCTAAGTTTAAAGGATGTAATATAGATTTGTACACTGATTTAAATAATGTATTGTATGAACAAAATATTACGCAGATAGAAAAAGTTTTTTTATATTCATATAGAAAACTGGCAAAATAGAATGTTGAAATAAGATGTTGGTAAAAAATTGCAAACTTATAAATTGTTGAAAACAGTTATGGAAGTGAATTATATTTATCTGAATCTTATCGTATAAATATAGAAAAGTTTTTGCTAAATTTAGATGCGGAGTAGCTCCGTTGAGAATTGAAACAGATCGGTATTAAAATAAAAATGAGTGTGTCATATGTAAAAATAACATAGAAAACGAAAAACATGCAATATTATCATGCCCTTTATATGCAGATTTGTTTATACAGCCAAGCTATGAAAGATAATGTAGATTTTAATGAGTTGTCTGATAAGATAAATTTGTGTAGTTAATTAAAACATTAATTGTTATGATATGGTTGCCAAAACCTGCGTTGCTATTTCAAGTAAAAAAAATTACCTTTTTATATTTTTAAAATGAAATTATTTCTATTTATATTCTTAAAATGAAATTATTTCTATTTATATTCTTAAAATGAAATTATTTCTATTTATATTCTTAAAATGAAATTATTTCTATTTATATTCTTAAAATGAAATTATTTCTATTTATATTCTTAAAATGAAATTATTTTAATAATCGTATGTATTTAAACCAGTTTTATTTAAATATTGTCTCTCATAATTCTTAATAGAATGGTACTTGTATTTTATAATTTTTTATTGTCTGTTTTATAAATTCTTGTCTAAATGGTTTCATAAATCAATAAGCCCTAAATATGAATTGATGATTTTTGGAATAAATATCATGTTATTTTTTTTATCATTTAGCTTTAAAAAAGTAATTTTTGCAGCGTGCATAACGCAAACATAAACTGGTATTTTGTATTTTGTTTTTGATATTTATTATTTGCTTTCTTACTAATGTATTTATCGAACACATATTTTATTTCATAATATTAGACTATGCACTACAGATATTTAATTGAAACTTTGATTTCAAGCCAATGCAATTAGATATGAACTCTCAGAATATACAAAAAGAAACTTACTTTTCTAGATTTTCTTGTTGAATTTTATCGTGTAGATGTAAAAGTTACACATTTCCATACTTTCAAAATAAAATACAACAATTTCAACAAAAAATAGTAAGTTTTACGCAAATAAGGGTCTAGCAGTGATGAGATATAACTCGAAAAAAGTAATTTTCTATACATTTTACATATACTATCTTGGTAAAAAAAATCAGTAGGCTTTAAATATGAATTGATGATTTTTGGAATAAATATCTTGTTTTTTTCCTTATCATTTAGCCCTTAAAATTATTTTTTTTCAGCGTGCATAACGCAAACATACATCTGGTATTTTGTATTTTGTTTTTTAATATATATTATTTGCTTTCTTACTATGTATTTATCGAACACATATTTTAATTCATAATATTAGACTATGCAAAACAGATATTTAATTGAAACTTTGATCTCAAGCCAATGCAATTAGATATGAACTCTCAGAATATACAAAAAGAAACTTACTTTTCTAGATTTTCTTGTTGAATTTTATCGTGTAGATGTAAAAGTTACACATTTCCATACTTTCAAAATAAAATACAACTTTTTCAATAAAAAACAGTAAGTTTTACGCAAATTAGGGTCTAGCAGTGATAAGATATAACTCGAAAAAAAAATCCGATGATGATTATTGTAAAAGAAGGACGAAAGATACCAAATGGACAGTCAAACTCACAAATCGGAAATTAACTGACAACGCTATGGCTAAAAATGAAAAGGACAAACAGACAAACAATAGTACACATGATACAACATAGAAAACTAAAAAATAACCAACACGAAACCCACCAAAAACTAGGGGTGATCTCAGGTGCTCCGGAAGGGTAAGCATATGATAAGAAGTAATACTTGTGAAGTCAACGCCAAATATTGGTCTCATCGCTGTGCACAGGAAAAAGGCACTGTCAATACAGTGGGTAGTCAAATACGTGGGTTCACCAACAAAAAGATGTTAAATTAAATGTGCAATACTTGATAAAATTATTTTGACAAACGGCAGCAACTTATACTACAATAAGGAAACATTGTATGATTGCTAATAACACAACTTAGTAGATACCAAATAAAACTACAATTGCATTAATTTACGAAGATCAAACAGGAAACTAGCTTGGACGTCGCCCAGTATTAAAAGGTCCGAAACAGACGTCACCATGGACACGGTGTTGTCTGATACGGCAGGTGTCCCCTCATCACCAGACATGACAAATAACTCAAACATGATCCATTCAGATGATCGTCCTAGTGACAATAGCAAAATAACACATATACAGCCATGTTCAGTTCTCCTTAAAGACATTTTGGTTTTTGATGACACAGTACAACACTGTCGCATTTCGAAATGTGAGACCAAAGGCTGCAAAACTTGTGCAATTTTAATTACAGATGCTGATTTCACTAGCAATATGACCAAGAAGTCATATTTTACCAGAAGTTACGATGATCTGAATTGTAAATCGATAAATGTCGTCTACGGATTGGAGTGCAACCTTTGCGGATTGGTATACGTCGGTGAAACGAAAGGAAGGCTAAACAAACGTATGTGCGGTCAAAGATTAGACATTAAACTCAATGCTAACGACATTCTATACCAGCATTTCAATCAGCCCGATCATTCCATCGTTTCTTTGACAGTTCGCATTATCGAAAAGATATACCATACCTCTAATAATCCTAATCTTTCAACGACTCTTCGTAGACAAAAAGAAGACTAATGGATTAGACAATTGGGAACTGCGACACCTTATGGTTGCAATGACAAAATTGATGCTATAGGTATTCTATCTAGTCCTTCGTGTAACTCGGTGAATGTGATGAATATAATCAACTCGACTCGTCGACGTAGACGCAGTCATGGTCATCGTCATTATACATCACCTTCTCTGCATTGTGTCTCTATTAATGACTTGCTGTTATTTAAACAAAAGCCGTTAGGTATTCATCGCATTCGCACGAAACTTTATTCATTACCCCTTTCAAAACTTCATTCTCTGTTCAATTTATGTTTGGAATCCACTGTAACAAACCCTCATTCAAACCATAAGTAATTTCGGATATTGCAAGTCACAGACTTTTCAAGCCAGTCCGCATTTAAAAAGATGAAAAAGAGAAAGATCTTTTCTTCATCTTTCCTTTGCCAACAAAGGTCGTCAACTTAGGCAATATCCTTCATCATAAATTTGTTCAATCGAAAATACCTCCTTATTTCAAAGACCAGTCTGTACCAATTATTTCTTATACCTATACCAAACCTATTGCAACTAAAACTTTCAATTCCAAACACGTTTTGCAGGATCTCGATATTAACAACTTCAAGTCTAAACCCCCTGATTGCATTTGTGCTAATTCCCAATTAACATATAATCCTGCTTGCCACGTTATTACCGGTGAACTCAACATTGTTAATAACACTTCTCTACGAAATGTGTTATCAAAAGGTCCGAAATATCGTGAGCCTAAATCCATCAATAGGAAATACAACTTTAAAATTTTGATGGATTCAGTCGAGGATTATGCCAAGCAATGGGCTTACCGCGAGAAGGAAGACGTAGACACTCTTTCCGAATGGATTAAGGCAGTGAGGTCGTTGATGCAAATCAGAATTAAGAAACTGAATGGGTCCATCAATGTCCATGCTACGTCAATCTTTAAAGACCCAAATGTTGCAAAACACCTATCCGACCTCCATGACAAAAATGTTGTTGTCCCCACAGACAAAGCTCCAATTAACATCGTTTTTGTGTGTAAAAGTCATTACATAAACTGCTTGATAAACGATTTAGGTATTGACAATTCACTTGGAAACTCAACATATACCCTCACGACACTTTCCAAATAGGAAATCCTGGATAATTATAGGTCTGTTCTTTGTTCCTTTGGAATTTCAAACAAAGATGAAGAACTGGATCTTCCATCACTGTATTGAATACCTAAACTACATAAGTGTCCTTACAAACAACGGTATATTGCTGGGTCTCCCAAGTGCTCTACGAAACCTCTTTCTAAATTATTAACATCTATTTTATCAGCAATCAAAGACGGGCTTCAAAGTTATTGTGAAACTGCCTATTCTAGAGGTGGGTTAAATCAGATTTTGATACTTAAAAATTCCAAAGATCTTTATAGAGTACATACAATCTAACTCTCTTTCATCTTGTAACAGTATTAAAAGATTTGACTTTTCTACTCTTTACACAAGTATTCCACATTCCAAACTAAAAGACAAATTGAAAGAGTTGGTATTGCTTTGCTTCATAAAACAAATGGCCAACGGAGATACAAGTATCTTGTCTAAGGGAGGAATAAATCCTACTTTGTAAAAGACCACTCTGATTCAAACAAAAAAATCGCTGAAACTGATAGTATCAAGATGCTTGATTTCTTTATTAACAACATATGTGTTACGTTCGGAAGACGTGTATTTCAACAGACTGTCGGCATTCCAATGGTAACAAACTGTGACCCTCTACTAGCCGACATATTTCTTTATTATTATGAGGCTGACTTCATGCAGTTACTTCTGAGGAAGAAAGACAAGAAGTTAACAATATCCTTTAACTCTACTTTCCGCTATATAGATGATGTTCTTTCACTAAAAAATTCAAAATTTAGTGACTATGTGGAACGCATCTATCCCATTGAGCTAGATTAAGGATACTACAGATACAGTTAAGTCGGCTTCATATCTTGACTTACATCTAAAAATTGACAATGAGGGTCGATTGAAAACAAACTTTACGACAAAAGAGATGATTTCAGCTTTCCAATTGTGAACTTTCCATTTCTAAGTAGCAACATTCCAGCAGCACCTGCATACGGGGTATATATCTTCCAATTGATACGATATTCCCGTGCTTGCATTTCCTATCATGATTTTCTTGATATAGGGTTGCTGCTCACAAGGAAGCTATTTAACCATGAGTTCCAAATGGTGAAGTTGAAATCATCCCCTCGTAAATTTTACGGACGCCATCACGAGTTGGTTGACCGGTATGGAATAAAAGTTTTAAAAATGATATCGGATATGTTCTTTACGTCGTAACTACAATCCCCTTCCCTTTCATGAATGTGACTTCCCGAATTAGACTATTTACCGGATTTGTTATCATAAAAGCAACACGACGGGTGCCACATGTGGATCGCAGGATCTGCTTACCCTTCCGGAGCACCTGAGATCACCCCTAGTTTTTGGTGGGGTTCGTGCTGTTTATTCTTTAGTTTTCTAAGTTGTGTCACGTGTACTATTGTTTGTCTTTTTGTCTTTTTCATTTTTAGCCATGGCGTTATATCAGTTTGTTTTAGATTTATTAGTTTGACTGTCCTTTTGGTATCTTTCGTCTCTTTTATAAATTTGCTTTTGTTTTATGGACTGTCTACATAAACTCTTCTTGTTCATTGTCATTGATCTCGGATTATTTTATTTTGATTGCGTAGCTACCTTACAGTATATGGTGTTGAAATTGGATGTTCAGATGGATATATGGTATCTCTAAGTAAGTAACTATCACAAGTCGTTGTCGAATGTCTGGAAGTACCTATCAGCCACGTATTGAATGTCTGGAAGTACCTATCAGCCACGTTTGCCTATTCCCAAGGACCCAACACATCGTGTTTCTGCAGTACAAAATAGGACAAACTCTATAATATTCCGTGGGTTATATGAAGGGTTGGTGCTTCATTAGGGGTCCTGAACCAATCTTTTATATTGTAATAAGCTTTGACTACCGATCTAAATAGCTCCTTACATTTCGCATTGCGAACTAGTTTTTTATAATGTTTTAGTAAAGCTTTATTTATATATCCAAACGAGAAGTGATATTTAGTTACAAATACTAGTGGTATCTGCTTGTCAGATTCTTGTTTAAAGCGGAGTAACTCTGGTCGTCCAATATTGAGATCCGATTCACAGTTACGAAGTATTTTATGGTCCTTATATCCCTTTGCTAATGCCTTGGCCTTTAAATTTACAAGTGTGTCTTTTAAATTTTCCGTGTTCCTGTTGTTGCGGTGGTGGCGAATAGCTTCCCCTTTCGACAATTGTTAATATTAAGAATGGCTAGCAGATTTTAAGAAAGTAAAAACAGTAAAACAAGAATAAGAAAACTCGATCGGGTTTCTAGAAAGAAAAGACAAAAAAAAAAGCACAGGTTTATAAAGCTAAACAATATGTATATAACTTAGCCAACTGTCAATTGACAAACGAACAATACATAGTTTTAGGTAAAGGTTTAAAATGTAAGGCTATGCCTAAGAAGTGTAATATAGACAGAACTGGAATTTGCCCGAAAACTTAGATGTCGTTTTCATTTTGGCTATACAGACAGTCGGGGAATGCATCCGTTCATTTTATAAACCAACACCTGCTTGCTTTGAACTTGAAAATTATCTAGATTTTACAAAGTTTGAATTATCTAACCTTGATTTACGAAATAACTACTACAAACAACAGCTAGGATTACGATCTTTAAAAAACATGCAGGGTATTATTTTCTCTAAGAGCGACAATGGAGTCGCAATTGTAATATATAAAAAGACACACTACATTAAAGAAGAGTTAAGGCAGTAAAACTCTATCCACCGTTTTCTACATTTGAAAATGCCTGTTCCAAGTCAGGAAATTGACAGTTCTTGTCCATTGGTTTTTGATGCTTCATGTTATTTGATTTTGCCATGGGATTATGGACTTTCCGAATTAATTTTCATCTAAGTTCAGTATTTTTGTGATTTTACTTTTTTATCCATTACACGGAGATACAAGAACCTTTAAAGTTATATATTACTGATTTAAAATGATATACAAACACAAATCAGCAAAATGTTTGACAATGGTGATATTGATGGGATAGCTCTTGATTTTCTCCGTGGCTCATCGAAAGAGGGACCCAGATTAAGTCGTCTTTTTCTCCTTCGTAAACTTCACAAATCAAGTAAAATTGTTATTCAATTATGCAAGGGATAAAAAAACAAACGCTGACAGTAAATGAATTACCCCTATGCAGACCAATTATGTCTCAATGTAACTCTGTCACCGAAAGGGTTAGCAAATTTATTCATTACTTTTTGATACATTTTCATTAGAGATAGTAGGGATTTCATCAATTAAGTAGAAAATTTAAGGCCTCATCGTGATTGCCTCTTAGTTTCTTTTGACTGCACCAGCATGTATACAAACATGGAGTTCAATGAACTTATTCATTCTGTTGGACGGGCTTATAACAGTGCGGTAAAAGAAGATTATCCGATAAAATTACCTACCTGTGAAAAATTAAATCGTTATTAGCCACAGTGTTGAAAAACAATTATTTTGAATTTAATGACCGATACTTTGTACAAAAAATAGACGTTAGTATATTGGAAGTAAATGCAGCCCAGAAATGTGTGATATTAGAGCATTCGAAGTTATCAATGAAATTATTAAAAAATATACGTATAAAAATAAGATCTTATTTTACGGAAGGTATAGAAATGATGCGTTTATAATAGCTCATTCATCACGAGGAGAGGTTGAGGAGTATTTTAAAATAGAAAATGATCATCACCCTTTATTAAAGTTTACTTATGAAATTTCAAACGAAGAAATTATTTTTCTCGATACAGTCGTACATAAAGGGTTGAGGTTCAGGAACATCGGTATCCTTGATATTAAGAGCTACACCAAACCTACTAAACGTTTCTATATTTAGACAGGACGTCGATGCATAACCCAACAGTCTTCTCCGGATTTATAAAAGGGGAAGCTATTCGCCACCACCGAAACAACAGCAACACGCAAAATTTAAAAGATACACTTTGTAATTCAAATGCCATCTTAAGCAATGGGGATATAAGGACCATGAAATACTTCGTAACTGTAAATCGGCTCTCAATTTAGAACGACCAGAGTTATTCCGCCTCAAACAAGAACCTGACAAGCAGATACCACTAGCATTTTTAACTAAATATCACTTTTCGTTCGGAAATATAAATAAAGCTTTACGAAAACATTATAAAAAACTAGTCCTAATCTGTACTGCAGAAACAAGATGTGTTGGGTCCTGGAGAATAGGCAAACGTGTCCGATAGGTACTTCTAAACATTCAACATTTTTAGAAAAATACAACACATTTATTATTTTACCTACAACCTTTGAGATGAGCGCTCACAGTTTTTACAATTCCTCTACATTCATTATGTGCCAGTCTCAAGTCAAAAGCCGTTAAGACGGTGGTTGTCGTTTGTTTACGTCTGCCATATTGTTTTGTCGTAAATGGGTTTATTATTAATAAAGCCGTTAGTTTTTCAATTCAATGCTAGTTAAATTTGCACGTCGGTCACTTTTAAAGACCACTGTACTTCACAGACCATCGATAACTTTATATGCATTTTTGTATGACTTTGTAAGCCGCCCTTTATTTCTGCATTCTTTTACTACATGCCATTGTTCTTTGTTAGGTGATAAGTTTTCTTTTATACCTTTAAGTTGTACATTTTTCCTCTATGCACGGAACTGATGTCCAGCGAATTTGTCTAAAAGTTTTTTAAAGTAATTTAACATATTATCCGGTTTAGTGCATTTTCTGATAAAAGATTTTTTTTCTTAATTGTCACAGTAATATATTCGTATAATTCCAAAGATACATTGGGAGCATCATCCAAAACATATTTTGTCCGTAAATTTTAAAGAAGCCTCTTTAGTGCTATAAGATAGAAACGCAAAAAAAACATGCTCGTACAATTACGCACCGAAGTTTTACTCGTTAAAAAAACTTTGCTATAGTTCTGCACTTAATTTAAAATTTGCGAGTAAAAATAAAACATGCAATCAGTTCCAGGTTGAGTGCAACACTTATCAATATCACGGAATAACAAAAAGAATCCGAAAAATCAGTAACATATAGATAAATCAAATCGTAGTTTAAAAATACTCTCTATATATATGTAGTTGAACAATACATGCACCGCCAATCGATTAATACAAGTTGTACGCTTAGCTTGTTCTGTGTGTTTTTATTGCATGTTAGCGTTTTTTGTTATTTTGGCTATTCGAAACGACGTCAGGTTGCCGCCGTCAGCAATTCAATGCGTGTGGCATCTTTTTCACCAACTTTCAAACATTTTTTACTCGGACAGTTCGAATGCTATGGAGATCAATATAGATATTTTGAAAAGATTAGAAAAATAACATGTTTATATAAGAATTTCAGTGTCGACAATCAAGTGCAAAACTTAACATAGTTTACTTTAATTACGACTGTACGCAACGTTTTTGCAAAAAAGTAACGTGTGACATTTTATTCACCAAATTTTAAAATTTTGGATCTTTATTGTTTTTGTGTTTGACCGAAGTTGCGTTTGAAATTCATTAATTACAGAAAAACAACATTATACCAGCTATATCATTTTCTCACCTGATGACATCATTTATCCGTATTTTTTTAACTGTTTCCGTTTGAGCAGTTTCGAAAATGGAGATGGGACACAATGAAACCTTGCAGATTTGCCTGGCGTAACAGAATAAAACGCAATTAGCCGTCAAACAAATATATCATAATGGGTTGCCATTTCATGGCAATTCGCGGCAAAAAAAAAATAATGAAAAATTGCCCAAAAAAAGTCGAAAAGAAGTCTAATACTTCAGTTTTCGTCGTTAAATGTTACCCGGGACAGCCCATTATTATTCCAAAATCCATAATCAAATGCAGAATAACTCGACCAAATGCGTTTTATATTGTTTTAATGGAGATAATTGAACAAAGACATTTATATCCAGCACAATAGTATCTGAGGTTTAATAAATAATACGTTTGTTCTGCACCTGTAGCTCAGTTTTAACCACAAAACATACAAAAAACGTGAATGGTACGAACATCGCGCGTAACGTCATAACTTCAAGTCACAAGTCATAGTTGCAAAGCAAAATCTTTCAAGATTGTCGAGTGACTGATTGCCGAGTGCCGTATTTTCATAGGATCTTGTCTTTTTCATTTAATTCTTAGTAGAGATTTCCAATAAATGACATACGTACCTAACTCGACGTACGCACGTAACGGGACCGGTTATTGCTAACCAATTAATTTTGAAAAAAGCGTTACTCAAGTTTTAAATAAGTATTCATAAACTAGGAAACCCATTCATAATAAATTTAATCAATATCAAATATTTCTAAGATGATGAAAAACGAAAAAAATCATGATTTTTATATATCACGTGATTCTTGAGATTCCCGCCTAAACTTACTGTCATAAGACCACGTATATATACGTATCTTTACCTATCATACGATACATTTGAGTTGTCTTTCATGGTTTTGACAATGACTTTGATTTTCAGATATAATTGCAAAATTTAATGAACTTATTGTTTGATATTTGTATTGATTTTGTGTGTCGTTATCAGATATATTCCTCTTTTCGATTTTTAATGTTTTATAATATTTAATTTCTTATTTATCGATCGAAAAGGGGGAGTACGCCCTCTACCCCTGTATCCTCGGATGCAAGTTTAGGTATACTTAAACGAAAACCTCGCCCCATAATTTGGTATAGTTAAAGACGAAAAAGTACCTTTGAAAAATATATATTGAATTTCTGCCCACATCAAATTATCTTCAATTAAATTATAGAATTTTTTGTTTGTTTTACAAGTCGAGTACACCTTTTACATTCGGGTGTGTTGGAATTTACTTTAAACTTAAAGTCAACACTAGGGACCATCTTGACCCTGTTTTACGGTATTAATGATTCTTTATTGTTGAAGACCATCCAGCAACTTTGACCATTGATCATGAGTATTTTTTTCTATGCATTGTCTTTGTGTGCGATTAGATTTCGTGCACATTTACTCCATAAATCTTTGTTTCTGTTAAAGGGTCTAAACTAATGCAAGTTTAACCCTTCACTGTAAAAGGTCATATGGCAATACATTATTGTTTATTTTCTTCAAATGATTTGATACCGGGAAATTGGTTACCTTACTTTTATTTAAACCATGTCAGTTATCTAGTTTTATATACCAAAAAAAAACCAGATTTGCATTCTTTGATATAAAGTTCAATTTTTCATGCAGAAACGACTATTTTTTTCTGTGTCTTGTAGCAGCGTATATTTTGAAAATATTTTCTCGCACAATATCTGGACATCGGTGGGCATGCAACATTGCAAAACCACACGTTTACAAATTAAAATCAACACTCAGACTTATAACAGTCATAAAGTAGGACACTGAATGAACAAAAGACAAACCTGGGACACAGAAGTAAAAACAATAGACCATTAACTCTGAAAACTAAAAGTAAAATAGACATGAGAGAGTGAAGAGAACTTTCTTCTTGCTAGACACTATCTGTGAAAACAATTTGATATAAAAACAATCTTTTATTTAAGATAATTTTTTTTTTTAATTTCTTACATGAGGCATTTGCCTCATTTGCCTCAATGTAGTTACAATTCAACGTTGCTATATCGTTTGACTTTAAATTAGTCCACATTTCACAGCCATACAGTACAGTAGGCAACACAATAGATTTATACAGTATAAGTAGAACGCATAGATTTGCTGACTTGAAACATGCACAATTAAGATCGAAAAATTAGTTTTTGTCTTTGTTTCTTCAACATGCGTTTATAAGAGGTCTTTTCTGCCGATTTAACTCGTACGGGTCTACGGTATAAGTGCTATGGGCCATTCTAAAGGAAATAAGTACCTCTTCCTCTGGTATCATTGCCCACGTGGAGAATCTCTTCGTTTGGCCAGCCGGCAATAGTTCATTTTCGAATTTGTGATATACAAGGGTACCCCCTCCCCCTTATCCTTTCCTGACAAACTCGTACGGGTCTAGGGCATAAGTGCTCTGAACCATTTTAGAGGCAATACCAACCTCTACCTCTGGTATAATGGTCGATGTGGAGAATCTCTTAGTTTGGCCAGCCGGCAATAGTTCAATTCGAATTCCTTGTGTACCGGGAAACCGCATCCCCCCTTTTAACCCTCTTCTGACAAACTCGTACGGGTCTAGGGTATAAGTGCTATAGGCCATTTTAAAGGCAATAAGTACCTCTTCCTCTGGTATCATTGTCCACGGGAAGAATCTCTTCGTTTGCCCAGCCGGCAATAGTTCATTTTCGAATTTGTGATATACTAGGGTGCCCCCCCCCTTAACCTTTCCTGACTTACTCGTACGGGTCTAGGGCATAAGTGCTATGGGCCTTTTTTTTCGGCAATATCAACCTCTACCTCTGGTATAATGGTCGATGTGGAGAATCTCTTAAGTTTGCCAGCCGGCAATAGTTCAGTTCGAATTCGTTGTATACCGGGATACCATATCCCCCCTTTTAACCTTCTACTGACAAACTCGTACGGGTGCTATGGGCCATTTTAAAGGCAATAAGTACCTCTTCCTCTGGTATCATTGCCCACGTGGAAAATCTCTTCGTTTGGCCAGCCGGCAATAGTTCATTTTTGAATTTGCGATATACAAGGTTCCCCCCACCCTTATCCTTTCCTGACAAACTCGTACGGGTCTAGGGCATTAGTGCTGTGGGCCATTTTCAAGGCAATACCAACCTCTACCTCTGGTAGAATGGTGGATGTGGAGAATTTCTTAGTTTGGCCAGCCGGCTAGCTACTGCATGTATTCACACGGAAATAAAGTTCCCTATACAGTTCTCATGTATGTTCACCTAATTCACATTTAAACTGTGAAAAATGGGTACATTTTTGGAGCAATTCATTCAAAAATGTATGTAGTTAAGGTATGTTGACGTGGAGGCTTTTTTAAGCATTTTGATTAAGTTGATTGAGTATTGATACAATACTAGTATAATTGGCAACTGTCATTATCACCAAACAATCAGGGACAAAGTGGACCTTAAATTACAATGCCCCACCTCCTAAACTGTCAATCAAATTGACCACATTACTTATCAACATCAGTGGTTCATAATTGTACAGACCCAATAAACATCTCAATACACAAATATTTGACCTCATAATTGAATACACAAATGTATATATTAGATGTTTGATAAATAAGGATGATAGATTTATTTATTGCCTATTACTGTTGATCTACATTACATAAAGTGATTCTGTAAATTATGTCTGAAAGATAAATGATTAATTAAGGATAAACACGATCTTAAAAACAAGTTGCTTTCTTTAAAAAAAAAAAGAAAAGCAATACATGAACCTCAGACTGCTGACTGCCGGGTCACCAAAAGATTGTTGTTGAATTTGTGTTTGCTGTTGAATTGAAATAGTTGACTGTGAATAGAAGAAAGTATATATTTACAGTTTCTATTTGAATAGTTATTTCAAAGCTCGACTATTTTATTTATTACTTGGGAATGTACATAATTTTACCGATCCTTTGGCAAATCCTAATTTCTACTAACCAAATGACTTATGCAAATTACACACACCTATCGCAATGTAAATTCACTCAGTTTGCTTTATAATCTGGAATTTTGGATGCATTTATATTATTTTTCATAATTTTTATCATTATCTTTATATTTTGTTTCCTCCCTGAATGCCTTTATATTCTCAACTCGTATTTGAAGCTGTCTTAACTCGTGGTAGATGTTGTACACATCCAAAACTCGTCAATATATAAGCATGAACCCCCTGAGGGGTTCATGCAAAAAAAAAAAAAAAATGAATATATAAAAGGTATTCAAGTTTATAGGCCTGTAATTTATTTGATAAATTTCCAATAATCATCTGTAATTAATCAACAATTTAGGTTAGTACACTTTTTTGTTATCAGAAATTGGCTTGAAACAGTTTTTTTTTTTTAACAAACCAAGTTTTATTAAATTATTCCCAATCAATCATTATGTCTATTTTAGTCATTTGAATTTTTATAAGAAGTGAATATAGATTTTTGCTTTCTAGAAAAATTTGCATTTCAATATAATATTTTTTTTTAATTTGTCAAGTGATCTATGAAGAATAAAGCACATATATAGAGAAAATTAAATCTTAAACAAGAATGTGTCCAAAGAAACGGATGCCCACTCGCACTATCATTTTTAATGTTCAATGGACCGTGAAATTGGGTAACAAATCTAATTTGGTAGAAAGATCATAACATAGGCAACTATCGTAGGTGGGCATAAAAATCTTTAAAGATCCAGATCAAAATTAAATGCTCTTGATTTTTATTCTTTCATCTAGTTCTCATATTCCAAGATCTCTAGAATTAAAGTGAAATGTGGGAATTCAATTTGCCAAAACATTTGGTTCTGTTGTTTAAAGAGACGCCCGACGGCCAACAAATAAAAAATCAAATAAGCACAAACTTATTTTTCTTGCACCATAAAAATGTTGTAGTCGATCATTTCTTTTGAACAAATGATGTGAATATTTAGCATCACTTTGGCATATCCAATTTCGGTTTTATTTATAACACAGTGACCATACCCAATCTCCCGAGGGACAACTTTTCAAAATGAGCTAATGTTTTTTTAATATCCCTTTTTTTTGTATTACCCCGTCAGATTCTGCCTTTTGCCTCCACCGTCAAAGAAGTGTTTGAATCCGACAATGTTATATATATAAGGAAATTGTGTCGTAGGTTTAATAATTTTAATATTTTATCATAAGGTCAGAACTATGAGAGAAACAACAATTCGTGCAGACTAAATGATATTTTAGTTTTTTTGGGGAAGGTGGTGTTGTCATCATCGGCCTGAAGATTTTGGAAAATATTCTAATAGCCTGACTAGAACTAATGAAATAATGTTGTCAATGGCAGGATGGAATGTATATTTTTTCAACGAATTGCAGGAAATATTTATTTACTAAATGGAGACAAACTTAAGCAAGGAACAGGCCGCAGAAAACGAATGTTACGTACGCAAACATGTCAAGCCCTATTCTCCAGTAAATAAAATTATTGTCGCTCAAATGAGTACAATTCCCGAAAACATCCAGCATTCCTCATTTTTTGGAAAATTTTAAACAAACTGAAACAGCATTGATTCTATAATTTTCTTGATGTTGTTATGTTATTGCAAAAAGTTTGATTATTAATTTCAGATATATTATTATAGATTGTGCTATAACGGGATTTAAACTAGAAAATCACATGTGACGTTAAATATTTGGAATTTCGGTGTAGAAGGTTTTGGGTTTTATTTTTTCACTGTCAAGAAGTATTTTTGGATATCTTGTCACTAGAAACACAATTTGCATAAGCTATCATGCGCAGCTATAACTTGAATCGTTTATACATCATTGAAATCGGAATTATCATGCAACTCAAAAAATCGGTTTATTACGAGAAAACAATGATTTTATCTAATCTACTCTAACTCAATTTGATTGATTGTTTGTGGTTTGCTTAATGTTCAGTGGCAGATATGTGACGTGTTTTCCGACAGAGAATATATCAACAACATTAATGGTTTGAATGATTCGACCGACAGGTATCAATGAATAACGAGACATTTGACTTAGTTTTAAAAATATCCTGGAAAAAAGAATATTTTTTCCGGACAATGTAATCCGAGTTTGGATCTCCAAGGAATTGTTGAAAGATTCGAACTGCTGCATTTCTTACATGAAGTGCGCTTTCTTCTACGACTACTACGGCGGCATTAGCGTATCAAGTTATAAAAATATACTTAATGTTACTGATAAATGAACAAATAACCACTAGAAGATGGAGTGTATATTAATTGTTTGTTTGAAGCAAATTTTATTAACACATATACAATGTATGAGAAAAATTTAAACATCGTCCTTTTACATTATTATGATTAAAAGGAAAACATTTTTGATTTTTACTGTTTTGACCATTTGATCTATCAACCAATGAAAACATCCGACACTTCAATTACGTCTTATTTGCATACTAACGCATCCGTTAATAGCGCATCCGTTATCTCAATGTTAACGGACACGTTTGTGAATACCACGTTAATTTTTAACGGACGTACCCGTTAACGTCTCCGTTAAGTTAACGGGTCCGTTAGTTAACGGATGCTTCGTGAATAAGCTCCCAGGTGTATGTCAAAGAACGTCTCGTCCTTTTTCTAAAAAAAAAGTTCATCGGAAGGTACCAAGACCTTGTTGATAAATATTTCGTATCAAATTCACAAATAATACATGATGGTCTTGATGTATAGATTCTGCGTACTGATGTTGTTTATCCTCTTAACAACGTGTTATATTGTTCTTTCATTTGTCTTTGTTCTATTATTAATATTACTTTTACTGTTGGATTATTTATCTCCTTCCTAAACTTCACAAATTAAGAGAACTTTTTATTCAAGGGATGAAAAACAAACGATGACAGTAAATAAATTACCCTTATGCATGCCAATTATTTCTCAATGTAACTCTGTCACCGAAATGGTTAGCAAATTTATTGATTACTTTTTGATACCTATAGTTACTGTGTACTGATGATGTTTACCATCTTAACATTCAACGTGGCTCGGTATTTAAACATCCAGTCATTGTGTTTGTATTATCTTTTATGTTTTGCTGGTGTGTTTTGTATACGATTTTTTGTGTTTCTTTTGTTCTTATAACGTGACTCTATACTTTAAAAGATCCCGTCAGTATGATATTGTTCTATTATATGTCATTATGATAGATTTCTTTTATGAATTAGAATATACGTTGAACCTCAAACGTCAAAATTATTCAATAGCGTAGTGGAATGAACTATTTATGGATTGTTATAAATTCTATATAACTTTTGGATTATTTTAAATCTCGGTCTATTTCTGACAGTAATTCTTACATACTTTTGATTTTGTAACCGTGTATGCTAACATTGCCCGTGTGAAATTTTAAAATTGTTTGTATATACATTGAACGACAAATATATGTGACGTATGAAATTTTCTAACGTCAGACACGCGAATTTTTGAATGTTTTTGTAGATAGAAGTTTTTGTGTTCTGTTGGATTGTTTCTTTTAAAAATGTAAAACTGTGATGACTGCTGTATCCATATTTTGACTATTTTATTTATTATGTCTCTTTAGTTCATGATTCATTGTAAATGTTACGGAATTTTGATGAGACTGTCATCAAAGTGAGAGGTTAAGCAAGCTATAAAACCAGGTTTAATTCACCATTTTCTACATTTGAAAATGCCTGTCCCAAGTCAGGAATATGAAAGTTATTTCCCATTCGTTTTTATGTGTTTTGTCAATGATTTTGCCATGTGATTATGGACTTTCCGATTTGAATTACCTCTGAGTTCAGTATTTTTGTGATTTTACTTTTCAAATACGAATGTGTCTGTATCTTAATTAAATAAGGACATGTTTGCCATGTCTTAGATGATCGTGGTTTACCATTACGTCGTCTTTTAATTACCGAACGTAACCTATTCCCGAATATGACTACTTTGCTGAGTGTGAATTCGCTTTTAATTTGTAATTAATATTCTGATATGTTATGTGTCTTATCGTTTGAAGTTGTGCGATTCTATTTTTTATTTTCTATTCGTATGTACAAGTAAACCTATTTTTGATTTGTATCCATTTTTTAGAAACTTACAAGTGACATTACTTTTTGTTGCATTGAGACATATACATTCATGTCACAGACACACGGTTCGTAATTCTATTCAGTTGTTATTATGAAATGTCCTCAATTGATATTAATAATTCGTTGTTATTCTGTGGTTAACATGTCGAAATGTACAAGTATAATATTTGTTTATACTGTATTTCCGTCATGTCATTTTTGCGGTATATTTAACAAAGTAATAAAGGGCGAGGTGTGTCTAGCCACAAAACCAGGTTTCACCCACCATTATTTTCTTTTTTTTCAGGAATATTGCAGTTGTTACCCAAAAGATCGTTTCTATATATTGTGCATTGTCGCTTTGCAGTGTTCTGTTGTTTCTTTGTTTTCCTTCTTAAAGTTGATGTGTTTCCCTCGATTTTAGTTTGTACAAATGTAACCCGGGGTTGTTTTCTCTCAATCGATTTATGACTTATGAACAGCAGTAAACTACTGTTGACTTTATTGAAGGACTCGGCAAATCTTCCCTTACTCAATTTCTAAGAAACTTTAAGGTTGATGGTTTTCTTACATTGGCCATATATATCATGTATCCCTTTCTAGGATGTTGTTCGGTGTGAGCCAAGGCTCCGTGTTAAAGGCCGTACATTGACATACAATTGTTAACTTTTATAAATTGTTTTTTTGGATGGAGAGTTGTCTCATAGGCACTCACACCACATCGTCCTATATCTATATTCTAGATTTATATGTATACATTACATGTTTTGGTAGATTGGATATGCTTTACCCAGAGTTACGTTCTTTGAATAATAATAATAATAATAATAATAATAATAATAATAATAATAATAATAATAATAATAATAATAATAATTTAATAATAATAATTAGAAAAACAAAAACAAAGACAGACGCTTTAGATGACCAAATTAAAGAAATAAAACAAAATTAGATGAGAATATGACAAAGGTCTATGAAATACAAACAACCTTAAGTGGTGTATTTTGAGCCTTTTTTATTATAACAACCCTGTCATTACTACTACAAACTTGTTGTATTGTTTTTATTGATATTTATCACATTTAAAATGCGCCTGTCAAACGAGGACAGCGAGACTGTTCGTGACAGTTGGAGGAGCTACTAATTGAGGGCTTTCTATTTCCCAGTTGTAGTTATTCAGTTGACGAACCATAAAACTGAACGAAACATAACAGGATAAGTGACAATACCGTCGAGTTATTCATTACGAATTTTCATAACAGATACCATTTCGATAAATCGTGGACTCAAATAATTGCTTTGGGGACGAATTTTAGAATGGATGATCTACTGACGGGAATGCCGAAGAAAAAAAACCTAAAGATTAAAAATTACATTATCCATTATTTGGATTGGTAGGAAACTATCTTCAGGGCATTATATTTTATTTTTTCAACAATTTGTTTTTAATTGCCCTTCATACAATGAGTTTTTACAATGTTCATTTCTATAGTATTATAGATAACTGCCGCTCAGAATGAAGCAAGAATCGCCCGAGAGGCACTTTCACTAATTATCTAATGAGTTATTCAATTAGTTATGACAATAAAGTTAACATCATAATGCCTCCAAGATATTGATCATGAACACATTTTTTTATTTGTTATTTATCATACTTAATTGAAATCTGTACATTTGTTAATGAAAAACATCAAGTAGCGGTACCTTATCCCGGCCGCGTTAACATTAGTAAATAACGTCCTTATACAGATGTTAGTTTTGCTACTATTATACATACAATTATCATGTTGCACTCCAGGATAAATACCATACTTGAAAAAATTATATACCATGTCCACGGTGGGTATGGTTGTCCTGCGAGAGAACGTACTGTGCTGGTGATTTGGTCCTGACGGGTGCTGGTGGGTCCTGATTCTGTGCTGGTGGGTTTGTTTACATTGTATCAGGACGGCAATAAAACGACTGTTTTGTTGCTTAATTTTTCTCTGATGTGTCATAAGTACCACGCAAAGTATATTACAACAATATTATATTGCAAAAGTCGTGCAAATTCGTTAAACGGAATTGTCCTGACGCTGTGCTGGTGATAAGAAAAACGGTCCTGGTTCTGTGCAGTTATGTCCTGGTTCTGTGCTTTTATATTTTAGTTAAAACTGGCATATATTCAAGATCATTGATGCTGTACTGTTATTGACTAATAAGCTGTTGTCTGCTTTCTTGAAATTGACATTGTTGTGAATCTGTTTACTGTTATTATGAGAGAAAAAATACCCTTATTTTTTTTTTTTAATGAACTGTAATCTTATTCATTGGCCTGTTAATGGAACCCTTCTTGTCCCCTTTTAAGGTAAGAAAATATGTTTACGATTTTCGGGATTACGATCATTTTGCAAGATCACCAAAATACGTTGTAGTTCATACAATATTTATATAAAGTAGATGATGTGGTATGTTTGTTGTCAATGGACAAATTTCCATCAGAAACCAAAGGAAGTATGTGTTAACAACCATACGTCATCGTACGACCTTCAACAATAACCCATAAAATAAAAATGTAAAAGGTTTTACATAAAAATGGAGAGCAAAAATATAGAACAAAGGACTTTCTGAGCGTTTGAATCATGTCTTTAGCAGCTTAAAACACATTTGTTTGTGAACAATTGAGTCCTGACTATAAGAATGACAATAGTATTGCGGGTTTGTTTGTTTGGGTTTTTTTTGGGGGGGGGGGGGGGGTGGGGGGTGGGGAGGGATGTGGATAAGTTAGAGCGAGGTTACAGTGAAAGCTTGGAATATTTTCCCGTAAGATTTAAAAGTTGTATTGTAAAAGAAAAATGTATCTTATAGCTGTTAAAAATCACTTGCTGTTAGATTTTTCCAACATATTTTTTTTGTCTAAACGGTTATCAGTTTTTTTTTTTCTCCTCGAAAGAACGGTAGAACACTAAAAAAAAATCACTATTTTATGAAAGGGCAGGCTAGAATATGTCAGAGAATGAAGACGAGATAACCTAGAGAACACTTATCAAATTAAGATTTCTTAGCTTTTTCATTTCAAAATAAATATTTTTGATAAAGAATTACGGGGGAAGAAGTGAACAATGTGTCCTTCTTTTCTATATTTAAATATTTTTCATGAATAAAAATAAAATGTGCCTTGATTATAATTGAAAATGAGTAAATGGAAAAAATACCCAACTAAAATACACTTTTGTTTAGTATTGGAAATATCACTAAGCTTTTAAGTTTTGTGTGTCAAACACACCATATCTGTAGTAATGACTTCTTACTAAGATATTTCACTTCATTCATTTTTTTTTTCTGCATTTTTTTATATTGTGAATTCATAGAATTATTATATTATAATGTAGCCTTAATTTATATTTTAAAAAAACTGAATCTAAAGCCAGATATATCAAACATTTTTGTTTCCATCTATCCGTTTTCAGGACTTTATAACAATCAACAATAACACGCCTGGAATATGCGTACTCGGCTGTCTGTAATCGACCATATTTAGACACCAAAAGCTCCTAAAAAAACAAGCCGGGGTGGGGGTTCACAGATGCAAATTAAGTACTTATATCAATATTTTATCTTTTCGTGTGAGAATTCACAGACCTTTGTATAGAGATTTTTGTTATGTTTAGCATGGGATCAACACAATGGTTCATTACCGAGTAAAACAAATCAAAATGTCTATCTACCTTGCACATTTTAGAAAATTCAGATCAGATAACGAAACTGGGTCCAGCAACATTTATAAGCAATTTAAGATTGTGACCCTCACAGTTTCCATTCACCACAAATATTCTCGTTACAACGAATCATTTTAAATACAAAAATACGTGTTGCAGCCTTTTGTTTATCTATTAATATATGTATACGGATAAAGTTATGAAAGGCCTCAGGGTCATCAGGGTGAGGAGTCCATGTCATCTGAAATAAATGCTAAGCATAGATCTCGAAAGCGACAGGTAATCATGACATTAAAAAAAGTCTCTTCTTTTCGATTTTTTTTTTCGAACAAATCGACACATAAAATGAGTTATATAGTATTGTGGAATTTTTAACTTATTTTAGATACTATATATTGTTATCTGATATTGGACGAAAGATGTAGCCCTTTTATGTTATTATGTAATACAAGTTCAGATCATTTAAAAACACATATTAAACAGCCAAATGGATGCACAAGAGCTAAAATAGGAGTTATAAATCCTGTTGGCAACAATTATCTGGCTTACTGTATTGATTTTGTAACATCAGGACATGAATAAATTGAGAAAATGCTAAATTTTAATAAATTGCAATGTTTTTTCACAAAATTGTTTTGTCGTGTGGATTGCGGTATAAAAAGCGGACTCAATGAGCATTTTTGTTTTATTTTGTCAGTTCGAGATTTTCTGAAAATGAGCATTTGTGTGTTACGCTAACTGAAACAGTTTAGAGGGTCAATTTTTTAATGGTTTATATATGAACCCATAAGAAACGAAATTGAAAAATCTCAACTGTTTTCTTCCATTTTTTAGGAGTGAAAACGTCAAAAATCATCATTTTCGTCTTTGTTTACATTTTTTCATTGATCACCAGCACCCGTCAGGACCGAATCACCAGCACAGTACGTTCTCTCGCAGGACAACCATACCCACCGTGATGTCAGTAATATCAAAAATGAAGTTTACTATTAATAATTGCAAACATATTGATCTGATATAAAAAAAAATGCACAGGTTATGAACAATATATAAAGATGAGTTTTAAGTAGTAAAATATTAAGATATATATGTTTAGTATGTCTGTAGATTATTTTGAATTCAAAATAAGGAAAAGAAAAAACAAACAATAAAGACACAAAAATTAATAAAAAAATAACTAATTGAAAGATAAATATTCAGTTGAATTTCAAAGAAAATAAAAGTTATTTAGTTTGTTTTGGTTATCTATTTGCAGAGATGAATGATGTATTTTTTTCCATGTAAGAGACAATATATAATATGACAAATCTATTTCTAACTAATTTATGTACACATATGCAATGTAAAAAAATATCTGATCCATTAGTGAAAAGAATGCCAAAAGCATTCCAATTTTTGTCAAAAATATCTACTCTTTTTTTTTCAACAGCAATTAATTTTTCTGTGCTGTATAAAGATTTTATTTTACTTTGCAATGTCTGAAATGTTAAAGCTTTCTTAAAATATTTGCAGTTGAAAATATATTCTTTTATCTGCATATAAATCAAATTTGCAGCATTCCCCCTAAATGATTTTGTAATATCTTCAAACAGAAAATATCTGATGATAAATGGAACACTTATCCCATTTGACAAAAACCATAAGTCAATTTCATCAATGAATGTTTGAACAATCTCACAATTTCAAAATAAATGTAGAATAGTTTCTACTTCTTCTTGGCAAAAAGTAGAATTTGGATTGTCAGTGACATAAGTTTTATTCAAAATTTTATTAATTCCAAAAATAGGCTGATTTATTTTATATTGTAACCACTGCAGTTTTGTATTTTTGTGACTTATAAAGGTAATTTGAAATTTAATCTCCCTTCACTTGCATCTACATTTAAAATTTGATCCCATTTTTTCTGACCTGTTGAAACTGTATAATTCTTTATTAATAGTGAAAACATGTCTTCAGTCCCCCTTGAGCTTTTAAAAAAAAAATCTTGGAAAATGAAGGAACAAGAGGGGTGACTCGTTTATAATTATTACAAACATAGCCCTTTCTTGCATTCTTTACAGCAGAAATATATTGCTTTATTTCGTGAAGATTTTGTTGTTTATTCTTTAGTTTTCTTTGTTGTGTCATGTGTACTATTGTTTGTCTGTTTGTCCTTTTCATTTTAGCCATGGGCGTTGTCTGTTTATTTTCGATTTATTAGTTTGACTGTCCCTCTGGTATCTTTCGTCCCTCTTTCATAACATTTCTGTCAATTTTAGATGTTTCTTCTAACTGTTCCCTAACTAAGAATTTTTCCAGCATCTGATACATTGTCATTAATGAAAAATATACCTTAATTAAACCAGTTTTTTTTTTTTATAAAATACAGGTTTGTTTCTATTTTTATAAAATTATTCATACACAATGGGCTTGACAAAAAAATATTTCCACATATTCTTTTCTTCTTTATCAACAATAATGTGCCATGCATGGAATACATCCTGCCAAAATTTATTTTTCATCTTTACTTTAAGGTATGAAAGATATCCATTTCTAAACTTAAGTAATTGTTTTGATTTATTATGAAAAATAAAAATGTTTTCCAAATATTGTCAGATTGAAAACTTTTTCTAACCCATTTAGATTTGAGTGCTATGATAAAGGAACTCAGATTGATCCTTTTCAATCCACCTTCACTGTAATCCTTTTGTTACAGCTCTTGGTTCACTCTATGGACAGGTGAATTCCAAGGAAATGTAAAAATAAGCTCATTTATCTATTTAACCATTTTTTTTTATTTTGGTTTGGCAATGTAATTATAAGATGATTAAGGACAGGTAAAATCAGAGTTTTTACAACTGTATTTTTTCTTATTACTGTAAGATCTCTTTTTGACACTATTTTGATTAGATTTTTATTCTGCAAAACTCTCTCAGTATTATTGATGTGAACAAGTTTATCAAGATCTATATCAAAACTAATACCTAATAACTTAAAAGATGTTGGACCCCAGGATAAATTCCTGTTTGACAAAGTTTGTCACTACAATATTTTTTACTCTCATTCCAAACTACCTGTGTTTTAGATAAGTTTATATCTAGCCCTGAAAGTTTTGCATACCAATCTAATTCATTTAAAGTTTCATTCAAGGACTGTTCACTTCCATGTAAAATAAGTGAAGTATCATCTGCAAACTGTGATAACTAATGGTCTATCCTAGTCACAGTTATGCCAGTAATATTTCTAATCCCCCGTATTCTAAATGCCAAAATGTCTGCACAAAGGGAGTGTGATAAGGGATCCCCTTGTCAATAGCCACGTCCTTTTTCGAAAATGTCTGAAAGATTTCCTCTCTGAATGACTGCATATGAGATATTATAAAATATTTTAACCCAAGTGATAATAGATTCACCGAAATTAAAAAATTGCAAAACTGAAACCAAAACGTCCCAAGACAGAGAATTTATTAATTAAAACCAACAAAGCTGGAATATTATGTTCTTCTGTACATTTTAAAAGATCATAAATCAATATGATGTTATCCCCAATTAAACGTCCACTGATAAAGCTAGTTTGGTCTGAATCAATCAGTTTTTCTGAAACTTATTAAAATCTACTAGCTATAAGCCCTGAACCAATTTTGTAAACAGTATTAATTAAGAAGATAGGTCTCCAATCTATGAGTTAATGTCTTGGTGTATGTCGTTTTGGTAAGCCTGTAATGATTCCCTGTCTTTGAGTCACTGATAAGTGTCCCAAATTTTACCCATAATTTAAAGATTTAACACAAAAGATTTCAAACCCTTCCAGAAAAACTTTAAAAAATCTGTTGAAAAACCATCTGACCCTGGTGATTTATTATTATTCATGTTTTGTAAAGAAATTCTGGCTTCATGCATAGTTATCTCTACTTCTAAATTCAACAGTTCATCCTCAGAAAGTTTATAAAAACTTAAATCTTTCAAATCTCTTTCTAAATCACGCAGTTTACACCCATTGCCAATGTTATCCTTAATTTTTTGATAAATTTTCATAAAAGTCTTTTGTCTCTTTAAAATATCTTTTTGGAATTTTGGATCCTCAATGCTCTTCAACTTTGTACTTGTTTGGCTCTATAACTATTTTGATATGAGCGTCACTGATGAGTATTATGTAAACGAAACGCGCGTCTGGCGTACTAAATTATAATCCTGGTACTTTTGATAACTATCTAATTGGCTTGTAATAATTTTTCCATCATCCTTTTCGACTTTGGAAATAATTTTGCTTGTAAAATTTGTTGATTCAAGACCACGACAATACTTAGTAGGTTTTCCACCTTCTTTAATCCACTGCACTCTAGAGCATATACATTAACCCCTAATCTTTTCCTTTCTTATATTTTCCAAGTCTTGTTTTTTTTAATTTCTAAGCTATTTAAAAAAAAATCTTCCGGTTTAGCTTCTAATATTTCAATATCAAATAATAAATCTTTTTCCTTTTTATCCATTTTTTTCTTATAGATTGAATTAGATATGGTTTTCATCTTATTTTTAATAGCAAAGTTTCAAGAAACAACTGACTATTTACAGTAAAATGGAGATCATCATTACAAATCTCATGTACATTTTCAAAATTTAAACCAATTCACCATACTTTTTTTTAACATCTTAAATTTTATTTTTAACAATATTTATGTATTCAATATTATAAAGTAATGAATTATTGAATTTCAATAGACCTTTACCAGACACAAAAATTAATAAAAAATAACTAATTGAAAGATAAATATTCAGTTGAATTTCAAAGAAAATAAAAGTTATTTAGTTTGTTTTGGTTATCTATTTGCAGAGATGAATGATGTATTTTTTTCCATGTAAGAGACAATATATAATATGACAAATCTATTTCTAACTAATTTATGTACACATATGCAATGTAATTCATTTAAAGTTTCATTCAAGGACTGTTCACTTCCATGTAAAATAAGTGAAGTATCATCTGCAAACTGTGATAACTAATGGTCTATCCTAGTCACAGTTATGCCAGTAATATTTCTAATCCCCCGTATTCTAAATGCCAAAATGTCTGCACAAAGGGAGTGTGATAAGGGATCCCCTTGTCAATAGCCACGTCCTTTTTCGAAAATGTCTGAAAGATTTCCTCTCTGAATGACTGCATATGAGATATTATAAAATATTTTAACCCAAGTGATAATAGATTCACCGAAATTAAAAAATTGCAAAACTGAAACCAAAACGTCCCAAGACAGAGAATTTATTAATTAAAACCAACAAAGCTGGAATATTATGTTCTTCTGTACATTTTAAAAGATCATAAATCAATATGATGTTATCCCCAATTAAACGTCCACTGATAAAGCTAGTTTGGTCTGAATCAATCAGTTTTTCTGAAACTTATTAAAATCTACTAGCTATAAGCCCTGAACCAATTTTGTAAACAGTATTAATTAAGAAGATAGGTCTCCAATCTATGAGTTAATGTCTTGGTGTATGTCGTTTTGGTAAGCCTGTAATGATTCCCTGTCTTTGAGTCACTGATAAGTGTCCCAAATTTTACCCATAATTTAAAGATTTAACACAAAAGATTTCAAACCCTTCCAGAAAAACTTTAAAAAATCTGTTGAAAAACCATCTGACCCTGGTGATTTATTATTATTCATGTTTTGTAAAGAAATTCTGGCTTCATGAATAGTTATCTCTACTTCTAAATTCAACAGTTCATCCTCAGAAAGTTTATAAAAACTTAAATCTTTCAAATCTCTTTCTAAATCACGCAGTTTACACCCATTGCCAATATTATCCTTATTTTTTTGATAAATTTTCATAAAAGTCTTTTGTCTCTTTAAAATATCTTTTTGGAATTTTGGATCCTCAATGCTCTTCAACTTTGTACTTGTTTGGCTCTATAACTATTTTGATATGAGCGTCACTGATGAGTATTATGTAAACGAAACGCGCGTCTGGCGTACTAAATTATAATCCTGGTACTTTTGATAACTATCTAATTGGCTTGTAATAATTTTTCCATCATCCTTTTCGACTTTGGAAATAATTTTGCTTGTAAAATTTGTTGATTCAAGACCACGACAATACTTAGTAGGTTTTTCACCTTCTTTAATCCACTGCACTCTAGAGCATATACATTAACCCCTAATCTTTTCCTTTCTTATATTTTCCAAGTCTTGTTTTTTTTAATTTCTAAGCTATTTAAAAAAAAATCTTCCGGTTTAGCTTCTAATATTTCAATATCAAATAATAAATCTTTTTCCTTTTTATCCATTTTTTTCTTATAGATTGAATTAGATATGGTTTTCATCTTATTTTTAATAGCAAAGTTTCAAGAAACAACTGACTATTTACAGTAAAATGGAGATCATCATTACAAATCTCATGTACATTTTCAAAATTTAAACCAATTCACCATACTGTTTTTTAACATCTTAAATTTTATTTTTAACAATATTTATGTATTCAATATCATAAAGTAATGAATTATTGAATTTCAATAGACCTTTACCAGGAACAAAAGGATTACATTCAAATTCTTAAACTACCATGGAATTATCTCAACGATAACTTAGTTCGATTTTACAGTTTCTTAAAATTGTCAACATATAGTCTGGAATAAGAAAAAATTAAGACGTGCTTCTTTGAATGGTGATTTTTTTCTCCAAGTGTATCTGTGTAGACCAGGAAACAGTTCTCTGAATGGGTCCACAAGGTGCTAGTGATCTAAGATTTTTAGAACTTTACCTCTGTCATTGGGATTATTAAAATGTAAATAATTACAGTAATCACTACATGGATCTACTACTAAACTAAAGTCACCACAAAGTATGTTACTTTCATTTCCGAAATCATCAATAACATTCATAATCTGATCATAAAAACCAGGACTATCTACATAAGGTCCATATAATGACAAAAGTGCTTATCTATTGTAACATCTTATGCTAAGAAATTGCCTTTCAAGTCTTATTTCCCTTATAGCACTTTAAATCCCAAATTATTGTTAAACACGATTTATATTCCTCTTGAATTCGAGGAAGAGAGAAAACATTCAAAACCCAAAATGGTTCTGACAGCATTCTCAATCTCAGTAGTAAAATGCGTATCTTATAAGCAGTAAATATTATAATTTTTTTGTTTTCAGTAAATTAAACACATCTTTTCTTTTTGCACTAACCCGCAAACCCTGGCAATTTACTGTTAAAAGTTTCAAAGACACAATTATGAGGTAAATATATTTAAACTATACATGTACATACATATTCCAATATTTACAATAAATTGAGAACACAAATTCATCAGGCAAACAAACAAATGTTTTTGAAAACTATTGTCTTTGAAACACTGAATAAAAATATTAATATAAAACTAAGATTACTAGCATCATTTTATACTTGAACACAAGTTACACAACTGTTGCAGTTCATCAGGTACCTGCAGCTCTTAATCAAATAATGCACAATATTTTGAATGTTTTTAAATAAGAATAA
Source organism: Mytilus trossulus (assembly GCF_036588685.1). Classification (NCBI taxonomy): domain Eukaryota; kingdom Metazoa; phylum Mollusca; class Bivalvia; order Mytilida; family Mytilidae; genus Mytilus; species Mytilus trossulus. The sequence continues at coordinate 63,673,622 of NC_086374.1, forward strand.
CTTTTGATTGTGGTATTGTATCCAAAATCTATACTGGCATAGAAGTGAATGGTTGCCAAGGTGCAACACGAACATAATACCATTGATTTGTATTTGTTATTTTGTAGTTTCTTATTGTTCTTTGTTTTGTCCGTTTCGGCATCATTTGAATATATTTTCATTGTATAATTAATAGTGTGTATACTCCTACCTAATATGGACACTTCCATGTCAGTTTTGTATAGTTTTTCCTTATTGTACTGCTATTAAAAGACGGCATTATTATAGTATTAGTATCAAACAAAACCTTTGACTAATGACAAATGAATTACCATTCAAAATCATTTTAATGAACGCCGTTGCGTTATTTCTTTATTTGAAAACTTTATATTTAATGTGTTTGATTCACTGGTTAACTACAAATTCTCTGATACATTTTGAAATATCTTCTTGACAATAACTATTGTAAACATTCATACTCTGTAGCTATGTTGGAATCTAAACTCATGTCAGACCTGAGAATCTGTGACACTTGAACTATTTAATTAAACTACATACAACAATCACTTTTCTTCTGTGGCGTGAGACATTTTCATGGTTGACGTCATTATTTTTTGGAAACCGTTGTGATGTCCAGTATTGACAGACAAATAGCGATCGGTTTATTGTTAACTATATTGTACTTTATTGAACTACAAAATCATTTCCAGTGACATCTCAATATGAAAAGCAATATATATATATAAATACAAAAAAGTAGTTGTAACAAAATGTATTTATTAAATATCGATAGCACATGGGTGTGTTGTTATATTGGGAACATGTGTTTATGTTTACAATAATATTTAAATTATTTTAGCATAACAATATGTCACATAAACTAAGTTAAGAATTTAATTATAAAGTTCTTTGTATGATAGCATGGACTGATCATTCGCGGTAACAATTAACATTAGTGTATTAGTTAGTGCATCGGACTACTAACACAAAGGTTCCTGGTTCGATTCCCGTCTGGGATGAAAATTTCAGGAACTGAATTTTCGGCTCTCCCTTGACACCATTTGCGAGTATGGCTTCGAGGTAACGATGATAGTCCGTCGAAAGGGGACGATAAATGGCTGACCCGTGTTAAAAGAGAGCCATATCTCTTGCACGTTAAAGACACCCTTGTAGATTTCGAAAAAGAGCAGGCTGATGCCGCTACATGGCAGCAATCGCACCCGCAAAGTGGAAAGGGATTAATATAAGTTGCAAAACTTGTTTCCCAATCCACTATAAATAAATATGTTTAAATTAACATTAGAAATACATTGTCATAGCTGGACTATTCGAAGCTCAGTCTTAGTGCAGTGAACATGTTTTGTATAAGCTTTTTATATTGTAAACAGATTACGATTTTTTTCTTCAGATCTCAAAAAGAATATTATGAAAATATGGTTTTGTTATATGAAAAATTCTATAATTGCATTATTTTTAATTGTAGATATGTTTGTAAGATATGTATGCTGCAGCGGGCTTAGTGTGCTGGCAAAGTGATTTGAGGACAATTGAATAATTTGATAATACAACTTTGCTGCACTCGTCTAGGCGAGCTGCTTCCCATAGATACGTGTTTGAGTTTTTGTTCATAAATACTTTACTTGCGTTTGAGGGCACGAATAAGAAAATAATGTCTTATTTTTGGAAGAGTTTAAAGGAAAACTTTATTACATGTACACTATAGGAGCTTTATTCATTGACATTTTAAAAATAAAAAAATACTTTTTTATAGTTTACGAAACAGATTATATATAATTTATATATTAGTTCATTTGAACAGCTCGTTACACTGAATAAAAACATCTCTTTTTTTTTTTTAGAATTGATAACAATAAAAATATTTATATATTTATTGAGTAGATATTTCGAGGATATTAACTTTTCTATGATAAAATTGAGAAAGAAAATGGGGAATGTGTCAAAGAGACAACAACTTCACTTTACTCAAAATACAATTTCATTTATAAGTAACATAGGAAGGTTCGTTATAAATATGCTTTTTGTACAGGTTATATTTCTCCTGCTTACGATAGGGGTTTGCAATGCTTCTCCTTAAAATGAAAAAAAAGTTTTTAACTCCGGGATTCTTGATGAATGACAGTGGCCTTGAAAACTATATTATTTACCAAATCAACAAAGGCGAAAAACACTTACGTTTTATTGATGGCATTTCATGATTTATTCATGTTTTATGTAATACAGAAATTAATTTGTACTCAGATGGGAATATTAGTAATAATTTGCAATAAATCTATACGGACCACGTTGACATTTTCTGTAGATGACATATAATTGAGGTATCAAACATCAATTCAAAACACATATACTGTGTACGTAAACTTCTGAAGACGTCTCAATAAGGTAAGCGTTAATTCAAATTAAACATTCAAAAGGATGAAAGAAGCATTATAAAGTTGGGTGGAAAATACTATATTAAAAAGCTTAAACTTTGGCGTAACATAATGATTTCAAATAAACGGCTATCAGTAAGGAGATAATTTAAAAAGTTTAAAAAATATTGCGCCATGCGATCAATTAAAATCTTTTCAAAACGTTAAGAAATATAGAAGCCAGGAGTCAGTATCTAAGTGGTTGTAGTTGTAGCGCCATATTTAAAAAAAAACTTAAATCAGGTCTGTATTGTTATCGATTGAATTATTTTACATTGGTTATTTGTAAGTGTTTTGAAGGCCGGCAAACATATGCAGCTGTTAACAGTTATATGTTTGGACACGAGAATCACTGAAGAGACATGTATTGTCGAAATGCGCATCTGGTGCAAGAAAATTGGTACCGTTAATTTTATTACTACCACTGGGTCGATGCCTCTGCTGGTGGACTATATGTCCCCGAGGGTATCAGAAATTGGGTACTGGCATGAAAATACGGATTTTATGTGTTATTAAAATTTGCTGTTACAAAATATTAGAAATTATTATAAATTAAGGAATGTATCTCCCTCATGCAAAGCTTTGATTCCTTTCACGGTTCTGGCTTTACTTCTTGGAACTTTTGGATTATAGCTTTTATATAAACATTCTTTCTCCAGTTTGTTTCTATAGCATAGACATCAGGGTAAATTTTTAATTCAAATGCCAAAAAAAAACTTTAAAAAAAATTGAGATCGTCAGAATTTACAAAAAAGCACCAAGTTTAATTCTCTCTTTCTAGAGAGAAATAAAAGCAAGGTAACATTTGTTTTTGTGCTGTCATCCCTTATTGCATCTCTTATCATCAATTATGTTTCAGCTATTTAACTGACATTACAATGGGGAAAATGTATCTACTTTAAAAAGGTTACTTACATTAAATTATTTACATTGTCATAATTTCTATGGACAATAAGGTAAATAACAAACCTGAGGGTGTCGATGGGATCTGCAAGATAGACAATGATATCTAACACTGGGGAAAAATGGAATAGTGGGGAAATGGGCATGCAATCTCGTTTGAATTGTTTTACATTTGTTATTTTGGGGTCTCTTAAAGCTGACTATATGGCATTGGCTTTGTTCATTATTGAAGGCCGTACAGCAACATATAGTTGTTAATTTCTGTGTCATTACCAATTTAAACACACATTTATTTAATTTTTATATACCAGGGTTATATGAAAAAAAGACATTTGAGCTTTATAAACATAGTATTTCAGTTATCATTGATAAAAATCTAAAAATAATGTAATAAAGAACTACAGCATATTCCTACATCAATTTTAGTAACATACAGCCTTTAAAAAATATTATTTCTTTTGGAAAAAAAATGTTTCTGGATAATTTTGAAAATTACATATTGTTCATTAAAGGGGCATTAGATACGAGATATGTAAAAAATCAAAAGTATGATTTTTTTTGTTCAATCATTAATGAAAGTGAAAAATTGAAATAATAACTTGATTATGCTAAAATGGTTCAATTTTTTTTCAAATTAAGATTATAACATTGATAATAAGTTATTCGTTTGCAGGTGAATAACTCGACCTTATCCGTATTCATGTGAACTTCAATGGAAACCCGTAGAAAGAGACAGAATAACGCATCGCATGCATTGTCCGTGTATTTAAAGAAAAGGAATGTCAACATTGAAAATGAAACAAAGGTAAATAATTTGATTGACTGATTCGATCCACAAAGCCATTCTTATAAAAGTTAAAACAACGATATACATAATTTTTTAAATCTATTATACAAAATTTAACAGACCTATAAAAATCAAATTGTATGAGCTGCTTAATCTTTTTATTTCTATTTCTATGTTTACACCGCTTATATGGTCATAGAAGGTCAACTCGATAGTTAACTAGATGGCGTATTTGCTAAAATCACATGAAACAAAAAGCTCCATCTTATTGCGACCATGTCCTGTAAATTATTCATTTGATACTTTTGATAGTTCGGAAAAATGTTTTACACTGTTATAAATAAGATATGAGAATTTGCCTCTTAAACTGCAAAAAAGAAAGAGAGTGAAGTAACTCTGATTAGTTCATTTAAGGTAGATTCATGGTATACCGCCATCTTGGATTGTACAATCACAGAACAAAATCGGTCTTGTTATTTGCCTAAATCTGCAAATTTGGAGACAGATTTGCAATTCAATGGTGAGACTGTTTTTTACTATTTGAAGAAGACTTGTTAATTAAACAAAATATTTTAACAAATATCAATATTTTGGGTTTTAAAATCATTTTTTTCAAAAAGAGCCATTTAAGGGGAGATAACTCTTTAAGTACAAAATTTAACTGGTCTAATAGGGATTTTTTTTATTTTTACTTCTAGCAAGAAACCAAGTGCGGTGACACAATGTTTATTTTTTATGTTCTCATAACATGTTATGAAACCTTTCTTCTCACAATTTATTTCAAAATTCTATCTCATAGATTTTTTTTTATGCACACTGATGTGTTTTTTCGTGATCAAACTAACCAAATTTTGGCAATTTTCAACGACTCATAGCTTGAAAAATAGTACGGTGACCCATACTTTTTATTAAATTTTTGAAAAGAGCAAGATAAAGTCTTCATTTTGACAAATTATAAAAACAATCTGTCTCAAAAAATATATATTTGTGATCTACCTTAATGAAGTAAAAAATCAGGGAATGTGTTAATGCGACAACAAACCGACCATAGAGCTGACAACAGGTTTGTAACATAGTGTTAATCATCACACTTATAAACATTTCGATAAACTGCTTGCCAATGACATTTCAAATCCAAGTATTCGAATATTTGGATAACCAAATATTTCTCCTTCTAACGAATCGTTTTTCAAAATTCACCATGAACAGCAGAAGATTAAAAAAACTAATTTTGATCTCCAAAAAATGAAACAATCTCAGAAACACTATGATGGAGGGGTTCTTCGGACTTAACGGTATATATCAGGATTATATTTACCTTTTTGCCAACCCTTAACATTGGTAAATCTGGTAAAGATTAAAGGCAAACTTATGTGATTAAAAGTGCAGATTTTTTGCCTAATTTGGTTTAGGTGTATCAAAGTTTTAAAGCACAAATGTCAATATTATTCCAGCACAAGTGTCCTAGCTGTTGTGTCAAAAGTGAGAAGTGCAACACTAAGCTATAAACACGTCTTTTTTTAAAATGCTCATGGTCACCGAAGTTTGTGTCCGACAGATAAAAATAAGCACAATCTTTAAAAGCCATCAAAATTGAACCAAATATGAAGTCATTCTGTTAAGTAGTTTCAAATTATTAAGTGACTGATAAATACATGGTATATATTCTCACCATAGATACCAGGATATTCCGGATATCAAAAATATTATTGTTCCGGCAACATTATGGCTATTGAGTGTCAAACTGCTGACCAAATATGAAGTCAATCTATTCTTCAATTTTTGACAATTTTTCTCTATTCATCTATCTCCATCTATACCATCCTGATTATCATGCCTGATGAAATATGAAAAGTGGTTATATAGTTAATATAGTATTTAATCTATTTTTGTAAGTAGCAAGGACACGATAAAAAATTTAGATATGGAGACTTTCAACATAGTTATTTATGCTTGATACTGCGCACATGTACTAAGTCTGAAGGGGCCAACCATTAACAATAACACATTTAGTATGACGTACATTATCACTGACATATATAGTGTGCATATATTCGTGAAGGGCCAACTGAAGGACTCCTTCTTCTGCGGGATTTTCTCGCTTCATTAAAAACCCATCGGTAGCTTTCGGCTGTTGTCTGTTCTATGGTCCGGTTGTTGTCCCCTTGACACATTATCCATTTCCATTCTCAATTTTATCATGTTAATTAAGAACACGCAGCAGTATCCTTGACAGTCAAATGGATAAAAATAAAAATCATGTACTTAATTTTTACGAAATTTATCATTACTTTTTTAATGACAGCCGGTAGAATATTCGGAAATCATTTCCTACCATCCGTGCTATTTAAATTGAATAAATAAACGCGATGCTAACAAAATAGACGTTATGAATAAAAATCTGATATTATGGACGATACACAAAACAATTTGCATCAAATTCGTATGAATATATTTTCACCTTTTACCGATATCAAATACTTTTAAACCGCAACACATTCATGTGCCTATCTCAAGTTTGGAACCTTAATTGTTTCAATATCGTACGAAAAATAGAACAACTGGTTTAAAAGTAACGTTCGAAAAATTCATAAAAGATTCATACATTCTTTAAAGAAAAAATATAGATTCTGAACAGTCTTTTCACCAAACCTACGAGATCTACAGTAAGGGAGAAATTAGTCGTTGCCGAAATTACTTCACATTCACCATTTTATTATAAAAATGTATGCAAATATTTGATCTATTCTTTGAAGATTTATAACCTGTTGGCCCTTTACAGTGCTCAGGTCTGTCATGACACCATAGTAATTTTGCTTTTATCTAACTCTCAAATGTTAGTCACAAGAATTATAAGTGTTTTTTTCCCCAACTAAAAATCTTTCACTCTACTTAAACATTGGCCGAATGATACTTTTTATGTAGTGTCCTAGGTTGTTTTGTGTGTTCGTTTGTAATAGGTGGTTAGTCAGTTCTTCCCTGTTGATATGCATATCAATTATATAGTCATTTTCATAAATTAACTGTTTGCAACAGTATGAATTCATGAAGCAGCTGGTTGTCTTTATCCATTTTAATACTTCGTGCAGCGACCACGTGCATTGTACGATTAACCACAACACCACCAGCTCGTAGTAAAATTCGTATGTATTCCTGAACATCAGCATCGTATTTTCGAGAATCAGTGGCTGTCCACGACTTGCACGTGATATTACTGTTACAGAATCAGACGATTGGGTTTTTCAATTCTAATTAGCGAGTAACCCTTTTTAAGAGTTCTTATTGTAAATTCATTGATGGAATTTCCGGTCTGTGTACTAAAATGTCGTACTGCTTTCGTAACACCATGCTCACATGCTTATTTTGCCATTTTTATCTTTTGCTCAGTGTCATAATGATTGTATTCACCACTTTTGCGTTTTTTCTTGAAGAAACTGTCATACTTGTATCGATGTTGTTGTTAGCTGACACGACCATTTCAATTACAGTATTCTAAATGCTTAGGATTTTCTTATCCAAGGCATTTATGAATTTTGGATTCACAATGCTCTTCAACTTTGTACTTTTTTGGCTTTATAACTATTTTGATATGAGTGTCACTGATGAGTCTTATCTAGACAATACGAGCGTCTGGCGTACTAAATTATAATCCTTGTACTTTTGATAACTATTTACACCACTGGGTCGATGCCACTGCCGGTGGACGTTTCGTCCCCGAGGGTATCATACACACAGTAGGCAGCACTTTAGTGTTGATATGAATATTATTTATGTGGTCATTTTTATAAATGTCCTGTTTACCAAACTTTGATTTTTTCGAAACATTAATGATTTTTTTTGTTCCAGAAATAAATTACCTTAGCCGTATTTTGCACAACTTTTTGGAATTGTAGATTCTCAATGCCCTTCAATTTTGTACTTGTTTGGCTTATTGACTGTTTTGATATTAGCGTTGCTGATGGGTCTTAGGTAGACGAAACGCGAGTCTGGCGTACTAAATTATAATCCTTTTTATAGCCTAATTTGGTATACTTCTGTTGCCTTTATTAAAACAAAAACAAAACACCTAATGTCACTCAGGCCGTGTTCACACCAAATACCATGTACAGTAAACATGTTCACCTTTACTTTAATGTAATGTACACCGGTTTCATTTTAAATTTGTTCACATCTTTACACCTGGTTAATTGCCTGTACACGAGATTTGTTCACATTTGTAAACTATAATTATGTCATTTAAATGCTCATTACATAGAATCTAACTAAAAGCGAGTTGATGATTTTGTGAAACACATTTGCGTTTCCCGTAATGTTTTCTGTTTTTAAGAATTTTTAGATAGCCCTATTGTATCCTTTACTTTTTTATGTGCTACATGTTTATGACATACTATTTCTATTTTCAGATTTAAAATGAAAAGTTATAACAAAACGACAAAAATACTGTTAATATCAACCCAGTTTGTCCTCTCAATATATTGTATGGAACTTTCTAATGTTATAAATGCATACAAAGCTAGGTGTGGTGGTAATACACTGTGCGAACTGCAAATTACAGATTGGATGAACAACACACTACGAGACTATTGCCCAGAATGCAGCTGTGAGACAACGTGTATATTTTCTAGGAACTGCTGCCCGAATCTATACCTTCGTTTTCCGCAACTATGTATAGAAACCAGTATCGTGAACTCTAACCCTTATCATGACAAAAAAAGAGAAGTAGCGATGATCGGAAATTGTCCTGTGTCATCTAATAATGTCACAAAAACGAAATGTGAAATATCAACCAGTTTCGATCAAAAACTACAAAACATTCCCGTTTATTCGTCCATAAGCGGACTTTCTTATAGAAATGTTCATTGTTCAGTATGCCATAATGAATCAAATATTATCCAATGGAAAATTGAAATTGAATGTGCAAACTTTGCAGATTTCAATTTTCTATCTTCCTATTCCGAAATAATTGACCATGCCAGAATGAAAGAATGTGATATTTTCTATTCAAGCTCAGATATTGATGGAGCTGATATAAACACATGCGATGGTACATATTTGTATGGGAGCGTGATAAGTAAATGTAACGTTTCTGGAACGTGGATACTATTTGATGCCAGTATAGACTTTGCATGCCGAATGAATGAAAATATATTTCGTTGCTTCAAAAATGTATTTTGCCATCTCTGTAACCCACCAAAGTCTGGTTTCGGATTTGCAACTTGTGACCAATTTTACCTTTCTTCGATTGGTCATAGCCCCCCGATTGCACCAACATTTAGGATCCTGTTTGAATTTTCTAACAACAAACAACCATCAACACATAACATAGAGACACCTAGATGTAACTCGAGTCAGATTGTATTTCTTGTAAGTAACATTGATCCTAATCTTTATTACGTAAATATAAAGTGTTTTACCTATTTTTAAATGTGACATTAGTAACATTACTTATTTGTTTGATACGACTGAAAAAGGACCATGTTATTGTGTCTGAAAAGGGATGATCTAGTATTAAGAATAAAAAAGCAGGTATAGGTTGTATTGTTATTGGACTATTATAAGTCTAAAATTATCCTATCTGAAAGTCAATAGTAAAGATATAAATGCTCAATTTATTATAAAAACCAAAAGCCTTCTTTTACCAAATATTTTGTCTAAATTCCGAGCCAAAAAAGACACGCATTTATTTTCTTGTTTGGCACATTTATTCTTTTACTTATTGAATTACATGTTGGATATAACAATTGAACTATTACGACTAGCATCAGGATGTTCACTCTTCTGTCAAAAAATAACAATTTGTTTTAAAAAGACTGTTATAAATGTATTGTATATAAATAATGGAACTTTAAAAGCAGAAACATGACAGTTTGGTGTTCTAGTTTTTGAGATAAAGCAATTGAAATTTTGGCCGGAAATTATTCTCCGTAGACTTTTCATACACTGACTTCATATTCAGAAAACGACATCTGTATCACACACAAACTTTTACCTATTTCTTTACAAGCAGAACTAAATACAATTAAAGTCCCAACTATGTACTGGCTTCTGAAGCTATACAAAATACCTTCCTAATATAGATTTATTTCATGTTCAAGCCATTGTCCCACTACCAAATCGTCTATTATACGTATAAGTACACTAGGTACAATAAAAAATCTGATAATAAATTGTTCAAAGAAGGCCTTTGGCAAGATTGGAATTAATTACTTTTAGTGTGTCAAAAACTCGTTGGAAAAACCGTTTGATAAACTGCATAACTGGGCATTTAAAAAGTCAGAATGCGAGTACTTATGTTCAAACTCTTTTAGGTCATGTTTGGTAGCAATAAACAAAAGAACTATGTCAATTGGACATGCTTTGATACTATATATGAGCTTGAATTTTTACTTGATAACATCTTTGTTCGCTTTGAAGATTCCGTATATCGTCAAGTTATTGGAATTTCAATGGCGACTAACTGTGCACAACTTATTGCGGACCTGTTTTGTTTTTATTTTGATGACTTACAATTTATGATTAAAATTAGCAAAGACCAATCGATACAAAATTGAACAATTTAACAATACTTTAAGATATTTGGATGATATATTGGCTCTCAATAATAACAGTATGTATACTAAAGAAATTTATCCTGTTTAACTTACTTTAAATAAAGCTAATACTAACAATGACCACTGCCCTTTCCTCGATCCTGATATCTATATCATTGAGTGGAAGCTTAATACAAAAAAATATGATGAAAGAAATGATTTTTCATTTCCTATCGTTATTTATCCATTTCTAGATGGTGATGTTCCCTTGTCACTATCTTAATGTGTTTATATATCTCAACTTGTACGATTCGCTCGTGTTTGTAACAACGTATTAGATTTTAGCGAGAGAAATTTATGTATTAATGAAAATGAAAAATTATTACACCAGGGTTTTCGATATCACAAACTAGTCAAAATATTTACTAAATGTTATCATCGGTATAAGGAAATAATACGTAAATATAACTAAACACGCTATTTCACATTCAATCTTTAATGGTAATATTTTTTACAAAGCACAAAAATGTCAGTATTCACTTCACCTTTTGGCTTTAATATTGATTCACTTAACATGGTATTTGCATCGAAACTAAACATATTTATTTAAAAAAAAACAGTTGTTGGCATGACACGGGTTATGTTCTTCCTATATATTTTACGATAGTATGATACTAAACCCCTACCGAAAGGGATTGTGTCTGATATTCACATGATTAAGCCATAATCTTTCATTCAGTTTAATTGAGGTCTGGAGCTGGCATGTCAGTCAACTGCTAGAAGCCTGTTGTTATTTATCTAGTATTGTCATTTTATTTGTTTTCTTTTGCTACATCTTCTGACATGGGACTCGGACTTCTCTTGAACTGAATTTTAATGTGCCTATTAATATGCGTTTACTTTTCTACATTGACAGTTAGAGGTAAAGGGGGAGGGTTGAGATCTCATAAACATGTTAAACCTCGCCCCAATTTTGGGCCTGTCCCAAGACAGGATACTCTGGCCTTTTTTAGTCCTGTATGATTATTAATTTTAGTTTCTTGTGTATAATTCCGAATTTAGTATTACGTCCATTATCACTGTACTACTATACATATTTTAAGGGGCCAGCCGAATGACGCCTACGGATGCGGGAGTGTCTCGCTACATTGAAGACCCATTTGTGGACTTCGGCTATTGTGTGCTCTATGGTCGGGTTGTTAACAGCTACTTTTGCTATCTCTGTACTAAACATCTGTAGTGCTGGAAATCTACTTTTAATATTTTTTACTATTTTGTTACTTTACAATTATTGTAATATTTAGGTACCTGTATTTTACAGTACTTAATTCGTACTTGAAATTTAGGAACTACAGAGTTTTGGTTTCTACCGTTACATTTTCAGCATTTTGAAAGTTTTTCGGTTTCTTAAAATAAGGATTTAGTGCTAAATATTAAAATGAAATTTCTAGTACTACATATTTTAAGTACAGAAATAGTATCTATGCAAAAGTAGCTGTGTTGTTGCTTTGACACATTTCTCATTTCCTTTCTCAAATCAATTTAAAATTTCTGTCAAAAACTAAGAAAATATAACAAAGATTTAATATAATTTCTAACAATGGCTTTCCATGTTTGGGTAAGGAATAAACTATATGCAATAAAACTAAGACAAGAAATATTGGTTAGCAAGCATATATTTTTGTTCGCACTACATCAACAAAACAAGAAGATTCTGAATATCTGACAAAAATTCAAACACACAAAAGCAGACATCTTAAATATTTTATCATGGAAAATATTCGCTCTAAGTAGTCTATTTCATTTCTACGCATGCCCGGTTGAAAATACAACATTGATAAGTGTTATACAAATTAGCCAATGTTTATATCGTAATTTGATATACCGATGGAGGATAGGTCTGAACACTTAACAGGTTTGTGTATTACTTTTTAATACCGCTTCGAATATATAATATAAATGTTCATTCTGTCTTAGTCAAGGTATTTTTTTGGCATTTCTTACTAGACCATTATATATCATGATCCTGCAAACCCCCTTCCTCTGAAAAATACACCAGTTATCGTCTCTGGTACATTAAAGCACATACTAATCGTCAACTACAATATACAAAGCTGAATATTTCTTAGAGTGTAAAAATGATTAGAACAGAAGACATTTCTTTTTTTACTATACATTAATTATATGTATTAAAAGAGTTCGATGTGGGCTATTGAGATTTCCCCCGTTGCAATAAATGCTCCATATTGAAGTTATTTTCATTTATGTATATGCTAGTGCGTTTGAGTATGCATTGTACAATTCAACTATATTTATCAATTTATTAGTAATTGTTCAATCAATTATACTTAGAAATAATATCAAATCAGTCCGATAAGTTTATTTTAGATATTACTCATTTGATTAATCTTATTTGTTTAATCATTCAATTTACGTTTTTGCGTCATTTGGTTTTGATTTAAACCAAAAGAGCCATGACAAATTTCTAAAGCAGTAAATTTGAATAATTTTGAACGAATGGTTTACCTTCAAATCATAAAACCATTGTAAAGTGGTGTCAAAAGGTTTCTGATTCCAGGGTTTGAAGTTTATATTAAAACAATCGTTTAAGTGTATAGCTAAAACTTCTGAATATTCATACGCCCTAGGTGTCATAAATACTAGAGCACACCCGCGAAATCGCGGGCATATACAGCTTGTGGACTGTTGTAGGATGATTTTTTGTAAAAGATAGTATGTATGGGAAATTTCATAAAAGGTATAAAAAGACTTCATCCCAGTTCAAAAGTCCGATATTTGTTTCCTTTCTATTAAATTCAAATAGTTTCGTGTGTCTGGCCTCAGACCACAATTATTCTTCTCCTTTGGTACAATGCTGCTTTTGGTAAAAGTCAAATAAAATTAACAATTTGCACCGTTTCAAACATGAAATAAATCTAACTGCTTATATATAGATCATTATTAGTCTAATAAAATAGGACAATCCGTCAGTCTTTTTTTCTTTTGAGAGCCTTATTAAGATGTCAATGGTAGGATATGAATCATGTATAAATGACTAAGGCTAATTTGAAGGGTGGCCAGAGGGGTCCTGATCCCGAAATCCCGCGCTTAAAACCATGAAATCCAGAGATGCAGAATTAAAAGAAATGCATATCCCGAAATCACGAAATCGAAAAATATATTCCAGGATCCAGTAGGGATCAATTCCCAAATCCCGAACTTAAAAACACACGATCCCGACGCCCCGAAAAATGCTCGCCTACTTTTAATCCCTACCTTACTTTCATTTTTGCCAAATCACTATTTTCCCTTTCAACAATAAATTTGTATGCCCCATTTATGGGCATTATGTTTTCAGGTTAGTCTGTCCGTTCGTTCGCTCGTTCGTCCGTCCGTGTCTGTCCCGCTTCAGATTAAAGTTTTTGGTCGAGGAAGTTTTAGATGAAGTTAAGCATGTTTTACTTATTTTAATATATATGCACGTGGTGTGACCCCTGAAGTAGTAAAACAGTAGACAGAATCAGGCCCGACTTTCTTTACTAACATAGAAAGTCCCTGAGTGAATAAGATAGTCTCTATGTATTAAAGTAGTATAATCGTACGTATTTTACATATAGATAGGCCTAAACGCGAACAATAATTGTCTTCTCTAAGGAGGTATAATAGTTGTGATTCTTGCGATCTAAACATCATGATATGGAGAACGCTCTGAATGGCTTATTTTTCTTCTCCATTTTTGTTATCCATCATACGATTGGTTGTATGTACTTGTGTCAAATATTTTACTTATTTTAATATATATATTTTATATGATCCGTTTATATGATCCGTTCATCCTATATATTGACTCTTAAAATTCAAGAGTTAATCTAAAAATGAGGGTACTTTCTCTAAAAAATGAGGGTACTTTTTATTTGGCCTTCCAAATACCGTTTCGATCCCTAACATCACTGAAGAGACATTTATTGTCGAAATCCGGATATGGTGTACTAAAGAAATATTGACACCGAATGTTTGTTGCACAAAATCCTGTCCACAAGTTAACAACTTTTTTTTCTTTCTGTGACGTATTAAATTTATATTGAGATCCAGTTTGTTACATCTTGTGATCAATTTTATTTGGCAATCGTCAATGGCAGTCAGCAGGGTTAAAGAACATCAGTTGTTCGACCTGTTAGTCAAATGCGTTTTGTTTAAATATACTTTTTCACTCTTTTGGTCTTTTGGAAAATGTTGTTTGTGCTGTTTTTAGACCTTTCTACAACGAAATTTGTTTGATATGCACACGTATAAAAATTGCGGTTTTTATCCAACGCAGTCATAGGTTTGAACGTAGTTTTCAATTTAGACTCGTTTATATATATATATATACACACAACTGGTATGACCCCTTAATAGTAAACATTTCAAAGAAAACAGTAGACAGAATACAGAGAGTATCTATCTATATATATTAAAGTATCATAATCGTAGTTTACATATAGATGAACACGAAAAATATTTTTTGTCCTCTATAAGGAGGTATGATAGTTGTGGTTCATGCGATCTAAACCCCATGCTATGGAGAACGCTCTAATTGGCTTATTTATTTTTCATATTTAGTTATCTATCATACGATTGGTTGTATTTGCGCATCTTTCAAACCGGAAATCTAATCCATGACTAAAAGTTAGTCCGATGACGGAATCATATCCGGACTACTTTTTTGTCGTTTTTCTCCCAAAATAACTCAATCTGAATAATCATAAGAATGGATGACAAATGGGACTATGCATGTTACCTATAGGACACAGAGACATGATGATTGATTTATTGTGGAAGGAAGAGAGGCGATACCCAAAATGAGGTCTTCTCGTTTAATAGTATAGATTCCCACAGGCAGTGAAATAAATTTAAGGGACCAATGACCTTACTTCTTTGAATTTGAATATCTTTAATATTATTTTTTCATTGATACTTAGATATAATGAAGGGTTACACATATAAGAAGATGTGGTATATGTATCAATGAGACAACTGTCTATCCAAGTCATAATTAGTTAAATAAAAAACCATTATAGGTCAAAATACCTTCTCCAACAAGGAACATTGGCTAACACTGAGCAGTAAGATATAAAGGCCCCACAAATTACTAGTGTCAAATCAGTCACATTTTAATTTAGTACGCTTCGTCTACATAAGACTCTTCAGTGGCGCTCATATCAAAATAGTTATGAAGCCAGACAATTACAAAGTTGAAGAGCATTTACGATCCAAAATGTTGTGCCAAATACGGCTACGGTAATCTATTCTTGGGACAAGAAATTCCTTAGTTTATCGAAAAATTCAAAGGTTTGTTATAAAAATCATGAATTCCCAAAAAGAGCTTTACCAGGTGCGATAATCGTCACCTCCTTTGTGTATATCTACTGTCTATTACATACTGAGTTCAACCTATTTGTAATCATTGTCTTATATTACACTTTATTTCAGAATGAATGTCGTGATATACGTTGTTACCCTGGTAGAATACTTGTCGATACAGGATGTACTCCTCTTTTCCAACCAACAGAAAATCTGGGATATATATTATATGGGACATTAAAAGCTAGTTTGTTGAATAATGTAAACGATTCGATGCCTTTCTTGGAGTCGGTTACTGGATCTTTTAAAGCATATATAAAGAAATGTTTGAGGCTATCGGACATCAATTTTAAAACTTCTATTTGTATATCCAATTTGTACTGTCCACGCAATCAGCTGAACAAATTATACAAAGGACTTAATGTTTTGATATTAGTTTACCATAAACTATTTATAACGGAATCTGTTAATCGTTCCAGAACAGAAGAACAGCTGCTTTCTTTGTTTGGCTCAACATTCAATATTACCTATGATGATTTTGAACAGCCATTTCTTTTTAAACATGATGTGAAAGCGTTTCAATTACCTTCTTTAGTTTCAAAAATGAATTTTACCGATAAATGTTACATTAACGAAACATTTCGTTCATACCCTGGACATTCATACGTTCATGCACGCGTGAATCAATTTTTGGTTTGTGAACAAATCGAATTGAACGAAGATGAATTCAGTGTAAACTTGAAAGATTTAAAATTAACAATTTTTTCACGAAATACTGACATTGAACAAGATGATTATATGGTGATGTCAACTCGAAAAGCAAGATTATGCGTAAACCGTTTGCAGACTTTGAATATACAAAAGGATTCCTACAATTCTGCAGTTGTATGGAACACAGTGGCATTGGTGTTCACTTGCATATCTCTTGTTTGTTTAGTTTTAACGTTTTTCACTTACTGCTTTTTATCGAGTTTGAGAACCCTTCCAGGAAAAAATAATATGTGTTTAGTATTTGCAATGTTCTGTGGGCAGTTCGTTTTTCAGTTTGTAGAATTAGGTGCAAAATCTGATATCGGATGTAAAGTTATCGGTGTTTTAATACATTATTTTTGGTTGGTTACGTTTGGTTGTCTCAATGTATGTTCTTTTCATATGTTCTTCGTTTTTACAAGCAAAACAGGCATTCATATATCCGAAACTTCTAGACTGGCAGTTTATATATTATATTCTTATGGGATACCAGCAATAGTTGTAGTATTAAATATTATTATAACCAGAAGTCTGTCTAGCGTTACATTGATTGGCTACGGAGGTCACGTTTGTTTTTTGAGCGAACAAGTCGCATTCTATGTTACTTTCCTCATTCCAATAAGTCTAGTTTGCTTTTCAAATATTTTCTTCTACATTGGGACTGCTTTCAAAATAGCACGACGACCAAAATTGAAAAATGATTCACAAATGAGTCTAAATCGAATTCAATTTAGCGTGTACGTGAAATTATTTTCTATAACGGGAATATCTTGGATTTTTCAAATTATTGATTCTTTCATACCCTTTTCAGCCTTTTCGACAATAGTTTCTCTTTTGAACGCTTTACAGGGTGTGTTTATATTTATTTCGTATGTCTGTAATAGACGTGTATTAAATCTCTATAAGCAAACTAGAATGTCTCTAAGCGAAAACAGTAATTCAAAAACAAGCAGACATACAACATCCACCGAACTGAGTGGAAAGTAGGTATATAAAATAAACCGAAAAAGATACATACCAGCCTCTTTGTTGTGTAGACATTATTTATATAACCTGAGGAAACAGTGAAATCTAGGCATACAATATCCACCGAACTGAATGGAATTTAGAACTATTTTTGGATACATCAGCCTCTTTGTTGATTGGAGATTAGACATATAATCCGTGGAAACAGTGACGTTTAGGCCTACAGTATTCAACGAACTGAGTTGAATTGAAAGATGCAAGACACACAGAGTGATGTTCAGATGTGCACCAGCCTCTTCGTTTAGTGGAGATTAAAAATACAACTAGACAAATCAGTGAAGTATAGGCTTACAATATCAACCATGTGTTCGGATTCACAACATAAATTAAAGTGATTGATCCTTAGATACTCAACCATCTCTTAACTGAGTGGAGTTGAAATAAACAACCCAAGGAGACTGAAATTTAGACCTGCAACATCAACCACACTGATTTGAGTTAAGATAAAAATAACTTGCCTTATGAAAGCATAACAAACAATAATTCAGATGAATTTTTAGATTTTGAAATAAGTATTGATGAAGTAACGAACTTATTGATTGAAGCAAAAAATGGCAAAGCGCCAGGTATATAATTGTATAGAAATGATATACTATTACGTGTTTTACATAATTTATTTTATAAGCGTTTTAAATTTAGTAAATATCCCATCCATTTGGAGTAAAGGGATAATAACACCTATACCTAAGTGTTCTTCTTCAGACACTAGGGATGCTTTGTCATATCGGGGCATTACATTAGCGCCATGAAGTTATAAATTGTTTTATAGCATTTTGAATAAAAGACTTGTATCTTGGTTAGAAACTAAAAATGTTTTAAACGTTGACGGGTTTCGTTGTGTTAGAAGTACTATTTGAGTACGTTTACATTTATTATTGAAACCAGAAAATTACAAAAATTATCTACGTTTGCCGTGTTTGTAGATTTTAAAAAGGCATATAACACGGTTAAAAGATATTTATTGTTAAATGATTTTAATGATCTTGCTATAGTATAAGGTGTAATACCACCATTGATTTTCCCCTATTAGTCTTTGTTAAATTTGCACTTTTCAAAAAATTGTGAATAATTTATCTTTGTTTCAAATAAAGAAATACTTGGCATGAGTAAAGTTTTATCCTGTCCAGTTCTATAGAAAAAGTTTCACATAACATTTCATTGCATATAAGAAAATAACTATCATTGGAAGTAACCCAACCAAATTTCTCCCCTTATTCTATCTGTGTACAAGGTTTAGTCACCATGTAACCTCAAGATTACAAAATTTTCTATAGAAATCACAAATAAAAAATAATGGTGTTTTGAAATACCCTTGACATATGTTTATGACACAGAAATAGTTATACTGCAATAAAATGTAGAATTAATTACCTACAAAGGTCAAATTCAAGGGAATACTTTTTTAGACCTACTTTCGTATGCAACCGGATGTGGCGTACCATGATTTGGTGGTATTACACCTATAAGTTAACATATTTTTCTGTGTTATTAAAGCTATGTATTCTCAAATTGAATGTGCTATTAGATTAACTGGGCATATGACTGAATGGTTTAGTGCAAATTCAGGCCTAAAACAAGGCTGTGTTTGGTCGTCAATTTGGTCAACATTTTAGTTACAGATATTAAAGCATTTGATATTGGTATTGATATTGATGGTGAAAAAATTGGCATTTTATTATATGATGATGACATTGTACTGATTGCAGAGAATGAAAGTGATTTGCAATTACTCTAAGATGTTTTGAATATATGTTGTAAAAATAAATTATTAAATGTTAATCACGAGAAAACTAAAATTGTACATTTTCAAAATCCGTCTGTACAACAGACACCAACATTATTTTGTATTTAATGATAATCAGATATGTATTGCAAGCTAGTAATATCTGGGTTTACTATACACTGATTTTGTAAACTACGATGTAATGGCTAAAGCTGTAGCCAAGTCAGCTAACGTTAAGTTTGATCATTGTAAAGAGTATGATCATAGAGGTTGACAGTACAGTTCATTAATAAATAAAGGCAACAGTAGTATACCGCTGTTCAAAACTTATCAATCCATGGACAAAAAACTAAATCGGGGTAACAAACTAAAACCGAGGGAAACTATTTGATACCTTGGTCTGACAAGTAATAAGTTTTGGTGCAGCCATTTGGGTCACCAGAGATTTGTCATGTACTTATGCTGTTCAGAACAGAACAGAGCTATCAGGTCTTTTATGGGTGTTGGTAAATATAACCTCGAACGATGCAAAAGTGTTAAACAGTTGACCTGTGTTTTTCGACACTGCGTTAGATGTAACATAATGTTCACAGATAGATTAAATTTCAGAATATTTAAATGGTGTTACAGGATTATGTTGTTTTATGATTATGTCTAAGTTTAAAGAATGTAATTAAGATTTGTACACTCATTTAAATAATGTATTGTATAAACAAAATATTACGCAGATAAAAGAAGTGTTATTGAATAATTATATAGAAAACTGGCAAAAATAAGACAACGCGTGACCGAACGACGCATGGATTTAACGAGTGCGCAGTTTAATCCATAGCGGCGTTCGGTCACAAGTTGTCTTATTTTTTATATTCAAATACGGCGATTAATTTTACTTTTTATTACATTGGCTAATGGCTTTTATTTTATGAAATTAGTATAGAAAATGTAAGGAACTATATGTTTTTCCTACGCATTCACAATTTGTTTTGAGCCGACGTTATGGACGTCTTGACAACGCCTATTGTTGTATGACGTCAGAGAGTGAAATAACTACGTTTATTTCACGTGTGAAATTATCGGTTTTTATCTAACTGAGAAATCAATGTAATTTATTGCAACCAATGTAATAACGTTATTTATATTCTTAAAATGAAATTAATTTAATAATCGTATGTACTTAAACTAGTTTTATATAAAATTGTTTTACAGTCTCTCATAATTATTAATAGAATGGTACTTGTATTTTATATTTGTGCATTGTCTGTTTTATAAATTCTTGTCTAAATGGTTTTATTAAATCAAAAAGCTTTAAATATGAATTGATGATTTTTGGAGAAAAAAAAAATTGTTATTTTTTTCTTATCATTTACCCTTTTTTTTTGCAGCGTGCATAACGCAAAAATACATCTGTCATTTTGTATTTTTAATATATATTATTTGCTTTCTTACTATGTATTTATGGAACACATATTTTAATTCATAATATTAAAATATGCAATACAGATATTTAATTGAAACTTTGATCTCAAGCCAATGCAATTAGATATGAACTCTCAGAATATACAAATAGAAACTTACTTTTTTAGATTTTGTTGTTGAATTTTATTGTGTAGATGTAAAAGTTAGACATTTCCATACTTTCAAAATAAAATACAACATTTTCAATAAAAAAAAAGGTAGTTTTACGCAAATTAGGGTCTAGCAGTGATGAGATATAACTCGAAAAATAACGATGATGATTATTGTAAAAGAGGGACGAAAGATACCTGATGGACAGTCAAACTCATTAATCGACAATAACTGACAACGCCATAGCTAAAAATGAAAAGGACAAACAGACAAACAATAGTACACATGATTCAACATAGAAAACTAAAGAATAACCAACACGAACCTCACCAAAAACTAGGGGTGATCTCAGGTGCTCCGGAAGGGTAAGCAGATCATAAAAAGTAATACGCCAAATATATTGGTCCCATCGCTGTGCACAGGAAAAAGGCACTGTCAAGACTTTGGGAAGTCACATACGTGAGTGCACCAACAAACAGATGTTAAAGTAAATGTGCAATACTTGTTAAAGTTATTTTGACAAATGGCAGCACTTTATTCTACAATAAGGAAACATTGTATGATTGCTAATTATACAACTTATCGGTAGATACCAAACGACGCAGATGTTGGTAACTTAATGTAATATAGTCAAACAAATTCCAGCTCCCATCATCCTCAAACGCAAATGGGGCTGACTTCAGTCAGACTGCAGGTGACTGTAGGTAGTTAATCAATGACCTTTATAGCGAAGCCTTGACTCAGAACGAGTTGTTAGCAATATAGGACTCCAAAATGACAAGTGTAAACAAATTTGAAAAGAAAAACAAACGGTCTATTCTCTATGAAAAAACGAGAAACATCTATGCACCACAGAAAAGAACGAAAACGACTGAACACAAGACGCCTAACTTAGGTCAGGTGTACAAAAATGCAGCAGGTTTTAATATTTTAACAAGCACAAAACGTCACCCTAACCTGAGACAGTAGTGTAACTTTACCAAATGAAAAGACACAATATAAAATTTCAATCAAAATTGTTTTATTCGACCAAAAAGCCGTTTGAACAAAAACTTTTGTTAATACAAATGTAAACTTGTTACGAATAATTTATGAACCATATAAAAGGTTAACATACATTATATATAAGGAGATTCCTACAGTGACATTACAAAAACTGTACCATTTGTTATAATCTCGACCGAGTGCAAATCAAATTCTGAATTTAATAAAACATAAATTGATCATCGATTGCGATCAGTAATATAAGCTTGAAATATAATAGTTGACGATACGGAAAACATCTGTCAAAATAATTATATTCCATTTCCAGCAGTTCGTTATATTAAGAAAAAATAACACCTTCTTAGACTAAAATTTTCTATTGAGAACAGTGACATTACAGAAAAGTTGATTTGCTCGAACCATGTTTTCAATAAATATATAATAATCTTTTAGAGGTACAACAGAAAATTAAATTCAAATGCAATGACAAATGAGCGATTGTTCGTTGATAATGATTAAGATTATAACACAATGTTGACAGCTGTACTCCTATTTTTGACATTACCATATTATGTCTGTTTGTATTGTTCACACAATATAATGTAATGTGTTACGATTGAGTGTTGTTATTCATTTGTTTGAGTTAATAATTTAGGCTTTTTTTAAATTTTATTCGGTGTACAGTTTTTTTTTGTAATTTTACTTTTTCGTTACAAATGTGCTTTTAAAGCATATACATTTGTATTTGTTAAGAGCATACGATACAGTTTTGATCCTGTACATTTATCAAAATTAAAACAAATTCACTATTTACAGTTTTATAAAATTTGGTCCACATAATCTCCCTGGAAAATGAAACAAAATGTCGTTTTAAAACAAAGGGGTCCATGCACTCGTTTTCAAATGAAATCAGTTTGAATGATAAAAATCAGTCGAAAAATGCATCTTTTCCCGATATGTCACAGTTTGACGTCGCGAAAATAACATTTTACGCTAGCAACGTCATTACCTCCCATGTAACTGTATCATATGCCCTTAAGTCTACAGCAGAGGTTCAAGTTGTCAGTTTTTTTTTTAGATTTATGAGTTTAATTGTCCCTTTATTAGTCCCTCTTTAATTCTCGTTTATTTTTAGAAAAAAAACCTCAGATGTTCTCGATTGGGGATACTGTTCACTATATGACAGTGGCCATACATTCAATTAGATCAAACACAATATATTCTTTTTTGTACAATCTACAAAAACAAAAACCCGTCCGTTTTATTATTCGCAATACATGCTTATTCGTGTTTTATCTAATACAGAAATTAACTTGCCCTCAGAAGGGAATGTTACTTATAACTTGCAACAATTCTATACGGACATCTTTGACATTTTCTGTTGATTAATATAATTGAGGAGACCAATTAAACCCATATACAATCCAAAGCTATCTCAAGGCACGCGTCCCTTTTCATATTAATTGCAACATGACTTTCAAAATTTTAAAGATTTTTATCCGATATACGAGAGAAGAAATAAAAAAATATTATGAACAAATATCAATAAGATTAAAAACCAATTGTTCAGAGAACAATTGAAGGTCTTTCCATTGAAAACAATGTATTTTAATATGAAAGTTGTAAAATTAAGTTTAAAATGTCATTTCAATCGTCAACTGATAGGTTATTGTACGCTGATTCCAGAAATATATGGTTTCTATACAATATTTTTTTAAATAAGGGAGATAATTTGTTACTTCCGGTTTGAAAAATGTTACTTCCGATAATATTTGAATATTTAATTGACACTGATTCCAAAATGATCTGGTTCTATATACTTTTTTATTAATAAAGTACAAAAAATAGCTACTTCCGGTTTACACAAGGTCACTTCCGGTTGTTTTTTTCAAGGTTAAATGGTTTGATACCTTTTGCCAAAAGTCTCATGGCTATATCATGTATACATATGAGCTGAAAGCAAAGGTCAAAAACTAGAACGTCAAATTAATCTATGACCTTGAGATCAATTTCAAGGTCATAAACCAAGGACCTCAAATCAAAAGACCATAGGTCTTAATAATATTTGGTTAATCAGTTATATCACCAAACGCGTATTTTTAAATACAAGAGGGGAGAAAACTCACTTTTACGTTTAACGTACTCTTGCAATCAAAATTTATGTGTTACGACATGTCCCAAATAACAATTTAGAAAAAATAATATGTCGATATCTTATACGGTTTCTGGAAATTAGTGGAAATAAGCCAAATTCAAAAATTAGAATATGACTTTGACCTTTGACCTTGACCTAATTATTATTTTTTTGGACCAAGGACCTCAAATCAAAAGATCCTTGGTCTCTAGCACTTATGGTTTTCAAGATAGAAATGCATATCACTTATATCAAATGCATAAGGGGAAATAACTCTCATATGGAGCGTTCATATCACTTCGGTCAAAATAGGACAAATCATGCGAAGGATATAACAAGCAATTTTGTAAAATAAATTTGTCATAATGTTTTACGGTTGCGAAGGAGATGCGCTAACAAGGAAAACAGTGTTTGGGGAGATAACTCCTACAAAGAAAAGTATTCGTTTACGCAGGGTAAATTTCAAAAGCGCATAAACTGTTCGATATCATATACCAAATATCTAAGCGACATATTGCGAAACAAATGTTTATCGCAAGAAGAAAATTAGGCGGAAGAAAAAAAAAAAAAAAAAAAAAAATAATCAGAAGAAAAACAATAGGTCTTTCCACAGAAAAGTGGAAAGACCTAATTAAATGGGATGTGAAATAATGATCAAGTTAAAAGAAATCAGTTAAAAGCTATCAAAAGTAATTCTGAAACTTTGTTATAGTGGTAAGAAAAAAGAGGGAGGGAATGGGGAAAAAATAAATTTCTAAATCTAAATGTTTAAATTGAATTGCACCATGTGAAAAAAGAATAAAAATCATTTTCGAACGTAATAGAAATTAAGAATTCAAGAGCCTGTTATTCAGTGCTTGTCGTTTGTGACTGTACTTTATATGTGTTCATCTTTTATTGTTTTGTAAATAAATCTGTTTTCTCGTTTGGATTGCTTTATTTTTGATATTTCGTGTTACAAGATATAAACAGAGTTGCTCATTATTAAAGGCGGTGATTTTATCTTTCCTAGATTAGTTTGTGCTGGAGAGTTGTATCAAAGACAACCATACTTAATTTCATGTGGTAATTGACGACTTTAATGGTGCAGATTTAAAAGGTCATACATTTAGAATGTTCTTTCATTTTTCCTTTTAAATAGGCCTATATGTACATTTTGAATTTAAATTAAAAAAAAACAACCCCGAAAACAAAAGCAACAACATATTTGTTATCGTGATTCTGTGAAAGTCGAAACAAAACACCTTTTCAATTGAATGTCAGATTTTACAAAAAATTCCCAAACTCGATCCTCATTTGATTGTTAACTATCAAAGTAACATATGTTTTTGAGATTTTTTACAAATCGGCATCATCAATTGTCTTTAAGCTATTAAACTGAAATTACAATGGCAACTGTATCTACTTTAAAAAGGTTACATATATTTAATGGTTCACTTTGTCATAAATTCAATTTAAAAAATAATGAAAAAACCAAACTGAAGAACTCGATACAAAATATTCTATATACAAAAATGTCTGTACCAAAGGAGGAATATGACATTTGTTATCAATTCGTTTGATGCATTTGAGATTTTAATTTTGCAATGTAGGTAAGGGACCTTCCTTGAATTTTCCTCGGAGTTCGGTATTTGTGTGATTTTACTTTGATATAAGAATTTTTAGATATGTTTTATTCAGTTTACATTCTATTACAAATACATTTACTTGATTCAGGGTGTTGTTTTTGAAGAAGAACATTTAAACAAATCATTTCAGTTATCATGATTAAACATTCAACACTGGTTCATTATGGGAAAAATACAGCCCATTTTTTAATTTACCATCAACCTTTGGGACGAGCGCTCATAAACAGGTTTAACCCCTCCAAATTCTTAATGTGCCAGTCCGAAGTCAAAAGCCTTTAGAACGGTGGTTGCCGTTAGTTTACGTCTGCTGTATTGTGTGCGCGTAACTGGTTTTCTTACAAATAAGGCAATTCGCTTTTCCATTCAATTGCTTCATAAATTTACATGTCGGGCCCTTTTAAAGACCACTTTACTTAACAGATAGATGACATATGCAGTTTTGCCTTTGTTAGGCGGCCTTCATTTCTGCATTCTTTTATTTCAAGCCATTTTTCTCTGTTCTTTGTTCTATCTCTATTCTAGTAATGGACATTTGCGATCGTCATACAAGTGAAAGGTTTAGCTAGCTAAAAAATCAGGTTTCATCAATCATTTTCTACATAAGAAAATGCCTATACCAAGTCAGGACTATGATAGTTGTTTGTTTGATGTGTTTGTGCTTTTTATTTTGCCATTTGTTTAGGGACGTTCCGTTTTGAGTTTTCCTCGGAGTTCAGTATTTTTGTGATTTCAATTTTTGAGAGGAGATTTACACTTTTCAAATAGATATTTGTACCTTTTTAATGTGAGCATTTGGGCTTTTCATGAAACTATATTTGCGCTTGTCATATAACCATATTTGCGCTTTCACTACTGAACATTTGGTCCTGACCCAATCCTTCATATTGTACTAAGCTTTGACTACCGATCTAGGCAGTATTTCTTTTAAGTTCCGATGTCTACTATATAACTATACATCACAATTGGGGGTTTTGAAAATAGCTGCCTATAAGATTGAGTTTTCTTATTTTTTGTTTAACAGTTTTTACTTTCTTTTAAAATCTGCGAGCCATTCTTAATATTAATAATTGACGAAAGGGAAGCTATTCGCCACCACCGAAACGATTCACGGATTTTTGATGAGACTGTCATCAAAGTGAGAGTTTAAGCTAGCTATAAAACCAGGTTTAGTGGTCTGTTTAACACTTATCAATTCAAAGTTTTAAAAAGTTTTGAAACTTTGGATTTTTGGAATTTTAATCAAAGTTTTAAAATATCAAAATTTCAAAATGTGCAAAAGTTTTGAAATTTTGAAATTTTAAACAAATTTTAAAAATATTAAAATTCTAAATATCGTTTATAAATTTGATAGTTAAGGAATTTGATCAAACTTTTAAAATACTAAACCTGACTTCACACTACGGCCTTCAACAATGAGTAAATCCCTTACTGCATATAGTCAGCTATAAAAGGCCCCGATAAGACAATGTAAAACAATTCAAACGAGAAAACTAACGGCCTTATTTATGTAATTTTGATTAGATTTTTTTATCTGCAAAACTCTCTCATTATAATTGATGTTAATAATTTTCTCCAGATCTAAATCAAAATGAATACCCAATAATTAAAAAGATGTTGCACCCCAGGATACATTTATTTTTGCACAAAGTTTGTGACAACAGTATTTATTTACTCCCCATCCATTTATATTTAGCCCTGAAAGTTTTACAAACCAATCTTCATTTAAAGTTTCATTAAAGGATTGTTCACTTCCATTTAAAATAAGTGAAGTATCATCTGCCAACTGTGATAACTTATGTTCTACCCTAGTCACAGTTATGCCAGTAAAATTTCTATTCACCCGTATTCTAAATGCCAAAATGTCTGCACATAGTAAAACAGGTAGAGTGATAAGGTACCCCCTTATCTACAGCCAAGTCCTATTTGGACAAAGTCTGAAAGATTTCCTCCCTGAATGGCTGCAGATGAGATATTATAAAATACTTTAACCCAGTTGATAATAGATTCACCGAAATTAAATAAATGCAAAACTGACATCCAAAAATCCCATGACAGAGAATCAAATGCTTTTCTAAAATCAATTGAAAGCAATAAAACTGGAATACTGTGTTATTCTGTATATTGTAAATGCCATAAATCAATCTGATGTTATCCCCAATAAAACTTCCACTGATAAAGCCTGTTTATTCTAAATCAATTAGTTTGTTTAAAAACTTTTTAAAATCTTCTTGCAATAACCCTTGAACCAATTTTGTATACAGTATTAAGTATGAAGATAGGTCTCCATTTTTGAGTAAATGCCTTGGTTTATTGTCTTTTGGTAAGCATGTAATGATTCCCTGCCTTTGAGTCACTGATAAGTGTCCCAAATTTGACACATAATTTACAGATTTAACAACGAAAGATTTCAAATCCTTCCAGAAAATCTTTTGAAAAACTGTTAAAAAAACATCTGACCCTAGTCTTTTCTTGACTTCTTTACAGCAGAAATTATGCTGTTATATTTCATAACATTTCTGTCAATTTTAAATGTTTCTTCTAACTGTTCCAAACTGAGAAATTTCAAGCCTCTGATACAATGTCTTTAATGAAAAATGTACCTTTATTAAACCAGTTTTTATAAAATATAGGTTTGTTTTCTATTTTTATAAAATTATTCATCCACATTGGGCTTGACAAAAACATTCCCACATATTCTTTTCTTCTTTATCAACAACAATGTCCCATGCATGAAATAAATCCTGCCAACATTTATTTTTCATTTTTACTTAAATGTTTGACAGATATCCATTTCCAAAACTTAAATATTTTTTTCTTGATTAATTATGTACAATAAAACACTTTTCCATGTATTGTCAGATTGAAAAAAGTTTTCTAACAAATGTTGATTTGAGTGCTATGATAAAGGAACTAAGATTGATCATTTGCAATCCACCATCACTCTAATCCTTTTGTAACAGCTCTTTCTCTTGACTCTATGAACCGGTGAATTGCAAATAAATGTGTAAAACAAGCTCACTCATCTTTTAAATAAGTTCTTGATTTTGGTTTGGCAATGTAATTATCAGGTGATTAAGGTAATTTAGGACAGGTAAAATCTGAGTTTTCACAACTGTATTTTCCCTATTACTGTAAGATTTCTTTTTGACCATATTTTGATTAGATTTTTTACCTGCAAAACTCTCTCATTTTAATTGATGTTAACAATTTTCTCAAGATCTACATCACAATTGAAACCCAATAACTTAAAAGATGTTGCACCCCTGGATAAATTTTAGTTTGAACAAAGTTTGTGACAACAGTATTTGTTACTCCCAATCCAAACTATCCGTGTTTTAGATAAGTTCATATTAAGCCCTGAAAGTTTTGCATACCAATCTTATTCAATTTAAGTTCCATTTAAGGACTGTTCACGTCCATCTAAAATAGGTGAAGTTGTAATGCCAAGAATATCGTTAGAGTTTTCCCCCTTTATCCGAAACCTGCATTTTTTGATAATTGTGGTTAATCCTGCAGCATGGCTTGATTAATTTTTAAACATAATTACGAAGAACATTATCATTATCCTTGTCCCTTGGTGAATTACGATGTAAGTAATAATGCCATTATGTCCTATATATTCTAGTTAAAGCTATTATTAAGTTATTTGGGATATAAGTCATGAGAAAGCATATCCAAACAGATTACATTCTACGAACGATGGCTTTTGTGTAAATATTCATGTGTGATCTTTGTTATGTTGTATTTGTATCTGAAAACAGTATTATTTGGTATATTTCTAAGTTATATGTAATTTTATGAAGACAGCAATTTTTGTACAACTCTAGTCAAGTCAGTTAAGTACATTTTCCCCCCGTTTTTTGTGAATTGTATTTTTTTCATTGATATGAGTGTTTTCAATCATAGATTTTGGTATTTTATAACTACAGTTGGTAGTTTACTTATTAGTTATGAGTTTTTATTTTTTTATATTGTAGCTTTTCACCAAATGTTTGTGGCTTTTTGATTTGTCAGCTCCTGACGCATTGAATGTTTTTATTGAATAAATGATATACATATACATAGTTTAACTCTCTGCGCCCAAGGCAGAACAGAAGTATCCTATTTGAAAAAAGTCTGAAAGATTTCCTACCTGAACGACTGCAGATGAGATATTATTTTAAATTACTTTAACCCAGTTGATAATAGATTCACTGAAATTAGATAAATGCAAAACTGACACCAAAAAGTCCCAAGACAGAGAATCAAATGCATTTTCGGAATCAATTAAAAGCAATAAACCTGGAATATTATTTTCTTCTGTATATTGTAAAAGATCATAAATCAATCTGATGTTATCCCCAATATAACGTCCACTGGTAAAGCCAGTGTAATTAATTTTATTCCAGTTTAGCTTCTAATCTTTCAATATCACATAATACATCTTTTTCCTTTTGATCCCTTTGTATTTTCTTTTAGCTTGAATGAGATATGGTTTTAGATTTTATTACTAACAACAAGGTTTCAATAAACAACTGACTTTTTACAGTTAAATGGAGATAATCAGTACAAATCTCATGTACATTTTCAAAATTATAAACCAATTCACCATACATCTAAAATCTTATCTTTAACAATATTTGTGTATTCAATATCATAAAGTAATGAACTTTTGAATTTCCATAGATCTTTACCTGGACCAAAAGGATTAAATTCAAATTCTGAAACTACCATGGAATGATCTGAACGAAAACTTAGTTCGGTTTTACAGTTTCTTAAAATTGTCAACATATAGTCTGGAATAAGAAAAAAATTAAGACGTGCTTGTTTGAATGGTGATTTTTTCTCCAAGTGTATCTGTGTAGACCAGGAAACAGTTCTCTGAATGGGTCCAAAATGTGCCAGTAATCTATAATTTCTAGAACTTTATCTCTGGCATTGGGATTATTAACATGTAAACAATTACAGTAATCAATACATTTATCCAATACTAAAATACCACAAAGTATGCAACTTTCATATTCATATATTCATATCAACCACATTAGGTCCATATAATGACACAAGTGTAAGTTTCTGTGTATCTATTATAACATCTAATGCTAATCTTTACACTATATACATGTACATTCATGTACCAAGTTTTACAATATATTGAAAACACAAATTCATCAGGCAAACAAACAAATGTTTTTGAAAACTAATGTCTTTAAATTATTGTTTAAATACTGAATAAAAACATAAATACAAAACTAAGATAACTCGCATCATTTTATACAAGTTACAGAAGCGTTGCAGTTAATCGTGTACCTGCAGCTCCAAATCAAATTATGCACAATATTTAGAATGCGTTTAAATAAGAATAACTTTTGAGTGTGGTATTGTATCCGAAATCTATACTGGCATAGAAATGAATGGATGCTCATATGCTACACGTACAGAATATCATTGATTTGTGTTTGATTCTTCTGCAGTTTCTTACTTCTTAGTGTTGTCCGTTTTCTCATCATTTAAATATATTTTCGTTGTAAAATTAAAAGAATGTAAACTCCTACCTAATACGGACACAACTATATCAGTTTTGTATAATTTAGCCTTATTTTACTGCTATTATACGACGGCATTATTTTATCATTAATATCAGACAAATTTGCGTGCCGTGTGTCCTCCGCTACATTTATTTGTTATTGTTTCCTAAAATAAACTCAATCGACAGTCAAATTGATACACAATATGAATGCTATTTGACACGTGCAGATGTTTTCGTTATTGTGTGTATGTTTGAAAATGTCGTTACGCGTTTGACGGGACTTGTGAACTTAAAACTTATAAAAGGTAAAATCACAAAAATACTCCGAAAAAAATCCCTATTCAAATGATAAAATCAAAAGCTCAAATACATAAAAGGAATGTATAACAACTGTCATATTCCTGACTTGGTACTGGCATTTTCCTATGTAGAAAATGGTGGATTTAACCTGGTTGAAAACTAGCTAAACCTCTCACTTGTATGACAATCGCATCAAATTTCATTATAGTGACAACGATGTTTTAACAAAACAGCCAGACACAATAAGTAAAAATGTCACAAAAAGGGGTACAACAGTCAACATTATGCTGTAATCGTAATCACTATAACAACAAACCAAACAGTTTAAAAAAGCACAAAAAGGCATATACATGTGGACCAAGCGTATAAGCAAAAATGAAAGACAAGAATACAAAATTTACAATAGCACAATTACACAATGACGGGATGTCAAAGTACAGAGCTATGTCATATTTGTCAAAGAAACACAACAAGGCATATAGATTCAGTAACTTTAAAAATCAAATCCCAATTTGAATTATTAACATGTTTTAAAATGGTGAAAAAAGTATTCAGAAATACCAGACTCAGGCTTTTAAAAAAAGGAGTTGAGGGATATTTTTAAATAGAACTCTCTTATCGATTGGCTTAATATTTTGCCTCATGCTATTCGTGCCGAATCGAAAATGACATCGAAAAGTAATTCATTAACTTGTCATATTTATCAGTTGAAATAAACAAATCTATCCTTTCATCAAAAATAATTTCTAGAATGTATTGTACAACTTCCAACCCTCATGTTTTTCAACAGAAAGTACTTTAAATCACAAATCTTTATATTTTCAATTTTGTAACCTTCGAATAATGACAAATAAAGTACCTTTCAAAATCATTTTAAGGAACAGTGTTGCGTGATTTCTTTATTTGAAAACTTAATATTTACTTTGTTTGATTCACTGGTTAACTACAAATTCTCTGATACATTTTGAAATATCTCCTTCATTTTAACTATTATAAACATTCATGTGAAACATTTTCACGGTTGACGTGAACATTTTCCGGAACCTTTATAATGTCCAGTAATGGCGGACAAGTAGGATAGGTGTATTTTTAACTATATTGTACTTTATTTAAATAACATTCCAAGAAACTTAACAGTTTACTTTTTAATAGACATTCAAACAATTAAAAGTTAATTGTTGACGAAAAAGATAATAAAAATATATATCAAAATGATTATGGTCAATCTTGAACAGTTCACTTTTGTTTTTCATTTTTAAGAAATCAAAAACGAAAAATGAAAACACTTTCGTTTTTCGTTTTGGTTTTTAAGAAATCAAAAACGAAAAATGAAAACACTTTCGTTTTTTGTTTTTTGTTTTTGATATTTCAAAACGAAAAACGAACGGACGCAGATATACACGGACCCAGTTCGTTACAATAAATGAAAACATTTTTTTTTCTTTAATTTAGAATTGATACCAATAAAATAACTATAAATTTATTGAGTAGATGTATTTTGAGCATATTTACTTTTCTATGACTTCTCTTTACTTAATAGAGATTTCATATAATAAGTAAAATAGCGAAGGTTCGTTACAAATATGCTTTTTGTACAGGTTATATTTGTCCTGTCTACGTTAGGGGTTTGCGACGCTTCTCCTTAAAACGAAAAATTAAGTTTTGAACTCCGGGACTCTTGATTTTAAATAACAGTGGCCTTACAAAATATATTAATTGCCGCATCAACAACGGCGAAAACACTTACGTTTTATTGATCGCATTTCATGATTTATTCATGTTTTATTTAATATAGAAATTAATTTGCACTCAGATGGAAGTATTATAATTTGCAACAGTTCTATACGGACCTCATTGACAATTTCTGTTGATTACATATAATTGAGGGATCAAACATCTATTCAAAACACATATACTATGTACGTAAACTTCTGAAGCCTTCTCAAGGTAAGCGTTAATTTCAAATTGATGGCAACAAACTATTCAAAATTTACATTGTATGAAAGAAACATTAAAAAGACTTTAAAAGTTGTGTGGAAAAATATTATATTAAAAAGCTGAACTGTGGCGTAACATAATGTTTTCAAATTAACAGCAATCAGATATTTTTACTTATATATGAAATTGTCTGTTAAGTGAAGTGAAGTCATATAAAAGTTAATATGCTCAAAATACATCTACTCAATAAATATATAAATATATTAAAAAAGTTCATGATTTTTAAAGCTTTAAAAACTCCGCCATGTAAAAAATTTAAATCTTTTTAAAACGTTAAGAAATCTTGAAGTCAGGAGTCTGCAATTAATAGGTTGTATTTGTGGCGCCATATTTATTGTTATTTCGTAAGTGTTTTGATTATCGTTTAAGGCCAGCATAGACCTGTAGCTGTTAACTGTTATGCGATTTCGTCTTTGATGAAGAGTTGTCTTATTTTCAATCATACCTAAATCTGCCAAGACCTATACTTATGTATACAAATTATTGGTGACTGTCGACTTAGGTTTTAAAGGGTTCACATGCAGCATTCCTCCTCCGTTTTTTTCGATAGCATAGGCATCAGGGTAAATTTTGAATTAAAATGCAAAACAAAAAAAAAACTTTAAAGAAAATAGCGATCGTCAGAATTTACCAAATTTATTTTAATTCTCATTGTTTTTTGAGAGAAAAAAAGTACGGTAACAGATGTTTTTGTGCTTTTAACTCTAATTGCATCTCTAATCATTAATTATCTGTCAGCTATTTAACTGACATTACAATGGGGAAAATGTATCTACTTCAAAAAGGTGACTTACATTTAACGATTCACATTGCCATAATTTCGATGGAAAATAATGCAAATAGCAAACCTGAGGGTGTCGATTGGATATACAAGACAGACAATAATATCTCACAAAGGGAATCAAATGGAATCTTGAAAATGTGCATGCAATCGCGTTTCAATTGCTTTACATTTGTGGTCTCTTATAGCTGAGTATTCGGCATTGACTTCGTTCATTGTTCACGGCGAACTATAGCTGTTAATTTCTGTGTCACTGGCAGTTAAACCACTTATTCTTGGGTTTTCTCCTTTTTTATATATATATCAGGGCTTTATGAAAAAAAAGACTTTGAGGTTTATAAACATATTATTTTAATTATCATTGATAAAAATCTATAAAAATAATTTAATTTCGAAATACAGCATATTCCTATATCAATTTTATTTACATACAGCCTTAAAAGAATAGTATTTCTTTTGGAAAAAAAAAAATTTCTAGATAATTTTGAAAATTACATATTATTCATTAAATGAAAAAAAATCTTATCCTTAAAAGTTTGAATTACAAATATTTCTCTTTCTAACAGCCACGAATCTGTCTGTCAATTCACGATAAACAGCAGTTTATAAAAAAACAAATTTGTCTCCGAATATTGACACAATCTCAGAGACACTTTGATTGAACATGTCTTCGAATTTTAAGGATTATACCAGGATTACATTTCCATTTTTGCCAACCCTTAAGATTGTTGCTGTTTTTTGTTTTAACATGACAAATCTGGTTTAGATTTAGGGTAAACTTATCTGAGTAAAAAGCGCACATTTTCGCTCAATTTGGTTTAGGTGTTTCAAAGTTTTCATACACTAATGTCCATATTCTTTGAGCACAAATGTCCTAGCTGTTGTGTTAAAATTAAAAATTGCAAAAATCCAGCTATGTAACCGTTTTTTATTATCTGCATCTGCACATGGTAACCGAAGTTTGTGTTAAATATGAAGTCATTCTGTGAAGCAGTTTCAAATTATTAAGTGGCTGAAAAATACAAGGTAAATAAACTCATCATAGATACCAGGGTATTCAGCATATTAAAAATATTATTGTACCAGCAACATTATAGCTAATGACTGTCAACCTGCTGACCAAATATGAAGTCAATCCATTCCTCAATTTTGCCAATTATTCCCTATTCATTTAACCCCATCTGTACCGTCATGACTATCATGCAAGAAAAATATAAAAAGTGGCCCAACAGTTAGAAAAATTAGTATTTTTATCGGTATCTGTAAGTTGCAAGGACATAACCCAAAATTTTAACATGACGACTGTAAATATAGTTATAAAGTCTTGCTACTGCAACATGTCATTAGTCTGCGAATAGACCAACCATGAGCAATAACACATTTCTTTATATGCTAGCATGTAAATTTCAAATACGCAGCAGTAAAAGAGAGACGAAAGATACCATAGGGACAGTCAAACTCATAAATCGAAAATTAACTGACAACAGCTGGCTTAAAATGAAAAAAGACAAACAGACAAACAATAGAGCACATTACACAACATAGAAAACTAAAGAATAAGCAAAACGAAGCCCACCAAAAACTAGATGTAATCTCAGTTGCTCTGCAAGGCTAAACAGATTCTGCGCCATATGTCACACCCGTCGTGTTGCTTTTATTATAACAAATCCGGTAAATAGTCTAATTTGGTAGGTCACATATTGATAAAAAAAAACATGCACTTAATTTGAGCAATTTTTTATCTCGTAGATCTTTATGAACGTTCGAAAAATGTTAACAAGATTCGTACATTCTTTAAAACTTGAAAGAAAATTTATTAATTCTGATCAACCTTTTTATAAAATCTACGAGATCTACAGTCGTTGATAACATAACTTTCTACCCACTTTTTAATTTTAAAAATGTAGGCAATAGCTTGGTCTTTTCTTTGCATATTTATAACCTGTTGGTCTTTGACCGTATTAACCCTTGAACGTTCCTATCGGTCAATCTGACCGATAAGCCAAATTTTTGGAGGAGTAGTTTGCATGACGTTTGGTATCGTTGACATTTTTTGACGTAAATATGTGGTTGTGGGCTCAAATTAATGATCAGAATACCACCAACCTGATTTTTGGCGTCTGAAACCAACAAAATACATTTTATTATGTCAATTTGCACTATATTGACAAGAATATTTTGGGGGAACACTGTTTTATTTTTACTTTTAAATAGAATATTTTTACAAAATGTCACAAGACAGATTGTTGCTGTTTTTTGTTTTAACATGACAATTTTGATAACTGTGCCGTGATCATTTACAAGAATACTATCAAAACTGTATTCAAAACCCATACACATACAAAAAATCTGATTCATAGAGTATCAACATTGAAGCAAAACTCAAATTACAGGAAATTTCATGTTTTGTTTTGTCAGTTTTTATAGCAAAAGAGAAGATAACATCTAAAATGACTTTAAAAGTGTTAGCCAAGTCGGAATAGCAATAACAAATCTTTACTTCTTAAGTGTGTGGTTGTGGGGATGTTGGATATCGTATCGCTAAGATATAGAAAAAGTGACATATCGACGAAAAAAACGAATATTTCTGAATATCTTTCTTACATATTTGCTTGAAAACATAGTAATTTTCAAAAAACTAGCTTCTTTAGAAAAAGAAGTTCGATTATGTTCTCCCAAAAAAAATTTCGATTCATTCAGAGAAGGTGACTTATATGCTAAAATTTCATTTGTTTTCCAATGGTTTTTGTTGCTCAGTGGTAAGATGTACAGTCTGACACTGGAAAGATCGCGTGTTCATACCTCAGCGCCGGAGGGTGAAACAATAAATTCAATTCCAATATTAAATGTAACTTAACTTAACTTTACTTTCAATTTCAATTAAGACAACTGAAATACATGATTAAATTAAAATGAGAAATCCCCCCCCCCTTTTTTTCTCCTCTCTCCCTCTGTTTTTGTTACATTCTTAGCCTGGGCACTCAATGATACCAGATTTTCATTAAATATTCACTCAAAATTCGTTCTTAAAGGCTCATTCTGTAAGCAGTTATGAATAGTACATCTTCAACATAAACTTGGGCCATTTATTTGACTTTTACAAAAATTCTTCAAAAAAACCCACTATTTTTCGGTATTTCAAGTATTGATATTTTCTACCAATCAGACAGGTTTTACATCTTTCTGTATAAAGTTTTTACCTATAACGTTTCCAAAAGTCTTCGTGCATTAATTTAACACTAAAACTATGTTCTATTTTTGTCACTAAATGTCTGTACAACCGCTTTTCCGCTTGAATTGTACATTTTTGTCACTTTAATTCAGCATTTCACGTGACTTTTGAGAGATATCACGTGACCAACGTAAAAAATATTTTCCTTAAATCAAGTTTTCTTGAAACCTTGATCAATTATCTATCAAATGAGTCTAAACTGTCCTTTGAGTGAGCTTTGTATCGAAATGTACAATTAATTGAAAACAGATATCCTTTATTCGGGTAAAAACGGTAAAAATCCCTGAACGTTAAAGGGTTAAGGTCTGCCATGACACCATAGTAACATTAATTTTATCTAACACTTAAATGTTACAGTCACAAGAAATAGTAGTGTTGTTTTCCGTAAACGAAAAAAAACTTTTGCTCTAAATAATCATTGGCTGGATGATAGTTTACCTGCTAAAACAAGAAAAAGCACAATATGTAATCACTTTTGGTGTAGTGTAACCCGTTTTGTTTAGTTTTCTACATATTGTTTTAAGGAATAAGTCGTCTTTTTTACCGGGGTGTTTTCTGTTTTTTTTTATATAGACCTATTTGATAGCCCTATTGTATCTTTTATTTTTTTTTGAGGTACAGTTTTATGACTTTTTATTTTTATTTTCAGATTTAAAATGAATACCCATAAAAAAACGACAAAAATACTGTTGATATCAACCCATGTTTTCCTCTGAATATTTTGTATGGAATTTTCTAATGTTATGGATGCATACAAAGCTAGGTGTGGTAATAAACTTTGCGAACTGCAAATATCAGATTGGACGAACACTAAGAGATTTTTGTCCAGAATGCAGCTGTGAGACTACATGTATATTGTCTAGGAACTGCTGCCCGAATCTATACTTTCGTTTTCCGCAATCTTGTGTAGAAACCAGTATTCTGAAATTTAACCCTAATCATGACGAAAAAAGAGCAGTATCGATGGTCAGTCATTGTCCTGCGTCTTCTGATAATGTCATAAAAACGAAATGCGAAATATCAACCAGTCTCGATCAAAAACTTCAAAATACTCCCGTGTATTCTTTCAAAAGCGGGCTTACTTATAGAAATGTTCATTGTTCAGTATGCCATAATGAATCAAGAAGATATATTGTACAATGGAAAATTGAACTTTTAAAATGTACAGAATTTGCAGATTTCAATTTTCTATCTTCTTATTCCGAAATAATCGACTATGCCAGAGAAAAACACTGTGATATTTTCTACTCAAGCCCAGAAGTCGATGGAGTTCATATAAACACGTGTGATGATAAATATTTGTTAGATGAGGGTTTGATAAGTAAATGTAACGTTTCTGGGACATGGATACTATTTAATGCCAGCATAGACTTTGCATGTCGAATGTATGACAATAGATTTCATTCCTTCAAAAATGTACTTTGCTATCTCTGTAACCCACCAATTGATTTAGGTGGTATCATTTCGAAATGTAATTCAACGGGTTTATGGGACATTTTCAATGCCGATTTAGAAAAAGCATGCTTAAACAACATACAGTCTCCACTGACAACGCCGTTCAGAAATATTTACTGCTTTTTATGCAATTCAAACGACAAGAATAACATAGACGAAATTCATTTCAGGAAATTAGAATTTACTTTCGAGAAAAGGATAGGAAATCAAGCATAATTCGTGCTAGAGTTTAAAACCATCAATTTTAACCTTGAATCGATTTTTGAGAGTGGATCAAAATATGTAAAAGATACAAATTCTGAAGTAATATCAACGACAAAAGTATCTGTAATCGAAAACCATTACTTGAACACTTTGAACAGAACAAATGTAATGGAACAGTATTTTGCATTCACTGGTTCCCCTTTATTTTGTCAAAACTATTCCATGTTTCCTATGACGAAAAATTGCGACTGTAGCGATAGTTGCTACTTTCAAGACAAATGTTGCGTAGATAAATTGATTCAAAAATCTACCTCATGCACTGATCCACGATATTCATATAATGAGACTGGGTACGTAGTTTTTGATACATGCACTAAATCCATGAATACTCTTACTGACATATTGTGTAGAATTAACGACATTGAAAAATTCTTTACTTTTCAACCAGTAGAAATACAAATTGCTGATGGGTCTACTCATTATAAAAACGTATACTGTGCTTTAAGTAGTGACGTACTTGGTCAATCCACTTTTAAAAGTACTGATTCTACCCTACTGAAATTTTGGGACCTAGTCGTTCGCTGTAATATGTACTTGCCGCCCCCATTTTTCTTCTTGTCATTTGAAAAATATTTCCAGTTTGTACGAGAAAAGGGGTGTGATATAAAGTACAAGCCTTCCAAATATACTGCAATATGTGAAGAAAAAGAATACAAACAATGCAATGTTACCGGGCACTTGATGCAGAGGGATCTAGACATATTTGTCTGTGAAAAAAAAATCATGTCAGAGAGTGCATTTTGTTCCATTTGTAATCCGGAACACAAGCAAGCAATAACATATTCTGAATGCAACGTGACAGGTTTATGGGGAAAATATGACATAGAAACAGAAAAATACTGTTTAAATATGCCAAGAATTGATTACCTAGCACCATACAAAAACAGATTTTGTGAAATATGTAATGAAGTAATCGAACTTGAAGTGAGAGATATGCCCGGTAATGGCGGTGGTTTTCCTTTGCCACCACCATCATATAGGTTCATATTTAAATTTTCTAACAACAAACAACCTTCAAAACATAACACAGAGACAACTAGATGTAACTCAAGTCAGATTTTATTTCTTGTAAGTAACATTGAACCTAATTTTTATTACGTAAATATAAAGCTTTCTACCTAGTATTTAATATAACAATACTAACATTACCTATTTATACCTAGGATACGGTGTTAACTAAGAAAGAGCTGACAAAACGTTCGTGTTATTTTGTCTGAAAAGGGATGCCGTTTGATCTTTAATATTGGGTATTAAAAAAAAACTATAATTAGTGTAAACAAATACTGCATACAAGGTAGTTTATGAGCGAAAAATATCACTCATTTCTGTTCTTGTTTGGCACATTTATTTTTACTTATTGATGTAAAAAACTGAACTATTGATAGCACATAAATAATGAAACTTAAAAGGCAGAAATAGTAAAGGTTTGTGTCCTAGTTTATGAGATATAAACAGTACAAAGGTACTAGCACCATAAAGTCATGCTAAATTACTGAAATCTTCACAATTCTAGCATTTTAATTAAATTTCAGACGGTTTTCGAGTAAAACGAAAGTGGCCGCTTTCATGTTCATCCTTAATATTGAAGTGTAAGTTGTATTTTATGATAAAACATAATATATATAAAGGCTGAGGATGAACTTTCATCTTTTTAAAAAATCATCTGAAAAGTGACATTTTTCGGCATATTTGGTAGATTTTTCATACTTGAGCTTGAATCGGATGGTTTTTAATGACTAAATCAGTTCATATCTTTCACTTAAACTAATTCATTCAAATGAAAATGACACTTAAGTGTTTAAAAATGGTCAAAATCTTTCGTCAGATGAACCTGAAATTTGAGGCCAAAATCGGTCCTTACCGGAACTACTCCTTTTCGCAGGAAATTATTCTCCGTAGACCTTTCACACATTTAAAATTTCTTTCAAAGGTAAAATAATTTCAAACGGATTAGATTAGATTTTCAACAATGACTTTTCGGGTTAGAATAAGGGTTAAACTGTATGTAATAAAACTAAAACTAGAAATAGAGGTTAGCAAGCATATGTGTGTTGGCAAAATACACAAACAAATAAGAGGATTCCGAATATCTGGCAAAAATTCAAAAACACAAAAGGATGGGACATCCTAAACTATTTTTATCATCATGGTAATTATTCGCTTTGAGTGATTTTTTATATTTCTACGCATACCCGGTTGAAAATAAAACATTGTTTAGTGTAATTCAAATTGAAATTTGTATCGTAATTTGATATACGGATGAAGGATAGGCCAACACAATTAACAAATTTTTGTTAATGATTTTAATATGTTCATCCTGTCTAAATCAAGTTAAATTTTTGCCGTTTCGTACCAGACTATCATATGTCATGATCCTGCAAACCCCTGTCCTTCGAAATATACCACAATCGAGTGTTAAAACGATTAAAGCAGAAGACATTTCCTTCCTAACTTTCAATGAATTATATGTGTTAATTATGTTTGATTTGGGCTATTGAGATTTTTTGACCGTTGCAATAAGTGCCGCATATTGAAGTAATTTTCATTTATGTATTTGCTTTTGCGTTTTGAGTATGAATTGTATAATATTAATGCAACTATATTTTAACAATTTATTAGTTAATGTTAAATCAATTATACTTAGAAAAAATATCTAATCAGTCCGATTAGTTTTTTAAGATATTATTATTCAATTAATCTTATTTGTTTAATCCTCCAAGTTTGTCAATGAGACAACTAGGTATAGAAAGATGTGGTGTGAGTGCCAGTGAGACAACTATCCATCCAAATAACAATTTTAAAAAAAAGAAGGTTTACCATTATAGGTCAATGTACGGCCTTCAACACGGAGCCTTGTCCACAAGAGACCAACATGACACAGGCATTAACAAATATAGTTCACCGTACGTCATTCCACAATGAGCAAAGTTTAATTGTTAATTGTCAAAATCGTTTTAGTATGTGGCATAAACTTCTGAATATTCAAACGCCCTAGGTTTCATAAATATTCACATTTTGTAACAGCCAGTTAAATAAATTTTAAGGGACCATTGACCTTACATCTTTGAATTTGTATATCATGAATATCTTCAATATTATTTTTTCATTTATACTCAGATATAATGAAGGTTTTTACATATAAGAAGATGCGGTATGAGTCCCAAATGTAACAACTCTTCCTCCATGTCACAATTTGTAAAAGAAAAACCATTATAGATCAAATTACGATCTTAACGACGCCGAACAGTAAGATAAAAAGGCTCAAAAAATTACTAGTGTAAAATCATTCAATCAGGGAAACCAACGGTCTAATCTATATATAAAACGAGGAACGAGAAACACTTATGACCATATCAACAAACGACAACTACTAAATATCAGGTTCCTGACTTAGGACAGGTACATTTGTCTACATAAGCCTGACAGAAAATTGAATATTGCATTGTTAAATAGAAATTAAGCTCGATAGGTAGTTTGAAATGACAAGCCTAGACGAACACATCGAAAATAAGATAAGAAAACAGAATCGCAGTTAATTCGTTTTTAATCATTATAAATCTTTACTAAAGGAAACCATCAACGACGTAAATGACTATATACAGGCACAAAAAAATGTTCCGACATATTGCTAGGTTACCCAGACAACAATATTTCACCGATGTTCACAATTGATAAATATCCTTATATACCTATATGGAGTTATTTTCTTTCAGAACTACAGGTCATTCTTTTTCAGAATCACCCCGGACGATACCATGTTTCAATGATATATGCTTCAAGGCATAAAATAATGACCTGTGTGAGGTCATTATTTTCCTTGATAAACATGCAATCTATAA
Organism: Mytilus trossulus; assembly: GCF_036588685.1. Classification (NCBI taxonomy): domain Eukaryota; kingdom Metazoa; phylum Mollusca; class Bivalvia; order Mytilida; family Mytilidae; genus Mytilus; species Mytilus trossulus. The sequence continues at coordinate 63,716,782 of NC_086374.1, forward strand.
CCTACTTTACAACTCTATTCGTTTAATAGTTTTTTTGTTGTTGCCGATTTGGAAATATATATTTTAAAGTTCAATCGATGATAGGTGTAAAAGAAACCGTCATTGTAGTCCCACATTTTAATTTTAGAAACAAAAAGCGTGAAGTTTTGTTAATTTATCGTTACAACAACGAAACATTATCATATATATGTCAGATGAATTTTAATGTATACTTTCATAAAATAAATCCAGATTTGATATATTCCTGTGTAAGATTTTGAAAATCTTATTAAGTCAAACTGAATAGGTTGATTGATTTTCGGTTGCTTGCTTAACGTCCAGTGGCAAATATTGCATGCATGTTCTGAACGATACACACTGAATAGGATATCATACTGTGACCTACATGTATTTATATTCGTCTTCGTGTCAGTTCTTAACTTTGTAAAATTTATGTATACCTTTTACTTTATCAAATGATCAACTAATAAGATAATATTATATTCTATTAAATAACATTAATGTTACGAAAAAAAAAGGTCGGGTGCGGAGGGTATATAATCATATCCTGATTATCTTTTAATAAATGTTTTGCTATTCAAAAGACAATATTTCTAAATTTTTCATTCGATTGAAGTATATTGTTAAAAAAATAACCACTTTTCCGCGATAGAAATAACATAGCAAAAAAAAAAAAAACATACCCCTCCCCGTTTCCATAAGCTAAGTGGTACAATAAATTACTTACAATGTGTCTTGTATTTGTCATACACCGTTATCGGATGGTAACAATACATTTATGTCTTACTGCATGCAGTTACAGTAATATTTTTATTGTGTATGGAAAATAACTTTTAAAAGGTTTATATCTAAATTATTTAGTGAGTTTTATTTCACATTCTAAGTGAGCCGCAGGGCGTATTAAAACCTGAACACATTAGAAAGGAATATCCCACCCTAGTGTTGTCGGCAAAATAGAATACAAAGTTTTACAAATCTTTATAAAATGAATATTTTTTTTTACGGTATATAAGTCAGATAATGCATATATAAAGATTTTTCTTGTCGTAGAACACACCTCGGGGTGCCAGGATTGTTCAAAGAAAGACCTCACTCCGGTCGGTCTTTCATTTGATCAATCCTGACACCCCTCGGTGTGTTCTACGACAAGAAAAACCTTAAAATATGCATTATCTATACCCTAAAGAGCTTCCCCAGGTCTGTCGGCAAGATAAACCTATTTGTAATCATTGTCTAATCTTACTCTTTATTTCAGAATGAATGTCGTGATATACATTGCTATCCTGGTAGAGTGCTTGTCGATAGAGGATGTACTCCATCTTTTACAGACAACAACAAAACTTGGATACATTTTATATGGGACATTAAAAGCTAGTTTGTTAAATAATGTAACCGATTCGAAGCCTTTTTTGGATTCAGTCGGTGAATCTTTTAAAGAATATTTAAGAAAATTTTTGGAGCTATCGTACATTGATTTTGAAACTTCCATTATTCTATCCAATTTTTACTGTCCACACGATCAGCTGAACAAATTATACAAAGGACTTGATGTTTTCATATTGGTTTACCACAATTTTTTTATAACGGAATCTGTTTAACGTTCAAGAACAGAAGCAGAGCTTGTTGATTTGCTAGGCTCATCATTCAATGTTACCTATGATGAATTTGAACAGCCATTTGTTTTTGAGCATGATGCAAATGCGCTTCATTTACCTTCTTTAGTGACAAGATTGAAATCTACCGATACATGTTTCACTATTTATAACGACGAATTTCGTGCATACCCATACCCTGGACATTTATACGTTCATTCACACGTAAATCAACTTTTGGTTTGCGAACAAATCGATATTGAACGAAAATGAATTTAGTGTAAGCTTGACAGATTTTAAATTGACAATCATTTCACGAAATACTGACATTGAACAAGATGATTATATGCTGGTGTTACCTCGAAAAGTAAGACTATGCGTAAACCGTTTACAGACTTTGAATACACGAAAGGATTCTTACAATTCTACAGTTGTATGGAGTACAGTCGCATTGGTGTTCACTTGCATATCTCTTGTCTGTTTAGTTTTAACATTTTTGACTTATTGTTTTTTTTTCGAGTTTGAGAACCCTTCCGGGAAAAAATAATATGTGTTTAGTATTTGCAATGTTCTGTGGGCAGTTCGTTTTTCAGTTTGTAGAATTAGGTGCAAAATCTGATATCGGATGTAAAGTTATCGGTGTTTTAATACATTACTTTTGGTTGGTAATATTTGGTTGTCTCAATGTATGTTCTTTTCATATGTTCTACGTTTTTTCAAGCAAAAAAGGCATTCATATATCCGAAACTTTTAGACTGGCAGTTTATATATTATATTCTTATGGGATACCAGGAATAGTTGTAGTATTAAATATTATTATAACCAGAAGTCTGTCCAGAGTTACATTGATTGGATACGGAGGTCACGTTTGTTTTTTGAATGAACAAATCGCATTCTTTGTTACTTTCTTAATTCTAGTAAGTCTAGTTTGCTTTACCAATATTTTCTTTTTCATTGGGACTGCTTTAAAAATTGCACGACGACCAACATTGAAAAATGATTCACAAATGAGTTTAAATCAAATTCAATTTAGCGTGTACGTGAAATTATTTTCTATAACGGGAATATCTTGGATTTTTCAAATTATTGATTCTTTCATACCGTTTTCAGCCTTTTCAACAATAGTTTCTCTTTTGAACGCTTTACAGGGTGTGTTTATATTTATTTCGTATGTCTTTAATAGACGTGTATTAAATCTCTATAAGCAAACTAGAAAGTCTCTAAGCGAAAACAGTAATTCAGAAACAAGTAGACATACAACACCCATCGAACTGAGTAGAATGTAGGTATATAAAATAAACCGAAGTTTATTTAGATACATACTTGCCTCTTTATTGAGTTGACACTATATATATAACCCGAGGAAACAGTGAAGTTTAGGCATACAATATCCACCGAACTGAGTGAAATTTATAGAATACACCAATTATTTTTTAGATACATTAGCCTCTTTGTTGAGTGGAGATTAGACATATAATCCGTGGAAATAGTAAAGTGTAGGACTACATTATTCAACGATTTGAGTTGAATTTAGAAATACACCTGCATCTTCGTTAAGTGGAGATTAAATATACAACTTGAAAAATCAGTGAAGTATAGGATTACAATATCAACCAAACTAAGTGAATTTTACATACACAACATAATTAAACTGAGTGAAGTTTAGAGATACAACATCAATAAAACCAAATAACATTTGCATAAACAACATAAATTAAAGTAATTGACCCTTAGATACCAAACATCCTCCAAACTGAGTGGAGTTTAAGTAAACAACCCAAGTAGACAGTGAACTTAAGACCTGCAACATCAACTACTCTGATTTGAGTTTAGATAAAAATAACTTGCCTTATGAAAGTATAACAAACAATAATTCAGATGATTTTTTAGATTATGTAATAAGTATTGACGAAGTTATAAATGTATTGATTGAAGAAAAAAATGGCAAAGCGCCAGGTAATGATTTGATACCTATAGAATTGTATAGAAATGATATACTATACATGTTTTACATAATTTATTTCATAAGTGTTTCAAATTTAGTAAATATCGCATCCATGTGGAGTGAGGGGATAATATTACCTTTACATAAGTGTTCTACATCAGACACTAGGGATTATTTGTCATATCGGGGCATTACATTAGCGCCATGTAGTTATAATTTTTTTTGTAGTATTTTGAATAATAGACTTGTATCGTGGTTAGAAACTAAAAATGTTTTACGCGATGAGCAAAACGTTTTCGTTGTGTTAGAAATACTATTGATCATTTTAGTACGCTTTAAATCTATTATTGAAACCAGCACATTACGACAAATTACAATGTATCTATGTTTGCAGTGTTTGTAGATTTTAAAAAGGCATATGACACGGTTAATTATTTAAGGAATTTTTTTTTTAATGATCTTAACTTTTGTATAAGTAAACATTTTTCTGTGTTATTAAAGCTATGTATTCTCAAGTTGAATGTGCTATTAAATTTTATTGGCATATGTCTGAATGGTTTAGTGTAAATTCAGGCCTAAAACAAGGCTGTGTTTTGTCCCCGATTTTGTTCAATATTTTTATAAACAGCTTAGTTACAGTATTAAAGCATTTGATATTGGTATTGATATTGATGGTGAAAAAGTTCGCATTTTATTATATGCAGATGACATTTTACTGATTGCAGAAAATGAAAGTGACTTGCAACTTCTCTTAGGTGTTTTAAAAAATATGGTGTAAAAATAAGTTATTAAATGTTAATCACAAGAAAACTAAAATTGTACATTTTAGAAATCCGTCTGTACAGCAGACAACAACATCATTTTTATTTAATGATAATCATATATGTATTGTAAGCTATCAGTAACTGGGTTTACTATTAAATAAATGTTTAAACTATGATGTAATAGCTAAATCTGTAGCCAAGTCAGCTAACGTTAAGATTGATTATTGTAAAGAGTAATGCCCATAGAGTTTGACAGTACAGTACATTTATAATCTTTTTGATACCCTGGTCTGGCAAGTAATAAGTTTTGGTGCAGCCATTTGGATCACTAGAGATTTGCATGTACTAATGCTGTTCAGAAAGAACAGAACTATAAGGTATTTTAAGGGTGCTGATAAATATACCCCCCTCTCGATGCAATTCAAGGGGATATGGACTGGAAACCTCAACGTGTTAAGATGTGGACTTGTGTTTTTCGACAATGGGCTAGATGTAACATAATGTGCACAGATAGATTAAAATATAGAATATTTAAATGGTCTTACAGTAATGCTCTTAATAAGATAAGAAATTGGTATTTCAGGATTATGTCTAAGTTTAAAGAATGTTATATAGATTTGTACACTGATTTAAATAATGTATTGTATGAACAAAATATTACGCAGATAGAAAAAGTTTTTTTAAATTTATATAGAAAACTGGCAAAATAGGATATTGACACAAGATGTTGGTAAAACATTGCGGACTAAATTGTTTAAAAACAGTTATGGAATTGAATTATATGTATCTAAGAATTTATCGTATAAATATTGAAAAGCTTTTGCTAAATTTAGATGCGGAGTAGCTCTGTTGAGAATTGAAACAGATCGGTATGAACATATAAATGTAGACGAATGATAACACAGAAGACGAAAAACATGTAATATCATCATACTCTGAAGCAATGAAGTATAATGTAGATTTTAATGATTTGTCTGCTGATGATAAATTATGTATTTACTTAAAAACATTAATTGATATGATATGGTTGCCAAAACCTATTTTGCTATTTTAAGAAGAAGAAATACCTTTTTTATATTCTTAAAATTAAATTATTTCTTTTTATATTCTTAAAATGAAATTATTTTAATAATCGTATGTATTTAAACCAGTTTTATATAGAAAAAGTTTTAGAGTCTCTCATAATTCTTGATATAATGGTACTTGTATTTTATATTTGTGTATTGTCTGTTTTTTATTGTGTATATACTCTGTATGTATTGTATATTTATGTATTGCAAGCAGTGAGATTAAACTAAAATATTGAATCTAAATCTACACAATATTAATCAAAATGGCTGGAGTTTAGACAAACAACCTTAACCAAACTGAGTGAATACTAAATATACAACATCAACCAAACTTTATCGGGATTAGATATACAACATCAACCAATCTTTATCGAGATTAGATATACAACATCCTACAAACTGTATCGATATTATATATAGAAAATCAACCAAACTGTATCGAGATTATATATAGAACATCCACCAAACTGTATTGAGATTAGATATACAACATCAACCAAACTGTATCGAGATTATATATAGAACATCCACCAAACTGTATCGATATCATATATAGAAAATCAACCAAACTGTATCGATATTATATATAGAACATCCACCAAACTGTATCGATATTATATATAGAAAATCAACCAAACTGTATCGAGATTATATATAGAACATCCACCAAACTGTATCGAGATTAGATATACAACATCAACCAAACTGTATCGAGATTATATATAGAACATCAACCAAACTGTATCGATATTATATATAGAAAATCCACCAAACTGTATCGATATTATATATAGAACATCCACTAAACTGTATCGATATTATATATAGAACATCCACCAAACTGTATCGATATTATATATAGAACATCAACCAAACTGTATCGATATTATATATAGAACATCCACCAAACTGTATCGATAATATATATAGAAAATCCACCTAGCTGAGAAAAGATACACAACATCAATCAAACGTAGTGAAGTTTCAACATAAAACATTGATAACTGAATGAAATTTCTTTCTACAATATCCACCGAATTTAGAAGAATTATTTTGATATACAAAATTATTTAATTATTGCATGAATGTAATTATGAAAAAAATTAAGAATTTTTTTCTTGTTTAAATATTTTTTTAAAATCAATAAGCTTTTAATATGTATTGATGATTTTTTTAATAAATATCTTGTTATTTGTTTCTTATCATTTAGCTTTAAAAAAAAAATTTGCATCGTGCATAGCGCAAACATACATCTGTTATTTTATATTGTGTTTTGAATATATATTCTTGAGTTGCTATGTATCTATCACTTACTTTTATTCATAATATTATGCTATTATATGCAGATATTCAATTGAAACTTTGATCTCAAGCCAATGCAATCAGATATGAATTCTCAGAATATACAAAAAGAATCTTACTTTTCTAGATTTTTCAGCTGAATTTTATCGTGTAGATGTTAAATTACCATTTCCATACTATCAAAATAAAAAACAAAAATTTCAATAAAAAAGAGTAAAAGAGGGACGAAGAATAGAAAAAACCAAGTCAAATTCATAAATCTAAAACAAACTGACAACGCTATGGCTACAAGTGAAAAAGACAAACAGACAAAACCTTTGAATAGACTTATTAAGAAGGGATATAATTACGATACTGTTTTCAAGTCATTAAAGATTGCATATTTTGGCGTTTAAATTTGAGTCACTGATAAGGTCTTTGCGTCGGAACTAAACACATTTATTCTAAAAACAGTTGTTGGCATGACACGGGTTATGTTCTTCTCATATATGTTCTGATGGTATGATACTAAGCCCCTAACTGGAAGGATTGTGCCTGATGTTCATATGATGAAATCATAATCTTTCAGTCAGTTTAATTGCAGTCTGGAGCTGGCATGTCAGTTAACTGCTAGTAGTCTGTTGTTATTTATGTATTATTGTCATTTTGTTTATTTTCTTTGGTTACATCTTCTGACATCAGACTCGGACTTCTCTTGAACTGAATTTTAATGTGCGTATTGTTATGCGTTTACTTTTCTACATTGGTTAGAGGTATAGGGGGAGGGTTGAGATCTCACAAACATGTTTAACCCCGCCGCATTTTTGCGCCTGTCCCAAGTCAGGAGCCTCTGGCCTTTGTTAGTCTTGTATTATTTTAATTTTAGTTTCTTGTGTACAATTTGGAAATTAGTATGGCGTTCATTATCACTGAACTAGTATATATTTGTTAAAGGGGCCAGCTGAAGGACGCCTCCGGGTGCGGGAATATCTCGCTACATTGAAGACCTGTTGGTGACCTTCTGCTGTTGTTTTTTTATTTGGTCGGGTTGTTGTCTCTTTAACACATTCCCCATTTCCATTCTCAATTTTATTTTAAACAATAGTACACATGACACAACATAGAAAACTAAAGAATAAACAACACGAATCCCATCAAAAACTAGGGGTGATCTCAGGTGCTTCGGAATAGTAAGCAGATCCTGCTTCACATGTGACACCCGTCGTGTTGCTGATGTGATAACTAATCCGGTAAATAGTATAATTCGGTAGGTCACATTCATGAAAGGGAAGGGGATGATAGTTACGACGTAAGGAACATATCCGATATTATTTGTGAAACGGTTATTCCATAACGGTCAACCAACTCGTGATGGCGTTCCGTAAAATTTACGAAGGGATGATTTCAACTTCACCATTTTGAACTCTTGGTTTAACTGCTTCCGTGTGAGCAGCAACCCTCTATCAAGAAAATCATGATAGGAAATGCAAGCACGGGAATATCGTATCAATTTGGAGACATACACCCCGTATGCAGGTGCTGCTGAATGTTGCTACTTAGAAATGGAAAGTTCACAATTGGAAAGCTGAAATCATCTCTTTTTGTCGTAAAGTCATGTTTTCAACCGACCCTCATTGTAAATTTCTAGATGTAAGTCAAGATATGAAGCCGACTTAACTGTATCTGTAGTATCCTTTATCTCTAGTTCGATGGGATAGATGCGATCAACATAGTCACCAAAGTTTGAATTATTTAGTGAAGGATCATCATTTATATAACAGAAAGTAGAGCTAACGGATATTGCTTACTACTTATCTTTCCTCCTAAGTAGTTCCTGCATGAAGTCAGCCTCATAATAATAAAGAAACAAGTCGGCAAGTAGAGTGGCACAATTTGTTCCCATTGGAAAGATGACAGTCTGTTGAAAAACACGTCTTCCGAATGTTACAAATATGTTGTCAATCAAGAAATCAAGCATCTTGATAATATCAGTTTCAGATTTTTTTCTTGTTTGAATCAGAGTGATCCTTTACAAAGTAAGATTTATCCCTCTCTAAGACAAGATACTTGTATCTGCGTTGGCCATTCTTTTTTATGAAGCAAAGCAATACCTACTCTTTCAATTTTTCTTTTAGATTGGAATGTGGAATACTTTGCAAAGAGAAGAAATGTCAAATGTTTTAATACTGTTACAAGATGAAAGAGAGTTAGATTGTATGTACTCTAAAAGATATTTTGAATTTTTGAGTAGCCATATCTGATTCACGCCACCTCTAGAATAGGCAGTTTCACAATAACTTTGAATCCCGTCTTTGATTGCTGATAAAATAGATGTTAATAATTTAGAAAGAGGTTTCGTAGAGCACTTGGATAACCTATCAATACACCTTGTTTGTAAGGACACTTATGTAGTTTAGGTTTCCAATACAGTGATGGAAGATCCAGTTCTTCATCTTTGGTTAAAATTCCAACGGAACATAGGACAGACCTATGATTATCCGGGATTTCCTTTTTGGTAAGTGTCGTGAGGGTATATGTTGAGTTTCCAAGTGAATTGTCAATACCTAATTCGTTTATCAAGCAGTTAATGTAATGACTTTTACACACAAAAACGATGTTATTTTGTGCTTTATCTGCGGGGACAACAACATATTTGTCATGGAGGTCGGATAGGTGTTTTGCAACATTTGGGTCTTTAAAGATTGACGTAACATGGGCATTGATGGACCCATTCAGTTTCTTAATTCTGATTTGTATCCCCGACCTCACTGCCTTAATACATTCGGAAAGAGTGTCTACGTCTTCCTTCTCGCGCTTAGCCCATTGCCTGGCATAATCCTCGACTAAATCTATCAACACTTTACAGTTGTTTTTCACATTTCGTAGAGAAGTGTTATTAACAATGTTGAGGTCACCGGTAATAACGTGGCCAGCAGGATTATATGTGAATTGGGAACTAGCACAAGTGCAATCAGGAGGTTTAGACTTGAAGTCGTCAATATCGAGATCCTGCAAAACGTGTTTGTAATTGAAAATAATAGATTTGGTATAGGTATAAGAAATTATTGGTACAGACTGGTCTTTGAAATAAGGAGGTATTTTCGATTGAACTAATATATGATTAAGAGTATTGCCTAAGTTGACGTCATCGAGACCTTTGTTGGCAAAGGAAAGATTAAGGAAACTTCTTTTCTCTTTTTCATCTTTTCCAATGCGGGCTGGCTTAAAAATTCTGTGACTTGCAATATCCGAAATTATAGCTTTAAGTTTGTATTGGTTTGAATGAGGGTTTGTAACAGTGGATTCCAAACATACATTGAACAGAGAATGAAGTTTTGAAAGGAGTAATGAATAAAGTTTCATGCGAATGTGATGAATACCTAACGGCTTTTGTATAAATGACAGCAAGCATGATGAAGAGAAGGTTTTCACTTTTATGCAAATAAGTGTTAAGCACTGATGAGATATTACTCGAAAAAAGTAATTTCCTACACAATTTACATCTACTAACTTGGTAACAAAAAATCAGATGATGATAATTGTTATATTCGTGAAGTCAACGCCAAATATTGCTCCCATAGCTGTGCACAGGAAAAAGGCACTGTCAAGACTTTCGGAAGTCACATACGTGGGTGCACCAACAAACAGATGTTAAAGTAAATGTGCAATACTTGTAAATATCATTTTGACAAATTGCAGCACTTTATACTACAATAAGGAAACATTGTATGATTGCTAATTAGACAACTTATCGGTAGATACCAAACGACGTAGATGTTGGTAACTAAAGGTAACATAGTCAAACAAAATCTAGCTCCCACCATCTGCAAACGCAATAAGTAAGTAGGGACTGACTTCAGTCAGACTAAAGGTACCTGTTAGTACTTAAACAATGAGTAATTCCAGTACTAACTGTCTATTCTATATTAAAAAAAACGAGAAACGATATACACATATGAACCACACAAAAGAACGAAAATAACCGAACACACGAATCCTAACTTAGGTCAGTTGTACAAAAATGCAGCAGGTTTTAATATTTTAACAAGCGCAAAACTTCACACCAACCTGAGACAGTAGTGTAACATTACAAAATGAAACATATATCAATCAAAAATGCTTTACCAAAAAGATGTTTGAACAAAAAACAGAAATGAACATGAATATTTTAGAAAGATATAAAAGGTTAACATAAATTATGTTGAAGGAGATTTATTCAGTAACATTACAAAAACTGTAACATTTTTTATAATTTCAACTGAGTGCACCGAAAATACTTGAGAAGGAATTCCCCTCGCCTTACGGCTCGCGAAATTTAATATTCTCTCGACTGGTATTTTTCGCTAATACCCTTCCTTATCATGATATATCTGTTCAAAATGTCAGAGATTTACACATAAGTATGAATGTTTAACTCCCGGGAGGGGCTTTCAATGAAGATATTTGTGTTGAAGTTTTGGAAAGCAACAACATTCTAAGAGGAAACCGATTAGTCAAGTATTATTTTGGTATTCGATACTCAATATTACCGAGCGATACACGAGTACTCGAATACTCGTTGACATCACTATCAAAAAGCATTCAGTTTCCATTGACATCACTGTTTAAAAATGTTTACTATTTTTTTTCTGAATTTCAGATAATAAGAATATAACAGACAGTGTGCATTTCCGAGAAGTAATATTTTTTGTTAAAGAAAGTATAGAAATTCAAAAAGAATCTGTGCTTCAGTTTTAAGCCATCGATGTCAACCTTGAGTCGATTTTAGAGAGTGGAGCAACATATGTAAAAGATACAAACCCTGTTATTATAGAAACGAAAAATCAAGAATATAATAAAACTAAAAACTTCACAATTTGAACAAAACACATATAATGGTACAGTATTTTGAATTCAATGCGGCCCCTTTGTTTCGTCAAATATATTCAATGTTCACTATGACGCCATATTGTGACTGTAGCGACTGTGCTATTTTCATAAGATGTTGCATAGAGAAGTTTTTTCAAATATCCACTTCATGCACTGATCCACAGTACTCTAACGATAGGTTAGAAGTTTTTTATACATGCACTAAATCAACGAATGATCTTACTGAAAAGTTGAATAGAATTACCGACATTGCTCAAGGAGAAATACGCATATTCAGAATTGTACGAAAGGCATACGATAAGAGATAAGTCCTATGCAAAGTATAAACCACCCTTCAAAAATCCTATCTTAATTGATTCCTCCTTTATCAAATATGCTTGCATAAGAACATTAAATCCTGACAAGCACTGAACAAAACATACTATCTACTTACGCGCGCCATGAACTGAATTTTGTTAAATTCGCATATTATATTGTAACTAGGAGTGCCTGGTTGAAATAAAACATTCATTAAGATACTTTATAAAAATAATTAAATATCGTTATGTTATGTTACATGGGAGGATAGGCTTATATCATTAATACCCCTGTCCCACTAGGCCACGATCGCACTACGATCTGTGAAAAAAATGCAAATTTTGACGAGCGTAGTGCGATCGTGTAGATCGCAGTGAGGTCGTAATACGGGCGTGGTAAGGTCTTGGAGATCGTGATGAGCGTGGTCAACTTTGAACATGTTCAAAACAAGCGTGGTGCGGTCGTGGTGAAATCAGGTTGTAGTAGAAGCGTAGTGAGAGCGCAGTAAGGTCGTGGTAAGATCGCAAAGATTGCTGTACCATCGTAGCGAGAGCGTGATTCTATTCGAGGAGACTACGCTACGATATCACAGCGATGTTATCACGACCCCTCTACGATCATCACGTTCTCACCGCGACCCAACTACGTTCCCACTACGACCATACCACGTTTACACTACGCTATTCAATACCATAATACGATTCTAGCACGCTCATGCCGTCTTCATCACGCTATTATTACGACTTGTCTACGTTCGTACTACGACTATTTCGAGTTCTTGTCATGCTCATTGTTTTTTGTCACATAAATGTATAAAAGCTCTCCATTTTTTGTTTGAAACATCAATTTCAATTGAACAATGGAAACATAAGACCTTGTACATGAAGTATTGCTTCTTCAATAAATAACTCAGATAATCTTAACGACCAAGCCATGATCCATTCTACCATTTTTGCTCTTCCTCTAAGGTCAGATCTGTGTGCAATTTGGATCTTTTGTCCCTTTTCTCCAACTGATCGGCCATGCCTGACACATCTGTGTCATTCCCACTTTCGTCCATTGAAGCATCTTCATTTGTTTTTGATGGACCAGCAACATCACTAGGTTGTAATGTAGTTTTGTTTGGTTGGTTCGACACCTCTACGGGACCAGGATTAGTATCAGAGGCCCCTCTACCTCTACCTGTACCTTTACCCCATCCGCCACGCCCTCGAGTTCTGGTGGATCTTGGTGGCATGTCTGTGTTGTTTCCGTATAAATGAGAAATAGAAGGAATGAAACAGTATTTATATGGAGTTCGGTGCTGACATTATTGTTGAGAGCGTAGTAAGATCGCGATATGAGCGTGGTATGGCCGTAGTAAGGTCGTGTGACGAGCGTGCTATAATCGCAGTAGAAGCGTGGTAAGATCGTGTTGCAATCGCATAAATCGTGGTATGGTCATAGTGAGAACGTGAAGAGCGTAGAAAGGTCTTGATAAGCGTAGTGAGGTCGCAGAATAAGCGTGGTGAGAACGTGGTATAATCGTAGCGGGATCGTTGTAGAGGCGTAATGAGGGCGTAGTAGCATCGTGAAAGCAACGAAAGCGCTCATACTGCGACTCCACCACGATCTGATTTTATTTTAGATCGAGTTCAGCGTAGTGCGATCGCGGTCTAGTGGGACTGGGGCTTTACACATTAGTATTTTCACCGTTCGGTATCACTTCAAAATCTACAGATGACAACATAAAGTACGTCCATTGTGTCGAAGGATATTGGGTCACCCTGTCCATTCGTGCATGTGTCGTTGCATTTCACCTGGAAATGACAAAAGACGGAAATCCGGCATTTGGTTTCAGGCTTCTAAAAGAGAGACGAAAGATATCCAAGGGACAGTCAAACTCATAGATTGAAAAAAAAAACTGACAACGCCATGGCTGAAAATAAAAACAGAAACAGACAAATAATAGAACAGAAGACAACACATAGAACTCGTGATTGCGTCCGTAAAATTTATGAAAGGTTGATTTCAACTTCACCATTCGGGACTCTTGGTTTAACAGCTTCATTGTGAGCAGCAATACTCCATCAATGAAATCATAATAGGATATACAAGCCGGGAATATCGTATCAATTGTGAGCTATATATTTCGTATGCAGGCGCTGCTTGAATTTTGCTACTTTGAAATGGAAAGTTAACAATTGAGAAGCTAAAATCTAAAGTATACTAAACTGTGTGGTGAGTTTTCACACTAAACCCTTATCAACGTTCAGTTAACTAAATACTTAGACATAATGAGCATAGAGACGATTTTCGTGTTATTGTAATTGTATTTATTAGGGCTTTCCACCTTTTCTGGTGGAAAGACCTATTGATTTTGTTCGGATTATTATTTTTTTTCTTCCGCCAACTTTTTTTTTCTTCGCTGTTTTTTTTTGCTTCGCAAGATGTCGCTTAGGTAAATGAAATATGATATCGAACAGTTTATGCGCTTTTGAAACTGACACCGCGAAACCGAATACTTTCCCATATAAGAGTTATCTCCCCGAACACTGTTTTTCTTGTTATCGCTTAATCTTCACAACCGTATAAGAAACTGACAAAAAAATTTTTCCAAATGGTGCGTTACATCCTCAGGATGTTCTGTTTTATTTTGACCGAAGCCGTAAAGAGATTCCATATGAGAGTTATTTACCCTTTTGTTTTTGAAATTTTGAAATTTATTTTAAACTGGAAAACCATAAGTGATAGAGACCTAGGGTCTTTAGATATTAGATCCTTGGTCCAAAAAAAATGAAAATTAGGTCAAGGTCAAAGGTCAATGTCGCATTTAAGCTTTTTATTGGTCTTTGATTTCCCTATAACTTTGGAATTATTATAGATACAGAAAATTTACATAGTAAAAAATGTTTGGTACCTCAAGGGGCAACTTTGTTACTTTTCGACTGTATTGGTTTAACCATTGTGTAAGGGATATAATCCCCATTGATGGTTTATATAAAGCCATTATTAGGCAAAACTCTTAAACAAAATGACCTTGACCCATATGGTCTTTTGCAATGACATTGTGAAGCAATTACCTTGACAAAGGTCACAAGGTCAAAGGTCAAGGTCATATACATATGTGATTTTGGGCACTACTTTAAGAGTTTTATGTGTGTTTGCCAACCAATCAATCAATCAATCAATCAATCAATCAATCAATCAATCAATCAATCAATCAATCAATCAATCAATCAATCAATCAATCAACCAACCAACCAACCAACCAACTAATCAATTAATATGTATGACTGTTTGTTTATGACAGTATATTGGAGGAACAAACTCTCAATTATTCAAGAAAAATTGAAATTTAATATTGTTCTTACGTCTCTTCTGAAAAAAAAAAATACATATGTACTCTGAAACTACAAGTCCAATCGACCTCAAAATTTGCAGTCAGCAGGGCATACATGTACTTAAAGTTTATAAAACAATTTGGTGCAGCTACCTCTCAAGAATTTTCCTAGAGAAAAGAAATGGCAATGCCGTAAAAATCGCTTGCTAGGTCCGTAAATCTCAGTGAAATTCTACAACAAAAAGTCCGCTCCTAAATTGAAATACCAATCTGTGTTACAAACAGGTGATGAAAAATGTACATTATCAGAAAATAATCCTTAAATGTGTTTTAAAGTTACAGCGGATCAATTAAATCCACACATGCACTGCCCGTGAACTGTGATCAAAATGTCAATTTCCTACAATAACAAAAGAAATTACATTGTGTGCATTCCGTCTCTATATACACGTTGTCTGTTCAATGTCCCCACTTAAAAAGAAATAAAAAGAGTAAGTTTTCGTTATTATAAACCCGTGTCACGTGATGTCTCCTCAATCTTGCGCGCGCTGTACCTAAAATAAAAGAAATACTTTCCAAACTAAACATGAAACTTCTCCGGTAACACAATACTATAGACCACTGACAGAAACAAACAAACAAACAAACAAACAAACAAACAACCCCCCCCCCCCAATCAATCTATGTTTCAAAGGGGGGAAAGACCGTTTACAATTGCTTTTTAAAAGCAATTGATTTATATTTATGTTTGTCATTCGTACATCACAAATGAGGAGATCACAAAGGAGCTCCATAAACTATCAGTATTTTAAGCTGAATATGTTCCTTTATTTGTGCTCTTTAGACTTACAGCTGCAATTTTAAATTTAAAACTTTTAATTTCACCTAAATAATACTTCCTTATGCTTATTTTTGGCTTATAAAAGTGGAAAACATGGAACTAACATTTTTTTCGAACAATTCTTATATGTAGAGTTCTTTTAAGATAGCACGTACTTCATACATCCATTTTTCCGAAGAGAACACACTTAACATGTTTGAATGATCTATTCTTATATCCATAGTTAAAAAAGAGAAGTACTATTTTTTTTCTTTTCTCACTATCTTCGAAAAATATTATACTATATACTAGTATATAATTTTGAACTCGATGACATATATTTCAATCATTCATGACAATGTTTGGCATTGCTATATATTTTAAAGCACACAGTTAGAGTCAATTACAAGAGAAAACATTAAATATTTGTAGATTGCAAAAAATTATTAGAGCAGAAGACAATGCCTTCCTAAGTTGTCATCAAGTTTAGTGTATATGTTCAAAAGTAGGCTTTTAAGTAAAAACCAATTAGTTTTCCAATTGCAATACATTTATGGTGTTTGATACTGCACTAATGTTATTTATTCGCTAATGTGTTTAAGAATAAATAATATAATGCAACTACATTTTATCAGTTTAATTTTTTATTAGTGAAATCAATTATATTATGGAATGATAGTTATTCAGTCCGATTAGTTTATTGAAGATATTAATTATTCAATCAATCTTAAATGTATCATCATAAATGTTATATAGTTGTGCATTTATACACGTAAAATGTTCTAATTGCACTAAAAAGAGGTATAGCTAGTCAGAATTTATTGATTATTTTAATTTAAAATCAAAGTATTACTATAATGTCCTATCTCATTTATCACTGTTCTATATAAAACTTCACGTGACGAACAGCTTCCTTCAAAATTACGTACGGCTTCCGGTTTTTTAAAGTCGTATAAATTCATTATATCGTCATGTTATCTCCACAACACTTGATATTTGTGTTGTTCTATATATCACACAGACAATTACTAATTATCTCTATCAACAGTGCTTTCGATCAAAAATATTTGGGAAATATAAAATCTTATCAATACTGCCGTCTGCCATATAAGTCCAGTAGATAGGTGCAATATTTGAAAGAATTGTGCACTTCATGTTAGAAGCACCAAATTTTGCTCACACATACTTCTATCTATACTCTTCAATTTTAGATATGGAGGCAAGCTGGAAATATAGTTAACTCCCGGTAAAATCCAAGATGGCGGATGTATGTTGAAATCTCAACTTTTTGAATTCTCTTTATTTTTTTTTTAATTTAAACTTCAAGAATTAATGTTTGAATTTGATCGGAATCGCATCAGATGGTTTTCAGAGTTGTTGATGAAGTTTTAGCAGCATTTTGGTGACGTTTTGTCCACTTCCGGTCAAAATTTCGTGTAAAAATTCAAAAGAAATGTCGACTTTTCATTTGCCAAAAGTGAGAAAAAAGATGTAATAGAATCATGTATTTAAAATTCATTTATGGTGAATATTATCGTTTCGTTATTATTTTTGAATGTAGATATATATACACATTATAAATCATGAGTGTAAAAAACAATTCAAAGATGATCTGTTAAAGATTGAAATCATTGAGACATTGCTCTTTGGTCGGGTTGTCGTCTCTTTGACATATTCTCCAATTCCATTTTCAATTTTAAATGTATAATGTGTCAGTATGAATTGCTGCAATGCCCTTCATCGTCAAAGTGTATTAATATTGGTGCTGGATATGTAACTATTGAGGACAATCTCGTAAAATATAAGGAACTTCCATGTTTACCGTCTAAGACCAATCTGAATACACAATATATGGCACAGTGTACAAAAACAATGCCACATGGTATAAGACCAGAACTAAAGAGCGCTAAAAAAAATACACACAACAAATAGATGTAAAAAAATCAGATCTTGATTTGTTAAATTATTGATTGATTACTTCTTTGTTATTTAAATACTTTAGTATCTATTTAAGGTATAATTCTCATAAAAAATAAATATTGATATTTTCCTCTGAAATTTCCTCAAAAGTAGACTATCTGGATGATATAACATTTGTGTTTCAATTTCAGTTTTTAGAACTGATCCGAATTGACAACATGTTTACAAATTATGTTCTCTTATCTGATAAAAAAAAAACATTTATAAATCACAAAACAAATCAGTGTTATGACATGACTAAGTAGATTATATTCAATTTTTTCAATTTTATATCCAAGTACAAGATTTTTAAGACAGAAGACATGTTGATCTATATCTAAATACATAAATATGTGATAAAGTATTGACCAATAATTTTTACTCATTTGCATTCAAAGAAAAAATGAATATAGTTATCATATTTGGATTAAGTCACACAATTTAGATTATCAGATATTTTCCAACGGTTTGAATTATGATTATTTGCTTAATGGTATGCAGTAGTTTTCATCTAAACATTTTCATTTTATTATCATTTAAAAAATGTAATGTAAAAGTAAGGTATGAGATAAGTAACCTCATCAAAAATGAAATGATTTTTCCATACATAGAATTCTACTGGGAGCTCTTTATTAGATTTAATTAAAATATTATATGTTTCTTTGAATGAAATTTGTCCGGATTGTAATAAAATCAATGGCAATTCATCTTTATATTTTGTTGAATATGAATTTTAGTATTTGTTGTGTTTTACTCTTAAATTTTTCTCTCCAAGATTTGGGTATAGCTTTACGTAAAATACATGTTTCTGCTATCCAATTGTGTTTCTTTTTCAGTTTATTTAAGATTTTTTAAGAAATTCCTCCTTTATAATCGATTATGTCATTAATAAAAAAATTCTACCCAATTAAAATACAAACTTTTGCCTTGATTCTTAATAAGTAGATTTCCCCATATAACTTGTTTCCTGATATCTCTATAGTTTTCAGATTTTATGTCTCCCGCCACCATTTTTAATCCAGCATTTTAAGATTCTAGGTAAAAATTAGGCAGGTTTTTCATGTTTTCTAATGATTTATGAGTACCCAGATTCATTTTAAATATAAGGTCTTTACCGCCAAACTCACTGAAATAGTAAGTTGGAATAGTTTTCCAGCTTGCCCAAGTTTCATCTGAAGTCTTCTTATCAGAGCCAAAATAAATATCGAGACTTTTTACATTATATTTCCAATTAATATTTTCAAATTTGTCCTTGCAATGTTTAAGTTTACCTAGCCATATACCTTCTGTTTTGTTTCTATTGACTTTGAGACCAGAGAGAGATCCAAAGGTTTCAATTATATTAAGTGCATGTTTTATTTCATTTTAAGATTAAAAAAGAGTTGTGTCATCTGATATTCAAATTATTGAAATTTTTAGACTATGAGTTTTCTTATTAATTTTGATTTGTATTCCTTTGATATCATTAGAGTCTCTTATTCTGCAAGCAAGTAATTCAACTGATAAAACAAACAATAAAGCGCTTAAAGGACACCCTTGTCGAATTCCGCGGTCAATGTTAAAGGTTTCTGAAATCCAACCTATATTTAATATACATTATTTTATGTCATGATATAATGTTTTAACCAACTTCTGAAATGATTCATTAAACCCAAATTTCTTTAATGATTCCAACATAAAATCCCATTCCAGTGAATTAAATGCTTTAGAAAAGTCAATAAATAATATAGCTCCTTCAATATCAAAATTTTCAGAATAATCTATAAGGTCTTGAATTTGGGGACGCACATTTAATCCTATATACCAATTTTTTATGTATCCATTTTGATCTCTATGGATCATTAATGGTAGGATTTTTTAAATTAATTTAATTAATGATATAATCCCAATCTTTTGGGTATTAGATAAAGATTCTTTATCATAACAAGTCTTAGAGACTTTTTAAACTATGTTCTTTAGTTTTGGCCAAAATTGTCTGTAAAACTCAACGATCAAACCATCTTTCCCAGGTGTTTTATTTAGTTTCATTTCAAAAATGGAGGAGGTTAATTCTTCTAGTGTTCATTTACCATCTACCTGTTTACTTTCAGAAGATGTTAATGAATTATTTATGTTTGTACCCTCAATATATGACTTTAAGAATTCAGGGTAAGAGCTTTTGCAGAGGACTTTTTAATACTCTTTAGCAAGTATTATAAAATAAGGAATATATCTCCCTCATGCATAGCTCTGATTCCTTTCGCGGATTTGGCTATACTTTTTGGACCTTTTGGATTAAAGCTCTTCATCTTTGATAAAAGCTTTGGATTTCAAATATTTTGACCACTAGCATCACTGAAGAGACATGTATTGTCAAAATGGGCATTTGTTGCAGGAAAATTGGTACCGTTAATGTTATAACTCATATTAAGAATTTCACAATATTGTTGTTGAAACCATGTACATTGATATAGTCTAAAGCGTTTTTCTTTCCTTGCTAGCCCTTGACAATTTAATGAACAAATATGAATATTGTAATGTCCATAGTAGTCAGTTGTATTTATCATTATAAGAAACAATTCTAACAATCCATAAATGCCTACACAAGTTTCGCTTAACGAGCTTCATCGTGACCCAGATATACACCAGGTTATTTATAGATCTATATATATAGCATTGTGAAAGTTTAAATCTATTTTAAGTTTCATTACTTACTTTCCGAAAAAAAACTCTCTGAATAGGTAATTGAAATGTACCAGATTTAATAAGTTTTGTAGTGTAATTATTTTGATGTTAAAATTGACACTTACGGTATTTATATAAAATATGATACCTTCCACCTCGTAACAAACATTCTTTTTTTTTCTGATTCAACTTCAAAGGTTGATGTGTTGACCTTGTATAAACTAACAACTATAGCTAGCTACATGAACTATTTTTAAAATCAACATGATATGGAATGTAAACAACTAAATAATTCTAGGAGTATTTATATTTGCAAGATCATATACAGGATTTACGTTGGGTGCGTGAAATTATTTTCTGTAACTGCAAACTCGTGGATTTCTCAAATTATCGATTCGTATATACCCTTTTTCAGCCTTTTTAACAGTTGATTCTCTTTGAAACGCTAATTATAGGCTGTGATTAAATACAAAATTTATTCCTGGTATCTATGACGAGTTTATTTATATATTTTTCGTATTGAATCTCTATAAGCAAACAAGAATGTCTCTAAGAGAAAACAGCTATGCAAAAACAAGCAGACGTACAACATCCACCAAACTGAGTTGAATTTAGAAATACAACATGCACCGAACTGAGTGGAATTTAGATATACAACATACAACGAAATAAGTTTAGAAATATACCAAACTGATATAGTTGAGTGGAAGTTATATTAATCCCCAAATATGAAGTATAGGCCTACACTATTGACCAAACTGAGTGGAGCTTCAGTTGTATACAAAACATAAACCAAACTGACCTAAGTTAAGAGATACACCATCAATCAAACTGAATGACGTGTAGACACATAACATATATAAAACTGAGTGAAGCTTGTATACACAACATCCTCTAAACTGAGTTTTAATAAACAAAACCAAGCAACAAATAATGTAAGGCCTGCAACACAAACCACAATGATTGGCGTTAAGATATACAATATTATTCAAACTGATAAGAGCGTAGATACACAATATTGATCAAACTGATTGGATTTTAGATACACAACCTTAATGAAGCTGAGTGAAGTTAAAATATACAACATCAACAATACGTTATCGAGATCAGATAAACAACCTTCACCGAACTAAGAGGATTTAGGTACACAACACCATTCAAACTTAGTGAAGTTTCAACATAAAAAGATAAATAAAAGAGGTACGAAAGATACCAGAGGGACAGTCAAACTCACAAATCTAAAATAAACTGACAACGCCATGGATAAAAATGACAAACAGACAAACAATAGTACACATGACATAACATAGAAAACCCGAACTCCACCAAAACTAGGGGAATCTGAGGTGCTCCGGAAGGGTAAGCAGATCTTGCCCCACATGTGGCACCCGTCATGTTGCTTATAAAAATATATGAAGTTTCGATTTATAATATCCACCGAATTTCGAAGAATTATTTCAATATGCAAAATTAATAAAACATTGCATAATTGAAATTATGAAAAAAATGAGAAAAATATTTTTCTTGTCTGTGATGTTTATTTTTGATTTATAAGCTTTAAATAAAGATTAATCATATTTTTTAATAAATGACTTGTAACCGATTTTAACTTTATGTTTGCAGCGAAAATAACGCAAACATCCATCTGTGATTTTTCTTTTTGTTTTTAATACACATTCTTCAGATTGCTTTCTCACTATATTTCCAAAGAACTAACAAAAATAGGGAAGTCTTACAACAAAGATTATTGTTATTGTAGGGGTTACGGTTAGGGATTTAGCCATATTCAGGGTATAGATAATGGTTATTGTCAAGATCAGCGTACAACTATGTAAACAGAAGGTACAGCCGATCTTAAAAGAGAAAGTACAACTGTTACATAACGGAAAGTTCAGTTGAACCTAAATACAGGTGGTATTGAGGAAAAAACACCTTTACGGTTTATTGATGCATTTATATGAATATATGGATTATTCTATAAATTAAAACACACCTGTTATCACGACAGGTACATGATGTTTATTGCGAAGGTGGAGAATAAGAGTTGATAAATAATAATTAAAGTGAAATTTGAATGAAATCGCCTACTTTAAACTGAGTTCTGAAAAAAGTAATTAATTTACTATTCTGTTATGTATCACAATAGACTCTTGGTTATCGTAAGCAGATAGTTTGTACTTTTGCTTTTATCAACCAAGGTGAATATACTGCTCCAACCAGAACGAAAACACTTACATCAATCTAGACATATTCACCATAAGCTAATATCGAAACCGAATCCAAAAGTAGCAGTGAAGTAAATGATAAATGTTTATAATGTTTAATCAACTCAACCCTTTTACTGCATTATATTGTTTGAAAATTGAATACATTAGATGGAGTATTACTTCAAGTCAACAATGTACATTAATTTATTGAAAGAGCAAAGTTAAATTCAACGAGAGCAAATAATAAAACAACTGTCCATCAAAGTAACAATTTGTAAAAATAAACCATTATAAGCCAAAATGTGGCATTCAACATAGACACGGGCATAGCGAATGAGTTGTGAAATATACACACGGTAAGATGGGGCCAAAGGAACATCACCATTCAAAAAAGGAAATTAACTAAAGGTAACGAAAATTCGTCCCTTTTGTCGTTAATTTTAGTGTGGAGTTCAAATTACCATTAAAGTTTGACTCATTAAAAGTATGTTCCTTGTGATAAATGTCGGCAGTGTACTAAGGAAATTTTGATTATTCAATGCAAAAATATCATAAAGATAATGATAAGCGTTGTTGAATCGATCAATTAAATGAAATGTAGACGATTCTTTACTGAGTTTGGTCATAAACTGTGATACATAATAGTACA
This sequence comes from Mytilus trossulus, assembly GCF_036588685.1. Taxonomy (NCBI): domain Eukaryota; kingdom Metazoa; phylum Mollusca; class Bivalvia; order Mytilida; family Mytilidae; genus Mytilus; species Mytilus trossulus. The sequence goes on from NC_086374.1 coordinate 63,740,221, forward strand.
AAAAAAACAAGTCTGCTATTAAAGGGCGCAATTAGTGCTCATTGGCATGCATAAAACTTGTCGTTTAACTTTGTTACCTATATGACATAAATATTTTCCAAGAGAGCACTAACAGCTTCATCTCATCACATTTCCATTAAGTATATCTAGCATACTTACCGTTTTCATTAGAGAAGAAAAGTAAACCACTATAGGACACTGTACGGCCTTCAACACGGAACCTTGGCTCACACCGAACAACAAGCTATAAAGGGCCCCAAAACGGGAAAACCAACGGTATAATCTATATATAAAAAGAGAAACGAGAAACACGTATACATTACATAAACAAACGACAACTACTGTACATCAGATTCCTAACTTAGGACAGGTGCAAACATTTATAGCGGGATTAAATGTTATAATGGATCCAAACCTTCTCCCTTTTTCTGAAATAATACCAATTGGCAGGCCTAACTCAATCAAAAAACGTAAATTAATATACTATTAACGAATAGTATTTGATCGGCGATATCTGAATACAAATGCACAGTTAATAAAATATTAAGGACAAACATTCAAGACCAAACGATACATAGATACAATGACGGTACAAAAAGACAGAGCTTACGCGTATTTAAGTGCATACATGTATATTATTCCAGCATTACTACGATTTTTGTTCACCTGTACAGACAGTTTTAATCAAAATCAATTCGTGGTAACTAAACAGATATATCTATGTCTAAGACAGGAACATCCATAAAAGATAATGACAGTGTGTATGAAATTATGTTCGGAATATTTTTTGTAGTTATGAACTAGAGTCATACGATGAGGTCGTGTTTCATAATTTTAAGTTTTCTTTGTATTGTTTTTGTAACTAGATTGTCCTTATAAATTTTTACCATGCTGTTTTTCGACTTTTAAACACCTGTATACTACTTATGCCTTTATTTACCTTTATTTACCCTTTTGTATCTGAAACATGTATATGACAAATTATTTCTATTTTTTTTAGATTTAAATTGAAAAGTTATATCAAAACAACATTACTGTCGATATCAATGTATTTTTTTCTTCTCGGTGTACTGTATAGATCTTTCTAATGTTATGTATGCATACAAAGCAAGGTGTGGCATTAGACTTTGTGAACTGCAAATCTGAAATTCAACAACAACACCAATACGAGACTATTGTCCAGAATGCGGCCGTGGCAATACATGTATTATTTCTAGATACTGCTGTGACATGTTTAACTCCGCAACATTTTTGCGCCTGTCCAAAGTCAGGAACCTCTGGCCTTAGTTAGTCTAGTATTATTTCTAATTTTAGTTTCTTGTGTACAATTTGGAGTTTATTATTGCGTTCATTATCACTGAACTAGTATATATTTGTTTAGAGGCCAGCCTAAGGACGCCTCCAGGTGCCGGAATTTCTCGCTACATTGAAGACCTGTTGATGACCTTCTGCTGTTGTTTTTTCTATGGTCGGGTTGTTGTCTCTTTGTATAAGTGTTGTTATTTGGAAATGTAATTCAACTGGTTTATGGGACGTTTCCAATGCTGATTTAGAAAATTCATGCTTATATAGTAGGGATGTCAACTCGGTAGATATTTACTTATCGAGTACTCTTTGGATTTAGCAAGCGATTCTCGAGCACTCGCTCGGTAAAATACAGAACGGAAACACAAAATAATATCCATTTTAAGTTTTGTAGGTTGTTTTCTTGTGTACATAAAACCATCAATATTATTTCCTTGGAGTTGATAATTGTTCAAGGAAATTTATAATTTAATCAAAGCTCATTTACTACATGAATTATTTATGTAAACTGTCAATAATCTAATAAGTAATTGATTAATATCTTTAGAAGACTTAGTATGATTACTCAAATTGGTCCTCAAAGAACAATATTTGAGAACCGTAAAAATCACATTTAATAATTAACAAAGGAGTGATAATTAATACTTACTGGTGCCTTTAATTGTTTTCTGAGGGTCGACACATTGTGCTTTGACTTGTTCTTATTCAAAAGTATTATCTTAACAAATTGTCTTGGACGAGGCGATTTCTTAACTTTGTTCGGTAACTAACAGCCCTGCTGATGAAAATATATGCTCTGACCGTATAGACAGTTTAAAAGTAGAATTTTAAATGACAGTGTACGCAAACAATCGTATCTTATTTTAATTTTTATTAATTTATATTTATATTTAATTTTTTGGAGGCGCTTTCAATGAAGATATTTTTTGTTGAAACTTGGGAAAGCAACAACCTTCTAAAAGGGGACCTATTAGTCAAGTATCATTTTGGTATTCGACACTTGGTAGTACTGAGCGATACTCGAGTACTCGTTGACATCACTATTAAATAGCATTCAGTCTTCATTTAAAACACTGTTCAAATATATTTACTTTTTTCTGCAATTCAGATAACAAGAATATAACAGACAATGTGCATTTCAGAGAAGTAATATTTTCTGTTGAAGAAAGTATAGAAATTCAAAAAGATTCGTGCTTCAGTTTAAAGCCATCGATTTCAACAAAAAGTAAATAAAACTTAAAACTGGCCAATTTGAACAAAATACATATAATGGAACAGTACTTTGCATTTTCCGCGTCCCCTTTGTTTTGTCAAATCTATTCAATGTGCCTTGTGACGCCAAATTGTGACTGTAGCAACTGTGCTTATTTCACAGGATGTTTCATAGACAAATTGTTTCAAAAATCCGCTTCGTGCACTGATTCACAGTATTCTAACGATAGGAATGGGTATGTAGTATTTGATACATGCACTTATTCCACGGATGTTCTTAATAAAAAGATGTGTAGAATTAACGAAATTGCTACAGGTGAAATACGTAGATTTAAAATAGTACGAAAGGAATAATATTGGAGATAAAATCCCATGTAAAGTCTAAAATACCTTTAAAAATCCCCATCTTAAATCTAAGGACTGTTTGGTATTGATATACATTTCAAAGCACACAGTTAGAGTCAATTACAAGAGACAACATTAAATATTCGAGATTGCAAAAAAACTATTAGAGCAGAAGACAATGCCTTCCTAAGTTGTCATCAAGTTTAGTGTATATGTTCAAAGGAGGCTTTTAAGTAAAAACCAATTATTTTTCTCATTGCAATAAATTTACAGTGCTTGATACTGCAGTAATGCTCATTTATTTATTCGTTAATGCGTTGGAGTATAAATTTTACAATGCAACTATATTTCATCAGTTTATTATTTATGCGTGAAATCAATTATATTATGGAATAATATTTAATCAGTCCGATTAGTTTATTGGAGATATTATTTATTTAATTTATCTTAATTGTATTATCGTAAATGTTATAATTTTGTGCATTTATAGGAGTAGATTGTTCTAATTGAACTAAAAAGATGTATGGCTAGTCAGGACTTATTGATTATTTTAATTTTAATCAAAGGTTTGCTCTGAAGTCCTATCCTATTGTATTGTGGTAAAAAACCCACATATTTTTAATGAATTTATGTTAATTTTGAAAAAATACTGTATTCCTTAGATTTTTAAATAGTCACATTTGCTAGTCTCACCAATTTTCTTATTTCTTCACAACCAAGCAAGCCGATCTAAGGGAACATTTCCTCTACTTAAAGGTTTGAATATTTTGAATATTTCTATCCTTATCTATACGCAGATACAAATGAAAGTTTAGTTTAAATGAACCCAAATAAAACTGAAGATTGTATGTTAAAGTATGTTAAAGTTTGACTGTCCCTCTTTTAAAACTCGAAGTGAGTCGACATGGAAAAAGTATCGTGCCGTTTATGCATCACCTGTTATGTGAATCAAAACCCAGCTCATTCTGTTTGTAATCATAGTCTTTTATTACTCTTTATCTTAGGATGATTGTCAAGCTATACGTTGTAACCCCTGTAGAATGCATGTCGATACAGAATGTACTCCTCTTTTCCAAAAGACCGCGTACCTGGAAAATATTTTAAATTGGACACTAAAAGCTAATTTGTTGAATATTGTAAATGATTCGGTGTTTTTTTTTTAATCAGTCGGTTAATCTTTAAAGGAAGACCTAATACATCCTTCAGGATTCCGTAAATTCTATTTACACTGTCCACGAAATCATGAAATGAGCTTAACAAATAATTATACAAAAAAGTAAAATCACAAAAATACTGAACTCAGAGGAAAGTCAATTTGGAAAGTCCATAATCACATGGCAAAATCAAATATCAAAACGTATCAAAAACGAATGGACAAGAACTGTCATATTCCTGACTTGGTACAGGCATTTTCAAATGCAAAGTTTTAATACAAAGGACACGATTATACGTAATTGGTTTATCATCAAGTATTTATAACGGAGTCTGTTAACCATGATAGGACAGGGAAAAAAATAGTTGATTTGATAAGCTGAATATGTAATGTTACCCATGATGATTTTGAGCAGTTATTTCTATTTGAGCATGATGCAAATTATCTGTGCGCAATTATTTTTTATCGGTGTATTAATACATGATATTTAGTTAAAATCCTTTGGTTGTCTCCGTGTGTTCTCTTTCTATATGTGCTACGTTTTTACAAGAAAAACTATTCATATATCCGAAACACCCAGGCTGATAATTCATTATCATATTCGTATAGGACACCAGCAAACATTGCGGTTTTAGATATTGTTATTACTAGTAGTTTTATCTACCTTTACACTCCTTGGACACTGAGGTCACATTTTGTTTTTGAATCGACAAATCGCATTCATTGTTACTTTGATTATTCCAATACGTTTTTTTTGCTCTTTGAATATTTCTTCTTCATTTGGACTGCTTTATAAATAGCTCGACAACTCAAACTTCAAAATGATTCACACATGATTTTAAATCAAATTCAATTTGGCGTGTACGTATAATTATTTTCTATATTTGCAATCTCATGGATTTCTCTAATTATCGATTCGTTCATACCTTTTCAGCCTTTTCAACAGTAGTTTCTTTTTTAAATGCTTATTATAGGGTGTGATTAAATACATAATTTAATTCTGGTATCTATGATGAGTTTATTTATATATTTTTCGTATGTCTGTTATAGACGTGTATTAAATCTCTATAGGCAAACTAGAATGTCTGAAGCGAAAACAGCTATTCAAAAACAAGAGGACAGACAACATCCACCAAAGGAGTTGAATTTAGAAATACAGTATTCACTGAACTGAATGGGATTTAGATATACAACATACACCGAACTATGTTTAGATATATATCAGACTCTCAGTTGGTCCGAGACCACAATTAATTCGTAGTGCATTTCTTTTAGAACATAAATGAGAACTTAAAAAATCCCACCTGCGCTTTCTCAATGAAATTTTTACAGTGTGTTGTACTACTTTTGTGACAAATTATATCGAAATTATAGAAAACTTCATCGTCTCTAACTCAAAATATGGATATTTTTGTATTTATGGTGTCTTGAAATCTTTTGACAGCTTCCGAAGTGCTAATTTTTAACCTTTTTCAGCTAGACCAAATCACTACTTTTCTGTAAAATTCTGGACCCAATTTTTTTTTAGTGTTATTTAACCCCCCTACTTACAATTTTAGGCATTAAACATGGAGAAATAAATTTGGTAGGGGTATAAAAATTAATGGCAAGTAACCCACTGTTAACACTAGGGACTATATTCGTGAACAACGAAAATCAAGGGACGACAATTGTGGTCTCGGACCAGTTGAATGGGAATTAGATACAAACTCGAATAGTTATCAAAAGTACCAGGATTATAATTTTATACGCCAGACGCGCGTTTCGTCTACATAAGACTCATCAGTGACACTCAGATCGAATAGTTAAAAAGCCAAATAAATACAAAGTTGAAGAGCATTGAGGATCCAAAATTCCAAAAAGTTGTGCCAAAAGTGAAGTATAGGCCTACAATATCGACCAAACTGAGTGGAGTTTGTTTACAAAACATAAATCAAACTGACCTAAGTTAAGAGATACACCATCAATCAAACTAAATGACATGTAGACACATAACATATCAAACTGAGTGAAGCTTGGATACACAACATCCTCTAAACTGAGTGGAGTTTTAATAAACAACACCAAGCAACAGTTAATGTTAGGCCTGCAACATGAACCACTCTGATTGGCGTTAAGATACACACTATTAATCAAACTGATTGGAGTTTAGACACACAACCTTAACCAAACTGAGTGAAGTTTAGATATTGATTTTCAACCCAGCTGTATCGATATTAGATAAAGAACATCCACCAAGCTGAGAGAAGTTTAGATTCACAACATCAATCAATCTAAATGAAGTTTCAACATAAAACATCAATCAAACTGAATGAAATTTCGATATGCAATATCTACCGAATTTCGAAGACTTATTTCAATATGCAAAATACATCAAACATTGCATGAATACAATTATGAAAATATGAGACAAATACTTTTCTTGTTTGTAATGATTTTTTAAATTTATTAGCTTTATATAAAGATAGATCAAATTTTTAACAAATAACTTGTAACCGATTTTTCTAACATTTTGCTTTAAAAATTTAATGTATGCAGCGTGAATAACCCAAACATACATATGTGATCTTTTAATTACTTTTTTTTATATAAATTCTTCAGTTGCTTTCTTTCTAGAATTTCGAAAGACATATAAACAAATAAGAAGGTCCTACAACAAAGATTATTGTAAGTGTGGAGTTACGGTTTGGGTTTTGGCCATATTCAGGGTAATAGTTATTGTCAAGATCAGCGTACAAGTCTCTAAACAGAAAGTACAGTCGATCTTAAAAGAGAAAGTACAACTGCTCTCAAAAGAAAAAGTACAGCCGATCTTAAAAGAAAAAGTACAACTGTTTCATAACGGAACGATCAGTTGAACTTTGGAAAGAAATACAGGTGATATGAAGGGAAAAACACATCAGTCTACGTTTTATTGATGCATTTATATGAATATCTGGATTATTATATTTATTAAAACACACCTGTTATCACGACATGTACATGATGTATATTGCGAAGGAATAGGATAAGAGTTGATTAATGATAATTAAAGTGAAACTTGGATTAAATCGATGTATGCTGGAGCTCGATTACTTTTAACTGAGTTTTGAACAAAGTAATTAATTTACTATTTTGTTATGTATCACAATAGACTTTTGATGGTCAGAAACAGATAGTTTTAACTTTTGCTTTTATCAACCCAAGGTACATATACTGCTCCAACCAAAACGAAAACACTAACATCAATCTGTACATTATACATTTTCACCATAAACCGATACCGATACCGAAACCGAAACCAAAAATAGTACTGGGGTAAATGGTAAGTGTTTATAAAGTTAATTACCTCAACCCTTTCACTCCATGATATTGTTTGAAATGTGAAAACACAAGACGAAAGTGGAGCTAAAGATTCTACAGTCACTATTAAGAATTAATTATTACTTTAATTTATCAATTCACATGAATCTATATAAAAAAGGCAAAATTAAATTCAACCATTATTAAATAAACTAATGCAAGTTATTAACAATTTAAGATGTTGATACAATTTATTTATGTTGTACATGAACCATGAAGGAGGTTCGTCGTAGGGAAAGAGCTGCACATAGTTCTACTACAATATCGTTGAATCTTGTTTCATAGCAAGATAAACCTTTCACTTGTATTACACTCGCTTCATATTCCATTATATTGTGTGTATGACGATGTAAACAGTGTATATGACGATTCATACAGTGTATATGACGATTCATACAGTGTATATGACGATTCATACAGTGTATATGACGATTAATACAGTGTATATGACGATTCATACAGTGTATATGACGATTCATACAGTGTATATGACGATTCATACAGTATATATGACCATGTCCACTATAAAACAATGCCTGGTTTTCGGTTGGGCGATTTATTTCTGGGAGATGTCATTAATAGATTCAATAACGTATTCTAATTCTGGCCAATCACCCTTCATAGATTCATATTCTTCAGCTGCATGCCATGTTATAATTGAAAGCTTGATTAAGAATTGGCAAAATCGCATGAATACCTTTATAAACAAAAAGTTTGCTAACGTCAAAAATCAAAGCCATTTGAGCAAATGTAGGATAAAGTAAAGTAATTTTCTATATATTTCATTTCGAAGTTCTTTTATTTATTTCTTTAATTGTATGTGATTATATTTTGTAATTTACCTCTTGTTTCACATGTAAATGTGACGGAGCATATTTGAAATGAAGCATATATATATAAAAAAAGTAAACTGAAATAAAAGTATTTGCCTTATAATAGAAATTTATTTGTAAATAACAGGTTCTCAGTGAATATAAAGATTGGAATAATATTGCACATATTGTAGACCTGTGTATATTGTTTCCCTTCGACGAAGCTTGCCTCATGATTAATGTACATTATACCACATCTTCATATATCTATTATAAGTAAATTTCTATCGAAAAACCTAAATTGTATATTACTTGTATGAGTGTTTGTCATACTTGTTGAATTTAACTTTGCTTATTGATAGATTTACGTGAATTGTTGAATCGAAGTTATACTCCATCTAGTGTAATTAAATTTCAAACAATATAATGGAGTAAAAGGGTTGAGTTACTTAAATACTCGGTTTCAGTTTCGGTTTCAGTTTCAGTATCGGCTTATGGTGAACATGTCTAACAATAGACATGTTCACCACAAGCTCATACCAAAACCGAAATCAAAAATAGTAGTGAAGTAAATAATAAATGTTTATAATACTTAATTAACTCAATTCTTTTACTGCACTATATTGTTTGAAATTTGAATACACTAGATGGGGTATTTAATCATGTTACTTCAAGTCAACAATGTACATGAATCTATCTAAAAAGCAAAGATAAATTCAACAAGTACCAATGAGACAACTCTCCATCAAAGTCACAATTTGTAAAAGTAAACCATTATAAGCCAAATTATGGCCTTGAACACAGAACCTTGACTCACACCGAACAGAACGTTTTATGTCCGTTTTAAGATGAGAACTCGGGCCAAAAGTTGAATAGATATTTAAAGATGCATTGTTAAGTTTGAATATACTAAAGAAAGTGGGATAATTAATCCCAAAAAATATAATATTGGAATACTTTCATTCATATAATTATGTATGCAATACAGAGACTATATTTTTCTTAAGTTGACTGCTGTACTTCTTTTTTTAACAGTTTTAACTCTTATGTCTATTTGTTTTGTTCACACATTGTGGTCAATATAATGGAATTAAATGCAACTTTCATACAAATGGAAGGTTTAGCAAGTTATAAATTTAAAACAAGATTTGGTATGAAAACCAATGAGACAACGCTCTACATCAGAAATTAACAACTATAGGTAACCGTACGGTCTTCAACTATGAGCGAAGCCTATACCGCATAGTCAGCTAAAAAAGGCCCCGAAATGACAAATGTTTAACAACTCAGACGAGAAAACATGGCAGTAACTTATGTACGAAATAGGAAGGAAAAATAAATATGTAACACATCAACAACGACAACCTCTGAATTACATTCTCCTGATTTTGAACAGGAAAATGCATACACAATGTGGCAGGGTTAAACATGTTAGTGGGATCCTAACTCTCCCCTGAACCAGCTGAGACAGTGGTGTAACAGTATAACATTACAAGAAACTATAAATATCAGTTGAACAAGGCTTAAATCATCAGATAGATACAAATAGAAATAAATCTAACAAAGACACAAACACACAGAGTCGGCGTGGCCGGGTACTTGTATATCCCAACAACGAAAAGACACAGTGTACAGATACTCACAATTACTGACAGCTAGTTAAAAGCCAATAAGTTCTTATAAAAAAAAATGCATCTAAGACTAAATTATCAATCAGTACACATCATACATCCAATGGATTTAGTGTAAAGACGTCACAAACAGTCAGAGATACAACATGACCTTGTGTAATGCAGAGATACCGGTATCAATAGATTGTAGATCCATCAATGTGTATATGTATACATAACAATAATATTAAGTTTGCTTCCAACTAACTGATAACAAAATCAATATTGATACCGATGAAAACGATATTCAATGAACTAATAACAGTGTTGAATTGACAACATTTTAGAATAAGTTTATCTAAAGGATTGATAAGTTTACCAGGATCGTTTCTTAATCCCGGCCACGGTAAACAACGTCTTTGTAAAAATGAAAATGTGCTATACCGCTTGTAATAAGTTATCTACAGGTTCAACCAAATTTCAAAATAAAATTTTATATCGATTAAGAAATTAAGTGAAGGTTTTGAGAAATTTGTTGTATCGAAATCCTTGGCTTAATAATTTGATAGAAATACATAGATTACATTCGTTAAAATAAAAAAATAAATCACAACGTACACGGCATAGCGAATGAGTTAAGGAACATACAAAATGTAAGATGATGCCAAAGGAACATCACCATCCAAAAAAAGAAATAAACTATAAATATTGAAAAATCGTCCTTTTGTCGTTGATTTTAGTATGGAGTAGGATAATTGTAAGTGTCGTTCAATTGATCAATTAATAGAAATTTAGACGAAGCGTTACTGAATTTGGTCATAAACTGTGATTCATAATAGTACAAAAAACAAGTCTGCTATTAAAGGGGCGCAATTGGTGCCCATTGGCATGCCTAGAACCTGTCGATTAACTTTGTTGCCTAAATGTACATATATATTATCAATAATCTCATCACACCTCCATTAAGTGTATTTAGCATATTTATCTTTTTCAAGAGAAGAAGGCTTTAAATGAGTTACATCAAATAAATTTGCAATCAGATTTAAAAAACGACCTTTCAACTATAAATAGGAAATGTTTGATAAGATTATGTGGAAGTGTAGTGTAATAAGTAGAACAGTCAAAACTGTCAACAGAATCAAAGATATCATCAAAAGCACGTTATTTATCCTAGACACTCCAAAACTAGTTAATTCAACAATTTTCGTATATTTTATTACAATAGTTTATGATTAGTTCTCTGATAGCAGTTAAGGAACTCGTTAAAATCTCTGAAACATTAGTTGAAGAACACTTACTAGAGGCCGAGATGAAACGATATGTGACTGGTATTTTGTTTAGTTCAGATAACCAATACATAGTAGGGACCTTCAAATGTTAAGAAAAAGCCTTAAGCTGTGATGTGGTTATGATATGTTTGTTTACTATATGATCCCCTGTTGAGCGCACGGACTTTAATGTAGATGAATTCAAATTTTGATTCTTAATAACGTCTATGTAGTATTTACGTCATAAAATCACCACAGTGTTGGGTACTTTGTCGGCCGGTACAAATACAAACCACTTTTAAAGTTCTTGAAGTTAATTTATTTTTCTAGAAAAGGCGTATTATGGTCTCTTTAATTTATTTTTGAATTATTTTCAAAATGTGATATTCTATTACCTGCATCATTCATACATCTATCTTCAGGTTTGTCGATACGGGGGAACATGTTATGATGGAAAACAGCTGTAACTATACTCGAATATTTATAAAAAGGGTAGAAAAAAGAGATCATGATAAACTCCTTGAAAATATCATGTAATTTACTAACTGGTATTTGACCCGGTTATCATAAGAATTGATGCCTTCCACTGATTTTAAATATACATAGGAGATTACCTAGTATATACAATATACGATGTTAAATTTGTTGATTTCGATTGATACGTGATACGGTCATTGCCGATGGTTAGAACATTGTGGATTAAAAACAGCTTTAATTTTCTTTTTTCTACATAAGACAGTGCCTGTACCAATTCAGGAATATGAATGTTATTATACATTCGTTTGATGAGTTTTAGCTTTTAATTTTGGCATTTGATTAGGGATTTTCCGTTTTTAATTTTACTTGCAATTAGGAAACCGAAATAATTCAAATAAAATTCGGGTGTCTCAAAAATAGTTTGTTGATGTACTTAAGTAAGTACGAAATTTAGATTAGAATAGGGAATTCGAATCATGTCTTTTCTGCCATTTACAAAAAGTTACCATTTCGTTACATACATTAATATCGATTCGTGTCGGTTATCCATACATACAGATTTTTCTCCAAATGTCACAAAATTCATAACAAAATATTGAATAAATAACATTATGATTTTTTTTTTCGCATGTAGCTGCTAATTTAATACCAAGACGGCTGTCAGTATACCACAGAGTTAAGCATAGAACCCTATCAGAAAAAAACCAATAGAAATATATTTGGTAGAAAACACATACGCCATACGTTTGGAGAAAACAACATTCAATTATACTCACAGTCAGACAATAACTGATCTGTGGCCACACTTGAGATATCATGAAATAATTATTATTTTTCTAATTTTATCTTCGTTTTCTGTCAGATAATAAGTTGAGGTTCGATGGGAAGAAATTAATTTACACTGTATTCGCTGTAATAGTTATACAAGTACATTTCATTAGAACAAATTGCATGTTTAATACGTTTCCTAAAATAATTATCTAACTTCAACTTTATCACGTCAACACACCTACATGAAGTTATATAAACGTACAACTCTATATATACTAGATACTGTCATTGTCGGTGGTCAATTTCCGCAAAATGAGCGCTCAACAGAACTTTACAGAATTTAAAAACGCTACGTATTGTGCAGATAACTGTAACAAAGCAAATTATATACTGCTAATAATAGTTTTATATACATTTGGATCTTTAACAGTTCTTTTTAATATTCCATCATTATTTATATTGATAGTTACATTCTGGAGAAAACTGGAATTGAAAGGTATTCATATGATGAGTTTGAGTTTTACTGACGCCTTACTAGGAGTTATGTGGATGCTGTCTGTGAATACACTTGGAGGAACAAAGCTATCTTTCATTAATTGTATTTTCAGAAATTGGTTGTATTGTGTTACGTTTCTCGCAACCAGGTTTCAGGTGTTAGGAATTTGCATTGAGCGAATTATATTTATTTGTTTAAATAAAAAGATTGTGAGTCAACAGAAGAAAAAAATGTCAATCGGCATAATCATTATGTCATGGGGACTAGCTATACTTATAGTTACCATTATGGCGGCTGTCATAGTCAGGAGTTACGATGAAGACCAAACGTGTTCATTTGATCGTCTTTTTCAAGAACATAAGAATGCAACATTTGGAACAATGGGAGTCATTACTGCCCTTACGGTTGTTGCCGTGGTGTTTACCATGACAATTGTATTGGTTTTTCTTATTCAACATCAAAAGAAAATGAACAAATTAAATGTTCGTAAAATAAAAAAATCTGACATTAACCTGTGCATAACAATTGGTATAATAGCTATTTTTTTCTTTGTTGTGAATAGTCCTTTAACAGTGGTGTATCTACTGGAAGGGTTCTATCCTGGTATGCCATCATCAAGAATTATACGGAATGCGTCCTTTTTGTTTGCAGGGATAAATTCAATGGTTGATCCATTCATATACCTTTTCAGGATTAAATACTATCGAAATATACTCCGAAAAAGTATAAGCCAAATTCGCTCCTGCTCTTCTGTTCGTCCCCAAAGTTTGTGATTGAGTTTAAAGAATCGCTTAAACCCCACATTTTTGTTATTTAAAACGAACTGTAGAACAATTATGATGTTGTCACAGATGTTTAAAAGGATATTAACACTTCTCAGTGTTTATATCAAAAGTAAATACACAGATAAGAACATCAATCACAGCGCTTTTTACTGGAATAAGTTAGAATACTAGTATTTTACATAGTTATCAACAAATGCATTTGGTTATAGAAAATTTATGATATTTATGATGTATGATTGAAATAAAAATATTAAAATATCACTATTTTTTTTTGCTTTTCATATTATAAGAACAGAACAAATATGGCTTTTGAAATAACAACGAATGTTTTCATTTTGGTTCTTATGAAATTGTCAGGATACAAGCATTATACTATTGTCAGAAAATTAGAGTTTTACACAATCAAGTAACAATTTTACTGGAATTGCCGATAGGCATGTAACTGTGAATTTATTTTCTTTTGAACAGGCTTCTGTTATGTAATTTTCGAGACAATGGCATCATCCAAAGAAGTGCAAATATAACATGGAGTCATTAATTTAAACAAACAAAAAAGGGAAAAGGCGTCTTGAATAATGGCAATGCGTCTATCCATCATAAACTTGCTTGGGGGAACACTTCATAATGAAACTTCCGCCAAAACGGAAATGATTTTACAATGCCAGGTGACGCATGCAAACCTAAAGACTTTTATCCTTCCGATGCACCTGGTTCTTTCACTTTTAGGTAGAGTTCATATTTCTCCCAGGTTTGTTTGACCATGTAGTGTACGTTTGGAATAAAATTTTAACATTGGTTAACTACTGTTGTCTTAGTTTGATTTTGCTTAAAGTTTAAGCTATAAAAGTATAAGTTGAGTTAATGGTTTTCTTTCCTAAAAACAGTAGGTGCTTTGAGGGGTTTGAATTCCTTGCTTGTCAGAATATTTTGCATTAACTTAATTTCATTTTGCTAAATTTATAAAGGTATTTATGAACTATGTTTATGCCAAACAACATATGATAAAGACAACTGATGGTGTGTAGCGTGCTACATTATCAATATAAAATACATTATTACATGTTCGTTATTTCTTCATTTTTTCTAAAGCAGCAATGTACAAATCAGAAATGAAAAATGACTATTTTATATGGCATATAATAACATGATTCTTTAAATGCCATTTAGTGTGGCATATTCCCTGGTATCTTTCGCCTCTGTTTTTCAAATGTCAACTATGTTTGAAGCTATTAGAAAAAAGGTTTTCCACAGAGACCCAGAAAAAGTCTGATCAGAGAAAACACAACTTTACAGAGACCCAGAGAAAAAGTCTGATCCGAAAAGCCACAATTGTTAAACAGTGGCTATATTAAAAACTATGAGATAGAAAGTTTGCCAAAGAGACCAGGAGAAAAAGTCTGATCAGAGTAGTCACAACTGTTAAAGAGTGGCTATATTAAAAACTATGAGATAGAATGTTTGCCAAAGACACCCAGAGAAAAAGTCTGACCAGAGAAGCCACAACTGTTTAACAGTGGCTATATCAAAAACTATGAGATAGAAAACTTGCTAAAGAGACCCAATTGTTACTGAACGATGTTGTTTTATTCAAGAACTCAATAACTGATTTACCTTTAAAGGCCTGTGAGCTCTAGATCAAAAGACATTTGAATATAGTTATCGAGGTCTAAATTTAAGATTAGTTTAGAAGACAATAACAATCAAAACCAAGGAGTAAACAAAGACTCATAAAACCAAAGGTCATTTACATCAACAGTTATGAATAATAATTAAGAAACAACACGAACTCCACTAAAAACCGGAAGTGAAATCAGGTGCTCCTGAAGGGTAAGCATTTCCTACACCGTTTACGGCACCCGTCGTGTTATTTCTTTGTTCAGTTCGGTAATGATGGAGAGTTATTATGACTGAGGAAGAACAAAGAAAAAAGATACTGAAAAGAATTAAACTATGAAAGAGTTATTATAATGGGAAAATGTCAATAAGATATTGTATTATTATATGTTTCTTACAAATTGTCCTAGAAAAATAAACTCAGTCTCATTTGTGTAAAAGTGTAATTACTTTATATTCGTGCAATATAAAAAATTGCTACCATTTAATTATTCTTTTTGTATTTTCTTTAAAGCAAATTGCCATTCTATTCTTACTGAATGCATTTTGTTTGTCCGAGAAAACATTCATTTTGTAGTGCATTTTTGTTTTTTGGACGGGTATGTTAGGGAATATGTCACAACGAACACACACAGTTAATAATAATAGATGGTACTTGAACGCTTTAAATCAAAGGGATGACATTATTGGCCCTATTATTCTGCCTTTTCGTCGACAACGCCGTTTCAACCATGTTTTCCAACAGGATAACGCTAGATTTCATGTAAGAAGGATTTGTATGGATCATCTTGAAAAAAAACCTATTCGAGTTCTCCCGTGGCCAGCTTTATCATCGAATGTTCCCATATAGAACATTTATATGATCAACATGGTAGACGTGTTTACGATAGGCAAAATCCACTGGAAAAAAACGCTACTAGATTTGCGATTAGCTCTCATAAAGTTGGAAAACAATACTCACTAAGCAAACATTAGACTTTGATTGTATGTATTTGTCGTAGATGTGAAGCTGTAGTTGCTTCGAGAGTGGGTCATACTCGCTATTACATTTCGCAAACTGAAAATGAGGATGACTTTGATCCGTCCATCTTCGGTCCAGGAACTGTCTAGAACGTTTTGTTTTGTTACTGTGTCACGTAGGACGTAAAAAAACATATTTCATTTTTTCGTAATTTTTTTCTACTGCACGGTAAAATATTATTTTTGATCTAAGTGTTGTATTGTTTTTTTGTGTTGACTAGTATATAAAAAAAATAAAACACGTCCTTCAGACAAAGCTATTTTGAAAAATTGAAAAACAAGAATACAAAAATTGTCATTCAACAATAACACATTGACGGATTGTTTAATTACACAGCCACGTCATGTGTAAAAAAAAACCACAAAAAGTCATGTATACAAAGCATATTTGCAACAATAAAAGCCAATTATACATAGATTGTCATACACCAATAATACATTGACGGGATGTATAAGTACAGAGTCAGGTCATATATAAAAAAAAAAAAAAAACAGTTGCCAAAGTACTTTTTATATCTTTAAAGCAAGTTGCCCAAGTACTGATCCTATTCTGACTGAATGCATTTCTTTCGTTAGAGAAACCCATTTATTCTGTGTTGCAAATTTTCGGACGTTAAATACATATTTAGAAAATTCCCATCTAAGCTTTCTTACTACGATTTGTACAGTAGGGTATATTACTTTTGGACAAAAAAATAGGCAAAGCCTTCGAGCTGATTTTTATGGACAATTTCAAGTTTAGAGAGAATGAATTCAGTCTTTACTATTTTCGAATCAGACATATTAATTTATACCTGTTTCAACCGCACTTAATTACAACTTCATTTCAAAATTCATAAGCAATAAGTGTAATTTCATACCCTCACTAGCTATTTGGGGCAGAAACATACAGACATAAATGGGAAAGATGTTGGAAAATAAATTGCAATTAAAATAATGTTAAGACTAAGAACGTTAATTTAGACAACAATTATCAAAGGGCGATAACTGTGTGATATGTCCATACTCAAGATCAGTTTTCTTTACCTATAGAATTATTGCAAAAAAGTAAAATCATAAAAGTAATGAACTCCGCTGTTAATTCAAAACGGAAAGTCCCTGGCAAAATCAAACGCTCAAACACGTCAAACGAATGGGTAACAACTGTCAGATTTTATACTTGGTACAGGCATTTTGTTATGTAGAAAATAGTAGATTGAACTAAATTTTATAGCTAGCCAAACATCTAACTTTTATGACAGTCGCATCAAATTCAATAATTAAATTAATAAAAAAAATTATCAAGGATACCCCGCTATATTTATGTTCGTCAAATGGGTGTTTCATCCACTACAATAGTCATTTGTTAACTCTATTCACAATATTCATTGTGTCCTTGCAATGCAGCTTCAAAATATATTGAAACATGAGACATTACACGAGAACTTAAACATAAATATTCTTTGTATTTTGGCCCTTTAATTTAATAAAAAAAAATATTATCCTTATGGAGACAAAAAGACTGCATATATTAAAAAACGCTGATCTCGTGAGTGTTCGGGTACTCTCTTTAAATGCGATCGGCCTGGGATGCATTGGTTTTTTTTTAAACATTGGTGTGAATAGGAAATAGAGTGCATGCAAATAAAATATACATATTGAAATACGTTTTTTTAAATGCTCTCTATATTTTAACTTATAAATTAAATGCACTTTTACAATTCATTTGAAATGAGCATAACTATTACGTCAGGATTACTGTTATTGTGAAATCATGAACCTTCGCAGCATATATTAATTAGGAATACAGTAATAATTAATATTCAATTCATGTTTTATTAGTCAGCTCTATTCTAACAACTTTGAAATATTCAAAGCTTGATGACCGATGTGTTTTGATTAACCGAATTAATCAACCCGTCATGAAAATTACTGTTAGCACGTTGAGTGTGTCATTTTTCTTACAAATAAGTTATGTTCATTTGCAAGGTTCATAAAACTTTCTGTTTAAAGACCAGCTGTACTTTTCTATTATGTATATAAACTAGTCCTTTATGTATCTACATTGAAACCTGTATAAGGCTGACTATATCATTCTAAAGAAGAAAAAAAACATAACTTTATTGATTTCACGTGTCCAAAATGCTGAAAGTGACCTTTTTTGAAGAGGTAAATCTGAGACTAAGATTAAAGAAGTTTACTGTTGCTTCAACCTTGTTTTAATCACATACTTTTGTTAAGAAAATATTAAACTTTTAATGAAAGCAGTTATTGTTTGTCAAACTGCTATATAAAACCAATGAATATTTGCCAATAAAGTGTGTGTAAAGTTTTTAAACAAAATATTTGTATATCTTTGTCAAAGGGTCAATATTAATTTTGACAACATGTTATTAAATGATTAAACTAATCAATGTATTTGTTTTCACCATTTTAAGGTAAGAAACATGAGGGAATTGCATGAACTCCGAAAATATTACCCCCCATGCGAATCCACACTCATTTATCATTTAAAATTCAGTAAAATATCATATCAGACAACTTTAATGATATCTTGACGATCTTATATCGAGATAACCTGAAGCTTGTAAATGCAGACATTGTCACATATAGACCGTACTGGTCAGTCAATTCATTGTGGGACGTTAAACTTATGAATTTTCTATTACAGTAGTTCATCCTCATGGTTGCGTGGGAGCAGTTTTTGTGTAAGAATCAAGTCCTTGTTAATAATTTCCCTTAAGTACACGATAGTAAGGTATACACTGAACTATGAATACGCCATTCGATTGAGCAGAGGGTATGTTTCTACTGTGAAATAAGATGTCAACAATTGGAAAGTTAAAATCATCATGTTTATCACAGTTTCTGGTCTAAAATTATTCATCTGTGTCGAGTTCAAGATATGAAAGAGGCGATATTCTTTCGATAGTATCCCTATTCAGAATATAATTATTAGATGATGTGATTGTGATTGACAAAAAAAACTTTCCGCCATAGCACACAGATGAAGCAGATATCAACCACTTCCATGTAAATCCTTTGACAATGCTCAAAGATCATAACACCTAGCTTGCTAAAGCAGCCGCCGCGCCGAAATGGTAAATGCCAAATAAATAATTCGTCGGGTCATTTCTTAAATGACCTCATCATAGAAACCATACTCAAAAACACATCCTACCAGCCCCATTCAAGCCTTTAATTTGCAATCAACATTTGAATAACTATCTTTAAACATTATATAAAATCGATATTGGGATTATCACAAAACTTTTAATTTTGTTTAACGTACGATTTGTTGTACCCTTGTAAGAACAATTTTGTTGGCGCATGTACTGTTAAATCGTCTAATTATGTTCTTCTTAAAATAACATATTTGTAAATGCAACAGATCAAAAGATTAATTATAAATGTTAATTTTACAACAGTCAATGCTCGTAAGCTTGTATATAATTTTCAAATACACAAGCGAGTTTGAAGTAAGTATCTCTATCAAATAAGTTTCAAGGCAGAAATTCACATAGGGCATCATATGGTCTTCAACAATGAAGAATCAACAAAGTTTTTGTTTTATACATGTTAACAACTTTAAGAAAGAAAAAGAAATTTGAAGAGAAACTGAAGTATATCAAATTGCAACAAAGGTTCAAGTAAAAAAAGGTCAAATTCGACGTCATGTTCACTCTAAACCCGCCGTATCTTTTTTTACATATCTGTCTGGTTACAACATTAGTATTTTGAAATACCGGATGTTGTAATTTTAGAACAGATCTAAGTTTATGATAGAATACAAAACAATAAATAGCATTTCGGGAAGTCATGAGGGAAACGTCGGTCAATAAAAAGCGCGAGAGGAGTTTGTTAATCCAGAGAAGATACAATTTGCTGAATGGGGTATTAAAACCAACAACACAAAAGATACCGAATACACTGTAAATGCAAATTGGAATGTCCCTAAAATCAAAAGCTCACACACATCCAAATTATGAAGATCAATCTTATTCCTGACTTGGTAAAGGCATTTACTTGTGTATGAATAGAAGAAATTTATTACATACATTATTGTAAATAGACCAATTTCTTTGCAAGGACAGCTTAGAACAAAACAACACACTTATGTATCTATCTGATAAGTTGAACCCTTTTTGACTGAATCTTATAATTGGATACTATGTTATAGTGTAATATTATTAATTCGCATATTTTAACAAATTTGATTCGTTTAGGGATAGTCACATGTTAAACTATATTTTTGAAGGTAGAGAAAAACGGCGGATAGCAAAAAGCATATTGCACAGAGCATATTGCACGGTTATTTTTAGAATATCTAAAACCCGATTTACTTTGTGACGTCATGTAATGAATTTCATGATATCATTAAACGTTTTGAAACAAATGATATCAGTGATCGATTATTTGACGAAAAAAATCTTCAATTACATAAGATGTCAAACAAACGAAAAAAAGTAAATTAAATAACAACTAATATGTTGTTTTTGTCAAGGAGACAATATGATATCTATAAAATTCAAACAAAATCAAATGACGATTTTGATACAAATATGCATAATGGTCTGAAATTAATAATATAACAAATATAGCCTTTGTATGAGGTCAAACAGGATATATCGACCTCATACAAAGGCTATATTTGTATAAGATCAGTATCCCACGTCAGGTCGAGAGTTGACCATTCACAAACATATCTAACCCTGTCTAATTCTTTATGTACCCGTCCCCTGACAGGAGCATGTAGTTCAGCAGGTGTCGTTGATTCATGTTTGTCATATTTGTTTTCGTTATGAATTAGGCCGTTAGCTTTAATCAATTGAATTATTTAATTTTTTCATGTCGGGGTCTTTTATACATGTTACATGTATATCCGACCACACGATATGGATTTTTCTCATTGTCAATGCAGCACGGTTGCTGATATTTTTTAACATCCAATTTATTTGAATTTTGGTGGATAGTTGTCTCATTGTCATTTTAACCACATCTCCTTATTTTTATAATATCAATTACAGTGCATTTCAGAAATACACGCTTTACAGAGAAAAATGATGAATAATTAAGGTCTAAAATCGCATTTTCATGATTTCCAGGAATAAAAAGGAAAATGGATTTTTCGATTATTCTTTCTGTTCTCAGTTCTAAGTAATTTGAAAAGTACATTCCCAAAAAACTAACTTCCGAGGAAATTCAAAACGGAAAGATAATTATCAAAGGTACCAGGATTATAATTTAGTACGCCAGACGCGCGTTTCGTCTACATAAGACTCATCAGTGACGCTCATTTCAAAATATATATTTATAAAGCCAAACAAGTAAAAAGTTGAAGAGCATTAAGGATCCAAAATTCCAAAAAATGTGCCAAATACGGCTAAGGTAATCTATGCCTAGGATCAGAAAATCCTTTTTTTTTTTCGAAAAATTCAAAGTTTTGTTAACAGCAAATTCGTAAAAATGACCTCATTATTGATATTCATGTCAACACCGAAGTGACCGAAGTGTTGACTACTGGGCTGGGACGAAAAGAGCCTAATCAAATTTCAAAAGCTCAAACACATCAAACGCTTGGTGTGTTGTAGAAGTGCACATGGCGTTTGTGGAATATTGACAACCTTTCTTGTCTTCTGTGTGAATAAAAGATTTCTGAAATAATTCACTTTATTGAAAACACAGACCGATCATACAGAAACACAATGTACTCACGATCTTGTTCTATAGCTCGTATTACTTTTGATATTTCCACTTCATTTAGATTTTAGATAATCACTATTGCTTCAGACAATTTTGCATAGTATACCTCCTTGCTTCTACCTTTGATTTTATGGAAGACCGAAGTTGGTCGGTCGACAAGGCGTTAACCTCAATTATAGACCATAAACATATCAATACTTCTTTCCCAAGTTGCAGAGCAACATGCTCGAATTGTAAACAAGGACATTCCTTTAAACTTTTCAATTCTAAGATTACCACATCATCATTCAAATAATCTGTATACTGGCGATACACGTTGAAATATTAAATGCTTAACTGTGTACTCTGCGTGTTTTGTATATCGGGTGGTATGCTTCTGCATTTACTAAAACACGAGTATACCAACTACCATTATTTCGTTATTTTTCTGTACATAAATGAGGCCGTTTGTTTTCTCGTATGAATTGTTTTACATAGTCATTTCAGGGTATTTTATAGTTGACTATGCGGTATTGGCTTTGTTCATTGTTGAAGGCCGTCTGATGACCTATATTTGTTAATTTCTGTGTCATTTTGGTCTCTTGTGGAGAGCTGTCTCATTGGCAATTATACCAAATCTTCTTTTTTCATATTAAACTAAGAACCCTATGAGAAAAATATAAGAATATATTTGGTTGGGCAACCACATACATAAGTTTTTTGGTAAAACACATTCAATTATACTCACACTTAGTCCTTCCAAATCATTACTGATCTGTGTCCACACTTGTGATATTATCAAATAATTATTTTGTTTCTAATATTGACTTTGGTCTTCTTTTAGATCACTCGTTTATTAATAAGAGGAAATTAATTTACACTATTCGCTGTAACTCTTTTTACAGGTAAATTTCATTAGTACTTATTGCGTATTTGATACGTGCACCCAAAAAATATCTAACTATAAATGAATTAACTGTTGGAGAAACGTAATCATAGTACTTTTATCAAAATATTATTCTTAATATATCAAATGCGATCATCATTTGGTGATCAATTCAGCGAAATGAGCGTACAACAAAACTTCACAGAATTTGATAATGATACGTATTGCGCAAATAATTGTAACAACACAAATTCTATGTTGTTCGTTGTAGTTTTATATGTCTTTGGATCTTTAACAGTTGCATGTAATGTTCCATCATTACTTATAGTGATGGTTGCATTCTTAAGGAGACTTGAAATGAAGGGAATTCATATGATGAGTTTGAGTTTAACTGATGCCTTACTTGGAGTTTCTTGGATGATGTTAACGAGTACACTTGGAGGAAGAAAGCTATCTTTTGTTGACTGTGCTTCCATAAGTTATATGCTTTGTGTTACGTTTTTCGCATCTATGTTTCAGGTCTTAGGAATTTGCATTGAGCGAAATATGGTAATTTGTTTCAACTCAAAACTTGTGAGTCAACATAAAAAAAAAGTTTCACTGTGCATAACTATTATATCGTGGGGACTAGCTATAGTATCAAGTGCAACGGTGTCAGCTGTTTACGCCGGGAGTTATCATGACTCCCGAACGTGTTCTTTAGATAGTCTTTTTCAAGACCAAATAAAAACAGCAATTGGAACATTCGGAGTACTTTTTGCCATTACTCAAGTTGCAGTGGTATTTACCATGACACTTTTGCTAGTATTTATCATTCAACACCAAAAGAAAATGGACAAATTAAATGTTCGAAAAATCAAGAAATCCGACATTAAACTGTGCATAACAATTGGTATCATAGCTATGTTTTTCTTTGCTGTAAATAGTCCTTTAACAATAGAGTATTTACTCGAAGGGTTCTATACTGGTATGCCATCATCAAGACTTATACGGAATACGTCATTTTTGTTTGCAGGTATAAATTCGATGATTAATCCATTTATATATCTTTTCAGGATGAAATACTTTCGAGATTTACTCCGTAAAAGTATCAACCAAATTCGGTCCTCTGTTTATCCCGAAAATATGTGATTGAGAGCTTAAAAATAGCCTATATAGCACAGTTTTATTATTTGAAACGAAATAATACTTTTAACAATTGGCCGTACGTTTTTATTTTTATTCATTGGCAAGACTGTATTCTGCCTTCTAGATGTCTTTTGATTATATTTGACTGTAATTTTTTGACTGATTGTTGTACACTGTATACCCACATTCATTTGTATTTATGAAGAAAGGAAAACGACAACGTAGGTCGAGAATATGAATGTCATCACCAAATATAATAATATGCATGAACCTGCAATAGTTATATGATGTCAATGATTATCTAATTGTCATTTTCCCATGTTTGTCCTTTTATTTTGACACAAATGTAAGAAATGTTATAGATTTGTAAGCTTCTTCACCAAAAGACAAAACGATATCGGAATGAAAGATCAATTTTGAAATAAATGTTTAAAAGAAATTAATAGACAACGCGATGAGAAGAGACGTAAATTGACCATCCATCGTTTTTCGTGAGTCATAGGTACCAGTATTATAATTTTGTACGCCAGACACGCGTTTCGTCTACATAAGACTCATCAGTGACGCTCATATCAAAATATTTATAAAGCCAATCAAGTACAAAGTTGAAGAGCATGGATGATAACATCAAAATGGACGTCGGTTAAAGGGTTAAAATATTTGCCACTTATTTGAGGACTTGACGTCATATTAGGAAGTCGATTTCATGAACGGTCCTCGATAAGAGGTTAGACAAAGAAAAGAGACAGCAATAATGTCGCTTTTAAGAAATAATATTATATCATAAAACGTATATTATCAATTTTATAAGTACAGAACATAAATGGCAAACTTCTTTGACCAATCTCAAACAGAGAAGCCGTACTTATGTTTTTGTTCTCCAACTTAAGGGGTAGGCCATTGTAACATCAAACTTTTCCTCTGTTTACTTTTTCTTAAATTAACGTTACTGAAAAGGTAGGCATCCATGCACCATCTGTCAAAGTCTTGATACAATTCGCCGTTTCATTTTATGCTTAGGATATATTGAATATGACTAGTGTTTGGTTACCTTAAATATGGTCGAAACATACTAGATATATATCATTTTGTGTTTTTGTACATGTTGTCATTAGAAATACCAAATTGAATGAATATTAAAATGCATAGTAGAAACATAAAGTCATTCAGGTCTAAATTGAAGATTATTTCAGAAAAAAATATACTTAATAGATTTATTATGACAGGAAAGTGTAAATAAGATATTGATTTAGTTCACGTTTCTGTCCAACTGTCTTAGAAATCAGAGTTACTCAGTCACAGTTTTGTGTAAAAGTGAAACTACCTTACAATAATGTGAATGAAATAATATTTGTGGATACTAATTTTCGTAGATTTCATATGTACAGGAGATCAACGAATTCAACTATTCAACGAATTAAAATTGTCTACAGGAGTAGAAGTTGTCAAAGCCACAAATTTAAATATACACGAGTTTAAGTTTAACTCAAACCACGAAAATTGGTACCCATGAAAAAGAGATGAATTTACAGTAACAAATTGATACCATTTAATTATTCCGGCATATTCTCACAGTTCATTTCATATTTCATTAAAGCAGGTTGCCAAGGTACTGATTCTATTTTGACTGAATGTATTTCTAAGGTCCGAGAACACATTTATTCATAGTGCATATATTTCGGACAAATAATACTTATTTAGAAAATTCGCACCTACGCCTTCTTATTCCATTTGTATAGTATGCTTTACTACTTGGGGGAAGGGGGGGTGTGAATAGTATGTAAAGTCTCAAAGTTTAAAATATTGACAATTTCATGTTAAAATGGAATTACTTTCATTCTAATTATCTAAGATTCAGTTATAGATAACGCATATTCTAAGTTTTGTCGTAGAACACATCAAGGGATGTCAGGATTGATCAATTGAAAGACCGACCTCGGGGAGGACTTCTTTGGAGGCAAACCTGAAACCCCGAGGTGTGTTCTATTACAAGAAAAACCTTAAAATATGCATTATCTGACTTTTATATCTGGCTTACTAAATTATAATCCTGGTACCTTATTACATGTAAGACGTGTGTAGTAATGAATAAGGTATAAACTAGTTTAAATTTTACGTCATCATACAAATGATCTGCCAATTATTTCCAGGCAGGTAAATGTAGAATTTTGCAGTGTATCGTGTTTTGAGTGATAACAGTTGTAAAGAAGAGTTTGCATATTTGCCAAGTAGTTTGTTAATAGTCGTTTGATAAACTTCCAGTTGTAACATATACTGCATGAGTATTTGGGACTATAACGTGAAGTGTTGTCTCATTTGCAATCATACCACATCGTCTTATTTTTATGTAATCATTTAATCAAATTACTGACATTGTTTATCATCTTAATAACGTGTAATAGTATTCTTTTATTTGTCTTTATTAATATTGATTTTACTGTTTACTCTGCTTATGCTAGTTTCCATTTGACGTTGCTCTGTTCTTATACATCTAGTTATCATTCTATGTAATTTTTGTATTCTTGTCTTTCATTTTTGCTTATATGTTTTGTCTATATGCATTTGTTTGATTCTTCGTTACATATGACGTAGATCGTTACTTTCACGTCTCGTCATTGCGTTATGTTTCCATTATAATTTCATTATAATTTCTATGTTATCGTCTTTCATTTTTTGCTAATATGCTTTGTATATGTGCCTTTAAGTGTTTCCTTCTTCATATGATGTGGCCCTATACTTATACATCCTATATTTGTGTTTATTTGCCCTGATTACTGCTTGTTAATATATTTGGGTTTTTTTCTACTGTAACACAGATAATAACACAATGTTTACTGCTTAGTCCTTATTCTTGACATTTTTACCTGTTGTACCTGTTTCCTAATCAATATATGGAATTTGATGCCACTGACATACAAGTGAGATGTTTAGCTAGCTATATAACCAAGTTTTATCCACCATTTTCTACAAAAGAAAAAGTCTTTACCAGGTCAGGCATATGACAATTATTATTCATTCGTTTGATGTGTTTGAGCTTTTGATTTATCCATTTGATAAGGGATTTTTCTTTTTGAATTTTCCCAGTACTTATACATCCCATATTTGTGTTTATTTGCCCTGATTACTGTTTGTTAATATATTTGTTTTTTCTACTGTAATACAGATTATAACACAATGTTGACTGCTTAGTCCCTATTATTGACATTTTTACCTGTTGTGTCTGTTTTTTAATCAATATATAGAATTTGACTCCACTGTCATACAAGTGAGATGTTTAGCTAGCTAAATAACTAAGTTTAATCCACCATTTTCTACAAAAGAAAATGCCTTTACCAGGTCAGGCATATGACAGTTATTATTCATTCGTTTTATGTGTTTGAGCTTTTGATTTATCCATTTGATTAGGGATTTTTCTTTTTGAATTTTCCTAGGTGTTCAGTATTTTTGTAATTTTACCTTTTAATTCAGCGTAATGATTATCCAGGATTCAGTACGGGAAGTAAGGGTTAATTGTGTGTTTAGTCCCCTGTTTCAATACATATTCAGGACGTATTCAAGTTAACACGAAACCAAACAGGTAGTCATGCAATGTTGCTCGACCAGACGAAGGTTGGAAAATAGATATTTGTTCTGCCTTGGGCGCAGAGAGTTAAACCATAGATGTAATACCTCTATCAACCATATATATGAAGATCGTTTTATTCAATTAAACATTCAATGTTTCAGGTTCAAAATAGAAAAAAAATAATTCATAACTAACATGTAAACTACCAACTGTAGTTATAAAATACCAAAATCTATGATTGAAAACACTCCGAGTCTGTGGAAGGTGCGATACGATACAAACTTTTCTTATATCAAAGAGCGATATTGTCTTATATCAACGAGTTGCATTGTGAGAAATCTCAGACGAATGTTTACATTTTTATGAAGGAACGAAGATTTCTCGGTATAAAGTAATGATTCTTTTCTTAAAACAGGCTGACATTTAACAAGACATACGTCTGTTGTATAATTTCCATGAATTATTTTAAGTTATACCAAGCAAGGTGTATTTAAACGAGAAAATTGAATTATTGAATAAATGAGACATAAATGCACGATTTATCATTTGTAGATGTACAAATTCAATTAATGTCATGTAGCAAATTATGTGGAATGCAATTGAGATGAATTCAATTTTTGGATAAGCCAAAATCCCCTATAAGTCAAAGATACTGCTATATTTTAAAATATCAATGCGATGTTTGTCTTATATCATAGCGATTTTTTTTTAATATAAAAAAATTATGAATGCGATACCTTTTTAATATAACTGCCATAGTTTTCTAATATAAAATTAATACGATGACACGTCACAATGCATGTCAAAAGAACCGCAAGCATAATTCACAAACTAAGTTCATGACCGGCTATTGTGAGGAGTTTTGTTTGAGGATCAATATCACGAAAATTTCGTATCTGTAACAAAACGAACGCTTACACGATCTTATTATTTTAAAAATGCTGCTGGACCCTTTTGATATTTGAAAGTGTTAACAGTCCATTGTTTTCAATCACATGGTTTAACCGACTAATTCTGTTTGAAGTGATGATGCAATGGTAGAATTTAAATGCGGTTGTAAATAGACTACCAACATATTAGATTATAATATAGGTCCAGTAGCCGATCAATGCATTTGAATTGGGACATATGGTTTGACCCCACCGCCTTATCTTAGGTTTGGAACCCCTTTTGAAAACGGCTGGATCTGTGTGATTTTCAACAATTTTCGAAGTTGTTAACCCTTAATTTTGGCCAAAATTAGCTGAGCAAAACAATTTTAAATTTCATCTGAATATCATTATAGTTAGCTCACATACAAAAAAAAATCAGTCCAATATCTGAAAGCATTTAGAAAAAAAGTCTGTATACCTGAGATTTTCAACAATTTATCAAAGTCCATAGCCCGTAATTTCGAAAAAAAAATAGCAAAGCAGAACAAAACTAAAACTTGATCTGTAACTCATCATTGTTAACTTACATAACAAAAATCAGCCCAATATATGAAGGCGTTTAAAAAATAACGTATAATAGTTTATTACGGAATGACGGTATTTCGAAATTTACGGAATTTCAGAATGACGGAATTTCGAAATTACGGATTTTCGGAATTACGGAATTTCGAACAAGGGTGAAGCTATATGGCACCGACAACTTCGTTGCGGACCATACATATCATTACTAAAAAAAAAACATTCTTTCAAACAGCCTCAAATAACAATAAATATTCAAATGGTAAAATAAATATTCCAAACAAATTAAAATGTACAAATGCTGATGTCCCGAACTTTGAAGATACCAACTGAGTAGCCTTAGACTATAAATGGAACAACTTCAGATACAACGAAAATCAAAAATCTTGTCAAACAATTTTGTGCATTTATAGGAGTAGAATATTCTAATTGAACTAAAAAGAGGTATGGCTAGTCAGGACTTATTGAGTATTTTAATTTTAATCAAAGGTTTGCTCTGAAGTCCTATTTCTTATATTGTGGTAAAAACCCCACATATTTGTAATGAATTTATACTAATTTTGAAAAAAAATAGTGTATTCCTTAGATTTTTAAATAGTCAAGGGAACGTTTTCTCTGTTTCGAAGTTTGAATATTTTGAACATTTCTATCCTTATTTATACGCAGATACAAATGAAAGTTTAGTCTAAATGAACCCAAAAAAAATTGAAGATTGCATGTTAAAGTATGTTAAAATTTGACTGTCCCTCTGGTATCTGTCGCCCCTCTTTTAAAATTGGAAGCGAGTCGACATGGAAAAAGTCTCGTGCCGTTTATGCATCACCTGTTATGTGAATCAAAACCCAGCTCATTCTGTTTGTAAACATATTCTTTTATTACTCTTTATCTTAGGATAATTGTCGTGCTATACGTTGTAACCCCTGTAGAATGCTTGTCGATACAGAATGTACTCCTCTTTTTCAAAAGACCGCGAACCTGGAAAATATTTTAAATTGGACACTAAAAGCTAATTTGTTGAGTATTGTAAATGATTCGATGTTGTTTTTTTAATCAGTCGGTTAATCTTTAAAAGAAGACATAATACATCCTTTAGGATTCCGTAAATTCAATTTCCACGAAATGAGCTTAACACATTATAATTATACAAAGGACACGATTATTCGTAATTGGTTTATCATCAAGTATTTATAACGGAGTCTCTTAACCATGATAGGACAGGGGAAAAAATGGTTGCTTTGCTAAGCTGAATATGTAATGTTACCCATGATGATTTTGAGCAGTTATTTCTATTTGAGCATGATGCAAATTATCTTTTTGCAATTATTTTTTATCGGTGTATTAATACATGATATTTAGTTAGAATCTTTTGGTTGTCTCCGTGTGTT
Organism: Mytilus trossulus; assembly: GCF_036588685.1. NCBI lineage: Eukaryota > Metazoa > Mollusca > Bivalvia > Mytilida > Mytilidae > Mytilus > Mytilus trossulus. Next base: position 63,770,507 of record NC_086374.1, read on the forward strand.
CTTCTCCTATATGTGCTACGTTTTTACAAGAAAAACTATTCAGATATCCGAAACACCCATGCTGATAATTCATTAGCGTATTCGTATAGGACACCAGCAAACATTGCGGTTTTAAATATTGTTATTACTAGTAGTTTTATCTACCTTTACACTCATTGGACACTGAGGTCACATTTTTTTTTGAATCGACAAATCGCATTCATTGTTACTTTGATTATTCCAATACGTTTTTTTTTGCTCTTTGAATATTTCTTCTTCATTTGGACTGCTTTATAAATAGATCGACAACCCAAACTTAAAAATGATTCACACATGATTTTAAATCAAATTCAATTTGGCGTGTACGTATAATTATTTTCTATATTTGCAATCTCATGGATTTCTCTAATTATCGATTCGTTCATACCTTTTCAGCCTTTTCAACAGTTGTTTCTTTTTAACATGCTTATTATAGGGTGTGATTAAATACAAAATTTAATTCTGGTATCTATGATGAGTTTATTTATATATTTTTCGTATGTCTGTTATAGACGTGTATTAAATCTCTATAAGCAAACTAGAATGTCTGAAGCGAAAACAGATATTCAAAAACAAGAGGACAGACAACATCCACCAAATGAGTTGAATTTAGAAATACAGTATTAACTGAACTGAATGGAATTTAGATATGCAACATACACCGAACTATGTTTAGATATATATCAGACTCTCAGTTGGTCCGAGACACAATTAATTCGTAGTGCATTTCTTTGAGAACATAAATGAAAAAATTAAAAAAATCCCACCTGCGCTTTCTCAATGAAATTTTTACAGTGTGTTATACTACTTTTGGGACAAATTATATCAAAATTATAGAAAACTTCATCGTCTCCAACTCAAAATATGGACATTTTTGTATTTAGGGTGTCTTGAAATCTTTTGACTGCTTCCGAAGTGCTAATTCTTAACCTTTTTCAGCTGGACCATATCACTACTTTTCTGTAAAATTTTGGACCCAAATTTTTTTACAGTGTTACTTACAATTTTAGGCATTAAACATGGAGAAATAAATTTGGAAGGGGTATAAAAATTAATGGCAAGTAACCCACTGTTAACACTAGGGACTATATTCGTGAACAATGAAAATCAAGGGACGACAATTGTGGTCTCGGACCAGTTGAATGGGAATTAGATACAAACTCGAAAAGTGAAGTATAGGCCTACAATATCGACTAAACTGGGTGGAGTTTGTTTACAAAACATAAATCAAACTGACCTAAGTTAAGAGATACACCATCAAGCAAACTAAATGACGTGTAGACACATAACATATCAAACTGAGTGAAGCTTGGATACACAACATCCTCTAAACTGAGTGGAGTTTTAATAAACAACACCAAGCAACAGTTAATGTTAGACCTGCAACATGAACCACACTGATTGGCGTTAAGATACACACTATTAATCAAACTGATTGGAGTTTAGACACACAACCTTAACCAAACTGAGTGAAGTTTAGATATTGATTTTCAACCCAGCTGTATCGATATTAGATAAAGAACATCCACCAAGCTGAGAGAAGTTTAGATTCACAACATCAATCAATCTAAATGAAGTTTCAACATAAAACATCAATCAAACTGAATGAAATTTCGATATGCAATATCTACCGAATTTCGAAGACTTATTTCAATATGCAAAATACATCAAACATTGCATTAATACAATTATGAAAATATGAGAAAAATACTTTTCTTGTTTGTAATGATTTTTTAAATTTATTAGCTTTATATAAAGATAGATCAAATTTTTAACAAATAACTTGTAACCAATTTTTCTTACATTTTGCTTTAAAAATTTAATGTATGCAGCGTGAATAACCCAAACATACATATGTGATCTTTTAATTATTTTTTTTATATAAATTCTTCAGTTGCTTTCTTTCTAGAATTTCGAAAGACATATAAAAAAATAAGAAGGTCCTACAACAAAGATTATTGTTAGTGTGGAGTTACGGTTTGGGTTTTGGCCACATTCAGGGTAATGGTTATTGTCAAGATCAGCGTACAAGTCTCTAAACAGAAAGTACAGTCGATCTTAAAAGAGAAAGTACAACTGCTCTCAAAAGAAAAAGTACAGCCGATCTTAAAAGAAAAAGTACAACTGTTTCATAACGGAACGATCAGTTGAACTTTGGAAAGAAATACAGGTGAAATGAAGGGGAAAACACCTCAGTCTACGTTTTATTGATGCATTTATATGAATATCTGGATTATTATATTTATTAAAACACACCTGTTATCACGACATGTACATGATGTATATTGCGAAGGAATATGATAAGAGTTGATTAATGATAATTAAAGTGAAACTTGGATTAAATCGATGTATACTGGAGCTCGATTACTTTTAACTGAGTTTTGAACAAAGTAATTAATTTACTATTTTGTTATGTATCACAATAGACTTTTGATGGTCAGAAACAGATAGTTTTAACTTTTGCTTTTATCAACCCAAGGTACATATACTGCTCCAACCAAAACGAAAACACTAACATCAATCTGTACATTATACATTTTCACCATAAACCGATACCGATACCGAAACCGAAACCAAAAATAGTACTGGGGTAAATGGTAAGTGTTTATAATGTTAATTACCTCAACCCTTTCACTCCATGATATTGTTTGAAATGTGAAAACACAAGACGAAAGTGGAGCTAAAGATTCTACAGTCACTATTAAGAATTAATTATTACTTTAATTTATCAATTCACATGAATCTATATAAAAAAGGCAAAATTAAATTCAACCATTATTAAATAAACTAATGCAAGTTATTAACAATTTAAGATGTTGATACAATTTATTTATGTTGTACATGAACCATGAAGGAGGTTCGTCGTAGGGAAGGAGCTGCACATAGTTCTACTACAATATCGTTGAATCTTGTTTCATAGCAAGATAAACCTTTCACTTGTATTACACTCGCTTCATATTCCATTATATTGTGTGTATGACGATGTAAACAGTGTATATGACGATTCATACAGTGTATATGACGATTCATACAGTGTATATGACGATTCATACAGTGTATATGACGATTAATACAGTGTATATGACGATTCATACAGTGTATATGACGATTCATACAGTGTATATGACGATTCATACAGTATATATGACAATGTCCACTATAAAACAATGCCTGGTTTTCGGTTGGGGGATTTATTTCTGGGAGATGTCATTAATAGATTCAATAACGTATTCTAATTCTGGCCAATCACCCTTCATAGATTCATATTCTTCAGCTGCATGCCATGTTATAATTGAAAGCTTGATTAAGAATTGGCAAAATCGCATGAATAGCTTTATAAACAAAAAGTTTGCTAACGTCAAAAATCAAAGCCATTTGAACAAATGTAGGATTAAGTAAGGTAATTTTCTATATATTTCATTTCTAAGTTCTTTTATTTATTTCTTTAATTGTATGTGATTATATTTTGTAATTTACCTCTTGTTTCACATGTAAATGTGACGGAGCATATTTGAAATGAAGCATATATATATATAAAAAAAGTAAACTGAAATAAAAGTATTTGCCTTATAATAGAAGTATTCGTTTTGGTTTATTTGTAAATAACAGGTTCTCAGTGAATATAAAGATTGGAATAATATTGCACATATTGTAGACCTGTGTATATTGTTTCCCTTCGACGAAGCTTGCCTCATGATTAATGTACATTATAAGTAAATTTCTATCGAAAAACCTAAATTGTATATTACTTGTATAAGTGTTTGTCATACTTGTTGAATTTAACTTTGCTTATTGATAGATTCACGTGAATTGTTGAATCGAAGTTATACTCCATCTAGTGTATCAAAATTTCAAACAATATAATGGAGTAAAAGGGTTGAGTTACTTAAATACTCGGTTTCAGTTTCGGTTTCGGATTCAGTATCGGCTTATGGTGAACATGTCTAACAATAGACATGTTCACCACAAGCTCATACCAAAACCGAAATCAAAAATAGTAGTGAAGTAAATGATAAATGTTTATAATACTTAATTAACTCAATTCTTTTACTGCACTATATTGTTTGAAATTTGAATACACTAGATGGGGTATTAATCATGTAACTTCAAGTCAACAATGTACATGAATCTATCTTAAAAGCAAAGATAAATTCAACAAGTGCCAATGAGACAACTCTCCATCAAAGTCACAATTTGTAAAGTAAACCATTATAAGCCAAATTATGGCCTTCAACACAGAACCTTGACTCACACCGAACAGAACGTTTTATGTCCGTTTTAAGATGAGAACTGGGGCCAAAAGTTGAATAGATATTTAAAGATGCACGGTTAAGTTTGAATATACTAAAGAAAGTGGGATAATCCCAAAAAATATAATAATATTGGAATACTTTCATTTATATAATTATGTATGCAATACAGAGACTATATTTTTCTTAAGTTGACTGCTGTACTTCTTTTTTTGACAGTTTTAACTCTTATGTCTATTTGTTTTGTTCACACATTGTGGTCAATATAATGGAATTAAATGCAACTTTCATACAAATGGAAGGTTTAGCAAGTTATAAATATAAAACAAGATTTGGTATGAAAACCAATGAGACAACGCTCTACATTAGAAATTAACAACTATAGGTAACCGTACGGTCTTCAACTATGAGCGAAGCCTATACCGCATAGTCAGCTAAAAAAGGCCCCGAAATGACAAATGTTTAACAACTCAGACGAGAAAACATGGCAGTAACTTATGTACGAAATAGGAAGGAAAAAAAATATGTAACACATCAACAACGACAACCTCTGAATTACATTCTCCTGATTTTGAACAGGAAAATACATACACAATGTGGCAGGGTTAAACATGTTAGTGGGATCCTAACTCTCCCCTGAACCAGCTGAGACAGTGGTGTAACAGTATAAAATTAAAAGAAACTATAAATATCAGTTGAACAAGGCTTAAATCATCAGATAGATACAAATAGAAATAAATCTAACAAAGACACACACACACAGAGTCGGCGTGGCCGGGTACTTGTATATCCCAACAACGAAAAGACACAGTGTACAGATACTCACAATTACTGACAGCTAGTTAAAAGCCAATAAGTTCTTATAAAAAAAACATGCATCTAAGACTAGATTATCAATCAGTACACATCATACATCCAATGGATTTAGTGTAAAGACGTCACAAACAGTCAGAAATACAACATGACCTTGTGTAATGCAGAGATACCGGTATCAATAGATTGTAGATCCATCAATGTGTATATGTATACATAACAATAATATTAAGTTTGCTTCCAACTTACTGATAACAATATCAATATTGATACCAATGAAAACGATATTCAATGAACTAATAACAGTGTTGAATTGACAACATTTTAGAATAAGTTTATCTAAAGGATTGATAAGTTTACCAGGATCGTTTCTTAATCCCGGGCACGGTAAACAACGTCTTTGTAAAAATGAAAATGTGCTATACCGCTTGTAATAAGTTATCTACAGGTTCAACCAAATTTCAAATGAAAATTTTATATCGATTAAGAAATTAAGTGAAGGTTTTGAGAAATTTGTTGTATCGAAATCCTTGGCTTAATAATTTTTATAGAAATACAAAGATTACATTCGTTAAAATAAAAAAAAAATCACAACGTACACGGGCATAGCGAATGAGTTAAGGAACATACAAAATGTAAGATGATGCCAAAGGAACATCACCATCCAAAAAAGGAAATAAACTATAAATATTGAAAAATCGTCCTTTTGTCGTTGATTTTAGTATGGAGTAGGATAATTGTAAGTGTCGTTCAATTGATCAATTAAATGAAATTTAGACAAAGCGTTACTGAATTTGGTCATAAACTGTGATTCATAATAGTACAAAAAACAAGTCTGCTATTAAAGGGGCGCAATTGGTGCCCATTGGCATGCCTAGATGTACATATATATTATCAATAATCTCATCACACCTCCATTAAGTGTATTTAGCATATTTATCTTTTTCATTAGAGAAGAAGGCTTTAAATGAGTTACATCAAATAAATTTGCAATCATATTTAAAAAAACGACCATTCAACTATAAATAGGTAATGTTTGATAAGATTATGTGGAAGTGTAATGTAATAAGTAGAACAGTCAAAACTGTCAACAGAATCAAAGATATCATCAAAAGCACGTTATTTATCATAAACACTCCAAAACTAGTTAATTCAACAATTTTCGTATATTTTATTACAATAGTTTATGATTAGTTCTCTAATAGCAGTTAAGGAACTCGTTAAAATCTCTGAAACATTAGTTGAAGAACACTTACTAGAGGCCGAGATGAAACGATATGTGACTGGTATTTTGTTTAGTTCAGATAACCAATACATAGTAGGGACCTTCAAATGTTAAGAAAAAGCCTTAAGCTGTGATGTGGTTATGATATGTTTGTTTACTATATGATCCCCTGTTGAGCGCACGGACTTTAATGTAGATGAATTCAAAATTTCGATTCTTAATAACGTCTATGTAGTATTTACGTCATAAAATCACCACATTGTTGGGTACTTTGTCGGCCGGTACAAATACAAACCACTTTTAAAGTTCTTGAAGTTTATTTATTTTTCAAGAAAAAGGCGTATTATTTTTGAATTATTTTCAAAATGTGATATTCTATTACCTGCATCATTCATACATCTATCTTCAGGTTTGTCGATACGGGGGAACATGTTATGATGGAAAACAGCTGTAACTATACTCGAATATTTATAAAAAGGGTAGAAAAAAGAAATCATGATAAACTCCTTGAAAATATCATGTAATTTACTAACTGGTATTTGACCCGGTTATCATAAGAATTGATGCCTTCCACTGATTTTAAATATACATAGGAGATTACCTAGTATATACAATATACGATGTTAAATTTGTTGATTTCGATTGATACGTGATACGGTCATTGCCGATGGTTAGAACATTGTGGATTAAAAACAGCTTTAATTTTCTTTTTTCTACATAAGACAGTGCCTGTACCAATTCAGGAATATGAATGTTATTATACATTCGTTTGATGAGTTTTAGCTTTTAATTTTGGCATTTGATTAGGGATTTTCCGTTTTTAATTTTACTTGCAATTAGGAAACCGAAATAATTCAAATAAAATTCGGGTGTCTCAAAAATAGTTTGTTGATGTACTTAAGTAAGTACGAAATTTAGATTAGAATAGGGAATTTGAATCATGTCTTTTCTGCCATTTACAAAAAGTTACCATTTCGTTACATACATTAATATCGATTCGTGTCGGTTATCCATACATACAGATTTTTCTCCAAATGTCACAAAATTCATAAAAAAATATTGAATAAATAACATTATGATTTTTTTTTTCGCATGTAGCTGCTAATTTAATACCAAGACGGCTGTCAGTATACCACAGAGTTAAGCATAGAACCCTATCAGAAAAAAACCAATAGAAATATATTTGGTAGAAAACACATACGCCATACGTTTGGAGAAAACAACATTCAATTATACTCACAGTCAGACAATAACTGATCTGTGGCCACACTTGAGATATCATGAAATAATTATTATTTTTCTAATTTTATCTTCGTTTTCTGTCAGATAATAAGTTGAGGTTCGATGGGAAGAAATTAATTTACACTGTATTCGCTGTAATAGTTATACAAGTACATTTCATTAGAACAAATTGCATGTTAAATACGTTTCCTAAAAGAATTATCTAACTTCAACTTTATCACGTCAACACACCTACATGAAGTTATATAAACGTACAACTCTATATATACTAGATACTGTCATTGTCGGTGGTCAATTTCCGCAAAATGAGCGCTCAACAGAACTTTACAGAATTTAAAACGCTACGTATTGTGCAGATAAATGTAACAAAGCAAATTATATACTGCTAATAATAGTTTTATATACATTTGGATCTTTAACAGTTCTTTTTAATATTCCATCATTATTTATATTGATAGTTACATTCTGGAGAAAACTGGAATTGAAAGGTATTCATATGATGAGTTTGAGTTTTACTGACGCCTTACTAGGAGTTATGTGGATGCTGTCCGTGAATACACTTGGAGGAACAAAGCTATCTTTTATTAATTGTATTTTCAGAAATTGGTTGTATTGTGTTACGTTTCTCGCTACCAGGTTTCAGGTGTTAGGAATTTGCATTGAGCGAATTATATTTATTTGTTTGAATAAAAAAATTGTGAGTCAACAGAAGAAAAAAATGTCAATCGGCATAATTATAATGTCATGGGGAATAGCTATACTTATAGTTACCATTATGGCGGCTGTCATAGTCAGGAGTTACGATGAAGACCAAACGTGTTCATTTGATGGTCTTTTTCAAGAACATAAGAATGCAACATTTGGAACAATGGGAGTCATTACTGCCCTTACTGTTGTTGCCGTGGTGTTTACCATGACAATTGTATTGGTTTTTCTTATTCAACATCAAAAGAAAATGAACAAATTAAATGTTCGTAAAATAAAAAAATCTGACATTAACCTGTGCATAACAATTGGTATAATAGCTATTTTTTTCTTTGTTGTAAATAGTCCTTTAACAGTGGTGTATCTACTGGAAGGGTTCTATCCTGGTATGCCATCATCAAGAATTATACGGAATGCGTCCTTTTTGTTTGCAGGGATAAATTCAATGGTTGATCCATTCATATACCTTTTCAGGATTAAATACTATCGAAATTTACTCCGAAAAAGTATAAACCAAATTCGCTCCTGCTCTTCTGTTCGTCCCCAAAGTTTGTGATTGAGTTTAAAGAATCGCTTGAACCCCACATTTTTGTTATTTAAAACGAACTGTAGAACAATTATGATGTTGTCACATATGTTTAAAAGGAAATTAAGACTTCTCAGTGTATATATCAGAAGTAAATACACAGCTAAGAACATCAATTACAGCGCTTTTTACTGGAATTAGTTAGAATACTAGTATTTTACATAATTATCAACAAATGCATTTGGTTATAGAAAATTTATGATATTTATGATGTATGATTGAAATAAAAATATTATAATATCATTACTTTTTTTGCTATTCATATTATAAGAACAGAACAAATATGGCTTTTGAAATATCAACGATTTTTTTCATTTTGGTTCTTATGAAATTGTCAGGATACAAGCATTATACTATAATTGTCAGAAAATAAGAGTTTTACACAATCAAGTAACAATTTTACTGGAATTGCCGATAGGCATGTAATTTTGAATTTATTTTCTTTTTAAAAAGGCTTCTGTTATGGGATTTTTGAGACAATGGCGTCATCCAAAGAAGTGCAAATATAACATGGAGTCATTTATTAAAACAAACAAAAAAGGGAATGGCGTCTTGGCATTGCGTCTATCCATCATAAACTTGCTTGGGGGAACACTTCATAATAAAATTACCGCCAAAAAGGAAATGATTTTACAATGCCAGGTGACGCATGCAAACCTAAAGACTTTTATCTATCCGATGCGCCTGGTTCTTGCACTTTTAGGTAGAGTTCATATTTCTCCAAGGTTTGTTTGACCATGAAGTATACATTTGGAATGAGATTTTAACATTGGTTAACTACTGTTGTCTTAGTTTGGTTTTGCTTAAAGTTTAAGCTATAAAAGTATAAGTTGAGTTAATGGTTTTCTTTCCTAAAAACAGTAGGTGCTTTGAGGGGTTTGAATTCCTTGCTTGTCAGAATATTTTGCATTAACTTAATTTCATTTTGCTAAATTTATAAAGGTTTTTATGAACTATGTTTATACCAAACAACATATGATAAAGACAACTGATGGTGTGTAGCGTGCTACATTATCAATATAGAATACATTATTACATTTTCGTTATTTCTTAATTTTTTTTCTAAAGCAGCAATGTACAAATCAGAAATGAAAAATTACTTTTTTATATGGAATATGATAACATAATTCTTTAAATGCCATAGAGTGTGGCATACCCTCTGGTACCTTTCGCCCCTTTTTTTCAAATGTCAACTATGTTTGAAGCTATTAGAAAAAAAAATTTCCACAGAGACCCAGAAAAAGTCTGATCAGAGAAAACACAACTTCACAGAGACCTAGAGAAAAAGTCTGATCCGAAAAGCCACAACTGTTAAACAGTGGCTATATTAAAAACTATGAGATAGAAAGTTTGCTAAAGAGACCAGGTGAAAAAGCTTGATCAGAGTAGTCACAACTGTTAAAGAGTGGCTATATTAAAAACTATGAGATAGAATGTTTGCCAAAGACACCCAGAGAAAAAGTCTGATCAGAGAAGCCACAACTGTTTATCATTGGCTATATAAAAAACTATGAGAGAATTTTTGCCAAAGAGACCCAATTGTTACTAAACGTTGTTGTTTTATTCAAGAACTCAATAACTGATTTACCTTTAAAGGCCTGTGGGCTCTAGATCAAAAGACATTTGAATATAGTTATCGAGGTCTAAATTTAAGGTTAGTTTAGAAGACAATAACAATCAAAACCAAGGAGTAAACAAAGACTCATAAAACCAAAGGTCATTTACATCAACAGTTGTAAATAATAATTAAGAAACAACACGAACTCCACTAAAAACCGGGAGTAAAATCAGGTGCTCCTGAAGGGTAAGCATTTCCTGCACCGTTTACGGCACCCGTCGTGTTATTTCTTTGTTCAGTCCGGTAATGATGGAGAGTTATTATGACTGAGGATGAACAAAGAAAAAAGATACTGAAAAGAATTAAACTATGAAAGAGTTACAATGTATTATAATGGGAAAATGTCAATAAGATATTGTATTATTATATGTTTCTTACAAATTGTCCTAGAAAAATAAACTCAGTCTCAGTTTTGTGTAAAAGTGTAATAACTTTACATTCGTGCAATATAAAAAATTGCTACCATTTAATTATTCTTTTTGTATTATCTTTAAAGCAAATTGCCATTCTATTCTTACTGAATGCATTTTGTTTGTCCGAGAAAACATTCATTTTGTAGTGCATTTTTGTTTTTTGGACGGGTATGTGAGGGAATATGTCACAACGAACACACACAGTTAATAATAATTGATGGTACTTGAACGCTTTAAATCAAAGGGATGACATTATTGGCCCTATTATTCTGCCTTTTCGTCGACAACGCCGTTTCAACCATGTTTTCCAACAGGATAACGCTAGATTTCATGTAAGAAGGATTTGTATGGATCATCTTGAAAAAAAACCTATTCGAGTTCTCCCGTGGCCAGCTTTATCATCGAATGTTCCCATATAGAACATTTATATGATCAACATGGTAGACGTGTTTACGATAGGCAAAATCCACTGGAAAAAAACGCTACTAGATTTGCGATTAGCTCTCATAAAGTTGGAAAACAATACTCACTAAGCAAACATTAGACTTTGATTGTATGTATTTGTCGTAGATGTGAAGCTGTAGTTGCTTCGAGAGTGGGTCATACTCGCTATTACATTTCGCAAACTGAAAATGAGGATGACTTTGATCCGTCCATCTTCGGTCCAGGAACTGTCTAGAACGTTTTTTTTTTGTTACTGTAACACGTAGGACGTAAAAAAACATATTTCTTTCGTAATTTTTTTCTACTGCACGGTAAAATATTATTTTTGATCTAAGTGTTGTATTGTTTTTTTGTGTTTACTAGTATATAATAAATAAAACACGTCCTTCAGACAAAGCTATTTTGAAAAATTGAAAAACAAGAATACAAAAGTTGTCATTCAACAATAACACATTGACGGATTGTTTAATTACACAGCCACGTCATGTGTAGATAAAACCCACAAAAAGTCATGTATACAAAGCATATTTGCAACAATAAAAGCCAATTATACATAGATTGTCATATACCAATAAGACATTGACGGGATGTATAAGTACAGAGTCAGGTCATATATAAAAAAAAAAGGCAAGTTGCCCAAGTACTGATCCTAGTCTGACTGAATGCATTTCTTTCGTTAGAGAAACCCATTTATTCTGTATTCCATTTTTCGGACTTTAAATACATATTTAGAAAATTCCCATCTAAGCTTTCTTACTACGATTTGTACAGTAGGGTATATTACTTTTGGGCAAAAAAAATAGGCAAAGCCTTCGAGCTGATTTTTATGGACAATTTCAAGTTTAGAGAGAATGAATATACTATTTTCGAATCAGACATATTAATTTATACCTGTTTCAACCGCACTTAATCACAACTTCATTTCAAAATTCATAAGCAATAAGTGTAATTTCATACCCTCACTAGCTATTTGGGGCAGAATCATAGACATAAATGGGAAAGATGTTGGAAAATAAATTGCAATTTAAATACTGTTAAGACTAAGAACGTTAATTTAGACAACAGTTATCAAAGGGCGATAACTGTGTAATCTGGCTACTCAAGATCAGTTTTCTTTACCTATAGAAATATTGCAAAAAAAGTAAAATCATAAAAGTAATGAACTCCGCGGTTAATTTAAAACGGAAAGTCCCTGGCAAAATCAAACGCTCAAACACGTCAAACGAATGGGTAACAACTGTCAGATTTTTAACTTGGTACAGGCATTTTGTTATGTAGAAAATAGTGGATTGAACTAAATTTTTTATAGCTAGCCAAACATCTAACTTTTATGACAGTCGCATCAAATTCAATAATTAAATCAATAAAAAAAAGTATCAAGGATACCCCGCTATATTTATGTACGTCAAATGGGTGTTTCATTCACTACAATAGTCATTTGTTAACTCTATTCACAATATTCATTGTGTCCTTGCAATGCAGCTTCAAAATATATTGAAACATGAGACATTACACGATAACTTAAACATAAATATGCTTTGTATTTTGGCCCTTTAATTTAATAAAAAAAAATATTATCCTTATGGAGACAAAAAGACTGCATACATTAAAAAACGCTGATACCGTGAGTGTTCGGGTACTCTCTTTAAATGCGGTCGGCCTAGGATGCATTGTTTTTTTTTGAAACATTGGTGTGAATAGGAAATAGAGTGCATGCAAATAAAATATACATATTGAAATACGTTTTTTTAAATGCTCTCTATATTTTAACTTATAAATCAAATGCACTTTTACAATTCATTTGAAATGAGCATAACTATTACGTCAGGATTACTGTTATTGTGAAATCATGAACCTTCACAGCATATATTAATTAGGAATACAGTAGTAATTAATATTCAACTTATGTCTTATTAGTCAGCTCTATTCTAACAACTTTGAAATATTCAAAGCTTGATGACAGATGTGTTTTGATTAACCGAATTAATCAACCCGTCATGAAAATAACTGTTAGCACGTTGAGTGTGTCATTTTTCTTACAAATAAGTTATGTTCATCTGCAAGGTTCATCGGTTTTTCTGTTTAAAGAAAAGCTGTACTTTTTTGTTATGAGTATAAAACAGTCCTTTATGTATCTACATTGAAACCTGTACAAGGCTGACTATATCAATCGAAAGAAAAAAAAAGAAAAAAAACATAACTTTATTAATTTCACGTGTCCGAAGTGCTAAAAGTTTTTTAAAGAGGTAAATCTGAGACTCAGATGACAGAAGTTTACCGATTATCAAATCTTGTTCTAATCGCATACTATTGTTAAGAAAATATTAAAGTTTTAATAAAAGCAGTTACTGTTTGTCAAACTCCTATATATAACCAATAAAATTGAGAATGGAAATGGGGAATGTGTCAAAGAGTATTTGCCAATAAAGTGTGTGTAAAGTTTAAAAAAAAAATTGTATATCTTTCTCCAAGGGTAAATATTAATTTTGACAACATGTTATTAAATGATTAAATGAGTCGAATTCATTCTAGTCAATGTATTTGTATTCACCATCTTAAGGTAAGAAAAATGAGGGAATCGCATGAACCCTAAAAATAGTACCCTCCATGCGAATCCACATTCAGTTATCATTTAAAATTCAGTAAAATATGATTTTTGCCAAAGAGACCCAATTGTTACTAAACGTTGTTGTTTTATTCAAGAACTCAATAACTGATTTACCTTTAAAGGCCTGTGGGCTCTAGATCAAAAGACATTTGCATATAGTTATCGAGGTCTAAATTTAAGATTAGTTTAGAAGACAATAACAATCAAAACCAAGGAGTAAACAAAGACTCATAAAACCAAAGGACATTTACATCAACAGTTGTAAATAATAATTAAGAAACAACACGAACTTCACTAAAACCGGGAGTGAAATCAGGTGCTCCTAAAGGGTAAGCATTTCCTGCACCGTTTACGGCACACGTCGTGTTATTTCTTTGTTCAGTTCGGTAATGATGGAGAGTTATTATGACTGAGGAAGAACAAAGAAAAAAAGATACTGAAAAGAATTAAAATATGAAAGAGTTATTATAATGGGAAAATGTCAATAAGATATTGTATTATTATATATTTCTTACAAATTGTCCTAGAAAAATAAACTCAGTCTCAGTTTTGTGTAAAAGTGTAATTACTTTACATTCGTGCAATATAAAAAATTGCTCCAATTAATTATTCTTTTTGTATTATCTTTAAAGCAAATTGCCATTCTATTCTTACTGAATGCATTTTGTTTGTCCGAGAAAACATTCATTTTGTAGTGCATTTTTGTTTTTTGGACGGATATGTGAGGGAATATGTCACAACGAACACACACAGTTAATAATAATTGACGGTACTTGAACGCTTAAAATCAAAGGGATGAAATTATTGGCCCTATTATTCTGCCTTTTCGTCTACAACGCGGTTTCAACCATGTGTTTTCCAACAGGATAACGCTAGATTTCATGTAAGAAGGATTTGTATGGATCATCTTGAAAAAAACAAATTCGAGTTCTCCCGTGGCCAGCTTTATCGTCGGATGTTCCCATATAGAACATTTATGGGATCAACTTGGTAGACGTGTTTAAGATAGGCAACATCTACTGGAAAAAAACGCTACTAGATTTGCGATTAGCTCTCATAAAGTTGAGAAACAATACACACTAAGCAAACATTAGACTTTGATTGTATGTATTTGTCGTAGATGTGAAGCTGTAGTTGCTTCGAGAGTGGGTCATACTCGCTATTACATTTCGCAAACTGAAAATGAGGATGACTTTGATCCGTCCATCTTCGGTCCAGGAACTGTCTAGAACGTTTTGTTTTGTTACTGTGTCACGTAGGTCGTAAAAAAACATATTTCATTGTTTTCGTAATTTTTTTCTACTGCACGGTAAAATATTATTTTTGATCTAAGTGTTGTATTGTTTTTTTGTGTTGACTAGTATATAAAAAAAATAAAACACGTCCTTCAGACAAAGCTATTTTGAAAATTGAAAAACAAGAATACAAAAATTGTCATTCAACAATAACACATTGACGGATTGTTTAATTACACAGCCACGTCATGTGTAAAAAAAACCAACAAAAAGTCATGTATACAAAGCATATTTGCAACAATAAAAGCCAATTATACATAGATTGTCATACACCAATAAGACATTGACGGGATGTATAAGTACAGAGTCAGGTCATATATAAAAAAAAAAAACGTAAACAGGTGCCAAAGTACTTTTTATATCTTTAAAGCAAGTTGCCCAAGTACTGATCCTATTCTGACTGAATGCATTTCTTTCGTTAGAGAAACCCATTTATTCTGTATTACATTTTTCGGACGTTAAATACATATTTAGAAAATTCCCATCTAAGCTTTCTTACTACGATTTGTACAGTAGGGTATATTACTTTTGGGCAAAACAAATAGGCAAAGCCTTCGAGCTGATTTTTATGGACAATTTCAAGTTTAGAGAGAATGAATTCAGTCTTTACTATTTTCGAATCAGACATACTAATTTATACCTGTTTCAACCGCACTTAATCACAACTTCATTTCAAAATTCATAAGCAATAAGTGTAATTTCATACCCTCACTAGCTATTTGGGGCAGAAACATACAGACGTAAATGGGAAAGATGTTGGAAAATAAATTGCAATTAAAATACTGTTAAGACTAAGAACGTTAATTTAGACAACAATTATCAAATGGTGATTACTGTGTAATCTGGCCATACTCAAGATCAGTTTTCTTTACCTATAGAATTATTGCAAAAAAAGTAAAATCATAAAAGTAATGAACTCCGCGGTTAATTTAAAACGGAAAGTCCCTGGCAAAATCAAACGCTCAAACACGTCAAACGAATGGGTAACAACTGTCAGATTTTTTACTTGGTAAAGGCATTTTGTTATGTAGAAAATAGTGGATTGAACTAAATTTTATAGCTAGCTAAACATCTAACTTTTATGACAGTCGCATCAAATTCAATAATTTAATTAATAAAAAAATATCAAGGATACCACGCTATATTTATGTACGTCAAATGGGTGTTTCATCCACTACAATAGTCATTTGTTAACTCTATTCACAATATTCATTGTGTCCTTGCAATGCAGCTTCAAAAAATATTGAAACATGAGACATTAAACGAGAACTTAAACATAAATATGCTTTGTATTTTGGCCCTTTTATTTAATAAAAAAAAATATTATCCTTATGGAGACAAAAATACTGCATATATTAAAAAACGCTGATCTCGTGAGTGTTCGGGTACTCTCTTTAAATGCGGTCGGTCTGTGATGCATTGTTTTTTTGAACAATGTTGTGAATAGGAAATAGAGTGCATGCAAATAGAACATACATATTGAAATACGTTTTTTTAAATGCTCTCTATATTTTAACTTATAAATTAAATGCATTTTTACAATTCATTTGAAATGAGCATAACTATTACGTCAGGATTACTGTTATTGTGAAATCATGAACCTTCACAGCATATATTAATAAGGAATACAGTAGTAATTAATATTCAACTTTTGTTTTATTAGTCAGCTCTTATCTAACACTTTTGAAATATTCAAAGCTTGATGACAGATGTGTTTTGATTAACCGAATTAATCAACCCGTCATGAAAATTACTGTTAGCACGTTGAGTGTGTCATTTTTCTTACAAATAAGTTATGTTCATCTGCAAGGTTCATCGGACTTTCTGTTTAAAGAACAGCTGTACTTTTCTGTTATGTGTATAAAACAGTCCTTTACGTATCTACATTGAAACCTGTACAAGGCTGACTATATCAATCGAAAGAAAAAAAACGAAAAAAAAACATAACTTTATTAATTCCACGTGTCCGAAGTGCTAAAAGTTTTTTTAAAGAGGTAAATCTGAGACTAAGATGACAGAAGTTTACCGATTATCAAATCTTGTTCTAATCGCATACTATTGTTAAGAAAATATTAAAGTTTTAATAAAAGCAGTTACTGTTTGTCAAACTCCTATATATAACCAATAAAATTGAGAATGGAAATGGGGAATGTGTCAAAGAGTATTTGCCAATAAAGTGTGTGTAAAGTTTAAAAAAAAATATTTGTATATCTTTCTCCAAGGGTAAATATTAATTTTGACAACATGTTATTAAATGAGTAAATGAGTCGAATTCATTCTAGTCAATGTATTTGTCTTCACCATCTTAAGATAAGAAACATGAGGGAATCGCATGAATTCCAAAAATAGTACCCTCCATGCAAATTCACACTCAGTTATCATTTAAAATTCAGTAAAATATCATTTTTGCCAAAGAGACCCAATTGTTACTAAACGTTGTTGTTTTATTCAAGAACTCAATAACTGATTTACCTTTAAAGGCCTGTGGGCTCTAGATCAAAAGACATTTGAATATAGTTATCGAGGTCTATATTTGAGGTTAGTTAAAAGACAATAACAATCAAAACCAAGGAGTAAACAAAGACTCATAAAACCAAAGGTCATTTACATCAACAGTTGTAAATAATAATTAAGAAACAACACGAACTCCACTAAAAACCGGGAGTGACATCAGGTGCTCCTAAAGGGTAAGCATTTCCTGCACCGTTTTGCGGCACCCGTCGTGTTATTTCTTTGTTCAGTTCGGTAATGATGGAGAGTTATTATGACTGAGGAAGAACAAAGAAAAAAAGATACTGAAAAGAATTAAACTATGAAAGAGTTATTATAATGGGAAAATTTTAATAAGATATTGTATTATTATATATTTCTTACAAATTGTCCTAGAAAAATAAACTCAGTCTCAGTTTTGTGTAAAAGTGTAATAACTTTACATTCGTGCAATATAAAAAATTGCTACCATTTAATTATTCTTTTTGTATTATCTTTAAAGCAAATTGCCATTCTATTCTTACTGAATGCATTTCGTTTGTCCGAGAAAACATTCATTTTGTAGTGCATTTTTGTTTTTTGGACGGGTAGGTGAGGGAATATGTCACAACGAACACACACAGTTAATAATAATTGATGGTACTTGAACGCTTTAAATCAAAGGGATGAAATTATTGGCCTTATTATTCTGCCTTTTCGTCGACAACGCGGTTTCAACCATGTTTTCCAACAGCATAACGCTAGATTGCATGTAAGAAGGATTTGTATGGATCATCTTGAAAAAAAACATATTCGAGTTCTCCCGTGGCCAGCTTTATCATCGGATGTTCCCATATAGAACATTTATGGGATCAACTTGGTAGACGTGTTTAAGATAGGCAAAATCCACTGGAAAAAATCGCTACTAGATTTGCGATTAGCTCTCATAAAGTTGGAAAACAATACACACTAAGCAAACATTAGACTTTGATTGTATGTATTTGTCGTAGATGTGAAGCTGTAGTTGCTTCGAGAGTGGGTCATACTCGCTATTACATTTCGCAAACTGAAAATGAGGATGACTTTGATCCGTCCATCTTCGGTCCAGGAACTGTCTAGAACGTTTTTTTTTGTTACTGTGTCACGTAGGACGTAAAAAAACATATTTCATTTTTTCGTAATTTTTTTCTACTGCACGGTAAAATATTATTTTTGATCTAAGTGTTGTATTGTTTTTTTGTGTTGACTAGTATATAAAAAAATAAAACACGTCCTTCAGACAAAGCTATTTTGAAAAATTGAAAAACAAGAATACAAAAATTGTCATTCAACAATAACACATTGACGGATTGTTTAATTACACAGCCACGTCATGTGTAAAAAAAACCAACAAAAAGTCATGTATACAAAGCATATTTGCAACAATAAAAGCCAATTATACATAGATTGTCATACACCAATAAGACATTGACGGGATGTATAAGTACAGAGTCAGGTCATATATAAAAAAAAAAACGTAAACAGGTGCCAAAGTACTTTTTATATCTTTAAAGCAAGTTGCCCAAGTACTGATCCTATTCTGACTGAATGCATTTCTTTCGTTAGAGAAACCCATTTATTCTGTATTACATTTTTCGGACGTTAAATACATATTTAGAAAATTCCCATCTAAGCTTTCTTACCACGATTTGTACAGTAGGGTATATTACTTTTGGGCAAAACAAATAGGCAAAGCCTTCGAGCTGATTTTTATGGACAATTTCAAGTTTAGAGAGAATGAATTCAGTCTTTACTATTTTCGAATCAGACATACTAATTTATACCTGTTTCAACCGCACTTAATCACAACTTCATTTCAAAATTCATAAGCAATAAGTGTAATTTCATACCCTCACTAGCTATTTGGGGCAGAAACATACAGACGTAAATGGGAAAGATGTTGGAAAATAAATTGCAATTAAAATACTGTTAAGACTAAGAACGTTAATTTAGACAACAATTATCAAATGGTGATTACTGTGTAATCTGGCCATACTCAAGATCAGTTTTCTTTACCTATAGAATTATTGCAAAAAAAGTAAAATCATAAAAGTAATGAACTCCGCGGTTAATTTAAAACGGAAAGTCCCTGGCAAAATCAAACGCTCAAACACGTCAAACGAATGGGTAACAACTGTCAGATTTTTTACTTGGTAAAGGCATTTTGTTATGTAGAAAATAGTGGATTGAACTAAATTTTATAGCTAGCTAAACATCTAACTTTTATGACAGTCGCATCAAATTCAATAATTTAATTAATAAAAAAAATATCAAGGATACCACGCTATATTTATGTACGTCAAATGGGTGTTTCATCCACTACAATAGTCATTTGTTAACTCTATTCACAATATTCATTGTGTCCTTGCAATGCAGCTTCAAAAAATATTCAAACATGAGACATTACACGAGAACTTAAACATAAATATGCTTTGTATTTTGGCCCTTTTATTTAATAAAAAAAAATATTATCCTTATGGAGACAAAAATACTGCATATATTAAAAAACGCTGATCTCGTGAGTGTTCGGGTACTCTCTTTAAATGCGGTCGGTCTGTGATGCATTGTTTTTTTGAACAATGTTGTGAATAGGAAATAGAGTGCATGCAAATAGAACATACATATTGAAATACGTTTTTTTAAATGCTCTCTATATTTTAACTTATAAATTAAATGCACTTTTACAATTCATTTGAAATGAGCATAACTATTACGTCAGGATTACTGTTATTGTGAAATCATGAACCTTCACAGCATATATTAATAAGGAATACAGTAGTAATTAATATTCAACTTTTGTTTTATTAGTCAGCTCTTATCTAACACTTTTGAAATATTCAAAGCTTGATGACAGATGTGTTTTGATTAACCGAATTAATCAACCCGTCATGAAAATTACTGTTAGCACGTTGAGTGTGTCATTTTTCTTACAAATAAGTTTTGTTCATCTGCAAGGTTCATCGGACTTTCTGTTTAAAGAACAGATGTACTTTTCTGTTATGGGTATAAAACAGTCCTTTATGTATCTACATTGAAACCGGTATAATTCTGACTATATCATTCTAAAGAAAGAAAAAAAAACCAAAACTTTATTGATTTCACGTGTCCGAAGTGCTGAAAGTGACTTTTTTTGAAGAGGTAAATCTGAGACTAAGATTAAAGAAGTTTACTGTTGCTTAAACCTTGTTTTAATCACATACTATTGTTAAGAAAATATTAAACTTTTAATGAAAGCAGTTATTTTTTGTCAAACTGCTATATTTAACCAATGAATATTTGCCAATAAAGTGTGTGTAAAGTTTTTAAACAAAATATTTGTATATCTTTGTCAAAGGGTCAATATTAATTTTGACAACATGTTATTAAATGATTAAACTAATCAATGTATTTGTCTTCACCATTATTAGGTAAGAAACATGAGGGAATTGTATAAACTCCGAAAATATTACCCTCCATGCGAATCCAAACTCATTTATCATTTAAAATTCAGTGAACTATCATATCAGACAACTTTAATGATATCTTGAAGATCTAATATCGAGATAACCTGAAGCTTGTAAATGCAGACATTGTCACATTTAGACCGTACTGGTCAGTCAATTCATTGTGGGACGTTAAACTTGTGAATTTTCTATTACAGTAGTTCATCCTCATGGCTGCGTGGGAGCAGTTTTTGTGTAAGGATCAAGTCTTTGTTAATAATTTCCCTTAAGTATACGATAGTAAGGTATACACTGAACTATGAATACGCCATTCGATTGAGCAGAGGTTATGTTTCTACTGTGAAATAAGATGTCAACAATTGGAAAGTTAAAATCATCATGTTTATCATACATGTCATAGTTTCTGGTCTAAAATTATTCATCTGTGTCGAGATCAAGATATGCAATAGGCGATATTCTTTCGATAGTATCCCTATTCAGAATATAATTATTAGATGATGTGATTGTGATTGACAAAAAAACTTTCCGCCATAGCACACAGATGAAGCAGATATCAACCACTTCCATGTAAATCCTTTGACAATGCTCAAAGATCATAACACCTAGCTTTCTAAAGCAGCCGCCGCGCCGAAATGGTAAATGCCAAATAAATAATTCGTCGGGTGATTTCTTAAATGACCTCATCATAGAAACCATACTGAAAAACACATCCTACCAGCCCCATTCAAGCCTTTAATTTGCAATCAACATTTGAATAACTATCTTTAAACATTATATAAAATCGATATTGGGATTATCACAAAACTTTTAATTTTGTTTAACGTACGATTTGTTGTACCCTTGTAAGAACAATTTTGTTGGCGCATGTACTGTTAAATCATCTAATTATGTTCTTCTTAAAATAACATATTTGTAAATGCAACAGATCAAAAGATTAATTATAAAATAATTTTACAACAGTCAATGCTCGTAAGCTTGTATATAATTTTCAAATACACAAGCGAGTTTGAAGTAAGTATCTCTATCAAATAAGTTTCAAGGCAGAAATTCACATAGGGCATCATATGGTCTTCAACAATAAAGAATCAAACAAAGTTTTTGTTTTATACATGTTTACAACTTTAAGAAAGAAAAAGAAATTTGAAGAGAAACTGAAGTATATCAAATTGCAACAAAGGTTCAAGTAAAAAAGGTCAAATTCGACGTCATGTTCACTCTAAACCCGCCGTATCTTTTTTTACATATCTGTCTGCATGGTTACAACATTAGTATTTTGAAATACCGGATGCTGTAATTTTAGAACAGATCTAAGTTTATAGCATTTCGGGAAGTCGTGAGGGAAACGTCGGTCAATAAAAAGCGCGAGAGGAGTTTGTTAATCCAGAGAAGATACAATTTGCTGAATGGGGTATTAAAACCTACAACACAAAAGATACCGAATACACTGTAAATGCAAATTGGAGTGTCCCTAAAATCAAAAGCTCACACACATCCAAATTATGAAGAACAATCTTATTCCTGACTTGGTAAAGGCATTTACTTGTGTATGAATAGAAGAAATTTATTACAAACATTATTGTAAATAGACCAATTTCTTTGCAAGGACAGCTTAAAACAAAGCTAAAATTAAATTATTTTAAATTGTAACACACTTATGTATCTATCTGATAAGTTGAATCCTTTTTGACTGAATCTTATAATTGGTTACTATGTTATACTGTAATATTATTAATTCGCATATTTTAACAAATTTGATTCGTTTAGGGATAGTCACATGTTAAACTATATTTTTGAAGGTAGAGAAAAACGGCGGATAGCAAAAAGCATATTGCACAGAGGATATTGCACGGTTATTTTTAGAATATCTAAAACCCGATTTACTTTGTGACGTCATGTAATGAATTTCAGGATATCGTTAAACGTTTTGAAACAAATGATATCTGTGATCGATTATTTGACGAAAAAAATCTTCAATTACATAAGATGTCAAACAAACGAAAAAAAGTAAATTAAATAACAACTAATATGTTGTTTTTGTCAAGGAGACAATATGATATCTATAAAATTCAAACAAAATCAAATGACGATTTTGATACAAATATGCATAATGGTCTGAAATTAATAATATAACAAATATAGCCTTTGTATGAGGTCAATACAGGATACATCGACCCAAAGAAGTATATCGACCTCGGACTTCGTCCTCAGTCAATATACTTCTTTTAGGTTAATATATCCTTGTATCGACCTCATACTAAGGCTATATTTGTATAAGATCAGTATCCCACGTCAGGTCGAGAGTTGACCATTCACAAACATATCTAACCCTGCCTAATTCTTTATGTACCCGTCCCCTGACAGGAGCATGTAGTTCAGCAGGTGTCGTTGATTCATGTTTATCATATTTGTTTTCGCTATGAATTAGGCAGTTAGCTTTAATCAATTGAATTATTTCATATTTTTCATGTCGGGGTCTTTTATACATGTTACATGTACACTGTATATCCGACCACACGATTTGGATTTTTCTCATTGTCAATGCAGCACGGTTGCTCATATTTTTTAACATCCAATTTATTTGAATTTTGGTGGATAGTTGTCTCATTGTCATTTTAACCACATCTCCTTATTTTTATAATATCAATAACAGTGCATTTCAGAAATACACGCTTTACAGAGAAAAATGATGAATAATTAAGGTCTAAAATCGCATTTTCATGATTTCCAGGAATAAAAAGGAAAATGGATTTTTCGATTATTCTTTCTGTTCTCAGTTCTAAGTAATTTGAAAAGTACATTCCCAAAAAACTCACTTCCGAGGAAATTCAAAACGGAAAGATAATTATCAAAGGTACCGGGACGCGCGTTTCGTCTACATAAGACTCATCAGTGACGCTCATTTCAAAATATATATTTATAAAGCCAAACAAGTAAAAAGTTGAAGAGCATTATTGATCCAAAATTCCAAAAAATGTGCCAAATACGGCTAAGGTAATCTATGCCTAGGATCAGAAAATCCTTTTTTTTTCGAAAAATTCAAAGTTTTGTTAACAGCAAATTCGTAAAAATGACCACATTATTGATATTCATGTCAACACCAAAGTGTTGACTACTGGGCTGGGACGAAAAGAGCCTAATCAAATTTCAAAAGCTCAAACACATCAAACGCATGGTGTGTTGTAGAAGTGCACATGGCGTTTGTGGAATATTGTCAACCTTTCTTGTCTTCTGTGTGAATAAAAGATTTCTGAAATAATTCATTTTATTGAAAACACAGACCGATCATACAGAAACACAATGTACTCACGATCTTGTTCTATAGCTCGTATTACTTTTGATATTTCCACTTCATTTAAATTTTAGATAATCACTATTGCTTCAGACAATTTTGCATAGTATACCTCCTTGCTTCTACCTTTGATTTTATGAAAGACCGAAGTTAGTCGGTCGACAAGGCGTTAACCTCAATTATAGACCATACACATATCAATACTTCTTTCCCAAGTTGCAGAGCAACATGCTCGAATTGTAAACAAGGAGATTCCTTTAAACTTTCCAATTCTAAGATTACCACATCATCATTCAAATAATCTGTATACTGGCGACACACGTTGAAACATTAAATGCTAAACTGTGTACTCTGCGTGTTTTGTATATCGGGTGGTATGCCCCGGCATTTACTAAAACACGAGTATACCAACTACCATTATATATGTTTCGTTATTTTTCTGTACATAAATTAGGCCGTTTGTTTTCTCGTTTGAATTGTTTTACATAGTCATTTCAGGGTATTTTATAGTTGACTATGTGGTATGGGCTTTGTTCATTGTTGAAGGCCGTATGATGACCTATAGTTGTTAATTTCTGTGTCATTCTGGTCTCTTGTGGAGAGTTGTCTCATTGGCAATTATACCACATCTTCTTTTTTCATATTAAACTAAGAACCCTATGAGAAAAATATAAGAATTTATTTGGTTGGGCAACCACATACAGTTTTTTGGTATAACACATTCAATTATACTCACACTTAGTCCTTCAAAATCATTACTGATCTGTGTCCACACTTGTGATATTATCAAGTAATTATTTTGTTTCTAACATTGACTTTGGTCTTCTTTTAGATCAGTCGTTTATTAATAAGAGGAAATTAATTTACACTATTCGCTGTAACTCTTTTTACAGGTAAATTTCATTAGTACTTATTGCGTGTTTGATACGTGCACCCAAAAAAAATATCTAACTATAAATGAATCAACTGTTGGAGAAACGTAATCATAGTGCTTATATCAAAATATAATTCTTAATATATCAAATACGATCATCATTTGGTGACCAATAATTCAGCGAAATGAGCGTACAACAAAACTTCACAGAATTTGATAATGATACGTATTGCGCAAATAATTGTAACAACACAAATTCTATGTTGTTTGTTGTAGTTTTATATGTCTTTGGATCTTTAACAGTTGCATGTAATGTTCCATCATTACTTATATTGATGGTTGCATTCTTAAGGAGACTTGAAATGAAGGGAATTCATATGATGAGTTTGAGTTTAACTGATGCCTTACTTGGAGTTTCTTGGATGATGTTAACGAGTACACTTGGAGGAAGAAAGCTATCTTTTGTTGACTGTGCTTCCATAAGTTATATGCTTTGTGTTACGTTTTTCGCATCTATGTTTCAGGTCTTAGGAATTTGCATTGAGCGAAATATGGTAATTTGTTTCAACTCAAAACTTGTGAGTCAACATAAAAAAAAAGTTTCACTGTGCATAACTATAATATCGTGGGGACTAGCTATAGTATCAAGTGCAACAGTTTCAGCTGTTTACGCCGGGAGTTATCATGACGCCCGAACGTGTTCTTTAGATAGTCTTTTTCAAGACAGAATAAAAGCAGCAATTGGAACATTCGGAGTACTTTTTGCCATTACTCAGGTTGCAGTTGTGTTTACCATGACACTTTTGTTAGTATTTCTTATTCAACACCAAAAGAAAATGGACAAATCAAATGTTCGAAAAATTAAGAAATCCGATATCAAACTGTGCATAACAATTGGTATCATAGCTATATTTTTCTTTGCTGTAAATAGTCCTTTAACAATAGTGTATTTACTCGAAGGGTTCTATACTGGTATGCCATCATCAAGACTTATACGGAATACGTCCTTTTTGTTTGCAGGTATAAATTCGATGATTAATCCATTTATATATCTTTTCAGGATTAAATACTTTCGAGATTCACTCCGTAAAAGTATAAACCAAATTCGGTCTTCTGTTTATCCCCAAAATATGTGATTGAGAGCTTAAAAATAGCCTCAACAGCACAGTTTTATTATTTGAAACGAAATGATACTTTTAACAATTGGCCGTACGTTTTTATTCTTTTCATTGGCAATACTGTATTCTGCCTTCTATCATGTCTATATATGTCTTTTGATTATATTTTACTGTGATTTGTTGACTGATTGTCGTACACTATATACTCACAATTATTTGTTTTTTATGAAGAAACGACAACGTACGTCGAGAATATGAATGTTATTACCAAAAATATTAATATACATGAACATGCAATAGTTATATGATGTCAATGATTATCTAATTGTCATTTTCCCATGTGTGTCTTTTTATTTTGACACAAATGTAAGAAATGTTATAGTTTTGTAAGCTTCTTCACCAAGAGACAAAACGATATCGAAATGAAAAATCAATTTTGAAATAAATGTTTCAATGTTTCCAAAACATGGTTTCTCAATGGAATAAATATAATAGTTCTTGAAAAACTGGTCATTATCGTGATACACGGACTGCCCGTATGACAGTGGTATTGACTGCGACAGCAATAATGACCTCGCCTTTGGCTCAGTCATTATCACTATCTTAGTCAATACCACTGTTCTGTGGGCAGTCCATATATCACGATAATGACTAGCTTTCCAAGAACTATTATATTATTATTATGACAGGAAAGTGTCAATAAGATATTGTTTTAGTACACGTTTCTGTCCAACTGTATTAAAAATCAAGGTTACTCACTCACAGTTTTATGTCAAAGTAAAACTACTTTACATTACTGTGCACCAAATAATATTTGTTGGATACTAATTTTCGTAGATGTCATAGGTACAGGAGATCAACGAATTCAAGTATTCAACGAATTGCAAATTTTTTACAGGAGTAGAATTTGTCAAAGCCATAAATTTAAATATATACGAATATAAGTTTAACTCAAACCACCAAAATTGGTAACCATGAAAAAGAGATGAATTCACACTAATAAAATGATACCATTTAATTATTCCGGCAAATTATCACAGTACATTTCATATTTCTTTAAAGCAGGTTACCAAGGAACTGATTCTATTTTGACTGAACGTATTTCTAAGGTCCGAGAACATATTAGTTCATAGTGCATTTTTGTCGGAAAATTAATACTTATTTAGAAAATTCGCACATACGCGTTCTTGTTACATTTGTACAGTATGCTTTACTACTTTTGGAGAAAAATGGTAGGTAAAGTCTCCATGTTAAAAATATTGACAATTTCATGTTAAAAGGGAGTTGCATTTAGTCTATTTTTTTAAGATTCGGTTATAGAAGAGGGACGAAAGATACCAAAGGGACATTCAAACTCATAAATCTAAAACAAACTGAAAACGCCATGGCTAACAATGAAAAAGACAAACAGAAAAACGACAGTTCACATGACACAACATAGAAAACTGAAGAATAAACAACACGAACCCCACCAAAAACTAGGGGTGATCTCAGATGCTCCGGAAGGGTAAGCAGTTCCTGCTCCACATGTGGCACTCGTCGTGTTGCTTATGTGATTACAAATCCGGTAAATAGTCTAATTCGGTAGGTCAAATTCATGAAAGGGAAGGAGATTGTAGTTACGACGTAAGGAACATATCCGATATCATTTGTGAAACGGTTATTCCAAAACGGTCAACCAACTCGTGATGGCGTCCGTAAAATTTACGATGGAATGCTTTAAACTTCACCATTTGGAACTCTTGGTTCAATAGCTGCCTTTCGAGCAGTAACCCTCTATCAAGAAAATCATGATAGGAAATGCAAGCACGGGAATATCGTATCAATTGAGAGATATATACCCCGTATGAAGGTGCTGCTGGAATGTTGCTACTTAGAAATGGAAAGTTCTCACAATTGGAAAGCTGAAATCATCTCTTTTGTCGTAAAGTTTTGTCTTCAACCGACCCTCATTGTCAATTTCTAGATGTAAGTCAAGATATGAAGCCGACTTTACTGTATCTGTAGTATCCGTTATCTCCAATTCGATGGGATAGATGCGTTCCACATAGGCACCAAATTTTATATATAGCGGAAAGTAAAGTTAAAGGATATTGCTAACCTCTTATCTTTCTTCCTAAGAAGTTCCTGCATGAAGTCAGCCTCATAATAACAAAGAAACAAGTCAGCAAGTAAAGGGGCACAATTTGTTCCCATTGGGATGCCGACAGTCTGTTGAAAAACACGTCATCCGAACGTAACAAATATGTTGTCAACTAAGAAATCAAGCATCTTGATAATATCGGTTTCAGAGAAATTTTTGTTTGAATCAGAGTGATTCTTTACATAGTAGGATTTATCCCTTCCTAAGACAAGATACTTGTATCTACGTTGGCCATTATTTTTTATGAAGCAAAGTAATACCAACCCTTTTAATTTGTCTTTTATTTTTTAGTTCGGAATGTGGAATACTTGTGTAAAGAGTAGAAAAGTCAAATGTTTTAATACTGTTACAAGATGAAAGACAGTTAGATTGTATGTACTATATAAGATCTTTGGAATTTTTAAGTATCCACATCTGATTAGCGCCACCTCTTGAATAGGCAGTTTCACAATAACTATGAAGCCCTTCTTTGATTGCTGATAAAATAGATGTTAATAATTTAGAAAGGGGTTTCGTGTAGTACTTGGAAGCCCCAGCAATATACTGTTGTTTGTAAGGACAATTTATATGTAGTTTAGGTATCCAATACAGTGATGGAAGATCCAGTTCTTCATCTTTGGTTGAAATACCAAAGGAACAAAGAACAGACCTATGATTATCCAGGATTTCCTCTTTGGTAAGTGTCGTGAGGGTATATGTTGAGTTTCCAAGTGAATTGTCTATACCTAATTCGTTTATCAAGCAATTAATGTAATGACTTTTACAGACAAAAACGATGTTATTTGGGGCTTTGTCTGCGAGGACAACATATTTATCATGGAGGTCGGATAGGTGTTTAGCAACATTTGGATCTTTGAAGATTGACGTAGCATGGGCATTGATGGACCCATTCAGTTTCTTAATTCTGATTTGTATTAACGACCTCACTGCCTTTATCCATTCGGATAGAGTGTCTACGTCTTCCTTCTCGCGCTTAGCCCATTGCCTGGCATAATCCTCGACTGAATCCATCAAAATTTCAAAGTTGTATTTCCAATTGATGGATTTAGGCTCACGATATTTCGGACCTTTCGATAACACATTTCGTAGATAAGTGTTATTAACAATGTTAAGGTCACCGGTAATAACGTGGCCAACAGGATTATATGTGAATTGGGAACTAGCACAAGTGCAATCAGGAGGTTTAGACTTGAAGTCGTCAATATCGAGATCCTGCAAAACGAGTTTGTAATTGAAAATTTTAGTTGAAATAGGTTTGGTTTAGGTATAAGAAACTATTGGTACAGACTGGTCTTTGAAATAAGGAGGTATTTTCGATTGAACTAATTAATGATGAAGGATATTGCCTAGGTTGACGCCATCGAGACCTTTGTTGGCAAAGGAAAGATTTAAAAAAAATCTTTTCTCTTTTTCATCTTTTCAAATGTGAACTGGCATAAAAATTCTGTGACTTGCAATATCCGAAACTATAGCTTGAAGTTTGTATTGGTTTGAATGAGGGTTTGTACCAATAGATAACGCATATGCGTATGTCGTAGAACACACCGAGGGGTGTCAGGATTGATCAATTGAAAGACCTACCTTAGGGAGGACTTTTTTGGGGGTAATCCTGAAACCCCGAGGTGTGTTCTATGACAAGAAAAACCTTTAAGTATGCATTATCTTACTTTCATATTTGGCGTACTAAATTATAATCCTGGTACCTTTGATAACTAATTTTATGTACCGTTAAAAAAAACAAAGTATAAAAGTTTGTATTTAGCATCCTATTTTACCACACGATTTGGATATTCCTTTCTGATGCTTACATTTTTTTATACGCCCTATGGCTTTTTTAGTATGTGCATTAAAACTCATTGATTAATCTAGATATATAAACCTTTGACATTATTATCAATATACAAGAAAAATATTACTGTAACTGCATAAAGTAAGACACACATGA
This sequence comes from Mytilus trossulus, assembly GCF_036588685.1. Lineage (NCBI taxonomy): Eukaryota > Metazoa > Mollusca > Bivalvia > Mytilida > Mytilidae > Mytilus > Mytilus trossulus. Next base: position 63,801,044 of record NC_086374.1, read on the forward strand.
ATTGTTACCATCAAATAACGTAGCAAATTTACCTGACGATATCGGGATATTGGTATTTAGTCGGATCTTAACATGCACTTGTGATTTGTTAAAACCCGTTTTGATAAAAAAATAAACGAAGAAATGTCGAATTGTTCAGGACTTAATTAAATCTGTATTTGGGTAAAATGGTGCAAGCATACGGTTTTTATTGCGTCTCACACTTGCGTTTGAGAAGCGAATAATTTGTAACTACTTTATCAAAATATTGTGTAAAAACGTTAATTATGAGCTATGAAAGTCAAGTGGCTTGTTCATTTTTCTGAGGAAGTTTTAAAAAATTGCAAAGAAATATGTTTACAGTGGGTTAGTTTTCAATAGTTTCACTATCCTAAAGATTAACAACTTTTGGATATATCTATAATTTAGAATCATCATTGAAGATGGAGCCCGAATGCACAGTTAATTAATTATATGCATGTGCCATTTGTATGCAAGAGTGACATTCCGTTGTATTATGTGCCGATTCGAAAAAGTTATGCGAGTATTGTCTCCCTTTAACAGATTCATTATTTCAGGCAACACCCTTCAAATGGGGATAACTGTAATTTCCCCACACGCATGCGCACTTTTTTTAACCGTTAGAATTATAACGCCACATCTCCCCCAGACAAAACACATTGTTAGTTGCTTTCGTTTGTCTTATCTAAAATTCAATTATTAAATAATGAAAACAATAATTAAATTCTTCAAGGATACACATCTATAGTTATGTACGTCAAACGCGCGTTTCATCCACACATTAAAAGGCTAGCATAGCCGTTTGTTATTTCTGTTCACAATATGTATTGTGTCCTCGCAATGGCGCTTCAAAACGTATTAAAACATGAGTTATAACACGATAACTAAAACATTAATATGCTTTATATTTTGGTCCGTTTATTCAATAACGAATTATACTCCTTATGGAAACAAAAAGATCAAAATATGTTGCATATATTAAAGACTTATTTAGGAAACGGTGGTTTCGTGAGTGTAAGAGTGAACGCATAAAGTGCGGTAGGTTTGGCATGCACTGTTTTTTTTAAACATTTCTGTTTTATAGGAAATATATAGAGTGCATGCAAGTACAAAATACATATATGGAAATGCGTTTTTTTGTTCTCTCTCTATATTGTAGATCATAAATGAAATGGACTTTTTCAAAAACACTCGAAAAGGGCATACCTGTTACGTCAGGACTACTGTTATTGTGATACACGAATCTCATTGTATTGAAGCGACAAATTAACAAAACTTCTCATTTTTTGTTTCTAAAATTAAAATGCGGACTATGACAATTTTTTAACACCTATCATAGATTTGACTTAGAGCATATTTCATTGAAACATGGTATCGTCCAGGTTGATTCCATGAAAGAATGACCTATCGTTCTGAAAGAAAACAACTACTTATAGGTATATAAGACATACTAGTTTATACCTTTTTCAACCGCACTCAATCCCGACTTCATTTCAAAATTCATAAACAGTACTTTCATTTGTGTTTGTATCGGCCGACAAAGCAGTCAACAATGGGGTGCCAGGTAGGGTTATGCCGTAAATACTACACGGACGTTTTTAAGGTGGCTCGGGACTATTCAACTGCGCATAATTTCACGCATGAATTGCAAAAGTATTTGTCGTAAATTCGATATATTTTTTTTTATATTTTGATTGATTAGAAATGTTAAATCATTGTAGATATGTGACTAATAGAATATATTTATTTTTCCTTATCGGTGACCTTTGTTTTTCATTTGCTCATTCCTTGAAGCTATATTTCAGCCCTTTTTATTACAGTTTTGGACCAAAAATATTTTTTTTATATTCCGATAAAAATATGTCAACACCTCTATTCTTCCTATCATTTCATTGAAAAATGGTCCCTTTTACATGTACATACCTGTTTAAAAGTAAAATTTTTAGCTTAAAAGGTCCGTGACCCCCTGTTTTTGTTCAACCAATTTGATTCACGTACTGTAAAAAATAAAATAACAAAAAAATACGGTACTTCGGATAAAAAATTTGAATAGGCCCGAGCCACCGTAAGAATGAAATTTTAAATACATCTACATTCAAGTCCATCCGCTCCACAGAGAGTCATATAGTAAACAAGCATATCACAAACACATCAAAGCTTAAGACTTCTTCTGAACATTTGAAGGTGCCTACTATGTATTGGCTACCTAAACTACACAAAAAACCCATTTAAATATTGTTTCATCTGGGCCTCTACAAATTGCTCTACAACTAATATGTCAGTGCTCTTAACTAGTTCATTAACTTCTATTAAAGAGCTTATCATAACCTATTGTAACAAAATATATGAACATAGTGGTATAAACCATTTTTGGAGTGTAAAAAAATCTGTTGATGTTTTAAATAGATTACGGGCTTTTGGTGGTCCTTTTGATTGTGTTAATAGTTTTGATTTGTCTGATCTTTACACTACACTTCCACACTATCTTATTAAACAAAAGTTTTCCTATTTAATTAAATGGTCGTTTTGTAAAGCTGAATGTAGATATATTTGCTGCAACTCATTCACAGCCTTCTTCTCTAACGCGAAAGGTAATTATGCTAGATATACTTACTGGAGGTGAAATGAGATGATTGAAGCTGTTAATTTTTTTCTTGATTATATTTATGTACGTTTCGGCAACAAAGTTTATCGACAAGTTGTAGGTATCCCCATGGACACTAAGTGTGCCCCTTTTAAAAGCAGACTTGTTTTTGTACTGTTACGAATCACAGTTACCACTAAACTCAGTAAAGACCCTTCGAAATTGCATTCAATTGATAAAATCAACAACTCTTACCGTTATCTTGATTATACTTTTTCGTTAAATAATCCAGAATTTTTTCAATATACTGCTGAAATTTACCCCAAGGAACTTATTTTAGATAAATCAAATTTATTCGGTAATAACTGACCTTTCCTTGATTTAGATATTTCGGTTTTAAACGGGAAACTCCACACTAAAATTTACGACAAAAGAGACGATTTTTCGTTCCCTATTGTTAATTTTTCATTTTTAGATGGTGATATTCCTTTGGCACAATCTTACGGTGTTATATTTCACAACTTGTTCGCGACGTTTTTGATTTTAACGAACGTATTACTGGTAAATTATTAAACCAAGGATATCGTTACCATAAATTACTTAAAACCTTTACTAAATTTTTCAATAGATATAAAGATTTGGTTTTGAAATTTGGTTGTACCTGTAGAAAACTTATTTCAAACGGGATAGCATATCCTCATTTTTACGGAAATTTTGTTAACCGTGCACGGAAATTCAGAAATGATCCATGTAAACTTGTCGATCCTTAAATAAACTTATTCTAAAAGGTTACCTATTCAACACTGTAATAAGATCATTGAATATTGTTTTTATTGGTATAAATATTGATTTTGTTAATGGTAGATTAAAATCTAACTAAATATTACTAGTATATTAAATACATATACATATTCATGGATCTACAATCTGTCGAAACCTGTAACTTGGCATTGCACAAATTCATGTTTTTCTCTGGCTGTTTATGACGTCTTTACACTAAATCCATTGGATATTGGATGTATACGGATTTATTGTTTAGTCTTAGATGCAAGATTTTTTTATTACTTGTTAGTGGCTTTGACCTACCTGTCAGATAACTGCGAGTACTCTCAGATCTGTTCATTGTGTCATTTTGTGTCGGGATGTATAAGTACCCGGCCACGTCCAAAATATATAAAAGAAACTAAAATCAAATTATTTTTTACTTTGCTTACTCACAAAAAAACAGAATTTCGAGGAAAATTCAAAACAGAAAGTCCCTAATCAAAGAGCAATATCAACATCTCAAACACATCAAATGAATGTATAATAACTGTCATATTCCTGTCTTGGTACAGGCAATTTCTTATGTAGAAAATGGTTGATTAAACCTGGTTTTATAGCTAGCTAAACTTCTCACTTGTATGACAGTCACATTTCATTATATTGTCAACGATGAACAAAACAAACAGAAATAATAGATTGAAATGTCAAAATTATGGGTACAGCAGTCATCATTGTGTTATAATCTTAATCACAATACAAACTAACAAATATAATATAAGCACAAAAAGGCATACATCAAATTTAACAACCTCATTTATTGCTTTCTGATATTTGTGTTTTATTTATGCTTTTTAAATCCTCCAATTAAGAATTGAACGATTTTAAGCGCTGGGACCGAATGGTTAGATACACATTAACTCAGACGTAGAATCACGCGTATAAAATATATATTTATTTCTCTTTGGCACATTCCCTATTTCCATTCTCAATTTTACAAACAATTAAGTACAACAATTGTTCAAGACTAAGTGATCTCAGATTTGCTAAAGTTGGATTGACATTTTCAGTTTTTACAGGTACACACACCTCCACTTTTACCCATCTTGAAAACGCAACTGCTGTGTGAATATTTTTTAACGAGAGTAGGTATATGGATTAATAATAGCTTTATAGCAATATTAGACCTTTTACGCAAAGATAAGATAGTCCGCGATATGTTTGTAATTGCGTCAATATGTTTATGATTGTAAAAACAAAATACCTGAATTCTCAGAAAAAACGATTGGAAAACAACTGTCATATTCATGACTTTGTACAATCATTTACTTGTGTAACAAACACATAGGCGGGATGCATGCTTAAATATATTTAAACCTTGTAAACACGGCGATAAAACCATTGACCAATCCGGCAGTGACGACATTCGATACAAATATTTTGTTATAAACAGAGATAAAACAGATGATGACAAAGATCGCTACGTATCAATTGTATCTCCCATATATCAAGATTGGCAGACACAACGTGTTTTCAGGAGAAAAAAAATTAAAGTATATGAACAGATCTTTAAACACTAAAAAAACATGTAAGCTATTGTACTATTAAAGTATTAACTATGTAATATTTACATCATCACTTGAATTGAAATGTAGACACAATCATTTGTTGATTGTTATAGAATTTGACTGCCAATTTTAGAACACGGCGTACATTTATTTTTTAGCTTTATATATGTTATGTTTAAAAATTAAGAACTCAAATTGCCAGCTTCTATCTCCAGCGTTTTAGAGTAATACAAATGTGGGAACTGTTTTTTTCTTCATGTTTTACTACTCGTTATTGATTGTTATAATCAAAAACCACATTGACATGTCAGATGAAAAACGTTTAACCGTGAAACTTTTCTTTGATTTTGAACTCCTATTCAATAGATGTAGAAAGATGTGGTATGAATCCCAAATGAGACAACTCTCCAACCAATTCACAATTTATAAAAGAAAACCATTATAGATCAAGGCACTGTCTGCAACACGGAGCCCTGGTTCACACCAAACAGCAAGCTATAAAGGGCCCCTAAAATTACTAGTATAAAACCATTCAAACGGGATAACCAACCATCTTATCTACTAGTAATAATACTATATAGAAAACGAGAAACGAGAAACATTTATGAAGAACATAAACAAACGACAACTACCGAACATCAGATTCCTGATTTAGGACAGGTGCAAACAATTGCAGAGGGATAAAACGTTTTAATGGTACCGAACCTTCTCGCTTATCTAAACCAATAGTGTAACATCGCAACATTCCTATTTATACTTATTGAACGCCAACACTGTCTTGTTATGACCATTTTCATTATATGATGTGCATTTACCTTTATATGATGTGCTTTTACCTTTATATGATGTGCATTTACCTTTATATGATGTGCTTTTACCTTTATATGATGTGCACTTGTCATTATATGATGTGCAAATATCCTTATATGATGTGCAAATATCCTTATATGATGTGCAAATATCCTTATATGATGTGCAAATATCCTTATATGATGTGCAAATATCCGTTTATGATGTGCAAACATCTTTATATTATGTGCAACCATACTTATATTATGTACATATATACTTATATGATGTGCAAACATTCTTATATGATGTGCAAGCATTATTATATGATGTGCAAATGTACTTGTATTATGTGCAAAGATCCTTATTTGATGTGCAAATATACTTATATGATGTGCAAAGATCCTTATATGGTGTGTACATATCCTTATATGATGTGCAGTTTCCCTTATATTACGTGCAAACATCTTTATATGATGTGGCTGTGTCATTATATTATGTGCTTGTAATCTTATATTATGTTGTTAGATTTACTTCATTATATGATGTCGGAACGTCATTATATGATGTGCTTTCATCGTCGTTATGGTCAATGAACATGATTACGATTAGAATGATTACTGTCTACGTCATAACTGATTCCGATCTGCTTCTGCAAATTATCAAGGTTTATCTCAAATATGTGTCTATCGCGTGCAATTTAAGGTAGATTGATGGTATACCGCCATCTTGGATTGTACAATCACAGTACAAAATCGGTCTAGTTATTTGCCTAAATCTGCAAATTTGGAGACAGATTTGAAATTCAATTGTTAGAAGTTTTTTCTATTTAAAGAAAACTTGTTTATTAATTGCATTATACAAAATATTTTAACAAATATCTATTTCTTTGGTTTTAAATAAAAAAAATTCAAATGAGCCATTTAAGGGGAGATAACTCTTTTAGTACAAAATTTATACTGGGCTAATAGGTTTTTTTTTTATATTTACTTGTAGCAAGAAAACAAATTCGGTGACATCATATTTTCTTTTTATTTTCTTAAAACATATTATGAAACCATTCTTCTCACAATTTATTTCAAAATTCTATCTCATAGAATTTTTTTTATGCACACTAATGTGTTTTTTCATGAACAAACCTACCAAATTTTGACAATTTTCAACGACTCATAGCTTGAAAAATAGCACGGTGACCCATACTTTTTATCAAATTTTTGAAAAGAGCATAGTAAAATCTTCATGTTGGCAAATTATAAAAAAATTCTGTCTCAAAAAATATATACTGGTGATCTACCTTAAAGGGAAAATGAGACAAAGCAATTTAACAAAATCAACGTTTAAAACTTACTAATAAGATCAGTTAATACAGTAGCTAGTTGAAGAAATTTCCGGCTGTGGAGAAAACGGTTTAAGCATAATGTTTAAGCATAGGCTCCGTGTTGAAGGTCGTACTATGACCTATAATTGTTTTTTCTTACAAATTATGACTTGGATGGAGAGTTGTCTCAGTGGCTCTCATACCACATCTGCTTATTTCTATTCATTGCAAAAGACAACATAGAAATCACAGTCTGTTATTTCAAAACTATAAAATTATCTACTGATGCATAATATGGCGAGACGGTTTGTTTTATAAAATGTTATTGAATAATATAAATCTGTAAATGGTAAGATGTATAATGTAGTATTGAATATGTACAATGATATTAAATCTGGTATATCATATAATCTATACTACTAAAGGAAGAGACCGATTTCATTGATCCGCAACTCCTCTAAAACCATACCAAGTCGGAAATATTTGTGATATGACGTTTACATGTAGTGTTTTTTACTGTTAATTTGACTTTCAACCAATCTTTTATCCACAGAAAACGCCAATTATGTGATAAAATACCCAATTTCGAAGACTGCAAGCTTAGTCGACGTAGTAAGTGCCCTGGAAATGCGAAATGGTTATGTGGGTAATTATAAAACGTACGGTTTTCAACAATGAGCACATATTGGCATATACAGATTGTTTATTTTCAACTTATTTTAATGGAGATTTTTTTAATTGCTAATAAAATTTTGAAACATGAGTACTAGTATGTCAACAAATTTGGAGTAGCGTCAACGATTTCTGAGATACAAGGGGTTCATTCCTGGTGAAGTGTTTTAGATTTAATTTTTCGTCCGATTACATCGGATTTTTCCCATTGTGGTACTTATTTAGATTCTTATGGTAATGGCAACGGATTTTATGTAGACGATACAGTAATTGGTTTAAAAGGGGAGGGGGGGCACTGAAAATCACACTTTGCCGCACTTTTTCCAATTAAGGGTATTTAATATTTTTATTTTACAACCGAGCTGAATGGGGTGACGCCCGTCTTTTGCATTTTGCTCTTCTTTTTCGTCCTTTTAAAAAAATAGAATAAAAAGCATTAACTTTGTCATAAATGTGTCCACCTTATAACTGTGTCATCACTCTTTGTTTCAACAGTTGCCACTCGTTGGCATCTCCGTGTAGCATCGGTACAGCAAGTGATGACACAGTTATAAGGTGGACACATTAATGACAAAGTTGAAGGGTGCACCCGAAATGAGGCCGTATAATCCCGAACTATGGCCGAAATTAACCGGAGAAAACCGAATATTTTGTACACGGCATAACCTTCTCCACCCTACGGATTTGTCAAATCTTTATAGTAAATAGACGGACGTTGCGCACGATATTGGTGTCACTTTGAAAATATGGCTTAGATGGCGGGTTATTCAAATTCAAGCTCTTATCCTATACAATAAATAGCCATGTTATGCATATCATTCGAAAGGAAATAACCCATAGAAATCAATAACATAGATGAATTTGTGTTTTGTGTATTTTTTGATGAATTTCGATGTCTATAACGTCATTTTAAGGGTGTCCCGCTGTTACAATTTTGTTTTATGTGCGTCCTTGAAATCCCAGTGCGGTCTCATTAGTAAGTAGAATGGTTTAAAATTTTACAACTACATTGTATACATTTGACGCTAAATGAAGTAATAGACGTTTTTCACTTTAAGAGTAGGAAGATCGTCAGAAAAGTTTAAATAAAAAAGAGAAAAAATGTCCCAATTTGCTGCTCAACCCGTAAAAAAACTTTCTGTCTTCAATTTCATAATATATAACATACGAAAATGGATTTCAATAATATCAGAAAAATTATACATGTTCTGAAGAAACTATCTGAAGACATCATTATGTAACTGCGGTCTTATTTTAAAAACATCGTAATTTTTCCGTGTCCAATAAAATGTCCCGATGGACAAAATAACACAAAAAATAATTCAGAGGCTTTTTATCAAACGAAATTCTACTATATCTCAAATTTTTATCACCTGGTAACTGATATGAATGGAAAATACATTTAATTTCCTTTAAAATGATATGATATGTACTTTAGTTTGAGTTGCAGGTGGACAATCCGAACCGATCTAAGATGTCCAATGAAATGTCCCCGTAACCGTAATTTGACGTTCGCGTTATAATAACGTTAAACTGTATACGACTTTTTCTTGCATATTTGGCATAACATAATTTCATGAAATGGTTTATAAAATAAAGTTCTCGTTTAATATGCCTTAAAATGTAGATCTGCATTGTTTCAAGGATATAAGATGTCGAAATATTTAACTTGGATACTCCAAAAAGACAATGCTCCGGAGCTATAACAAAGAGAAAACTTACTATTGACCGCACCCCCACTTTATAAAAGCAAGATACATTGAAAAAGGAAATGTAAACAAAAGTGAGATCTTCTTTATTATCCTCCTCAGCCAAAAAAAATAGGCAGTTAGTTTTCTCGTCTTAATTGTTTTACGTTGTCATTTCGGGGTCTTTTATAGCAGACTATGCGGTATGGGCTTTGCTTTTGAAGACCGTACAGTGACCTATATAGTTGTTTATTTATGTGTCATTTTGGTCTCTTGTAGAGAGTTGTCTCAGTGGCAATCGTACCACATCTTTTTTTATATATATATTTCAATTATTTAACAAGACATCAAATTGTTATTTTGTGTAATTGTTGCATATATAATTCTTCGCAAAAATCAAAAATTGTTCAATGACATGTAAATAAAATTTTGTTCAAATTCAATGACATTTTGTATTTGCACCGGCTTGAAAAAATAAAACCATATACAGAAGAGCAACATCGAAAATCTATGTACTTTAAGCGGCATTTCACATGAGTAGAATATGAGGTCAACATTTGAAACTTTCCGTGGAACAACGTGAAAATCGTCGTTTTATTAGGAACGTCGTGTAACGCTAAGTGGCACCAAGACTGTGCGTAACGTCACGGCCTTTTGCACCAATAACCCTTCGGACCAATGACCCTTCGGACCATTGACCCTTCGGACCAACAACCTTTCGGACCAATGCCCTGTGGAAAATACGTTCATTAAGTACAATCGAAGTCAAAACAAATGTGCATTCCTGGGAAATAATGATGCCAACTAATTCACAGAAATGGGCAGTTATTAAAACTTTCGCTAAAACTCAAAATACACCTGAAATATTCAAAAGATTATAACATATTAAAGAATTTTATTTCATTATGTAATGGTTTTCATTTTCCCATGTTGTGCCAAATAAAGTATACTAGTTCCATGATAATGGAAATATTTATATTCGCTCTTTAAAACTAAAAAAAAAATCGGTAAAGGATATTCAACACAATCGTATTAAGGTCCTCCTTTTTGTCTTTTCCTTATAAAAAACTGTATTTAATATAAAAAAGAAGATGTGGTATGATTGCAAATGAGACAACTATCCACAAACATTAACAACTATAGGTCACCTTACGGCCTTCAACAATGAGCAAAGCCCACACCGCATATTAAGCTATAAAAGGCCCCGATAGAACAATGTAAAACAATTCAAACGACAAAAATTAACGGTCTTATTTATGTAAAAAAAAAAATGAACGAAAAACAAATATGTAACACATAAACAAACGACAACCACTGAGTTACAGGCTCCTGACTTGGGACAGGCAAATACATAAATAATGTGGCGGTGTTAAACATGTTAGCGGGATCCCAACCCTCCCCCTAACCTGGAACAGTGGTATAACAGTACAACATAAGAACGAACTATAAACATCAGTTGAAAAAGGCTTAACTCATCAGATAGACAAAAAATACAAGTAGACGTGGCTGGGTACTTATACATCCCGACACAAAAAGACACAATTAACAGATCTGAGAGTACTCGCAGTTATCTGACAGCTAGTTCAAAGCCACTAACAACTAATAAAAAATTCATGCCTCTAAGACTAAACAATCAATCCATACACATCCAACGTACAATGGATTTAGTGTAAAGACGTCATAAACAGCCAGAGCAAAACATGACCTTGTGCAATGCCAAGTTACAGGTATTGACAGATTGTAGATCTATGAAAATGTTTATGTATATAACATACTAGTAATATTTAATTAGCTTTTAATCTACTGATAACAAACTCAATATTTATACCAATAAAAACAATATTCAATGACCTTATTACAGTGTTGAATAGGTAACCTTTTAGAATAAGTTTATTTAAAGAAGTAACAAGTTTACATGGATCATTTCTAAATTTCCAAGCACGATTAACAACATTTCCGTTAAAATGAGGATGTGCTATCCCGTTTGAAATAAGGTACAACCAAACTTCAAAACCAAATCTGTATATCTATGGAAAAATTTAGTAAAGGTTTTAAGTAATTTATGGTAACGATATCCCTGGTTTGATAATTTACCAATGTCTATATATTCAACTGTTTATAATAATTAATTGGTAGACCCAATCATCGTAGGAATTTATTCTTTATATGATTTAAGTTAATAATTTATATTCATAGTTTACTAACAATAAGTGCTATAATGAATTACACTATTTACTTGTGTATCTTTGTGATATGTTTGTTATATCATTATTCATTGGTATTTCAACTAACAAATAAAGTAAAGCTTCAGATCACTGGTTATTTTTTTTTATAATATCATTATCTCAACATTTAATCACTCACCTTGTCTTTTATTTTTTGAATGTCATTATCTGCTTTACAAAGCACACTTGAAGTATAATTTATGATTATAATTGTGGAATATCTGTTTGGGTAGGAGCCAAATCGTTTTACATTTAAACCAATTTTTAAATGCTTAAAAAATAAACTAAACGCAATAACGGTTTTACATATACTACATTGAAGAACTTCCTTAATTAAAGTCATTCTATTTATTATTCATCTCGAAAAAAGGTAGGTATAACAAAATTATTTCCATTAAAATACCTTATTTAAAATGTCTCATAATTTTTTTTTATTAGTGAAATATTTTTGAAATTTTTATTTTATTATCAGATAATTATTTAACATGCTTATAATAATCACAATTTATCTGTTCCAGGTTTTAAACTACAAATTAGAAAATTTAATTGTGTATGTTTTTTATTGTTCTTTATGTATGGTAGTTATCTAATTTTAGATATATCTGTTTATTCATACGATATAAATTTTAAACATGATTTGTCTATGATTTGTCTATTAATTGTTATTGGCTTCTCTGGCTGTTTATGACGTCTTTACACTAAATCCATTGTATGTTGGATGTTTATTGATTGAGTGTTTAGTCTTAGAGGCATGATTTTTGTCGAGCCTTCGACTTTAGTCGAAAAAGCGAGACTAAGCGATCCTACTTTCCGTCGGCGTCGTCGGCGGCGGCGTCCACAAATATTCACTCTGTGGTTAAAGTTTTTGAAATTTTAATAACTTTCTTAAACTATACTGGATTTCTACCAAACTTGGACAGAAGCTTGTTTATGATCATAAGATAGTATCCAGAAGTAAATTTTGTAAAAATAAAATTCCATTTTTTCCGTATTTTACTTATAAATGGACTTAGTTTTTTTCTGCGGGGAAACATTACATTCACTCTGTGGTTAAAGTTTTTAGAATTTTAATAACTTTCTTAAACTATCCTTGGTTTGAACCAAATTTTGACGGAAGCTTGTTTATGATCATAAAATAGTATCCAGAAGTAAATTTTGTAAAAAAATAAATCCATTTTTTCCGTATTTTACTTATAAATGGACTTAGTTTTTCTGCGGGGAAACATTACATTCACTCTGTGGTTAAAGTTTTTAAAATTTTAATAACTTTCTTAAACTATCCTGGGTTTGTACCAAACTTGGACAGAAGCTTAATTATGACCATAAGATAGTATCCATAAGTAAATATTGTAAAAAGATAACTCCATTTTCTCTGTATTTTAATTTTAAATGGACTTAGAGATTTTCTTCCAGTTAACATTACATACAGTCGTCAGTTTAAGTTTTCAAAACATTAATTAGATTCATTAACTATCCTAGATTTTTACCAAACTTGGACAGAAGCTTCTTACAATCAAAAGATAGTATCAAGAGGAATTTTTTTATTGATTTTTTTCCTCATTTTTTGTTGAGCCTGCGATTTACAGCAAAAGTAGGCGAGACACTGGGTTCCGCGGAACCCTTACAATTTTTTTTATAAGTTGTTAGTGGCTTTGAACTAGCTGTCAGATAACTGCGAGTACTCTCAGATCTGTTCATTGTGTCGGGATATATAAGTACTCAGCCACGTCCACTTTTATTTTTGTCTATCTGATGAGTTAAGCCTTTTTCAACTGATTTTTATAGTTCGTTTCTTATGTTATACTGTTATACCACTGTCCCAGGTTAGGGGGAGGGTTGGGATCCCGCTAACATGTTTAACCCCGCTACATTATTGATGCATGTGCAAAGTCAGGAGCCTGTAATTCAGTGGTTGTCGTTTGTTTATGTGTTACACATTTGTTTTTCGTTCATTTTTTAACATAAATAAGGCCGTTAATTTTTGTCGTTTGAATTGTTTTACATTGTCCTATCGGGCCTTTTATAGCTGAGTATGCGGTATGGGCTTTGTTCATTGTTGAAGGCCGTATGGTGACCTATAGTTGTTAATGTTTGTGTCATTTTGGTCTCTTGTGGATAGTCATTGGCAATCATACCACATCTTCTTTCTTTTATATTTGAGTTTACAATGTAGCTTCAATAAGCTTCAATTAAGGGCGCTTTGTATTGATCTGAGTTCAGCTCTGGTCAACTGATTTTTAAATTACGTATTTATATTAAACTGTTACACCACTGTCCCAGGAAAGATGATGTGTTTGGCACCTGCAAACATGATTAACTCTGCCACTATATTTGCCGGTCTCAACCTAGAAACCTGTAATTCAGTAGTTGCCCATTGTTGCTGTCCATAACATTTAGCAGCAGTGATTTTTTTTAGAATTAGAGGTTTTTGCATAATAAAATTGATTTTCATGTGGGTTTATATAAACATTTAGATTTTTTCCTCCCCAAGGGTATTATCAGCCCAGTAGTCAGTATTTCCGTGTTGACATGCATAGTAATAATTATATTTTCATATTTATAAAATTTCTGTTCACATAAATTTTCGAAAAACTGAGGATTTTTTTTATCCTAGGCATAGATTACTTAAGCCAAATTTGCCACAACTTTTTGGAATTTTGAGTTCTCAATTCCGTTCAACTTTGTACTTATTTGGCTTTATAACTATTTTGATCTGAGCGTCACTGATGAGTCTTATGTAAATGAAACGCGCGTCTTGCGTATTGATTATAATTCTGGTACCTTTGATAACTAGTTTCGCCACTGGATCGATACCACTGCTGCTTGACATTTCGTCCTGAGTGTATCATCAGCCCAGTAGTCAGCACTTCAGTGTTGACATAAATATCAATTATATGGTAATTTTTCTAAATTTCCTGATTACAAAACCTTGAACTTTTCGAAAAAATAAGGATTTTCTTATTTCAGGCATAGATTACCACAGCCAAATTAGGCACACATTTTTGGAATATGAGTCCTAAATGCGGTCCAACGTTGTACTTATTTGGCTTTATAACTATTTTGATCTGAACGTCACTGATGAGTCTTATATTGACAGAACGAGCGCCTGGATTTAAATTCTCCTTTGAGCTAAATTTGGGAGACTTTTGTGACATTTCTATCACCCTTTTGCAGTATTTGTAACAAACAAATGCAGATTGTTGCCATGGTTACACCCCAAAAAAATTATGATAGTTCACCATTTAAGCTATTGAACATAAATGTATGGAACATGCTCTTCAAATAAATATATACATTCATAAGAAAAAATATTAAGCCTTATTTGTTGGAAAGGAAGGGAAAGACGGTGTTTAAAAATTATGAGTGTCAATTTGAAGTATTTTTCCTAATGGTTATCAAAGGTACTTATAATCTAATACGCAGGACGCGCGTTTCGTCTACATAAGATGGACTAATTGGTGAAGCTCAAATAAAAAAGTTAGAAAACCATACAAGCATAAAGTTGAAGAGTATTGAGGACCCAAATATTTCCCCCAAAAAAGTTATGTCAAATACGACACATAAATACTGAACTGCTAGGGAATTTAAAACAGAAAGTCCTTAATCGAAAGGCAAAAAAGTAGCTCAAACACATCAAACGAAAGGCAAGAAACTGTCATATTCCTGTTTGGTACAGGCATGTTCTTATATAAAAAAATAATTGGGGATCGCACCTTGTTTTATAGCTATCTAAAACTCTCACTCGTATGACAGTCGCATCAAATTTCATAATTTTGACAACGATGTGTAAACAATATTAACAAACATTAAAGGTAAAAATGTCAAAAATACAGCAGTCAGCATTGTGTTATAATCTTACTCACTATAACAAACAAATATGCAAAAGAAGCACAATGGTATATAAACCAAGCATATTAGCAAAACAATGCGTACAAAAATACACATATTTGCCATAATGTGAACTATTTCTGGTAAAAGAAAAACCTTAATATTTCAAATAATTCATGGTGTGTTTTGTTACCTGATTCGTTTGCGGATTCTTTCAAGAAATGAATGATCGGATATGTGTTGTTGATATCGGTCCTTATGGAGTTATTTGAGGAAATTAAAATGCATTTAAAATCGTCAAAAAGATTTTTGACATGTGAATGCATTTGCTTAGTTCTTTATTTATCGTCGTTAATAAGTCTTTTGTACACGGAACGAGTGTCTGGCGTACACATTTGTTATCCCTGAATCTATGATGATGAGTTCATTTACGGAACTTAAAGAGTGTCTGCGAGTTGTGCAAGATCTGCATAGTTACGGAGGGAGTTAGCGATTCTTAAGGAATCATAAGATAAATGTAATATATAAAAAAGACATTTTCAGAGGTAGTACGGTGACATGGTGACCTATAGCTTTTGCATTTTACATCAAATTGTCTTTGGTGGAGAGTTGTCTCTTTGGCAATCATATCACCTGCTATATTTTTGTTATTCTAAATAAATTGAAAGAAACTTGCATTATATTTTTTTTTACTATAAACACAGTCATTGCAAAGGTATACAAAATATATATACATAGTTGCGCCAAGAGGGCATGATACGCCATGATGGTTCTTATTGAAATATTTGCAAGAATGAAACTAGTATATCAAGAAGACATTAAATCACAAGCAACAAAATGAATCTATGAAAATACATGCATAAAAAATATAACTACTGCGTCAAATATGACTGCTAAAAGAACAATAATCCAAAGGAAACTGGTTTTTTTTTACAGTACACGATTTTTTAAAAATTAATCTGATTTTTAAAGTCTCGTACATCTGATATATAATGAACAGAATATCACTATATTTCAAGTATCTTAATTTGCTTTATCCTTTAATATTTCAGTTTTCCTACAAACTATATTTTATCTCTGAAGATACATGATAATGGCGTTCCGATGTAATGGGTTTATGGTGTTGATTTTCTCACTTATCATCATTCAGATAACTCTTGGTAAGTTTATATTGAATATCAAAAACGAGGTGTGCTTGCTAATGTGACATCTATCAACCAGAAACCAGATGAGGACGTTATCAATATATGCTGCTTTTCATCACGTGTTTGTACAAGCAAGCACATTATTTGAATTGTTTTTATTCGGGTTTGGCAGAAATGTTATAATATAAAACGTTGGGTGATGTGGTATGACTGACAATGAATCAACTATCATAGTTTAATAAAAGTGGCTATATGCAATGATAAACAACCGTTTGGCCGTCTTAGATATAGCATACCCAATAGCTGGCTTTTGGTTTAAATAATCCTGACCGCAACGTACGTACGTGTACTTATGTCAATATACGGATAAGCTAAACGAAAAATCCCATACTGATCGACGGTCACCGTGTAGGTCTAGGATACTTAAATATTCAAATAACCATGTCAACAAAATACAATTTTAAACCTAAAACTTGAACATAGAGTAAGATAAACGAAAATAGATTTAAACAATTAAAAAAATCTTCTGTGGATTGTTAAATAGCATTTTAGAATTTTACACATTAAGATGGTATTTATGAAAGTCACCGGAGGGAAATTCAAACTGACAAGTCGTAAATAAACTGACTACACCTAAGTAAAACATGAAAAGACCAACAGACAAACAATAGTACAAAAACACAATATAGAAAACTAAAGACTGAACACCACAAACCCCACAAAAACCTTGTAATGATTTCAGTGCTTCAGAAGGGCTTTTTTCTGTTGATCAGTATGGTAATTTTATTTTAATATTCCTCTATATTTAAATGAATTAGAATACGCGAGTTTGGTTTTTCCAAGGATTTTTTCCGGATTAACATCCATGAAAAACGTTAAAACCCCCTAATTAAGAAGGCCGAATATGTATACATACTAGAACTTATATAAAACTATACGAACAAATGGTAAATAAAAAGAAAAGCCATTTATTAGCAGAAGCTATTTAGAGTATGGTATTCATCATTAGAACATAATAAAACGCTCATTAATCTATTTTGATTAGACGGAAAATTATATAAAACTTTAATCACTTTCGATGAAGTTTTACACATTACAAATGTATTTTACATATCTTGACACATTTGCTGTCTAACGGTCTAGTTATATTTATAGGGAAATCGGTAAAAAGGGACAACACAGTTAAAGAAGACCTGACAGGTGAATATAACAGTAAGCGCTATGCATTATGAACTATAGGTTCCAACCACAAAGTTATGATGGCTGCGTTTGTTATTTTTTCAGGAAAGGCCACAAATTATGTTCATTGCTTTAAATGTTTCATAAAACTTTGTCAGGTTTGGTTACAATAAATATTTTTAAACAGCAGATTGCGTGTTAGCTGTAATTGTAACACTATGTCAATGAAATCTTGATAGAAACCACTAGCGTCCTTACTTATAAATATTTGTTCCCTACATATGATGTCCAATGATATTCACCTTAATTGATCTATTGCCAAGATATAATGTTTGAATTTTGTACATAATACATTTAATGTTTAAAATTTGACAAAAATGTCCTTGAATGGAATATATATTTTATTTTACGTCCGGCTAACCGTCACGATTAACAAGGTTAGAATTTAAACATGATCACAGTACTGTGAATATTGAAAATTATAAACTGTTTCTGATTTAAAAGATTTAAGAGCAGTGTGATTTATAAACTTGTTTTTTCTTATCGTTTAATAATATGATTCCAATGACATTTATGAGTTGGGATATACAGATGTTTACATTAATTTGAAACATTTTTATTTCAACTAAAAAATAATTATTAGAGGATTTAAACAGGGTAGAGTCTCGATTAACCGAACGATAGATGTGTATTTCATGAAACATCACAAGTCATATCTATTTCACAAATGATTTGATTATCAAAAACAACAAAACAGCTATTCAAGTGATCCTCATGTGTTGGAATTGCTTTCTACCTTAAACGCAGACAAAAGAAAAACTAAACTCTAAGACAAACTAAAAACGGAAAGTCCTTTATAAAATGGCAACATCAAAAACATATCCTAAGCCGGGATCCCAAGACAAACGTATACTTACCGATTCCTGAAATAAATTTAATTTTGGTTGTGTTACGTTAAATGTAACTGGAGTCGGTTTCATAAAAAAGTACGACTAAGATTGATCGTAGGTCATGATCAATTCAGTGTACTTACGATCAATTTTAGTCTTAAGTTTTATTTTGTGAAACCGACTCTTGTTTTATATTTACCATAATCATCTCTTATTTAATATATTAATTACATGGTTCCGTACATTTACAGTTCCTCAGATAGTGTTGATTAGCGTGATCAGCCTTGTTGGGACCGTGGCTTTTATAGTAACAATATACATGGTAGCTAAAGGAGGAGGAAAAGGAGGTAAGATGACAATTGTTTCTTTTTTAAACTATATTGCAATTACTTCATTAGAAGTTAGCTTGATAATATTCTTTTTTTTTTTCAGTTCAACGTTAATTTGACTTTGAATATTTGTCAAATATACTATTGCAATAAAGTAGTAGAGAAGATTGCTTTTTCTTTCATGGAAAATGGACATCGCCACTTTTCCCTTGAATTGTGTTTCAGAAAATATAAGTCTATAATTCTTTTTCGGGTTAGAAGAATCATACACACTAGGATTTAAATCATGTTTATATAATGAAATTGGGTTTTAGTCTTTTTTTCCTGACAACAGGTGCAGAAAATTGCGTATTCAAAATTATGTCCAGGAAAAATAATCCTATCTGAATGGGTAAAACTACTTGTTTATTCTACCTAATAAAGACAGAGTTTATGGTTTCGGTTTATATTGTCTACAGAATTTTGTGACCACGATGCACGATCGCAACTTGGTTAAAAAAACAGCACAGTTCTTCGAAAAGATAAGCAATTTTATTCTGTTGCCAGAGGAATATTGTACTGTAATATAATGTTGATTCTTATCCGGAAAACTAACGTGATGAAGACAAATACAAATTACCTGGCATGGACTAGGTATAAATAGAAATATAATAGTTCTGGTTGTTTTGAATTATGTAAAAATAAGGAAATATGTTGAACCAATTGTTTGTAGATCGAATAAGATAAATAAATAAAGTAACGAGAGAGCACATATATAAGTTACCAGAACAAGAACTACAAAATATTCACTTAATGCAATTTAGAATTTGAATTATTATATAATTATGTTTAATTGGTGGTTATTGAATGGCATGGTGTAAATTTGCAAAAAAAAATCGAAATAGAAATGGAAACTTTCGACTTGTAAAAGACTATAAACGTCCGCTCGAGTGTGTTCATATATTTTTCCCCCTGTTTTATTCAAAGGTAAAACATAATACAATACAATAAAGATACAATAAAAATGTTCATATTAAGGACTGACTATTAATTGGTTTACTTCAGGTTGTGAAGGCGGAGGATGCACAATAGGGTAAGAATGAACACATTTACGCACACAGAAAAAAACATCACACATGCATACTGTACATTTCATAATGGTCTAACTTTGTTTCATCAAACATGAATAGTCAATGAAAAAACAATTATACTATCTAGAAAAAGAACTGATAATACATTATTGAAAACCAATTTGATTACAATATAAAGTGGAATAACAGCATGACATTACAGACTATAAACCAGTTTAAAAATGTTTAAATCATCAGATCACTACAAAGAAAACAACAAAGAAAAGCACAGATTAGTCGTGGCAAGGAATGTATCCATCCCTCATACCTCATACCTCATAACAACAAAATATAGCACTTTGTATTGGGGAATAATCGCAGTCACTGACGGCTAGTTCAGTGCCAATAACAACTACTAAAAAGCATGTACATTGTCATCTAAGACTAAGATATCAATCAGTTCACATCCAACAGTCAGTGGACTAGGTGTTAAAATGTCGTTAACAGTCAGAGAAATAAAAATGACCTCATGCAATGTCAAAAAAGGGAGTCACATATTGAAGTACCGTGAAAGCACAGATGTGTAATATTTAGTATGATTTTAATTTACTGATAACAAAATCAGTATGTATATCAAAAACCACAGTTTCATTGATGATGTCTTTTATCGCCGATCATAAGTGCACCAATATTTGATAAATCTAAGTAACCGTGGCATAAGGAACAGATCATGTCTGTCAAATAACGATAAAAAAAATCACTATTACATACCTCTATTATGAAGTATACACTTATCTTATGCTTGGAAACAACTGGTACCGAAGTTTCACAAACAAAATTGTAAGGTAAATTTCATGGAATACATATATTTGCATTAACCAAAAAATATAGAAATGCGCAAGACCAGTTTAATGGCACAAACACACAATTTTCGAATGATAGAGTTTACGAGTGTACATTTAGAACAATAATTTCCTTATCTTCAATTTCGAATATGTATAAGAAATAAAGGATTTTTCTAGCGAATAAACGTCGTACTTTTATTTGTTTGCGAGTGAAGTAGTCGAGTTTATACACCAACAAATTCCTTTAAAAAGTCGTTTAATCCTTTAGGAGATTTAGAAGTTATTGAAAGAAAGTCATGTTGATAACGGTTATCAGTTCTTTTCTCGATCCCATTAGTTATTCAATTGTATAAAGATGTTGATATCAAAAGGTAAAATAAAGAAGATGTAGTATAGTTGGCAATGAGACAACTTTTCAACAACCAGTGTGTATAAATTGAAGTTATTTAACTTGAATTTCACTTACAAAATATGCTTACATGTACACTATGAAAAGAAAAAATACATTAATAAAGATTTTTAATTTTCTTTATTTTTCAGCTGTTCATGTCCTTTTTAAAGAAGAATATACACTCAAGAAAAAGGGAATAATGGACTGGCTAAGGACTTTATAAGAATTGATTAAACATAAAAATGTATAACCTTTCGTAATTGAACAATTCTGACGTACTTTAAATGTGCTGTTCTTCTGTGTTCAATTAAGCCCTTGTAGCATTCCGTTTATCTAATACTGTGATGACGTCATATAAGTGTTTGCTATGTTTAATAGGTTTGGTAATTGAAGAAGTTAGTGTAGTTCATACTAAATATTATGTTGTGATTGTTCCAGGGTTTCCGCTGGCGGTCGCCATTTTCGCAATTTGCGAAAAAATAATAATTGTGGCGATTAAAATTCGTCATTGGCGAAAGAATTTGGCGAAAGAAATATATAAAACGATTTATTTTCAGCCATCTTGTTTATTTACTTTTTACGGGTTTCTCTGACTTTACCGATCAGACTCGGAATTCACCTTGAACTCGTTAAGATTTTGACAGAAAATCAATAATCAGCTGATTGCATTCAAAGCTATCGACATCAAAGGACTAATTAATAAAGGTGTTGATTGTATGATATTACAAAATGAAATTATGGTTAAATGGCTTCTGTCACATGTCACAAAAGGGTTTTATTAACAATTTTGCAACGCACGTGTTTGAAGCAAAATTTTTACGCTTCTTCTCCTTCTTTTAATTATAGTCCAGAAAAGAAAATTGTTGTTATGACGAAAAATATTCCAAGCAAGAAAGGTCTCTGATTTAAAACTTTATCATTTAACTTTCATATAGATCATTGATTTGAGTGGGTACTTTAAAGTCGTTTCAGTTACACACATGTTTCAAGCATAAAGTTTTACTTATTTACGATGGTCTAGAAAAGAAAACTGTCGTTATGAAATCTATCCAAAAGGTTGGCATGAGAGTAACCGTTCAATGTAATGACTACACCTTACACGAGGGATCAATTCCAAGTGATAAGATGCTTCATATTGTTGTAAAAAACAATTCTTATTTGGGCGGTGAGGGAGGGGGGGGGAAGGGGTGCTGGAAAAAAAGGAAAATTTTATAAGAAATATATATCTGTTACTTGGCGAAAAAAATAATAAAGTGGCGAAAAATATATTTTTTTGGCGAAAGAGGTGGCGAAAAAAATAATTGACCCAGGGGAAACCCTGGATTGTACTATTCTATTCTGTTTGAACACAGTAAGGCACTTGAAGCATTACATGAATTTATTACATTTATGTTCAAGTGTTGTATCATTTATACATATTATAGAGCTTTCCATTCGTACCGTTGGTTAATAAATTGATAGTTTTTAGTAAATGTTAAGATTTAGGGACTTCACGCTTTTTGATTTTTTCTTTAATCTCGGCATTTCTTTTATAACATGACTTTTGTAGTAATAAATAAGGTATATAATACTAGTTTAAATTTGACGTCATCATACAAATGATCTGCCAATTATTTCTAGGCAGGTAAATGTAGAATGTTGCAGTGTATCGTGTTTTGAGTGATAATGAACAGCTGTAAAGAATAGATTGCAAATTTGCCAAGTTGTTGGTTAATACTTGTTTGATAAACTTCCAGTTGTAACATATACTGCATGCGTATTTGGGACTAGAACGTGATGTGTTGTCTCATTTGCAATCATACCACATCGTCTTATTTTTATGTAATCATTTAATCAAATTACTGACATTGTTTATCATCTTAATAACGTGTAATAGTATTCTTTTATTTGTCTTTATTAGTATTGATTTTACTGCTAGTTTTCATTTGACGTTGCTCTGTTCTTTTACATCTAGTTATCATTCTATGTAATTTTTGTATTCTTGTCCATTTGTTTGATTCTTCGTTACATATGACGTAGATCGATACTTTCACGTCTCGTAATTGCGTTATGTTTTCATTATAATTTCATTATAATTTCTTTGTTCTCGTCTTTCATTTTTTGCTATTATGCTTTGTATATGTGCCTTTAAGTGTTTCTTTCTTCATATGATGTGGCCCTATACTTATACATCCCATATTTGTGTTTATTTGCCCTGATTACTGTTTGTTCATATATTTGTTTTTTTCTACTGTAATAAAGATAATAACACAATGTTGACTGCTTAGTCCTTATTCTTGACATTTTTACCTGTTGTACCTGTTTCCTAATCAATATATGGAATTTGATGCCACTGACATACAAGTGAGATGTTTAGCTAGCTATATAACCAAGTTTTATCCACCATTTTCTACAAAAGAAAAAGCCTTTACCAGGTCAGGCATATGACAATTATTATTCATTCGTTTGATGTGTTTGAGCTTTTGATTTATCCATTTGATAAGGGATTTTTTTTTTTGAATTTTCCCAGTACTTATACATCCCATATTTGTGTTTATTTGCCCTGATTACTGTTTGTTAATATATTTGTTTTTTCTACTGTAATACAGATTATAACACAATGTTGACTGCTTAGTCCCTATTATTGACATTTTTACCTGTTGTGTCTGTTTTTTAATCAATATATGGAATTTGACTCCACTGTCATACAAGTGAGATGTTTAGCCAGCTAAATAACTAAGTTTAATCCACCATTTTCTACAAAAGAAAATGCCTTTACCAGGTCAGGCATATGACAGTTATTATCATTCGTTTTATGTGTTTGAGCTTTTGATTTATCCATTTGATTAGGGATTTTTCTTTTTGAATTTTCCTAGGTGTTCAGTATTTTTGTAATTTTACCTTTTAATTCAGCGTAATGATTATCCAGGATTCAGTACGGGAAGTAAGGTTTAATTGTGTGTTTAGTCCCCTGTTTCAATACATATTCAGGACGTATTCAAGTTAACACGAAACCAAACAGGTAGTCATGCAATGTTGCTCGACCAGACGAAGGTTGGAAAATAGATATTTGTTCTGCCTTGGGCGCAGAGAGTTAAACCATAGATGTAATACCTCTATCAACCATATATATGAAGATCGTTTTATTCAATTAAACATTCAATGTTTCAGGTTCAAAATAGAAAAAAAAAATTCATAACTAACATGTAAACTACCAACTGTAGTTATAAAATACCAAAATCTATGATTGAAAACACTCCGAGTCTGTGGAAGGTGCGATACGATACAAACTTTTCTTATATCAATGAGCGATATTGTCTTATATCAACGAGTTGCATTGTGGGAAATCTCAGACGAATGTTTACATTTTTATGAAGGAACGAAGATTTCTCGGTATAAAGTAATGATTCTTTTCTTAAAACAGGCTGACATTTAACAAGACATACGTCTGTTATATAATTTCCATGAATTATTTTAAGTTATACCAAGCAAGGTGTATTTAAACGAGAAAATTGAATTATTGAATAAATGAGACATAAATGCACGATTTATCATTTGTGGATGTACAAATTCAATTAATGTCATGTAGCAAATTATGTGGAATGCAATTGAGATGAATTCAATTTTTGGATAAGCCAAAATCCCCTATAAGTCAAAGATACTGCTATATTTTAAAATATCAATGCGATGTTTGTCTTATATCATAGCGATTTTTTTTTAATATAAAAAAATTATGAATGCGATACTTTTCTAATATAACTGCTATAGTTTTCTAATATAAAATTAATACGATGACACGTCACAATGCATGTCAAAAGAACCGCAAGCATAATTCACAAACTAAGTTCATGACCGGCTATTGTGAGGAGTTTTGTTTGAGGATCAATATCACGAAAATTTCGTATCTGTAACAAAATGAACGCTTACACGATCTTATTATTTTAAAAATGCTGCTGGACCCTTTTGATATTTGAAAGTGTTAACAGTCCATTGTTTTCAATCACATGGTTTAACCGACTAATTCTGTTTGAAGTGATGATGCAATGGTAGAATTTAAATGCGGTTGTAAATAGACTACCAACATATTAGATTATAATATAGGTCCAGTGGCCGATCAATGCATTTGAATTGGGACATATGGTTTGACCCCACCGCCTTATCTTAGGTTTGGAACCCCTTTTGAAAACGGCTGGATCTGTGTGATTTTCAACAATTTTCGAAGTTGTTAACCCTTAATTTTGGCCAAAATTAGCTGAGCAAAACAATTTTAAATTTCATCTGAATATCATTATAGTTAGCTCACATACAAAAAAAAATCAGTCCAATATCTGAAAGCATTTAGAAAAAAAGTCTGTATGCCTGAGATTTTCAACAATTTATCAAAATCCATAGCCCGTAATTTCGAAAAAAAATAGCAAAGCAGAACAAAACTAAAACTTGATCTGTAACTCATCATTGTTAACTTACATAACAAAAATCAGCCCAATATATGAAGGCGTTTTAAAAATAACGTATAATGGTTTATTACGGAATGACGGAATTTCGAAATTTACGGAATTTCAGAATGACGGAATTTCGGAATTACGGATTTTCGGAATTACGGAATTTCGAACAAGGGTGAAGCTATATGGCACCGACAACTTCGTTGCGGACCATACATATCATTACTAAAAAAAACATTCTTTCAAACAGCCTAAAATAACAATAAATATTCAAATGGTAAAATAAATATTCCAAACAAATTAAAATGTACAAATGCTGATGTCCCGAACTTTGAAGATACCAACTGAGTAGCCTTAGACTATAAATGGAACAACTTCAGATACAACGAAAATCAAAAATCTTGTCAAACAATTTTGTGCATTTATAGGAGTAGAATATTCTAATTGAACTAAAAAGAGGTATGGCTAGTCAGGACTTATTGAGTATTTTAATTTTAATCAAAGGTTTGCTCTGAAGTCCTATTTCTTATATTGTGGTAAAAACCCCACATATTTTTAATGAATTTATACTAATTTTGAAAAAAAATAGTGTATTCCTTAGATTTTTAAATAGTCAAGGGAACGTTTTCTCTGTTTCGAAGTTTGAATATTTTGAACATTTCTATCCTTATTTATACGCAGATACAAATGAAAGTTTAGTCTAAATGAACCCAAATAAAATTGAAGATTGCATGTTAAAGTATGTTAAAATTTGACTGTCCCTCTGGTATCTGTCGCCCCTCTTTTAAAATTGGAAGCGAGTCGACATGGAAAAAGTCTCGTGCCGTTTATGCATCACCTGTTATGTGAATCAAAACCCAGCTCATTCTGTTTGTAAACATAGTCTTTTATTACTCTTTATCTTAGGATAATTGTCGTGCTATACGTTGTAACCCCTGTAGAATGCTTGTCGATACAGAATGTACTCCTCTTTTTCAAAAGACCGCGAACCTGGAAAATATTTTAAATTGGACACTAAAAGCTAATTTGTTGAGTATTGTAAATGATTCGATATTGTTTTTTTAATCAGTCGGTTAATCTTTAAAAGAAGACATAATACATCCTTTAGGATTCCGTAAATTCAATTTCCACGAAATGAGCTTAACACATTATAATTATACAAAGGACACGATTATTCGTAATTGGTTTATCATCAAGTATTTATAACGGAGTCTCTTAACCATGATAGGACAGGGGAAAAAATGGTTGCTTTGCTAAGCTGAATATGTAATGTTACCCATGATGATTTTGAGCAGTTATTTCTATTTGAGCATGATGCAAATTATCTGTGCGCAATTATTTTTTATCGGTGTATTAATACATGATATTTAGTTAGAATCTTTTGGTTGTCTCCGTGTGTTCTTCTCCTATATGTGCTACGTTTTTACAAGAAAAACTATTCAGATATCCGAAACACCCATGCTGATAATTCATTAGCGTATTCGTATAGGACACCAGCAAACATTGCGGTTTTAAATATTGTTATTACTAGTAGTTTTATCTACCTTTACACTCATTGGACACTGAGGTCACATTTTTTTTTGAATCGACAAATCGCATTCATTGTTACTTTGATTATTCCAATACGTTTTTTTTTGCTCTTTGAATATTTCTTCTTCATTCGGACTGCTTTATAAATAGATCGACAACCCAAACTTAAAAATGATTCACACATGATTTTAAATCAAATTCAATTTGGCGTGTACGTATAGTTATTTTCTATATTTGCAATCTCATGGATTTCTCTAATTATCGATTCGTTCATACCTTTTCAGCCTTTTCAACAGTTGTTTCTTTTTAACATGCTTATTATAGGGTGTGATTAAATACAAAATTTAATTCTGGTATCTATGATGAGTTTATTTATATATTTTTCGTATGTCTGTTATAGACGTGTATTAAATCTCTATAAGCAAACTAGAATGTCTGAAGCGAAAACAGATATTCAAAAACAAGAGGACAGACAACATCCACCAAATGAGTTGAATTTAGAAATACAGTATTAACTGAACTGAATGGAATTTAGATATGCAACATACACCGAACTATGTTTAGATATATATCAGACTCTCAGTTGGTCCGAGACACAATTAATTCGTAGTGCATTTCTTTGAGAACATAAATGAAAAAATTAAAAAAATCCCACCTGCGCTTTCTCAATGAAATTTTTACAGTGTGTTATACTACTTTTGGGACAAATTATATCAAAATTATAGAAAACTTCATCGTCTCCAACTCAAAATATGGACATTTTTGTATTTAGGGTGTCTTGAAATCTTTTGACTGCTTCCGAAGTGCTAATTCTTAACCTTTTTCAGCTGGACCATATCACTACTTTTCTGTAAAATTTTGGACCCAAATTTTTTTACAGTGTTACTTACAATTTAGGCATTAAACATGGAGAAATAAATTTGGAAGGGGTATAAAAATTAATGGCAAGTAACCCACTGTTAACACTAGGGACTATATTCGTGAAGAATGAAAATCAAGGGACGACAATTGTGGTCTCGGACCAGTTGAATGGGAATTAGATACAAACTCGAAAAGTGAAGTATAGGCCTACAATATCGACTAAACTGGGTGGAGTTTGTTTACAAAACATAAATCAAACTGACCTAAGTTAAGAGATACACCATCAAGCAAACTAAATGACGTGTAGACACATAACATATCAAACTGAGTGAAGCTTGGATACACAACATCCTCTAAACTGAGTGGAGTTTTAATAAACAACACCAAGCAACAGTTAATGTTAGACCTGCAACATGAACCACACTGATTGGCGTTAAGATACACACTATTAATCAAACTGATTGGAGTTTAGACACACAACCTTAACCAAACTGAGTGAAGTTTAGATATTGA
This sequence comes from Mytilus trossulus, assembly GCF_036588685.1. NCBI lineage: Eukaryota > Metazoa > Mollusca > Bivalvia > Mytilida > Mytilidae > Mytilus > Mytilus trossulus. The sequence goes on from NC_086374.1 coordinate 63,829,631, forward strand.
TTTTCAACCCAGCTGTATCGATATTAGATAAAGAACATCCACCAAGCTGAGAGAAGTTTAGATTCACAACATCAATCAATCTAAATGAAGTTTCAACATAAAACATCAATCAAACTGAATGAAATTTCGATATGCAATATCTACCGAATTTCGAAGACTTATTTCAATATGCAAAATACATCAAACATTGCATTAATACAATTATGAAAATATGAGAAAAATACTTTTCTTGTTTGTAATGATTTTTTAAATTTATTAGCTTTATATAAAGATAGATCAAATTTTTAACAAATAACTTGTAACCAATTTTTCTAACATTTTGCTTTAAAAATTTAATGTATGCAGCGTGAATAACCCAAACATACATATGTGATCTTTTAATTATTTTTTTTATATAAATTCTTCTGTTGCTTTCTTTCTAGAATTTCGAAAGACATATAAAAAAATAAGAAGGTCCTACAACAAAGATTATTGTTAGTGTGGAGTTACGGTTTGGGTTTTGGCCACATTCAGGGTAATGGTTATTGTCAAGATCAGCGTACAAGTCTCTAAACAGAAAGTACAGTCGATCTTAAAAGAGAAAGTACAACTGCTCTCAAAAGAAAAAGTACAGCCGATCTTAAAAGAAAAAGTACAACTGTTTCATAACGGAACGATCAGTTGAACTTTGGAAAGAAATACAGGTGAGATGAAGGGGAAAACACCTCAGTCTACGTTTTATTGATGCATTTATATGAATATCTGGATTATTATATTTATTAAAACACACCTGTTATCACGACATGCACATGATGTATATTGCGAAGGAATAGGATAAGAGTTGATTAATGATAATTAAAGTGAAACTTGGATTAAATCGATGTATACTGGAGCTCGATTACTTTTAACTGAGTTTTGAACAAAATAATTAATTTACTATTTTGTTATGTATCACAATAGACTTTTGATGGTCAGAAACAGATAGTTTTAACTTTTGCTTTTATCAACCCAAGGTACATATACTGCTCCAACCAAAACGAAAACACTAACATCAATCTGTACATTATACATTTTCACCATAAACCGATACCGATACCGAAACCGAAACCAAAAATAGTACTGGGGTAAATGGTAAGTGTTTATAATGTTAATTACCTCAACCCTTTCACTCCATGATATTGTTTGAAATGTGAAAACACAAGACGAAAGTGGAGCTAAAGATTTTACAGTCACTATTAAGAATTAATTATTACTTTAATTTATCAATTCACATGAATCTATATAAAAAAGGCAAAATTAAATTCAACCATTATTAAATAAACTAATGCAAGTTATTAACAATTTAAGATGTTGATACAATTTATTTATGTTGTACATGAACCATGAAGGAGGTTCGTCGTAGGGAAGGAGCTGCACATAGTTCTACTACAATATCGTTGAATCTTGTTTGATAGCAAGATAAACCTTTCACTTGTATTACACTCGCTTCATATTCCATTATATTGTGTGTATGACGATGTAAACAGTGTATATGACGATTCATACAGTGTATATGACGATTCATACAGTGTATATGACGATTCATACAGTGTATATGACGATTAATACAGTGTATATGACGATTCATACAGTGTATATGACGATTCATACAGTGTATATGACGATTCATACAGTATATATGACAATGTCCACTATAAAACAATGTCTGGTTTTCGGTTGGGCGATTTATTTCTGGGAGATGTCATTAATAGATTCAATAACGTATTCTAATTCTGGTTTAATCACCCTTCATAGATTCATATTCTTCAGCTGCATGCCATGTTATAATTGAAAGCTTGATTAAGAATTGGCAAAATCGCATGAATAGCTTTATAAACAAAAAGTTTGCTAACGTCAAAAATCAAAGCCATTTGAACAAATGTAGGATTAAGTAAGGTAATTTTCTATATATTTCATTTCTAAGTTCTTTTATTTATTTCTTTAATTGTATGTGATTATTTTTTGTAATTTACCTCTTGTTTCACATGTAAATGTGACGGAGCATATTTGAAATGAAGCATATATATATAAAAAAAGTAAACTGAAATAAAAGTATTTGCCTTATAATAGAAGTATTCGTTTTGGTTTATTTGTAAATAACAGGTTCTCAGTGAATATAAAGATTGGAATAATATTGCACATATTGTAGACCTGTGTATATTGTTTCCCTTCGACGAAGCTTGCCTCATGATTAATGTACATTATAAGTAAATTTCTATCGAAAAACCTAAATTGTATATTACTTGTATAAGTGTTTGTCATACTTGTTGAATTTAACTTTGCTTATTGATAGATTCACGTGAATTGTTGAATCGAAGTTATACTCCATCTAGTGTATCAAAATTTCAAACAATATAATGGAGTAAAAGGGTTGAGTTACTTAAATACTCGGTTTCAGTTTCGGTTTCGGATTCAGTATCGGCTTATGGTGAACATGTCTAACAATAGACATGTTCACCACAAGCTCATACCAAAACCGAAATCAAAAATAGTAGTGAAGTAAATGATAAATGTTTATAATACTTAATTAACTCAATTCTTTTACTGCACTATATTGTTTGAAATTTGAATACACTAGATGGGGTATTAATCATGTAACTTCAAGTCAAATGTACATGAATCTATCTTAAAAGCAAAGATAAATTCAACAAGTGCCAATGAGACAACTCTCCATCAAAGTCACAATTTGTAAAAGTAAACCATTATAAGCCAAATTATGGCCTTCAACACAGAACCTTGACTCACACCGAACAGAACGTTTTATGTCCGTTTTAAGATGAGAACTGGGCCAAAAGTTGAATAGATATTTAAAGATGCACGGTTAAGTTTGAATATACTAAAGAAAGTGGGATAATCCCAAAAAATATAATAATATTGGAATACTTTCATTTCTATAATTATGTATGCAATACAGAGACTATATTTTTCTTAAGTTGACTGCTGTACTTCTTTTTTTGACAGTTTTAACTCTTATGTCTATTTGTTTTGTTCACACATTGTGGTCAATATAATGGAATTAAATGCAACTTTCATACAAATGGAAGGTTTAGCAAGTTATAAATATAAAACAAGATTTGGTATGAAAACCAATGAGACAACGCTCTACATTAGAAATTAACAACTATAGGTAACCGTACGGTCTTCAACTATGAGCGAAGCCTATACCGCATAGTCAGCTAAAAAAGGCCCCGAAATGACAAATGTTTAACAACTCAGACGAGAAAACATGGCAGTAACTTATGTACGAAATAGGAAGGAAAACAAATATGTAACACATCAACAACGACAACCTCTGAATTACATTCTCCTGATTTTGAACAGGAAAATACATACACAATGTGGCAGGGTTAAACATGTTAGTGGGATCCTAACTCTCCCCTGAACCAGCTGAGACAGTGGTGTAACAGTATAAAATTAAAAGAAACTATAAATATCAGTTGAACAAGGCTTAAATCATCAGATAGATACAAATAGAAATAAATCTAACAAAGACACACACACACAGAGTCGGCGTGGCCGGGTACTTGTATATCCCAACAACGAAAAGACACAGTGTACAGATACTCACAATTACTGACAGCTAGTTAAAAGCCAATAAGTTCTTATAAAAAAAACATGCATCTAAGACTAAATTATCAATCAGTACACATCATACATCCAATGGATTTAGTGTAAAGACGTCACAAACAGTCAGAAATACAACATGACCTTGTGTAATGCAGAGATACCGGTATCAATAGATTGTAGATCCATCAATGTGTATATGTATACATAACAATAATATTAAGTTTGCTTCCAACTTACTGATAACAATATCAATATTGATACCAATGAAAACGATATTCAATGAACTAATAACAGTGTTGAATTGACAACATTTTAGAATAAGTTTATCTAAAGGATTGATAAGTTTACCAGGATCGTTTCTTAATCCCGGGCACGGTAAACAACGTCTTTGTAAAAATGAAAATGTGCTATACCGCTTGTAATAAGTTATCTACAGGTTCAACCAAATTTCAAATGAAAATTTTATATCGATTAAGAAATTAAGTGAAGGTTTTGAGAAATTTGTTGTATCGAAATCCTTGGCTTAATAATTTTATAGAAATACATAGATTACATTCGTTAAAATAAAAAAAAAATCACAACGTACACGGGCATAGCGAATGAGTTAAGGAACATACAAAATGTAAGATGATGCCAAAGGAACATCACCATCCAAAAAAGGAAATAAACTATAAATATTGAAAAATCGTCCTTTTGTCGTTGATTTTAGTATGGAGTAGGATAATTGTAAGTGTCGTTCAATTGATCAATTAAATGAAATTTAGACAAAGCGTTACTGAATTTGGTCATAAACTGTGATTCATAATAGTACAAAAAACAAGTCTGCTATTAAAGGGGCGCAATTGGTGCCCATTGGCATGCCTAGATGTACATATATATTATCAATAATCTCATCACACCTCCATTAAGTGTATTTAGCATATTTATCTTTTTCATTAGAGAAGAAGGCTTTAAATGAGTTACATCAAATAAATTTGCAATCATATTTAAAAAAACGACCATTCAACTATAAATAGGTAATGTTTGATAAGATTATGTGGAAGTGTAATGTAATAAGTAGAACAGTCAAAACTGTCAACAGAATCAAAGATATCATCAAAAGCACGTTATTTATCATAAACACTCCAAAACTAGTTAATTCAACAATTTTCGTATATTTTATTACAATAGTTTATGATTAGTTCTCTAATAGCAGTTAAGGAACTCGTTAAAATCTCTGAAACATTAGTTGAAGAACACTTACTAGAGGCCGAGATGAAACGATATGTGACTGGTATTTTGTTTAGTTCAGATAACCAATACATAGTAGGGACCTTCAAATGTTAAGAAAAAGCCTTAAGCTGTGATGTGGTTATGATATGTTTGTTTACTATATGATCCCCTGTTGAGCGCACGGACTTTAATGAATTCAAAATTTCGATTCTTAATAACGTCTATGTAGTATTTACGTCATAAAATCACCACATTGTTGGGTACTTTGTCGGCCGGTACAAATACAAACCACTTTTAAAGTTCTTGAAGTTTATTTATTTTTCAAGAAAAAGGCGTATTATTTTTGAATTATTTTCAAAATGTGATATTCTATTACCTGCATCATTCATACATCTATCTTCAGGTTTGTCGATACGGGGGAACATGTTATGATGGAAAACAGCTGTAACTATACTCGAATATTTATAAAAAGGGTCGAAAAAAGAAATCATGATAAACTCCTTGAAAATATCATGTAATTTACTAACTGGTATTTGACCCGGTTATCATAAGAATTGATGCCTTCCACTGATTTTAAATATACATAGGAGATTACCTAGTATATACAATATACGATGTTAAATTTGTTGATTTCGATTGATACGTGATACGGTCATTGCCGATGGTTAGAACATTGTGGATTAAAAACAGCTTTAATTTTCTTTTTTCTACATAAGACAGTGCCTGTACCAATTCAGGAATATGAATGTTATTATACATTCGTTTGATGAGTTTTAGCTTTTAATTTTGGCATTTGATTAGGGATTTTCCGTTTTTAATTTTACTTGCAATTAGGAAACCGAAATAATTCAAATAAAATTCGGGTGTCTCAAAAATAGTTTGTTGATGTACTTAAGTAAGTACGAAATTTAGATTAGAATAGGGAATTCGAATCATGTCTTTTCTGCCATTTACAAAAAGTTACCATTTCGTTACATACATTAATATCGATTCGTGTCGGTTATCCATACATACAGATTTTTCTCCAAATGTCACAAAATTCATAACAAAATATTGAATAAATAACATTATGATTTTTTTTTTCGCATGTAGCTGCTAATTTAATACCAAGACGGCTGTCAGTATACCACAGAGTTAAGCATAGAACCCTATCAGAAAAAAACCAATAGAAATATATTTGGTAGAAAACACATACGCCATACGTTTGGAGAAAACAACATTCAATTATACTCACAGTCAGACAATAACTGATCTGTGGCCACACTTGAGATATCATGAAATAATTATTATTTTTCTAATTTTATCTTCGTTTTCTGTCAGATAATAAGTTGAGGTTCGATGGGAAGAAATTAATTTACACTGTATTCGCTGTAATAGTTATACAAGTACATTTCATTAGAACAAATTGCATGTTAAATACGTTTCCTAAAAGAATTATCTAACTTCAACTTTATCACGTCAACACACCTACATGAAGTTATATAAACGTACAACTCTATATATACTAGATACTGTCATTGTCGGTGGTCAATTTCCGCAAAATGAGCGCTCAACAGAACTTTACAGAATTTAAAAGCGCTACGTATTGTGCAGATAACTGTAACAAAGCAAATTATATACTGCTAATAATAGTTTTATATACATTTGGATCTTTAACAGTTCTTTTTAATATTCCATCATTATTTATATTGATAGTTACATTCTGGAGAAAACTGGAATTGAAAGGTATTCATATGATGAGTTTGAGTTTTACTGACGCCTTACTAGGAGTTATGTGGATGCTGTCCGTGAATACACTTGGAGGAACAAAGCTATCTTTTATTAATTGTATTTTCAGAAATTGGTTGTATTGTGTTACGTTTCTCGCTACCAGGTTTCAGGTGTTAGGAATTTGCATTGAGCGAATTATATTTATTTGTTTGAATAAAAAAATTGTGAGTCAACAGAAGAAAAAAATGTCAATCGGCATAATTATAATGTCATGGGGAATAGCTATACTTATAGTTACCATTATGGCGGCTGTCATAGTCAGGAGTTACGATGAAGACCAAACGTGTTCATTTGATGGTCTTTTTCAAGAACATAAGAATGCAACATTTGGAACAATGGGAGTCATTACTGCCCTTACTGTTGTTGCCGTGGTGTTTACCATGACAATTGTATTGGTTTTTCTTATTCAACATCAAAAGAAAATGAACAAATTAAATGTTCGTAAAATAAAAAAATCTGACATTAACCTGTGCATAACAATTGGTATAATAGCTATTTTTTTCTTTGTTGTAAATAGTCCTTTAACAGTGGTGTATCTACTGGAAGGGTTCTATCCTGGTATGCCATCATCAAGAATTATACGGAATGCGTCCTTTTTGTTTGCAGGGATAAATTCAATGGTTGATCCATTCATATACCTTTTCAGGATTAAATACTATCGAAATTTACTCCGAAAAAGTATAAACCAAATTCGCTCCTGCTCTTCTGTTCGTCCCCAAAGTTTGTGATTGAGTTTAAAGAATCGCTTGAACCCCACATTTCTGTTATTTAAAACGAACTGTAGAACAATTATGATGTTGTCACATATGTTTAAAAGGAAATTAAGACTTCTCAGTGTATATATCAGAAGTAAATACACAGCTAAGAACATCAATTACAGCGCTTTTTACTGGAATTAGTTAGAATACTAGTATTTTACATAATTATCAACAAATGCATTTGGTTATAGAAAATTTATGATATTTATGATGTATGATTGAAATAAAAATATTATAATATCATTATTTTTTTGCTATTCATATTATAAGAACAGAACAAATATGGCTTTTGAAATATCAACGATTTTTTTCATTTTGGTTCTTATGAAATTGTCAGGATACAAGCATTATACTATAATTGTCAGAAAATTAGAGTTTTACACAATCAAGTAACAATTTTACTGGAATTGCCGATAGGCATGTAATTTTGAATTTATTTTCTTTTTAAAAAGGCTTCTGTTATGGGATTTTTGAGACAATGGCGTCATCCAAATAAGTGCAAATATAACATGGAGTCATTTATTAAAACAAACAAAAAAGGGAATGACGTCTTGGCATTGCGTCTATCCATCATAAACTTGCTTGGGGGAACACTTCATAATAAAATTACCGCCAAAAAGGAAATGATTTTACAATGCCAGGTGACGCATGCAAACCTAAAGACTTTTATCTATCCGATGCGCCTGGTTCTTGCACTTTTAGGTAGAGTTCATATTTCTCCAAGGTTTGTTTGACCATGAAGTATACATTTGGAATGAGATTTTAACATTGGTTAACTACTGTTGTCTTAGTTTGGTTTTGCTTAAAGTTTAAGCTATAAAAGTATAAGATGAGTTAATGGTTTTCTTTCCTAAAAACAGTAGGTGCTTTGAGGGGTTTGAATTCCTTGCTTGTCAGAATATTTTGCATTAACTTAATTTCATTTTGCTAAATTTATAAAGGTTTTTATGAACTATGTTTATACCAAACAACATATGATAAAGACAACTGATGGTGTGTAGCGTGCTACATTATCAATATAGAATACATTATTACATTTTCGTTATTTCTTAATTTTTTTTTCTAAAGCAGCAATGTACAAATCAGAAATGAAAAATTACTTTTTTATATGGAATATGATAACATAATTCTTTAAATGCCATAGAGTGTGGCATACCCTCTGGTACCTTTCGCCCCTTTTTTTTCAAATGTCAACTATGTTTGAAGCTATTAGAAAAAAAAAATTCAGAAAAAGTCTGATCAGAGAAAACACAACTTCACAGAGACCTAGAGAAAAAGTCTGATCCGAAAAGCCACAACTGTTAAACAGTGGCTATATTAAAAACTATGAGATAGAAAGTTTGCTAAAGAGACCAGGAGAAAAAGCTTGATCAGAGTAGTCACAACTGTTAAAGAGTGGCTATATTAAAAACTATGAGATAGAATGTTTGCCAAAGACACCCAGAGAAAAAGTCTTATCAGAGAAGCCACAACTGTTTATCATTGGCTATATAAAAAACTATGAGAGAATTTTTGCCAAAGAGACCCAATTGTTACTAAACGTTGTTGTTTTATTCAAGAACTCAATAACTGATTTACCTTTAAAGGCCTGTGGGCTCTAGATCAAAAGACATTTGAATATAGTTATCGAGGTCTAAATTTAAGGTTAGTTTAGAAGACAATAACAATCAAAACCAAGGAGTAAACAAAGACTCATAAAACCAAAGGTCATTTACATCAACAGTTGTAAATAATAATTAAGAAACAACACGAACTCCACTAAAAACCGGGAGTAAAATCAGGTGCTCCTGAAGGGTAAGCATTTCCTGCACCGTTTACGGCACCCGTCGTGTTATTTCTTTGTTCAGTCCGGTAATGATGGAGAGTTATTATGACTGAGGATGAACAAAGAAAAAAGATACTGAAAAGAATTAAACTATGAAAGAGTTACAATGTATTATAATGGGAAAATGTCAATAAGATATTGTATTATTATATGTTTCTTACAAATTGTCCTAGAAAAATAAACTCAGTCTCAGTTTTGTGTAAAAGTGTAATAACTTTACATTCGTGCAATATAAAAAATTGCTACCATTTAATTATTCTTTTTGTATTATCTTTAAAGCAAATTGCCATTCTATTCTTACTGAATGCATTTTGTTTGTCCGAGAAAACATTCATTTTGTAGTGCATTTTTGTTTTTTGGACGGGTATGTGAGGGAATATGTCACAACGAACACACACAGTTAATAATAATTGATGGTACTTGAACGCTTTAAATCAAAGGGATGACATTATTGGCCCTATTATTCTGCCTATTCGTCGACAACGCGGTTTCAACCATGTTTTCCAACAGGATAACGCTAGATTTCATGTAAGAAGGATTTGTATGGATCATCTTGAAAAAAAACATATTCGAGTTCTCCCGTGGCCAGCTTTATCATCGAATGTTCCCATATAGAACAGTTATGGGATCAACTTGGTAAGACGTGTTTAAGATAGGCAAAATCCACTGGAAAAAAACGCTACTAGATTTTGGATTAGCTCTCATAAAGTTGAGAAACAATACACACTAAGCAAACATTAGACTTTGATTGTATGTATTTGTCGTAGATGTGAAGCTGTAGTTGCTTCGAGAGTGGGTCATACTCGCTATTACATTTCGCAAACTGAAAATGAGGATGACTTTGATCCGTCCATCTTCGGTCCAGGAACTGTATAGAACGTTTTTTTTTTGTTACTGTAACACGTAGGACGTAAAAAAACATATTTCTTTCGTAATTTTTTTCTACTGCACGGTAAAATATTATTTTTGATCTAAGTGTTGTATTGTTTTTTTGTGTTTACTAGTATATAATAAATAAAACACGTCCTTCAGACAAAGCTATTTTGAAAAATTGAAAAACAAGAATACAAAAATTGTCATTCAACAATAACACATTGACGGATTGTTTAATTACACAGCCACGTCATGTGTAAAAAAAACACAACAAAAAGTCATGTATACAAAGCATATTTGCAACAATAAAAGCCAATTATACATAGATTGTCATACACCAATAAGACATTGACGGGATGTATAAGTACAGAGTCAGGTCATATATAAAAAAAAACGCAAACAGTTGCCAAAGTACTTTTTATATATTTAAAGCAAGTTGCCCAAGTACTGATCCTATTCTGACTGAATGCATTTCTTTCGTTAGAGAAACCCATTTATTCTGTATTGCATTTTTCGGACGTTCAATACATATTAAGAAAATTCCCATCTAAGCTTTCTTACTACGATTTGTACAGTAGGGTATATTACTTTTGGGCAAAAAAAATAGGCAAAGCCTTCGAGCTGATTTTTATGGACAATTTCAAGTTTAGAGAGAATGAATTCAGTCTTTACTATTTTCGAATCAGACATATTAATTTATACCTGTTTCAACCGCACTTAATCACAACTTCATTTCAAAATTCATAAGCAATAAGTGTAATTTCATACCCTCACTAGCTATTTGGGGCAGAATCATACAGACATAAATGGGAAAGATGTTGGAAAATAAATTGCAATTAAAATACTGTTTAGACTAAGAACGTTAATTTAGACAACAGTTATCAAAGGGCGATAACTGTGTAATCTGGCCATACTCAAGATCAGACTTCTTTACCTATAGAATTATTGCAAAAAAAGTAAAATCATAAAAGTAATGAACTCCGCGGTTAATTTAAAACTGAAAGTCCCTGGCAAAATCAAACGCTCAAACACGTCAAACGAATGGGTAACAACTGTCAGATTTTTTACTTGGTACAGGCATTTTGTTATGTTAAAAATAGTGGATTGAACTAAATTTTATAGCTGGCTAAACATCTAACTTTTATGACAGTCGCATCAAATTCAATAATTAAATCAATAAAAAAAAGTATCAAGGATACCCCGCTATATTTATGTACGTCAAATGGGTGTTTCATCCACTACAATAGTCATTTGTTAACTCTATTCACAATATTCATTTTGTCCTTGCAATGCAGCTTCAAAAAATATTGAAACATGAGACATTTCACGAGAACTTAAACATAAATATGCTTTGTATTTTGGCCCTTTAATTTAATAAAAAAAATTACTATCCTTATGGAGACAAAAAGACTGCATATATTAAAAAATGCTGATACCGTGAGTGTTCGGGTACTCTCTTTAAATGCGGTCGGCCTGGGACGCATTGTTTTTTTTAACAATGTTGTGAATAGGAAATAGAGTGCATGCAAATAAAATATACATATTGAAATACGTTTTTTTTAAATGCTCTCTATATTTTAACTTATAAATCAAATGCACTTTTACAATTCATTTGAAAAGAGCATAACTATTACGTCAGGATTACTGTTATTGTGAAATCATGAATCTTCACAGCATATATTAATTAGGAATACAGTAGTAATTAATATTCAACTTATGTCTTATTAGTCAGCTCTATTCTAACAACTTTGAAATATTCAAAGCTTGATGACAGATGTGTTTTGATTAACCGAATTAATCAACTCGTCATGAACATTACTGTTCGCACGTTGAGTGTGTCATTTTTCTTACAAATAAGTTATGTTCATTTGCAAGGTTCATAAAACTTTCTGTTTAAAGACCAGCTGTACTTTTCTATTATGGATATAAACCAGTCCTTTATGTATCTACATTGAAACCTGTATAAGGCTGACTATATCATTCTAAAGAAGAAAAAAAAACATAACTTTATTGATTTCACGTGTCCAAAGTGCTGAAAGTTACCTTTTCGAAGAGGTAAATCTGAGACTAAGATTAAAGAAGTTTACAGTTGCTTAAACCTTGTTTTAATCACATACTATTGTTAAGAAAATATTAAACTTTTAATGAAAGCAGTTATTGTTTGTCAAACTGCTATATTTAACCAATAAATATTTGCCAATAAAGTGTGTGTAAAGTTTTTAAAATAATATTTGTATATCTTTGTCAAAGGGCCAATATTAATTTTGACAACATGTTATTAAATGATTAAACTAATCAATGTATTTGTCTTCATCATTTTAAGGTAAGAAACATGAGGGAATTGCATGAACTCCGAAAATATTACCCTCCATGCGAATCCACACTCATTTATTATTTAAAATTCAGTAAAATATCATATCAGACAACTTTAATGATATCTTGAAGAACTTATATCGAAATAACCTGAAGCTTGTAAATGCAGACATTGTCACATATAGACCGTACTGGTCAGTCAATTCATTGTGGGACGTTAAACTTATGAATTTTCTATTACAGTAGTTCATCCTCATGGCTGCGTGGGAGCGATTTTGTGCAAGGATCAAGTCCATGTTAATAATTTCCGTTAAGTACACGATAGTAAGGTATACACTGAACTATGAATACGCCATTCGATTGAGCAGAGGGTATGTTTCTACTGTGAAATAAGATGTCAACAATTGGAAAGTTAAAATCATCATGTTTATCATAGTTTCTGGTCTAAAATTATTCATCTGTGTCGAGTTCAAGATATGAAAGAGGCGATATTCTTTCGATAGTATCCCTATTCAGAATATAATTATTAGATGATGTGATTGTGATTGACAAAAAAACTTTCCGCCATAGCACACAGATGAAGCAGATATCAACCACTTCCATGTAAATCCTTTGACAATGCTCAAAGATCATAACACCTAGCTTGCTAAAGCAGCCGCCGCGCCGAAATGGTAAATGCCAAATAAATAATTCGTCGGGTCATTTCTTAAATGACCTCATCATAGAAACCATACTCAAAAACACATCCTACCAGCCCCATTCAAGCCTTTAATTTGCAATCAACATTTGAATAACTATCTTTAAACATTATATAAAATCGATATTGGGATTATCACAAAACTTTTAATTTTGTTTAACGTACGATTTGTTGTACCTTTGTAAGAACAATTTTGTTGGCGCATGTACTGTTAAATCGTCTAATTATGTTCTTCTTAAAATAACATATTTGTAAATGCAACAGATCAAAAGATTAATTATAAATGTTAATTTTACAACAGTCAATGCTCGTACGTTTGTATATAATTTTTAAATACACAAGCGAGTTTGAAGTAAGTATCTCTATCAAATAAGTTTCAAGGCAGAAATTCACATAGGGCATCATATGGTCTTCAACAATAAAGAATCAAACAAAGTTTTTGTTTTATACATGTTTACAACTTTAAGAAAGAAAAACAAATTTGAAGAGAAACTGAAGTATATCAAATTGCAACAAAGGTTCAAGTAAAAAAAGGTCAAATTCGACGTCATGTTCACTCTAAACCCGCCGTATCTTTTTTTTACATATCTGTCTGGTTTCAACATTAGTATTTTGAAATACCGGATGCTGTAATTTTAGAACAGATCTAAATTTATGCTAGAATACAAAACAATAAATAGCATTTCGGGAAGTCATGAGGGAAACGTCGGTCAATAAAAAGCGCGAGAGGAGTTTGTTAATCCAGAGAAGATACAATTTGCTGAATGGGGTATTAAAACCTACAACACAAAAGATACCGAATACACTGTAAATGCAAATTGGAATGTCACTAAAATCAAAAGCTCACACACATCCAAATTATGAAGAACAATCTTATTCCTGACTTGATAAAGGCATTTACTTGTGTATGAATAGAAGAAATTTATTACATACTGTAGTATATTATGTTTATTTGGTTTTGTGGTAGTTAGTCATTAGTAATAGACATTGTAATAGTTTCTTTCCCTTTTCTTTATAGACTCCTGTAATCATGAATGATGGTTTGGATTTAAGTTGATAAATAAAACATGTATCTACTTGAGAACTCTTTTGAATGATTATTAACTACACTACAGTTTTATCAACTTAAATCATCATGCATAAATATCCCAGGCCCGAACAATTGGATGCCAATCCTGATTCACCTACAGCAGCAAAAGAATGGTTTCACTGGAAACGAACTTTTACGAATTTTCTAACCTCTGCCGGAGAAGCAGTTCCAGACAAACTGATAATGTTGATCAATTTTGTTTCGCCGCGTATATATGAGTATATTGGTGAATGTGAAACTTACGATACCGCTATATCACTGTTAGAAGCTGTGTATGTTCGACCAACAAACGAGGTTCTAGCTAGGCACTTGTTAATAACACGCAGACAACAGACAGGTGAGACACTTGACCAGTTTCTACAAGAGCTTAAAGTATTGGCAAAGGATTGTAACTTTCAACCAGTGACGGCCGATAAATATAAGGAAGAATACACAAGGGACGCGTTTATAAATGGACTTTGCTCACAAATTGTTCGACAGCGTTTGTTGGAAAATAAAACTCTTGACCTTAAGACAATGTTTAATCAGGCGCGAACATTAGATCTAGCTCAACGCAGTAATGAAATGTATGTTCAGCCATATTCTGTGACAGCCGCGATTGGACAAAAACCAGATGAAAGTGTTCCAGATACCACAAAAAAACTTCAATTCGTTACTGAAGAAGACAAGATTACAGCAGCTGCTGCACAACGACCCGGAAGTAAACAAAAGTGCTTCTTTTGTGGGAATAATGCTCATGCGAGACGTTTTTGTCCGGCAAAGGATGCCTCTTGTCATAACTGTAGTAAGAAAGGACACTTTTCGAAAGTGTGTAAATCTAATACAACAAGTACTGGGACATCTGCCTCTTGTACTCCCATATTAGCAACTGTAACTGCTGCATCTCCGCAATGTTTAAAGAAAGCAGTCATAAATGTGCGTGTGAATGAACGTCCGTGCAAAGCCTTGATAGACAAAGGTAGTTCTGAAAGTTTCATTGATAGACAATTTGCAAAATTAATGTCATTAAATATAAATGACGCTACCGGAAGTGTATCGATGGCATCCAGTGCTCTCAGTAGTCCTACAGTAGGAATTTGCAATGTAAACTTAAACATTGATGGACATTTCTATCGGAATATGCAGTTATCTGTCCTCAATAAACTCTGTTGTGACATTATATTGGGACAGGACTTCATGAAAAGACACGACAGTATAAAAATAAGTTTCGGTGGAAGCAGACCAGCCGTAGAAATAAATGACTCAAATACAGTTTGTGGTTTAGCTGCTTCAAGTGTTGATCCGCCGGAATTATTTGCTACCTTGACAAGTGAATGCCGACCTATTGCTACAAAATCAAGGAAGTACAGTGCAGTCGATAGAGAATTCATAGAAAAGGAGACAACAAGATTACTTACCGGAGGTATAATCGAGCCTAGTATGTCACCATGGAGAGCTCAAGTTTTAGTGACTTCAAATGAAAGGCACAAGAAAAGACTAGTAATCGATTACTCTCAAACTATAAACAGATTTACTGAACTTGATGCTTATCCGTTTCCTAACATTAATCAAATGGTCTCAGATATCGCCAAATACAAGGTATACAGTACGCTTGATTTACGAAGTGCCTATCACCAAATTCCGTTACGTGAACATGAAAAGAAGTATACAGCTTTTGAAGCCAATGGCAGTTTATATCAATTTCGGCGAGTCCCCTTTGGCGTTACGAACGGAGTTGCTTGTTTTCAAAGGGTAATTGACCGTCTAGTGGCCGAAAACAAATTAGAAGCAGTATTTGTGTATATCGACAATATCACAATAGGCGGAATGGACCAAACCGAACATGACGAAAACTTACGTCGATTTCTTGATGTTGCCGACAAACATCAGCTAACATTTAATGAGGACAAATGTGTGTACTCTGTCGAGTCATTTGATCTACTTGGATATACCATCAGTCAAGGTATTTTACGACCGGACCCTGATCGAATGAAGCCGCTAAGGAAACTCCCTGTGCCCCACAGTCCTAAATCGGTGAAAAGAGCCATTGGAATGTTTTCGTATTATAGTCAATGGATACCAAGATTCTCAGACAAAATCAAACCGTTAGCTAACGCTACTTCTTTTCCGTTAGACTCTATTGCAGTGAAAGCATTCGACGATTTGAAATCCGACCTTGAAAACGCAAGCATAAGTGCAATTGATGAAGCTATTCCTTTTGTCGTAGAAACCGATGCCTCGGATTCTGCAGTAGCCGGAAGTCTCAATCAGGGTGGAAGGACTGTTGCTTTCTTTTCGAGAACTTTAAATGCTCATGAATTAGGACACTCATCTGTAGAAAAGGAAGCATGTGCCATTATAGATGCGGTTCGAAAATGGAGACACTTACTTAGTGGGAAACATTTCACTCTTGTCACTGATCAGGAAGCAGTTTCTTATATGTTTGATTCAAAAAAGCACGGTAAAGTGAAAAATGACAAAATAATTCGATGGAGAACTGAATTGAGCTGTTACAGCTATGATATAAAATATCGTCCTGGACAAGACAATGCATCAGCCGATTGCTTTTCTCGAGCGTACTGCTCATCCATCAGCTCCGATTCTCTTTCTGAACTACATAGTGCACTTTTCCATCCGGGCATCAATCGACTTCTTCACTTCGTCCGTTCAAAGAACTTACCTTTCTCAGTTGATGACGCCAAGAGAACAATCAAACAGTGTGAGATTTGTGCAAAAGTAAAACCTCAGTATGCTAAACCGAATGCATCACCTCTTGTGAAAGCTACACAACCATTTGAACGCTAAAGCATTGATTTTAAAGGACCACTGCCGTCTGTTAGTACAAAGAAGTATATTCTTACCGTTGTTGACGAATACTCAAGATTCCCGTTTGCCTTTCCTTGTTCCGATATGACAAGCGCAACAGTTATTCAGTGTTTACGACAGTTATTTGCTCTTTTTGGTATGCCTGCTTATATTCACTCGGACCGTGGTCAATCTTTCATGAGTGCCGAACTCAAAACTTTTCTACAATCGCATGGAGTAGCTACTAGCAGGACAACGCCATACAGCCCACAGAGCAATGGACAATGTGAACGCTATAACGGTATCATCTGGAAAGCCGTGACACTAGCATTAGAATCTTTGGGACTTAAAGAGACGCAGTGGGAAAGTGTATTGCCAGATGCACTGCACTCTGTTCGAAGTTTGTTATGTACATCAATAAACTGTACTCCACATGAAAGGTTTTTCAACTTTACAAGAAGATCATCATCTGGCCAATCTATTCCGTCGTGGTTAGCCAATCCTGGACCAGTTTTAATGAAAAAGCATGTGCGTGCGACTAAATATGATCCTCTCGTCGAGGAAGTAGATCTTTTGGAAGCTAATCCAACTTATGCTCATGTTAGATTGCCTGATGGACGCAAAACTACTGTATCAGTCCAACATCTAGCGCCAAGAGGACAATCAATAAGCAATGACAATCTTGATCATTCCGTTTTGAACGATCATACAACTATGGACATTTCCGAAACCGATGTTGAAAATACAATACAGGAAGCAACCAACAACACGAACAACACTATGGAAACATCTCCCGTTATTAGACGTTCTACACGTGAAGTTAAGAAACCATCTAGATTTGGATTTGACGATTAACTGAAATTTTTTATTGAACTATTGTGTTGACTTTAAGAGAGGGTGAATGTAGTATATTATGTTTATTTGGTTTTGTGGTAGTTAGTCATTAGTAATAGACATTGTAATAGTTTCTTTCCCTTTTCTTTATAGACTCCTGTAATCATGAATGATGGTTTGGATTTAAGTTGATAAATGTATCTACTTGAGAACTCTTTTGAATTATTATTAACTACACTACACATACATTATTGTAAATAGACCAATTTCTTTGCAAGGACAGCTTAGAACAAAGCTAAAATTAAATTTATTTTAAAATGTAACACACTTATGTATCTATCTGATAAGTTGAACCCTTTTTGACTGAATCTTATAATTGGTTACTATGTTATACTGTAATATTATTAATTCGCATATTTTAACAAATTTGATTCGTTTAGGGATAGTCACATGTTAAACTATATTTTTGAAGGTAGAGAAAAACGGCGGATAGCAAAAAGCATATTGCACAGAGCATATTGCACGGTTATTTTTAGAATATCTAAAACCCGATTTACTTTGTGACGTCATGTAATGAATTTCAGGATATCGTTAAACGTTTTGAAACAAATGATATCTGTGATCGATTATTTGACGAAAAAAATCTTCAATTACTTAAGATGTCAAACAAACGAAAAAAATTAAATTAAATAACAACTAATATGTTGTTTTTGTCAAGGAGACAATATGATATCTATAAAATTCAAACAAAATCAAATGACGATTTTGATACAAATATGCATAATGGTCTGAAATTAATAATATAACAAATATAGCCTTTGTATGAGGTCAATACAGGAACAGGATATATCGACCCAAAGAAGTATATCGACCTCAGATTTCGTCCTCAGTCAATATACTTCTTTCAGGTAAATATATCCTTGTATCTCAGTTCTAAGTAATTTGAAAAGTACATTCCCAAAAAACTCACTTCCGAGGAAATTCAAAACGGAAAGATAATTATCAAAGGTACCAGGATTATAATTTAGTACGCCAGACGCGCGTTTCTTCTACATAAGACTCATCAGTGACGCTCATTTCAAAATATATATTTATAAAGCCAAACAAGTAAAAAGTTGAAGAGCATTAAGGATCCAAAATTCCAAAAAATGTGCCAAATACGGCTAAGGTAATCTATGCCTAGGATCAGAAAATCCTCTTTTTTTTTCGAAAAATTCAAAGTTTTGTTAACAGCAAATTCGTAAAAATGACCACATTATTGATATTCATGTCAACACCGAAGTGTTGACAACTGGGCTGGGACGAAAAGAGCCTAATCAAATTTCAAAAGCTCAAACACATCAAACGCATGGTGTGTTGTAGAAGTGCACATGGCGTTTGTGGAATATTGTCAACCTTTCTTATCTTCTGTGTGAATAAAAGATTTCTGAAATAATTCACTTTATTGAAAACACAGACCGATCATACAGAAACACAATGTACACACGATCTTGTTCTATAGCTCGTATTACTTTTGATATTTCCACTTCATTTAGATTTAGATAATCACTATTGCTTCAGACAATTTTGCATAGTATACCTCCTTGCTTCTACCTTTGATTTTATGGAAGACCGAAGTTGGTCGGTCGACAAGGCGTTAACCTCAATTATAGACCATAAACATATCAATACTTCTTTCCCAAGTTGCAGAGCAACATGCTCGAATTGTTAACAAGGAGATTCCTTTAAACTTTCCAATTCTAAGATTACCACATCATCATTCACATAATCTGTATACTGGCGATACACGTTGAAACATTAAATGCTAAACTGTGTACTCTGCGTGTTTTGTATATCGGGTTGTATGCCTCGGCATTTACTTAAACACGAGTATACCAACTACCATTATTTCGTTATTTTTCTGTACATAAATTAGGCCGTTTGTTTTCTCGTTTGAATTGTTTTACATAGTCATTTCAGGGTATTTTATAGTTGACTATGCGGTATGGGCTTTGTTCATTGTTGAAGTCCGTATGATGACCTATAGTTGTTAATTTCTGTGTCATTTTAGTCTCTTGTGGAGAGTTGTCTCATTGGCAATTATACCACATCTTCTTTTTTCATATTAAACTAAGAACCCTATGAGAAAAATATAAGAATATATTTGGTTGGGCAACCACATACATACGTTTTTTGGTAAAACACATTCAATTATACTCACACTTAGTCCTTCCAAATCATTACTGATCTGTGTCCACACTTGTGATATTATCAAATAATTATTTTGTTTCTAATATTCACTTTGGTCTTCTTTTAGATCATTCGTTTATTAATAAGAGGAAATTAATTTACACTATTCGCTGTAACTCTTTTTACAGGTAAATTACATTAGTACTTATTGCGTGTTTGATACGTGCACCCAAAAAATATCTAACTATAAATGAATCAACTGTTGGAGAAACGTAATCATAGTACTTATATCAAAATATAATTCTTAATATATCAAATACGATCATCATTTGGTGATCAATTCAGCGAAATGAGCGTACAACAAAACTTCACAGAATTTGATAATGATACGTATTGCGCAAATAATTGTAACAACACAAATTCTATGTTGTTCGTACCGTTGTAGTTTTATATGTCTTTGGATCTTTAACAGTTGCATGTAATGTTCCATCATTACTTATAGTGATGGTTGCATTCTTAAGGAGACTTGAAATGAAGGGAATTCATATGATGAGTTTGAGTTTAACTGATGCCTTACTTGGAGTTTCTTGGATGATGTTAACGAGTACACTTGGAGGAAGAAAGCTATCTTTTGTTGACTGTGCTTCCATAAGTTATATGCTTTGTGTTACGTTTTTCTATGTTTCAGGTCTTAGGAATTTGCATTGAGCGAAATATGGTAATTTGTTTCAACTCAAAACTTGTGAGTCAACATAAAAAAAAAGTTTCACTGTGCATAACTATAATATCGTGGGGACTAGCTATAGTATCAAGTGCAACAGTGTCAGCTGTTTACGCCGGGAGTTATCATGACACCCGAACGTGTTCTTTAGATAGTCTTTTTCAAGACAGAATAAAAACAGCAATTGGAACATTCGGAGTACTTTTTGCCATTACTCAAGTTGCAGTTGTGTTTACCATGACACTTTTGTTAGTATTTCTTATTCAACACCAAAAGAAAATGGACAAATTAAATGTTCGAAAAATCAAGAAATCCGATATTAAACTGTGCATAACAATTGGTATAATGGCTTTATTTTTCTTTGCTGTAAATAGTCCTTTAACAATAGTGTATTTACTCGAAGGGTTCTATACTGGTATGCCTTCATCAAGACTTATACGGAATACGTCCTTTTTGTTTGCAGGTATAAATTCGATGATTAATCCATTTATATATCTTTTCAGGATTAAATACTTTCGAGATTTACTTCGTAAAAGTATAAACCGAATTCGGTCCTCTGTTTATCCCGAAAATATGTGATTGAGAGCTTAAAAATAGCCTCAACAGCACAGTTTTATTTGAAACGAAATGATACTTTTAACCTTTGGCCGTACGTTTTTATTCTTTTCATTGGCATGACTGTATTCTGCCTTCTATCATGTCTATATATGTCTTTTGATTATATTTTACTGTGATTTGTTGACTGATTTTCGTACACTGTATACTCAATGATGATATGTATTATAGAAATGAAAATAGTATTATATCATAAAACGTATATTATCAATTGCATAAGTACAGCACATAAATGGCAAACTTCTTTGACCAATCCCAAACTGAGAAGCCGTACTAATGTTTCTGTTCTCCAACTTAAGAGGGTAGGCCATTGTAACATCAAAATTTTCCTCTGTTTATTTTTCTTATATTAACGTTATTGAAAAGGTAGGAGTCCATGCATCATCAGTCAAAGTCTTGGTACAATTCGCCGATCCATTTTATGTTTAGGATATAGTGAATATGACCAGTGTTGGGGTACCATAAATATGGTCGAAACATACTAGATATATATCATTTTGTGTTTTTGTACATGTTGTCATTAGAAATACCAATGAATGTTAAAATGCATAGTAGAAACATAAAGTCATTCAGATCTAAATTGAGGATTATTTTAGAAAAAAATATACTTAATAGATTTATTATGACAGGAAAGTGTAAATAAGATATTGATTTAGTTCAAGTTTCTGTCCAACTGTCTTAGAAATCAGAGTTACTCAGTCACAGTTTTGTGTAAATTTGAAACTACCTTACAATAATGTGAATGAAATAGTATTTGTTGGATACTAATTTTCGTAGATTTCGTAGGTACAGGAGATCAACGAATTCAACTATTCAACGATTTAAATTGTCTATAGGAGTAGAAGTTGTCAAAGCCACAAATTTAAATATACACAAGTTTAAGTTTAACTCAAACCACGAAAATTGGTACCCATGAAAAAGAGATGAATTTACAGTAACAAATTGATACCATTTAATTATTCCGGCATATTCTCACAGTTCATTACATATTTCTTTAAAGCAGGTTGCCAAGGTACTGATTCTACTTTGACTGAATGTATTTCTAAGGTCCGAGAACATATTTATTCATAGTGACAAATAATACTTATTTAGAAAGTTCGCACCTTCGCCTTCTTATATCATTTGTATAGTATGCTTTACTACTTGAGGGGGGGTGAATAGTATGTAAAGTCGCCAAGTTTAAAATATTGACAATTTCATGTTAAAATGGAATTACTTTCATTCTAATTATCTAAGATTCAGTTATAGATAACGCATATTCTAAGTTTTGTCGTAGAACACATCGAGGGATATCAGGATTGATCAATTAAAAGACCGACCTCTGGGAGGACTTCTTTGGAGGCAAACCTGAAACCCCGAGGTGTGTTCTATGACAAGAAAAACCTTAAAATATGCATTATCTGACTTTTATATCTGGCTTATCAAATTATAATCCTGGTACCTTATTACGTCATGTAAGACGTGTGTAGTAATAAATAAGGTATAAACTAGTTTTAATTTTACGTCATCATACAAATGATCTGTCAATCATATCTAGGCAGGTAAATGTAGAATTTTGCAGTGTATCGTGTTTTGAGTGATAATGAACAGCTGTAAAGAATAGATTGCAAATTTGCCAAATAGTTGGTTAATAGTTGTTTGATAAACTTCCAGTTGTAACATATACTGCATGAGTATTTGGGACAAGAACGTGAAGTGTTGTCTCATTTGCAATCATACCACATCGTCTTATTTTTATGTAATTATTTAATCAAATTACTGACATTGTTTATCAGCCTAATAACGTGTAATTGTATTCTTTTATTTGTCTTTATTAATATTGATTTTACTGTTTACTCTGCTTATACAAGTTTCCATTTGACGTTGCTCTGTTCTTATACATCTAGTTATCATTCTATGTAATTTTTGTATTCTTGTCTTTCATTTTTGCTTATATGTTTAAACTTTTGTCTATATGCATTTGTTTGATTCTTCGTTACATATCACGTAGATCGTTACTTTCACGTCTCGTCATTGCGTTATGTTTCCATTATAATTTCTTTGTTCTCGTCTTTCATTTTTTGATATTAGGCTTTGTATATGTGCCTTTAAGTGTTTCTTTCTTCATATGATGTGGCCCTATACTTATACATCCCATATTTGTGTTTATTTGCCCTGATTACTGTTTGTTTATATATTTGGTTTTTTTTCTACTGTAATGCAGATAATAACACAATGTTGACTGCTTAGTCCCTATTCTTGACATTTTTACCTGTTGTGTCTACGGGGCGCCGAATGGGACTCTTGTGGTTTTGTACTCAAAAATGAGTTCAGTTTAACAAAATTTGTATCATACTACTAATTTAAAATTTTGTCATACAAAATTATCTAACAGCGGACAAAAGTCACTTTTGTCATGACAAAATTCATTTTTGTTACACAGACTTGACTTTTGTTACCTAATTTAAAAATTGGGCGACAAAAGTGAATTTTGTATTCAAATTATTTTAGTTTGGTTTCTGTGAACTAATTTGCATACAAAATCGACTTTTGTTACACAAAATTGACTTTTGTGAGACAAAATTGACAAAATTGACTTTTGTCTCAACAAAATTGACAAAATTGACTTTTGTCTCAACAAAATTAACAAAATTGACTTTTGTATCAACAAAATTGACAAAATTGATTTTTGTCTCAACAAAATTGACAAAATTGACTTTTGTCTCAACAAAATGAACAAAATTGACTTTTGTCTCAACAAAATTGACAAAATTGAATTTTGTCTCACAAAAGTCAATTTTGTCCCACAAAGCTTAATTTTGTCTCACAAAATTGAATCTTAACTCACACAATTGACATTTGTGATTTAATTTCCATATCAGGTAACAAAAGTCAATTTTGTATGCAAATATGTTTATATCTGCATACCTTTTTACACAAAATTGACTTTTGTCATGACAAATATGAATTTTGTCTACAAAAATGAATTTTGTCTACACAAAGGAATTTTGTCATCACAAAATTGAAGTTCTCACAAAACAAGTCTGTAGCACATAGTTTTGTAAGACAAAAATGATTTTGTTATGACAGAATTGAATTTTGTACAAAACCACAAGAGTCCCATTCGGCGCCCCGTAGTGTCTGTGTCTAAATCAATATATGGAATTTGACGCCACTGTCATACAAGTGTGATGTTTAGCTAGCTATATAACTAAGTTTAATCCACCATTTTCTACAAAAGAAAATGCCTTTACAAGGTCAGGCATATGACAGTTATTATTCATTCGTTTGGTGTGTTTGAGCTTATGATTTATCCATTTGATTAGGGATTTTTCTTTTTGAATTTTCCTAGGTGTTCAGTATTTTTGTAATTTTACCTTTTAGTTCAGCGTAATGATTATCCAGGATTCAGTACGGGAAGTAAGGGTTAATTGTGTGTTTAGTCCCCTGTTTCAAAACATATTCAGGACGTATTCAAGTTAACACGAAACCAAACAGGTAGTCATGCAATGTTGCTCGACCATACGAAGGTTTGAAAATTGATATTTGTTCTGCCTTGGGCGCAGAGAGTTAAACCATAGATGTAATACCTCTATAAACCATATATATGTAGATCATTTTATTCAATAAAACATTCAATGTTTCAGGAGCTGACAGATTATGAAGCCACAGACATTTGGTGAAAAGGTACAATATAAGAAAAAAAAAACTCATAACTAACATGTAAACTACCATCTGTAGTTATAAAATACCAAAATCTATGATTGAAAACACTCCTATCAATAAATGTGTGGATATGCTTTTTCGTGACTTATACCTCAAATAACTTAGAAATTGCTTTAACTAGAATATATAGGACATAATAGCATTATTACTTACATCGTAATTCACCAAAGAACAAAGATAATGATAATGTTCTTCGTAATTATGTTCAAAAATATATCAAGCCATGCTGCAGGAAGTGTTAAAAACAATGTGTTAAAACAAAAACAAAGTCGGATTGAGCCCAATTTCCAAAAATGCAGGTTTTTACAAAATTGCTATTGGAAAACACAAGTAAATGGAACAAAATTATTCATGTTTCACAAATGCAAAATAAACTTTTTAGATAAGCACGGGGCCGTCGACAGCTGGCCATACATAAATCATCAGTGATGCGAATCAACAAATAAGTATACAGCCCAGACTACTTTACTGGTAGCTGGAAATAAATTTGAGCCATAGACAAATAGCATGTCTGTCAACAAATTAGCGATTAAGACCAAATAAGTAAAACGTATAGTTAAATTATCAATTAATTTTTCAATAAACATTATGATGTACCAACCCAATCACCACATCAGTTTCTTGTTTAGAATTCTTGCCCCTTGTCCGACGAAAGAAATACCATTCTTGGATCAGCATTGTTTGGGCTAATAGACAATTAATACATAATATAAAAAAGTTTGATTCAGAGCTTATAGATAAAATATAAAACGATTTTCACCAGAAACATCAAAGTGGTTACTTGATGAGAACTAATGAAGGTGAAAGAATAGGTTAAACAAAAAAACATTGATTTCTGGATTTTTGAAGACTGAAACCAGTACTTTGAATCATAAAACATTAAATTGTAAAGTAAATGCCATATACATAAATTGTAAGTCACTCATTCCAAGTTCACACATCATTATCTTCACAGAAGTTAATGTTTTTATTTGGATTCTGGTTGTACATGTTTTGTGTTTCAGGCCGATTGTAAATTGGTTTTCCATAAAATTTAATTGAAAATTGTCAAATTGATCAATGGCCTTTTTGAAACATGCTAAACTCTAATTGTTCATATAAACTCACTCGGAAGGCAATATTATTCTATAACTAATTATAAAAAATCAAATAAAATGTTCAAACACTTTCATAGTAAAACAAAAATAACAATGACCACAATGCGAAACTAAACTGCAAACTGTGTATTGCTATTTTAAGGTTAAACATTTTATTCTTTATTTCAAATTCCATTTGGAATAGATTTCTGTGTTCTGCTAGATAAAATAACAACTTGGTCTGCTGGTTTTGAAAATTGGTTCATGAATAAATATTTTATAAAGGTTAGAAATTGTGACTGAAATGCAACAACTAAAAAAGAGAATTTGAGAAACATGCCATGGTGTAAATTTACCTTTTTAAGTCAAGTTTCTAAAACTACAATTTGTGTGTTCTCTTTTCTTGTTTCAAAACTTTAATTAATCTTAAAAGAAGGTCAATTTTATTGTTGATCAACATATCAAAGCATTTAATATAATTTGGCAAATACTGAATTAATTTATAACAGCGGGAAACAAAGATAATAACACTCAAAACCAAGGAGTAAACATAGCTTCACACAACCAAAGGACATTTACATCAACAGTTATAAATATTAATTAAGAAACAACACAAACTCCACTAAAAGAAAAACCCAGGTGAAATCAGGTGTTCCGGAAGGGTAAGCATTTCCCTTATACGGCACCCGTCGTATTATGTCTTTGTTCAGTTTGGTAAATGATTGAATATTTAGACGTAATTCATGCTAATTTGTAACTTTATACTTGCAAGTTAGAATAAAAAATTTATATATTCGTATAAAAAAATATAAAGCGTTCTTTATTGAGATTACTATATAATGCGCATTCGTTCTATTCCAAGGGCCAATAAAGTATCAATCTATGACCGAAACATTTCCTTTTATTCAAAATGTCTATATTGGTTGCTAAGAACAATAAAAAACAAAACCATCATATATTGTCATACTAAAAGATCTTTCTCCCTCAGAATTGTATCGTCGCTGGGCTTCTAAAATGTCGTTTATGACTTTTTTGGCTACAAAAATGTTCAAGTTCACATACTATAGTACGACATTTTGGAAGCATGCATTTTGTCAAAATTTTCAAGCCTGTTTGTGAGATATTTTTTTCTTGATTTGTTTTTTATTTACAACATTTTGAAAGCCCAACGACGGTATCTATTATCGATAGATTTGTGGTATGATTTGTCTAAATATAAGTAATTCTGTGCTTAGTCAATTGCCATAAGGAAGCAATACACAGTTAGGAAAAAACTTAAAATTGACACTCTTAAACTTCTTCTTTCCTTTCCTTTATAACAAATCAGGCTTAATATTTGTGGTGTATATGTGAATGTTAAAGGAAAGATAATCTTACATAGTCACAAATTTGATTTTTAATAGTAATGATGATGAAATATAATATTTGTTTGTGTAACCATGGCAACAAACTGCAGTTATTTGATACAAAATATTGCTAAAAGCGGGTGAAAATGTCTCAAGAGTCTCCAAAATTTGGTCCGAAGAAAAATATTTATCAAGTAGAGTTTTACTTAAGCTTTAGACGTTTATCTTTCAAGAGGTAAAAATATCATATAAAATTGAGAATGGAAATTGGGAATGTGTTCAATAGACAACAATTCGACCACAGAAAAAAATAACAGCAGAAGGTCACCACAGGACTTCACTGTAGCGAGAAATCCCGCACCCGGAGGCGTCCTTCAGCTGGCCCGTAAACAAATATATACTAGTTCAATGTTAATGAACGCCATACTAATTTCCTAATTTCACACAAGAAACTAAAATTAAAATAATACAAGACTAACAAGACTTACAAAGGCCAGAGGCTCCTGACTTGGAAAAGGCGTACAAATGCGGCGGGGTTAAACTGTTTTTTGAATAAATGTTTTTAGTTCCGATGCAAAGACCCTATAATTAAACTCACCATAGATACCAGGACTAAAATGTGTATATACGCCAGTCGCGCGTTTCATCTACAAAAAACTCATCAGTGACGCTCGAATCAAAAAAAGTTAAGTGAATCAATATTAACGCCAAATATGCAAACTTTAATGACTTGAAAAAAATTATCGTTACTATATGCATGTTCCCCTGTAAAATTAAATTGAAAAGATAGAGATGCAAGTCTTTATGGAAAACACTATAGTTATCCTTGGACTTAATGGCAGTACGGATGTGAAGATACGAAATGTCAAACAGAAAAATGGCCTTTAAAACATACTGCAACAATCTATTGGTTCATTTAAACCCATTTGGAAGGCTATAGTATTCATGCAAACTCCGAAACAATGGCGCTTTACTTTCAAAGTCAACGAAGCAAAACAAGTAGGACGTTACCTGTTTTAAAAAGTTTTGAATACAACAAACCTTACTTTTGCAATTAACTGATGTTGCAGGAACGGAAAGAATAATTACTCCAGGGACCAATAAAGAAAAAAAAAGTTTTATTAATTTTTAATGAAAATATAGCAATTATATAATAAAGCAAATGACATCAGACAACCACGACAGAAAACAAGTATTGCAGTTATAAAATGGATAACAATTTAAGTGCTGTTTAGTATTTGCGTTTATTTAAACTTTTGAAGTTTTATAGTTTTTTGTTGTTTCCGAAATGAAAGTATATGTTCTTGCTTTGATATACAGCTTCCTTTTTCAAAACCTAAAATTTGTTGTTGGGAATTTTCCAACAAGACATGATGTTTTTGTAGTAGAGAAGAATAAGAAAATTCGATCGGTGCCTCTCACATCTCTAGGAAGAATGTCTCGAACTCAATGTGCCGCATTATGTATGACATTTAGTGACAGATGTTGTGAAATAGCGTATATAACCTCGACTGAAGAGTGTAAACTGGATCAGTCCGGATGCTGTCACACAGATTTTGACTATTTATCAGGTTCAGACCTAATACATATTGATCGTAAACAGATGAGTAAGTATAACCTATTCTTTTTAACCCTTCAAAAAATGGGAATATTTTGATATTAATTGAAATCTAGGATCTCTATAATTATTTCCTAAAACGTTCCTGAATTGTTTTTAGGGCGCATTTAATTATTCACCGTGATGGTGATGTTTTAATTTAATTTCTATAATTTTAATACTCTGTTGTTTGACTGTCAACTCGCTAGTCAGTACTTTGTCCGTTTATGAATATTAAAATTGTAAAGAAATAATGGATTAACTTCATTACGTAAAGCTCGACTGTTAATGGATTTTACTATTGGAAGTATTTCATTGTAACATAGCACGTGAATTGTGTCGGTTCCCATAAATCCGTTGTGTCGATACTTGGGGATGTTTGGTATTGTGCTATACTTGATAACTTTTTGCCGCTGGACCTGAAATATATAATGGACACAAATTCAGGCTATATCTTTATTCTTGCTATCAACTGACCAAGTGAACATCATGAACATTTAATTACAATTGTACATACATTATGAATTAATGATATCAAATAAAAGACACATACATTCATATAAAGAACCTTCAACTGTATATTCCAAAATCATCTTTTAACAAGGGAACTAACTCTCATTTTACATTCTTTAACTATATATATAAAATAAGAGTTAACACTCAATATGGATTGTTCCTGACTATTTGTCATACTAAATATTTCATTCTAAACCTTTAACAATGAACATTGTAAAATTGTATACCTCATTCTCATATATAATCTTCACATTTCAAGCTCAAATTGGGGAAGAAACATACTTCATCCTTTAAACACACATATTTTTCTGAGGAATACAAATTGATCACCATACCCTATTATAAAACAACATCATTGGAATCATTAAAAGGCCCCTCAAATTGAACTGGCAGTATATTTTATTTCTTATAAAAATTAATGACTTGTATTGCAAATTGTAAAATGCTTGATCAGAATTGAAAGATATGATTAATTTAGGACTTTCGAGCAATACATATTTACTGATATCTTTGTATTCTTAAGTAATAAACATTATTTTCATAGTCCTAGTATCCCATTCAGCCATTGACATAAACATTTTCTCTTGTTGATCAAATCTATTTATTTTCGCTTTCCCAAGACTTACGGCTTATTGTTCAGTTTCCTGAATATCTTAGAGTTAAACTTATCTATACATACCATTTTGAAATTTCCTTCAGTTCTTATTATTTCCAAAATTGTTTTCTTCAAACGAGTATTGTTCTAGGGGTAAATTCAGTAAATAAATATACTTCATCAGGGACCGCCAATTTAGGGGAGAGCTTTCTGTATAACACTGAAGTTATATGGTCTTCTGATTGGCAGATAATGTTTGTAATAAATATTTTTTGGTAGATGGATCAAAACTAGAGTTGAAAAAAAAAAAAAAATGCTGACTGTACTAATTTTTTTCCCTTCTGGGTTGAAAAGTAATGGGGGTCAGTATGGGAATTCAGTACGAATCTACATTGTTTGTAAACAAGGCCATGTGAATGCCCAAAAAAGCCGTATGACCCTATGTTTTTATTGTTGCAAAAGATAGGGCTACATTTGTACTTTCATGAATGATATATGAAAGATTTTAATTTCTAAAGGTAAATCAGGTATAAATTTATTTCCACACATAGATTAGCATTAAAGTCAATGGGAGATTTTTTACTGAATTTACCTCTTTAAACCAATCGGAACAACTCGGCCTTTCTGGTTGCACGAAGCTATTGTACTGCGTAGCGAGAATGGCCGAGTAGTTACGATTGCTCTTTAAACAATATCAAATTATGTCCCTTTAATATTATAAAAATAAAACCAATAGCTGCAAACATGTTATTTTTACGGAACTTATAATATGCTTAAATTCTTGATTAATTTCTCTTATATTCAACAAACCTATAAACTTTACAAATTATATATATAGACTAATCGTAACTGAATAAGTTCTTTTACTTTAATTTGACTTAACGAAATAATAGTTAGGAGTTAAACTATTATTCTTAATTAATTGTTAACACTTATACTTTACATACCTTAAATATAATGGACACAAATTCAGGCTATATCTTTACTTTTGCTATAAAGTGACCAAGTGAAGTTTATTATCAAAATGTATCCCTTAAAACCTTTTTTCCAGGTGGTCACCCAAAGATCAACCTAAATTTGTTTGTCCAATCAAAAGATAATTTACTCCTCAATTTACAATTAATTTGAGTTACTCCTCCCTAAAACCTATTATACAATAGACGATTTTTTATAAAATAGTCGCTTTGCCTTCGGCGGGACGCTATCCCTATTGATAATGATCTATTGTCTAAAATGTGCCCCTTTTCATAATTATTAAAGCTTAATTTATTTCAGGGGGATTAACATGTCACAATCTTTTTGATAATGTTTTCTATAATTTCCTGTTACATAATATTGCGTTGTAACTTGGTTTAAAACTTTTTAAATCAATTTTATTATGTTTCTCATAAAATATGAACCTTTTTATTGATTTGTAAATTTAACAAATCTTTTCTCTATCTATTGAATA
The DNA here is from genome assembly GCF_036588685.1 of Mytilus trossulus. Lineage (NCBI taxonomy): Eukaryota > Metazoa > Mollusca > Bivalvia > Mytilida > Mytilidae > Mytilus > Mytilus trossulus. The sequence continues at coordinate 63,861,162 of NC_086374.1, forward strand.
TACTTTCATAATTTAATAAGTATTCTTCTATTATATTTTGAACGAATATTTTCTACGTCACACATACCTGGCTATGAAAACATCGGCTTTTGTCGTCTCTGATGAAGGCAAATAAAGAAAAGAGCTTTGGACGTATGAAATTATTAAATGTGAAGTTATCATTTTGTCCATTTATAAATGTCTATTTTTAGTATAACCACTGCAAAAGGATCAGCTTTTGTTTCCATTGACAACATTTACAAAGAGACATTTTTATAAATGCTTTTATACATATTCTAATTTGAATTCTATATTAAAATAGGACACTTATCACACAAACTGTAGTTGGGTCATTCTTTTCTTCTTTTGCTCTTTATTGAATAAACTATGGTTGTATTGTGTTTCCCAAATTATCGATTTGAGGCACATTAACCGTAAAAACATGTCATGAGCACACACAAAGTGGTAGCAAACTTTTTTCTCAAATTTTCCCACTTTCCATGCATTTCCGAACCAATCGAGAAAAAAAATTCTCACTTTTGAAAGGATTGATCACAGAAAATGACAAATCCAAGTTTAGCTATGAAATGTTTCAAACGTTGATCATAAATTTCAAAAAGCTACAACAGATTTAGCTGTAGAACATTGCTGAAGAAAACTGTTCAGTACTATTCATTCATACAACATAATGAGTTTATCTTCATGTTATAATCTTATTATCTTTATAAAGATTTTTGATGTTTCAGTGAAGAATACATTATCTGTAACAAATGGCGGAGTTTATGGAGTTTGGGAATCTGAAGAATTTTGCACGAAAGGTCATTATGCCATTGGATTCAGAATGAAAGTATGTATATTTTGATATGATTACCCTTCCGGAGCACATGAGACAAACTCCAGTTTTTTTTTGGATTCTTGTTGCTCAGTCTCTAGTTTTCTATGTTATTTCGTATGCACTATAATTTGTCTGTTTGTCTTTTTTCAATTTTAGCCATGGCATTGTCAGTGTATTTTAGACTTATGAGTTTAACTGTTCCTCTGGTATATTTCGCCCCTCTTTCATAATACCCGTTAAATATTTTTCTCTAAAACTTTAAGATAAGCTTTTAAACAACTAAACTCAAGCAGAAACTTCAATTGAAAACTGAATTCACTTTATTTCTTGTCAAAATAAAAGGAAAACAAACATACTAACTTAAACTATATAAGGTTGAATGAAAACCAAATTCATAGCAAATCATCTTCGGTTCGATACTTTATGAGAAAATAATATGAATGAGTTAGCTGTCATGCAAGTGTTGATGGTTCTTTTCATTTTGGTATCTAAAATACGTGAGCAATTTAAAAAAAAAACAACCTTTGTTGCAACCCTTTCAAGGTACCTTATCTTTTTCTAGCATTTTTAAATGGCATTAAGATTCATGAATAATTACTGACATATTTTTCTAACGAAGGATTTTGTATCTGTGACTTTAAAAAGTCTTAATGACTCTAACTATATAATAATTATAGCAATCTTAATATCGGTATTTCTAGAGTTTATTAATAACTGATTCAATGTCTTATTGGGACATTTATAAAAACAAAACCTGTTCCAACGTTAGCATGGTTGCAGCAGTTGTAATACATCTGTGACAACCTGTTCGGCGGTTTAGCAGTTTACTTATGACTGTAACAATATTCTTTTATAAGAATAACAAAGGTATACACACATTATTTTATGAACGAAATGCGCAAACATTTGGAGGTTACAATTTTCATATTTATACAATATACATTTAATAAACTTAGCTGATATCACCGAACAATAGATAACAACGTATGAATAATTTTTTGGCACATAACAAGTACCAAACAAATTTAATTTCCTCAGGATAACCACGTGATTTTGAATGCCGAAACTACGGTAGGAAATGGCATTATGTTTTGTGGTCTTCGCGTCCGTTTGTTTGTCCGTTCGTCTCCCTCTTCGTCTGCCACGCTTCAGGTTAAAGTTTTAGGTCGAGGTAGATTTTGATGCAGTTGGAGTCCAATCAAATTGTAACTTTCATTTAAGTCATGTTCCCTATGATATGATCATTCTAATTATAGTGTTAATCTATAGTTGTTACCCAAATTTTATGATCCACTGAACATATAAAATGATAGTGCGAGTGGGGCATTCTTGTACTGTGGACATATCTTATTATGAAAAAAATAATTATACAAAAATCTAACAGAAAATCAAAAGCACATTACGATTGAATAATAAAATTGACGTTATATCAGAATATTGTATAATAAAGGCTAGTAAGTTTTCTTTTAATGTGTGCATTCCATTGACAGATCGAAGGACAGGATAAAGATAGGTCAGAACTGAATGCTATAGAAATCATTTGTGGAAGTAGAGGAAGTTATCTTTGTGGTGACAGGGCTAGTTCCGGTCAGCAGAAATGGGGAAATTGGACAGGGGAGGCACTTTGTCCAGCTAACACATTTCTCACAGCCTTTTCTCTACAAGTAGATCCATACGATGTAAGCTACATAGATCATTAACTATTATGTTTTTTGTTCGTTAAATGTTATTTTTACAATTTCTAGGCGATTCTAGAAAAAATAAGGTAGAAATTTTCTTGATTTATCCCGAATTTCTATTATGACAATCTGACAAAAGCAAGAATACCTGATGACGTCCTTATTTTAAAAATACACAACGTTCTGCAAGAATTTTAAAAGGAAGTATACAAATCATTAAAGAGACAGATTTCTCCACTATCACTCGTGTTTTACTATCTCGCTAGTTTACTTTTAACTAGTTATAAAGCTTGGCAAACCTCATGTTTACGATATTGATATATATTACAGCTTTAACTCCAAGAATCATCATAAGCGTTTAGTTCCTGATTCAAATAATATATTTTAAAAAAATGTTCAAATTGGCAATATTTTTGATAAATCCCTAAGGAAAACCTTTATAATAGTTATCAAAGGTACCAGGATTATGAGTGAATACGCCAGACGCGTGTTTTGTCCACATAAGACTCATCAGTGACGCTCAGATAAAAAAATCTATAAAGCCAAACAAGTTCAAAATTGAAGAGCATTAATTAAGGACCCAAAATTTCAAATTGATACGTCAATATCCATCACGTTTGGATTTATAAATATTTTGATGGATTCTCAATGCTCTTCAACTTTTTTCTTGTTTGGCTTTATAAATATTTTGATATGGATCCTCAATGCTCTTCAACGTTGTTCTTGTTTGGTTTTATAAATAATTTGATATGAGCGTCACTGTTGAGTTTTATGTAGATGAAACGCGCGTCTGGCGAACTAGATTATAATCCTGATTCCTTTGATAACTACTGAAATAAAAATACGTACTTTTGTGATGCCATTGTTGATTTGCAATATTTGAAAGAATGAGATAATAATTGTTAAATTTTATTGCAGAAACCTACAAATAATCGATTGATTTTTTTGATTTTTTAATGATAGCAAAATTAAATGATAAATAAATGATATTAATTTGTGAAATGGTTATAATAAATAATGAGCTTATCTAGTTTTCACATCTTTTTCATTAAAACAAAATGATATCATTGCTTTAAATTTCAATATCATGAGTGTTTATCAGGCTAATAACCTGGAATGTTTTTAATTCATTTTGTAAAGGAATTTGCAATACATTAACCTTTTCTCAAATGTAGTTTCATTTGAACGTTAACGACATAAAGATATTAAACTTGGCTAGCTCATGGGCATGTGTAACCGACTTAATTCTATCTTTGTTTATTTTGTTGTTCAGTTTTTCTCCCCATCTTTGTTTTGCTACCACTTACTGTAATAAAAGTAAGTTTCGAAAATACTTTAGTTTTCAATCTTTTTTCGCGATGTCAATGTAGATTAATAAGGAAAGATCCAAGTAAAACATACATACAACGATTTATATTCGCGTTCATTTTCTTTTCGCAACAGTAAAGAAAGATATTTGGTCACAATACACCGCCCTTAAAGTAACGGCTAATCCCCAAACGATTTACAGATGCTCCGATTTTAATAGTTTTGTGCAAACTGGTATAAATTCTGAAGATATGTTATCTCTTTGGTTTGATAGGTTGATAAAGATAGCACTGGTGTCAACTACATAAGATTCAGATGCAGATATTTCAATGGTGAATTTATTGCCGAAGATCTTACCTATCCTCCTGGGATTGGACCATTTGGCACTTATGGTGAATGGAGCGACACCTGTTCTATTAACAGTGCCATATGTGGTTTACAGACCAAAATTGAGGCTCCCCAAGGAGAGGATGACGATACTGCACTGAATGATGCTAAATTTTTCTGTTGTGAATAAAAATACTACAGTCAATATAGCAATTGAACTCATTTGGTGTTTTGGGGTTAATATAACGTTGAATGTTTAGAATGTGAAATGATTACATTTAAAATTAGTTTTCTATGTTGTGTTTCCTATACTATTATTTGTTTGTTTGTTTTTTTTTATTTTTAGTCATGGCGTTGTCAGTTTGTTTACAATCTGTGAATTTGAATGTCCCTCTGGTATCATTAGTACCTCTTTTAAATCAGAAGTGAATTGTTCACATGTCAGTAAATTCCACAATATGTAAAAATCGACCTTATGCAAATACACGCATAATAGATGTATATGTTGAAGATTTTGACAGATTTTTTTTTAACATTTAAAGACGAAACGAAAAAGATATTTTGGCCTATTCCATTAAGCAACGTAATATGTTTTACGGTTCGTATATCATCTCAATTTTAAAACAGTTACAGACTTTTCGTCGAAATGTGTTATAAGCGATGTAAACATAAATATAGATATAAATAGATTAAGTAAACTCGTGCTGTTTGATTATTTTAAGTTTATTTAATTTCATTTTATAGATGAAAAATAAATGTTTATTATCTTTTTACCTGTATAAGAAGATTTTTGTGGATCGAATCAGTCAATTAAATGATTTATCTTTGTTTCACTTTCAAAGTTGACTTTCTTTTTCTTTTAATAACCATATACATACAATTTAAGTGTTATCCATCTTAAGCTAAGGGGCTGAATTGATGTTCACATACATACGGTTTCAATAAGGTAGAATTATTCATTTGCAAGGTCAATGTGGTATACGATCGTTTAAGGGTCAATGTGGTTTACGATCGTTTAAGGATAAATTTGGTATACAGTAGTTAAAGGAATAATGTTTGTCCACCTCACAGAATCGTGTTAGGCACTAATATGAGATTGGAAGCAGGCAATCTGTTTCATTTGAAAATTTGCCACGGTCTTTTCCATCAAACCTGTAAGAATTATCGTAACTTTTGCACTGAACAAGGTTGACAACGTATGCTTTTGACGTCATTTTGGATCCCGTACTTCATAGTCTAGTTAATCAAGCTGGATAATATGTTTATTTTAATGACATTGATCTGTCTGTCTGCACTGTCTTTCATTTGTTTGCTCAAGTGCTTTGTCTGTATTCCTTTTTGTGTTTCTATGATAGACACGTGTATCTGTGCTCATACATCCCGTCTTTGGGTTGTTGTACTATCATGGTTAATCTTTATTTTTTTCCCTTTCATTTTCACTGATATGCTTTGTCTATATGCCTTTTTGTGTAACTTTGCAGCATATTTGTTAAATATTATAGTGATATAGATTATAACACAATGTTGAACTCCATTTTTTGATATTTTTATATATGTCTATTTGTTTTGTTTTGTTTACACATCGTTGTCAATATAATGGAATTTTATGCAACTGTCATACTAGCTAGCTAGCTGTAAAGCCAGGTTTTATCCAATATTTTTTACATAAGATAATGCCAGTACCAAGTTAGGAATTCGAATATACACGATTTTGCCTTTCGTTTGATCTGTTTGATCTATTGATTCTGCTTTTTGATTATGTACACTCCGTTTTTAGTTTTTGTCGAAGTTCGGTATATGTAAAATTTTTCTATTGACCATAACTGAATCTTCACGTTTTCTTTGGTTGCAATGTTTAATTTAAATATATGATGAGCGTTCCTAACGACCGCGATTTGAACATTCAGACTAACATCTGAAAATAAATGTGACAATATGTTTGCAGATGATTTTATTCAAGTGGTATTTGTGATTTACCGTACAGCTTTACACATTTGATTTTGGCATATCGAAAAGCGTACATATACAATGTCCAAAATACATGTTAAAGAGATGCATTGTACTTTTTTTTAATTCCTATGAACAGAAAAACACACACAGACCAAAGGTTATTTCAATCTAAAATAAACATGATGACGAATATCATTTTGTTTAGATTGTCAACTGACATCAACTCCAAGAGATCATTTATTTTAAAGAAGAGATGGTATTAAGTCCGTTTCTTTAATTCATGTCTACACTTGTCTACCTAAAATAACTTTTAAAGAACCTTTCATCCAAACCTAAAAAAATCAAAAATGATCATGTTCATAGACAATGACATTATCTTAAAAAAACTTTATTTTATTTTATATGTTAGGTTATTGCTTGACTACTATTGATGTAATTTGCAAATAAAAATTATTTAGTATAAAACTAGTGCTCATGTTTACGTGTTTCCGTAGACCGTGACTTTTTTCTCTTTGGTTTTGTCTTAAAAGGAGATTTTTTTTTGCTGGTTTGCTTGGTTTTATTATAGTTTTATAATAATGCAAGATATTTGATTCCAAGTGGTGCCGTTAAAACATCTCTTAGTAAATTGTACACACGCCATTACAAATTGGTTGACCGTGATGAAATATCCGTTTCACAGAGGAAAACAGTTATATTTCAAATATAAACAGGAAGAAACGGTATGATTGCTTATGAGAATACTCTCCATCACAGACCAAATGACACAGAAAAGGATGCATGCAACAACATTCTCATTATTTTCCCCAAATGTGACCTACCGAATAAGATTTATTATTGGATGAGGTGCCACTCATAAAATAGATCTGTTGGTAGCTTCAGAGCACATGAGAGTACCCCTTGTTTCTTTTGATGGTCCATGTTGTATAGTCGCTAGTTTACTATGTTGTGTTTTGGAACCTATTGTTTTTCATTGGTCATTTCTTTTTTAAGCCGGTCATTGTCAGTGCAGTTTCGTTTTGATAGTTCGAATGACCCTTTTGTTTATTTCGTCCCTCTTTGAAAGTGTTTGTTTTGATATAAAGTGTACTGTCTGTTACCATATATGGGCCTCTCAATGGCTTTTTCGTCGTTCCTTTTTCGACATATTTCAAGCATGTGGTCCGAGTACACAGTTATTTCGTAGTGCATTTCTTTAAGACAATAAATGAAAATAAAAAGAAATCCAACCTGCGCTTTCTCAATAATATTTTTACAGTGTGTTGTACTATTTTTTGGGGAAATTATATTAAAAACATAGAAAATTTCATCAGCCCTAACTCAAAATGTGAACAATTTTATGTTAAGGGGGTCTTGAAATCTTTTGACATCTTCCGAAGTGCTAATTTGTGACCTTTTTCAGTTGGACCTAATCACTACTTTACAATAATATTTATGACCCAAATTTTTTACAGTGTCATTTTGCCCCCCTACTTGCTATATGAGGAATGAAACAAATGATATAGCATGTTAAAATAAATATTAATGTCGGTAAATGTGGTGTTAGAAACGGTCTAGAACTAATTAACAGAACTTTAAGAACAAAAAGAGAGACAAAAGATACCAACGTGATATTTGAACTCACAATTCGAAAATAAAATGAAAATGCAATGGCAACAAATACACACAAAGTCTCAAAATCAATGTCTAAATTTGTTTGATAAATTTTCAGAATGTGCTGGACGTAGGTGTAATGTTGACAAAACTGAGGACATATGGATTGGGTCCAAAAAGGGTAGTATGGAAAAACTTTTACCAGAACAAAATCTTGTTTTGAACCTTTCTGGGAGGTTCAAAATATTGGGTATATGGTTTGAACTTGCTAAAAGGGACAAGACCCTATGTAATTTTACAGCCAAGATAAACCGTAACAAGTCACTTCGTCATACTTGGGCATATAGAGAACTAACATATAATGGGGGGAGGGGTGGTGGTTGTGATTAAAACTTTAGCACTTCCAATTTTGGTTCAAGTTATGACTGTCCTCCCTACACCCCCCCCCCCCCTTTTTTTATGGAAAGGAAAACCAGATAAAGTGAAAAGAACAGTGGTTTTGTCCGAACACTGTGGTGAAGGTTTTAAGATGCCTAATATTTACATATTTAGTGTAGCGTAAATATGTCTTGTCTGTATAAATTATTCTCCTTGGAAAGTTTTGCTGCTTAGTTATATACAAAAATTGGGTTGGGGAGGGGGGGGGGATTTTACATTTAAGTAAGGAAGGATTGCTTTATTTAGCCAAAAAAGTCAGTCCCTTTTGGCATGATATCCTATAATTTTGAAAATATGTTGAAAGTTGAAAACAATCCCAATATTCTGGCCCAGTCCATATGGCTAAATCCAAACATTAAAGTGGATGGCAAGATGATTTTGAAGGATAAATATATTGAAAATTGCATATTTTTTATCAATGATCTGGTGTCAGATAATATTACATTACTCTAGTCTCATATGAAGAATTTGAGAAAAAGTATAATATCAATACTAATTTTGTAGAGTTTTGTGGTATTTTAAGTACTATTCCAAATATATGGAAAAGTAGGATAGTAGGTAGTTCGAAACTTGATAATATTGAAAATAAATTAGTAGATAAAGTTAAAAATAGAACCACAATCTTGTAAATTTTTCTATAATTTATTTCTGGAGGATAATAAGTATTATCTCTTTCTTCCCGTAACAAATGGGAAATAGACTTAAATTTACAGATTGAAGATTGGAATGCTATTAATTCCATGCCCTTCATTATAACCAAAAATTGGGTTTTTACAAAATTTTCAATTTAAGATTGATCTTAGGATTTTAACATGTATTTACTTTTTATATAAATGTAAATTAAAAGAAACTGAACTGTGTACATTTTGTTCAGAAGTTAGAGAAAATATTTTTCACATTTTTTGCGAATGTAATGTAACACAAAATTTCTGGTTATATGATTATAGATTGGATTAGAAATTATGAAATCTTCTTGCCTTTTAGTTCAAAAGGGGTCATTTTAGGTGTGTTTGAGGATTCTGTCAACAGTAAAACAGTTAATAATATCTTGTTCTTATTTAAATACTATATATATAAATGTCAATGTAAGAGTGTATTGCCCGCAAAATTTGGCGGGATAGAATATTTACAGTATTAGATTAAAATAGAAATACTGACTCTGTATGTTTAACTCTACACAAAAAATAAAAATGGATCAGAAGTGGCAATTGTTAGAAGCAGCATTTAATTAAAAAAAAATCAATTGTTATTTATACTGAGTGCCATTGAAAACGCAACACTTGGTTTTTCAAAAATAAAATTCATATTAGAAACGATAATCTTTCAAAATAAATTGTTCTTGAAAGTTATCAATTTTGATAATAGATCGATATCAAACAAAATTGTTTCATTGACATCTTTTGGGCACAATATAGATAAACGAAACATCCAATGTCGAATCATCAACTCACAGTCCTAACAAAAAATGTTACAATCCCGTGGTGCAGCGCAATCTCGACAGCGCCGTGGAATTGATCATCCCGGACGTTTAATGTGATCCCGAGGAATGTAATTCCACTTGTCCCGCAAAGCAAACTCAAGCTGACTTTATGATATTGATGGTGGTTTTCATCGTCTAAACCGTGTCAAATCTGATGCAAAATTTGCCTTCCCGATCGGAACAAAATCCGGCGATAAGTACGACTTTTGGCCAAGGCGGGTGCCAAATGTCTATCTAACCACTTTAGTAAAATCTATGAATCTATGAAATTTTAACACAAGGTTTATGACCACGAAAGGAAGGTTGGGATTGATTTTGGGAGTTTTGATCCCAACATTTTAGGAATTAGGGGCCAAAAAGGGCCCAAATAAGCATTTATTGGTTTTCGCACTATAATTTTAGTTTAAGTATATAGAAATCTATGAAATTTTGACAAAAGGTTTATTGCCACAAAAGGAAGGTTGGAATTGATTTTAGCAGTTTTGGTTCCAACAGTTTAGGAATAAGGGGCCATAAAGGGGCCCAAATAAGCATTTTTCTTGGTTTTCGCACCATAACTTTAGTTTAATCAAATAGAAATCTATGAAATTTAAACACAAGGTTTTTGACCATAAAAGAAAGTTTGGTCCCAACAGTTTAGGAATAAAAGGCCCAAACGGTCCAAAATTAAACTTTGTTTGATTTCATCAAAAATTGAATAATTTGGTGCTTTGATATGCCGAATCTAACTGTGTATTCAGATTCCTAATTTTTGGTCCCGTTTTCAAATTGGTCTACATTAAGGTCCAAAGGGTCCAAAATTAAACTTAGTTTAATTTTGACAAAAAATGAATTCTAGGGGTTCTTTGTTATGCTGAATTTAAAAATGTACTTAGATTTTTTATTATTGGCCCAGTTTTCAAGTTGGTCCAAATCGGTGTCCAAAATTGAACTTTGTTTGATTTTATCAAAAATTGAATAAATGGGGTTCTTTGATATATCAAATCTAACTGTGTATGTAGATTCTTAATTTTTGGTCCTGTTTACAAATTGGTCTACATTAAAGTCCAAAGGGTCCAAAATTAAACTTTTAGTTTGATTTTAACAAAAATTGAATTCTTTGGGTTCTTTGATATGCTGAATCCAAACATGTACTTGAATTTTTGATTATGGACCCAGTTTTCAAGTTGTTCCAAATCAGGATCCAATTTTTTGTTATTAAGTATTGTGCAATAGCAAGAAATTTTCAATTGCACAGTACTCAGCAATAAGAAGAAATCTTCAATTGCACAGTATTGTGCAATAGCAAGAAATATCTAATTGCACAATATTGTGCAATAGCAAGAAATTTCAATTGGAGTTAACTTTCTTTGTCCAGAATAGTAGTTGAATCAACTTAAACCATTGTTTTATTCAATATACAATGTATATTCACTTTTACTACCAACTGATAAATTAAAACAAACTTTACCATTCAGTGATAACATGCACTTTTTTACATTTTAATATTTTATGATCTTTTTAAATGAGTAATGATTGTTAGAAATTTGAATTGAGATCGGTTTTGGAATAAAGGAAAGGAGGATGTGAAAAAAAATTTATTGGGGGGGGGGTCAATTTTTCTCATCTGAAATTTCATAAATAAAAAGAAAGTTTCTTCGAACATGTTTTTGAGAGGATTAATATTCAACAGCATAGTGAATTGCTCAAAGGCAAAGCAAAAATTGTAAGTTCATTAGACCACATTCATTCTGAGTCAGAAACGTGTGCTGTGTCACCTATTTAATCACAATTCAATTTTAGAACTGAATCCAGCTTGAATGTTGTGTCCATACTTGCCCCAACCGTTCAGGGTTCAACCTCTGCGGTCGAATAAAGCTGCGCCCTGCGGAGCAACTGGTTATACTTTGTTTTTCTAATACTGTATTATGTAATTTCACATGTTTCATCTTGAAAAAATAAAAGAATTACAAAAAAAAATACACAAAAAATGCTGAACAGTTCACATAAAGAACATAGAGATTAAGAATAAGTCTGAGTGGCAAGAGTATATTTATGCATATATTATGCAAAAGCGTGAAGACACAACCAGTAAGTGCTTACAACATAGAATCTAAAATAAAACGACAAGTAATCAAATCAAAATTGCGAGTTATCGAGCCTACATCTTTCTTGAAATATCCAGCGCCTGGATAAACTAAACGAATCCTGAAATAGATTGATATTTGTAAAGATCTTTAATTGTGACAGTGAACAATGCTATAGTTATGACTAGAGTGAAGCTATGTTATTTGACGGTTTGTCTGAAATATGTTTTTTTCTGAGCTCACAAATTCTAGAAAGACAAAGACGAGTTCAACATCAGTATTAACAACAACTCTTACGCACATTTTACCACGTGATGATCTGTATACAAAATACGAAAGTCTATTGAGCGCAAACTGTATCAATTACGAGATACCTATACATACAGAATGTTCATATTTCAATTTTGATTTTGGTGACCATATTCAATAGTCATGATGTAATCAAATCAACTTGGCAGCGTTTGTTCTCACAATCATGCATTTTCCCGTATCATAACTATATTCCTACGTCACAGTTCAATGACATCGAACATCTCATTCATAAAAAAACATATAACATTAAAATATACTCGGAAGAGCTAATTCAATACAATCATATTACACCACGGGTGTATACTCAAGTCGTTTGAAGAAGGTTAAATGAGAATCTAAGTCATAGTTCAAGTCAGAGTTCTGTTTACAAGTCATGTCATTCACTGAAAACCCAGAAATGAAGCTTAACATCATAGAACTTGGTTTTATCTTCTCTTTTTTTTTAAGTGTTATCATATTTTATTTGAATTTTACATTTGTTAGAGATACATGAAGTATCCCGGCCTCGTTTACGTTAGTATATAGCATTTCATTGATAAAGTTAATACTTGTTAGTGCACAATATATATATATATATATATCCGATGGATACATCTGTTGTAGAGTTGTCACTGACTCAGACGTACTTATAAATATAATTATTTTCTGTGACTGTATCTTACATTAATTTGTAGGATCATTTACCATAGATAATTTAGCTGATCTGTAACAATAACACCTTCATGCCTTATATATCATGTACTGCAGTACGCCGCTAGATAAAAACTGACGTGGAAAGGTAACACATGGCCAGCGAAAGCTCTATTATTTTTGTAGAGCCTAGGTGGTCGTGTGGTCTAGCGGGACGGCTGCAGTGCAGGCGATTTGGTGTCACGATATCACAGTAGCATGGGTTCGAATCCCGGCGAGGGAAGGACCAAAAATTTGCGAAAGCAAATTTACAGATCTAACATTGTTGGGTTGATGTTTAGACGAGTTGTATATATATAATGAGATTTTCAGGCTTATGGAGGTATTAGAACCAAAATGAGTTTTTTGCATTTTTATGAAGTACACATAGATACAAAACACCAAGAAAGAGTTTTTGGTCGAATTATCAAAATTAAAAGAATTATAGTCATTTTTGTGATCTGCACTTTTTTTTTAAATAGTACCACTTTGCAATATTTCTAAGGTTTATCTAATTTAGTTCTCCTTGCAAATTGACATATCGTTGTGTGTTGTTTTTTTTTAGTCTGTAAAATTATCAAAATGTAACTTTAGTGAACTTAATTTATTGATAAGTGAATTTGAGTTAAATTAAGCAACCTTTCGGTTTTCATAGCAACCATGGATCTACTTTTCAAATAAAATCACTAAAAAAAATTATTCTGCTTTTTAAGTAGAATTAAAATTCGTATGTCACTCAAAATATGTGAAGATAGATACTGACACAGAGATTGCAAAACTAGTCATTTTGAGCATCTCAGTACTTGTATTTCTGTGTATGGAACGAAAGAAATGGGTCTGACATGTCAAAAATTAAAATACACCGGTTTTGTCATTGTTGTTTACTACACAATCACCCGGTTTCGTCAATACAATGTATATATCACCCGGTTTTTTATATATTTTTTTTAAACCAACAATTTATGAAAAGCAACGTTAACACGGATGTGAACATTGTCTTTCGAAAGAATTAAAATATATTTTTATTGTAAAGTAAACTTGGCGTGTTTAAATTTATTGTAAACGGGCACTTATGGACGTAGGTAATTATAGTAATACAAATTTTCCTAATGAAAGGCGTATCCGGTATTTCACTGATCTTCAAACTAATTTCAAATGGAATATAAATACTCAATAGCAAACACTGAAATCTAATTTTTGTTAACATTATGATATTTTTTATATAGGTTTTGAGATACATCGCAATATGTGACCCCCCTTTTTTTTTACCAAAAAATCCTTAATAACGCTTAATTAACAAAATTTTAAACATCACCAAAAAGTATGCAGAAGTTAAGATTTATATTACTAAGAAATGTGTTAAGTTTGATGCAATAATGATAAATCGATTTTTGAGATATGGCGCGACATGTTAAATAAACATACTCCTGTTTTACTTACTAAGTCCTGTAATTCAAAGAGATTTAATTTGACTTTCACTCAAAGGTTTACAGATCTTTTGACCATTACAAGCAATAACTTTGTTAAGTTTCATGAAAACTGGATAAGCTGTTCTCAAGTTACGGTGCGACATGTTCACGATGGACAGAAGGATAGACGGATAGATAGACGGACGGACGGACAGAATGACTGATAGATGGAGGAACGGACGGATGAAGGAAGGACAGACGGACGGACGGGTGTATACAATCATACGTCCTGTTAAAATTGTGACGGGCGTGTAAAAACGCAGTGAAATGAAATCATCAGTTTTATAAGGATATTTGCCAAGTCGATTTATTTGTTTATCTTGACTTGCTATATGACTTTTATATGTTTGAAAATAATAGATCAAAATTGGAAAAAGAACATCAAACTCGTAATTTAAGGGCCATGCAATAACTCCTTTAAGAACTTATGTGAGAATTTTATAGTAAATGGACAAATGGTAGAGCTCAACATTTTGAAGATAATCATCTGGCCCTTTTCGAATTTTCTTTGTCACCGGCTGTTTTTAAATAATTGACATCATGCACTTGCATGCCCCCCTCCCCCCCCCCCCCTTTATTTATTTCTTAGCCATGACGGTCATTTTTGTTGACAAGCGGGGTCACAGTAAACTTTTTAAAACTAGATACCCTAATTATAATTAAAAAAGACATGATTTTAGATAAGGTTTGTTAAATTTTAGATGTGAAAATGTATGTAAAAAATTGTATTGAAAGATAATGAACGACGATATCATAAAAATGATAAGAAAATAAGGAGAAACCTATCTTTATCTGTCTAGGTGTCATACCACCAATTACTCTCTCAAATTTAGAACGTATGTGAAAGTAGGCCTACTGGGACAAAAAATAGTGCATTTGATGTCCTTTTTTACTTAAACTAACCGACAAATTTGCAGAAATGAAACTTTTGGTGAAAGAGGAATATATTATGACCATTTTGAGCTAAAATTTACTTGTTTATGAGTTTTCATTCAAAATTGAGGATTAATGCACTCCATAGTATACTAATTTAAGATTTCCAGAAAACCAGGGGTTATTTTCAGTGGTACCTCTATTCGGAACACCTTTTCTTTTTTATATGATTTTATACACCTATTGAAAATTGGCATGTAGAAAGCTGATACATGTACAATTCAGGATATACCTCGTTTCTATGAAGTTGAACTTAAGGTAAAATATTTAGAAAGCTGTGAAAAATGTAAAATTTGGTTGAACAGATAGGGACTTTTAAGGGTGCTCGCGGGTCTAAATGATTTTTTTTTAATTTAATATAGGATTTCTCTATATTTTTCTATAAATGAACTTTATCTTATACTTAATAGAAAAATGAAATAAAAAAATGTGGTCACCGTTCATTTACGCTCACAATCTGCCTTCGAAAGAAACATACATTTTTGTTAATGTCCTTTTTTTCTGTTGAACTAATAGGAGAAAAAACGGTAATATCGAAATATAATATAAACTCAATTACAGAAATCGCTCAAATTTTACAATTATTTAGTTTATGTACAGCTTATTTGAAAACATCAATAAAAAATATAGGTCACCGATAAGTTAAAAAAGATATTATAATTTTAATGCCAAAAAAATGGCATTTTTGCACCAAAGGGAGATAATTTGGAGCTTTTTCAATGATATCTAGATTTTAAAAGTCACCTGGGGTCAACACAAATTATTTTTGTTGGCACGATTTTTGTACCAAATGATAAAGTAACAACTACTAAAGGTTATATATAAAATTTAAATTGAAAAATTAATGTTTATTTTTTTTCTGAAAATCTTATACCCGCGAGCCTCCTTAATTGGTGGTATGACACCTCTATTGATGTTCCGTCATTGTGCCGGATGTTAGATACTATCGAGTCCGAACAAATTTTGCCGGTGTGTTTTAGACACAGTGCACTTTTACATTCATTTTCATCTTCAAAGTATGTACATGTGTACAAAATATATATTTTGTCTTCTGTGTTTACATTTTCGTTTGTTGTCTAAAAATAGTTGAACGTGAGTCGTCCCCCTTGATGAAAACCTGGAGCTCAAAACTTAAATACGGGACAGACAATTAATGACATTAATTTACGCATTTTATAGTCCTTCGCTACTATTTTATTTTTACAATTTATCTGCAATGCTACTATAGTTTATAGATAACAACCAAAGCCAGTGGCGGATCTAGAAATTTTCATAAGTGGGGGCCCACTGACTGACCGAAGAGGGTTCCGTTTCAGTCACGCTTCAGTGACTTCCTATATAAAAAAAAAATCCCAAAAAGGGGGGGGGGCAACATGACCCCTCCCCTAAATCCGCCTCTGAAAGCCCTTTCAATGATTAAGAACAAAGTTGTAAACATCAAAGCTACAAGTTGCGTAAATTAGTCATGTCGCAAATTTATACACTGGGAATTAGAAATTCTATTTTATCCCGCATGATTAAATATTGTTCGTAAAAAATCTTCTGTTTACATATTCGAAATTATATTCAAGTTCTTAAAGAGAAAAAAAGGCAATTTAAGATAAGTTTATGAGTTAAACAAATTGAACATTCAATAACAGGTGCTCCGATTACGTTACGTAACTTTACATCGACGTTTTCGCATTATGACGTTTACCTCCATAAGCCTGGAAATGTCATGGCGGGTCACATATATGTACACAATAAATAATTTATATAAACGCCTAAAAAAGTGTACACAACTCCAAATACAAAAAAAGGTAACTATAAATGTAATTATTTATAAATATTTCGGATAACAGATATCCTTCGTCAGTCAGATTCTGATGTGAAATGAATCATCTTTAAGTCTCGTTAGATTAAACTTTTACTAAATCTTGAAACTTATACAACAAAAAAGTCAAACCAAACATCAGTGAAGACGCTTGCACCATTCTAAAAAATTGTTAAACATGACATAGGTTATTTGGCTTATTTCAAAAGAGAGCTCACATATATGCTTTTAATACAAATAATAATGTGCGATTTGAACTAGCACAATTCTAACAATAATCTCTGGAACGAAAATTATGATGGTATATCATGTATAAGCATGATAACGTCTATAAAATTACCAAATAGACAGCACTGAACGATCTTAATATTTGAAATTGAGAGTAAAGTAGCTACAACAAAGTCTGAATATCTAAACATCGCGAACAAACGGCCGTTAAAATGTAATAATATTTTTTAACTAAGTATAACTAGAAGAACGTGGCTAGGTACTTATACATCCCTCAAAAAATTAAGCAATTTAAATTGGTATCTTCAACAAATGTATTTAATATATGAAAAAGGTTTAGAAAAAGAAACAGAGACTGTAATAATAAGTAATATAACCTGAATGTGAAGCACTACAGGGAGTCGAAATACATCTTTTCATTTATCCCATTTGGTGCCAAAGTTGTTATTTTCCTTATCCAAAATCTTTCCCGAGCGAGTCTATCCTCCTTAGACCAAGCAGAGTTGTGGTCAATGATTTTAATGGTCAGTCGATTGAGATCTGCCTTAGTGTGGCCAGGGGATCTCAAATATCGACTGAGAGGGAGGTCTGGCTTGCATTGGTAGTCGCCACGATGACCGTCCATTCGTTTGTGAAACGGTTGTTCTGACTCGCCAACATACTGTTTACCACATTTACACTGTAAGAGATACACAACATTTGAAGTCTTGCAATTAACATTGCAAAATATGGCCTGTAGGGAAGTCTGGAACTCACGTAACACCTTACATCCACCAACTGAATGTCTCATCCAGCTTCTAACTTTGGTATTGAAATGCAATAACTTCGTATTTAATGGCGAACACTTCCTCCAAGTTGATGGAACAGCAATGGGAACAAAGATGGCCCCGTCTTATGCCAATATTTTTATGGGGAAATTAGAACAAAGAATTCTAAATTCATCTCTTCATCAACCCCTCTCTTGGTGTCGATTTATCGACGATATTGACATGAAGTGGGACAATACTGAACAAGAACTAAATCTGTTCATTCACCATGCCAACAATGCCCATCCCTCAATAAAATTCACATATGAAATCTCTGACTCTTATATCACATTTCTTGACACTACAACGCTATTGAGGGATGGAAACATATTAACAGATCTGTATTACAAGCCCACAGACAAACATCAATATCTATCTCCTTTGAGTTGTCATCCCAAACACTGCACCAAGAGCGTTCCCTACAGCCAGGCCATGCGAATAAAAAGGATTTGCTCCACCAACGATATTGCATAAAAAACGTCTACAAGAACCTCGCGGTCACCTTAAACATCGTGGCTACAAAAGAAAAGACATTGATAGAGGTTTTTCTCGTGGTAACAACATCAGCCGACATGAGCTTTTACAATATAAAGACAAAAAGGTCAACAAGAGGGTGCCTTTTGTGCTGACTTACCATCCAAAATTTGACAACTTATCTCACCTAATCCGCGAAAATTGGAAAGAGATCGAAAAACATTCTAAACTTTCCAAGATCTTTCTCGAGCCACCTGTACTGACTTTCCGTAGGCCCAAAAGCCTTAAAGACTTGCTGATGAGAGCTGATTTATCCTTTCAAGCAGGCTCTTCATCTATGGGATCTTGCAAGGGTTGCGGAAACAAACGATGTCTAACTGGCAAACAAATACTGGATACCCAGACTTTTAACAGTCACTCCACTGACACAGAATACACCATATTTTGCAATGTTAATTGCAAGACTTCAAATGTTGTGTATCTCTTACAGTGTAAATGTGGTAGACAGTGTATGTTGGCGAGTCAGAACAGCCGTTTCGTAAACGAATGAACGGTCATCGTAGCGACTACCAATGCAAGCCAGACCTCCCTCTCAGTCGACATTTGAGATCCCCTGGCCACACTAAGGCAGATCTCAATCGATTGACCATTAAAATCATTGACCACAACTCTGCTCGGTCTAAGGAGGATAGACTAGCTCGAGAAAGATTTTGGATAAGGAAATTAACAACTTTGGCACCAAATGGGATAAATGAAAAGATGTAGTTCGACTCCGTGTAGTGCTTCACATTCAGGTTATATTACTTATTATTACAGTCTCTGTTTCTTTTTCTTAACCTTTTTCATTTATTAAATACATTTGTTGAAGATGCCAATTTAAATTGCTTAATTTTTTGAAAGATGTATGAGTAGCCACGTTCTTCTAGTTATATTTAGTAAAAAATTATTATTACATTTTAACGGCGGTTTGTTCGCGATATTTAGATATTCAGACTCTGTTGTAGCTAATTTACTCTCAATTTCAAATATTTAGATCGTTCAGTGCTGTCTATTTGGTAATTTTATAGACGTTATCATGCTTATACATGATATACCATCATAATTGTCGTTCCAGAAATTATTGTTAGAATTGTGATAGTTCAAATCGCACATTATTATTTGTATTAAAAGCATATATGTGAGCTCTCTTTTGAAATAAGCCATATAACCTATGTCATGTTTAACAATTTTTCAGAATGGTGCAAGCGTCTTCACTGATGTTCGGTTTGACTTTTGTATTGTATAAGTTTCAAGATTTAGTAAAAGTTTAATCTAACGAGACTTAAAGATGATTCATTTCACATCAGAATCTGACTGACGAAGGATATCTGTTATCCGAAATATTTATAAATAATTACATTTATAGTTACCTTTTTTTGTATTTTGAGTTGTTGCGTACACTTTTTTAGGCTTTTATATATATATTAATATATAAAAGCATGATTGTATAAATCTAAAGGTATGAATTTACCTCTTACATTAATAAAGAGGTACATTGGAGTAAGTAATGAAACTCATCATCAAAATCATTAACATTTCAGAGATAACAATGTCTTTAATTCTGCATCATTGTGAATATAATGGAATTTGATGCGACTGTCATACAAGTGAGCAGTTTAGCGCTCTAAACGCAGGTTGGTCAATCCCTCATTGTCTACATTTAAAAATGCCTGTACCAAGTCAGGAATATGACAGTTGTTGTCCATTCATTTAATGTGTTAACAGTTTTATCACTTGTTTTGACCATTTGGTTAGGGATTTTCCATATAGAATTTTCCTTGGAGTGCAGTATTTTTGTGATTTTACTTTTTTCTACCATTTTTAAAAAAATCTGCAAGTTTTAATGGGCAAAGCTTGCAAAATTATGAATTATACGAAATTGTAAGTGTTTTTTTTAATATCCAGGCATAAAAATAAGATTACTTGGATTTTAGATATAACCCTTATTGTTAAGACAAAAAGATGTGGTTTGAATGCCAATGAGACATCTCTCAAAAAGAAACCAAACGAAACAGCTAATTACAACTGTAGGTTTAATTTCTTTTTTAAACTGTTTTTATACATAATGACCGCTTACCTGACTACTTGAGGATAAAAAAATATGACCTTTGCGATGATTAAACAAAACAAATTAATTATCAAAGGCTTGGAAAACAGCTTGTTTCGGCTTTAAAAGTGTATATATATGTTACACCCTAGGCCTAATGTTACATAAAAGAAATTTCTTCAATATCATGAAATATTGATAAATAAAGAAGGCAAATATGAAAAATTCCATAATCTGGTTGCAGCAAAAATTAAATTAATTTCATAAATTAGAATTTATAATACATCATGTTATCATATTTCTATTCAGTTACATACATGTCATTATAACTATATATATATATATTCTAACTTATGAAATTAATTTAATTTTTGCTGCAACCAGATTATGGAATTTTTCATATTTGCCTTCTTTATTTATCAATATTTCATGATATTGAAGAAATTTCTTTTATGTAACATTAGGCCTAGGGTGTAACATATATATACACTTTTAAAGCCGAAACAAGCTGTTTTCCAAGCCTTTGATAATTAATTTGTTTTGTTTAATCATCGCAAAGGTCATATTTTTTTATCCTCAAGTAGTCAGGTAAGCGGTCATTATGTATAAAAACAGTTTAAAAAAGAAATTAAACCTACAGTTGTAATTAGCTGTTTCGTTTGGTTTCTTTTTGAGAGATGTCTCATTGGCATTCAAACCACATCTTTTTGTCTTAACAATAAGGGTTATATCTAAAATCCAAGTAATCTTATTTTTATGCCTGGATATTAAAAAAAACACTTACAATTTCGTATAATTCATAATTTTGCAAGCTTTGCCCATTAAAACTTGCAGATTTTTTTAAAAATGGTAGAAAAAAGTAAAATCACAAAAATACTGCACTCCAAGGAAAATTCTATATGGAAAATCCCTAACCAAATGGTCAAAACAAGTGATAAAACACATTAAATGAATGGACAACAACTGTCATATTCCTGACTTGGTACAGGCATTTTTAAATGTAGACAATGAGGGATTGACCAACCTGCGTTTAGAGCGCTAAACTGCTCACTTGTATGACAGTCGCATCAAATTCCATTATATTCACAATGATGCAGAATTAAAGACATTGTTATCTCTGAAATGTTAATGATTTTGATGATGAGTTTCATTACTTACTCCAGTGTACCTCTTTATTAATGTAAGAGGTAAAATCATACCTTTAGATTTATACAATAAGCTAAATGCTATACAATTGAAAGAACTGATGAATACAGATGATTGATTTACCCTTACAAAATTGATTGTTTTTGGCAAATATGGTATTTAAACCTTTTAATACATGTGCTAATCATGTTAATTTATTAGTTTTGTATCAGAATTCATTATATATTTAATAACTGCAACTTTGTTTTAAACATGTTGTTTCAATGTTAATAATATCACACCATTATCGGTTGGAAAAATTGTGTTCTAACATACAACATGAGGTGTGTGTTGTGTGTTGTTTGTGTGTGTGAAGGTGGTGGTGTGTTTTTTGGTTTGTTTTATTTTTTGGGGGGATATATATGTGAAATAAAATATCTTATGTCTTATAACTTCAGTAAAATATTCGTTTTTCGACTGATTTTAATCGTTCAGTTTTTTAGAATGGCATTAGACTTGCTTACTTATGAAGATTATTTATACAAACTTTTATAAAATAGTTACTCATGATTTTTTTTTTAAATTAAATAAATAAAAACAACAAATGTCGTTTTTTCGTCTATTCAAATAAATGAAATGTGAATAAATCCGACATTATTACCCCATATATCTCTCAAAGAGGCACATGAAGGTATATTTTTACTAGATACTTGAAATCACCGTAGGATCAAAACTGTATGTCATTTAATGAAGATTATAAACCAAGTTCTCTTTAAAGTTTAAAGAAATAATTTGTAAATATTGAGTTGTGACTTGTCAAGCATCTTTCTCGATCATATTCAGACAATACCAAGATAATGAAGTACTCAATCAGACTTATTAAGTAACGTCTAGACCACAGTAAATTACAGTTTTAAAAGTACATTTAAGTTTTGTCTAGATGATATCGAGTCTTTTCAAGTAAACAATTCATTAGTTGTGTCCAGTTTAAGTTCTTTAAATTCAAGTTCCGTTGTTGAAATCAATCGAAAACAACATGTTTAATTGATATAATAATTGTTGTTTCATGGCAAATGAAATCTTTTCATTTTTTACCGTTTTGGGCAGTACATCGAATTCTAGACATTTTTTCTTTTCCACAAGAAACTGTTCTCAAATTATCCTAATGCAGAAATATGTCAAGTTTGGTCGGCAGTCAAACGCTTGTGGGGTGTACATTTTTACATATAACAAGTCTAAAAGAATACAACATCATCAAAAATACAATAAAACGAACAATATGTTAGATATTTTGGATAACATATATCCTTCTTCGGTAATTGCACGATGAAAAATGAATCATGTCAATTCAAATTAAGACTCTATCAAAATATTGATTTATACAATTTAAGCGAACGATGGAACAATTTTAAAATTTTCAAACACACCGCAAAGACTACAAAAATATGCCAAAAATAAAAAAAGTTATTTACGATGTGAACATGCACAACTCTAAATTCCCAAAGGTGTTGACAGTTGAGATGTTAAACAACTGCGTGGAAATACAGTCCCAATAAACAGTCCTGACCTATCTAAACTGGTATGATATTTAAACTATGACAACGGTAGGGCAGTTGCATCAGAGACTGCGTATTTAAACATCCCAAAAATATAGTAATTTGATGATAAGAAAATTGAGTAATAAATTTTTACTAAGGTTAAGTAATAGAAGATGGCTGCGTACTTACACATCCTTGCCAACTGTAATCAAAACTAATATAATTCAAAAATTCCTGAAAAGTGTAAGGGTCCAGTACGGAAGCCGTAGTAACTGGCCACAAGTGATGGCAGGAAATTAGTGATGGTAGGAAAAATTAGTGACTCTTCTATGCTTTTTCATTAATGCCTCTGGGGAAACTGTCCTCATCTTTCTTATCCAAAAACTTTCCCGAGCAAGTCTGTCGGCCTTTGACCAATCCTCGTTGTGATCTATGATCGTGTAGTAAGATTTTTAAGATCAGCTTGGGCGGGAAGGTCGGGCTTGCATGTGTAGTCGCTACGATGACCATTCAAGCGTTTGTTGAATGGCTGTTCTGTCTCGCCAGCATACTGCATGCCACATCGACACATTTTTACATATATATATATATATAGTTGTAGAGTTGTCTCTGGGTCAGATGTACTTATAAATATAATTATTTTCTGTGACTGTATCTTCCATTAATTTGTAGGATCCTTTACTATAGATAATTTAGCTGATCTGTACGTAACAATAACATCTTCATGCCTTATATATCATGTACTGTAGTACGCCGCTAGATTAAAACTGACGCGGAAAGGAAACACATGCCCACCGAAAGCTCTTTTTTGGAGAGCCCAAGTGGTCGTGTGGTCTAGCGGGACGCTTGCAGTGCAGGCGATTTGGTATCACGATATCACAGTAGCATGGGTTCGAATCCCGGCGAGGGAAGAACCAAAAATTTGCGAAAGCAAATTTATAGATCTAACATTGTTGGGTTGATGTTTAGACGAGTTGTATACATATATATATATATAGGTGGTCGTGTGGTCTAGCGGGACGGCTGCAGTGCAGGCGATTTGGTGTCACGATATCACAGTAGCATGGGTTCGAATCCCGGCGAGGGAAGAACCAAAAATTTGCGAAAGCAAATTTACAGATCTAACATTGTTGGGTTGATGTTTAGACGAGTTGTATATATATATATATACATATATAGGCGTAAAAATAAATTTCACATGTGCAGATGTATATATTCATTAAATAAAATAGTAAAATAAGTTAAAAAGTTAACAGTTCCATTCAATCGATTTCATTCTTCCATTGGGACTCTTCAGGATAACTACACAGTTACTCTACTCCTGAAGAGTCCCAATGGAAGGATGGAATCGATTGAATGGAACTTTTTAACTTATTTTACTATTTTATTTAATGAATATATATATATATATCTGTTGTAGGGTTGTCACTGACTCAGACGTACTTATAAATATAATTATTTTCTGTGACTGTATCTTACATTAATTTGTAGGATCCTTTACTATAGATATTTTAGGTGATCTGTAAAAATAACATCTTCATGCCTTATATATCATGTATTGTAGTACGCCGCTAGATTAAAACTGACGTGGAAAGGTAACATATGGCCACCGAAAGCTCTTTTTTGGAGAGCCCAAGTGGTCGTGTGGTCTAGCGGGACGGCTGCAGTGCAGGCGATTTGATGTCACGATATCACAGTAGCATGGGTTCGAATCCCGGCGAGGGAAGAACCAAAAATTTGCGAAAGCAAATTTACAGATCTAACATTGTTGGGTTGATGTGTAGACGAGTTGTATATATATATATATATATATATGTCGTGTACAAGTTGCGATTTTGTACAGGTTATAACATGTACAAACATATTGTACATGTTATAACTTGTATAATGCAAAAATACAAGTTATAACATGTACAAAAGTACCTCATACATGTTATAACCTGTACAAAATATTGCTTAAAAAAGGTTTTAACTTGTACAAAATTTAAGATAAATCTTAATGAAGGAAAATATACATTTAAATTCACCAATGCATAAAGAACAACACTAACTACTAGTAGGCCAGAACGTGTCTTTTTCTGTAAAAACTTTTCACAAAGTTTCAGAATGATATATTTCATGACTTATCTTGGCAAAATGTGTTTTCATGTAATTATATGTTTTATGTAGTCCATCATGACTTAAATAAGTGTGACACTATTTACCAAAAGCTTATATTTCCTCAATGACAATTATATTAGATACTAGTTACTAAATTCTTCCCAAATTTTAAAGAACGATGCCTAATAATTTTTGGTAATACTCCTCCCTCTCCTTTTATAGCATGCTAAGACTTAGTCATGCAAAGACTAAAACAATGTCTTATATGCTTACTCTGTAAAAGCAAGAGAGATCTGAAATAGTTTTCATTGGACCACGCTTCATTATCAATATCTTTGGATCTACTCTTCAACATTTTTGGCCTTCAGCATGCCTTGCGTAAATTTATAACTCTTTTTTTATAAACTATAAGATCATTGCATGAGGCGAATGTCATTTTGATGTTTTAAATAAATATATTCTCTATTTTGAAAGCATGTAATTGTGTCCTTTGCATGTCATCTGCTCCATGGGCTGGTTGTTGTCTTTTAGACACATACCCTATTTCCATTCCCAATTTTATTTGTAGACACATCTGTCCCAGTGGCTATCCTCTTATGTCTTTCAGTGTCAACTAGAATGAAAGTATTTTACTATTGCCCTCAAAGTGGACACTCACAATTATAATTCATCAAATAAAGATATGTCTATAGATAGTCACAAGAAGATCATAAGACATGTCCTAAGATATATCTTATGATGAGTCTTAGGAATGCTTCGTAATACCGACCCCTGAACATTAACTGTATCAAAAAAAGGACAAAACACACTAACATGAAGGAATAATAAAAACGTTATGAAAATATTATTGAGGTCAATAGCATCTGTTGTGATAATAGAAACATATTCTTATTTTTCGATTTTGTACAAGTTAAAACCATTTTAAGCAATATTTTGTACAGGTTATAACATGTACGAGGTACTTTTGTACATGTTATAACTTGTATTTTTGCATTATACAAGTTATAACATGTTCAATATTGTTGTACATGTTATAACCTGTACAAAATCGCAACGTGTACACGACATATATAAATATATATATATATGTGCAGTCACGTTTGGTCAGAACTATATTCCTCTCTAATATACCTTCAGTTTGTAGCAGTCCGAACAGCTTGCCCATTTTAAATCTGTCGATTCCTTATTACGAAATATAATGTATATACTACTAGTGATTTTTGATTTACTGTTCGTCTTGAACATACACTGAATAATTATTACTGAACGTGAAGGTATCAAAATCAATCCATCAAATTACTTATGGCTCTGACTAGATCGAGCATGGTTCAGACGCGTTATAAATGGTTAAGTAACCGGTCGAGTAAAGGTCAAATATAAGTTCAGTCTACAGTCGAGTATTATTAAGTAAAAATCAGTTCAGTCGAGTACAGATACAGGCCATTTCAGAATTTTACTGGTTTGTAGTGACAGTATAAAGATTTTGCAGTCTTTGCATGGTTTAACCCGATCGTGGTTTGAACCAACACACGA
Organism: Mytilus trossulus; assembly: GCF_036588685.1. Taxonomy (NCBI): domain Eukaryota; kingdom Metazoa; phylum Mollusca; class Bivalvia; order Mytilida; family Mytilidae; genus Mytilus; species Mytilus trossulus. The sequence continues at coordinate 63,887,903 of NC_086374.1, forward strand.
GATTATGCTTCATGTTCTTTCTGTTTTTTCGGCTTAATACTTAAGTCGCTTGTTATATAAACAGATTGTGGTCTTGTACAAGATCCTTATAAATAGCACTGAACTCCGAGGAAAATTCAAAACGGAAAGACTTTAATGAAACGTAAAATTCAAAGGTCAAATACGTCAAACGTTTTAATAACACCTATCATATTCCGACTTGGTACAGATATTTTCTTATATAGATAAAAGAAGGACGAAAGATACCAAAAGGACAGTCAAACTCATAAATCTAAAACAAACTGACAACGCCATCGCTAAAAATGAAAAAGACAAACAGACAAACAATAATACACATAACACAACATAGAATACTAAAAAAAATTAACACGAACCCCACCAAAAACTAGGAGTGATCTCAGGTGCTCAGATCCTGCTCCACATGTGGCACCCGTCGTGTTGTTTATGTGATAACAAATCCGGTAAATAGTCTTATTCGGTAGGTCAAATTCATGAAAGGGAAGGGGATTGTAGTTCCGACGCAAGGAACATATCCGATATCATTTGTGAAACGATTATTCCATAACGGTCAACCAACTCGTGATGGCGGCCGTAAAATTTACGAAGGAATGATTTCAACTACACCATTTGGAACTCATGGGATAATGGTATATATTTACCTGGTTTTATAGCTAGCTACAGCTACATCTTAGTTGTATGAAATTCGCAATAAAGGACATTATATTTACAAAAATGTATGAACAAAACAAATTGAAATAAAAGGTACAAATGTCAAAAATAGAGGTTCATCGGTCAACATTGTGTTAATCTTAATTACAGTGAAAACATAAAATATGTAACAAAGAGGCAAATAGACACAGCACATTAGCAATAGCATTAAGATTTGCCATTTCATAGCACAACAAAAAAAAGACAGAAAGAATCGAGCCATGTAAAATGGGCATTACCAAACATAGACTAAACAGTAAAAGTAATAATTCATAAAGAAAAGTGAAAGAGCAATACACCATGCCATTAAAGTAATAAACAACGTCAGTACCTAGAATCTATACTGGAAGACCATAATGTTTTTATTTGTGAAGTTAACACGGAACCGTCTTTCATTGACATCAAATATAATTGAAAAGTCTATTTTTGAAGTGTTCACATAAAGGTTACAGTAGTATACCGATGTTCAAAACCCATAAATCGATAGAAAGAGGAATCCGGGTCATAAACCAAAACCGAGGGAAACGCATTAAGTACCAGAGAAATACGACACAACATTAAAATGTAACACATACCGAAAAAAACTAAGCAATAGACAAAATCTGATGAGTATAACAAATATAATCTCAAAACTAGATACATGAATTTGGGATAGAAAAGTACCGTGAAACGTTTTATAATAATGTGAACACCGTATTGATAGGAATATATTATGCTTATTCACTCAATCATTTCAAAATGTACATACATATATACACACAATCCTATGATATGTCTGACATACATGTGTTATTAAGTGTTGGGGATACAACAGTGTGTGTCTCGCTATTTATGTATAGTTTGGATACAATGCATTGATCGTTTCAATCAAACACTTACGGTTAACTTCACTCAATTTGTCTTGTAAATGTAAATTGTTTTTTCTATTCCAATAAAAACTTCATCTGATTCTCCATCAAAACAAATACTTGAAAAATCATTTTCAGGTTTCCAAATATCAATACTTTGGACACGTGATGTATTGTGTCTCCATGTAATAATAATTACCTCAACAGACTTTCCATCAAGACTTATCTTGAGAGCTTTGAAATATCGAAAATTATATTTCCCATGACACAAAATAAGAACATATCCGTCTTTGTCTAACGTAAGACGTTGTGAATCTATTAGACTAGGATCGGTAAATGTGAATATTGTGTTACCATCTATATCAGTACAAATCAGTTTTTTCTCGGAACGATCAATACAGTAAATACGTGCTGCCTTTGTATCACAGCACATATCTCTTGGTATAAATCCTAAATCTATTTTCCTCTCTGTTTCCCCCGATATAGTCATCACTGTTATTCCCGAAAGACTACTTATATAGAGACGGTCATTAATGTAAAACATTGGACATACTTTGCAGGATGAAAGATCAAGTGTCACGTCGACATGTTGAATTACCTGTCTTTGTCTAATATCAACTATTGCTATTGAGGCAACCGTTTTTGATAACAGAACAACAATAGTATTTCTGTCTAATATTGCAATACCAAGTGGTCCTCCATTCACGCTAATTTTATTTCGTTGCTTATCGATGACTGAATATGTGAGTAGCATTTCAGTTCCATACACAGCAAAAACTAATAATCCATCCGGTAGTGCTTTCACAACAACTATATCATCAGAGACTTCGCATTTATCATTCAGTAGCATTTTATCGCTGGTAGATTGAAATGAGTGGTGTTTTGTTTCCATCAATTCATCATGCTTTCGAGAACAATCCTCCTCACATAAAACTTCACTGCATTCATAACATCTGAATACTGCCATCTTCATACAACAATGACATCTGAAATATACAGATAGGGTTATTAGATGTTGACGCTCGGTTTTTCTTTATCGTTTTGTAAGGTGTGAAAACCTATCTAAAGAAAACCTAGTAGTAACGACCAAGACGATGGAAATTGATGATGAATGAAATATTTTCACAAAACTTCCCCTTTATGTGTTTCACTCACCAGCTCACCGGGAAAAAATCTCAAAGATACCAAATCCTACATATCCCCTCCTCTAACTATAACTGATTTTTATCGAGTACTATGCTTGGCAGTGTTGTCGTAGAATTAGGGAGTGAAGAGTAAAGTTTCCAGCCCTGCCCGGAGAGGAAGTGTAGGATAAAATAAACTCGTGGCACTTTATAAATATTCTATGCCCTGGTATTTCTTAATAATAAGCAGTCCAATGAACAAGGTATAATTTATAGTTGTCACTAAACATTTTACGGCAATTTGCTTTAAATTTGAAATTTTGATGTTGTTTGTCAAACTTTGCATGGAAGGACGTTGCTGACAAAATGAATTAAGTTATGTCCAAGTTGTGACATTACCAGATAATTTTGGTTTTTGTACGCGATTTCCTTGAAAACCATTTCTGAAATACTAGAATTTGGTATATTCTGTCAAAATCACTGTTTGTGCAGTGTTTATGAATAATTTGTTATACCATGAGAACAACACGACGGGTACCACATGTGGAGCAGGATCTGCTTACCCTTCCAGAGCACATGAGACCACCCCTAGTTGTTGTTGGAGTTCGTGTATGTCTCATGTGTACTATTATTTGTCTGTTTGTCTTTTTCATTATTAGCCATGGCGTTATCAGCTTATTTTCGATGAATTTGACCGTCCCTCTGTTATCTTTCGTTCCTCTTTTAAGCGTTGGTAATTTGTGATAATTTAGAATTAGCCATAGTGATACTGGAATCATATATTTCACATTTTTGGCTTTGATATTTTGATTTGATGTAAAAATTGATTGCCTTTTGTAATTAGTTCCCTTGCAAAACAAACTTAGGGGAAATTGATTCAACATCTTATCGATTTATGAATGTTTAATTTAGTTTATTTGTAACTCGTACAAAGTTTGACATTTATTTATGATAACTTAAAAATGAAGATAAAAACAATGAAAGTCTGTCCACTTAATGCAGTATTTAGAGGCCAAAGATTAGAACAAATGTGATGATTCGAATACACTACGATATATAAAGTATACCAACGTTATAAAAATAAACAAGTTAAAATTACTAAAAAGTCAAAAAGAATAAAAAAAAATTAAAAAATACCGAACTCCGAGGAAAACCCAAAACGGAATTCCCTAATCGAATGGTAAAATCAAAAGCCAAAACACATCCAAACGAATGGATAACAACTGTCACATTCCTGATGGGTATTGGTCCAGGATTTTTTTGTGTGTAAGTGGTGGATTAAACCTGATTTTATAACTAGTAAACCTTTCACATGTATAATAGTTGCATACAATTCCATCATATTGACAACAGACATAATAGGGATAAATGTACAAAATGGGAATACAAATGTAAATATATATAACTTAATCGTGAACTTTTCTTTAAATTCCACTTCTCTTTGCACTAGAAACATGTGAATCACACATTTAATATCCTTTATTGTGTTACCTACATATACATAACACAACAAAAAGTATGAGATTGAAGATCATGTATTGTTTAGATACTTTTTTGTTATTTGACAGGGTAATAAACATGATAAATGCCAAACAGACTTGCAAAAGTCTCCTGTAATATTTCATATCTCTTTAAATCTTGATATTAATTCTGGCATTTGTTTATTTGAATACAACTTATCTAGCCTAGATAATAAGAAATTATGAATTAAAAATAAAGGCCACGTTAAATAAATCTCGTTCGTTTTGAGAAAAAAATTAGAAGTAAATAGTCTACTAGTATTTGATAAGTTGAACTTATTTAACTTACTTCACTGCATTGTCGAATTCTGAAATAAAGGAAAGAGTTGACATATCACATGCACGAATCATGAAGACACTTCACTGCTGATGTTGTTATAATAAAGGAAGAGGGGAAATAAAATGATTGACAGATAAATGATATTGTTTTTTTTTTGTATCAAAGTCCAGTACCGGGACTTTTGTAAGTTCTGATACTACATATAAGGTGACGATAACGACTATCAGGATAAATCATTTAGTTTAACCTTTGACATAATCACAGACGCGTTATATATAAAGAGTTCTTACATGACGTCCTTCAACGCTTGGAGTACTCACCCGTAGTAAAATATGAATATATTATTTGGGCTGTTCCAATCGTACTCCCACGTCACATGCTTTTTTTTATGAATAAATTACCCGATGTCATAGAACTATGAAGTCAGAATATAAACATTTTACGGGAAAATACACGCTTGTGAAACCTTGTGAATCATTACAAACAAGATAACGTTAATAAACGATAATAAAACGTGTTATATAAACCATTTGTGTATACTTATAAGACACATAAGTACAGTTGACATTTAGATTTATGCAGACATATCTGAATATTTTATTGTAAATAGTTTAAGCATGTCATTTATTCAGTTTTCTCCGTTGATTTGTGGGAACGGTAAATAATGCCTTGAACTAGAGTGTTTCGATCCCAATAAATTGCCGTAATTGTCCTATTAGAATCGAAATAATTCTTGATGGCTTAGATATATATTAATTTTAGCACGGGTTGTCCTTTTATGCCAATATTTTCGCCCTTGCTATCACTCAGGGTAAAATATTTGTCATAAAGGGCCAACTCGTGGTAAAATCACGATATATTCAAGCCTCAATGAATTACTTCTTAATTTATGTTCAACGTGACAGTATCAACATTTAGACTTTTTCACAATGGCAGATTTATAGAATTACTAATCAAATAATTCACATATTCAAAAATATTCAACGAGTGACAGAACCAAACACGAATACACGCTATGTTTCAACATAACTGCACTAGCACACATTTTTGTTGAGGGGCCTGCTGAAGTACACCTCTGGGTTCGGGATTTTCTCGCAGTATTGAAGACCAATTGGTTGCCTTCTGCTGTTATCTGGTCTTTGGTCGGGTTGTTATCTCTTTAACAAATTCCCCATTTCCATTCTCAATGTTAATTTCTAATTTGAAAAGGCTGTGCGTTTAACTGTATTTGCTTACATAAACTTTATTTGAACACTAATGGATATTTTTCTCATCGCAAATCAATCTCCTTATTTTCATTCAGTTAAGTTTTAAGTTTTAAAAAGTTCGATACATTAACAAACACTATGTTTGATTACTAGCTATACTCAGACATTAACTTACGTTGGTCGTCAATGACATCTTCTGGACCCTGGAAAACATAATCAACTGTTAAGATTTGAATGGTAGTTACTAATTTAGAATTTAATTATGCGATATTTTGGATATAAAAGTGTGGACGCATTTTGAACTCGATAGAAGCACAGTCAATTTAAAATTTATGAAATATTGCTAACAAGATGTGGTATATTTACATAAAATAAATATTAAAAGTACTGTTTATCCGATTACGTGATACTCGACAAAACAACCGTGTTCAATTTTACTATAATTATTATCAAACATTTTTTTTATAACAAATTGGGAAAATACCAGTACAAATTCAGGAATATGGCAGTTGCACATCTTTCATTCTGTCGTTTAATATTGTGTAACGTTTGATTTTGTTAATTTATATGAATTTTCGTTTTTTTTAATTAACCATGAAGTTTTGTTGATACTTTGTTTAACAAAAAAAGTCTTTTCAAAGGTTTATCATTATAAATAGTTGATAGGTTATATCACATGAATGTGTTGATTTCATTTAAAAGATATGATCTATATGTAGTCGTAGTTTATCAGATTTACGTTTAAATATATCTTCGTACTGCAACGGAATGTGATGATTTGAAAGACCAGACTTTAAAGTTTTCCAGATTTTCAACTCTTTATACAAACCTCAAACCAGAATCTGCGAAGTTCATCTCTTGTATGGAAAATGTGCGTAGAACAGCAGTTTGGTGCTGTCCTTGGACCTTTATTCAAGTAAATGCGTTCGGCTATTTTATGATGTGTTCCATCTGGACATTTAAAAAAGCATCGATAAGGAATGTTCATCTTATATTTTTGCTGAAGGTTGTCTACAATCTTTGTTAAGAATTTCCTATTTTCATGATAGCATGTTCCTTCTTCGGTTTTAAATTTCCAGACTTGCATTGAAACAGAATTTTCTGATAGACAAACTACTAGCTTCAGCCTAGCTTTTAAGTCAAAAACACCAATTCCACGATAAATTGCCAATCTGCGTTCACCAACAATACACAACGAGTACTTTTTTAGAAAACTAACTAGAATGTGATTAAAAAAGGCAGGTGGTAAAAAAATAAATTCAAGACCAAACCAAGAAGTTCTCGTACAATTTATGTTTCGAACGTTAAAGGTATCTAAAATTTGGTCGAATCTAGACGCCTCCATCATGCAAGGCATGTAATATTCTTCATTATTATTTGTTGTCATAGGCTTAACTAAAATATCAAACTTCTCCATTATTTTCAAAGCAAACTTATTGTTTCTCTCAATTTCCTCCAAAGCCGATACTCCATGTTGATTTGAATTTAGCAACTGTACCTTTTTAAACAATTTCTGTATCAATGCTTTTGATAAATGACCAGTTGTCTGTAAATAATACCATTCATGGATATTTACAAATTCACTCTGAAATTGAAACGGTGCCACAAAACATCTGAACACACCTACTAGCCATTTAAGTTCTAATATAATGTAACATTTAATATCCTCAAAAAATATAAGATTTCCAATCTCGTGTTCATATTTTAGAAACGAATCTAATTCCAACGTTACCTCTTCGAGTGAAAATGAACATTTTGAGGCTAAACCTCTCGCTATGTCATACGAAATAACAAATTCTTTATTATCAATTAATCTGTCTATTTCTTTTTCAAGCAAAATCCATCGAGTCGGCAAATTATCTCCCCATTTTGTTATTTCTTTTGCTCTTTCACAAATATCATTTCTCAATGATTGGAATTCTTTTTTGTATTTTAATGGCTCTGTATTTGATAAGAAAAAACATTTCCGAAGATGTTTCCACTTTGGATGCTCTCCAAGTAATGTTTTAATATAGATTTCAAATCTGTCTATCGTCTGTCCTGTATCCTACAAAAGAAATGTATACTCGACTAGCGGATTGTTGCAAATTAAAATGGCTTTAATTTTACAAACACAATAAATGCTTTTCTATATTTAGCGCGAGAAGGAAACTGAATGGGTCTATCAATGCCCATGCTACGTCAATCTTTACAGACCCAAATGTGGCAAAACATATATCCTACCTCTATGACAAATATGTTGTTGTCCCCGCAGATAAAGCCTCAAACAACATCGTTTTTGTGTGTAAACCTCACATTTACCTTACATTAATTGCTTGATAAACGAATTAGGTATTGACAATTCACTTGGAAACTCAACATATACCCTTACGACACTTACCAATGTTCCTTTGGATTTTAACCAAAGATGAAGAACTGGATCTTCCATCACTGTTTTGGATACCTAAACTACATAAGTCTCCTTACAAACAACGGTATATTTTAGGGTGTTCCAAGTGCTCCACGAAACCTCATATAATCTATTTTATCAGCAATCAAAGACGGGCTTCAAAGTTATTGTGAAACTGCATATTATAAAGGTGGCGTGAACAGATGTGGATACTTAAAAATTCCAAAGATCTTTTAGAGTGAATACAATCTAACTCTCTTTCATCTTGTAACAGTATTACATCATTTGACTTTTCTACTCTTTACACAAGTATTCCACATTCCAAACTAAAATACAAATTGAAAGAGTTGGTATTGCTTTGTTTCATAAAATAGAATAACCAACGTAGACACACGTATCTTGTCTTAGGGAGGGATAAATCCTACTTTGTAAAGGATCACTCTGATTAAAACAAACAATTGTCTGAAACTGATAGTATCAAGATGCTTAATTTCTTGTTTGACTACATATTTGTTACGTACGGAGGACGTCTTTTTCAACAGACTGTCGGCATTCCAATGGTAACAAACTGTGCCCCACTACTTGCCGACTTGTTTCTTTATTATTATGAGGCTGACTTCATGCAGGAACATTTTAGAAGAAAGATAAAAAGTTGGCAATATCCTTTAACTCTACTTTCCGCTATTTAGATGATGTTCTTTCACTAAATAATTTAAAATTTGGTGACTTTGTGGAACGCATCTATCCCATCGAACTAGAGATAAAGGATACTACAGATACAATTAAGCCGGCCTCATATCTTGACTTACATCTAGAAATTGACAATGAGGGTCGGTTGAAAACAACACTTTACGACAAAAACTGTTTCCCAATTGTGAACTTTCCATTTCTAAGTAGCAACATTCCATCAGCACCTGTATACGGGATATATATTTCCCAATTGATACGATATTCCCGTGCTTGCATTTCCTATCGTGATTTATTTGATAGAGGGTTGCTGCTCACAAGGAAGCTATTAAACCAAGAGTTCCAAATGGTGAAGTTGAAATCACCCATTCGTTAATTTTACGGACGCCATCACGAGATGGTTGACTGTTATGGATTAACTGTTTCGGATATGTTCCTTTCGTCGTAACTACGATCCCATTCCCTTTCATGAGTGTGACCTACCGAATTAGACTATTTACCGGATTTGTTATCACATAAGCAACACGACGGGTACAACATGTGGAGCAGGATCGGCCTACCCTTCCAGAGCACCTGAGATCACCCCTAGTTTTTGGTGGGGTTCGTGTTGTTTAATCTTTAGTTTTCTGTGTTGTGTCATGTGTACTATTGTTTGTCTGTTTGTCTTTTTCATTTTTAGCCATGGCGTTGTCAGTTTGTTTTAGATTTATGAGTTTGACTGTCCCTTATGTATCTTTCGTCCCTCTTTAAGAATATTTGTATTGCTCACATTTTCTGTCCTCATTATGTAACTCTTTATTAAAACTTTCGAGATAAGAGGCAAACAGACTTAAATTTTTCTTTAACCTTTTCAGTTTTAGTCATATTGATTTTATTAAAGATCTCGTATTTTAAAATTATTCTTCTATATCGTTTCTGTCTATCTATTGTTCAATTATAGTTCATGTCTGGTTTTGCAAAGCGGGTGGTGTAATTAGATATTTTTAACACACCTGTATAGAGCTTTTCTTACCCAACTTGATACCAAATTTCAATGTACTTTAATGTGAATTGTACGTAAAAAATTACTCCACAGATTTGTTTATTCTCATGTAAATGTTGCTTGTTAACATACATCATAAAATAAAATTTGAAAGGGGTTAATAGTAATAATTTCTCATGTACAAGCTGTTTACAGCATGGTACGCAAGAAATACAAAGAATATGGATGGTAAATCATTAAAAAAAACGGCAGATATTTTTACTTTATCAAGACTTTTTTTTAAATTCGTACGTTGGTTTAATTATTTTTTTTAAAAATCCGAATTGAGATGGAAAAATGATGTGCAAAAAAGGCCTTAACATTTGTCTTAGTTTTCACGCTACATTCTCCTGAAGTTTGATTCTTAGCAGAAACTTAAAATATTTGGCAACATTTCTACTGTAAAGTCATCACACATTCTACACTTTAATAGAAAAACCATTAAATTCAAAGTGGTAATGAAAATTCAAACCTGATTAGTGTGGATGAAATCCTCAGTTACATGTTCGTTCCCTAACTATGCTAACGCTTTTTTACAGTACAATATCGTAACACAAATCGTAAGTGTGTGGAATACATTTTCCTAAGTATTGAAACAGCTAAAGTGGAATCGATTGATACAGAAATACTTTTTTCTGCAGCCAAATTAAAAATATTTAAATTGACAAATATATATATTGCTAGTGAAAGAAAGTTAATGTATAGACTTAAACTCCATCCTTTTTAAATTGGGCAAGGCTCCACATCTTGTTAGCCATGTTTTAATTGTTGCAATCAATATAAATTAAACATTGAGTTTGAATTGTCTAGATTAGCACAGCTTTGGTAGAATGATAGATTATATTGGGACGGCATATACATTTCTTGATTTATTTTTATCATTTCTGCGTTAGTGTTTTTTTTAAGTAAATATAATTTTCTGCACCTTTCCATTCTTTCCATTTCCGCCTAAATTCGAGGTATTGCGAACAGACGTAAATGTGACACAACTTGATATGCATGATATAATGTTTGCTGGAGTTTCGGTAACACATGAAATAATTTCTTGTATCATTCTTGGTTATGTATCCACTTGTACGACTCCCCCCCCCCCCCCCCCCCCCCCAAAAAAAAGAAATCTGCACATGCGTTTTATAATATTATAATCCTGGTACTTTTGATAACTATTTATACATACATTTTTGTATGGCTGTATTAAAGTCAAGTAAAGAACCCGCAAACGAATTAGAAAAAAATTAAAAAGATCGGATTTTTTTTATAACTTCCCGTTGCACAGACTATTGCCTGTGTTGTGCTATAGCATTTTGTATAAAATGAAAGTCTCAAGCTTTGTGTATAGCTATATGCTATAAATGCTTTTTTGTGTTATGCTTTAAGTTTACGAGTGTTAATCTATAAGAATGTACCTAGAGCGATGTTATGAGAATGTATCCATTCCGTATTATGACAAAAAGCGTAAATTTATTAGAAAGTATTCAGTGTGATGTACGGACACAACTTTCATGTGTGGCGTGGTCAATAACATCAAAAAGATGGTCAGAACTTAATCAATTAAATTATCTTTCATCTTGATTAATGTGACAGTTCATACTTCGTAAGTTGCACAGTACCGTTGCAATAAAATTTCTGAGTTTATCAAAATACTCGTAAGACCATATAACAATGTTTGTCTAAATTGAGAACAGATGTTCATAGCACGATCTTGTCACAAACTTTGCTGAAAGTGCCAATTTGTATGCACAAATATTACACATGTAATTGGAATTATAATTGTGAAACTTTACATACATTATAATTTCATGTACTGTTATATGATTAAACATGTGAACATTAAAAAGACTTCGTTAAATAGCCAGAAGTGAGCTCACAGTGATAAATTGCAATAGTTGGTTCCCTATTCTACTGAGCAAGATGTATGACTTGGTACAAAATACAAAGAAAAAGTCCCGTTATATAAGTAAGGACTAGACCTCATAAAGTCGGAACAAAAACTCAGGTCTTTGGCAAAGTTCGAAGAGCTGACAATCTTGCTTCATGAGTTGACAAGGAGACTGTTCATAACGTAATATTATATGATTTTCAGACACCTTGTTATTCAGCAAATATTCAACGATAAGTTAATATTGACATCCTAAAATGTTCTCACAAAAAGTACTGTTTAAAGCTTAAGATTGAACTTTTTCTGAAGCTAGAACATAATAACCTATGCTTATAATTTATCCATTTAATGCTTGCAAATGGTGGAAAATAACTGCACATTGGATAAAATTGTAAGTTTTAAATGTTTCAATAAATAAAAGCCCTTTTCAATTTTACTTCACTTAACAACATTTTTATAGTTAATGTATCACCTGTACGTTATCCATGCAAGTACCAACTATTATAACAGGTGGGTTCAGCAAATCATTCGTAAGTGTCGATGATTCGTCTGTTTCGTTTAATGTAGTGTAACAGTGAATATTATCCATCCAAAACGCAATATAGTCTGCAAAAACAAATCCATCAATATAAATTGACGTGTTCAAGATTTATCAAGTTGCATCAATATAAACTATCATAAATTCGGCTAGTTAGAATGATTTGCTAATCAATGATATTTTCTAGAATGTAACTTGAAGATTCAGATAACGCCGCGTTACATATTATGTACTATGAAATAAACTCGTATTAAAATAAATTGATATCTTGAAGGTAAGTCCCAGATAAATAACACCACCAATTGGTCGATATATGTGATACTTTTATCTCTCGAGATAGGTTTCTATTAAAATGAATATATACGGGGTGTTAAACGACTTCTAGTTCACTTTGAGTAGTCGATGTTAGTGTTTCAGTGTAGCCGTTGCATCTATCCTGTAATTTCGCCTACATTTTTTTTCAATATAGTAATTTACTAGATGTTATGTCTTATACCAAATACTTTAAATACCTCCAGTGTTGTCAAATTTGTCTTCTATCATCTTTGTAAATGTTTTCCTCTCAAAGTCTTCAGATAAATCTACTACAAGCAGATATATAGCACTCATACTTAAAAACGTCTGGTGAGTTGCATAGAATTCCTTCTGTCCAGCAAAATCCCAAAATCCACAGTCTGCAAACTGGTCATGTGGATATTCTCTTGATTCATATTCGTTTCCTGCACAATTAAGGTTTGCAAAGTATCGGTTTTCATCACTTCGGTGTTGACATGAATATCAATAATGTGATCATTTTTATAAATTTCATGTATACAAAACTTTGAATTTTTCGAAGAACTAAGAATTTTCTTATTCCAGACATAGATTACCTTAGCCGTATTTGGCACAATTTAAGGGATTTTTGGATCCTCAATGCTCTTTAACTTTGTACTTGTTTGGCTTTATAAATATTTTGATTTGAGCGTCACCGATAAGTCTTCTGTAGACGAAACGTGCGTCTGGCGTACTTAATTATAATGCTGGTACCTTTGATAACTATTGTCATGGCAATATACATGATAAACAAACATTTCATTAGTGTAAAAGAAAATGTCACACTGTGCCCTAAGGGGGCTCGCGGGTCTAAATCATTTTTTTCTTTATATAGGATTTCGCTATATTTTTCGATAATGAACTTTATCTTATACTTAATAGAAAAATAAAATAAAATGGGGTCACCGTTCATTTACGCTCACAATCTGCTTTCGAAAGAAGCATTTACTCTTGTAAAAGTCCTTTTTTATGTTGAACTTATAGGAGAAATAGAGGTAATATCGAAATAAAAAAAGAACTAAATAACAAAAATCGCTAAAACTTTACAATAGTTTAGTCTAAGGATGAACACCTATGAGGAGCCAAAAATTTCGAGAATTAAACTTTTAAACTTTTTTTCTTAAATCTTAATTTTGGGTTTATAAGACAAAATAATTGGAAAAGAAAAAAGCATATTGTGGTGCACTTCTTGTTTTGCTACGGCCCTTTGAAAATGCCCAATTTTGATGATTTTTGGGCTATTATCATGAAAAAAAAATCACAATTTCGCAATTAAATTTTGTTTTTGTTTACTTGCTATAAAGAGAATAAGTGGATCAATCTGAATAAATTTTACTTACAAAAACTATACGTAGGTGTTAAAATCACAAAAAAACTGAACTTCGAGAAAATTCAAAATAGAGTTCTTAATCAAATTGCAAAATCAAAGTCTCAAACACATCAAACGAATGGATAACAACTGTCATATGCTTTACTTAGTACATAAATTTTCTTTTGTCGAAAATGGTAGATTCACTTGTGTGACGGTCGCATCAAATTCCAATAAATTTAGACGATGGGTGAACAAAACAGGCACAAATGTCACCAATCGGGGTACATCAGTCAACATTGTGTTATACTGTTAATCTTAAACGTGCTTCTTAAAGAATCAGAACCTGTTTATTGTTCACATTTACTTGGAAACACGCGTTAAAGAAATACGTGGTCACTTTCTTATGATTCTGAAACATGTATGAGGTGATGCAAATTTGTAATTGTTATGCATGTTAATTATGTTCAAGAAATTGTATTTAATGTGTAATGCAGCAATTTTGGGATTACATGCATGTTATTGCAATTTAATGCATAACCTGAGAAAAAGTTGTATACTTTTATGCATCACATTGCATTACGTGGCATAAATTTTTTCACATACTGTATATCTTGAACAGATTGTTGCAGACCTAGCTAAAGCAGAATAAAATATTTCTAGATTGATCAAGAACATAATCATATAAAACAAAGTATATTTGAAAAGCATTTGTGTAGTGTTTTATTGTTGTCAAAAGTTCAATGAATACCTTTTCATGATTAAATAACAGAAAATGGATCTTTGTCATAAAACACTTATTAGTTTGTTTTACAATCAATATTTGCACCACATTGATACTTGGTCATAGAGTAAGCTATATGTTTATCATTTAATTAGGACAGGCATTTTCACTAAATAGTTTTGATTGGAATTAAAAATAAGAAGAAATGTATATAAACTATAAAAATGAAGTTTACATTCGTTAAAATAAATATGAAACTTCATCTCCTTCATTTCTATTTTGAGAGATGTATACTGTGAAACCCCTCTAATGTTTAAACGTAATAGTTGTATCGAAAAGACCTTTAACTTGATTCTTAAATTCAATATCTGTATACGGAACAGTTATTGTATATGCTAGAATTTTTTGTGATTTTTTTTTTTTTTAAACTATTGATTTTGTTTTACTTAATAATATCAATTTAAATGTAATTTGTAATTCAATGCATTACTTTGCATACTTACTTGTGAAATAATGCAATACTTTGATAAATGCATGTAATTGTAATTCAATGCATAGTTATGTCAGAGTAATTGAAAATATAATGCATTACATTGCAATGTAATTCGCCCCATGCCTGTTCTGAAATATTTACGTTTACATGTAATTAACATCACGTTAACGCCATTGGCCATTTCTTATATGGACATGAACACTCAACATATACATCAGGTTTATAAAAAAGGTATGTGAAATACGGATTTCATATTCATAAAACTCATCGATAACGCTAAAATCTAAACAGTTGTAACATGTTATACTTGAAAAGCAACCACATGTAAGTACTCCAGAACTACTTGAATAAGATTAATTACGTACATATGTATCAATATATATAAAAAAACGATACAAAGCAGAGACATTCTATTGATGGTAGTATCCTTCACGCAAGTTAACATGGATATATGAAAGGTATCCAATCATTCAAACGTGTGTTATGAAATGGCAGAACACCAACCATGTAATGAAAGTAAAATTGAAGAACTTAACCAGATATTCTTATTCTATTTTTATGTGATTGCTGATTCTTTATTTGCTAATCTGTAAATGAGTACAAAACAGTTCTCTAGTGAACGCATTTTATTATATATCAATAGTACTCGAAAATATCGATCCACTAAACTCACAAAATATATTTTAGATGAAAAATTAAAATATTTTAATGATAACAGCTTTGGTGTATTCGTGGAGGGAATCACGTATATACGTTTCATATTTTAGATAGTAATTCTTTGTTAAATAGACGATATTCCCAATTAACCACGAAACGAAAAATAGAAGTACAGAAGGTAAGAGAAATCAATGGTTTAATATTATTGCAATATTCTTAAGATTTTGATTGAAGAATTTTGAGAAAATGTGTGTGGAATGTTTAAGCAACCACGTCTGTTAAATATGGTTTCTTTTATATATTTATGACGGTCATCTTTTACTACGAAGTAGTAATGGTAAAAAGTTTAGAAAGACATTTAGTAACTTAGACCAAAGCGAAGAATTCAAACCTTAACGTGACAATACACATAAATGTAAAGCTAACTAAGAACAGGTAAGTAAAGGCACAAGTAGTGTGTCGCAGTAGTCATGAATCGTTTTTTCTGCAATGCTTGTCGCAAACCAAAACTGAGAGAAAAAACACATCAACTATAACAGTAAATAAAAAGGTACAACATACACACTGACCTGATTTAGTCACCAAGGCCAACATACATAGAAACGGACTATGATATAAAACCTGTCGTATTCATGAATTGGAACCGGACTAGCCAAACTGTCCACTTATATGGCATTTTTAAATATACTACCGAAATGACATCATTACGTGACATTAAGAAAGTCCAACAGTAGAAATAAATACAAGAGCATTCAGGACAGGAATATACATTAATAAATATATGATACTAGTAGTTCATTTCAGCACTTAAAGCAGAGAAATACATACATAAATAATATAATTGTGCATTTCAGCACGTAAACTAAAGAATAAAAAAACAAAACTTAAATTGATTTACGACAGAAGGTTCCTTTTTTAAATTTTCGTCTAATGATGAATTCGTATTTACCTTTAGTAAAAATCCATTCCGTTGTGTGTACGTTAATCTTGCATTTGTTCACTTTAATATCAAGTCCGTCCGTGCTTTTTACATCCTCTATTCCTTCATTCATCAGTCGTCTTAACAAAGACGTTTTACCACCACCCTGTTTTCCAACAAGTATTATTCTCATGTTGTACCTTGGAGTGGTACCCTGTTTAGCTGCCTCTAGAAATATCCTTCTGTCAGGGACTGACATCTGTTTTATAGCATCTGGCATTTCTATTTAATTATCCATTATAATAGTACTTATAAATTATTACATATTCTTATTTTTATACTATTATTCAAACTAGTTTCAGACGAAGCCCATTCAATAAATGGTCATGTTTATCTAACTGTTGACATCGTTTGGTTTGAATGAAACTTGTCTGATCACAGATTTCAAGACATTTAGGTCAAATATAAAGTAATAGATCTAATAATTTATATATGATCTATATAGATGAAGACGAAGTTATCTAAAAGATTGCACGAATAGGGATGAATGTTTTTCACTTTTCCGAACTATAGTGTTGGATTTATAGAAACACTTTCTTTTATATGTAATCGCATTAAACGCTTTATATATTAAAGTGTTTTTTTTTTATTTTTTTTATTACTATATTTGTATGCTTTGTTTGAAAATACAATGTTGATGAAATAAACAAGTCAATGATTTATCAAAAGCATTTATTGGTTTTCATTAAAACGATACTACGGAGTTTGGAGGTTATCATACAGCTTGAAGGTACATTATTATTTACCTTTTATATCTAAATCTGCCTTACTATATATGTTGTTTATCTTTATTTCATATTTTCCTTTTTGTTCAAGTGTGGTTTGGTAAATAGTTAACATGTGAACT
Organism: Mytilus trossulus; assembly: GCF_036588685.1. NCBI lineage: Eukaryota > Metazoa > Mollusca > Bivalvia > Mytilida > Mytilidae > Mytilus > Mytilus trossulus. The sequence goes on from NC_086374.1 coordinate 63,905,426, forward strand.
CTCTCTTGGTGTGTATCTATTTGAATATTTGTTGATGAACTAACTTTCTGTCCGTCTCTATACCAAACTCCAGGATACGGTTTTGCTACTTCACACTCAAAACGAGCATCCAAACCTTCCATTATCGTTATGTTATTCAGTGGACGTTTAAAGAAGGCTGCGAAAATATAGAACGTACAATATTCATCTTTTATAATTTAAAAGGCAATTCATCGTGTTTTATGTATGTACATATACACTTAGTATTTGTAATATTTCATTGTTTAAATTGCATATTTTCTGTATTTCAAAAATATCTCTAGTACCGGGTTTACTTCCAGAAAGGTGGTTTCAAACTAAACAACTCTTATATGCATGAATTTATCGCAAGGTAAAATGCTATGATCTTTTTCAAGCTTTCATTCTCAATTACCATTCACAATTTTATCTTAGTGCATGCTCAACACACAAGAACCTGCGAGCGATTAAGTATTGATCAGTACTTGTTCGGGTAATTAAGAAAACGCGCTGGATATAATAGTGTTAGAATCGTGTTCATATGATAATGTTGACAATCATACTAATAATACTGAATTACAGATGCCATTTTCCTATTGGAGCGCAAAGAAATATCACCCGCATGGTCATTCCAATATTCATATTTCAATGATTTTATTGTTTACACTTGTAGATTATATTTGTTATTGAGTACTTCTTTTAAAGGAATTGTGTACTTCACTTTACTTCATTTAAGGTTAGTCATATTGGCGTTTCCACACACAAGTAATCGTTTAAGTCATAAGAAACCTCAAATTAAAAAAAAATATGCATATGTATTTTATAACTAAATGGATAGTTTTCATTATACAGCTGATGTACATATACTTTTTTCACATTTAGAAGAAGTTTACTTATTTTTAATCGCTTGCTTCCAGCAAGCAATTTGCCGACATATTTTCCGTATGCATAGTGACCCGAGCGTAACCCTCCTCGTAAAAATCCGGTGACCACAATACGCATGGATCTGTCATTGAAATAAACAAATATCTGATTATACATGTTAAACACGTGCTCAAGACCCATGCTTTTTGTGATTTGTTTACTATAAGGTGACAATCGGTAAAACTCGGCTTCAAAACACGGCATTTAATGAGCAGCCATATTTGTTAAATCATATTAAACAGAGAGAGGAAAAAATTGACGATTATATGATATGATTTGCGAAAATAATGATAAAATCATGCACAGAGGACTAAGTTTATGATGTATTTATGCATTGGTTCAAGAATTTGACAAACATTATTTTTCACCACTTGCTCGTTTCATATGACTTTAAAGAAAATACTTATTCTAGATCTCTCCTCGCTTCATAACAAAAAAGAACATTTCAATGTTAATGATTTGATTATCAAATGTTTGTTTTCCCTTTCTTATTTGAAGTAAGTTGAGGCAATCAATGTAATTATGATTACGGTCCAAATAGTATATGTTGCAAAGTGAAGATAAGAGACGTGTCAATACATTAACCATTATTAACAATGGCGCCTTTTTTGTATCAAATTGAACAATAAATATTATAACGATGTAAGATTACACTTTGGTAGTCACTTTAATACAAAACTGTTTTGACATTTTATCCATAAGTAAATGCTGGATAGCCAAAAATAATTATAACATATTGGTGTTGCTCTTCTTTCATAAGTGACTTTTAACAATAGATTAACCAGCTGAAAGAACTGTCGTTGTTTTCATTGATTTTAAATAGTTGAATATACCATTATCGGCTAAGAAAGCTCCACTTGTGTACTTGAATATTCAGGTATCATATTATACACTGCAAACATGTAAGCTTGTTTGCGACAAGATAATATACTCCATATAACAACACTTATTAAAACAATAGTGCAAACAACAAACTTGTACAGGGAAAACACTAAGTCACGTCAATTTTGCTAGTCGCGTTATTATACAGGCCGTTCTGTGAGGTGCATAAAACTAATCGATTAACCTGAAATTATAAACGGCCTTTTCTTGAATGGAAACATTTACATAAAGGTGTTGATTTTATCAACTTATCTAAAATATTCAATGACTCTACCATCCATAGCCATATACCTCCATATTTTTTACTACAGAATCACCTTTTATTTCGTATTCTTAAAAAAAAACATCAGCAAAAGTTTTTGTTTTTTTATTAAACGTCATTTACATCAGACGTCAACATAGAAAAAAGTGCTCCTTTAACTTGAGCCTGTCTAGTTTTAGATATATTGCATTTTGTCATATTATAAGTAGATATCTCAAAAAGTCCGTGACGTCAAAATTATATAAACTAGAGGCTCCAAAAAGCATATGTCGCTCACCTGATATTTCTATTTACAATTGAAGCATAAATTAATGCCACCGTAATATTTTTGCTTTATTTTCAGAGATATAAGACAAAAGCTGCATCCCCTTATGTTATATTTTTACATGTGTAGCAATGTCTGCCAGGCATTGTAATCGGACACATTTCTTAAACTTGATACCCTAATTATGATTGTGGCCAAGTTTGGTTGAATTTGTCTCAGTTATTTTAGAGAGTAATTTTGTAAAAGATTCCAAAAATATACAAGAATTGTTAAAAATTTACCTTAAAGGACAACAACATCTTATAAGTTCAATTGATCGTTTTGGTCATTTGACTTATTTGTAGATTTTTTTTGCTAAACATTATTGCTTCTTACAGTTTATCTCTATCTATGATAATATTCATGATAATAACCAGAAACTGCCAACTTTCCTTAAAATTGATAATTCAGGGGCAGCAACCAAACAACGGGTTGTGGTTTGTCTGACAATTTTAGGACATTTAGATCTTAACCTGATAAACATTTTCACAGATTGTCAAATTTCAACTTAATGCTTTAGTTTCAGAGATATAAGCAAAAAAACGTCATTTTACCCCTTTGTTCTATTTTTAGCAGTGTCGGCCATTTCGGTTGGTGGACAGACACATTTTCCAACAAGATACCCAAATGATGATTGTGTCCAAGTTTGGTTAAATTTGGCCCAGTAGTTTTAGAAGAAAATATTTTGTTTAAGTTAACGGACGATGAACGACGATGACGGACGACGGACACCAAGTGATGAGACAAGCTCACTTGACCAATTGTGACAGATGAGGTAAAAAGATCTTAATATCGGCTATCATCTGTAAGATATTGGAAACAGTATCGTCAAATATATAAAGACGCTTTGTTTTTAGTAAAAATTGATGTAAACGTGAAAATCTGATTAACAATATCTAGACAGTTATTTGCGTAAGGTTATGAATACTGATGACATTCGTATATCTCTTTTTGAAAACTATTAAACTATATAAATAATACGGTTGATGATACATCCAGTCCTAGAATAAAGAATTAGTTCCAAGTACTCCTGGTCTCACAGAAGGTTTCCAAAACGAAATTATCAATTCGTCTACGTTCAGGTATCTAGTATAAGCCATGACTGTACCATCAATAGCCAAATATCTACATATTTTGATAATAAAGAATCACCAATTATTTCGTATTCTTATGAGAGAAAAAAAATAGGAGAAGTTTGATTTTCAATTATACGCCAGTTGCATCAGATGTCAATATAGAAAATATTGCCCCTTCAACGCGCGACTATTTTAGATATATTCCATATATTGACAAAACTTTTCTATGAAAAGGTCCTAAATATCGTCTAACATCTTAGAAACAGTATTGTCAAGACGCTTTGTTTTACTGTAAAAATAGGTGTTAGGCAACTTCTATTTTCTTATCTGGGGATGGGGGGGGCTGGGATTTTTTTGAAAAAAAATATATTTTGATGGCTTAGCTGAAAGGAAAAAAAATTATGTTATGCACTGTAGTTGAAAAAAACAATTATGCTGTCACCTGCTTGAAAAAAAAATTTGCACTGCTGAATTTGAGAATTGTGAAAATAACAACAGTTTCACAGCAGATTATAAACATCTGTCCAGTCTACAGATTACGCTAAGATTTATATTATTACTTTTTGTATTTTCCTGTAAATAGTGTTTGATCCAGATATAATTAAAAGCATTCCAAATCTCCTGCATGTATGCTACTACATTAAGACATACCTAAAACTGCAAATATTATAAACCTGAAATGGTCCTTTTATAACAGGGATAGATATGGTATCATAAGCAGTCTTTTAAAGTAGCTTTGATCGTGTATGACACAGACTTGTATACCGGTAGTATTTTACTTTGTATCATTCTGTATCATTCTTTATACCTCTTTTTTCAATGGAATGTCAATTATCATAGTTGGAAACAGTGGATGTTTATAATTTGTAGCTACTCACTCTTTGCCATTAAATATGGCAATGACAATTGCAGTATTAAAATTCAAGGACTGTGGTACCTGTAAGACGGACTCAGAGAATATCATAATGTATAAAGTGAGCTGAAAAAGCAACAGCCAATGCCAGGATATAGACAGAGCCATGCACTTTACATTTTACATCTATTTAAAAATCTAAATGAATTTTATGAAAATTTATAGAAAAAAAATGTGTTTCTGTTCCACATTGTAGGGAAAAAAACTTTTGTTTTCCTTCTCAAAAGAAAAAAAAATCCCAAAAGAAAAAAAAAATTATCGGAGGAAGGTTCTGAAAAAAAAATTATGAACAAAATAAAAATCCCAGCTCCCCCCCCCCCCCCCCCCCCCCCCCCCGATAAGAAAATGCTTGTTGCTTTAAGTGAAAAATCTAATGAATAAATCTCTAGACGGTTATTTGAATAAAAAGTAAAATCACAAAATTACTGAACTCCGAGGAAAATTCAAAACAGAAAGTCCCTAATCAAATTATAAAACACACCAACATCTGTAATATTCCTAACTTGGTACAGGCATTTTCAAATGTAGAAAATAGTGCACTGCACCTGGTTTTATAGGGCTAAACCTCTCGCTTGTACAACAGTTGCATCAAATTCCAATTTATTGAAATCGATGCGTGAACAAAGTGTCACAAATAAGGGTACAACAACAACACGAACCCAACAAAGAACTGGGGGTGATTTCATGTGCTACTGAATGGCAGGTATATCCAGCTCCAGATGTGAAATCCGTAGTGTTGCTCATGTTATTACAAAGCCGGTAAATATTCTACTTCGGTAGATCACGTTCGTGAAAAGGGAAGGGTATTGTAGACATATTAAAAAGGAACATATCCGATATCATCTGTTTAGCGGATATTCCATAACAATCAACCAACTCGTGAAATTTATGAAGTGATGATTTCAACTTCACCACTTGACACTCTTGGTTTAAAAATGAAAAAGTCACCATTAGAAATCTGAAATCATCTCTTAGGACATTAATAAAGGGGAGTATGAACAACCTATTCCTAGTATAAAAAATAGGTCTAATTTATTTGTTCAGTGTATGTTCACTTCTTTTTGTTGATACGTCTTTTGAGTGAGTTAAGCCAATTAAATTGATACTTTATAGAGTGGCTATCTATGTCGTGATGTTACATTTTAGTTTCCTGTTAGGGTGAAGGATGTCGCCTATTAAACATTTAAACACGCTGCATGTGTTTGCACCTGTAAAATTATTAGGAACCGGATATTCAGTGGTTGTAGGTTATTGGTGTAATTCATGAGTGTTTCTTATTTTTTATATAGATAAGGCTGTTGGTTAACATGTTTGAAAGGTTTAACATTTGTCATTTTAGGGCCCTTTATAGCTTGTTGCTCGGTATGATCCAATGCTCCGTGTTGAATGTCGTACTCTGAACTCCAATAATTGTTTACTTTTACAAATTGTGATTTGGATAGAGTATTGACTTCTATTATTATGTCTGTTTTTTTGTTCTCATATTATTGTCAATAATATGGAATTTATGGACTGTCATGTGAGAGATTTAGCTAACAATAAAACCAGTTTCAATCCACAATTTTCTACATAAGAAAGTCAGAAATCTAACAATGACTATCCAATCGTTTGTCGCGTTTGCACTTTTGATTTTGCAATTTCAGTAGGGTTTTTCCGTTATTAATTTTCTTCGAAGTATTTTTCATGTTTTTGTTGCTTGTTATGTTAGTTATTTTTTTTCTTTTCTATTTGTGAAAGAAACCCTGATTGGGAAGACTTCTAATTATATTTTTCTATAAAACCTAACCCATGTGGCGCTTATACATTTTTAAGGTCAGTCTTCTAAATTATAATTTGCTATCCCTCAAATTTTATCAACTTACAACTCATTTCACAACGTTTGTAGTAAGACTCCAGTTGATAGGACAGGTCACGTCGAGTTTTCATTCAGCCACTATTTCACAAGCATTCACTGTTCGTGCAAAGCTGGTTGTTTTGCAACAGATCAGGAATCAGGAAACTCGTCGGAGAAACATTTTCAAAATTAGTTAAAATATTTTCAGATGTAGCTGAAATGTACGAACGCCTATGAATATCTCGTATTAACGACTAAACCATCGCGTAATTACGAGATAAAAACAGCCTAAATACGAAATAAAAACAGCGTAAATACGAAATAAAGACCGCGGAATTTCGAGTCTATCGCGTAAAGACGACACAATATTTTTTTATCGCGTAATTACCATGAATTAGTAATTTTAATAGTTTGTTTTCAGTTTTGGGTAATTATCTTGAATATTATTATAGATAGATATAAACTAGCAGTAAAACTGTTCAGCTAAGTAAGTTTACAAACAATTCAAAAGACCAAAATTGTCAATTAACCCCTTAAGGAGTTATTGCCCTTTAAAGTCATTTCTGCAATTACGAGGTAAAAATCTTATCTCGTAATTACATGGTAGATTTCTTGTTATAACACGATAATTGTCTCGTAATTAAGCGAAAATTATCTCGTTTTTACGCGTTCGTTTTCTCTACACGATATTTATCTCCGAATTACGCGGTTATTATCATGTAATTACGAGATCATTTTCTCGTAATTACGCGATAGTTTTTTTCGTATTTACGAGTATTTTTTTTATCCTAAAAGGCTTTCGTAGAACTGATTTCCAAAAATCAAAACTATTTGTTTTTCGTTTTTTGGTTAAAAAAGTTTATATCTTTTGTACATTTGTCAGTTTTCAACTGTTGAAATTATTTGTTTTCAGTCAGATTTTTCTGTCTCAGATGTAGCACCACCAGCCAATTAATAACAGACAGTTTATCTTCACTAGATACAGGGCATTATGATCAATTATAAGTATATGCCAGTTGCATCCTTTAGACGATACTCAATTATCTTAAATATGTCACAAGGTATTACGTAATATACGGTAAACCTTCTTAAATAAACTGTGTTTTTCAAAACTATCAACATACTAATTTACCTTGAACAGTTACTTTGAGTTGTTTTTGTACCTTCCCAGCGACAACACAGTATTGACCAGAATCACTCAATTTCGCATGTTTAAAAGTAATCAGGTGTTTTTTATCGTCCCATTCAATACAAGTATTCTCATTTTCCTCTATTTCCATATCACCTTTAAACCAGTGAACATCAATATTGTTCGAATATACTGTGCATTCCAGTTGTAACATATCGCCTTCTATACAATTTACAGGCTCAAATGCAGATGTAAACATTGCTGAAATGAAACATTGTTTGATAATTGATAAATCGATAAGATAAACTGAATGCTTAGGAAATATCTTTTAGATGTGACAAAATTTATGTCCCGGCATTGTATACGTATTCTCAGGAAGAACATATTCGTAGCCTCAGCATAATGGTATATTATTACTAATGTAGGGTTCTGGAATAGTAAGATCTTTTGTATTTGTTGATAAAGGCCATTTCTTTGTACTCCTTTTAAGAAAGGAACAGTGTAACAAAATATCTGAAAACAAATAAAAATAAATGCGGTACCGGTAATTCAATGAAAAGTGAATACAGTCAATGATATTTAAACAATTACTGAATAGTCCTTAACAAACTATGAACTTAAACTTAACTATCACAGTTATTCTTGTTAGTCTTGATTCAGGCTATTCAGCAAAACAATTAATACAATTCGAATATATATATATATGGACATATCCAGTCGCCAACAAATGCCACTGCTTGAGAATAAAAAAAAAACAGTAGACAATCAATATGATCACACAAAAAAAACATTATAAAAAAAATAAAGACTGAGCAACATAAACCCCACGGGTATGATTACAGTGCTGCGGAATGATGAGCAGTTTTTCAAAGGGAGTCCATCGTGTTGATCACGTGTATTTGATATACGAACAAACCCGGGGATAAGTCTATGTGGTCATTTTTATAAATTTTCTCTTATCAAAACTTTGAATTTTTTGAAAAACTAGGGATTTTCTTATCCCAGGCATAGATTACCTTAGCTTAATATGACCCAATTTTTTTAAAATTTTGGATCATTATGCTCTTTAACTTTGTACTTGTTTGGCTTATATAACTGTTTTGATATGAGCGTCAGTGATGAATCTTATGTAGACGAAACGCGCATCGGGCGTTTGTATATCAAAAAGATGCAATATGATTACTCTTACACTATATTTGGATTAATACAGAACTAGGATATCTGTACAAGTATTTGATAGATAATGCATATTTTAAGGTTTCTCTTATTGTATACTGAGTAACACATCGATAGAGTCTTGATTGATCACATAAAAGATAGATCAACGGTCAGTTTTTGCTAATCCGTAAATATAAAGGTGTGCATTAGATGATTATCTGACCATTATAATTTGAGTGTGAAAAAACATGCGGGATTTGTATCCTACATTATCGATAATAATATAATGGAAATTTCCTTTCTGCGTGCTTTTTGTTTAAATACGCACAACGATTCATAATGTAAACTAAAATCATTTAATATTAATCTAGATATATATATTGAAATTAAGTATTTAAGTACTAAACAACTATAACTGTAATTGCATAAAGCAAGAAACAATTGAATAGTCAAAATGTATGAGAAACGCATGTCACATGTTAAGTTATTTATTATATTTACTTGATAAAAGGGTGATACTATATCTTTCTGTTGTAACAGGAAATTTTTAACTTAAGCAGATAATTTTGTTATTCTTATCTTTAGAATAATACATTGTCTGGAAGTGAAGAAAATGAAAACCGAAAAAATAAACCCCAATTTGGAACAGCGCTCGACTATAAACTATTAAATAAAGTAAAATTTAAGTATACTATAGTTTAGTTGTACTGAGAAACTATTCACCGAAACTAAATATCGTACGCCGTGTTGTTTCTCAAAAAAACACATCTCGGTGAATTAAATACCACAAACTTTCTTAATTTGTCTTTTCATCAACTTTGTCACGGGTGGCAATTTTGCTGCTAAAAATAGTTGCGTATTTTAGCTGTGTCGAGTGAATGACGATGTTTAGTTGATGTTTTTTTTATATACATGATACACATTTGTAAAACATACTTACGTTGTACTGTTAGTTTTGAAGTATCGCTTCTTATTCTGTTAACCTCGGCATAATATAGACCTTCGTCTTTGAGTTTTATATTCATTATGGTCAAAACATGAAACATACCATTATGTTCCTTTGTTATGTTTTCTAATTGGGCTATGAACTTGTTGTCTTTGAAGAAATGAAGTACAAGTCTCTCTGGTCGAATTTGATATTTTAATGTGAGCGTCTCGCCCTCAATTGAATAAAGTTCATGTTGTGGGCTTTTAATTTCTAAAGCTGTAAAAAAGAAATATTCAGCGTTTATGGCATGTTTTATACATATGATTTTAAGAAGAGTGCACACGCGGAAATGTCTCGCGTTCTGTATCATTGCTATTATTGTGATAGTCCTAAATATAAAGCTTTATTGCAACTGTCACATAAACTTATCATTAACCAAGGAAACTAAACATTGACCAATGAACCTTGACAATGAGGTCAGGGTCAGAAGAACAGGTAAACATGGACAGCTAACAATGCTTCCATACAACAAACATAGTTGACCTATTGCTTTTAGTTTATGAAAAAAAACCAGAACAAAACACAAAAACTTAACACTGAGCAATGAACCGTTTAGATTAGGTGAAGGTCAAACAAAACCCGCTGGACTGACATAAAGATCATAAAATATTTCCATACACCAAATATAGTTGACCTATTGCATATAGTATCTGAAAAATACCAAAACTCAAAACCTCAAATTTGACCACTTAACCACGAAATTGAGTTCAAGGTTAGATGACATCTGCTAGCTAGATATAGGAAGATGTGGTGTGAGTGCCAATGAGACAACTCTCCATCCAATTAACAATTTTAAAAAAGTAAACAATTATAGGTCAATGTACACCTTAAACTCATTCCATGCACCAAATATAGTAGACCAATTGCATAAAGTACAAGAAAAACAGACCAAAACACAAAAACTTAACTATAACCATTGAACCATGACAATGAGGTTAAGGTCAGATGACATCTGCCAGTTGGATATGTACAACTTACAGTCTTTCTATACACCGAATATACTAGGCTCATTGTTTATGTCATCTGAGATATAGACTTGACCTCCAACAATTAACCTTGTTTACTGATCAATAAAATGAGGTCGAGGTCATCTAAAAACTGTCTGACGGGCATGAGGACCTTGCAAGGTACAAACATACAAAATATAGTTATCATATTTCTTATAATAAGAGATGATTTAACATTACAAAACATATTAACTTCCAAGTAGTCACTGAACCGGGAACATTGAACATGTGACTGACGGAAATTTCGTAATATGAGGCATATATATACCAAGTATGAAGCATCCAGGCCTCACGGTCATAAAACTTTCGAGCATGATTTTTGTACTCAGACTCGAAAATCAACCAATCAAATTGCTGGATTTCATGTTCATGCTCGGAGCACTGAGCAAAGTTTTATGCCTTCAATGCATGATCTTCCACTTTCTAAAATATAAAGCTTTTAAGAGGTAATCAAACGCCGCCGCTGCCGCCGGATCACTATCCTTATGTCGAGTTTTTTGCTTTTTTGCTCTTACCCATAAGGAATTTACTTACCCCATATATATATCGTATAAGGTCACTAACACACCATGATACTAATAATATACATCAGGAATTATACCTTTTACGGTTTAAAAGGTTTTAAGTAAAAATTTGATATTTTTAATCAGTGTGAGCTTTATCGTACCAAAATGAGTTACAATATAACCTTTATTATTTATCATGGTAAACAGCGCTTCGTTAATCATGTTAATGCATGTATGTAAAAAGATCGCTGAATGTGTCATATAATATTGGTATACTTTTGATTTGGCATAACGTCACTTGGCGTTGAGGTTTAAACTTATTCGGATGTGTCTACTTTTGTGAATCAAATGTCTGGTTATGTAATGTATTTCAGGTGTTTCCTGTAATTAGTTAATACTTCATCTTTTGTATAGTCATTTTATAAAATATACAGTTTGCAAAAGTATAAATTATTCTGAATAATAGGGATGTTCTGGTAACTAACAGAAACCTCTTGTTGTTTTTGGCACAACCTTTTTGATCTTTTGGTCCTCGATGCTGTTCAACTTGTTTCGGCTTTCAAACTTTTGTATCTGGGCGTCACTAGTAGGTCTTGTGTGGACAAAATGCACATCTGGCGTACTGATATTTTGAACGTGTTGCCTTTAGTTGGATGTTGTTCGTGTGATTCGTTGTCAATTGTGTTCTCCGATTTATTCATATTGTAGTCCTGTGGTGTTGTGTTGTCATTCTGATGTTATATTTCTCATGGCCATAAAAGTTCGAGGTTTGGTATGCCACAAAACCAGGTTCAACCCACTAGTTTTTCCTTTAAAAATGCCCTATACGAAGTCAGGAACATGGCCATTCTACTATTATAGTTCTTTTCTGTGTGTATTACATTTTAATGTTGTGTCGTTTGTTTTCTCTTATTTTGTAGTGTAAATTCAAATTGCGATAAGACGTGTCACGGTACTTGTCTATCCCAAATTCATGTATTTGGTTTTGATGTAATATTTCTTATTCTCATGAAATTTTGTCTGATGCTCCGTCCGTTTCTCTGTGTGTTACATTTCAGTGTTATGTCGTTGTTCTCCTCGTATATTTAATGCGTTTCCCTCGGTTTAAGTTTGTTACCCCGATTTTGTTTTTCATGGATATATGAGTTTTGAACAGCGGTATACTACTGTTGCCTTTATTTATGTGCATGTACGAAGCGTATATGAATTCGAAAATTCTTTCCTTGAGAAAAACATTTATTTTTTTTTACTTAAAGATTTTCAAAATAACAAGCAAGAGGTAAAAGCGAGTATATAGTCCACCCTAATTTTACCAATGCAATAATTAAATAACAATTTCAACTTTTATCAATAATTACTTTTTTGTCGCTTTGAATTGCCGTCTCAAAAAGTAAACCTTTTTGTTCTATTATCAAGTAAGGATGAAAACACAAATGATAACCAAACCATCACACAAATTACAAATTCTTATTCAAAAATTGTTAAAAACAAATTAATAATACATTGTCATGGGTATAGAAGAGACAGCATCATAAAACGGTTCTTTAATGTTTACATACCTATGCAACATATTCTTTGTAACAACCTTTCAATTGATGTTCCAAAAAAGACTAGAGAGACTATAACTGTACCTGAATAAAGAGAATACATACAATATATATTGATTGAAGATGTATCAATGGCAATCAAGCACTACCTATAGATAATGAACATATGAAATTTCTTTTCTTTGTCTTCTTGGTTTTAGAAAATGCATATCCGCACATATGGGACCCTCTTAAATTGTTTTGTTGTTTGGTTGTGCAAGCAATGTTGTTGTTAAACTGGCAAGAAAATACATGATCACCGGAAGTTTATATTAACATGAAATTCTCATACAATTAAGACTTAAGAGAAACTATCCAAATTCGTTTGAGTAAATAACAACATAATATTTTTGATGAGTTTTTCAACCTCTTGGTCCTTGCTACTGTTTGTGAACATTTTGTCCAAATGGTTTCATTAAGCCAGTCTACACTGTTCTATGAACTATCAATGACACGTTTGTTCACTGTACATTTGAGTTTATAAAATTTATGATTTATTAAAAATTAAGGTTTTTCTATCTCCATGCATGTTGTTAGAATAACTTGATAATTACTTACCATACAAAAACACTATACTGAGTACAATGATTGCTGCAAGGTCTTTCCATTTTACTAAAAGTTAAATTTGTTTATGGAACATGTTAAAAATAGTTTTAAAATTATAATTTTATTTTACATAAGAATATTTTCCATTCTACAAACTTCAATATTGATTTGACGGTCGTCATAAATGCATGTCGTTTAAATACTTTGATATTAATAGTAAATCAGAAACGTATTGTACAAATTGATCTTCTGAACCTTCATTGAAATACATTTTCAAGTGTGTGTATCAAGCCCTGTCTGGTATTATAATCAAAGGTTGTATTATAAAGTTTCTCTTTCGCACTTGTTTTGTCAAATACTTTTAAGATAAAGGTTTTTTCTTAAAAAGAAGTAAAAAAAACTAAACCTACGTTGTTGATTAAGTAAAAATGCTATTATTTAAAAAGTGAGTTCTTCCTGATCAATTGACGATTATATATAGGTTATACCTAATCTAGTGGTATGAGTACAGAATACATATTATTATCAAATTTCATTTTGATGTCTTTTCTTATTATCATGATTATTTATGATCAATAATATTCTATTATTTATATGTTGTTCCATATTAAACTTTCTCTAATTCTATGGAAATTTATCCCTTTTCGAACCCATTGTATAAAAAAATTTAATCAACGTGTGGTTGCTGGTGATCTCAGAAGATCATTGGATGATTTTAAGGGTCGTGACCTTTTTGGCTGACTGGATGAACCAAAATATGATAACAGGTGTTAATGAAATTGACAACTTCGTGCAATGTGAAAGGCACTCGAAGGGGATTTTCGGTAAACAAAAAAAGAAAATGTCTTTTTTATCATTAGAGAAACAGATTCTTACATAGTTACTCGTGGATTATCTGATTTATCCAATCTCGATAGTTAAATTATAAATTTAAAGTACTCGCCGAGGCGGCTCGAACTTTAAAATTGATAATTTAACTATCTCGATTGGATAAATCCGATAATCCACTGGTATCAATGTAAGAATCTCTATTTATATAGTGATAAATCTGAAATCATGTTTACAAACAAGGCTTAGTATGAATAATACATGCAACATATCTAACGGTGTCAAACCAAGGCGAACTGATAATAGTTATCAAAGGTACCAGGGCACGTATGGATAAAACATCTTAAGAGTTCATTAAACTTAGATTTCACTAAGAATTCCCTTAGTTAGGTAAAATTCTAAAGGTGTATGCATTAACTTACTAAAGTCTTCACTTAACTAAGGAATACTTAAATCATAACCTTTCTCTGATTTCCGTATGGTACATACCAGCTCATCACATGCCCTCATCCGTGAACTAGTTTGTTGTGATTATTTACATTGATTGATAAAAACATACTTTTCTGTAAGAGCCTGGGTTTAATAGATATTGGTATGTACTATGATGTAGAACAATTCAATGTGTAGTACGTTACATAGTACAATGTTGAAACAGATGAAAAATGGTACACAAGAGAAAAGGTTGAAGTTCTGATGGATGAGCATGGAAAGTAAACATTCTTAATTTTTAATTCATATTTCATGAATGTAATATTTTATGGAGACAGCAATATGTTTTAAACTCTAACAAAACATGATAAAGGTTTCAATGGCGTAGCACCAGTGTAGCATTGTAAGCATGTGCTTACAAATAAAAAAAAATATTTAGACTTTGTCGATAATCTTTCAGCCTTATAAGGGCAGCCGTCACCTTTATAGACCCCCTGTTTGGCTTATAGAATCTATTTCAATTTGAATTAGACAATTTTTTACTTTCTTTTTACAGAAGAGGGGTACGGGTGCAGGATCATTATTCAACAAATCCATATAAACACAAGGGCATTTAAAAAAAAACAACCACACACATCATTATATTTATATGTTAACGGTAAGGTATTTTTAACATCTTAGAGTACTTATTTTCGTTAACAACAATATATCACTGAATATATAATTAGATATGAAAACTTATTTAATACAGTTTATAGATATCATTAATACTAAATATGGGGTAGCAGTGACGGATCCACAAATGTTCATAAGGGATGGGGAGGTAAATGAATGTCATAAGAGGAGTCACGCCGGTGATTGCCTGAACAATCAACAAAATAAGTTCAACAAAATGGAGGCCCATGTCCCACTGAGATCCGCCTTTTTGGTAGGTCTTAAAAAAATGATTTTGAAAATAACCCACTCCCCCCAGAAAAAGATATAGTGAAAACAGGGTATTGCATGCCCGAAATTCCACACCTCTTCCTTTCTTTATACTGTTTTATAACGGTTGCAATTGATACCACGTAGTGTATGATAACAATGCAACGTTAAAATAAAGGCAACCGTAGTATAACGTTGTTAAAAAAACTCATCAATCGATAGAAAAAACAAATCCGGGTTAAAAACTAAAACTGAGAGAAACGCATTAATTATAAAATGAAAACAACGACACAACATTAAAATGTAACACACACACAGAAACAAACTACGCATTAGACAAAATCCTATGAGAATATCAAAAGTAACATCGAACTAAATACATGAGTTTGGGATAGAAAAGTACCGTGACACGTCTTTTAGTAATATGAATTCACACTAAAAGTTATTTGTGTAAATATGCACTCACAGAGAAATATAGTAACATGAATTACATGCGTGTAGAAACTGAGTTCTTTTCGGTATTACACAACAACGAGTTTGTGAAATTAGGGTAGAATGAAGTCTTAAATTACACTAATGTTATCTCTTGATTAGTTGATTAATCGCGATATGAAGCCAATTACGATGATCGTTTAAAAAAAAAAACAAACAAAAAAACGATGATCGTTTATAGTTAGCAACAAACAAACGAATTATAAGTGCTTTATTACTGATATAATTATCAATCAATTAAATTGAAGCTAATCTATAAATGATCTGCAAAAAACGGGTACTTTCGACTTATTTTCAACTGTTTTTATAAATGTAAATTTACGCGTTTTCTTAGTTTAAGTTTGTCATGCATACCACTTAGATAAAAAGGGCGGATTTTCTATAACTTAAGTATTACTAAGAAAAATATTAACTTGAGTAGCTTTATGAATACGGGCCCAAGATTGTAACTTAATACGCCATACGCGTGAAAACTTTTTTTGATATGAACGTCCGAAGTAGGCACTAAATAGTTAAGTAGTCATCACCACAAATAGTGTTATAAAGTCGATGCGGCCGTGTCTAATCGCACTACAGCATGTTGTGCTTTTTAAGATATAAGAACATTAATATATTCTAACTTTAACGCACGGTTTTAATGCATCTAACAGAAGAGACCCGTATCCCGATAATTCACAAGGTTTTGTTTAGCGGTATAGGTTTATGCGATTTCCTTGAACTATCATTTGGCATGCATTTTGGGGGTATCAAGTGCCTACCGCTGTCTCTTCTTAAAATAGAACGCATTTAAAATATTTCAAGCAGTTTTTTACAGACCTAGAAAGAGACCATGGAGTTTCATTGGCGTAGTTACTGTTATTTCAGATCTGTTGCTACTGACATTCCTGAAATGAAAAAATCAATGTCTAATGACCATGAAAACATATCGCCGATAACGATAAAATAACATATTATTCAGCACACCAAATGATTCTCAACTATGCTTTATGTATGCTCTACGAACAACGTCAGAAAATATCACTGTAGCAAAAATCAATTTATTATTTGAATAAATGTTTCAATTGTCGATTGATGTAGAGATGTATTAAGGACAATCATTTTGAAACTAATTAAAGACATGTCAGTCCTGATTAGTAACAGCACTAAAAGGTGCAAATCTGCCAACGAAACGTATAAAACTAATACATATGATAGCTGATGTTTACCATTTTTACTGTAATGGGATAGTGGTTTATTTGGGAAACGGTGTGTAGTGCACAAAGCATGTAATTTTGATTTTAAATATTTCTTCAAATATTGCTTTTCATTTTCCTTAAACAAGTTACAATGTCACTTATAATGGATCAACTAGTGTATGATACAAAAGAGAAAAGAGGGAATGTTGTAACTTGTAAAGTAAATTGTCGTTTGAGTTATGGTGTTTTGTGTAAACGTGAATAGTATAAATGGGTATTTTACATCATTCATAGACTGTACATGTACCAACATACACGACAATATATAGAATGATGTTTTACTCGAGAAAAATTAAAAAAATCAAAGAAAGATGATCACAATTGAAATCTAAATTGGAAACGCAAATATCGAAATTCAAGATTAAATATCTCAATTCCAGATTCTCCATCAAACATTTATATTTATTGATTGATGTAAGGATAGAAGTATTTATAGAAAGCTGTGGAAGATCGGCGATTAAAAGAAGATTTGTGATGTTCCATCAGTTTATATAAATTTGGGCCGAAAATGGGAGAACAATATCATGGTATAAATATACTGACGCATATGAGAAATGAGACAGTTAACCTCCAAGGACTACACAAAATAGCTGTATATGAAAAAACACAAGGGAATGTGATGTAGTTGCCAATGATTCAATGAGTACAAATGGTGTGGACCGATGCAATCATAGGTCACCAGATATTTTTCAAATCCTGAGCAAAATCTATATCGTACCGTTTGTAATAAAAGTCAAACGTATAGCAAAATATGAAACTATTCAAACAAAAAAAAGTCTGACTTATAAAAAAACATCCATATAAAATAAGGGAAACAACGACCAACCATAAACACCGAACAACTAAATGTTACGGTATGGCTTCCATTATATTGTTAAGAAAAATTTGTCAATTTCCCGGTGGAACAAAAAGTGAAACAACTCAAATAAGAAAACTATAAGATCTTTTTTAAGACAAGCACTGTCGTAATACCATCACTGATTTCCCCTATTGGTCTTTGTAAAATATGCACTTTTCAAAATTATTGTTCAGACTTTGTCTTTGTTCCATATAAAGAAATACATTTATTTGGCACTAGCAAACTTAAGCTTTATCCTGTCCAGGACTGTAGACAACATTACACATAACATTTCATTGCATGTACGAAAATAACCATCACTGGAAGTTCAGCATCAAATGTCCACCTACTGTTTTACCTGTGTGCAAGCTTTAGTAACCATGTCACCTCAAGTTTCCAAATAGAAACCCAATATAAAAATTGTGCTTTGAAATACGCTAAATATATTTTAATGACCCAAAAAATCTTTCCTGCAATGAAATGTAGGATAAATATCATACAACCGTCAAATTCGAGGAAATAGTTTTTACGCCCATTTTTCGTTTGCATATAAACTCGTCATAGATATAAATATTAAAATTTCATATTTGTGCATAACGCGAGTTTCGTCTACGAAAGACTTATCAGTAACACTCGGATAAAACAATGTTAAAAATCCCAAATAAAGTACGAAGTTGAAGAGCATTGTGGACCAAATATTCGTAAAAGTTTAGCCAAATACAGGTTGCACTTTGTAAATACAGCTGTTTCTCAAACCACGCCTCTTTTGAGAAGATCTTGAATATGCATAGAAAATTAGTTTTGTTTACATACAGGTTCCCGATTGTGCTCTGTGTTCCATTTCATAGAAACATAACATGAGAATGTTACCAGTAAATATACATGTGTATATTTTTTACATTGAAATCTGTGGTAGCCCTTCCTTCGAGGTATGGGTAGTAAATAAAATTAGAGTTAGTTTAAACTCTGAAAAGTTCAGGTCATATAAACATTGAAAATATGCCCTATATTTTGAATTGAAAAAAATTGTAGTGCATATGAACTTTCAATTCAAGGATTTTTTTCAAAACTTGATAGTAAACGTGGTACAGTTTTAGCCGTAAAAGAGGTTCCAATGGGAAATTGCATTGTCAATATTTACAAAAATGCAACCTACAGCTAAGGCTATCTATTCCTGAACCGGGTGTGACGTACCCTAAATTGGTGTTATTAAATCTAAAGAAGATTTTTTTGTTAGATAAACTGAATGTGACCTTTTTACTTTGTAAACTTTGTAACACCAGTTATTTCAAGTAGAACTCCATCATTAAGTAATGTCAAAATCATTTTATATTAAATGCTCAAACAAAATATCATCGAGTATTAATAATAAAACAACATAAAGTAATATTATAGTACCTCTCATGGTGTTCCAGAGTGCAACGTATGCTTTTTTTAATTCAAAAGTTGTTTTACTTGAAGATGGTTTGTCAACAGGCAAATCAAATGGTTGTTTTGACAGACAGATATTCACCAAAAGAAATAAGTTATAATTTTCATACAAATGGACAAGATATACTTACTCTCCGTCTGTAATTGGTTGACACTGCTTTACTAGATTACTGTCTGTTTGGTGAATGCAGTTGTAATCTATAAGTAAAATACAATTAATCAACTAACGATATTGTACTCATATTTTGTTCGTCTTTTTAGGCATTTGCGATAAATAAGTTTGCACAGAATACTTTTATCGAAAGTAAATAAAGAAATATATGATACTTTTATTTAATAAGTTCGTTAACGATATATGCATAGGACTTAGGTTTTGCAAAAACGCATTATTTTACATATATTTTATTTGTCCATTTAACAGTATCATTTAAGCAGAACAATTAAAGCATAAATGATTAGCTACAGTTGGTAGTACTATACATGAACAAAGATTTTAAACATCACTGAAATAAATTGGACCGATCAATATACTGGAAAATAAAACGTAAGACTAAGTTCATTTTGGCAGAATGTCTACTTGTAAACAAAAATAAATGTTACGCTTATTTACTACTGATTGTGTTATAAATGATGAAAAAACTACAAAACGAAATATATCACTTATTGAAAAGCACCTCTTACCAAGTGAAATTATGTGACCGATATTTGAGCAGGTCTTCAGGAAGCAGGAACAATCCTCTTTGGATGGCCTACAGAAGCATGGGTTTTTAGGTTTAACTATGAAATCATAACCTCGTCTGTAATCACATCTGCAGGTTGTATCAGTGTTACGATTTCCATGGTCATATACAACTTGGCCTTCTTCATTGCAAAATGATTTCAGGATTATACAATTGGTACTAGCATTTGTGAAAAATGTCATTTGGAATGGTTGATATCTTTCAACAGAACAGATATCTGCATCTATGCCTCCACGAAGAACTGCTTTTCTACCTGTAATGAATAAGTTAATATGAATATGTATTATACATGAGATGAGGTGTTTATTCTATACTTGTTGCAACGTTTTCTGTTTTGCAATAGTATTGAAAGTATACACATTTTTTTCAAACATTCTTCTAAAGTGAACTATGTTTATTTGGTTTGTAGATTCTAAACATTCAATGACGTCAGTGACAATTTTACAGCACCTAGAATTATATTTTGACTTAATCATCTTGACCTGAAATGTAGTTTGTGATACAATATATATAGTTGTTATGTTGCACTGTGTAAATACAACTATAACACATGCCACGCCTCTTTTGGAGAGATATCAATTATTAATAGATATGTTAATTTGCTAAAGTTCTAGTCCCAAGATAAATATGATCTATGTGTTTCAGCTCATAGACACATAAATTGGGAGTCTTGCTAGTATAGAGACAAACATGGTTTTGCCAAAAATTAATTCTTAGGAGATCCCATAGTGGCTGTAGGGGTAGTATAGAGGTTAAGGGCATATACATATTGAAAATATGCCAACGGCACTATTTTATGACCTTTAAATAAAATAGTAGTGCATATTAACTTTTCGTTCTGGGAGAAAAAACTGTAACGAAACTTCACAATAAAATGTGACACAGCTTTAGTCGCAAAGGGAGTTCTTATGAGAAATGAGATTGTTTATATTCACAGAATTGCAACTTATGAGTTCAATAAACTTGCACTAAAGTTAGTGTTTCATTTAAAAAAAAAAGCATAATGTACGTGAATTAATATGAAAACAAAAACAGTTGGCTAATTTAGTTTGAACATTCATATTTAACCTTTCTTGATGTAGAAATAAGATATATACCCTTCAAAAGAAGTGAATATACAAAATAAATGTACACTAAATCTGATTACCTGATTGTTGAAAGTCTGAAATCGTACAGTTTTCTGAATATCCGTTGATAAGGTCGTTCTTAAGACAAAAGTACTTTGATGGGTCTGTACAGTGACCATATGCACGCATAGCCCATTGCGCTTGCTCGGGACATTTAAGCGGAAATGCTGTGCATAAATGTACCTAAAATAAGTTTTAAAATATGCATATCTTTACATTTCTTTGCATTGACCAAAAACAACATAAAGCTCATCAAAGGTACAAGTAGACTTGTACGGTTGATAAGAATGAATAACCGCCCTCGACGTACGTTTTTTTTTTTGTAAACACCAGTTCTGAGATACGATAGTAAGTTATTTCGTCGTTTTACATCATCCATCATTACGTGACCATCGTCACTTTCACCTTTGAGTGAATGGATTTCAAAGTTTGATTATCTACAGCAAGAAATGTTGTTGCACCTTTTGAATGGTAAAATGACGTCACACAGGCGTGTATATTTGAAAATGTCTTCCGATGAAAGACCTAATTCTGGTTAAAGCCTATCAAGTCAAATTGTTGGCGAAATAAGGCATGGAGATGTTATTGTTACATATCAGCTCAATTATCTATAGTAAATGATCCTACAAATTAATGTAAGATACAGTCACAGAAAATAATTGTATTTATAAGTACGTCTGAGTCAGTGACAACTCTACAACAGATTTATCCATCGGATCGCCATCAATGATGGTGATACATGGCTGTGTATATTATTGTACAGTAGATAAACTTTACCCTTAAATTAAACCTGCACATTCTTGAGTTGAGCATGGAGCGAGGCTATAAAAAAAATCCAATATCAGCAGAGAAATAATCAAACTTTTCATTCAGATGTGTGAAAAAAAAGTGGATCATGCACTACCAGGATCACCAAATTCAGTGTACTGTACAATTAAAAGACAAAAAAGAGCAGCTGGAGCGGCTTAAAAACTCACTGGCGTTTTTTTTCTCGTTTGGGAGCTCCACATATTCTGCAAAGGGATAATTGAAGTGAAAGTACGTCTTATGTAGTTCCAGAACTCTAACACTTCTTTGGCCAGAGCTAAAATTGGTGCATGGTAGAGCACGTTACCCTAAAAGTCAGGGGTCCGTCGAAAGACAAATGCTGAGGTTTACGTCAGGAAAGATGTACAAATACTTTCTTTAAGTTGTGACCAAGGCCATGTTCACTGCAGCTGTCGGGGTGGCTGTAAGACAGGCAAATGTAAAGACAAAAGATTGAACTTGTTGCGTAATTTCAGATGTCATACTTCCTTGTCGTGTGCAAACAAATAAGATATTTAATCTACTAGGCTTGACTTTTGTTTCCTAAATACGATAGTATGTATGCAAATTTTTGTAATGGTTTATGTTTGCAAATAAATGGTAGAAGGGTTACAATTTATTTTTGCTTTTAACGGCG
Organism: Mytilus trossulus; assembly: GCF_036588685.1. Taxonomy (NCBI): domain Eukaryota; kingdom Metazoa; phylum Mollusca; class Bivalvia; order Mytilida; family Mytilidae; genus Mytilus; species Mytilus trossulus. Next base: position 63,928,026 of record NC_086374.1, read on the forward strand.
TTGTCACTTTCCCTAGAAGTCCGTAAGTGGCATCAAGCTGTTTAGCTAAATTTACTCAAGGTGTCATGTTAGCTTATGTTATTTCTTTGCGTCGGTCGTTCGTCTGTTAACTTCAAAACCAATACTAATAAACCATTGGAAAAATCCAGACTAACAAACTCAAAGATAAGAGTTTAAATCAGAAGAAACAAATATCACTAAAAAATAGTGAGTTGTACAAGTTATTATCTTTTTCTCCATAAAAATTGTACAGGTAATTACCTGTACAATTATATTTGTACAAGTAATAACCTGTATGATGGCTTCATACAAGTAATTACCTGTATAAAATGTTTGTACAAGTAATAACCTGTACAAAATAATAAAATGTACACACCATATATATAACTCGTCTAAACATCAACCCAACAATGTTAGATCTGTAAATGTGCTAAATATATAATAATGATGAACTCTATAATTGCGGCAAAACGTATAATATATTTTTTTTTTGAAAGTTTGTTTGTTTTATTTGTTAATTTCTTTAGTATTTCTTTGGAACGGGCTTTTCAAATCAGTTAAACAATGTATTATATGAACAATTGACAACTCTCTACCGAATATCGATACATGAACACAATAAAAAAAAACGCCTATAAAGTGTACAAAACAACACCTATATTAAAACAAAAACATTAAATGAAATTATATATAAATATTTTTACATATAAATATCTCGGATAACAGATTACCCTCATCAGTATCATTATGATATAAAATTAATCATATCAATCTATTCTGATTTAACTATAAAATTTTGAAATTTATATGTCATTTAAACCAAACACAGAAATTTTGTACAATTCTAAAAAAAAAACGGTAGAGGTATGAAACAAATACAAAACATTATTTGTGATAGGAACAGGTCTATTTTTTTTTAAATTCAGCAATTTGATAATGACTAAAAACCATAATAATAATTTTGAAACAGTTAAAGTAGTTGAACGTAGCTGTGTACTTTTACCTCTCAAAAAAATAGCACCCTTCGATTTAAAGAATTCTCTACAGTTGCCAAACGTAAAGGAATAGTAACAAGAATGGGTAGTAATATGAAAAATAACCCAAATATGTGTCTACTAGAACTAAACCTTTTTTATTGAATCCATTTGGTGCCAAAGTTTTTATTTTTCTTATCAAAAATCTTTCTCGAACGAGTCTATCTTACTTAGACCAAGCAGTAATGCAGACTATGAATTTAATGGCCAGTCGAATGAGACCGGTCTTTTAATGGCCAGAAGATCTCAAGGTCAGTAGATTGAGATGATCTGCTTTTTGTGCCTAGGGGATCTCAAATGTCGATACTTATAAAAACACACATATATATTCGTCATAAGAACAGGTTATAAATATATTACAATTCAGGTTGTAGACAATTATGATAGAACTTCAGGGACTTACCAACATGAAGAGTTTGAACCACATAGCTGTTGAATTCCTGTTTATTATTTTTGATATACGTCAGTCTGAAATTATATGATCGAAGCAATAAAACTAAAAACGTAATTTCTATCCAACATATGTGATAGTTTGTTTAGACTAACGGTAAACTTATCTGAATAGAAATAATCTATCTTGCGTGCTAAAACAAAAGAAAACGATGAATAAAATTGAGAATGGCAATACACATCAAACAAAACAAACATATTCTAACTAGAGTTAACGTTTTCTTTTAATTACAAAGTGGATAACAAGAATGCTCTTCAAATTCCAATGTTATCAATAAAATAATATTAATAAACGCAGATAAAGATACAATGCTCGCTCAAAAACATAACCATAATTTTAAGGTGTCCTATTCAATTCTCCAATACTATACTATTAGAAAACTGTGAACATTTATCAAAATTCCTAATTTGACAGTATTTAGTAAGTCAATTTATGTACTAATATAAATATTAGTAAGTCTAAACAAGTGACAACTCTACGGCAAATCCATCCGATAATACACTGCTGAAAACAAATTTTATATCAAATTTTATAATTATACTCTAAATATCAGCACAATGATGTTGATTCTGCAAATTTGCAGACGCAAATTTTGCATTCCTCTGAGAGTCGAACTCATGCTATTGTGATATCGAGACAAAACGCCTGCACGCTAGCGCTCTAGACTGCTCGGCCACCTTGACTGAACTAATAATTCAGCTTTCGGATGCCTAGTGTTATCAGTCCTCGTCATTGGAAGCTAAGGTTGTAATACAATACATGATAATATAGGCATGAAGTTGGAATGGATTGCAGATAAGCTTAATACGGCTGAAATCATATTTTTGTTCATAAATACTCTAAATATCAGCACGACTAGTTGTTCTTCCCTCTTCGGGATTCCAACTCATATGGTGTACCATTCTCTGCAGATTTGTATTGAAGGTTTAGAGAATAAAAGATTCCTTCTTTTAGTTTTTTGAATTTTGCTATATAACCTACCCAACGAAAGTTTTTTGTGCGTATTATTGAAATCATTAAGTCACCTTTCACAAAGTTCTTATCAGCTATATGCACCGATGTTTTCTATAAAAATTGTTTTTGCACTTAATACTATTTGCATATTATGTTTTTATAAATTTTTATAAATAATGATAATGATTGTATTTTCAAAAGTTCCCTTACCTTATTTTGATGTATTCAGCTTGCTTAGAAAATACAGTTGGACACAGCATTGTATGTAGACAACGCGGCGTTCACTCGCGTGCACTTCTTGCAAACGCAAAAATGTCATGAAAAGATACACCGATACATCATGCCACATGACTAGCTAAGTAAACATCCTTAACTGCTTATTTTTGAATAATATATTGATTAAAATTTACAAACCTATTCAACTTTTTTTGTGAGAGGTCAAGGCCGTACGGTGACATAAAGTTGTTAATGTTTGTGTCATTTTGGTCTTTTTTTGGATAGTTGTCTCATTGGCAATTATACCACTTCTTCTTTTGTATATGGATATTTTCGAAAACAAATTTGCCTTATTGCATGTTGTCAAGAGTTGACAACTTACTCCTGAACTAATATTATTTCGAATGTAACTATGTACAGTTTTGTATTACATGAAAATAATTTGGGCGTATGTTTTTTTGTAAAGCGATACTCATTTATTTATTATTTGCAGTATACAAAATATTGCAATTTTAGAAAGAAAAAAAATGATTATCTTTAACTGGCACTAATAAATGATTACTTTCTATACCTAATTGTAATAGATGTGCCTTGATGTGCCTATGTTAATTCCCCTTAATTTGGACAAATTAATTATTTAGTATTTAAATGTTTATTTTAAGTTAAATTTTATGTAAACATAGTGAGATAAAAGTAAGGATTGTTTATTTTGCTGCTTTAGTATTTAACTTTTGATGTTTTTATAATGTTCTAAGAATATTTATTTATTCAATTTGTCTTCAGCTACTAGTACCTTTTCTGTTAAAGTTGTTTTGTGTAATGTCAAGTTTAAGATATCATTTGATATTCATTCGGAGCCGGCCTTTCACAGGTCTCCAAATACTCACCGGACTGTATCAGTCCACTTGAGTCTAGAGTTAGTCAACAGTTCACCAGAGTTAGTCACCCCTTCGTGGTGCAATTTTCACTACTTTAAATACACAACGCAAAACAAATTTACCGACTTTTAAGACTAACTCTTAAAACACTTTATTTCCATTTTACAATTGAAATCACTTTTTTTTTAACTTCAGTTTAGGAAGTGTTCTGCCTCTTGTTTATCCGACTTTGTTCAAATTCATTCAATCATTGTACATTTGTGAATAAAATAGTGATTCATTTGATTCATTGTCTTTTGTTTAGCCAAAGAATGATATCCGGTATCCCGATGGTCGAATAGGGGCGGAGTACTTGTCACTACACCTCCCGGGAGGTGTCGTCACCGACCCCCTCGGTTACAAGTGGTGCCGTGACCAGGATAGCTGATCCCTCAGTTTTGGTTTGAATATTTTAATTACATTTATTTTTGATAACTTTTAGATTTTTGATTTTCAAAATGATAAAGTTTGAACAGAAACCTTATACTTTTGAAGGTGTTAGTGCTTTTTTGCAAGATTATTTTATTCAATTTGAAGCAGTCAATCTGTGGAATAACTGGAATTTTTTCTGAAATGGCTCTTCAGATAGTAATAAATTAATAATAAATTTAAGAGAAGAAGCACAATCTAATTTACATTTTCCTACTTCTTTTTTTGAAAAGTTAATTATTGAAACGTTTTAATCCTAAGGAAAGGATACTTTTTTTTATAAAATTCAACTGCAAAGTTGTATTATTTTGCCAGATTAATCTGACCCCTCCGTTACACTAATACTTATAGTTATAGGAAGATACGTTATGAGTGCCAATGAGATAACTCTCCATCGAAGTCACGATTTATATAAGTAAACCATTAAAGGTCAAGGTACGGACTTCAACACGGAGTCTTGGCTCACACCGAACAACTAGCTTTTAAGGGTCCCAAAATATTATTAATGTAAAACCATTTAATCTATATACAAAAACGAGAAAAACTTATGAACCACATCAACAAACGACAACTACTGAACTACAGGTTCCTGACGTAGGTGCAGACAATTGCAGCGGGTTCAAACGTTTGTATGGTACCAAAGAATGGATTGTTTGACAGGGAAGAAGGTCATGAGGTAATTTTACCCTCATAATAGGCGATAAAAAACAAATAATGGTAACCTGTGCACTGTTATCGTAGTCGAATGCATCAGTGGTAATCAACTAGTGTTGAGTCTTATAACACAGCACACAACAATGTTTCCATCTTCTGCCCTAGAGTGATTCACACTTACGTTGTTCGTGTTATTTTCACATCATGAAGAGTCCTGATAACGACTTTAAACAAAGCGAGCTGTTCGTCTCTGTAATTGTTCATTATCCCGTGTGCTGGTAAATCGGAGTGGGTGTTCCAAATGTATATATATAATTATTGAATGATTCTTTTTATTAATTGTAATAGGGTTTTAAAGCATTTAACGTGTGCAAGTTTTAGGAACCGCTTCATACAAAATTTGCTTCGGTCAACTCTTTTACACCTATCGAAAGTTTGTTTGGTACTAAATGCAAACATGTATGTAAATAGTATAATCAGTAGACCTTCACAAGTTCATTAACTAAGATAATAATGACACATTCTAAACCACATTACTTAGAAAAAGTAAAGAATCAGTATGCTGAGGACGTAAGGCCAAACGCAAAAGTGATTCAAATTAATTGAGTTTTGTTCTGTCGATGTTTATTTAAGAATGGAATGCTCCTTTTTGTAAATAAGTAAGTGTGGGCATGCATGCTCTGACTCACTCCAATAATTAATGAATGAATTATCAGAAATATATCATACACTATCAGATTATTCAATCAGTCTTGTACGGGAACGGAATTTAAAGGCGTTGCTTTCTGTCCAATTCCTTTGTTTAAACGAACGTTTGATATTTAAACAATAAAATATTTTGAACTGAATTAAAATAATTCAAACATTTATGTTAATGGACTTATTTCAGTTATGGTATCATTAATCTGAAAGTATCAAAACTAAACAAAAGTATGTTATATATTTTCAATAATTAATAAACGCAGCTATTATTTATATAAAATTCGTTATTCTTTTATTTTCTTCATCAAAATTGATTCTCACCTTGCGTTTATGTACTTTATACGTCATTCTGGTCGGCATTTCTCATGAAGTTACGATGCTTCCTTAAAAGCTCAGTAGGTATAACTAAAATTGTCAAGACACGTCTTTTATACATGGTCTATTGAAACTTATTTAAATGTGTATTTTTAATTACCTACATTCAAATTTACAGTCCAATTACTGAAATGAATGTTATCTGATTAAAGAGCGTTCTACTTTGTATCATAAAGCTTGTGTTTTAAAACAGTTTAAGAATATTCATTCCGTGTAATGATTTGCGGTATTATGCAGGTCAAAAAGATTTAGTAACTGTTTATTTTTATGGTAACATGGGTGTATGAAATAAAAAGGGTAGGTTTTTTCGTACTTTTTGAGTAGTTGTTCCGATATTCCGTGGTGCATTTCTTCAAGAAAATAAAAGCAAATTTAAAACATTGCACCTGTTCAATTACTTTTTTACAGCATGATTTACTACTTTTTGGTGCGAACGGCCTTAACCTTGTTTTATAATTAGCTAAAGCTCACACTTTTATGATAGTCTCTGAAAATGCCATATTTTGATAACAATTTGTAAACCAAACAAACATACATACGAGTATACAATTTCTAAGAAATGGGTACAGCAGTCAACATTATGTTTTAATCTTTATAAAATAAACAAATATGTAAGCTAAGAAATCAAAAAGACATACAGCCAAGGAACACAAGAAATATGAAAGGCAATAATAGTAGCATTTACCATAGCACAATGACACAATAACGAGATGCATAAGTACTGAGCTACGTCAAATGTATATATTAACATAAATCGACTAAACAGTAAACGTAATAACAAAATGTACAAAGACAAACAAAAGATTACTATAACATTTTAGTGAGATGCTTAACAACGTATGTACCTGGATTTTATACTTTAAGACCATCATGTATTATTTTTGGATATGGAATGTTTATCAACAAGGTAGTCGTATCTTTCGATGAACATATGGAAATTACGTGATCTCATTTACAAGTTATCAAAGATACCGTGATTATAATTTAGTACGCCAGACGCGCGTTAGGTCTACAAAAGACTCATCAGTGACGCTCATATCAAAATATTTATAAAGCCAAACAAGTACAAAGTTGAAGAGCATTGAAGATCCAGTGCCTGAATATTAATGATAGAAATTTATTTCTAAAGTTATGACCAATCTTATAGTGGGACCACACACAGGCTATCAATAACTACACCAAAGAAGATCTTCACACAATGTTCAACTTAAACGGATTGATTTTACAACCGTTTTCCCTCTTGTATGGGTACTAGTTGTACATCTGTCCCTTTCGACTATGAAGCAGAACTTATGCACAACATTTAATAAAGCGTTACACAACATTGCCAAGTTCTCAGTTACACGTTCATATTTATTCATGACTCAAAATACAAAAACTTGATATACCCATTCATGACACAAAATCAGTACATAAACATTAAAAAAAGAAATAAATAGTTAAGTTTAGGATTATCTGCTTTTATTGTTGTTTTTTTTCATCTCAAACTCAAAGTGAGGCATGCAACACAGAGCTAAAAAAAATATCTTGCTGCAAGTTTACCTACAGCATTCATGTATATCGCATACCGGCTAATCCTTGTATCTCTTAATACTGGTAACAATAAGAGTACTACTGAAAAAGAAGGACAAAATATATCAGAGGAACATTAAAACTCATAAATCGAACATAAGCTGACAACGAAACGGCTAAAAAAGAAACAAAAGGACTAGACGTTCTTCTTCCATTTTTGAAATGATCGACCTCTAATTACGATCTATAAAACATGTGATCATTTTCCATTTTCATTTGTTTTTGTCGTTAGTTCTTCATACCCTCTGTTCGATTGTATTGTAGTTGCATATCTCCTTCTGGAAATGTGATGTCACAAAATATACGAATTCGTGAACGAGAATGACTGTTTGTACTTAGTAATAAAAAAAAAAACTCATCTAGTTGGGTAATGAGGAAGAACGAATAACGTCGATACTGCTCAAGTTTACAAATAGGAATAATCTCGCAACTCAAGGTACACATGGGTTTAATTTAAGGGTGTAAAATCTTTAAAAAAGATAAAAAAAAAAAAAAAAAAAAATAATGTTACTTTACAGATTGTATCATATTCCTCAAATATTGCATTTTTGCAGTGTTGTTTAGGATGTCAGGTATTGCCGTTTAGCAGGTGATCCATATTCTGTCGACACACCTGCTGTGATTCCCATGTGTTTGTCATGTTTGTTAAATCAAAATGAATTTATGAGTTTGAAAAATTGGTTAACTAAAATGAAAAAGGGAATCGATACATTTGCTACTGAAAAATGTAAAAATAGAAATAAATTTTGGAGACACTAAACATCTACTGAGGAGTTTTACGTTTGTCTTAACGTTGGCTGATTGTTGTGAAATGAATATTATGTTTGCTACAAAGAAAAAGGAGCACATTATAAATAGTATCTTTATTTTTTTTTTATAACACATGACTTACTGTAGATTGTATATATATACATCTGGTTATATATAATGTTCAAATAGGGTTATCTTCATGCAACATTTAACACATGTCGAAAATTAAAAACATTTCGGAAATGTAAACACTATCATGACAAATAACTGCATGATACACAAAAAAAGTCATACATTAACTATAGAATCTGAAAGCAGGAACTGGCTACATGTAACTGTCTATTACCTCTTTTTATATTTGTCGCAATATTGGAATCATTGTTGTTTGCAGTTATATACGCTGGATGCTGTTCTCATGTTTATATTTTAATAGACAACTTTCGAGTTCGATGCATTTCCGTCAAAAACGAGCGAGTGGTTGGAAAACTATAGTTCTATAATGTACAAATTATTCGCCAAACTAAATTCTCAAAATTAACAATCAACACTGCTGTCATTAGGGAATAGTCAGTAAGTACCTACAGAGCAACCATTATTTCTAGTTGTTTATCCTGGACAAAGACGATCACTAAGACACTTGATGATCGTAAATAGTACAGGGAACAGGCGACCCCCTCTATCTGGTAAATGACGTCATAAAGGCGTGCATAATAGACGAGTTTTTGCCGGTGACGGAAGAACTCGAAAGTGGTCTATTGATTATGGATTTTACATCGATTTGTGTGAAACAGACAAAATTTCACCATATATATATAAAGAAATTATTCGGTTCCTTGGATGTTGACTAACTTGCAAAAAGTTCCGGATAATAATGCTGAAAGTTTTTGTACTGTAATAAATAAAAGGAACGTATCAACATATTCTTCAGAAAATACAACGATACATAGACATTCATGCAAGGGACAACAAGAACAGTTGCACCTTCTGTATTCCATATCTATGGTTCCCATCTTTATACTGTCATTATGTTGGGGTCCTCTGATATATAAATTTGGAGTAACAGGTCCAAAAATCCTATCAATGTAAGTATATTACTGATCGGAGTTTGCGCTTGAAAAATTATAAGAAACCGTAGGTACTATATAAAAGTAAGATTTATTAATTGAACTGCAGTTAATTTGGTTACACCATAATCATCTCAACTTATATATAATATCGTGATAGTTTTCGTATGAAAAGGCCCTGGTTCAGTTGCATATTAATGTAACAGCATGAGAAATGAACGGAGCTATTCTTGTTAAGTTTACACAACAACCAAAAAATACAGGTACACATTACATATATACAATGATATTGATTTGTGATTAAATATGTAGGTGTAGTACATAGTTATTTACACGAATTAATACACGTTTGAAGTACTTAACGAGTAATGATAACATAGTTTAAACTGTGTGAATTATGTTGGTCATTATAAATTTACATAGAGATTTACATCAGCGAATACAAATAAAGAAATAGTAAACTGTCAGCCCACCGAATGCGTCGGTATCTTTGTAGCCAAATGTTACGCTTCAAGTTTCTTCACAGGTTTCGGAATACTTACAAATCCAACGATTTATGATAACGCATCAACTCATTATTTAGTGAAATGATGCATTATCTACCGTCAAGCTTATCACTAATATAGGTTGATTTTTTTTCTCAAATATATTGAAAATATAAATTCGAATGAAATGATTTTTTGTATAAGTCTTAGGGAACGACCATTTCTCTTTCAGGGTTTTATTTTTTGGTTTTTTTTGGGGGGGAGGGTTATATTCTGGTCAAGCAGATGACAAAAAAGAATATTCTGAATGCTAATTCTTCCAATACCTTATTGTGTATTAAAAATATTGAAAAAAAATAATCTGATATTAAATGGGTGCAGGCGTCCGCATCATATTTCGATTGAATATACAATGAATGTGTTGCAAAATTAACATGAAGTTAAGGTATACTTTCAACTTTCACAACTGTAGCTCAAAGAAAAGTTTTAGTGAGATCTACTCAAGACCACGATAAAAAGAAGGATCGAAACAATGAAATCGGTAGTTAATCACGTTTAACGCCCAACTAATGTAAAATTACAACGTTACGTCGTTACATTAACGTGGAACAATAGTTATCCTGATTTAGAGTAATTTCTCGCAATTTGATTGGCTGATATTGTCTTCATAAATTTCATTACATTTTTGTATGACATCAATTGGAATTATCTCCCTTATTTATCACGTTAATTGAAATTATCTCCCTTATACCATTGATCTAATAAAAAAATCACAGTTTTAGATTAAATATCTAAAATACATTTGTTGATATTGTCAAGGATTTGTATAGTTAGTCTAACTATACAAATCCTTGATATTGTCCTAAAATTTATTTTGAATATACTAATACACGGTGGGTATGGTTGTCCTGCGAGAGAACGTACTGTGCTGGTGATTTGGTCCTGACGGGTGCTGGTGGGTCCTGATTCTGTGCTGGTGGGTTTGTTTACATTGTATCAGAACGGCAATAAAACGACTGTTTTGTTGCTTAATTTTTCTCTGATGTGTCATAAGTACCATGCAAAGTATATTACAACAATATTATATTGCAAAAGTCGTGCAAGTTCGTCAAACGGAATTGTCCTGACGCTGTGCTGGTGATAAGAAAAACGGTCATGGTTCTGTGCTCCTATGTCCTGGTTCTGTGCTTTTAAATTTTAGTTAAAAGTGGCATATATTCAAGATCATTGATGCTGTACTGTTATTGACTAATTAGCTGGTGTCTGCTCTCTTGAAATTGACATTGTTAAGTATCTGTTTATGAGAGAAAAAAATACCCCTATTTAAAAAAAAATAAAAAAAATAAAATTAACTGTAATCTTATTTATTGGCCTGTTAATGGAACCCTTCTTCACCCCTTTTAAGATAAGAAAATATGTTTACGATTTTCGGGATCACGATCATTTTGGAAGATCACCAAAATACGTTGTAATGTGACAAATTCCATAAGAAACCAAAAGGAAGAATGTGTTAACAACCATACGTCATCGTACGACCTTCAACAATAACCCATAAGTTAGAGCGAGGTTACAGTGAAAGCTTGGAATAGTTTCCCGTAAGATTTAAAAGTTGTATTGTAAAAGAAAAATGTATCTTATAGCTATTAAGAATCACTTGCTGTAAGATTTTTCCAACATATTTTTTTTTTGTCTAAACGGTAAACGGTTATCAGGTTTTTTTTCTTTCGAAAGTTCGATAGAACACTAAAAAATAATCACTATTCTATGAAAGGGCAGACTAGAATATGTCAGAGAATGAAGACGAGACAACCTAGAGAACTCTAACAAAATTAAAATTTCTTAGCTTTTTCATTTTAAATTAAATATCTTTATAAAGAATTACGGGGGAGGAAGTGAACAATGTGTCCTTCTTTTCTATATTTAAATATTTTTCATGAATAAAAATAAAATGTGCCTTGATTATAATTGAAAATGAATAAATAGAAAAAAAATACCCAACTAAAATACACTTTTATTTTAATATTGGTAATATCACTAAGCTTTTAAGTTTTGTGTGTCAAACACATCATCTCCGTAGTAATGACTCCTTACTAAGATATTTCACTTCATTCATTTTTTTTCTGCATTTTTTTAAATTGTGAATTCATAGAATTATTATATTAAAATGTAGCCTTAATTTATATTTAAAAAAAAACTGAATCTAAAGTCAGATATATCAAACATTTTTGTTTCCATCTATCCGTTTTCAGGACTTTAACAATCAACAATAACACGCCTGGAACGTAAAATGCGTACTCGGCTGTCTGTAATCGACCATTTTTAGACACCCCAGGCTCCTAAAAAAACAAGCCGGATGGGGGTTCAAAGATGCAAATTAAGTACTTATATCAATATTTTATCTTTTTGTGTACGGTTTATGACCCCTCCTGTGGCCTGTCAATTCCGAAATGTGCAAACTGCAATAGTATCAAAACAGCACAGACAATGAATAATAGAGATATAATTTTGTACATATATATCAAGGGGGAACTTCTTGCAAAGCATTATTATTTATAGATCATTATTGTATTTAGTAGAAATAGAGAATTTAGTGAATATAAAATCACTTTTTTTTGTAGAAAATTCAAAGACCTTTGTACAGAGATTTTTGTTATGTTTAGCATGGGATCAACACAATGGTTAATTACCGAGTAAACAAAATCAAAATGTCTATCTACCTTGCACATTGCAGAAAATTCAGATCAGATAACGAAACTAAGTCCAGCAACATTTAAAAGCAATTTAAGATTTTGACCCTCACAGTTTACTTTCACCGCAAATATTCTCGTTACAACGAATCATTTTAAATACAAAAATACCAGTTGCAGCCTTTTGTTTATCCAAGGATTTGTACAGTTACTATACAAATCCTTGGTTTATCTATTAATATATATATACGGAAAAATTTATGAAAGGCAGCAGGGTCATCAGGGTGAGGAGTACATTTCATCTGAAATAAATGCTGAGCATAGATCTAGAAAGCGACAGATAATAATGACATTAAAAATAATCTCTTCTTTTTGACTTTTTTCGAACAAATTGACACATAAAATGATTTATATAGTATTGTAGAATTATTAACTTACTTTAGATACTATATATTGTTATCTGATATTGGACGAAAGATGTTGACCTTTAATGTTATTATGTAATACAAGTTTAGATCATTTGAAAATACATATTAAACAGCCAAATGGATGCACAAGAGCTAAAATAGGAATCATAGATCCTGTTGGCAACAATTATCTGGCTAATTTTATTGATTTTGTAACATTTGTTTCAAATATGACCAACTTCTTATCCAAAATCACCAGCACCGTATCAGGACCCACCAGCACAATGACAGGACCCACCAGCACAGTATCAGGACATGAATAAATTGAGAAAATGCTAAATTTTAATAAATTGCAATGTTTTTTTCACAAAATTGTTTTGTGGTGTGGATTGCAGTTTAGAAAGCGGACTCTATGAGCATTTTTGTTTTATTTTTTCAGTTCGAGATTTTCTGAAAATGAGCATTTTTGTGTTACGCTTACTAAAACAGTTTAGAGGGTCAATTTTTCAATGGCTTATATATGAACCCATAAGAAACGAAATTGAAAAATCTCAACTGTTTTCTTCCATTTTTTATGAGTGAAAACGTCAAAAATCATAATTTTCGTCTTTGTTTACATTTTTCATTCATCACCAGCACCCGTCAGGACCGAATCACCAGCACAGTACGTTCTCTCGCAGGACAACCATACCCACCGTGTAATATGTCATATAACAAAATCAGGATCGCCTCACCCGATATGAATTTTATTGACCCGATAAATTCTCGTATTAGGACAATTGTACACTATGTAACTAACAATGTAACCTTAACACAATCAACAAAAGGTTAAGTCATAACAAAAAAAAACGTAGAAATAACAAAACAAAATCGCTCAGGAAACCAGATGAAACTACCAAAATTAGCATTCATAAAACCATGGAAGTATTATTTTAATACTTCCATGATACAATCTATCATTTTACACATTGATCTATTATTTATTCATCTATCAATTAGTTTTTAGTTGATATCTTAAAAAATGTAAAGATATATCATATAATTCTACTTCTGTGTCTTGTCAATTTATAGAAAACCTTACCGATTTACATACGATATATTCATCATCATAAAAAAGAGTCAAGTAAATGTAATTAGTTTAATTGGAATCTAGAAGTGAAAGTGAAATGATAATGAATTACGCATTTGAAAAATTATTTCAAAGAGGTCTATAAGTGATTGCTTGTTATATGTAATTTAGTAGATAAAGTAAAAAATAGAACCACAATCTTGTAAATTTTTCTATAATTTATTTCTGGAGGATAATCAGTATTATCTCTTTCTTCTCGTAACAAATGGGATCTGGACTTAAATTTACAGATTGAAGATTGGAATGCTACTTATTCCATGCCCTATTTAATAACCAAAAATTGTTTTTTACTAAATTTTCAATTTAAGATTGATCATAGGATTTTAACATGTATTTCCTTTTTATATAAATGTAAATTAAAAGAAACTGAACTGTGTACATTTTGATCAGAAGTTAGAGAAAATATTTTTCACATTTTTTGGGAATGTAATGTAACACAAAATATCTGGTTATATGATTATAGATTGGATTAGAAATTATGAAATCTTCTTGCCTTTTAGTGAAAAAGGGGTCATTTTAGGTGTGTTTGAGGATTCTGTCAACAATAAAACAGTTAATAATATCTTGTTGTTATTTAAATACTACATATATAAATTTCGATGTAAGAGTGTATTGCCCGCAAAATATGGCGGGATAGAAAATTACAGTATTGGATTAAAATAGAAATACTCTGTATGTTTAACTCTACACAAAAAATAAAAATAGATCAGAAGTTGCAATTGTTAAGAAGCAGCATTTAATTAAAAAAAATCAATTGTAATATATTATATCTTATCATACCATTATGATTTAATCGATCTTACAAGTATTATAGAAATAAGTTTTTTATACGACCACAAAAATTGAATTTTCGCACTCTAACTTTAGTAAAATCTATGAATCTATGAAATTTTAACACAAGGTTAATGACCACAAAAAAAAAAGGTTGGGATTGATTTTGGGAGTTTTGATCCAAACATTTTAGGAATTAGGGGCCAAAAAGGGCCCAAATAAGCATTTTTTTTGGTTTTCGCACTATAACTTTAGTTTAAGTTAATAGAAATCTATGAAATTTTGACACAAGGTTTATTACCACAAAAGGAAGGTTTGAATTGATTTTAGGAGTTTTGGTCCAACAGTTTAGGAATAAGGGGCCATAAAGGGGCCCAAATAAGCATTTTTCTTGGTTTTCGCACCATAACTTTAGTATAATTAAATAGAAATCTATGAAATTTAAATACAAGGTTTTTGACCATAAAACGAAGTTTGGTATATTGATTTTTAGTCCCAACAGCTTAGGAATAAGGGCCCCAAACGGTCCAAAATTAAACTTTGTTTGATTTCATCAAAAATTGAATAATTGGGGTTTTTTGATATGCCGAATCTAGCTGTGTATGTAGATTCCTAATTTATGGTCCCGTTTTCAAATTGGTCTACATTAAGGTCCAAAGGGTCCAAAATTAACTTAGTTTGATTTTGACAAAAATTGAATTCGTTGGGTTCTTTGATATGCTGAATCCAAACATGTACTTAAATTTTTGATTATGGGCCAAGTTTTCAAGTTGGTCCAAATCAGAATCCAAAATTATCATATTAAGTATTGTGCAATAGCAAGAAATTTTCAATTGCACAGTACTCAGCAATAAGAAGAAATCTTCAATTGCACAGTATGGGTTTTATCTGAAATCTATGTAATCTTATTTTTAAAAATAGGCATCTCCACTTATAAAATCTCAATTGTATGAATAAGGTGCAGCTTTTTGTATAAATTACACTAATTAGGAATGCGTAAATTAACATTTATTATCTAAGGCTATAAATACATGCACCAGTATGGATATATGACAAATACACGATATAACACAATAACGAAAACTATGTAAAAAAACATATAGAACTTGACTGTCCCTTTGGTATCTTTCGTCCCTCTTTCAAAGATTCTTATTAGTTGTGTTGCAAGCAATGAATGATTAAACATAAACACGGTTTCAAAATCAAATGACATACTTGCTTTATCACGGGCTTTCATTTTACAATGGAAATGCCTTTCAATAACAGAACAATAAATTGGTGTAAATTAGAATTTAGGAACAAATATTCTAACTAGTTATGGCTGTTTTCTAAAACTTATCTCATTTTTCCCAGTTGGGCTGGCAGCTAAGCATGCTATGAAATGAAGATTCTAATAATTTTTTGAACGTTGATTTTTATCATTGCTGAATTATAAATTGAATACAGGTATCATGTTTTTTGAATTAGTAATAAACACATTAAAGTATGCTCGCTGCTAATATTTTTTTTCACTTTTAGTCAGATAATAGAAACCTGCTAATTTTACCCATGTAGCGCACACAAGAATTGAAATACACGTTAATTTATGTATTTCTTTTATCTATTTCATAATATGTAATAGTTAACCATGGTTATAATTTGGTACGCCAGACGTGCGTTTCGCCTACATAAGACTCATCAGTGACGCTAATATCAAAATATTAATAAAGCCAAACAAGTACAAAGTTACCCAATTTATAGAGGAGAACGGAAGATACCAAAGGGACAGTCAAACTCGCCATGTGGACTCTTGGTTTAATAGATTACTTGTGCGCAGCAACCCTCTTTCAAGAAAATCATGATTAGAAATGCAAGGCCGGGAATATTGTGTCAAATGAGAGATATATACTCCGTATGCAGGTGCTGCTGGAATGTTGCTACTTAGAAATGGAAAGTTCACAATTGGAAAGCTGAAATCATCTCTTTTGTCTTAAAGTTTTGTTCTCAACCGACCCTCATTGTCAATTTCAAGATGTAAGTCAAGATATGAGGCAGACTTAATTATATCTATAGTATCCTTATCTCTAGTTCGATGGGATAGATGCGCTCCACAAAGTCACCAAATTTTGAAATATTAAGTGAAAGAACATCATCTATATAGCGGAAAGTAGAGTTTTAGGATATTGCTAACTTTTTATCTTTCTTCCTAAGAAATAATAATAAAGAAACAAGTCGGCAAGTATGTTTTAATCTAACATTGTCTAAGGCTATATATACATGCATCTGTAGAAATATATGATCAAACAACGACAGAACATAAAAGCAAATTCATATAAAAACAAAAAGTTTAAAAAGTAAAATCACCAAATACTTTACTCCGAGGAAAATTTAGTACGCAAAGTCCATAATTAAACTGCTCAAACACACCAAACTAATGGGTAACAACTGTCATAGTCCTGACTTGGCACAGGTATTTTCTCATGTAGAAAACGGTGGAATGAAGCTGGTTTGATAGCTGGTAATTGCTCTATCATGCGAAAAACTTATTTAATCTTTTATAGTAAAAAATGAATTTGCAAATAAAAGTTAGCCAGTTTTACTATCAGCTAAATAAAATGAAGATTCTTGTAATTTCATATACAGAGTTTTTAGCATCCCTGGAATATTAATTGAATACATTACAGGCGTGTTGAAATAAGGGGTGCTTGCTACTCCTGTTTTCTTTAAAATATTTTCTCTATGTAGAGTAATTTAAAAAAAAATATGCGTTAAATCTTAGGTTTCCTTTTTATTTATTTTTATAACATATAAATCATGAAATTAAAAGAGAATTTCTGAAAAATAATTACATGTAAGCCTTTTTCTCTTCAAAGTTTGTTTTAAGAAAGCTTGTGTAAATGTAAAAGGTACGTAAAATTCATCCTCGCTAGCCAAGGGTTACGATTCATTCCCGCTCTTCACATCCTCGCTAGCCAAGGGTTACGATTCATTCCCGCTCTTCACATCCTCGCTAGCCAAGGGATACGATCCACTCCCGCTCTTCACATCTTCACAAACCAAAGGTAACGATTCACTCCCGCTCTTCACATCTTCACAAGCTAAGGGTTACGATTCATTCCCGCTCTTCACATCCTCGCTAGCCAAGGGTTACGATTCATTCCCGTTCTTCACATCTTCGCTAGCCAAGGGATACGATCCACTCCCGCTCTTCACATCTTCGCTAGCCAAGGGTTACGATTCATTCCCGCTCTTCACATCTGGACAAGCCAAGGGTTACGATTCATTCCCGCTCTTCACATCCTCGCTAGCCAAGGGATACGATCCACTCCCGCTCTTCACATCTTCACAAACCAAGGGTAACGATTCACTCCCGCTCTTCACATCTTCACAAGCTAAGGGTTACGATTCATTCCCGCTCTTCACATCCTCGCTAGCCAAGGGTTTCGATTCATTCCCGCTCTTCACATCTTCGCTAGCCAAGGGATACGATCCACTCCCGCTCTTCACATCCTCGCTAGCCAAGGGTTACGATTCATTCCCGCTCTTCACATCTTCACAAGCCAATGGTTACGATTCATTCCCGCTCTTCACATTCTCGCTAGCCAAGGGATACGATCCACTCCCGCTCTTCACATCCTCGCTAGCCAAGGGTTACGATTCATTCCCGCTTTTCACATCTTCACAAGCCAAGGGTTACGATTCATTCCCGCTCTTCACATCCTCGCTAGCCAAGGGATACGATCCACTCCCGCTCTTCACATCTTCACAAGCCAAGGGTAACGATTCACTCCCGCTCTTCACATCCTCGCTAGCCAAGGGCTATGATCCACTTCTGCTCTCTTCACCCTTGGCAGATTGACCAAGATTTTGTTAAAATGATGCTACGCGACCAATCGAACTGATATTCTTGTGGTTAACAAAATCTGTGGTTGACCCTATCTTTTCTTTTAATATTGTTAAAGCATTTTTCAAAAGCTATCTTCTCGTATTTCATGAAACAATCATTTAGCTTAGCCTCTAATCACATAATGATGGTTTTTTTCCTGTATATTCTGTACACAATCTGTCATTTTGTATTAATCTGTTTCTTGAGAAAATGCACAATGACCTAGAAGTTTATAATTTTTTTTTTATCTTTTTCAAATTTAAACTCCCTTAAAAACTTATCATTTTTAAACTAAAGAGCGAACATACTTAACGTATATTCTTTTTTTTGATTCGGTACTGTGAATTAAAAATACAAGATTTTGAATGTAAATTAATAATACACCTCAAGATGTAAATATTTGATTTAAAATGCACATTTAGATTTGAAAGATACGATCATCCCTGCATTACGGATGACTCGTTTACATTAAATATTTAATTGTTCACATCGTTTTGAACTGGAAATTGGGACATAACCTTGACTGTATTTATGATACTTTACAAAAATAAAATCAGTAGAATCTCTGGTGTATTGAATTATTTTTACATAATTTTTTTTTAAGAATAAGTAAGTTACTTAACCGTTCAACTACTTCATATTTGCTAGACAAATCTTGAAATGATTTGTGTGTTCTTAAATAAAAAAATTTTGTATTCAAAATAATGCAATATAGTTGAACATGCATGCTACTTATGAGTAGTGTGCGAGATTTTCGTACGATCATTCTTTAAAATTCCAGTTCAACAAATGATATGATTTTAACAAAACTAAAGTTATAACTTTGTCTACAAAACATAATCTTAATCTTCTTTTTTATTTTGTCTTGTGGTTATTTTGCTCTGAAAACATTTGTAATGTTGAATTTCTAAGCATGAAGTATCGGGACAGATTTTTCCGTTTACACCTGATGTAAGTTATGTTAAATATTGTTTATGTTAGGTAAATTATCCGCTTTGGGTTAGGTCAGGTTGTATGTGCAAAACAGCTCGGCATTAAATATACAACAAACAACATATTGAACCTAAAATTTAAAGATTAAACTATGAAAAAAATCTGTGTCGTTTCGTGTATTAAAATTTTCAGAAATTATCTTTTTAAAGCCAGGACTAGATATTTATAGCGATTTGATTGGACAAATAAAATTGAATTATCGTTATAATTATACTTTAAACTATGTATAGCAAATATATTAGAGCGAAAGCGTACAAATCACATAAAGAAATTATGAACAAATATTTCGGATAACTGATAACTATCAAAATTAAGATGCCAATTAAATGATTCTTATCCTGGCATATGGTAATAAACTCATCATAGATACCAGAATAAAAACTTAATAATTACGCCAGACGCAATTTCGTCTACAAAGGACTCATCAGTGACGTTCGAATAAAAAAATGTTGAAAAGACCAAATAGCATACGAAGTTAAAGAGCATTGAGGACCAAAAATTCCTAAAAGTGGAGTCACACTATAATAGTAATCTTGATCGTTATACAAATTATCTCGAACCAATATGCCTGTTATGTTTTTTCCAATGTATAGTTTGTGAGATGGAATATATTCCTTAAAATTGAAAGAGACTTGAACTATAACCTGAGTTACGGGAAACAAGTGATGGTAGGGACTCATTCTATCCTTTCTCAGTAATGCCCTCTGGGGGAATGTCATTAACATCCTTATTCGAAAACTTCCCCTAGCAAGTTTGTTGGCCCTTGACCAATCCTTGTTTATGTTTTATAATAATGATAGTAAGGTTTTTGAGACCAGATTTGACGTGCAGACGAAGAAAACGAATAGCGATGTTAAGGATCACTACATTTCTATCTTTTCTTTTTGTTTCAAACAGAACAGCCATTCAACAAACGTATGCATATTATGCCCTTTATGGGCCCTGTAATTTGGGAAATAAAAATATTCTATTCTATTCTATTCTATGCATAGCTATTTAGTGACTGATAAAGGAAATTAGTTAACCGTAATATTTAACATTTGTTCATGATTGTTTGTTTGGTGAAATTGTACCCTTTTAACATATTATGTTATAAATGCGGTCTTCTGTATCATAATTATATGATCCATCGTTCTGTAAGATTTGTCGTTGGCTAGTACAATGTAGTACTCAGACAATATTAATTAGTATATACTAGGTATATTTTATCATTCATATATAGACTATAAATATTATATGGACTTGAAAAGACTTTTTCCATGTATTGTTTGGTTTTTTATGAATATTGTGTTAACATTTCAACCCGCCATGGTTGTGATTTTTGTAATAAAGTTATTTATAGTGTTCAAATAAAGTTATCTTTATGAATCAGTTAACCTGTGTCGGATATTTAACACATGGTCGGAAATTTAAATTTAAAATTTAGCATAACATATATTACTGATATACATATATTTACAATCCGAAAGTAGGAAATGGCAACATGTAACTGCCTATTACTTCTTTTTATTTTTGTTGCAATACTTGAATCATTGTTGTTTGCAGTTATATATGCTGGATGGAGTTCTTATGTTTATATTTTGATTGATTATGGATTTTACATCGATTTGTGTGAAACTAACAAACTTTCCACTAACATAGTAGGAAATAATTCGGTTTCTTTGATGTTGACTAACTCGCCAAAAGTTTCGGATAATAATTCTGACAGTTTTTACACTGTGATAGATGAACAGAACTTATCAAAATATTCTTTAGAAAATACAACGATACAAAGACATTCATGCAAAGAGCAGCAAGAACAGTTGCACCTTCTGTATTCCATATCTATGGTTCCCATCTTTATACTGTCATTATGTTGGGGCCCTCTGATATATAAATTTGGAGTAACAGGTCCAAAAATCCTATCAATGTAAGTATATTACTGATCGGAGTTTGCGCTTGAAAAATTATAAGAAACCGTAGGTACTATATAAAAGTAAGATTTATTAATTGAACTGCAGTTAATTTGGTTACACCATAATCATCTCAACTAATGTATAATATCGTGATAGTTTTCGTATGAAAAGGCCCTGATTCAGTTGCATATTAATGTAACAGCATGGGAAATGAACGGAGCTATTCTTGTTAAGTTTACACAACAACCAAAAAATACAGGTACACATCACATATATACAATGATATTGATTTGTGATTAAATATGTAGGTGTAGTACATAGTTATTTACACGAATTAATACACGTTACACAAGTACTTAACGAGTAATGATAACAAAGTTTAAACTGTGTGAATTATGTTGGTCATTATAAATTTACATCAGCGAATACAAATAAAGAAATAGTAAACTGTCAGCCCACCGAATGCGTCGCTATTTTTGTAGCCAAATGTTACGCTTCAAGTTTCTTCACAGGTTTCGGAATACTTACAAATCCAACGAATAATGATAACGTATCAACTCATCATTTAGTGAAATGATGCATTAACTACCGTCACGCTTATCACTAATATAGGTTGATTTTTTTTTCAAATATATTGAAAATATAAATTCGAATGAAATGATTTTTTGTATAAGTCTTAGGGAACGACCATTTCTCTTTCAGGGTTTTTTTTTTTTTTTTTTTGGGGGGGGGGGGTATTTTCTGGTCAAGCAGATGACAACAAAGAATATTCTGAATGCTAATTCTTCCAATACCTTATTGTGTATTAAAAATATTGAAAAAAAAAATCTGATATTAAATGGTTGCTCCTATAACATTCTGTTCACGATATTCCGTTTTTTTTTGGTTTTTTTTATCGAAACGTAGGTTTTAAAAATAATTTAATGAACCAAATCAGGAATATGACAACTTGTTTTCAATTCGTTCTGTTTGTTGATAGCGTTTGATTTTGTCAGTTTGTACTAAGTACTTCTCCTTTATAAATTGATTGGGAGTGCAGTATTATTGTTATACCTAGTATATTATCTGTCCGACAAAATAATTCTTTAACACGTGGCAAGCTTCATTTTACCCAACATATGTGCAGGCGTCCGCATCATATTTCGATTGAATGTACAATGAATGTGTTTGCAAAATTAACATAAAACTAAGGCATACTTTCAACTTTCACAACTGTAGCTCAAAAAAGAAAAGTTTTAGTGAGATCTACCCAAGACCACGATAAAAAGAAGGATCGAAACAATGAAATCGGTAGTTAATCACGTTAAACGCCCAACTAATGTAAAATTGCAACGTTACGTCGTTACATTAACGTGGAACAATAGGTATCCTGATTTAGAGTAATTTCTCGCAATTGGATTGGCTGATATTGTCCTCATAAATTTCATTACATTTTTTTATTACGTCAATTGGAATTATCTCCCTTATTTATCACGTCAATTGAAATTATCTCCCTTATACCATTGACCTAATAAAAAAATCACAGTTTTAGATTAAATATCTAAAATACATTTGTTGATATTGTCAAGGATTTGTATAGTTAGTCTAACTATACAAATACTTGATATTGTCCTAAAATTTATTTTGAATATACTAATATGTCATATAACAAAATCAGGATAAATTCGTTACACAGTGTTCGCCTCACCCGATATGAATTTTATTGACCCGATAAATTCTCGTATTAGGACAATTGCACACTATGTAACTAATAATGTAACATTTACACAATCAACAAAAGGTTAAGTCATGACCAAAAAAAACGTAGAAATAACAAAACAAAATCGCTCAGGAAACCAGAAGAAACTACCAAAATTAGCATTCATAAAACTATGGAAGTATTATTTTAATACTTCCATGATAAAACCTACTATTTTACACATTGATCTATTATTTATTCATCTATAAATCAGTTTTTAGTTGATATCTTATAAAATGTAAAGAAATATCCTATAATTCTACTTCTGTGTCTTGTCAATTTATAGAAAACCTTACCGATTTACATACGATATATTCATCATCATAAAAAAGAGTCAAGTTAATGTAATTAGTTTAATTAAAATCTAGAAGTGAAAGTGAAATGATAATGAATTACGCATTTGAAAAAAAATTTCAAAGAGGTCTATAAGTGATTGCTTGTTATATGTATATGTTATTTCAAAAATAATGAGCCCGGTTCATAATGTTGACGACAAAATAGAGTTGTTTGAATACAATTGTGTTCATTAGTATTCTTTATATTTCATGGAAACCTAGAAAGAACCACATATATTTCAACTAATAACATGACTTTTGCAGATAGCGCCTCTTAAAATCAGGACCACCATAATCCAGACTCAGCTATCATTCTCGAGGTTTAAATGACATCTCTGACTTTTTTTACTTTTAAGTGAAACTATCATATATAGCATATAAGACTTTGAAATTAATAAACTCATCAAAGATACCTTGTTATATAGTTGTGGTCGCCTGATGCGCGTTTCGTCTGCCATAGACACATTCGTGAAGATATTTAAAAGACCAAATAGTATACGTGGTTAAAATGCAATAGATTATTTTCGTTTTTATACACCTGTAGATGACGTGACGTTGAATTGTATATACCATTGTCCGTCCGTCTGCCAATCAACACTTCTAACGATAACTCAAGTGTCTAAAACCGATGTGTACGTTATTTTTACCTAGCTTAAAATCAAGTGCAAATATTGTCAATAAAGTATGTATCGAAATTGTCTAATTCAGGAAAATATTTGATATAAAATTTTCAGGACAATCCATTAAATGGTTTGTAGTCTTGCTTCCGATTGTATATAGCATGTTCTATTGCATGTTCTATTGTGATACACTTGTATATTTATGATATACCTATGATCTGTATTGCTTCCTGTTTGAAATAAACTAATTTTAAAACATAAGACATATGTGAAAAAAAAGGATTTAATAAAGCTCCTTTCGATAAAAATTGTATATGTGTTCCATGCTGGGTTAGTGGGAAGTTATTTGTTGGATTAAATTACAAACTGAGATGCTTTAGATATCAGAATTTGATATTGCTTTCAACCGTGTACACAAAATGTACTTATATTACTGACAGACTCCAGAAGTGATAAAACAGTTTTCTCTCACAAGGTTAACTTTTGCGCAATTCTTAAACCATTTATTAATCTGCAATTTAAAAATGATTTATTTCAAAAACCTAAACAGATATTAGATATACTCATCATAGATACCAGGATTGAAATTTTATATTTACGTGTGACCCGCGTTTCGTCTACCAAAGCCTCATCAGTGACGCTCGAATCTAAAAATGGTAAAAAGGCCAAATAAGATATAAATACATGTAACAGGAATGATTATTGGAAAAAAATACGTTTGTATTTTAAAGCAATATTTCTATTACTTTTATCACTTAAGTTGTTTTCAATTTAAAATGGTCATTTTCCAAATGTCGTATCAATAATCATGTCATCTTTTCTCAAACGTGAAATCACTGAAAGACGTGTTTTTTTAATTTGTACCTACATAGATAAAACTTCACGTGACACATATGCATAAAGAACAGAATCTGTTTATCTACCGGAGCACTTACGATCATCCTTTTTATATTGGATTGTTTTGCTGTGCATTTATTTTCAAAATTGCGTTTTGTGAACTATTCCTAGTCATTGGACTGTTGTTCGGTTGTTTGTTTGGTTTTGTGTTTTTTTCTGATTGTCTGTTTATTTTCTACTTTAATATTAGTTTGAACATCCCATTATTTAAAAAATATATATGATTGTATTTGGTAGAGAACTACTTCTTAGATTGTGACCTCTTAAAACAAATTGTATGACAAAGAATTGAAAGTTAACTGGTTCTGTTTACATATTCCCCAAAACATCAATAAGTTTATCCATGTTGTAAATCACTTTATTATTTTTTTCAGAATAATAACATGCTGTGGTTGCTTATTTCTTGGTTTTGTAAATCGAGGTGAGTAGAATACCATTAGATTGCGATTGAAAATGTCTTAAATATCAAGATATATTACTGTGACTTGACTGTATAGGTTCTCTCCTCCCATGGCAGTTTATAAGTCTCTTACCAAGAGAATTTTTTAATAAAACCTATTTGTTCAACTGGAGCTCTGATAATATTGTACATTGCAAAGCAAGTTTGACATGACATAACTCCACCTCCTGAAATATTGAAATATTTTTTTAAAGCCAGAATTCTCCATACCAAACTAGAAACACATATGCATTAGGGGTATAACAAAACACGTCAAATATAGTAGGTTAAAAAATACATAGTGCGTACGACTGTCAATGAAAACAAAAAACTCCAAAGTTGTTTCAAATCTGGCAGTTGACTACTATGCCCCGTGTGTTCGAAGCTGCTTTCCCTGATTCGCCTCATTAGAGACGCTGAAATTCGAATTTTTGAAAACCAAGAATTTATAACAACCAAAACAGTTGAAGAGCTGATTACTGAAAACAACCTTAAAGTAGGTCTGTCTAAATGTTATGTTAATATAAAGTAGAACAATAAATAAAATTGATATTACAGACATGCCACTTCTGATTGTACCTGGTATGGTGTGTGTTGGAGTTGGTGGAATATGCTTGTTGACAATAAATCTAAAGGTAGGAAATCACTCCTTATACACCTTATCGCAATTTATTCTCATCCGGGTGATTTCAAACCTATTGAAGCTATTTGGGGCCTGGTGTTCAAACAATGTATGGTGCATAGAACTCTTTGTAGAAACACGTCGGAACCATCGTATAAACACATCAAACAAATCATGTTGGTCTTTTAACAAATGCTTCTAAACACTATTAAATGTTTAAATTTCCTCTTTCAAAACTTTTTCCTCCCTCAGCACATTGCTGATGACCTTTGTTTTGCTCCACCTGCCCTCTACACGAATTTTTCCAAAAAAGAAATCTTTTCACAGCGTGGACTGAATAGCTTTAAGGTGTATACTTCTATGAAACTTCTATCAAACTTGAATTCAAATGTTTTGATAACATAATATTGATCACGACAGAAATGTGTTACAGTGTTCCTATTTTTCAATCATCAATTGTGTATAACATCATGAGAAGATACCTTTAGCTTATGAATGATATAATGAGCATGGTATATATTGTCAATTTATTTACAATAATTGTGTATCACTTGTCCAGAATGAGTTACTTCTCGTTCACATGAATTATCATGGATATGGTCGTTCTTATAAAAAAAACGTGGGTAAAATAGCAAAAAATCAAAAAAATCAAAGGAAAATTTAAAACCATGTCGCATGTGAAACGCTTGCGCTACTGAAATTCCGCTGTCGTCTGTACTTGTCGACATCAAGGTTTCATCCCAATCTGGTGTCAAATTCTGGACACTGCTTTGGGAGTTTTAAAAAATAATTCAAAGTACCTTAGATAACAATCATAATCAAGGTGGTGTAATGATGTCAGTTGATTTAGAAGCTTGCTTCATTCTTAAAATCAAAGATATCTTTAAAGCAGTATAAATGTTGAAGTATAGGGTGTTTAACATCTATTAGATAATCTAACTTGTACCATTTGTTTTTACAGATAAGTTCCCTTTTAACCATTGGATCTGGATTATATATTGCTATTCTTAGTGGTGCTTGTGATTCCTCGGTTATTACATTTCGGATAATAAAAGTAAGTTATTATCATCAGAAAGAACCTTTAATACCATAGTATGTATGTGATGCATGTAGCAATTTTTATTTAGTTACAGGAGTTACCGTCAATTAATTAATATGAAACTGTCTAACGAAAAAGATGTTGTATTTGAATTGACGAATTTTCTGATCATTATCTGAAATTCAAAAACATGATCAAATATAAGTCTTGTCTAGTCTATTAAAAAACTAAGATATTTATATTCTTTTAATGTACTTTTTGGTCATAAAGCTCTTTAAAATTTTATAAATCCCTTACTTTCATTTTTTTATATAAGCGTTGGATGTAAATTAAGAAAAGCTCGATAGGCGCACTAAATTATATATTAATATTTTTTTAGTTTAATTTGCAGTCTTGATCCTCCAGGTTTTGATAGTTTTAGTAATGGTTACGTGTTTGTTTTGGGGTTTTGTCGCTTGCAGACAATTCGGTACTGTTTGGTCATTTCAGACAATTCGGATTTCTTATTTTGCGAAAACAAACAAACGTTTACTCAGACACTAAAACATATCTAAGCTAAAATTAATGTTCATAATAAGAATTATATTTTTTTCTTTTTCCAGGTTTTCCATGACTATGGTGTTCCATATAGATATCCATTTATTGGGTTTGTCATATTACATATCATCGTCGCTGGAAGTAGTCTTCTGCTGCATAGAAAATTTGACATTAAACCGAAAGATGAACAGATATCAGAAATAACTGATGAAATAAATTCCAATAATACAGAAACTTTATTGGAAAAAGAAAAAGGTAATACAATATGGTTTGTTTAAAAATCGATAAACACCTTAATGTTGCCTTAAAAGGGGCTGCGGAAGGTCCTCATTATAAGTTCCGAATCTTAGCTTCATTATTGTAAATATATTCATAGAAAGCGTTCCATTTTATAAAGCTTTTAATATGATATAGAAATTGCATGTGTGGTACCTACAAATTGCTGTGAATATATATGTATAAATTCTCGGTTTTTTTTTCTATAGAAAAGATAAAATCAAAATGTGTTTATAAGGAGTTAAATTACATCTTGGGAAGTGAGAGACATGAGATCAAATAAAATCATTTAACACAATGAAAAAATAAATACTATAATAATTAAAGGATGAAAATTACAACTGGTGAAGTAAACGACATGAGCAGCAACCCTCTATCAAGAACATCATGATAGGAAATCGTATCAATTGGGAGATTGTATGAATGCGCTGCTGGAAAGTTGGTACATAGAAATGGAAAATTCACAATTGGGAAGCTGAAATCATCTTTTTTTCGTAAAGTTTTGTTGTCAATCGACCCTCATTGTTTATTTCTAGCGATATTCTAGGGGGGAGACAGAAGGATTTTAAAATAACTCAGCCTTGATAATTACAAAAATAAATGGTTTGTTCTGTGTTACTTAGAAAATAAATTACCTGACTTGCAATGTATTGAAAATAGATAACCCAGCAGGTCTAATCAAAAGTATGAAATGGCATCAGATTTTTCATAAATTCATCTTTTTTTCAAAACAAATAGGGAAACACTTCCCAAATCCTTTAATAATAAAAGTGTAAATATTATTTAAATATACTTGAAAAGTTTGAAAATTGGTTTCATTTAACTTGAGGTATATTTTCTCAGAAACACTTATACCTCACTTTTATTACAGGGGAAACTTAACATTGAGGCAAATGCCTAATGTAGGAAATTTCAAAACCAAACGCTTATGTTCATATCAAATTGTGTTAACGGCGAGTGCCTTGCAACAAGCAAGTTCTGTTCTCCCTCAGATGTAGCCCCTGATTTTTCGGGATCAATGTTTCTTATTTATTTGTCTTTTGTTTATTGTTTACCCTTATGTACTCTGTTAGTGTTGCATTCCTGGTGTAATTTAGTAATTTTGTTATTAACTTGATCATCTGACAGGTCTTTCGATGTTGTCCCTAGAAACTTTTGAGTCTTACACTGAATCTATACATTTTGCTTTGATACCAAAATATTGTCAAAAAATAATTAAAACAGAGAATAAGAAAGGGTCTGGGGGAACACCCAGAAACATGACTTTGCATCATTTTTTCTATAGCTTCTTGGGCCTTCAGTGGCTCGAAAACCTTTCAAAAAAAAATTTGACTCGCTCCGCTCGGCGAAACATAATTAACAATATTTTTTTTAAAAGGCTAGATACAACAAACTGTAATACTGTGTATGTATGCAATACAAGTATATGAGATTGTGAGTCTAGAAGATTCATTTCTGCAAAGGATGATGATTAATTCTGATTAAACGGTACATAATGACTTGACTTTACATGCATTATTTTCATTAAACAAATAATTTAAAAATTGTATGTTTTCGAATATCATATTGTTGTGAAAATAAATAAATAATCTGTCCCTTGCTTTAATGAAAATGAAAAAGTCTTGCTTTAATACTGCAGAAAGTAGATAACATGTCCTCTTAGTTTACAAAAATAAATAACCGATCCTCCTGACCCCCCCCCCCCCCAGAATATAAAATGGTCGTCCCCTAAGTCTGTTTAGTGAGATAACATCATCTTTATAGCGGAAAGTAAAATTAAAGGATATTTCTAAATTCGTATCTCCCTAAGAAGTTCCTGTATAAAATCAGCCTCAGAACATATATAACAAAAAGTCGGCAAGTAGAGGATCACAGTTGGTTGCCATTTGAATGCCGACAGTCTGTTGAAAAACACGTCCTCCAAAAGTAACACATATGTTGGCAATCAAGAAATCAAACATCTTGCTAATGTTAGTTTCAGAGAATGTTTTGTTTGAATCAGAGCGATCCTATACAAAGTAGGATTTGCCCCTCACTAAGCGAAGATACTTGAGTTGGCCATTCTTTTTAATGAAACAAAGCAATACCAACTATTTCAATTAATGAGCTATTGATAACACCGGCGGTGGTTATGACCCAGTGCTACCTTTTTGTACATATGAGAAAAGCACTTAATTCGGTCATTTTAAAAGTGAAAGTTTAAAAGAAACGAGACCTACTAGTATAATGTTGATATCAAACGATATCCAATTCTGACTCGTAATGAGACTTATATTTATCGGCCTATGTTTATCTGACATATGATATCTTTTATTGTTTAAATATTGATAGTTCAATCTTTGCAATTTTGTAGAATAACTTTCACCTGATGCATATACAATTATATTCGACTCCCACTGGTCTTCCTAAAAATAAAAAGCTTTGTGAAATCAAACAGAAATCGTTGAAACTTTGGAATTTTTTAACAATTTGCATTAACATTTTCTTTAATTGCCTTGCATTGTCCTCAGGTTTTTTTTTCATATAGGTCATATTTTTTATTTTAGTGCTAGATTTCTCGTTTGAAAGGTCATACAATAAAAACCAAGAAAATTATACTGTGAAGAAATGTCCATCTTTGAAAGACAGTTTATGTTGCCTGCCGACTATTTCCTTCCTGTTCATTATGTCAGTTTTCATGTTGAATTTCCTGTACTACATTGGAACAATTAATAGTAGATTACAGAATGCAGTTCCCGACCAAGGTAGGTTTTATTCTCTATCATGGTATCATAATCAAGAGAGATGCTAGATACAGTCAAGCCTAACACACACTTGTTTAGTTCTATTTCTCTTAAACCTTATTGATAATTTGAACAGTATATGATCACTGGTGTTAAGATTGGAAAAGTTCGTGTGACTAAATTCAAACAACATACATATCCTGCATGTAATTTGTACGAAAGATAATAGAGCTGATTTGTTAGATTTCCATCTTCATGCCTTATATGGCATGTACTGTGTTACGACGGTAGATAAAAACCGACGATGAAAAGTTACACCCGGCCACCGAAAGCTCTTAGAGCCTTGGTGGTCGAATTGTATAACGCGTCGGGCATAATGCAAGGCAATTGGTTGGCACATTATCTCAGTAGCACGAGTTCGAATCGCGCCCAGGGAAGAACAAACAATGTGCTTCCGAATTTTTTTAGATCTAACATTGTTGGGCTGATGTTTAGACGTATTATATATTTATATGTACACGAGGCGAAAAGTGGATTATGGTCTGTCAACATCCCGAACAATTATCCCTTCTTATCCCCTCCTCTTTTCCTCCCGTTTTGTGTGGTTCTAGTTTTGCCAGCGAGACAACAATGTTCTTTTAGATAGGTGACAAAGGAATCATCTCTTTGTATACAGTGTGAACTTTTATTTCTTTATTTCAGTCAGTTATTTCACCAATGTCTTATCCTATATCATGTTCAGTGGTATAGTGACAGCATTCCTGCCAGGGAGTATGGCAGAATGGCAGAGGAAGTTATTCAAAGGTACACATTTATGTCTTAAAGATGTTTACGGATGCAATTTGTAATCAACAATACTGGTTTTATAAAAACACGTACAACATGTACAATACAGTACAGATTATAAATTAAAACTGGTATTGTATGTTTTAAAAAGCTTCAATTTAAAGTCATTCAACAAGTTTCTTGGTTAACAATGGAGAACTGATAAGCTTTGTTGTATTCTATTCAGAAAACAAAAAAAGTATGCGCTATATATTTGTCTTGTATTTGTATTTGTCTTTATCTGTATCTGTATCTGTTAATAAGTTATTTCTTGATTCAGTGTAATTTAAATAAGCTTTCTTAGTCGATGTTTGGCATTTAACATCATCTCCAGCTCTTCGTCAACTCTGCTTCTGTCTAATTGTATTGTATATATAACAAATTCATGGAGAAAATTATTTCTTTATTTCAGGTAGAAATGTTATACAAAGAGCGCTATTGCCAAACATTCTGCCATTAACTATTGTCAGTGTATTGGGAATAGTGCTTCACATTTTATCGTTCTTCACATCAGAAACAACGCTGTATATCGAATTTGTTGTATTCACAGTATTTCGTTCATTTCTGTTCAGTTCAGCCATGTTATTTGTTGTTTCAGCGTACGTATATATTTTATTAATCCCTTATCCATTGAATTAAGGGGATATGAGACAACTGTTCATTTGAAACCAAAAATAGAGGTTTCAAAACTAATAATTTAATTTATTTATATTTTATTGCAATACTCGAGCTGTTGGATTGAACACAATTTTTATTAAGTCCTCTTACAGAACACACATAAATACATAAATGATAAATCGTCAGTTATAGAAAACAAACTATGTCCACAATGGGAGGACAGCAGAAAAATAAAAGAAGACAAAAAAGAATGGAAAATATTTCGGTTCGGCTGTCTCATAAAATAACGAATTTATGCGTTGGCGATTTTTTTATTTTTTAATATCAGTTATTAGTTTATTCCTGTTGAAATATAAAGATATTTCGTATACATTACATGTCACGTGTTTGATTTAGATACGATTGTTATTCGTCTGCATTGAAATATATTCACAAGCAAAGTGCAATTTAATTTCAAATGATGTAATATACTTTTAGTTGATAACATTAAACTACTTTATTTCTAAAGAAATATGAAAAATATCACATTAAACAGTTGACTTGTATTAAATTAAAACTAGGTTCACAGACATCCGTGTACTTTTTAAAAAGACAACCTGAATGCTTTAAGAAAATAAAAAAAAAGTTATTGGGGTCTAAACATTTGAATGCTTGAACTGATTTTAAATGTAATTAGGCATGTATATGTTGAATGCAACATAAATAACTTTAGCTGTTTAAACGAGAAAACAATGCAAAAGAACATTAAGAACTCATAAAATAGGACGAAAATTCAAACAACAGACAACAAAAACTCCGCAAGGAAACATGGAGTTAATTTCTCAATAACGATTCAAAAATCAAATGAATTTGACGAATCAGGGTATATTTTTCCATTCTTTCAGTAACGTTTGAATAATTCAGATGTCTGACAAATAAAGATAGTTTGACAAACCACAAGTTGACGCTTACGTTTGTCGAAAATTAACATTGGAGCCTGACGGTAAAAGGCATTTCAACCTTCTTGGATTTTAGGATCACTTATTATATATTTTACAAGGACTCGTATATGTTTAGACGAATATATGTCTGATTTATATTTCCATTGCACAAATATTTACACTTCTACAGTATATTCAATGTTTAAATATGCTATCTGTATTTTAGATATCCACCAAAACATATCAATGTTATATTTCCATTGGGCTTGTGTACTGGAGGAATATTTTCCTTGTCACAGTACGCTATTTTTCTGTGGTACAACCAATCTACTAATGCACAATTCCAGGTAATCTAACAGTTATGAAATTCGCGATACAAGAATTCTTCAAGTTGTTTTTTTTTTTTTGGGGGGGGGGATATTTATTTAAAATTATTTTTTCATATTTCAACTTATATTAACTTGTTTTATTATTTAAGGTGTTTCAATGCTATTTAACAATATTTAATTTAGTAAAACAAATAAATATTTTCCCTCTAACTTAACCAAAAAAAGGGGATCCACTCCACAACACATGTGGCCATATCATGTAAAAAAATACACAGTAAATAAATGATAGGGATATATTTATTACAAAATTAGGAAATACAATTATTCATTGTTTTTTATATCTACTGTGAGCATACTGAGGTTAGTTGCTAAAATTCAGAAATCGACTCCTAGCGTGAATAACACCTATTAAAACTATCTGATGCACGTGTTCAAGAATTTATCTTTTTTTTCAATTATCCAACTTAACAAACACATCACTAAGTAGACCTTATATATTATATTAAAAATTTAACGTAGCATTAGATGTACTAAATAACGTCATCATTTATATGAATTTGCGCATTTGAAATCAAATGAAATATTTTTACTCAACCACACAAAGGAACGTGTGATCCTATCTAGATTATGACGGTTTAACGTGATACATAGATTTAACCATGATCAAAATTAGTTATGTGTACTGCTACATATTTTTGGTTAACTTAACAAAAAAAGACACCAAAAGTCCGAGTGAGCTTTTCTCGTCGCTTGTCCTTAGTAGTCCGTCGTCGTGATCTTTTACAAAAATATTCTCCTCTGAAACTATTGGCCCGAAATTAACAAAACTTGGCCACAACCGTTATTGCGGTTTTTAGTTTAAACGTTTGGAAAAAATGTCAGATTACCCCGCATGCCAACCATCATGGCCCACATGGTTAAAAATTGAACATATTGGTATAATGTAAGATTGTTATATTATCTCGTAAATTACTATGGGTGGAGGAAATCTAACAGGAACAAAATTGTAAAAATGATAATATCAGATCTTCCGGCTGTTATTTACATGTATGTCATTGTGTTCTGGTTGCCCTATAGTAATGCAGGTATCTTAAAAACTGTAAAAGATAGATGGAACTTTAAAGGACAGAAATAATCAACAAGACATGATCTAGATCTATAAATAAGTCATCAATGCTGAAATTTATTTCGTGGATATAGGTGAACCACGAAATTCAATGTGCAACAAATGACAAAATGAAAAAAAAAACGCGCGTCTGGCGTACTAAATTATAATCCTGGTACCTATGATAACTATTTACACCACTGGTTCGATGATACTGCTGGTGGACGTTTCGTCTCGGGGGTATCACCAGCCCAGTAGTAAACACTTCTGTATTTACATGAATATCAATAATGTGGTCATTTTTTTTTATAAATTTCCTGTTAACAAAATTTTTCGAAAAACTAAGGATTTTCTTATCCCAGGTATAGATTACCTTAGCCGTATTTGGCATAACTTTTTGAATTTTGTACTTGTTTGGATTTCTAAATATTTTGATATGAGCGTCACTGATGAGTCTTCTGTAGATGAAACACGCGTCTGGCGTACTTAATCATAATCCTTGTACCTTTGATACGTATTTCAATAGGCTTGTATCAAGGCTAAGGCAAAACCTCAAAAATATATATCCACGAACATGTTAGTTTTCTTTAATCCACGAAAATTGCTAACCACGAGAATGAAAAAAATACACAGTAGTTAGAGTTGGCACAGGTGGACTGTCCACTGTGGGCAGTAGGAAAAAGCAAAATCCACAAGGGTTGTTGTTCATATCAAAATATTGACAAAAGACTGCATCCAATACATATTTGAAGGAATGACCAAGGCTTTGTATAGTTAGACTATACACATCCTTGGAATGACATTGTTTCAAGAATTGTATCACTTTACTACATACTATAAGGTGGCACGGTAGTATTTGCTTTCCAGAATTTAGGTTGCTCTTTTGTGTACCCTACTTAGGTAAATGTATCTAAACAGTGTGATTGGACAAAAAATACAGTATCAACTGAACATACTTTCCCAAACTGAGTGATGAATCAGGTGTAGAAAAATATGAAATAATTTTATATACAGATGAAAATGAATTTTTGAGAATTTTTTTTAATTTGGCATTCACTGCACCATAAAAGACCTAAAAGTACTAGTGGCCTTAGGATTTTAAAAATAGCAAAAAAAAGTAAACGGTCATGGTACATATCCAAATTTATTTCTGAATGGTAAAATGAAAGTACTTCAGTTAACTGTGAATGTAGAATTTTTTGCAGTGTTAGAAAGTGGTGAAAATTCTAAAAAGGCTATCATTATCCCTTATGGCCAGGAAATACTACCGTGCCACCTTAAGTCAGCATTGCTGATATCTTCACGGTCGACTAGTAATTGGATTCATGCGTTTTAAAATATAAATGTTGATAGAAATTTTAATAAAGCA
The DNA here is from genome assembly GCF_036588685.1 of Mytilus trossulus. Taxonomy (NCBI): domain Eukaryota; kingdom Metazoa; phylum Mollusca; class Bivalvia; order Mytilida; family Mytilidae; genus Mytilus; species Mytilus trossulus. The sequence continues at coordinate 63,963,768 of NC_086374.1, forward strand.
AAACTGAACACTGGCTTGCATCAGAGTTATATAAAACATATTTATTATATGTCTCTGCTTGTATTCATATAAGCTAAAAAAAAAACGTCAGTATGACTGTTATTGTCAGTTGTAGAGTTATCGTCTTCATGATGATTTTTTAAGATTTAGGTGAGCGACACAGGCTCTTTAAAGCCTCTAGTCGTTTTTCACGGCTATACATACTTTCGGTGGATTTTTAACTTGTTTAGCTGAAATATATGAAAGTAAAACGGACACACATTTTCACGAGCAGGTTTAATATTATGAATACTTATACAAATGAAAAATCACATGTAAATTATTATTAGTATTATTATACCAATGCATAATGCAATTGACTTTTTATTTCAGGTTAAAATATTCATGATATTGTTATTAGTGACGTCACTTGTACATCCACTCATATTATTCATTACTGCGAAAAGTGCATGCAAGAAAAAAGATACCGAAGGCAAATCATTTGTTACATCCAGAGTGAAGACCACGGACTTGTAACAATATCGAAGTACTCCAAATTAGAAAACAAGTCAATAAATATGAATTGCAAACACTCTTGTTGCGCTTTACCTAAATGACTCTCTTGTTCTAATTTTTCATACTATGGACTTAAACAATAAATGAGGACTACGGATCTGATAGTGGCCATTTCAAAGGTGAAGATACTCAACACAAAGTTCTAAATAGCTCTTATAAGCGTGAAACACTCACTATCATTACATTTTCTACTATCACTATACATTATCGTGTTTTTGGATGTCCCTGGACAGCATTAATAAGGTTTTAAAAAAGCTAACAATTACAATTTTCATTCACTTGTGACCATCACATTTACACTTGAAATTTGTATTTGCTGCTTGCCAGTAAGCTAGCTGTGTTTAGAAGTCAGAGCAAGACTTTTCGGTTTAAAATTTTAAAAAAATATGTAAGAGTACTTGGAACAAGTCCCCTATTGCATTAGCATAAAAAAAAGTATTTTGACTTCTTGTGCTTTACAGTCAGAAATATTCCATGTTCTGAACATAAAGATAGAAAGGAAAAAAGGAAATAATTATTCAAATACAAATATCTTATAAAGTAAGGGATTAATCATACGTTGTAATAAACTGCTTCTTTGATTGACACACAACGCTCACTGAAACTGACAATCGGATTTCATGTGGAAACCAATTGTACCCCCCTGTTGGCCGAATTGTTCCTTTATTCTTATGAGGCATTTACTTCATATAGAAACTTCCAAAGACAAGAGTGCACAAACTGAAATGTCTCTTCTGCTTTAAAATTCATGATAATTTGATAAAAAAAATCATAATAATTAAGTTTACATCGACAGTTCAAAATACACCTTGCAATCATTGCATTCACCAAATTTAGTTGGCCTATTGTTCATACTAATATATAATATACAAGAAACAGGTAATACCATAAAAACTTAAAATAAAAATATTGACAGTGAAAAATTGGTACATGGTTAAGATGAAACCTACCAGACAGTCATGATCACCTTTCAATCATCCCATACATTAAATATATAGTTTACCTTATTTCTTACAGTACCAGAGAAACATATTTAATCAGGAAAACTTATTTTTGACCAATGAACCTTGCAACTGAGGTCAAGGTCAGATGAAACCTGCCAGACTGATATGTTCTCCTTACTATCAATACATACACCAAATATAGTTGACCAATTACTTATGAGAACCAGGCGTTGAAGTCCAAAAATGTTCAAGTCATTTTTTTGTACTCACACTCCAAAATCAACCAATCAAAATGTTGAATTTCATGTTTCGAGCATGATTGTTGTGCTCTGCGAGCACTGAGCAAAGTTCTGACTTCAACCCTGGTCTAATCAAGAAGCTTTAATCTTAATTGATCACTAATTATAGTCAATGACATGCATGAGGTCAATATTAGGTGAACCCTGTCTGGCACACAAAGACATTGCTAGGAACCAATAAACAAATTATAGTTATCCTTTTACTCGTATTGTAGTTGAGAAACTCGCTTAACTAAAAAAAGATTTCTTCTATCAGTCACTGGTCTATGAAAATTAGATCAAGGACAATGCACTTATAAGTTATAACAGACAGAAACTTTGAAACATAAGGCATCAGTACACCGGTACAAGGTATGAAGTCTTATGTCTGATATACAAAGCTGAACACTTATAATTTTTGCTGCTACTGAATTGATATCCCTATGTTTTGTATTTTGTAACCTCTGTATTATGTAAGGGTAAAGACAACTAGAGGCTCTTGAGGAGCCTGTATCTCTCACCTTTGTTTATGTGGATATTCATCAAAGAATGCTATCTAACAATGTGGACTAGAATAGAATTCATGCTAAAAATCTGTTTTTTTAATCTTGTATTGCTGGTCATTTAGTCTGTTTAGTTTCCTATCTTCTATTTTTTGTCAAATACACAAAAGAGGGTAAAAATAAATCCTTATTAAAGGGCAATCACTCCTTTAGAGTGGGAGTCTACTAACTATATCGGCAATATTTGACTTATTAGTGGATCTGGTCTTGCTGTTCTCATTTGTGACTTACAGTTAAAGTGTTTATTTGTCTATTTTAATATGCATAACCAAACATAAAAAAAACCCTGAAAAATCTTCATTTAAGGGCCATAATTACAGTCATGACAGTAATGAGTCATCCAACCATTTCCTCCATAAAATATTTAATTGTATATCTAGTCTTGTTGATCCTTTTTGCTCATTTAATTTTTCTCTAACCATTTAAATTTTGAAGACACAAGGCAAAATCCCCAAAATTTTATAAATCTCCTCATCAAAAGGCAATAACTCATGCACTTTATTTTGTTGAATTAAAAGAATTGCAAGTACAACCCACTGGAGAAAAAAAACAACTTTTGATTTCAATTTTTTACGAAGTCAAGAGAATCTACTGTGTATTCAATACTATTCGTTAGGTATCAATTTGGGTTTATTTCGTGTATAAAGGTGAACCACGAAATTCTATGTTCAACCAATGACAATTTTCTAATAGGCTTGTATCCAGGCTAAGACAAAACCTCAAAATAAATATCCACGAACATGTAAGTTTTCTTTAATCCACAAAAATTGTTAACCACGAAAATTTAAAAAAATCCACAAAAATTGTTAACCATGAAAATTTTAAAAAATCCACAGTAGTTAGAGTTGGCACAGGTTAGCTGTCCACAATGGGCAGGAGGAAAAAGCAAATTCTTCAAGGGCTGTACTTCATATCAAAATATTGACAAAAGACTGTATCCAATGCATATTTGAAGAAATGACATTATTTCTAGAATTGTATCACTTTACTAAACAATAATCACAAATTTATATAAAAAAAAAGAAGATGTAAAATGCATTGGTGTTCAGTGACTTCTAAACTTCATTGCTAGCAATCCTAAACAAGATATCTGATAATCATTTAATATTTCATTTAAATGTTAATAATATTATTCTCATTTGAATTAAATATAAATAAAGGTGTAGACTGAACTAAGAACTTCTGTACTTTGTCAGGTTGCATAGGCATGTAAAGTAAAGAATTTAATATAGTTTCCTTCAGCACTACATTAGAATAAACACGACTAAGCCCTGCTTCTTTTGAGATATTCTTCATCATATTTGCAAGTTGTCTTTCCCCTAAGGGACGTGATGTGTACCAACTGTCATCAGTCATAGATTTCTGACACCTAGGTTGTTGGAAGAAGTCTTCAGAAGCTTTATTACGCTTTGTTAAGTATTTCATCAAGGAGGCAACTGGACAATAAATGTCTCTAGTTGCGACCATTTTTGGACTGACTTCACCAGGTTGTCTATTCGGATCCTTTATCTCTACATATTCCATTCCATTGTCATCAGTCTTAAAAACAAACATATGAGTTCTATAATCACGTTGTTTTAGACAATTTTTGTATGTAAAATTAAGAGTCAAATCAAGCCACACTTTGTTCTGCAATCCTTTTGGAGTGTTGATGGTTAAAACTGGTGATCTTGTTAACTTTGTCATGTCTTCTCCTGAAATTGGGGGTGGTAAGGTTTTCTTCACAACTTCCATTTTTATTTTCCGCATCATAGCTTTGAAGACATTGTTTGATTTATGAAATTCATGATCAGTGAATAAGGATAATGACCTATTACAAGGGTAAGTAGTCAGGTGACGGTTAATGGAAGCTCTGATGCCTCGGAATGAGTTTGTTGCGTATAATTTACCATCAGCTGTTCTTAATTCAGCATAAAATTTTTCAAGTCTTTCATCAAGAAGTTTTACGGATAAATCTTCAAAATTTGGATCAAATTCCCTTTGTTTCAACCATTCTGAAAGGAAAATAGTATGACTATCAATGTGACACATAAAATGAAAACAGTAACAACACTTAAAATTGATATATAAAACAGTTTTCTATGTATATATACCAACTTAATAATTAACCTATATGCATTGTGATTAGTTTTTTATAATCATGTCAAATTTCTATATAAGTCGAGGTGTTTTTCTTGACTAATTGTATAAGGGAATGCTCAGAAACAAATGTTTAGAAAGCTGATGATGTTAAAAAAAAATACTTGGGATACATTGTACTACATAACCAAATAGGACATGAAAGGAGGACCAAACCATCTGATCTTTGCATTGACTGAAAAAGTTGCAAATGTTATGCTCCATCCAAAATCTATCACCATGCCTATATATCACATATTTTCAGTACCCTTATATGGTATAAAAATGGTCACTAAATTTTATATGGAGCAAGAGTGTAGCTGTGAATTAAATATTTTGACCAAGATGTGATGTCACAACCAATCAAATTTTATAAAATCTAGATGGTAGGATATCATAAACAAAAATGAATTAGATTTTTTTACTGAAAAACGGACAACTGCTCTATTCTGTGAAGACTAAAAAAACAAAAGAAGCATGCTATACAATGGTCACATTATTGTTGTAAATAAATTCTTAAAAATTTTCTTGGTTTCACAAGTATTTAATATACTCATTATTCATTGTTTGTAGCTTGTCTTTTCGTGAAATTTTTTAAAAAACTTATTTAATCTTAAAAAGAACAGCTTTAGCATCCAAAAATTGAAAAGCTTTCTATTAAAAAATGGGTTTCCAATATCTGTTGTAAAATGAGTGATTGGGTCAGAAAAAAATGTCCTTATAAAACCACCTAACTGTACCGAAATTGTTGTTAAAAGCTTGGACTGTTGATATTTAGAGAGATTGATTTCTCCTAGCACATTACATGATATACAAATGATATATATGTACTGAGTCCTACTTCAGATGTTGAATAACTATATATAAACAATAGTTAACCTTGAACAAAACTATATGTGGTACTGTAATACAAAACAAATTGACATAACACAAACTAACCCTTGAATGTACTAACTCCCCATCTTGTTTGCCTATTTGTACCTCTTGTTGTTTCAATGTCCATCAAGGCATCTATTTCCCTGTCATTCATTACAGGAAATCTTATACCAAGGGGTTCCTGTCCACTTCTACTGGTCTCTGAATCCTCCTCTGCTTCCAAATCAGAGTAGTTGTCCTCTAACAGACTGGTACAAGCTTTAAAATAAAGTAGTTAAATTGATAGTCACACTTACTTTCTTTAACAAGACCTATCAGTACATATACTAAAGTAAGTGTATCTCTGATGAATGTACATGATTTCATTTATTCAGAACTTTTGAGAAGGTTTAAATCATTATAAGTTTTGTGGTAATTCTAAGGCACATCCTACATTTTGCAATGCTATTTTGTATTGCTGCATGGTGTCTGAATACATATCCAGAATAATTATATACTCTCGAGTCAAAAGTCAGTAATTTCAAAATAGTCTATTAATGGACTGAACATTGCATACTGACCTTTAAATCTTTTTTGTACTTTTTAGTTAGATTGCTGGCTCATTGAAGTATACTGCACATGTTTTGCCCTTGTATTCCTATCAACTAATTTCAACATGGTTTTATTCAACATTTATCATATGATTAATTTTATAATGCAGTACTGAGTTCAAACAATAGTCTATTCAATTTATCAAAGCATGCCATATATATAATATAGATATACAGTAGTGGTACAATCAATAAGGACCCAGAAACAAGCTATTTTTATTGGTCTCTAAGTATTGTAGTACCAAAAACAGTTGTTGTATTGCATTATTTACCATACAAAAGCATATAGCTATATTTCAGAGAACAAAAAAATCTGGATGTTCATACTTCAACATCATTAGTTGGTTAAAGGCTTGTTTTGACTTTAGACACAAAGAATTACATACATGTATATAAAAACAAACTAGAGGCTCTAAAGAGCCTGTGTGGCTCACCTTGGTATATATGTGAATTAAACAAAGGAAGCTGACAGTTCATGACAAAATTGTGTTTAGGTGATTGCGATGAGTTTGTACATCTTACTTTACTGAACATTCTTGCTGCTTACAATTATCCCTATCTATAATGAACTTGTCAGTGTAGTTTCAGTGGAAAATGTTAGTAAAAATTTACAAATTTTATGAAAATTGTTAAAAATTGATTGTAAAGGACAATAACTTCTTAGGGGGTCAATTGACCATTTTGGTCATTTTGAATTATTTTTGAGTCCTAAATTGCTGTACATTATTGCTGTGTACAGTTTATCTCTATCTATAATAATATTCAAGATAATAACCAAAAACAGTAAAATTTCCTTAAAATTACCAATTTAGGGGCAGCAACCCAACAATGGGTTGTCTGATTCATCTGAAAATTTCAGGGCAGATAGATCTTGACCTGATAAACAATTTAACCCCCGACAGATTTGCTCTTAATGCTTAATGTTTTTGAGTTATAAGCCAAAAACTGCATTTTACCCCTATGTTCTATTTCAAGCCGTAGCGGCCATCTTGGTTGGTTTGCCCCATCACAAAACACAAATTTTAAACTAGATAGCCAAATAATGATTCTGACTATATTTGACAAAATTTGGCCCAGTAGTTTCAGAGAAGAAAATTTCTGTAAAAGTTAACTAAGATTTACGAAAAATTGTTAAAAATTGACTATAAAGGGCAATAACTCCTAAAGGGGTCAACTGACCATTTTGGTCATGTTGACTTATTTGTAATTCTTACTTTGCTGAACATTTACAGTTTATCTCCATCTATAATAATATTCAAGATAATAACCAAAAACAGTAAAATTTCTTTAAAATTACCAATTTAGGGGCAGCAACCCAACAATGTGTTGTCTGATTCATCTGAAAATTTCAGGGCAGAAAGATCTTGACCAGATAAACAATTTTACCCCATGTCAGATTTGCTCTTAATGCTTTAGTTTTTGAGTTATTAGCCAAAAACTGCATTTTACCCTATATTCTATTTTTAGCCATGGCGGTCATCTTGTTTGTTTGGCTGGGTCTAAAAACACAAATTTTAAACTAGATGGCCTAATAATGATTCTGGCTATATTTGATAAAATTTGGCCAAGTAGTTTCAGAGAAGAAGATTTTTGTAAAAGTTAACTAAGATTTACGAAAAATGGTTAAAAATTGACTAAAAAGGGCAATAACTCCTAAAGGGGTCAACTGACCATTTTGGTCCTGTTGACTTATTTGTAAATCTTACTTTGCTGAACATTATTGCTGTTTACAGTTTATCTTTATCTATAATAATATTAAAGATAATTACCAAAAACAGTAAAATTTCTTTAAAATTACCAATTTAGGGGCAGCAACCCAACAATGGGTTGTCTGATTCATCTGAAAATTTCAGGTCAGATATAACTTGACCTGATAAACAATTTTAGCCCATGTCAGATTTGCTCTAAATGCTTTGGTTTTCGAGTTATAGGCCAAAAAGTGCATTTTACCCCTATGTTCTATTTTTAGCCATGGCGGCCATCTTGGTTGGGTGGCCGGGTAAAAAAACACAAATTTTAAACTAGATACATCAATGATGATTGTGGCTAAGTTTGGTTTAATTTGGCACAGTAGTTTCAGGAGAAGATTTTTGTAAAAGTTAACGACAGACGACGGACAATGGACGCCAAGTGATGAGAAAAGCTCACTTGGCCCTTCGGGCCCCGTGAGCTAAAAAGGTAGTATTTGAGGGTCTTGGTGGGTTTTACAGAAAAAGAGATTTACAGGCAAAACAAGCAGACTAAAGGTTAAAAAAAAGTATTCAGAAAAATAAAAATAGAGAATAAAGGACCTAAACTATAACCAATAGAGAAAAATGTAATAAATAAATAAAGAATACAAAACTGAAGCACCCCAATCTACACTCACATTTTCTATGTTCTCTTTTAAGTTTTTACTATCCCACACATCATTTTTTTTTCATAACCTACTTCTCATATGAAATGGATATCAAGACTTGCCTCCCATACACCACAAATTGTTCCATTTTAATACACAATAGTCACTAATAAAATACTTGAGTTTTCTCCCCATTAAGACTGTGTAAGTTGTGGTTTAGAATATTTGTAAGCAAACATTTCATGGAATAACAATTTAACAAAAGAAAAAAATCAATCTATAAAAACAATGATATTAGGAACACATTACACTGCTTATCCCATTTATTGGACTGGGGAAAAAAATGGTAGCATAGAGGCTTAACTCCTGGTCCAATGCATAATAAAAGTTCATTCTTTACATCAATATACATGAAGTATGCAAAAATAAAATATACTACAGTGTTTAACCAGACTTTTGGCAGACTCATAAAAGTACCCTATCAATTATTGTTTTTACCTTTTTCTTCTGAGTGGGAACTGTTGTATGCAATCAGATCTGCTTGTAAGGGAACCTGAAACAAAAATATCAATATATAAATTATACTTTTAATTCTAGCATTTCACCTCAAAAGGATATGATATGCTGCAATGCAATATATTGAAGCAGGAGAAATTACACTTGTATTGTGTGATTCTGTTAAGTATATATATAAAACAATGTATGCAACAAGACAATTTTCATAAAACATTATTGCAGCAACATATTATCCAACTATTCATCAAACTAAATTGGATAAGGTAGATTCATCATGTTCATGGTTTACTGCTACCTTGTACATTTAAAAAATCGTAGTACACTATCAGTTTGGAATAGCAAGAATTGTACCCATTAGGGCGCTACTGAGGCAATTTTCTATAAATTTGATATTTCCAAGGGACATAACTCTTTTTTGAAAAGTCAATCAGCCACCATTATAAAATTTACTGCTATTTTTTTGAAGTTTTTGCAGTTTGGATTTTTATAAAAACTTTATAATATTATCAAAGAAGTGTTGAGAAAAATTATTATTTATAACTACATTTTGTCCTTTTGTACATCTATAACCATGATGAACATTAGAGATAGAAATTTCGACATTTTTTTTTAAGATTGAGTTGTTTCCCTTTATAGTTATTATAATTAATTTGGGCATATGTTTTTACTCTTTAATGTTTAAAAATAGTAAAACAGTCTCCAATCTAAGCCCAAGAATTTGCATCAAAATGATGTTGAACAAAAAGAGAACTTATCTTCTGCACCACTTAGAAAACACAATATTTTCAAATTAAACTGTCACATCAATTATATTATGTTAGTTCACAGATGCCACATGGTTTCTTTCTCAATTTATAGGTGACAATTGCAAGAAGAGATTAAAATAAATACACAATAAATTTATCTTTTTTTTTCTTATATACGTGATTTAGAATTTTTTACAAAATTTTTTTTTTCTCAATAAATTGCAAGATTAAAATTAAAATTAAAAACATATTTAAAAATAATTGGGTTTTCAAATTAATCTATCTGAAAAGTCAGGATAAACAACATCAAGAATATTTCCAAAAAAATTTAATTAAACACAAAAAATTCCGAAAAAGGGGAAGGGTCAACCCCACATGGGCCTGTGCATTTTCCTAAAGCTTTTAAAGTTTAAAAATTATGTGTTTTAAACATCTGTTTCTTGTAATAATATCAGTCGCCTTATCAGAATGAAATGACAGATTTATAGTCCTACTTAACCATTTTATAATTGAGAGAAGATATGAAATTTTCACTTTCTTGTGCATGGATGTTGGACTGAAAACTAATCGAAGAAAAACAGAAAAAGAATTTACTTTCATTGTTAAAATAGTTTTTGAAGCCCTAAAATTTAAGAGGTTATTGTTGATGATGCAGATCATAGCATGGGTAGTTTGTAGTGAAGATTGGCAGTCTTTTTTAGTCACTGACAAATTTTTGTATTACATGTATGTGAAATATAATGCCTGTGCTGTTCGTTTTGAAAATCCTATAAAAAAAGAAGATGTGGTATTATTGCAATGAGACAACTATCCACAAAAAAACAAAATGACACAGACATTAACAACTATAGGTCACTGTACAGCCATCAACAATGAGCAAAGCCCATACCACATAGTCAGCTATAAAAGGCCCAGATAAGACAATATAAAACAATTCAAACCAGAAAACTAACGGCCTTATTTATGTAGAAAAATGAAAAAAAAACAAATATGTAACACATAAACAAACAATAACCACTGAATTTACAGGCTCCTGATTTGGGACAGGCACATACATAAATAATGTGGACAGGTTACACATGTAAGCGGGATCCCAACCCTCCCCCTAACATGGGACAGTGGTATAGCAACATAGTGTGTTTTTATGAGTTCAAATTTTAGTACAATGTCCAAACTTTCAAGGCATAATTATTTTCCATATTAGCATCATATTTTCATTCTTTTCCAATCATACACATGAATTCAAATTTATACATTTATTAAGAGTTTCTAAGTTATTTTTGCTGAGCATTTTGATTTTCCATATCAACTGATACATTGTGAAACAATGTACTTATAACTTACAAGAAGTCTTTATCTCTATGACAAACTTCAAATAGATTTATTGTTACTGCATACATGCAATATTTAGCACTTACTGAAATACATTTCTTAATATACTGATGGTCATCTTCTGGTGACTTTCTTTTGTGGCCAACTGTAGATTCTGCACTGTTTGATGTATGTTTCTTTTCATCATGTTCATGGCTAACAAACTGTTTTAAATTGGGAAATCTCATAATCAGAGGAGAATTCTCATCTCCTATTTCTTTACCACATGTCTGACCTGTATCATAACCAGTATCAACTGGTTCTACTTTCACTTTAGTTGTCCCTTCACTATCAATACTTTCACATGTATTTGAGTGGTAACTGTTATTTTCCTCAACTAGCTGGTTTTCTGTTTTAACTGGTACCTGTATAACTTTCAATGACTCTCCTTCTTTACACACCATCATTACTGGTATTGGTTGAATACAAGTAACAATTGTGTCCGTTGGGTTTTCTTGTTCTATTGTTGGTTGGTAATTCTTTGTCTTATCTAAAATTAAAAGTCACATTAATCATGTTAATTTCTTTAAATTTTCTTGTTCTGAAAGACAATATGACTATGAAGAAGCCAAAAGGAACTACAACTTGGAAATTGTTCTTCATATATATAAAAATATAAAAATAGGTACATTGTACATTTATCATAAATGCACTATAAACAGAGACAATTGCAAATGTGTGATACTTTTAAAAGTATTCCAATGAAAAATTCAACAAACGGATATTTTTTTTAATTTGAAAATATTATAGCAGTTTTTTATTTATAATTTCTGCATTATCGAAATTTTTAAATCATACAATTAATAATTTTTTTCCATTCCGTTAAAGTGACGAGCTTTGATTTTGCCATTTGTTTGGGAACTTTCTGTTTTGAATTTTTTGTTGATCTTCGGTACTTTTGTGATTTTACTTTTGTGAAAGTAATAATCTGTAGAAAAATGTGTAGTAAACATGTTGAAGTGTACATATACTAATATATATGGTAGCTAAATTAGAAAATTTATGACACAAATTAGTTCTAAATCATATAATCATCTTATTTATAACTCGTAATGATGCCAAATTAATGAATGAATTGATGTTGCTGTGAGTTATATAATATTTACTTGTACTTTCTTTCACTACTGATTCTTTATAACAGGGAAAATTCTCTTTCGTCATACAACTAGGATTTTCAATACAAATGAAACTACTGGATGATGGGTCTTTCTGAGGAGACTTTGACTTAGTACTTAATGCAGCTTTAGTCTTCTCTTTTTCAATATTTTGTAAACTATCGGAATAGAGTTTTTCTTGAGGTATATTTTCCTTTCTTGGCCATTTTGGAATCATGGTGTCTTTGAATTTACCAGTTTTATTAGGCTGCGAACAACTAATCAACCATTCACCACTTGAAGATCGACCAATCAAAAGTTTCCCAGGAGGTAGGGTATAAAAATGTTCCCCGCAAAAGTCATTTCTTTTCTTCATTAAATTGTCAACCACATCTTGATTCTGAATTATTATATCCTGTTTAATATTGTCAGGGGCTGATAGTAACGAGCACTCTTTTTCCGCCATTTTATATAAATTTTTATCTTTTTCCGTACCAGTAAGATCATTGCGATAACAATGTTGTCTTATTGTAAGCTGAAAGTCCTCACTAGTAAGGCTATATTTCAACTCCTCAAGTAAAGTTTCATTTGCTGGACTAATAACAATATCTATTTCAGACAATGGCTGTTTATATTTAAATTGCTGACCTTCTAAAAGGCCATGTTCGTCTATAACTATATGAGTAGTACTCGTTGTTGAGTCTGTGAAAGTGTGTAGTAAAGGTAGCCTTATTTCCATGAATTCAAATGTTGGATGAGTCATTACAAGTGATATTGGAAAGGGAAGTAATTCAGATGTCATCTGATTACACATCCCTGATACAGCTTTTGGTTGCTTTCTTATTTTATTGTATAAAAGTTTCGAATAACTAGAAAACTGATTTTTATTTTTAGTACCAGTTATAGTACTGTTCTGAAAATGATTAGCAATTCGACTATTTGTCATTTTTGTAGATAAAGCATCTGCAGACCAAGTTTGTGGTTTATGAGAATTGAACACACATCCACTGTCAGAGTCATTCAAACTGTCAGGTGTCCCATCATTATATGGTGTAATATACATTTCAAATCTATTTTCATCGTCCATTTCACTGTTGATGTCTTGATTCCTTAAATTAACACCAATGTTCTCACAAGAGAAATCTAGTTCACTGGTTTCCATATTTCTAATAAATCATATCCTTCAGCTTCTTTCTTGTGTATAACATAATGTAAGATTATCTCACTGAAATAAAATCAAAGCATAACAGTATAAAAGTTACATATATATTTACTTGAAAATCACCAATAATTGTAAGTTCTCCTGACATTTTAAGTTTTCTTACTGTAATCTTCTGACTTCTTATAGCTTACACTAATAAATCATTTTTTGTTATAAAATACCAAGACGAACTTGATTGATTATTTCGTTTATACATTGCAGAACTAACCTTTGTACATTGTACATTGTATATCATTCAATGAGATTTTTTCTTACATTTGCAATATCAAATTTAATTTGTATAAAAATACAAAACCTATGAGCAGTGTTTTGTTTGAAATATTACAAGGTTTGTGTTCTGTTTGAAATATTACAAGGTTAGTGTTCTGTTTGAAATATTACAAAGTTTAAAAAACAAACATAATACATTTTGTACAGTTGATAATATGTAAAAAAATAAATGTGGAAGTGTCACCTAAAAAAAGTTTTTTAAATTCTGGAAGGAAGAACTGAAAATTTAAACTATCCAGGATTGGCTCCAACACTAGGTCCCCCCTCCACCGCTGTTCCCTGATTCCTACACTACTATCAAAGCTGGTTTTAATCATAACCTATTAAGTCTTGTTTTAGAAAGAGATTTCAAAAGTTACTTTTTGAAACAAGAAGTTGATAAGTTACTTGAACAATTTATGACAACGAAAATTAACACTAATTTAATATTTCAGGTCATATATATATATGGTGATAATATAATGTATTAGTTAATTTTTCATGTTTTTATTTGTATTAGCTGGTAATTCAGATTTAGAACTCTCAGTCAGAAAAGTAAATTATTATTTATCATGTTTATTCTCCCTGTAAAAACATATTGACTATTCAATTAATATCATTAAAATGAAGATGTAAGGCTAATCCCTCCCAGATTATCATATAGGTTTAAACATTTTCATTCTCCTTTGAAATAAGTGGTAGAAGGACATTTAAATACTTTTATAAAATAATGTACTTTCTTAAAATATTGACATTAAAATAAAGTAGATTGCAATTTATGAGGGTAAATATTAATGATTTTTTTCCTGATTTAAAGAAATATAATTTTGCAGTCTTTAAATTTCTACGAGGCAAATGTCAACAAACTTCTAATATATTCATCAAATGTTATTTTAAAAAAATTATCTAATCATGCTAATTGTAATTTAGACCAAAGCAAAACAGGCTTAAACACTTATAAATTTATCAATTAATTTGTACTTCACAAACACCATTGCTTTGAATTAGTTCATTTTAACTCCAAACGATATTAATATCACTTTCCTATTAAATTTGATCTAAAATAGCATTAAATGACAGTTGACCTTATTATAAGTCAACATGGTCAACATCTTCTTATTAATATATCCATTTTTTCCTGATTTTTTTATTACAAGTGAAGAATAAAAGCTTGTTTTTCTTTAAAATATTGTGATTTTCATATTATATACATTGTACATGTACATAAAGATGTACATGCATTGTTAGAAAAAAGCCTCTGACAATAGTATTTACTGGGATGGCATTGTAAAAAAAATGTAGTTCAAAATAAATTGACAAAGTTAAATTTGTCTTTTGTTTTCCAGCAGTAGTGTACTTCATTCCTACAACAATAACAAGGAAAGAGTTATTTCCCTTTAGCATAATTAGGGCCACTATATTGTTCAAGAAGGTACTAGTTCATTGTACTGTTTTCTACAAGCAATTTTGCTCTGTTAGAAATTATTGTGGCTCTGTCCTTTTTGTTTTTATTGAAAATGCGATTCATCTATAGATATGAATATAGTATGTGGGGGACCAGGCAATCATTTGTTATATATCTACATTAATATGAGGCAAGTATTACCTAGCTGTGAATGGGGACAAAGTCTGTATGAATTATTTTTTTTGTAACTTAAATATTTTTTTTAAAAAGAAACAGAAATACCGTAACGTTTCCGATTTTGGTTCTGTTGTTAGGGATTTTACTTGTGACTTTATTCAAGTTATGACGTCAAGTTCAATGTAAACAAAGAAATGCAATGCATCAGGTAATGTCAATTCATATCAAAGACAAAGAATTATCAAAATTGAAAAATTGGTATTGTGTTAACATGCTTAAGTCCCTATATTTTACTAGACTATACTCAAAGTCTCACTTTTTAATGATGTAAACAGTAATGCATGATAAAATCCTAACCCCAAAATAGATCATGAACTTATACATTTTAAAATTATTTAAACATATAAAATAACAAATATTTTTGGATGCCGATTTGACTATACTGAGTGCCGATTTGACTATACTGAGTGCCGATTTGACTATACTGAGTGCCGATTTGACTATACTGAGTGCCAATTTGACCAGGTGCAGATTTGACTTTTTCTATGGGTGCCGATTTGACCAGGTGCCGATTTGACTTGTTCCTGTATCAATGACAAACAATGACATGAATGAGCCACATAGAAGATAAGATTGTTAGTGTTTGTGTGTATATGATTACATAAGGCACCAACAGACTAATGGTCTTATTTTGCAATAATCTTCATTTTGCTTTGGTACCACTCATGGTAGTCCGAGATTACTCTGACATCCAACACTGTTTTGTCCAGGTAGTCCGAGATTACTCTGACGCCCTGCGAATGTTTTGCCAAACGATGTAAATTATCTCGGACTACACTTATGGCTTTTTCAAACTGCTCCACACTAGACAGGACAACAAACGAGCACAGTTACCAACGGTTAGATTTATTGCAAATTTGAATGTATATATAAGATGATAAAATTTTAAAAACTAAAATCTTTTTATACCTGTGTGTTTCAACTGTTTGTCTTGTTGATTCGTTTTATGGACCATTCTTTTTGTTGAATTTTCATTTTAAAAAAAGGGGGTACTAAGATTTATACAAAGCTGTTGTAGCCTTGGACAGAAGTTATTTCAAACCGAAGGAACACATAATTCGTTCTTATTCTTCCGATTCGATCGTCTGTCTCATTAAATATTTATCTGACTTTTTCACCTTCACAATAAAAAACGTCTAACAAATCCCCCAAAGACCAATATTACATTTCACAAAAAATAAAAGACGACGTCCATTATTTCGTTAGTTTCTATTTCACTGATGCGAGAAAGATATGAGGCCCCTCATGGGGGGTCCTAGTAATCACATAATCACCATTTGTTTGCCAATATAATCACATAATCATTAAATATTTGCTTATCTTTAGTAATCAAATAATCATAAACTAAAAATACAGTCCTAGGTAATCAAATAATCATGAAATATTTGGCTTAATAATCAAATAATCATTAAAAAAACGGCCAAGTAATCACATAATCAAAAACCCCATGAGGGCCCTCAGATATGTGTGACTGTCTCAGATCCCCCTATATACCTTTATATAATAATGTGTTATATTAAGTCTACCTACGTGTTTCCAAACGCAGAAGACCAGTTTGCTCCTCTATATTTGGCTCTGGTTCATCGTCACTAACTAGATTTGTGCTACTTCCGGTTTTAAAGGTGTATTTGTGAGCCAAAATTTGTTCCTGGGAAAAAAGTTCCAGTGGAACTAATTTCACAGGAAATATGTTCTGGGAGAACTTTTTTCACAGACATTTTTTTTATAATTTGTTCCATCTCTATGAAATAAGTTCCACCCTTTACCTGGTGAAATAAGTTCTGGGTTCGTGAAATTTGTTCCTTACCTAATAAAATAAGTTCCATGTTTGTGAGATTTGTTCCTTACCTGGTGAAATAAGTTCTGGATTTGTGAGATTTGTTCCTCACCTGGTGAAATAAGTTCCTTGTCTGTGAAATATGTTCCACTGGTTAAACAAGTTATCTTATATATACTGAGCACTTGTCATCAGTGAGTTTAAAGTCATAATAAAAAAAACATGTATTATACTGATAATGTAATAAATGAAAAGTGTAAACATCCAATTTTGGTCATGTGGAGTAAAGCAAAAGTTTAATAACATACTCAATTAATGATACTAAAAATGGTACTTACATGACTTATGAACCAGGAAAGAGTAGAATAAGAAATAATAATAAAAGTCATTCCGAAAAAAAAGTATAATATATAGTTAAAGATGAACATTAGTACTTTTTTGAAAAGGACTAAGTGACTGATCAATTCTATTAAAAGACAAAAGATTACAAAAGACACACTCTTTTAAAACTGTGCAATGACCAAAGCTAAGTACATGTATGATTAGAAACCCATAAAAGATCAAAAGGAAACAAGGAGGTTGAATACCAGGTAAACGATAAAGCATAGATACAAATTATGAAACATTATCATCGCTTTTTTTCTCATCTTCATCCTACAATCATGCCTTTAATTGCAAATGTACCCTATGCAGGCACAGTACAGCATCCAGTTTGCGTTATAATTTTTAAGTGTAACAAGAAATATTTCGCTGTGCATGTGCAATGTATATATGTTAAAAGTACTTATTTTCTGTGAAATAGGTTCGAGCAGAACATTTTCATTGATTTCTATAAAATACCTTCGTTTAAAACTAATATCACAGACACATTACTTTTTTTTTAAATTTCTAATATTGGAACAAAACTTATGCAGCTGTGATTTTTGTTCTGGAACTTTTTTCACACTTGGTTGAAAAATTAGTTCCGGAACAAATTTTATAGTGCTGGAACATATTTTCTGTGACATAAGTTCCAGTGATCACATATGTACATCCATCTCTCTATACAATTCATCTACGGTAAAATTTAAAAATAAATTAAGAAATCAAAATTGATACTTATTAGAATCAAAATAAGCTAATATTTACCTTGTTGGATTGTACATATCATGTCCGACTCTGAATAAAATTTACTTACTTACGTTCTTACTTACTTGCTTACTTACTTACTTACTAAAAATATTGACAGGTCATGGAGCTCCTTTTCGAGATATTTGATTTATAAAATATGGCGGGAAATCTATTTACTGCGAGCAGACTGAGATGTGTTGCAAAGATCCATTAATTGACTCCTGATCGATGTGTGTAACACCTAAAGTGACTATCTGATGCACGTATAATGATATCGGATATGTTCCTTACGTCGTAACTACAATCCCCTTCCCTTTCATGAATTTGACCTACCGAATTAGACTATTTACCGGATTTGTAATCACATAAGCAACACGACGGGTGCCGCATGTGGAGCAGGATCTGCTTACCCTTCCGGAGCACCTGAGATCACCCCTAGTTTTTGGTGGGGTTCGTGTTGTTTATTCTTTAGTTTTCTATGTTGTGTCATGTGTACTATTGTTTTTCTGTTTGTCTTTTTCATTTTTAGCCATGGCGTTGTCAGTTTGTTTTAGATTTACGAGTTTGACTGTCCCTTTGGTGTCTTTCGTCCCTCTTTTATCTAACATTTTTTTCAAATATCCAACTTTACATCCACATCACTCATTAAACTAATTCTTAAGACATTATACTCATTATATATATTTATTTGATGCAGCTTTAGATGTGACAAAATAGCGTCGATCATCATTAAAAAAAAAAATAGTCAGAGGTCTCACATAATTATTGTTACCGTTAATTTTGAAAAAAAAATGCGACATATTCAATCTTTTTTTTTCTATCGTCTAACAGAAAGTGCATATCTTATAGTCATGCACCAAAAATTACCGTTAACGTCATTTGGCAAGAAGTTTTACCGTTATTCGTCATGAATATACCCCCATTATCACCCTCCACCAATGTGCTTAAAGGACATAGTATTATGTATTATATGTCTCTGATGCGACGCAATATAAAATTTGAACCAATTATACTTATTTTTATTTATGAAACTGGTTGCGGGACAATGTTTTTTTAAGATTCTAATAACGTCCGTTTCAGTCTTTGATTTTGAAAAGAACAGCCATGTTTTAGGTGACATCATTATCATCACAAGAAATCCCGCCATTTTTACAAACTATTTTGAAGACTGGTCTTAAAACCAGTTGTAACGAGGAGAACGTTTCATATCACTTGCATGAGTGCTGTTAAAAAGTAAACTTTAATTGTTAACCATGTGTGTAAAACTATGTCAAGGGAGATTAGTCCAAATATGCAGAGTGTTTTTTCAAAATGTAGCAGAGACGCATATATATATTTCTCAATATTTGTCATACCTGTAAGATACCTGTAAGATCGTTGTGGGGCTCATATGGAAGGATCCTATCCTTTTTAGCCCACCATATTTTGGTACACTTTCAAAAACTGATACAATCATCAATCCTGCATGATTTGGTGAATTATTTCACACAATTAAAAGTTATATATAAAACTATTTGTGTCCTCATCAATTTCCTAACTGATACATGACTGACTCTCAATGACGGTCTACACTAATTTTAAAGGCTTCCACAGTTTTAGATGAAATAACTTCAACTGGTAGGTTATTCCAATCATTAATAATACGTTGTGAGAAATGTCTTAATTGAAAAGAAGTGTTACATCTAGGTTTTGCTAATTTCCAATTATGCCCACGGGTATTAGTACTGATGACAGTAAAAAAATCTTTCATAAGATATATCTTCGATTCCTTTTAATATTTTGAACGCTTGTATCATATCACCTCTTCACCTTCTGTGAGTTAGGGAGGGTAGTTTAAGTACTTTTAATCTGTCTTCGTAGCTTAAATGTCGTATATCAGGAATTAATTTAGTTGCTCTCATCTGCACTTTTTCTACAGCATTAATATCTTTCTTTAAATGCGGATACCATATTGTATTTCCATATTCCACATGTGGTCGTACCAACGCAACGTATAGTCTTAAAAATGTATATTGATCTTTAAAGTTAAAAGTTCTGTTAATCAGCCCAAGTATACTATTGGCTTTATTTATTTTACTTGATATATGTTGCGAAAATTTAAGATCATTTTGAAAAATAATTCCAAGATCCTTTTCTTGTTCATCTTTAGTAATATCAATATTGCATGTTTGTATCCTGACGTATTTGCCGGGAATTCTAAACGAAATACCTATAAAAATAGACCAGTTTACTTTCACTGGACATGTGACTGCAACCAGCTTTTAAATATTTTTTTTCAAACCACTATTAATTATAAAATTACTTTCCCCGACATAATCACAGCAGGTATTTGGGGCATGGACCACAGGTATTTGGGGCATGGATCCCCCTCTTTTGAACCTCACTAAAAAAAAATGTTTGGTGTTTTTTTATAGGACCGCAAAAATTGAAAATTTTTTGGTTGTATATTGGTATCACATTGGAGTCGTATATTGGGACCACGTTGGTGTCATATATTGGTATCATGTTGGTGTCGTCATCGTTGTCCAAATACTTTTAGTTTTTGCACTCTCACTTTAGTAAAAGTGGATAGGAATCTATGAAATTTTAACACAAGGTTTATGACCACAAAAGGAAGGTTGGGATTGATTTTGGGAGTTTTGGTCCCAATATTTTAGGAATGAGGGGCAAAAAAGGGCCCAAATAAGCATTTTCTTGGTTTTCGCACTATAACTTTAGTTTAAGTAAATACATTGTACATGAAATAGAAATCTATAGAATTTTGACCCAAGGTTTATGACCACTAAAGGAAGGTTGGGATTGATTTTGGGAGTTTTGGTTCCAACAGTTTAGGAATTACAAAATGAAAATGTAGGGGCCAAAAAGGGGCCCATATAAGCATTTTTCTTGGTTTTAGCACCATATAAACTTTAGTATAAGAAAATACATGAAATAGAAATCTATAAAATTTTGACACAAGGTTTATGACCACAAAAGGAAGGTTGGGATTGACTTTGGGAGTGGAGTCCTAACAGTTTGAGAATTAGGGGCCAAAAACATGAAAGAAGGGCTTAAATAAGCATTTTTCTTGGTTTTCGCACCATAACTTTATAATAGTACAAGTAAATAGAAATCTATGAAATTTAAACACAAGGTTTCTGACCATAAAAGGAAGGTTGGGATTGATTTTGGGAAATTTTACCCTCCGGTACCGGTATCTGTATGTAAATAAAGAGGTCGTGGAACCAGTGTAGACAATATTCAGTCAGAGCTCAGACATAAACAAGTTGATTTTTGTTTTTGACTTAAATAAGTGTATTTATTATAAAATGTAATTTCAATTTTAGACTTATCTAATTCAGAAAATGACAGACTTGTTTCTAGGTCTTTTTATGTTGGTGAAAAAACTTAACACCTATGACTGCAAAAACCTGTATGAGAGTTCACAAGGACTTGAGCTATCCAGGGGTTAAAAAATCCTCTAGCCCGCAGTGATCTGGAAGGTTTTTTTCACTATGGGCCCAGGGCCCCTCAAAAATAAATTTAATGGGCCATTTTAAAAAATAATGGGCCATGTTGTCAAATGAGTGGGCCATTCGAATTGACTTCTGTAAAAAAATAAAAAGAATCATTATTTTCTCATGTTTTGAAAAAGAGGTGTTGGTACAAGTTTACCTTCATGATTTTAAATAATATTGTTCCTGTGATTCTGTAATTTCAATGAATATACAATAACTTCTTCCAAAACGGACAATATTAAAGATAAACCTTTATTTACAATGTTTAAACTGTTACTATTGCCTTGGCTTGTTCATGTTCATGTTTTTTTAACATTAAATTTGGGTCTTCGTCGATACCATACTCATTCCAGACGTTCCGTATTAGAGGACATTTCAGGAACGTCCTCTGCACTTCTTGTACTATTATTATTACTTCATCAAGATGACAAGAATAACAGTAGAGAGTACCATTAATTGATAGAACAAAACAATAATTCGCTGAAGTCATGTTTACAAAATGTCAAAACGAGCCAAAGACCAAAAAATGACAAGGACAGTTAAGCGCCTTTTTTGGAGACAAAAACTATATTCATAAAAAGGCTTCAGGGGTTTTCAATCGTAATAATAGCAAGCTAAACTAAATTAAAAGATTATTATTAAAGTTAAATCTCGTCTGTAATAGCCATTTCACATACATGACATATGTAAAGTTGTTTTAATATAAAAAATTATATCATGAATGATGGTTAATTACGTTTTTTGGGTTATCAGTTAAACCGCATGGTTCTATTATTACCATAGGAAAACACCCGAGACGTTAAACCGCATGGTTCTATTACCATAGGAAAACACACGAGACGTCCTAAAAATATATAGGTGCTCCTATGTTTGGAGGAACATTATACAGTTGTGTACACACACATGGCGGCACGGAACACGATCGGAAATCTATTTGATATCTTAACGTTTCGAAACGATGTGAAAAATATCGTGCGCCACGTGGGCGCTTACATTTGTCACTCTATGCGCCATTTCTGGTGAATATGCGCTATAGGCACAGGGCGCACGTCCTTCCCGATCACTGAGCCCGACGCCCAGGACTAGATCATTTACGCCTGTGGCAATTAAAATGTGTAATCCGATATGCCCGACGGACTAGTAACAAAAAAATTTTGACGTTTCCAAAATAGAGCATGTAGAAAGTGAAAAATCCCTTCATCACTATTCTATGTTAGCCATTTCGATTCAATTAAGTCATCCGGGATTCCAAGAATTTGAACTGGTTTGTACAGGTCCTGTTGTACATATTTTTAAAAATAGAACAAATAACTCTGGCATGTCTGGGTGACCTGGTATCATGTGTTGATTGCAATTCTCGTACTTTAAATATCGATTTTTCATACCATGGCTTGAGGTATTGTACA
Source organism: Mytilus trossulus (assembly GCF_036588685.1). Taxonomy (NCBI): domain Eukaryota; kingdom Metazoa; phylum Mollusca; class Bivalvia; order Mytilida; family Mytilidae; genus Mytilus; species Mytilus trossulus. The sequence goes on from NC_086374.1 coordinate 63,986,660, forward strand.
TTGCTTATCGTGCCGGGATTTTCAATTAACGGTATTTGGGGGTATGATGTATTGATTGGTATTGACCTGTCTTGTTGCACAGCTCTTGAGCACGAAACCATGCAACAAAATATTTCTTAATATTTTAGTACGGGAACCGCAGGAAATTCGTCAGTTTCAAAACGAAAAACAGTAGATGAAGGGAGTAACGAGGCTGAAAATTCATCCCCCAAAAAGGCTAAATACGACAGGGAAAAGCCGCGGAAAAAATAATAATAGTGTCCAGGACAGCAGGGCTGTCAAGTCTTTAGTGCGAGACTCACACATGTTCATGCTTATTTGGCGGCATTTTCCTTTAATCTATTGTTTTTTTTCTTTGATCTTTACAATTTGGCCAAAAAATCACGCATTCACTTCCTGAAAAGTTGGCAGAACTGGGACACAATGATTTCCCTGGCAAGGTTGGCTGATGCTGATGAAAAAAGCAGACTCTGCTCTGTGAATATTGCCGTTAGTTGTCCCAAGCACGCCAATAAAAAGTCTGCTCTGAATGTGGGAACAACTAAGTTAGGTTAAGCACCAAAAGAATAAATAACACTCAGATCAACAAAAATTATTAAATACAGTGTATAATGTCTCCTTCAAAACAAAGGACACCCACTTTGTATTATGCAGCAAACTGTTGATTTTTAAGGCATACTAGGGCTAGCTGGTCAGTTTTGATGGACTAGCAGTTCTTTCAACAGGGCTAGTAAAATCCTGCTGCCAATAAGTCCTGGGCTAGTTAGCTGTAACAAAAATGTTTAACCCCTGGCTATCTATATTTAATTATCTAATTGAACATCCTTACTAAACACAGATGTTTTACCTCATTAAGGTAGATTCATGGTATACCGCCATCTTGGATTGTACAATCACAGTACAAAATCGGTCTAGTTATTTGCCTAAATCTGCAAATTTGGAGACAGATTTGCAATTCAATGGTTAGACTGTTTTTCCATTTAAAGAAAAATTGTTAATTTATCGTATTATACCAAATATTTTAACAAATATCATTTTTTTTTGTTTTACAATCATTTTTTTCCAAATATGCCATTTAAGGGGAGATAACTCTTTTAGTACAAAATTTATACTGGTCTAATAGGGAAATTTTTTATTTTTACTTGTAGCAAGAAAACAAGTTCGCTGACACCATGTTTTCTTTTTATTTTCTTAAAACATATTATGAAACCTTTCTTCTTACAATTTATTTCAAAATTCTATCTCATAGAATTTTTTTTTATATGCACACTAATGTGTATTTTCATGAACAAACTAACCAATTTTTGGCAATTTTCAATGTCTCATAGCTTGAAAAATAGCACGGTGACCCATACTTTTTATTTAATTTTTGAAAAGAGCATAGTTAAAACTTCATTTTTTCAAATTATAAAAAAATTCTGTCTCAAAAGATTTATACTGGTGATCGTTATTTGCAACTTTTTGATTCTGGTCAATTATTTCTTGTTTAACAATATTGGACTTATTCAAGTCGTATTTTGTCTTACATTAAAGGAAGACAAATCCTAAAACTTACAAATTTAGACCTCTATGAGTCAAAAGCAGATTCAGACTTATTTATGTCTGAGCTCTGACTGATATTCGACGAAGTTGTCAGATATGACTGGCGTTTGGACTGTACTTTGCGGAAAGTACCTCAGTTTGATGTTCAATGAAAAATAAATTTACTAGCCCCTTGGGCTACCGCGCTACGGACATTTACTAGCCCGACACAAAAGTTACTGGTCTCGGGCTAGCGTTAGTGTCGAACCCTATCATATAAATTATAATTCCAAACCGGAAAATACCAATGAACCACATCAACAAACGATAACTGCTGAACGACAGGTCTCTGAATCAACTAGGACAGGTGCACAAACCTGCAGCGGGTATGACTGTCACCATACATTATAATTGCAGTTGAAGGCAAATCCTTTAGAAGTTCTTTGTACTTTATTTTAACAACGAACATTTTTTTTATAGGGAATATAAGTTAGGGAGAAAGAAACCAACGTTTTGTTCTGTACTGGTATTTCTATTTATATAGGAGAACTCTTGCTTGGAATAAATTGGTTTCATGCTGAAACAAATATTCTTGCAGATATTTACAGTGTTGTGGGGTGCTGATAGGTTTAAAATCGTTATATAAAGGCTAGACTGTGATTTTAAAAAACAATGTTGAGATCTTTATATAATATATTTACAAAAAAAAACGGTGCGGGAAATGGACATGATTTCATTTCCGGATGAGGGAAGCAGGAATATAATAAAAATTAAAAAAATCTGTTTTGAAAAAAATAGGTGCGGGTGGGTCCGTCAAACAAGGAATCAAATTGGTGTGGCCTTAGACTACATTTTCAGTGTCAGAAACCTATGCTGTGCCAACTATTTATTGGAATAAGGGAAAGGGGAAAGGGGGAGGTGTAAAAAATTGGTGGAGCTCAATTTTTCTTATTTCAGATTTCAGAAAGAAAAAAGAAAATTTCTTCATATATCAAAGGATTAATATTCAACAGCATACTGAATTGCTCAAAAGCAAAAAAAAACATTTTAAGTTCATTAGACCACATTCATTCTGTGTCAGAGACCTATGCTGTGTCAACTATTTAATCACAATCCAAATTCAGAGCTGTATCCAGTTTGAATGTTGTGTCCATACTAGCCCCAACCGTTCAGGGTTCGACCTCTGCGGTCGTATAAAGCTGGGCCCTGCAGAGCATAAAAAAATTGAAATAATATGCATTTTGTTCTAAAAACTGAGAAAAAATCTCAAAAATACAAAATTGACAGCAAAGTAAATTTTACACAAAAAAAGCATCAAAATATGATAAAACTTTCTTATAGTAACACCTACCTACATGACCTATAGGTTTTTTAAGTAAAACTTATTCAGATTGGTCCACTTCATCTTCATAGAAAGTATGAAAAAAATATTAATTGGTGAACTGTGTTTTTTTCAAGATAATAGCCCAAAATAGGTAAAAATCGATGAAAAATGGGAAAATCATCAAAATTGGTCATTTTCAAAGTGCTGTAGGGAAAAAGAAGTGCACCACCATATGATTTTTTCTTCACCAATTATTTTGTTACAGTCTTATAAACCCAAAAATGACGCCACCCCCTTTACTCCATAATGACGCCTTTTGACGCCTGTGTAGTACCTCAATTGGAACACTTTGACTACAAAATGTCTGCATCAGACTTAAAAAATTTGTATCCAATATGAAAAGGAGATTCATGAGAATATCTGACTAGAATTTAATTGATGAAATACTTGTTTTGACAATGCATTAATACTTTAAACCTGATGATTTTTTTTCATTGAAAATATCCTTATGCGAATCAAGTATGTGAAGAAAAAAATTTCATGGAGGAAAGGGTTAAGAAAAAAAGTTTGAATTCTAGAAATTTTTGGCTCCTCAGAGGTATACATCCTTAATTCATAAAATAAGGAAACTAACAAACTATTTTTGTGTATCTTTTACCTTCCATTCCTGATTATGACTGTTAATAAGTTTATTATAAAATTGTTTGCAGGATCTCATAGCTAAGAAAGGCCAAATTGACTTCTCATCTGGATCCCAACATAGTACTACGAGACACTGCCTAATAGAAAATAAATTACACCATCATTTTTATACCCCCAACCATGTGGCAGAGGGGTCATTAAAGTTTATTAGGACATAAAACATGTTAAATATTAAAAACAAATAATTTGTGAAGTAAAATTGATAATGAATCATTAATCAATAAAAGTGAGAATGTTATGTATAACTAGAAACGCCATTCTGTTTCCTTTAAATGAATTCTTCATATCAATGTATAAATGTCTTAAAATATTTCTTCAGAAAAAATTGAAAATGGAAAGAAATCTTTGTCGGTACTTTAATACAATGACTGGATGCAGAAATGGTGACAGCTGTCCTTTCATTCATAGAAAGAGAAAAGCAGCAAATGTAGCAAATGTACCAAGATGTAGATACTACAGGTATAATATATATAATAATTTTATTTTGGATGTAACACGTCTTTTGATTGGCTGACGTTTTTTTTGTCTATCAGCTCATAGACATAATTTTGCCATTTAATTCTTTCTTCATGATTTACCATGGCTTAAAATGGAATTAAGAATTAAAATATAAGGAACAACTGTAAAATAAAAAATGAGGTGTACACTTCAGAACAATCACTAACATGAAAGTTTTGTTCGGACGCACATTAAAATTTTCTTAAAACTTTTTAAAATCATAAATTTGATATTATAAAGGTTCATGTGAGCATGCTATACTGTGTGAACATGTATCATTTATCCTTTTCACATCCTTAATTCATCAACTACTAGTTTTCAGAATTTTTATAATTATAAATATGTCTACCACCTAAAGGAATTTTCTATATATCTTTACTAGGAACTACAAATTAGAGCTTCCTTTATTTGGCACCAAGTTTGTTGTACAACTTAAATGATTTTACTCATTATTATATATTTTTCAAGGATATACCAAAAGCTAAATGTACTTTCAATACTTTTAAGGGGACCTGGAACATGCCGTTATGGGGACAAGTGCTTTTTTCGTCATGATGATACAGGGCACAAGAATTCAGCTCGTGTAACAAAGAAGCAGCAGACAGAATTGTCTGGTCCATTACCTGGCGATGTTGATGGGGGTGACCAGGTCAAAAGGTCTGTTGTATATGGTCCACAAGATTCCTCTGAGGAAGATAAAGAAAATACAGCTGCTGGTACTGTTGACAAGGGAGCAAGAGCAAAGAAAGGAAAGCATCATAGAAAGTCACCTAAAAGTAAAGAGAAATATCTATCTGTTCAGGTAGGAAAGTCACCTAAAAGTAAAGAGAAATATCTATCTGTTCAGGTAGGAAAGTCACCTAAAAGTAAAGAGAAATATCTATCTGTTCAGGTAGGAAAGTCACCTAAAAGTAAAGAGAAATATCTATCTGTTCAGGTAGGAAAGTCACCTAAAAGTAAAGAGAAATATCTATCTGTTCAGGTAGGAAAGTCACCTAAAAGTAAAGAGAAATATCTATCTGTTCAGGTAGGAAAGTCACCTAAAAGTAAAGAGAAATATCTATCTGTTCAGGTAGGAAAGTCACCTAAAAGTAAAGAGAAATATCTATCTGTTCAGGTAGGAAAGTCACCTAAAGGTAAAGAGAAATATCTATCTGTTCAGGTAGGAAAGTCACCTTAAAGTAAAGAGAAATATCTATCTGTTCAGGTAGGAAACTGCTAAATGTTGTCCAAATGCTTTCAATTATATTGTGTGTAGCCATGACAATTTTAGTTCAAGGAATTTCAAGGACTTGATAGTCTTGGCTTTTTTTTAAACTTTTAAATATATATATACCATTATGAATCTTTACCAGCAGTTTGAAAATGTTTTTGGAAGATTTATGGCATTTATAGAATTGAAATGATTTTAATGTCAGATTAAGAATTGGAAATTACTCCTAAATAGATCAATTTCATTCTACTATCATGACTATTGAGAAGCAAATATGAAATAGAAGTTTCAAGTAACTAACCAAAAAAATGCCATTTCTGACAAAACATTCAGTGTTGAAATTATATGTTCTTGTTCAATGGAATAATTTGAAAGATTTTTTTTTTTATCTTTTTCATTTAAACATGTTTAATATGGTAAATAAAGTTTAAATAGATGTCTTGTATATATTGTAGATAAACAATCAAGTTAAAGATGACAGTACTCCGATCAAATCAGCGAAACAGAAGGTTGATAAAGTAGCTGGAGATAGTAATAATAATGCAATTACTGGCTGTAGTGATGAGGCTGATGAGAGTACTGACCATAAGACACTAACCTGTGGTAAGTACTTGGGCTTTTACTGATGGATCACTCCAATTACTGGCTGTAGTGATGAGGCTGATGAGAGTACTGACCATAAGACACTAACCTGTGGTAAGTACTTGGGCTTATACTGATGGATCGCTCCAATTACTGGCTGCAGTGATGAGGCTGATGAGAGTACTGACCATAAGACACTAAACCTGTGGTAAGTACTTTGGCTCTTACTGATGGATCGCTCCAATTCTGTTAGATTTTCTCCTGTTAGCCATATGGATACACTCATTTTGAACCATGTTTCAAAATAAGCTTTTTATAGAATATTCATAATTGATAGTAGAAGGAAATAAAACAATAAAGCAGAAAAAACTCGTCAGAAATTAGAATACTTTTTAGCTCACCTGGCCCGAAGGGCCAAGTGAGCTTTTCTCATCACTTGGCGTCCGGCGTCCGTCGTTGTTAACTTTTACAAAAATCTTCTCCTCTGAAACTGCTGGGCCAAATTAATCCAAACTTGGCCATAATCATCATTGGGGTATCTAGTTTAAAAATTGTGTCCGGTGACCCCGCCAAACAACCAAGATGGCCGCCACGGCTAAAAATAGAACATAGGGGTAAAGTGCAGTTTTTGGCTTATAACTCAAAAACCAAAGCATTTAGAGCAAATCTGACATGGGGGTAAAAATGTTCATCAGGTCAAGATCTAACTGCCCTGAAATTTTTCAGATGAATCGGACAACCTGTTGTTGGGTTGCTGCCCCTGAATTGGTAATTTTAGGGAAATTTTGCTGTTTTTTGTTTCTATCTTGAATATTATTATAGATAGAGATAAACTGTAAACAGCAATAATGTTCAGCAAAGTAAAATCTACAAATAAGTCAACATAACCAAAATGGTCAGTTGACCACTTTAGGAGTTATTGTCCTTTATAGTCAATTTTTAACCATTTTTCGTAAATCTTGGTAATCTTTTACAAAAATCTTCTCCTCTGAAACTACCAGGCCAAATTTAAACAAACTTGGCCGCAATCATCATTGGGGTATCTTGTTTAAAAATTGTGTGGCGTGACCCGGCCAACCAACAAAGATGGCCGCCATGGCTAAAAATAGAACATAGGGGTAAAATGCAGTTTTTTGCTTATAACTCAAAAACCAAAGCATTAAGAGCAAATCTAACAGGGAGTAAAATTGTTAATCAGGTCAAGATCTATTTGCCATGAAATTTTCAGATGGATTGGACAAACTGCTGTTAGGTTGCTGCCCCTGAATTAGTCATTTTAAGGAAATTTTGCCGTTTTTTGTTATTATCTTGAATATTATTATAGATAGAGATAAACTGTAAAGGGAAACAATGTACAGCAAAGTAACACCTAAAAATAAGTCAACATGACCTAAATGGTCAATTGACCCCATAAGGAGTTATTGCCCTTTATAGTCAATTTTTAACAATTTTCATAAAATTTGTAAATTTTAACTAACATTTTCCACTGAAGCTCTTAGGCCAAGTTCAATATAGATAGAATGATTGTAAGCAGCAATAATGTTCAGTAAAGTAAGATATACAAACACATCACCATCACCAAAACACAATTTTGTCATGAATTCAAATGCGTCCTTTGTTTAATATTCACATAGACCAAGGTGAGCGACACAGGCTCTTTGGAGCCTCTAGTTTTATGCCCCACCTACAATTGTAGAAGGGCATTATGTTTTCTAGACTGTTCTTCCATTTGTTCCTCCATTTGTTTTTCCATCTGTTTGTTTGTCCCTCCATCATTTTTAACCGGATTTTTATGACAAAAATGTCGGTTATTGATTTGGGAATGCTCAGCGGTTGGCCGGTCGGTTGGTCGGGTGGCAATCAAATGTTGTCCGTGCATTAACTCATGAACCGTTCAACCAAAGCTTTTAAAATTTAATATGTTGTTACTGACAACTAAATGAAGGTCAAGTTCAATAATGGCGATTTTGGCTTTTACCGTTCAGGAGTTATAGTTCTTGAAAGATTGAAAAATGGCGTTTCCAGTCGTGTCCGTGCATTTACGCATGAACTGTTCTACAAAAGCTTCCCAACTTTTAATATGTTGTTACTGGTGACAAAATGGAGGTCAAGTTCAATAATGACAATTTTGACTTTTACCGTTCAGGAGTTATTCATAGATGCCAACCATTACAATTTTTCCGTAGTTTTTCCGTTTTTGCGATAAACACTACGCTATTACGGTCGAAGTCGAATAGTTACGGATTCCCAATCATCGCTGTTCAATTTTGTAAAACACGGATTTTTATCATTACTTTTCCGTCCTGGTCCGGTATTTAGAAAACGCCTTGAATTGCACGAATCTGATCATGGGTCACATTATGTTACAAAATCACTGGAAAATAAAAGTCATTCAATCGCTAATATTATGGGCTATTTATTTAGCCCAATATCCAAAGTTATTGTTTCCAAAATTATAGAGCTGTGGATAATATGTTTTTTTCTGTACGCGACTTTAATTCAATGTAAAAAAAAAATCTTATACATGTTCATAACCGGTGTCCTTTTCTGCTACAAAGAACCAGTACCAAGTCAAGTTGAACAGAATAATCGGTGTTCATACTATTTAAAACAACTACCTGAACACACAATTATCCAGTTTGTTATTTTTTATGCCTACAGTAAAAAATAAAAGACACAACATCTTTGGACACCGTTATGAACAGAAATTTTGTTTTCGGATCTTTCATTAAGTTTGCAGTGTGAATGAGAAAATATTTCAGTAACTTTATAGGTGAAGCTATTGAATCAAACAATACCATATATAACAGTTTGAAGACTAAACAATACACATTCTGTGAATAAAACCATGATTGCAGAAATTATGGGTGTTCATAACAAGGACACCAAAACGTTGAATTGTGTACCAAAAGTTACTTTAAAGGTTCCCATCTAGGAGTTCCTGGAAGTTATGTTGAAAAGTACCTAGTAGTTTAGGTGAAAAAGGTAATAGAAATACAAAACCATCCTTAGATTCCATTTAGCAGTAAGGGCAAAGTCTAGACAGCGATAAAACTTGTTAAAAAATGTTTTCATTAAATACAAATAGTTTGTTTTATTTCTTTATGATATTCCTTAAAGCATCCAATATAACAATGTATTCATGACAAATTATTTTTTATTCAAGGAATTCATATAACTGTCTAATGTTGGTGCTTTTTTCCGAGATCACTGGTTTTGGCAATGATTTAATAATGCTTGAAAAATTCTCCAAGCTGCGGTCAGTCTTTTTTGGCCATTGATACAGTCCAACAGAACATTCTTTCATGTATGTCAACCACAATTCCTCACTGTCTTCATATACTTCCAAAATCTATAAAAAAAAATGTATTCAAAAATTTAAAAACATGTACCATATTGGTTATATCATATGAAAGAACACAATGATAATCAACTTATAAACTGAACTTTGCAGTTAATAAGTCGAGTATATATAAATATTGATGAACATAAACCTCTGCTTTTGTAATTTGATTCATAATGTTAACGTCTAAATAAACAGTAAATGATTTTAAAATATAATATGCAAAAATCTGTAATAAGAGAAAATGTATATTGTAACTCAGAAATATTTATTTAAACATCAAAAGAAATAACGTAAAATGCAACAGAACGATTGAATAAAAACATACCTCTGCTGTAAATTGTAACTAAAGTATACAAATTAATCAAAAAAAAAGAGTATTTAAACACGAAGCTCTCAAGAGACTGTATCGCTCATCTGAAATATTGCTCATAGGTCACCCAAAAGAACAATGTGCTCTAGTATGTTACCTACTGTTGGCATTTTTGAATTGGATACAGTCCTGCTTGACCAAATCTTAAAAGGAGATTATCTTAGGACGGTCTTTATCAACATGAACAAGTTTGGTTCTAATTGGTCCAGTAGTTTTGAGGAGTAACATCATTAAATGCATTTACCTCAAGGTCCAACTTTAAACTAGTTTCCATATTGATAGTCGATCCGACATAAACCTACCAGACAAAACTATTGATTCAAATTGACCCAGTAGTTTCAAAGGATGAGATCTTTAAATGAGAAAATTAAAACGACGGATGGATACATAGTGATTGCAAAAGGCCATCATGGTTATATCAATGACTAGAGGCGAGATAATGAGAACAGAAACAAACAAAAAATTAATCAACAGAACAATTATACCTCTGCAACAAAACATTTCTTCTTTTTTCCCAAGGGAAGGGAAACAGTAACATAATCTCCAACTTTGAACCTTAAATTATCAGTCAATTATTGTAATATATCAAGAAAAATGAAAGTTATGGCATTAAGGTAATTGTAAAAATGATAAAAAACAATCTTCTCAATTGATTCTACTTTTACAGTTTGGATTATTTCATACAGTTGAAAATATGCATCAAGTATGAAAGACATAGTCACCTTGGTTCAGGTTTCTTCTGTGGACTCTCTGGAAGGAGCTCCAGAATATGTTGGACTGTGGCGGTTGCTACTGGGCTATAACTGTCACTTGTATTTATTAACTCGCCATCTGTAAAAAAATATGACATACAAATTTTATTCTAGTTAAAAGTTTAGTACCCTTTGAAAATACCCTTTTTATGTAAGTGTTCCAGTCTGTACAGTCAGATCACTGACATAGAAAGGATACTGAAGAAATTGATTTTGACTATTGAATCTACCATGACTAAATTAGTTTTTTTTTTAAACTAAACTAAACTTCTTTTTTCTCTCTTTACATAAGGTTATTATTAGGGCATTCCGTATTTTGCTTTCTGTCTCAGTGATGATACAATTTGTAATCATGCTCATCTTGTGGATCAAATATTATAATAATTAATAATAATAATAAATTCTTTATGTTCTTTTGAAGCAATACATATGAAAAAAACTTCACCTTGTAGAAACATATCAGTGTCCCAAAGTCCTGTAGAAGGGAACAACAGATTCTCTAGGTAGAATGGATCTGTATCGGCTTTATCTGAAAAGAATAAATTTGAATTAAGATTGTTTTGTACTAGTCCAACGAGTCCAGTGATAAATGTAATCATGCCAAATAACTCTAGTGAAGTTTTATATATTAAACTAATTATCAATGACCTGGCCATATCTATAGGCAATTAGAAAGTTGATATGGGTCTCTAAAATACAGACATGGTACTAATTCAAAATGAAAGGACAAGGGATAAATAGGCATATTCCTGACTTGGTACAGGACATTATTCAAAACAAATAATGGTGTGTTAAACTTGTTTTAAGGCATGCCAAACCTCCCGCTTGTGTGGCACAGCCAATAAATCTAAGTAAAATAGAGTAATAGCAGGACAACCATGCCTTCATTGTTCTTCATCTAAAAGTCACAGTCAAATATTTTTTTTAAATACGAAACAACTTACATACTGAGTACTAAATACACCCTCCCTCGTTTTGCTATCAAAGGGGGAGAGATAAAATATCGACAACATTTTGATTCATAAATTGCTACTGACCTATATCTGGATATGGTTGACCTTCATCATGTACTGGTTGTTCCTCTTGTTCCTCTGGTACTGGTTGTTCTTCCTGACCTTCATCATGTACTGGTTGTTCCTCTTGTTCCTCTGGTACTGGTTGTTCCTCCTGACCTTCATCATGGACTGGTTGTTCCTCTTGTTCCTCTGGTACTGGTTGTTCCTCCTGACCTTCATCATGGACTGGTTGTTCCTCTTGTTCCTCTGGTACTGGTTGTTCCTCCTGACCTTCATCATGGACTGGTTGTTCCTCTTGTTCCTCTGGTACTGGTTGTTCCTCCTGACCTTCATCATGTACTGGTTGTTCCTCTTGTTCCTCTGGTACTGGTTGTTTCTCCTGACCTTCATCATGTACTGGTTGTCCCTCTTGTTCCTCTGGTACTGGTTGTTCCTCCTGACCTTCATCTGGTACTGGCTGAGGTCTATTTCTAGGTATAGTCTGCTTACGTCTGTTTTCTGCAAGCGGTGCTAACCTAGCTACTGACCAATTGCCGGTTATCACTGCATTTGTACAAGGCTCCTGGACAATACCCATGCAGCTCTCACAGAAGCAACTTCTTTCTCTTGTACTGATAACATGGGGTTGCACAGACCGTATGGAATGGAATTTTCTGGTGTCTTTCAAGGGCCTTACTTCTGTTCTTTCTGGAAAATTTCTTTTTACATTTTTTTTTTCAACAAAAACAAACCTCCTTCGTGTATGTGAGTGTTCCTCTGGCTTTCTAGGCAGAATCAGTTTACTGTTACAGTAATTGAAAAACTCTCTAGGGGACAGGATGCATTCACTACCTGCTGCTACTGCTGCTTTTGCAGTTTTTTTTAAAACACCAATTTCACGGTCACATGGGCCCTTACCATGTCGTGAGCCGAAGAAGTGTTTCTCTGTAGCTATACCAAAGTCCTCATTTGAAAAGGAACAATGTGTAAAGCTTATTTTGTTCTTGTACTGTGTTGGGGCGCCGTCTGAGAACTGTATGACAGTTTGCAAAGTGCCATTGCATTCTTCTTGGAGCTTTTCGATGGAAAGGCAAACAAAATGTTGCACACCATGATGATCATGTGTCAAGTCATCCGAGATATAGATGATGGAATCAGTAATCACTGGAACTGGGTCTTGTTCACATTCATTGCAAATATAGTTTGCAACAATTGGGTGGATGGTGCAATGAATATTGCTCCAATGAAATCCCTGCGGAGCATCTTGAGCCTTACAGGTGAAATTTTCGGCATAATCCATACAGAAAACAGCAGTTTTTACTGGGATTTCTCTGACTAACTGTTTATACATATCGTACTGCCATTTGGCATTAAACAAATGAACTGAAAATGTTTTCATTTTTGAAATGAATTCTTCTATCATCCCCTCCAGCACACTCTGTTTCTTTACTTTAGTCATCATTCGTGATGCGTTACCCAATGCCCGACTCTCCCACTGACACCAGGTGACCGGTGTGGTACAATATGGTTCAACAAGGACTGTTTGAAAATGCTGAAGAATGTTGCCTGTGCCACATTTTGTGCATTCCCGATCAAGACAAGGTTTTCTGTACGTGTTTCCATCAACCTTTGGGCATAAGGTTAAGCGTGATGCAGCATATCTATCAATAATAGTACATGCAGGATTTTCATGTGATGTGCAAAATGAGTTTAAGGACTTTATCATTAGGTCAATGTTCAAACAGTATTCACATAGACACTCTCTAAACCTGTGATTTGTGAATGGAAGAATTTTCCTAGGCTTATGCCTAACAAATGTACCGTAACTTACTGGGTCCTGTACATCTGTTGCATACCTGTCATAGCTAGCTCTCAAAGAGGTTTCCATGATTTTTCTACCTTCATATTCTCTGTCTCTTTTCACTGGACCTCGCATATCTGGTATATGTTTGCTATTATCTTCGTAAAAATTCTTTATCTCCTCCTGTTTCGCGTCTGTAAGAGCATCCTTACGTTTTTTTCTTTCTTCCTCCCAGCCTGTTCTATTGCAACTTTCTAATCTTTTACCAAGTTTCCGCGAGATTCCGGCTGATTTCATGAATGCTTTTCCTTTGATCTTTAATGCAAGAGCAATTACTCGTCTGGAGCGAATGTCTTTTTTGCTTCTTTTTCTTTTAAGTTTTTCTAGAGCATCTTTAACAGAACCAAAAGCATCCATTGCTAGTTTTCTTCTTGCATTCGTGCAAGGACTTGATGCACCTAATTTGTCATGAATACATTTTTTTGTTCCTGGCGACTGTTCATTAATAGATGCCTCAATAGCTGCTGCCCTTAAACTGGGGTTATTTGGCATAGCGATTACACATACAGATAATTTTTTCTTCTCACGGGACTTTGCTGTTCTGAATGCATTTGTTGATATTTCCTCTGCTGGTTTTGCTGGTTTTGTTTCTACAATCGAAGTTGCAGTGCTTAGGTTTTTTGTTGGTTTTTTTTCCCCTTCGTTTGGAATTTATTGCAGTTTTCTTTTGAGTACTCATGCAAAGTCTGTGTTTTTGTCTATCTTCTCTCCATTTTCGTCGTTGCATTTCCTGGGCATGTCTTGTTTTTGGTTTTTCAGGATTGGTTTTTCCAAGATCTTTAAGTCTCTCTCTGTATTTTTGCTGTCGAGCCCTCTGCAAATCTCTGTTCCTTTGCTTTGCCTCCTCTGTCTGACCTTTTTCTCTGTATTCCTTGATACGGATTGTTTCATTATGTCTGTGCAGTTTATAAATTTCTGTGTTTCTCTTTATTCGATCTCTATATTCTTGTGCGTACTCTCTAGGTTTTTTCCTTGGAATTTTATCTTCAATGTCTTCTTTGATTGGTATTAATCTTTTTCTTTTCCCAACTGATTCCATCTGAAATGAAATTAATTATTTTATAAAGGTTTGAAACTAAAAAGCGTTAAAAGGAAAATTCCATTTATATATATATTTTTTTGGATTGCAGTTAAGGAACAACGCTCTGTGAAAGGTATTTTTATGAACATTTGTAGGTGTGCCATTTCAGTGATTAAAATCTATGCCTACTCAAAAATGTATCTTTCATCACTCCATTAACTTTGTGATGATACTGATTAAGCATATAAGATGATAAAACAATCATAAACATTATGTTTTTTATGTAATCAAAACATCAATATTGTTCATAACATAAGACAGCAATGTCATTTGTTTGTTATGAACAAATATTTTGGTTTGTTGTAATTCTCATTTCTGTACTATTCTTTATCCAACTATAATACTAAGTGAAATAATGGTCAATATATAAAAGTATTTTTTGTTGCAAATAAGTTCCATGCTTACAAACAGTTCAGCAATGCTTCTAATTATTTGTTCATAACCACTGGTGCCCGTAATGACGTCCACAGTTATGACCAAATTTGTATCTTAGAGAATTTAAATGGCAAAGAGTCCAACAATATCAAACTACAAGCTGTGCTTAACTAAATGCTAGAGTGAGTTAAAAAATGATTTTTATCCAGATTAATGATCATTCAACTAAATATTTAACTCAATAAGAAACGTTCATAACAGATTATTAAAAGGTACGTCCATCGTTATGAACACAAATATTTTTGCGTAATATATGAATTAAAACTTAACAGATTTCATACAACTTCAAATTTACTGATATATTAAAATAATGCAAGAAGTTTTCCTGAATTTCACTACTGATTTATTAAACCATTGCTCAGATTTACAAATAAAGAACAACATCATATTTGTTCATAACAAAATACACAGATAGTTTGTGTCCCTGTTATGAACATTACTGTTATTGAAAATTTACCCTAAATGACAAAAATAAATTAAATGTATATTATCATGAAATTAAATCATTTATGAAATGCTTTAGATTGCATTATTGTTACCCAGGTAAATGTTCATTGAACATGACATGTCAACTCAAAAAGAATTGTTCATAACAGTATATAAAAAGTGCACGTCCTTGTTATGAACAAAAAGATTTCCCCTAATTTTTGATAAATTAAAACATTAACAGATTTCAGGCAGTATAAAAGGACTGCTGGTGTTTAAACAATAAGAAGTTTTCTTGATTTTTATTTCTTTTTATTAATTTATTGCTCGGAAATGCACATGAAGAACTAAATCAACATTGTTCATAACAATGGACACAAATGGACACAGAAATTGAGAGTCCCTGTTATGAACGCTATTGATTTTGAAAGATAGCCATCAATTGCAAAGAACCAAATATTGTGTTTCCTGATAGAATAAAATCATGAAATGAATGTAAAAGGTTTTGTTATATGTAGCTAGGTTAAACACCAGTTAGCACAATATTTAGATCAAAATAAAAACGTTCATAACAATATATTAAAACTGTACTTATTGTGGTGTCATGGTTATGAACACAAAGATTTTCAGAAATTCAAATGAATTATACTAAAAGTTGAACATTTCTGGCAATTTTAACAACTCCTGTTTTAAAGATAACATAAGTGTTCTTGGAAATATTACAAATTTGTAATTTTATAGCTCAGAATTATATAAAAATAATTAACCATAATTGTTCATAACAACAGACACATACATATTGTGTCTTCGTTATGAACAATGTTATTATTGAAAATTTAATATTCATCCCAAAAGTATTTAATGTGTGACATGATAAAATAAAATCAAACATAAAATGTTATAGATTTTATTTAGAAGGTGCATCAGTAATCCATTTCATTTAATTAAAAAACAGATAAATACATTTGTTCATAACACCAATACTGTATCTTAGTGTCAGAATTATGAACGTCATAAATCACTCTGTTTACAGTTTATCGTGCACCTCAGACTTAGTATTTCGACCAAATCTATGTAGCCCTAAAAATGGCTTATATTTTCGATTGCAACGTCTTTGAATAATTTGTATTTCAAGTTAAAATTTAAATAAACGTCTTGTTCATAACTATGGACACCATGCCCCTTACGCCAAGTCGGTATATAAAACTGAATTTCTGCAATTTGCAAAGATTATAACCCATACAAATACATAAATTCCATTAAAGAGATACTATGCTTTGCTATAAACTTCATATGACATTCATACTGTTTACGAAAATCTTTAAAATTAATTAAAACTAGCTACTCTATCTTTTCTAACGTTCATAACTTACCTCTTCTATGGACGGACACCGACGTTGTGTATGTGGTCACATCTATGAGTGTAGTCACATCAATATGATAGCTACGTCATAAGTTTGTGTGTACTGGAATATTCCATTTTACATTTAGGTGGAGCACATTGTAGTTCTAAATACGAAGCAATTGCATATTTTTACGTTCATAACAACCGGACACCACGAAGACCTGGCTGTCAAAATGGTAAATAAAATCTGTTCGTCAAAAACTACCGTGCTCATATTCAACTACCAGCTCAATAATGTTTAAAAATGAGAATTTGTTAGTTGTAGCTTTAATAAGAATGTAAATATTTAGAAATTATTGACCTTTTCTTCCAACTTTTTTTTTGGACACCGCTGTTATGAACATAATTCGTTTTTTTGACGGCATATTCTGACTTAACAAAACGCTCAAATATGTTTCTGGTACTTTAAATAGCTATTCTAAAGTCAGTTTTATTCGTTTAAAAAAAAACCCGTTCAATATTCGCAAACATATTTAGTACAGAACCATTTTAATACCCACGATGGCGGAATGTAACATTTCCGGTCTGAATTTTAACCACTTTTTGCGAAAAAATGTTGAAATTAAAAAAACACCGATGTTTTAAGTCCCCGATCTCTGGTACAATGAGATTCC
Organism: Mytilus trossulus; assembly: GCF_036588685.1. Lineage (NCBI taxonomy): Eukaryota > Metazoa > Mollusca > Bivalvia > Mytilida > Mytilidae > Mytilus > Mytilus trossulus. The sequence continues at coordinate 64,003,785 of NC_086374.1, forward strand.
TTGGTTATTAAGCTTTAATTCTATATACAGTTATTCAGGTAAAAACATAGCGAACAAATAGAAATTTATAGTTTTTTAGTCACAGGTAGTGCTGTACCCATGATCAGATTCGTGCACCAATGTAATGCTTCCTGTTTCTTGGGAGTTATCAATCTATTGTTTGGATCTAACTGACTTCCAAAGAGGCAAACTTGCATTTTATGAAGTAGCTTTCCCCCTTTCTCTACTTCTCCTTGACAAAACGAAAATATACGAGTCGAGAGCATCTGAACAATTAATGAATGGAATTCATACTACAGGCAACATTTTGAATGTCTTAAATGACAAATTTTAGTGCACATCATTTTACAACCACTCGTCAGTAATTTTTATTGGTAAATGCAAGTTTATGAATGATTACTGAAAACTTTGCAAAAAACGTAAAATTTGATAGTTTGTTACTGATTGTGTCAAAAGGGGTTGACATATAAGATCTATGAGTTATGGTTCTTGAAAGATTGAAAAATGGTGTTTCCAGTCATGTCCGTGCATTTTCTTATGTACCATTCAACCAAAGCTTTTCAAATTCTAATATGTTGTTACTGATGACAAAATAGAGGTCAAGTTCAACAACGATGATTTTGACTTTTACCGTTCAGTAGTTATGGTTCTTGAAAGATCGTAAAATGGTGTTTCCAGTCGTGTTCGTGCATTTACGCATGAACTGTTCTACCAAAGCTTCCCAAATTTTAATATGTTGTTACTGATGACTGAATGGAGGTCAAGTTAAATAATGACGATTTTGACTTTTACCGTTCAGGAGTTATGGTTCTTGAAAGATTGAAAAATGGTGTTTCCAGTCATGTCCGTGCATTTTCTCATGTACCATTCAACCAAAGCTTTTCAAATTCTAATATGTTGTTACTGATGACAAAATAGAGGTCAAGTTCAACAATGATGATTTTGACTTTAACCGTTCAGTGGTTATGGTTCTTGAAAGATCGTAAAATGGTGTTTCCAGTCGTGTCGGTGCATTTACGCATGAACTGTTCTACCAAAGCTTCCCAAATGTTAATATGTTGTTACTGATGACTAAATGGAGGTCAAGTTCAATAATGACGATTTTGACTTTTACCGTTCAGGAGTTATGGTTCTTGAAAGATTGAAAAATGATGTTTCCAGTCGTGTCCGTGCATTTTCTCATGAACCATTCAGACAAAGCTTTTCAAATTTTAATATGTTGTTACTGATGACAAAATAGAGGTCAACTTCAATAATGACGATTTTGACTTTTACCGTTCAGGAGTTATGGTTCTTGAAAGATCGTAAAATGGTGTTTCCATTCATGTTGTTGCAATTACTCACGAACCATTCCATCTAGCTTTTCAAATTTTAATATGTTGATACTGATGACAAAATAGAGGTCAAATTTAATATTGACGATTTTCACTTTCACCTTTCATCATCAATGCCCAATAATTCTGTCATCATCAATGTCCAATGAGTCTGTCATCATCAATGCCCAATAATTCTGTCATCATCAATGTCCAATGAGTCTGTCATCATCAATGCCCAATAATTCTGTCATCATCAATGCCCAATAATTCTGTCATCTTCAATGTCCAATGAGTCTGTCATCATCAATGCCCAATAATTCTGTCATCATCAATGCCCAATGATTCTGTCATCTTCAATGTCCAATAATTCTGTCATCAGCAATGCCCAATAATTCTGTCATCAGCAATGCCCAATAATTCTGTCATCAGCAATGCCCAATAATTCTGTCATCAGCAATGCCCAATAATTCTGTCATCATCAATGTCCAATATTTCTGTCATCATCAATGCCCAATAAATCTGTCATCATCAATGCCCTATAATTCTGTCATCAGCAATGCCCAATAATTCTGTCATCATCAATGCCCAATAATTCTGTCCTCATCAATGACCAATAATTCTGTCATCAGCAATGCCCAATAATTCTGTCATCAGCAATGCCCAATAATTCTGTCATCATAAATGCCCAATAATTCTGTCCTCATCAATGACCAATAATTCTGTCATCAGCAATGCCCAATAATTCTGTCATCAGCAATGCCCAATAATTCTGTCATCAATGTCCAATATTTCTGTCATCATCAATGCCCAATAATTCTGTCATCATCAATGCCCTATAATTCTGTCATCAGCAATGCCCAATAATTCTGTCATCATCAATGCCCAATAATTCTGTCATCATCAATGCCCAATAATTCTGTCATCATCAATGCCAAATAATTCTGTCATCAGCAATGCCAATAATTCTGTCATCAGCAATGCCCAATAATTCTGTCATCAGCAATGCCCAATAATTCTGTCATCAGCAATGCCCAATAATTCTGTCATCATCAATGCCCTATATTTCTGTCATCAGCAATGCCCAATAATTCTGTCATCACCAATGCCCAATAATTCTGTCATCAGCAATGTCCAATAATTCTGTCATCATCAATGCCCAATAATTCTATCATCAGCAATGCCCAATAATTCTGTCATCATCAATGCCCAATAATTCTGTCATCATCAATGCCCAATAATTCTGTCATCATCAATGCCCAATAATTCTGTCATCATCAATGCCCAATAATTCTGTCATCATCAATGCCCAATAATTCTGTCATCATTAATGCCCAATAATTCTGTCATCATCAATGCCCAAAAATTCTGTCATTATCAATGTCCAATAATTCTGTCATCATCAATGCCCAATAATTCCTTTTCATTTCTGCTATGTTTACACTTGAACATTTATGTTTTAGGAGAATGTGGAGTTGTGTTGGAAGATGTGCCACTTGAAGACAATGAGCAACTGGATGAACTTGAGAAACATTATAAAGAAAATATACTGAAAATGGAGAAACACCACATAAAGTTCCTAGACAAAGATCAACGTTTCAAGTTTCAAACTTCTTGTAGTGTTTGTGCAAAGGACTTTTCTAAGACACATGGATTATTGAGGCACATTACTGATAAAGTTAAATCAAAGAAAAATGATTGGAAATCTCATGAGGAATTCTTAGAAGCAGTCCTATCTGGATTTTGGGGTTAGTTTTGTTAGGATTCAAAAGTAAATTCAATGGCAAAAATATGAGAATGGTTCTTGCATGGGAAACTTGAATTAACTTTATGCAAGAGCTTAACATACTTTTAATGTAAATAGATCTTTCTTGTCATGCTATCCCTCTCCCTGTCTCTATATCGTTAAATTCCAACAGACAGCATGCAGTATATTGAAATTAAACAAATCTTGAGAAAATTGTTCTTACTATCCAAACATTGTTGTTCGTGACATACTTTAAAGAAACTTATTAATTCCCAATGCTCGTTGCCGTAAAACACAGATCAAGTTTATGATTTGGTGGTGTCACATTTAGTTATCCAGTTATATGCAAGTGGGGACATCATATAAGTTATATGGACAAGTTCCACATTTATTTCATTTAAGATATGTTTATATCTTATAGTTGTATCTTTAGAATACTTACAAAAATACAAGTCAATTAACAATATGTTGTCAAAATATAAATAATTTGATACAATTATAGTTCATTTTGGTAAAGGCTATCAATGTCCTTGTATTTCCAACTTACAAAATAAAAGAGTTATATTTCTTTAAAGAGGCACTGCTATAGCTGTGAAACTTATGTTCACTTGCAAGTGAATAACTCGCCAGGCTGCTAAAAGCAATCTATTATTTCACTATGATTAATGATTGATTATTTTTTTTATATTCGTTATACATCTCGAAGCTAGTGCTCCTTAGAACAGATTTTATATATTTTAGAAAGAGACCTTGGTTTGACTGATGATAAAGAATGTATGGATTGGTTATTGTTACATTTAGTAGAATCTTATGAAGGTGAAGATACAGACAGTGATGATACTGATGAGGAGGATGGGATGAATGCTATGTCTGGGTAGGTAACAGTGTTAATGGTATGAATGCTCTGTTTGGGTTGATAACAGTGTTAATGGAATGAATGCTCTGATTAGGTAGGTATCAGTGTTAATGGAATGAATGCTCCGTTTGGGTAGGTAACAGTGTTAATGGAATGCATGCTCTGTTTAGGTAGGTTACAGTGTTAATTGGATTGATGCTCTGTTTGGGTAGGTAACAGTGTTAATGGTATGCATGCTCTGTTAAGGTAGGTAACAGTGTTAATGGTATGAATACTCTAAAGGTAGGTAACAGTGTTAATGGTATGAATGCTCTGGTTGGGTAGGTTACAGTGTTAATAGAGTGTCTGCTCTGTTTGGGTAGGTAACAGTGTTAATGGTATGAATGCTCTGTTTGGGTAGGTTTCAGTGTTAATAGAGTGTCTGCTCTGTTTGGGTAGGTAACAGTGTTAATAGAGTGTCTGCTCTGTTTGGGTAGGTAACAGTGTTAATGGAATTAATGCTCTGTTAAGTAAGGTCACAGTGTTAATGGAATGAATGCTCTGTTAAGGTAGGTCAGTGTTAATTGAATGAATGCTCTGTTTGGGTAGGTTACAGTGTTAATGGAATGAATGCTCTGTTTGGTGGGTAACAGTGTTAATGGTATGAATGCTCTGTTTGGGTAGGTAACAGTGTTAATGGAATGAATGCTACATTTGGGTAGGTTACAGTGTTAATGGAATGAATGCTCTGTTAAGTAAGGTCACAGTGATAATGGTATGAATGCTCTGTTAAGGTAGGTCACAGTGTAAATTGAATGAATGCTCTGTTTGGGAGGTAACAGTGTTAATGGTATGAATGCTCTGTTTGGGTAGGTAACAGTGTTAATAGAGTGTCTGCTCTGTTTGGGTAGGTAACAGTGTTAATGGCATGAATGCTCTGTTTGGGTAGGTAACAGTGTTAATTGAATGAATGCTCCGTTTGGGTAGGTTACAGTGTTAATGGAATGAATGCTCTGTTAAGGTAGGTCACAGTGTTAATTGAATGAATGCTCTGTTTGGGTAGGTTACAGTGTTAATGGATTCAATGCTCTGTTGGGTAGGTAACAGTGTTAATTGAATGAATTCTCTGTTTGGGTAGGTAACAGTGTTAATGGTATGAATGCTCTGTTTGAGTAGGTAACAGTGTTAATGGAATGAATGCTCTGTTTGGGAGGTAACAGTGTTAATGGAATGAATGCTGTTTGGGTAGGTAACAGTGTTACTGGTATGAATGCTCTGTTTGGGTAGGTAACAGTGTTAATGGAATGAATGCTCTGTTTGGGTAGTTTACAGTGTTAATGGTATGAATGCTCTGTTTGGGTAGGTAACAGTGTTAATGGAATGAATGCTCTTTTAAGGTAGGTTACAGTGTTCATGGTATGAATGCTCTGTTTGGGTAGGTTACAGTGTTAATAGAGTGTCTGCTCTGTTTGGGTAGGTAACAGTGTTAAAGGAATGAATGCTCTGTTTGGGTAGGTAACAGTGTTAATTGAATGAATGCTCTGTTTGGGAGGTAACAGTGTTAATGGTATGAATACTCTGTTTGGGTAGGTAACAGTGTTAATGGTATAAATGTTCTGTTAAGGTAGGTCACAGTGTAAATTGAATGAATGCTCTGTTTGGGTAGGTTACAGTGTTAATGGTATGAATGCTCTGTTTGGGTAGGTAACAGTGTTAATTGTATGAATGCTCTGTTTTGGTAGGTAACAGTGTTAATTGAATTAATGCTCTGTTTAGGTAGGTCACAGTGTTTATAGAGTGTCTGCTCTGTGTGGGTAGGTAACAGTGTTAATGGTATGAATGCTCTGTTAAGAAGGTAACAGTGTTAATATAGTGTCTGCTCTGTTTGGGTAGGTAACAGTTTTAATGGAATGAATGCTGTTTGGGTAGGTTACAGTGTTAATAGAGTGTCTGCTCTGTTTGGGTAGGTAACAATGTTTAAAGAGTGTCTGCTCTGTTTGGGTAGGTAACAGTGTTAATGGTATGAATGCTCTGTTTGAGTAGGTAACAGTGTTACTGGTATGAATGCTCTGTTTGGGTAGGTAACAGTGTTACTGGTATGAATGCTTTGTTTGGGTAGGTAACAGTGTTAATGGTATGAATGCTCTGTTTGGGTAGGTAACAGTGTTAATGGAATAAATGCTCTGTTTGGGTAGGTCACAGTGTTAATGGAATTAATGCTTGTTTGGGTAGGTCACAGTGTTAATGCTATGAATGCTCTGTTTGGGTAGGTCACAGTGTTAATGGAATGAATGCTCTGTTTGGGTAGGTACCAGTGTTTATGGAATGAATGCTCCGTTTGGGTAGGTTACAGTGTTAATGGAATGAATGCTCTGTTCAGGTAGGTCACAGTGTTAATTGAATGAATGCTCTGTTTGGGTAGGTTACAGTGTTAATGGTATGAATGCTCTGTTTGGGTAGGTTACAGTGTTAATGGTATGAATGCTCTGTTTGGGAGGTTACAGTGTTAATGGTATGAATGCTCTGTTTGGGAGGTTACAGTGTTAATGGTATGAATGCTCTGTTTGGGTAGGTAACAGTGTTAATGGAATGAAGGGCACGTGGTAGAATAGTAGATTAACTGTTTGTTCCTGTTGGAGTACTTAGGATATTAAGCGCATGAGTTCCAGCCTACCCACGAGGGGGGAGACCTTGGCGGAATCTCCGGTACCAATCTGTCCTCCCTTCGAGTCCAAAGCTGGATCTTATATAGTTCAGAGGGGCAATCCATCATCTGTCAAAACTGGCCATAAATGTCAACCATTGTATAGAGTAGTCTAGCTATTAAGTAATACATGTACTAAGTTGGTCAGTTGACAACCAGCAACCACACATTGATTAAACTATTTTATACAATGGGTTTGGAAAGGAATGCATTTCCATAGAATTAGAGAAATACATGTTCACTTTTATGATTTCAGGTTGATGGCTTTGAGTAAACATCTTCACGGGGGACCACATTTCTTGAATGATGATGAATCTTTAGACTCAGATGATGACTCTCCAGACTCAGATAATTATGGTAACCCATGGGGCATGGATGCTGATGATATAAATGAGCTGGCATGTCAGGGAATAATGCCATGGGACCCAGAGGCTGGTGCTGCTCTGGCAGTTTTGAATGGAGAGGACGACTATGATTACTTTGGTTAATAAGGAGATATTTTTGTGTTCTGTGAACATTGAATTAAAATGAGGATCCAAGTGTGATCAATTAATGGTGCTACGATGTCTATTACATTGTGTAACATAAAGATTAACCATGAGTAGAATAACATAGCATACCTACAAACCTGTTCAAGCTAAAAAGTTTGAAATGATGTATGACAGCCTTGTTTCATTGATAAAATATGGTGAAAAAGAGTGATCATTCTGTCAAAAATAAAAGATTTTGACCTTGCATGCTGTTGGCAGGTCAAAAGGGGAAGGTTCTAATGTTTTTAAAGGAGAAAAAGGGAATATCACTTTAAGAACTGTTGTTTTTGCAGGTATGACATGCATGGATTATTCTGTTTCACTTTAATCAGCTTTCTGCTAGTGTCAGTGGATTTAATCAATTATGAGTCTTTTAGCTCACCAAGTACCAAAACATGTGAGTTTTTTGCATCTCTTGGTGTAATTGATTGAAAGATCTGATGGACAGTCACTCCATATATTTTGACAAACCATTGTACATTGAATATTTAAAATGTACAATATCAACTATTATGAATTAGAAAAACATTATGAACATTTTTTCTAAGCTTCTTTATTCAGAATTTATTATGTTTTAGTTGTAAACTTTATAATGTTGTATATTGTATTAAACCATGTATAGATCTGCCAGGAACTTACTCCTGTTTGATGATTTTTGTTATTTTCATTATGTCCAATTTCTATTGAGTATAGAAGTTTTGTCAATATATTGCATGTTTTGCTGGACAATAGATTTTTGAATGTGAAGTCTATAAATAAACCAATATTTTGATATGGTTGTCTTATGCAAAATCTTAATTTTTGTTAATTTTATGAGTAGAAAATGTACACTGCAGGTTAGGGGAATTATGTTGTTTTCACCCATCAAGATTGGGGTGTCAGCACAGGGTTGATAAAACTTATTGATTATTCCCTTAAGCTTGGTTCTCTTTATGGAGTGGATACCCTATTTTTCAATCATTAAAATTGGGTGTATGCTACCTAAAGAAAATGATTAAATCTTTTTATATTCAATATTTTTATAAAATATAATGTTAAATTTGAGTTTGTAAGAGTGGGCTGTGATAACAAACCAACTGAACTGTTGTGTTCATGATGCATGTTTATTTCTCAGGGAAAGATTATTATTTGAAATTTAAGTTAATTGACATCTTAATTAATGTATATATATATATAGTTATGAGATTGTTCTGTTTAAAAAGTGCTATACAAAAATAAAAATTCATCAAATTGTTATTTCAAAAACTGTTTATTTCTGACTTCTTTTTTGATGGAATTTATTTGTACTATGGGAAGTGTATAAAAATGCCTTTCAAAGACCTGACAGGGTATGAAATTAGAAAGGTCCTACATGCCAATGGATCCTAAAATTTAAGCTGTGTGCTATCATTGCCAAAGTCTTAAGTCATGTAAGTTCTATCCCTACCAGAGTATACTTTCTTCAAATTTTCCATTTAACTCTACCTTGATTTATTCTAAAGTCTTTTATTCATGAAAACTAAGTTTGGTTTTGCCAAGTTTTAGGAGAATTTTTACACAATGTTGTGTTCTATTAGATTTTTTTTTCAATATTTCACACCATTGAAAATATGTCATTCATTTCGAGCATGTGACTTTAAAAATTGTGGCAGAAAGCTGGACATAGGGATAGTGATCTGGCGGCGATGTTAGCTAACTTCTTAAAAGCTTTATTTTTTAGAAGGCGGAAGACCTGGATGCCTCATACTTTGTATATAGTTGCCTCATGTTATGAAGTTTTTGTCAGTCACATATCCTTGACCTCATTTTCATGGTTCAGCGACTGCTTGATTTTTTGTAATGTTAAATTCTCTCTTATTATAAATAATAGGATAACTATATTTGATATGTTAGTAAATTGCAAGGTCCTCATACCTATCAGACAGTTTTCACTTGACCTCAACCTCATTTCATGGATCAGTGCACAAGGTTATGTTTTGGTGGTCAGGTCAATATGATAAACAATAGGTCTGGTATATGCAGTGTATGGAAGGACTAAGGTGTACATGTCCAACTGGCAGTTGTCATCTGACCTTGGCCTCAATTTCATGGTTCATTGGTCAAAGTTAAGTTTTTGGGTTTTGGTCTATTTTTTTAATACTATATGTAATAGGTCAACTATATTTGGTGTATGGAAATATTTTATGATTGATATGTCAGTCATACAGCTTTTATTTGACCTTGATCTCATTTCCATGGTTCATTGCTCTATGTTAAGTTTTTGGGTTTTGGTCTATTTTTCTTTAACTATATGCAATATGTTAAATGTAATTGATGTATGGAAATATTTTATGATTTACATGTCGGTCACACAGGTTTTATTTGACCTTGACCTCATTTTCATTGTTCATTACTCAGTGCTAAGTTTTTGTGTTTTGGTCTGTTTTTCTTGAACTATAAGCAATAGGTCAACCATATTTGTTGTATTGAAGAATTGTTAGCTGTACATGTCTGCCTCACATGGTTCATCTAACCTTGACCTCATTTTCATGGTTCATTGGTCAAAGTTTAGTTTTCTTGGTTAATGTTAAGTTTATGTGACAATTGTAATAAAGCTTTATATTTCGGACTACCAACATAATATCAATGATTAGTAAAGAAGGCGAGACATTTCAGTGTATGCACTCTTTGTTAAAATATAATATACACAAATAGGCTGAAATGTTGTCATCCTATCATTACTATCATTTATATTGTACCATATGCAAAAGTTGCCTTGTCCATTAGATCCCTGAATTTGATGAAGAGCCAGCATCACCTTGTTAACTTTTTTGCCTGGCTGGTGATGAAATTTCATTAAATGCAAAACAAAGGAATGCTTATCAAGTAGGAGCAAGCTTTATCTCTTGGAGGATAGAAGACATATAACTATACATTTGCTTTATGTTATGAAGTTTTTTCTGTCATATGTCAACTGCCTCTGTGGTCTTACTGCTGAGTGTAGCCAGAAGTGCTTAAGAATGCTGGCGTAGTCAAACCAAATATTAAAATAGGTATTTACCGTTTCTCATCTAAACGTCATATGAGAGCTCCGAGGCAGAATATTGTATATGTAAAAAATATATATGTGGTATGATTGCCATTGAGAAAAATCTTCAAAAGAGACCAAATGACACAGAAATTAACAACTATATGTCACCCTACAGCCTTCCAACAATGACCCAACACCCATTGTTCCCATGAAGGGTGACTTCAATATGGCGAATCAGATTATAAGCCTGGTATCTTTAATTACTATTGGAACTATAGTTCCAATTCATTCATAGGCACTGGCCTCCCAAAAACGAAGTAGCCCATGTTAGCTACTAAATTTACAAACTGTATATGCACTGAAAATAGTTTCCAATATTTGTTAAGGAAGATGGCTTGTCATGTTTTGGATTTTTTGTCAGATTTTCGGAATCCTCTGGTTTTATCCGTTTAAATGCCTTGAAAAGATTTGCCCGGTGACCCCCATTTTTCTCTTTGAATTTCTTTAACATATATAATCATAAGCCATCTTTTAAAGTCTTATAAAATTTTAATTACTTTTAACAGTTTTTGAGAACTTTAACTTGTCAATGATAAAGCTATGAAAAGTCAAGAGATAATATTTTCCCGCCAAAATTTCAATGGCTCATATCTCATAAACAAGCACGGTGACCTATATATTTTTGCTTTTTGGATTCCTTTATTAATTCCTTATCATTATAAACTAGTGTTTTGAAAAGTTAATTACTTTGAAAATGAGAAGCAAGCTCCTCAATTTACATATTTATAAATGAACTGCTTTGGGTTACATCTTTTGAGCAGATGATTCAAGTTTCTGTGTCTGGTTTCTAATGACAACCATGTTATTTAATTTGTAGGGTATGAATAAAAACACAAACTATAAACTAGCTGTATGTATATATATAGGACTGTTCAGGTCAGGTTAGGATGAATGGACAGTACTTTCGGAGGAGAAAATCTGAAAAAATCTTTCAGAATATGTACAAGTTTGAATTACAATAACAAAAGCCAAGACATGGTGAGCGTAGTAAAAATTAATATATGAGTTTTGAATTGTCTAAATACGATTGATATATTGATTGATTGGTGTTTACCGCAACTTTCAACTCTATTGTGGTGGGATTTTATTTGAGGAGGAAGCATGAGTTCCAAGAGGAAACTACCTCCCTTCGGTTTGGGATCCTTGCAATCCTTGTCAATTAAGATGTGGGGTCGATTGCACCCGTCCCTTGTATGATTTGAACTCATAATATCAGTGTTGGCAGGCTAGTTATACAGTAGTTTGACGACATAAACCACCTGGCTACCGATGTCACTTTAAATACTACTATACTGTTATTTGTACTTGATACAAGTTCCATTACATTTTTTAGTTATTTGTGATAAATAATAGTTTATCGCTACAGATAAACTACAGGTAAAAAAAATTGCAGCATCATTAATTTATACAGGGTGTGCTGGGATTCTTTAATGTAATTTACCTCATTCAGCAGGGGTCTTTTTGAATTTGTTGAAAATGACTCAACCATTAAGAGACTGAACGCAATGGCTATACTACAGAAAAATTATAATAACTATTTTCAAAATTTTTATCTGGATAATGTCTTCTGGTCATAAAATAAACCTGTCTAACTTCCATACAATTCCATACAGTTTTGTCAAAAATATTGATGGGTATATTTATGTTACCCCAGACTGGGCTTAAACGTTGACGCTGTCAACAACAAGCCAATGGAAATGTAATCTAGGATTTCAAAATATTGCTTTTACAACAAAATGTTACATGTTTAACAAAAAGACTTCAAATGATGATGAAATATTTTAATTTCGTTTGCTGATTCTTGCCTAATGCAGAATGCATCATGACATCAAATATTTCAATATATTATTTATTTTTATAATTCTACAAGCACTCAATATTTTCTTTATTAGATTCCACTGTATTGTAATTCATAGAGTTTTGACTTGGAGGTGTTAGGACTTCCTTGTTTACAGGTACAACCAATATATAAATGTCCTGATGAAGACAAAGCAAGAGAACATGAACGTTCAATTCCTCCAAGAGATTAAATTTAATATGGTAGCACATTAATATATTGCAATGTATTGGTCGCACAATACATCTATATTGGCAATGGTGTGTGAACAATATATAGGTAAACATATCAAAATAGGGTTACAACAGCCAGCATTGCGTTATAATCTTCATCACTATAAAAGCAAACAAATATGTAACAAAGAATCATAAAAAAGTTAGACACAAAGACAAAGCACATACTATACTATACCAAATTTTACCAAGCATAATAACACAATGACGGGATGTATAAATACCGATCCATGTCCAATGAAAATCACCAAAATAGACTAAACAGTAAAAACAATTTTCAAAAAGACAACTAAAAGAATACTTGAACATTAAACTGTTTTTGATTCGAATTTCGAGCGTCACTAACCGATGAGTCTTTTGTAGACGAAGCGCGCGAGTCTGTTGCAAATTCAAAACTTCAATCCTGGTTTCTATAATGAGTTTGTTTGAAACCACTGTATCGATGGTTTAAAATGCTGGTGGAGTTTTTATTTCCCGAGGGTAAAACCAGCCAAGAAGTCAGCACTTCTGTGTTGACTTCAGTTATCATTGATTTAGTCATACTTATAAATTAGCTGTTTACAAAACTTTGAAATTTTGTCATACTAGGCTTTTCTTTCTCATGAATAGATTATATAAGCTGTATTTGGCAAATATTTAAGGAATGTTGGTCCTCAATGCTCTTCATGTCTGTACTCTTATTTTTTATATTTGCTTATTCGAGCGCCACTAGTGAGTCTAAATGTGCTTCTGGTGCAAATTCATAATTTCAATCCTAGTTTCTATGATGAGTCTATTTACTCCTTATATTTCATAAACTATGACACCATACAATTAAAAAAGACAATGTATCTGATAGTGTCCATTCAAAAGATGTAAATGTTCAACACAGATTGGTCAAAATAGAATAGCTTACACACTTGATTACATTGCCTACAATGACTATACTAGTATATATACAATATTATGATGTAAATGCCTTAACAAGTGTAACCAGTAGCGTGTTGTGGCTGTCTTGGGCAGCATTTATAAGGTGTTAAAAAGAGCAAATATTATACAATTTCCAGGTTCAATCCACCTTTTGATGGCTGTGGCCAAGTTTGGTTAAATTTGACCCAGGAAAACATTAGCCATTTGTAAAAGTAAAGACACAACGACAACATCAAATGAAAGATTTGGCTAAAAATGAGAAGAAGCTGTCATTAATCGCCAGGTGCCACTAATAGATGATAGCCAGTCATTGAATAAATAAATGATGTTTGCTTACCATATCAACACACCTATCATAATGAATTTAAAATAAGGGATACCACTTATCATCTTAACTGACATCTAGAAATTAATAATTAGGGAAAGTTTGAACTAAAACTTACAACAACAGAGATGATTTTAATTATCACATTTATCATTTTCTATTTCTGTGTAGCAAAATTGTTCACAGATGGCCAGGGATATGTCTCCCTTACTAGATGTCTTATGGTATTTTATGTCAGTAGACAGTTGTCTAATTGATGTTTACCTAACATTAATTTTCCTTTTATTCCTGTCTAATTATTTTTCCATTTTGGTCTGTATAGTGATTATGTTAACTTTTTCCTTCTTTCTTTAAATTGCAACCAATTTTAACAAGAGTAAAACATCCTATATGCAAAAACAGTATTTGATTTTTATCCATAGCTTAGATAGTAAAAATGTTATCATCAAATGATATATGCCTCAGGGAACAGTTAGTATCTCAGGGACTGCTAATGTGCTTTCATCCTTGCAACCATTCAATAATAGTACAAACGTATGACATTTATGGAACCTATTTTTTACAAGAAATTTAATGTTTTAAATTGAACTAAAGATTTTACAAAGTTTATGTTTTCATCAGATTTTATTAAGTATTATTTGTTACATCAATAGATATAAACAATTCATCAAAGTTTCATGGACATTGGTGAAAGCCTTTTTGAGTTATTGTCCGAAGTGTTAAAAATCCCCCTTTTTTTATGAATAAAGCCCCATAAATCCGATACTTAAAATCTGAAATTTATAAAAATTAAAAGGGAGCTTACATCAATAGATATAAACAATTCACCAAAGTTTCATGGTCATTGGTGAAGGCCTTTTTGAGTTATTGTCCGAAGTGTTAAACCCCCCCCCCTTTTTATGAATAAAGCCCCCATAAATGCAAAACTTAAAATCTGAAATAAAAAAAAAACGAAAGGGAGCTTACATCAATAGATATAAACAATTCACTAAAGTTTCATGGACATTGGTGAAAGCCTTTTTGAGTTATTGTCCGAAGTGTTGAAAATCCACCCTTTTTCATGAATAAAGCCCCATAAATGCAAAACTTAAAATCTGAAATTAAAAAAAAACGAAAGGGAGCTTACGTCAATAGATATAAACAATTCACCAAAGTTTCATGGACATTGGTGAAAGCCTTTTTGAGTTATTGTCCGAAGTGTTGAAAATCCCCCTTTTTTTATGAATAAAGCCCCATAAATGCAAAACTTCAAATCTGAAATTAAAAAAAACTGAAAGGGAGCTTACGTCAATAGATATAAACAATTCACCAAAGTTTCATGGACATTGGTGAAAGCCTTTTTGAGTTATTGTCCGAAGTGTTGAAAATCCCCCCTTTTTTATGAATAAAGCCCCATAAATGCAAAACTTAAAATCTGAAATTAAAAAAAAAATGAAAGGGAGCTTACATCAATAGATATAAACAATTCACCAAAGTTTCATGGACATTGGTGAAAGCCTTTTTGAGTTATTGTCCGAAGTGTTGAAAATCCCCCATTTTTTTATGAATAAAGCCCCATAAATGCAAAACTTAAAATCTGAAATAAAAAAAAAACGACAGGGAGCTTACGTCAATAGATATAAACAATTCACTTAAATTTCATGGAAATTGTTGAAAGTGTTTTTGAGTTATTGTCCGAAGTGTGGACGACAGACGGACGGACAGACAGATGGACGGACAACGGTATACCATAATACGTCCCGTCCCGAGGGTATAAAAAAAAACAAGCAAATCTAAAATGCATTTGTGTTAGCTGACTTCTAAATCACATTGCTAGTTAAAACAAGATATCAGATAATTCTTTTAAATGCTAATAATATTATGGTCATTTGAATTAAATATAAATAAAGGTGTGGACTGTACTAAGAACTTCTGTACTTTTACAGGCATATAAAGTAAAGAATTTAGTATAAAATATAGGAAAATATATGCCGTTACTACTAGACAATAGCGCCTGATGATAATAAGCCTGACTGGTTTCGGTCCTTCAAGGACCTTCTACAAAGGCTGAATGGTTACTTGTGTTTTTGGATTCCTTATATACTTTTCCATCGACGGTTGACAACCGGCGGTTCGGACTGATCCATTTGTCCGTTACTAGGGTGAGCAAGTACATACCGGCGGTTGTTTTAACCGGCGCTGTAGGAAAACAGGCGGTTTTGTTACCGGTTGTTTAGATAACCGGCGATTATGTTAAACGCCGGTTGTGAAACTCGGCGGTTGTGTCAACCGTCCGTGATGTCTTCCGGCGGTTGTGTTTACCGGCAGTAGTGTCAACCGGCGGTTGGTTTAACCGGCGGTTTAGTAAAACAGACGGTTTTGTTAACGGCTGTTCATATAACCAGCCGTGGTTTCCACCGGTGGTTGTGTTAACCAGCCATGGTTTAAACCGACCGTTGTGTTAACCGACAGTTGTATCAACCGGCGGTTGTGTTAACCGGCGATGATGTCCACTGGCGGTTGTGTTAACCGGCCATGGTTTGAACCGGCGGTTGTGTTAACCGACATTGATGTCAACCGGCGGTAAGTTTAACCGTCGGAACGGTGAACCGGCGGATTGGTTGACTGTTGGAGAGGTTGTCTCGTGGATGGATAAACTGGCTCGAATCCCGGAAATAGATTTTTCCGGTGTTAAGTAATCTTTTGGTAAGTTTTTATGTGTAAGTTTCGATAAAGTTGATAAGTCTGAACTCCTTTTTTGAGTGTCGGAAAAGTACTAAACATGAGTGTGCATTAGTAACAACCAAAAACACAGGTAAAAAATAATAATGATAAATTTTATTATTATAAATAAATAACATAGCAAAATTTATAAGTATACAGGTTGAGAACAATGTTGTTGTTTTCTTATGTATCTACATACGTATATAGCCGCTTTTATGTGGCTCATTGTGTCTTCCTTCCTTTTGTATGTGTGCGGTTCACACGGTGGTGTATGACCCTTCCAGCTTACTTCTTTGGGTAAGTTTGGCATTCCATCGTCACCATGATTGATGATTAATTCGGATTTACCGGCACAATTGTTAGAGTTGGTTTCAATTTCTCGAAGGAAGTTGTCAATGAAATCAATATCATCTGTGTCGGTCATTTTGACCGTGCTGGAATTAAAATCGACGTTTAACATTAAATCCATAGAAAAATCAGTACTGCTAGTTGTGTTGATTTCTTCTTTTGAAAGGTGTGGTTTTCTGTTTAAACCGGAACCCGATGGTATTTGTCCGTCTTGTACAGTATTGGCACCGAAAATGTTAGGTTGCTCCAAATTCCTTTTCTTTTTTAGATGGATCCACCTTTAATGATTTAATAGGCTATCGGCTCTTGTGAATTTATAGTTGCATTTGTCGCAATCAAAAGTTTGTTGGTTGTGTAGGTTTAAATGCCTTTTTAAACTGCTTTTGCTTGTATAGTTTGCTTGGCATACATCACAAATAAATGAGCTGTTAGACATCGTGTTAGTCATATAGATACTGTATGGTAGTTAAGGACGTCGTTAGTTGACGTTCCGACGTTGGTGACGTTTGAAGGATTGTAACGTCATGAGTAAAAGACATAAACGCAAAGGAAATTCGGCATCTCTGAATGCGTTTAAAATGCTATGTTATTCATGCATTATCGTTTACAGGATATCGCTAGGCTCCGATTAGAGTCCAAAAATCAGTGAAATTAATTATAGAGAATAGAGTGAGTGGTGTACTGAAATTTGGAAGTCTCTAAACTGTTGATTCCAATGGGTTTTAGCGCTCTGAGTTGGAGGATCCAATAATCCTCTCTTTTGCTCCTAAGGACGTCTGACGTGTTAAATGGATTCCCTCTAAAGCCATTTTTATACCTAAGGTTCATTGATGACATTTTCATTATTTGGACGCATGGTAAAGAATCGCTCAATAAATTCATACAACACATGAATTCTCAGCATAGAACAATCAAATTCACTGCTGAAGTATCTGAAGAACAAGTTGTATTCTTAGACACTATTGTGAAATTCTGTAAAACATTGGGCACAGTTGAGGTTGAACTACATACCAAACCCACTGATACCCATTCGTACCTCCATTACGATTCGGAACATCCAATACCATGTAAAAAAGCTGGACCCTATGGGCAGTTCCTTCGGGTAAAAAGAAACTGCACAAATGACGCAGATTTTCAAAGACACTCGGCAAGTTTGTTGAAATATTACAAATTCCGAGGCTATAATGAAACTCTTCTCAATGCCAGCCTTAAAAAGCAGAAGCAAAAGAAGCTAAATCCAGTCAAAAAAGACACCAAAAAAATGACAAGAATACCTCTAGTGTTGAGCTATACAAAAGCCAGTCCTAATCTAAGAGAGATTATTGACACTACTTGGCCATTGTTGCATATAAAAGAAACAACCAAACAGATTTTTAGTGAACAACCGCTCTTTGCCTACAAAAGAAATAAAAACCTCAAAGACATTCTAGTTAGAGCGGCTTTCCAATATCCGCCAATCACACCGGGGACATCTGGTACTAGTACACTAAATAAATTGACCAAATGCAGCAACGAAGAATGTAGCTATTGCCCTTGGATCAATTTCCGAAGGTCTTTCACAAGCACATTCACAGAACGCAAATATAGAAAAAACTGTATTGGTGACTGCAACACATCAAATATCATTTACATGATTACATGCAAGTCTTGCAAACAACAATATATTGTCAAAAGCAAACGTCCTTTCAAAGCTCGACTCGGCGAACATCTCCGATATGTCAAAAATAAGTCAACGGAACCTACTGGTAAACATTTCAACCAGACAGGACACAACATCCACCATATGTCTTTCGAAATCATAGAAGTCCTCTGGAACGATCCTAATGACAACACGTCAGACGTCCTTAGGAGCAAAAGAGAGGATTATTGGATCCTCCAACTCAGAGCGCTAAAACCCATTGGAATCAACAGTTTAGAGACTTCCAAATTTCAGTACACCACTCACTCTATTCTCTATACAGAATTTAGTATAGTTTTCCTTAACACAACATTAGAATAAACAAGTTGTCTTTCCCCTAAGGGACGTGATGTGTACCAACTGTCATCAGTCATAGATTTCTGACACCTAGGTTGTTGGAAGAAGTCTTCGGAAGCTTTGTTACGCTTAGTTAAATATTTCATCAATGAGGCAACTGGACAATGTATGTCTCTAGTTGCAACCATTTTTGGACTGATTTCACCAGGTTGTCTATTAGGATCCTTTATCTCTACATATTCCATACCGTCATCATCAGTCTTAAAAACAAACATACGAGTTCTATAATCACGTTGTTTTAGACAATTTTTGTAACTAAAATTAAGGGTCAAATCAAGCCACACTTTGTTCTGCAATCCTTTTGGGGTGTTTATCAATACATGTAGTTAAAACTGGTGATCTCGTTAATTTGGTCATGTCCTCTCCTGAAATTTGAGGTGGTTTGTCTTTCTTCATTCATTTTTATCTTAGCTTTATCTTAGCATTATAGCTTTGAAGACCTTGTTTGATTTATGAAAGGCTGTGTCGGTGAATAGGGATAATTGCCTATTATAAGGGTCAGAAGTCAGATGACGGTTAATAGAAGATCTGATGCCTCCGAATGAATTTGTTGAATATAATCTACCATCAGCTGTTCTTAATTCAGCATAAAATTTTTCAAGTCTCTCATCAAGAATTTTAATGGATAATTCTTCAAAGTTTGGATCAAATTCTTTTTGTTTCAACCATTCTGAAAGGAAGATGGCAAAATTATCAATGTGCCACATAAAATGAGAACAGCATACATAACAGCACTTACAAATGATTGTATAAAACTGTTTTCTGTGTTTAATAGCTTAAGATTTATCTATATGCATTGTGTTGGTTTCAAATTTCATGTCAAATTTATACAATATACATAATATAAATCATGTAAATCAAGGTGTTTTTCTTGACTAACTGTATAAGGGAATGCTCAGAGCTAAGTATTAAGAAAGCCATAGATGTATATATAAATGTTAAATCAAAAATATATCAGCATTCTTGTATAACACAAAGAATTATTATTTCCATAAAGGTTTGAAGAAAGAGTTGTCTTTCTTTAACAATCACCTATTAAGTAGTACAAAATAATCACTAGAAGAAGTGATTTAATTTTACTGTAGCTTTAAATATAGAACAAACTCATCATAGATATCAGAACAAAATTTTGTATATACGCAAGATGCGCATTTCGTCTACAAAAGACTCATCAGTGACGCTCGAATCCAAAAAGTTATTAAGGCCAAATAAAGTAAATTTGTACTAATGATCCAGGGACCAATTATGTTTCTAAACTTATCAGAACCAAAATCTGTGTTGTCTAGGATGACCAGGTCATTTCAGGTGATGACCTTGTACTGAATCTAGGATAATGACATAAAAATCACTTGTTTAAGTACCATACCTCAATTTTCTTCCCAAAAAACACTTCTTTAATTTCAACAACCCCGAACAGTGAAATGTTTATCGCCAACAGTAGAATCTTATTACATAATCTGAAAGATGGAACCTTGAACTTTACAGGAAAAATACTCCCACTGCTGGAGAAAATCTGTTAAGAAAGTATCAGCTAGTGCATTATTTAAAGCCATTATTTTAGCATTTTTTCAACTAAAATAGAATTTGTAGCTAAATGATAGCATTTTTATTTTTTATTAATCCTCTTTGTGTGCATTTGCACATGAGGCCACCACCTTTTGGTGTGGTTTCCGTAATCAGCTTTTTTTTTACTCTGCCTGGTGATTAGCCATGCGAGAAACCTACTGCCTGCAGGATGGAGTTTTACTGTCTGGGTTTCCCTTCCCATAGACGATTGCCTACTGTGGCTGACGGGTTCCATCTTCCCGGCTTTTTTTTCTGGGTCTGCTCCCATAGCCTTTGATCTTCCAAGATCTAACCACAAGGCAGTGGTACTATTTACCCATAGTTGGGACAGGTTGATGAGTGCAAGGGCGTGTCCACACGCCGATGGGCCTACACACTGCATCTCTAGGGCCCTTGTTGCTCAGAGATCCTCTACAATAATGCCTAGGATGCACGATCCTAGTTACCATGTGCTGTCGCGGGGAGGCATTGTAGAAGTCTTGAATAGTGTAGCGGCTATGTACTGGCAGGAAAGACTTACGCACTCGGCTTTCTTTTCACCTACAGAGCAGGCTAGCCAGCGGTGATAAGAAGCCTATGGCTCTGACCACACTAGACACATACACAATCCTGTGGTACAAATCACCAGCACACAATGATAGCATCAAAGGCATAAATCTTGCTACTTAAAAGAAGCAAATAAGTCCCTTGACTGTCAATAGAAAATATGGGATTTTCTTTTAAAAAATGAGTCAGAGTGATATTCCTAAAAAACCACCTAGGCCTTAAATAAGAATATGTTTGTTTGCCCTAACCCTACCTACCCAGAAAATAGCTGCCCACTCAAAATCTTCAATTGCCTTAATTTGATTTTTTTAATCAGATCTGCATGACAAAAACATGTGCAGCTTCAGTTTCTCTGTATCTAATAAAAAAAAACGAAAATGCCTACCTAACTACTCACTGTCTCTACCTTTGGGTAGGGTTTGGGCAAACCAAAATGTTTTTAAGTGTGGCCCTATTGGTACATAAATTGCTGTTCAAAGCTTGGACTATTAATATTTAGAGAGATGGTATTCTCCTAGCACATTGAAACTTATCTTTGCTGCAGTCATACCTTATGTCGTAACTTAACAATCCCCTTCCCTTTCATGAATGTGACCTACCGAATTATAGACTATTTACCGGATTTGTTATCACATAAGCAACACGACGGGTGCCACATGTGGAGCAGGATCTGCTTGCCCTTCCAAAGCACCTGAGATCACCCCTAGTTTTTGGTGGGGTTCGTGTTGTTTATTCTTTAGTTTTCTATGTTGTGTCATGTGTACTATTGTTTGTCTTTTATTTTTAGCCATGGCGTTGTCACTTTATTTTAGATTTATGAGTTTGACTGTCCCTTTGGTATCTTTTGTCCCTCTTTTAGACATTGAATTACTACATGAACAGAACTTAACTTTGATAAAAAAAATTACATCTGGTAATCTTTTACTACTGCAATACAATATAATTTTACATAACACAAACTAACCCTTGAACATACGAACTCCCCATCTTGTTTGTCTCTTTGTAGCTCTATCTATGTCTCCGTCCTTCGTTACAGGAAATCTAATACCAGAGTATTCCTGTCCACTTCTACTGGTCTCTGAATCCTCCTCTGCTCTAGAACCAGTCTGAGAGTATTTGTCCTCTAACAGACTAGTAGAAACTATAAATAAAAGTAGTAAAATTAAAAGGTATTCTTATTTTCTTTCACAGCACATACAAAAGTAAGCATAAATCTGATGAACCTACATGCAATAATTTATTTTAAAACAGTTCTGTTAAGACCGTTGATTTTGCTGTAAGGTGTGAGCCAAGACTCTGTATTGAAGACCATACCTTGACCTATAATCATGATAATGGTATACTTTTACATATCATGACTTGGATGGAGAGTTGTCTCATTGGCACTCATACCACATCTAATAACAGGTTTTGATGTAATTCTAAGGTTACAGGTACATCCTACATTTTGCATTGTTATTCGATATTGCTGAATACTGTCTGCATACATATGTAGAACCAGGTGCGCCGCAGGGCTCGGCTTAATACAACTGCAGAAGTCGAACCCTTAACAGTTGGGGACAAGTACAGACACAAAATTCAAGCTTGTGATACAGCTTTAAATTTTGGATTGTGATTAAATAGTTGACACAATATAGGTTTCTGACAGAGAATGAATGTGGTCTAAGAACTTAAACTTAAAAACTTTTAAATTGGAAATTTACCTATTATCATTGATTATGGTCCAATATCGTTAGATTCAGCATATCAAAGAACCCCAAGAATTTATTTTTTGAAGAAATCTAATAAATATCAATTTTGAACCCTTTAGACCTTAATGAAGACCAATTCGAAAACAGAACCAAGTATTACAATTCTAAATACACCGTAAGAATCAGCATATCAAGCAACCCCAATAATTCAATTTTTGATGACCCTTTTGGCCCCTTAATTCCTAAACTGTTGGGACCAAAACTCCCAAAATCAATCCCAGCCTTCTTTTTATGTTTATTAACCTTGTGTTTAAATGTCATAGATTTCTATTCACTTATAATAAAGTTATTGTGCAAAAACCAAGAAAAATGCTAATTTTGGCCCTTTAAGGTCCCCTAAATAATAATTCCTCAACTGTTCGGAAACAAAACTCCAAAATTTATTCCTAACCTTCCTATTGTGGTCAATAACCTTGTGTTCAAATTTCACAGATTCATATTTACTTGTACTTAAGTTATTGTGTTAAAACCAAGAAAAATGCTTATTTTGGCCCCTAATTCCTTAAACTATTGGGGCCACAACCCTAGAAATCAATCCAACCCTTCCTTTAGTGGTATTAAACCTTCTGTTAAAGAGATCCATTCACTAAAACTAAAGTTATTGTACGGAACCTTAATCTGTTTTTGGACGACAACAACGCAGACAACAACAACATCATACCATTATGTGACGAAATTTTTTTTTTGCAGTCGTTTTAAAATTATATACTCTCAAATCAAGCTAGCAACATGAAAATTTTTAAGGGTTTCCACAAAATCCACTCAATACAGTTTCTTACCTAATTTTGCTGTTAGTCCCAGGCTCAACAAAAATAGGGACTGAACAATTGACTGTACAATGACCTCTTTAATGATTTTTGACTTTTTGTCTAGCCTGCAACTTTTGTTGCAAAAGCGAGACATAGAGATCCTACATTCCATTGTTGTCAACGTCATCTAATGACAGGACAAAACATGACTGTACATTGTTCATGACCTCTTTAATGATTTTTGCCTTTTTTTTGTTACATTGCTGTCTCATTGCAGTATACTGCTCATGCTGTGCCCTTCATTCCCTTACCTACTAACTAAAAAATTTCTAAAAATCTAATTGTACTCATTTATGAACTGAATATGGTTCTAAACATTTACAATGTGATTTCTTTTCATTATGCAGTATATATATATATACTGGGTTCATACTTAATACAATAGTCTATTAAACTTATTAAAATCATGCAATACTATATATAAGATTAATATAGTATATTGAGACAAATATTTACAGGACCCATAAACAAGCAACATTTTAATCTGGCTATGTTTTTCTGTACTTCATTCAACAAGGAGATGAATTGTTTTATTTATTGTAAAAAAAAGACTGTAAATAAGTAAAAAAATTGTAACTCTTAAAAGTCTGTTGATGGTCAAATTGTATTTGCTTTATCAGCTCCAGTTGGTTTAAACCAAATCCCTTATTTTGACTATGAACACACAGCTGTAGAATCATGAATTACATATAAAAATGAAAAATGTTTATTTAAGGGTCTGGATGGGGTTTACAGAATAGAGAATATTAACCATGATAACAGTTAAAATGAAATTGCTTCGCTGAGCACAGCTGGATACAACAGCAGATTGGACACAATATTCATGCTTGGAACAGGTCTGAATTTGGATTGAAACTAAATTTCTGATACAGAATAACTGTAGTAAAAGAACTTCAAACTCCTTATAGGATTTGAATTTATATTCATTTTTTTGCTTTTGGGCAATACACTATGCTGTTACGTTTTTTTTTTTTTTAATATTCTCTTTACGCATTCCCATACAACAATTTTGTTCATATTTTATTCTATGAATCCTGTGTTTTTCATAAGAAATGGATATCAAGAGTTGCTTAATAACCATATTTGAAATTTAATTTTTTATGGGATAAAAATTACACAGATGAAAACCAAGTTAACTCAATCCATATTACGGACATCTAAAAACTGTTTATCCCATTACATTTGTACTTTGACTAAAATTAAAATAAAACTAAAATAGAAAATAAGGCTATACTCCTGGTCCAATTGCATAATTGTTCTGTACATCAAAGTACCTGTACTTATAATGAATGTTAATAATAAAATATGTTAATGTTCAACCAGAGAGATTCATAAAAGTTACCTGTCCTACAGTGTTTTTACCTTTTTCTTCTGTGTGGAAACTGTTTTTGGTAACCAGATCTGTTTGTAAAGGAATCTGAAATCATATCGCAATATATAAATTATACTTTTAATAACATCACACCTTAATAGGAAATGTAGGCTATGATCATGATATGCAAGATTTTGGAAGTAAGTACAATTTTGATTGTAAGAACCTGTTAAAATAGCTTACATACAAAGACAAATCGTATTATGACAATTTTCATTAAATTGGTTGTAGTTACATATTGCCAAACAAATTTTACCCAAACTGTCATGTGTAAAATTCTTTTCCAGTACATGTATTATACATAATTTAAAGTTTGTTGATATAAGAAGATGTGGTATGAGTACCATTGAGACAACTTTCCATCCAAGTCACAAACTGTAAAAGAAAAACCATAATAGGTCAAAGTATGGACTTCAACACGGAGCATTGGCTAACACTGAACAGTAAACTTTGTTTATTACCAAATTGATCATGATCTGCAAAATTTTTGTCCCGTTCACTTTCTACTACCAGACATCATTTACATTATGGCTGTTGGTTTTCTATTTTAACTTATTTCACATTTTGTCTTCTTTGGGATTTTTAAAGATGTATTTATTCATAGTTTTGTTATTGAGTCTAAACATTCAAAATTCACCAGATTTCTTAATAAAAGTTCATTGTTTATCATATATAAAACAAAAATCTGGTTCAGTGGATATCATGGATATGTGTAGCTTAAAATATAATCTTTATGCAATATTAAACATCTTTCTATTATTGAGAAGTTATTTGCCATTAAGATTTTCATATAAATGTAATTATATTATTTAAGATGTGGTGAAAATAATACCACATTATATTTTTTTCTAGCCATTTATTAACTGGACTCCTTTTTTACATCTATAACATGTAGAGAGATGAATATTTTGATATATTTTTAAGATTGAGTTGTTTCCCTTAAATATACAGTTATTGCAATTAATTTGAGAATATGTTTTTACTCTTGTTTAGTGATTTAATATATTTAAAATACACATTTAAAAAAGAATCAAGAAAAAACATAAATATGTTTTTGATTACATTGTTCAAAATAGATAATGATAATTCACAATCATTAAAATTGAGAACGGAAATGGGGAATGTGTCAAAGAGGATCTTTATCTGGACTTCAGGAACGTGTGTTTTTCAGCTAGGATTTTAGGATTGACCCTTTCAAGATCCCTTTTTTTGAATTTTTGGATTTTTGGATTTAAATGTATTTAAATTTCGGGACGTCTCCTATCCCCCTCATACAATATCTGGCACTTACCATGCTTACTGAATTACATTTCTTGCTATATTGATAGTCATCTTCTGTTAATTTTCTTTTGTTGCCAACTTTAGATTCTGGGCTGCTTGATGTTTGTTTAATTTCAATGTTGCTAAACTGTTTCAAATTGGGAAATCTAACAATCAGTGGAGAATTCTCAGCTAGTATTTCTTTACCACATGTCTGACCTGTATCATAATCTGTATCAACTGATTCTACTTTCACTTTAATTGTACCTTCACTATCAATACTTTCGCATGTATTTGAGTGGAAACTGGTATTTTCCTCCACTACATGTAGCTGGTTTTCTGTTTTAACTGGTACCTGTATAACTTTCAATGACTCTCCTTCCTTACATACCATCATTACTGGTATTGGTTGAATAGAAGTATCAATTATGTCTGTTTGGTTTTCGTGTTCTATTGTTGGTAAATAGTTCTGTGTCTTGTCTGAAAAGAGTGACAATAATTTAACTTTCTAGTTCTGAGTGAATTTATCATGTTTATGATTCTGAAAAAGCCAACAGGAATTAGAACTTGAAAATTGTTCTTTATTTATATAATTATAAAATATAAAAGTAGGCATCAATGTACTAACAAAGGCAAGAGAAAAATTCAATGATTGGAAATTTTAATTGTTTGAAAAAAATGATTAAATTGAGAATGGAAATGGGGAATGTGCCAAAGAGACAACAACCCGACCATAGAGCAGACAACAGCTATTATAAATATAATAATAATTGGATTTATCTCCCCTTTTATGCAATAAGAACTAACAATTTGTCATTTTGTATGTTTTTGTTTTTATTTCACAATCTACATTTAGTGTACATGTAAGTATTGAGTAATCAATATCATAGATTGTTTTTATCTGGGACTTAAACTGTAAAAAATGTTCATACACAATTCTTATGAAATATTCTAAATCAGTTGTTCTAAATAGTCACTCATAACTTCAAAGACATGCAAGATATATATTCAAACTGTGATTTATATTGTAGCTTTTAATCCCCCCTCAAATCCTTTGTGGAACTGATTATCTGTGAAAATAAAATTATCATCTAGAAAACATCATGTACATGATATTGCTGCAAATATCAGAATGAAACTGAGTTAAAAGAAATTAAAAACTTGTATTATATTTACAGAATAAACATGTGTAACTGTATGTTCAGGATCTTAAACATGAATATGTCAACATAAGAGACCTGTGTACCTGTATTAATATAAATGATAGCTTAATAAGATTTTTTTCAACACAAATTAGTTCTAAATTAATAATCATCTTATTTAAATTTTAATGATGCCAAATTTGTTAAATGAATTGATATACATATCTGTGAGTTATATAATATTTACCTGTACTTTCTTTCACTACTGATTCCTTATAACAGGGAAGTTTTTCTTTCGCCATACTACTAAAATTGTCAATACAAGTGTATGATTTGTCTTTTTGAGGGGAGTTTGACTTAATAGTGCTTGATGCAGCTTTAATCTTCTCTTTTCCAATATTTTGTAAACTATCCGAATGGAGTTTTTCTTGAGGTATATTTTCCTTTCTTGGCCATTTTGGAATCATGGTGTCTTTGAATTTACCAGTTTTATTAGGCTGCGAACAACTAATCAACCATTCACCACTTGAAGATCGACCAATCAAAAGCTTCCCAGAAGGAAGGCTATAAAAATGGTCCCTACATAAGTCACTTCTTTTTTTCATTAACTTGTCAACCGCATCTTGATTCTGAATTATTATGTCCTGTTTAATATTGTCAGGGGCAAATAGTAACGAACACTCTTTCTCCGCCATCTTATATAAATTTTCATCTTTTTCCTTAACGGTAAGATCATTGCGATAACAATGTTGTCTTATTTTAAGCTGTAAGTCCTCACTAGTAAGGCTATGTTTCAACTCCTCAAGTAAAGTTTCATTTGCTGGACTAATAACAATATCTATTTCAGACAATGGCTGTTTATATTTGAATTGCTGACCTTCTAAAAGGCCATGTTCGTCTATAACTATATGAGTAGTACTCATTGTTGAGTCTGTAAAAGTGTGTAGTAAAGGTAGCCTTATTTCCATGAATTCAAATGTTGGATGAGTCATAACAAGTGATATTGGAAAGGGAGGTAATTCAGATGTCATCTGATTACACATCCCTGATACAGCTTTTGGTTGCTTTCTTATTTTATTGTATAAAAGTTTCGAATAACTAGAAAACTGATTTTTATTTTTAGTACCAGTTATAGTACTGTGCTGAAAATGATTAGCAATTGGACTATTTGTCATTTTTGTAGATAAAGCATCTGCAGACCCAGTTTGTGGTATGTGAGAATTGAACACAGATCCAGTGTCAGAGTCATTCAAACTGTCAGGTGTCCCATCATTATATGGTGTAATATATTTTTCAAATCTATTTTCATCGTCCATTTCACTATTGATGTCAAGATGATTCCTTAAATTAACACCAATGTTTTCACAAGACAAATCTAGTTCACTGGTTTCCATATTTCTAATAAATGGTATCCTTCAGCTTCTTTTTGTGTATTGCATACTGTGAGGTTATCTAACTGAGAATAAAAATGTATAAAAGTAAGTTACATATGACATACTACAGAATGAGATGTAGTAAAACTAGTATATATTTGACTGAAAAGCACCAATAATTGTAAGTTGTCCTCAAATTTTAAGTTTTTTTCATGTTATGACTTATAATTTTATAGCTTTAAAAACTTGATGAAAAATAAATCATTCTTAGTAATAAAATATTGAAATAAGTCTGGAATTGATTGGTTATTTTGGTTATATCTTGCGGAACAAATTTCCGTATATCATCCAAATTCCAAATAGACATTTGCAATACATGTATCAAATTTAAAATATACCCCCCCCCCCTTCTCTCACACACACACACATTCTCCACCTGGATCCTACACTGTTATCAAAGCTACTTTAAATCATAACTCATTAATTTGTATTCAAACAGAGTTCAAAAGATATATTTGAAGCCAGAAGTTGATAAGTTACAAGTTTAAACAAAAATAATATCAAATGAAAATTACAATAATTTTAATATTTCAAGTTAAAATAGTCATGATATATGGGATAAAGTAATGTATTAGCTCATTTTTATTTATGTTAGGTAGTACTTCAAATTAAGAACTTAGTCAGAAAAGTAATTATTCTCCTTGTAAACAAATATTGACTATTCAATTAATATCAGTTTAATGAAGATGTAAGGATAATACCTCACAGATTATCATACAGGTTTAAATATTTTCTTTCTTTTTTAAATATTGAGATTAAAATAAAGTAGATTGCAATTTACGAGGGTAAAGATTAAAGATAGTTATCCTGATTTGAAGATATATAAATGTACAGTCTTCATATTTCAATGAAACAAATGTCAACAAACTTCTAATATATTTATCAAATATTATTTCTTTTAATTTATCTTTAATCATGCTAATTGCAATCCAGACCAAAGCAAAACAGACTTTAACACTCCTATTTATCAATCAATTTGTACTTCAGAAACACAATTGATTATCATGATTTTGGTAGGGATATAATATTTGCAACCAATAGAAATCAATCATTTTGAAAGGAGTTTTCCACTTTGAAATTTCTACAACAATTGCTGTCACATTTAGTTTGATCTAAAAGAGCATTTAATTTAAATATTATGACAGTGGACATTACTCACAGATTAAGCGAGAGAAGGAAAGCTTTAAACATGTTATTTAAAAGGACTTATGATGTGTTTGGTTTATTTGACATCCCATCTTCTATTCTTTTCAGTGAATATCAAAATATGAATCTTGAATTCTGAAGTGAAATTGATCGATCCTTGTACATGTAAAATTTCAAACAAGAATCCCCTTTTATATTCTAAAACAAGAATGTGTCTTTAGTACACCGATGCCACACTCTTCATCAAAAACTACCTTGATAAAAAAATTTAACCTACCCACTAACCTGCATCACTGCTAACCAAGGGTTATGATCCACTCCTGCTCTCGAGCGGGAGTGGATCATAACTCTTGGCTAGCGAAGATGACTCACCTCAGGTGCTGTATCCTAGAAGGATCATACCATGGCGAACATGTGTACCACATGTAAGATTCAAGTTGATTGGACTTTGACTTCATCAAAACCTACCTTAAACAATTTAACCTTAAGTGGGACAGACTGACAGACCAAAAAACAGATACACATACATGTATATACATGTACCATAAAACATAATGCCCCTAGGTGGGAAATTAAAAAAAAGGCAAACTGGTTAATTCCTGTTTAAAATTATTTGTGAAAAACTGTTTATTACTAACAGCAAGTATAAATGTAAGTGGTACTTGTCCACAAAATGGTAAAGTCATGAAAGGCAGGAATAAATAGCCTTTCAAGATGTCATCATTCTAATTAGCAACAAGAATCATCATAGACAATGATAAAGGGACAAGAAGACAAATGTAGCAACAAGAAAAAACTTATTAAGAAAAGAGGATAAATTTAGCATCAAGATATTTAAATAATTAGTATTTGCAAATTGAAATAAAGAGATACAGAAACATGCATTAATTTAAACATGTTAAAAGTTTTGTTTAAAATAATCAGGAATTTCAGTCATTATATTAACATGTACAATGTACATGTACATGATGTATATGACAAATGTATGATATTGATATTTATAAACATTTGTTCATTTGTTCTAGAAAGCATGTTGAACATTGGTAACAGATTTATCGGGTTTTTTTCTGTGTTTCCTCACTAACATGACTAATAGGGTTCTGCAATGGACATTATCAAATTTACTTTTAAGTACATTAAGACAGCAAACAAACAATGAGTCACATAGTCATAGATGATAAGTAGGAGTAAGTGTTTCTGTTTATATGATTATGGATGCACCAACAGATGACAAATGCCATATCTAACTTTGCAGTATTCTTCATTTTTCTTCACTGCAATTCTGACATGGCTTTTTAAACTGCTCTACACTAAACAGGACAACCGACTGAACACAGTTACTACAGTGAGTTACATTGTATAATGTATTTCGTATTTATCAAATGATAACATTTTGAAAACAAAATCTTTTATGCCTGTCTGTCAGTTTTGTTGACTGGTTTTACGGACCCTTTTAAATGCTGACTTTTTAGTTTAAAAAAGAAGGGTGTACATTTGTATTCTAAGGTTTAAATGAAGTTGATGTAGCCTTGGACAGAAGCTATTTTAAACCGAAGGAACACATAATTCGTTTGGCTTATTCTTCTATCATTTGTCTCATTGTATGTATGTTCTGTATCTTCCCCATTAGTTGAAACACCACCATGGGTTATGTTGTATAAAGGAAGACATTTAACACACTGTATCGGTACAGATATAATGTGAGAATTTGCCTAGCCAGTTTCCCCGAGTGGGTCTTACTACCAGAAAGTTAACCTTCCCCAAAACAATAAGTACATTGTAAAATGAAATAAAGCATACGAACGCACCAATTCACCTAACTTGTTCATCCTCATAATATAAATAAACAGCTGCACCCTAGCGCATGATACGCCCCTTGTTTTATGCAATAATCATAAATAATTTCAGAGATACATGTACAGTGTAATATATGTGAAAACACACCTTTTTTAACAAAAAACACAATAACTCTTAAATAAAACTTTGAATCATCACCAAAAAATATACAGATCTTAAGATTAGTAATAATAAAAAGTGTATAAAATTTTAAGCAATAATCATAAATTGTTTTCGAGATACGATGCGACATGTAACCCCCCCCCCCTTTTTTTATACAAAAAAACTCAATATCTCTAAAATAAATTTTTGAATCATCACCAAAAAGTTTACAGACCTTAAAATTAGTATAACTAAGAAGTGTATGAAGTTTTAAGCAATAATCATAAATAGTTTTTGAGATATAATGCAACATGTTAACACCCCCCCCCCTTTTAAAAAAAAAAACTCAATATCTCTACCATGTCTAAAATAAATTTTGAATCATCACTAAAAAGTATACAGATCTTAAAATTAAAATAACTAAAAAGTGTGTAAAGTTTTAAACAATAATCATAAATTGATTTTGAGATATGACACGACATGTGAAAAAAAACTCCCCCTTTTTTTTACAAAATACTCAATAACTCAAATATAAGATTTTGAATCATCAACAAAAAGTATACAGATCTTAAGATTAATATAACTGAGAAGTATGTAAAGTTTGAATCAATTATCATAAATCATTTTTGAGATACTGTGCAACATGGGAAAAATAGACGTATTTACACTTGTATGCAAATTTGTCTCCCATTACAGAAATCCACACATTCCCTTAAATTTTCAAATCATATGATAATTCAAAACATTTGACGTCACAACATCTGCAACTAACATGACTAAAAAGTGATTGTTGTTTGACGTCAGAAGGTAATTCGGAGATGATATAAGGTCCTTCAGAGGCATAATACTATAGTGTTATTAACTGGCTGTTTCTGTATTGGCACTGGTATAGATTCAAGGTTTGCTGTATTGGCCTCGAGACCCGTAGGATCGAGGGCCAATACAGCTGACCGAGAATCTATACCAGTGCCAATACAGAAACAGCCAGTTCATAACACTTTTATTACATGATTATTATAGTATTAATGTATGGACTTTTTCATATTGGCCCTGTAACATGCCCGAGGTGTTAATAATGGCCAAGGATGGTAGTAATGGCCCTGAGGCAACGCCGAGGGCCATTACAACTGTCCGAGGCCATTATTAATATCAAGGGCATGTTACAGGGCCAATATGAAAAAGTCTATATATTGATACTTTTATTAACCAACTTTAAAGGCAACTTCATTCAAGAACAGTCTTCGAGTCTCGGATCCAAAATTATACAGCTATCCACACACTACAACAGGACCAATACAGAAAAGCCCGTTTCATAACATTTCTATTTAAAAAAAATGGTTTTAATTCTTCGATTAAACAAAGAGTAAGAAACTAAATATAACCGTGAAGAAGATACAGGAATTTCATAGCTGAACTTCAACTTGTCTTTTCGCATTCAATTTCGCATGGAACTTTAGTCAACATTGTGACTGTCAGATGTAATTTCTGATTCCTCATCCAAGTACTTAATTTTATGCTATTAAATTTCATTTCATCTAGCAAATAAAAAGTAGCTGGGAGGAATAAATCAGACAATTTAACTATTCTGAAGTCTGCATTCTGAGGATTGTACAACGGAAATGAAACAGGAATAATAATCGAAAGTCGTACTCGAAAAAGGCTGTGAAATATTTCCGTTTCAAGTCGTTACAAAACAATGTCAATGAACATCATTTAAACTTGTTTTTATGATATTAGTTTAAAAAAGAATAAAAAAATGTCATACTTATTTAAAGAAATAAAACGACATTTTGATTTAATCGATGTCCCGTTTCATCTGTTCATAATGCATGACTCTGATTTCGTAATTCACGGGTATGATTTCGTAATGCATGACTGAGATCTCGTAATGACTGGCTGTAGCAATTTCTCCGTTCATAATGACCAGATGTTGAAATTTTCCTTTTATAAAGCATGGGCATTTCTATACATATTGTAGTAAGTTGGTTAATAAAAGAGAATTAAAAACCGGAAGTGAACGTCCTGTATTAGCCCATGGGCCAATACAGCTTTTTTCCCGCTTTTTTCTGTATTGGCCCTGTTTTTTTCCGTTTCGAAACTTTAAGACGTTTCAAAACATTGCACATCATTTAACCTGTTTATTTTATGACTTTAATTGAAAAAAATATTATACAAATGTTTTTATGCATAACGATACTTCCAAAGTTAAGTAATGGCGTAAGAAAATTGAAAACCGGAAGTGAACGCCCTGTATTAGCCCTAGGGCTAATACGGCTTTTTTCCCGCTTTTTTCTGTATTGGCCCTGTTTTCTTACCATATTGGCCCTGTTCGAAGAGCAATATTAAATCTTGATTTATATCGACAGTGGAATGTTTTAGTATTGCACATGCTGATTTATCCGTATTAGGGCTTATTTGCTCATATCATTTAATAAAGATAAATACCAAAAGTGTTAAACATGTACTTTTATTATATACACCCCTGTTGCAGTTACAAACTCCTGTAACTCAAAAGTTTTTAAACTTATTTTCACCAAAAAGTATACAGATCATTTGACCATCGTGATTCATAAGAAATTAACAACAACAGTAAGTTTCATGAAAACTATTTTGATTTATGTCATTCTCAACTTACGGTGCTTATGTTTATGTCGGACAGACATACAGATGCACTGACGGATAGATGGACGCCAGACATATGTGTACCATAACAAGTTCCATCTAAATTTTGATGCAATGATGGGCTTATAAAAATCATGCATAATATAAAAAAACATTTATATATATGTTCCGGACCATATGAGTATTTGGACCATACACATATGTTCATGACCATATGCGTATACTCATATGGTCCGACCATACGCGTATGGTCCAACCGTACGCGTATAGTCTGACCATATGAGTATATTATTCTCGTTTGGTTATTAACGGGCCCGACCATATG
Organism: Mytilus trossulus; assembly: GCF_036588685.1. Classification (NCBI taxonomy): domain Eukaryota; kingdom Metazoa; phylum Mollusca; class Bivalvia; order Mytilida; family Mytilidae; genus Mytilus; species Mytilus trossulus. The sequence continues at coordinate 64,038,263 of NC_086374.1, forward strand.
AGTCAGGGGCGTAGCTAGAAAGAAACAATGTGCAAGCAATTACCGCCGAGCGGAGCGAGGCGAAAATGTTTTGGGACTCTTTCATGCAGAAAAATGTTGTTTTTTTTTCGGTTTTCGGTTATGGGACAGTTGAAAGAGGAGCTACATGTAGATAGGACTTATAAACAATTTATGAATGTAAAACTATTAATAAAGCTTCTGAATAGAGTAAATCATGGTTAATTGAAAACATAAACTACACATTTTTCTGATGCAGAATTTACTCAAAATTGTCCAAAATCTGCTCTTCGGGTCTAGACACAAAAGTCTTCTCTATTATTTTGTCAATATTTACACTGAAATCCCGATGAATATGCAGTAATGCTAGCGATGAAAACCAGTAGTTGTGCATTGTTGATCGTTACATTTGATTTCAACAGACGTAGTACACTGATAGATCTCCACGTCTCATGTCTCAGACAATGTTGAGATTTGTTAGTTTGTTATATTTCCTACAACACGAAGAAGCAAATACTGCACAAAGAAGCGATTTCTGATAATACCAGACGCGACTACACTCTCCAGTTCCATTATCATATGGTCTATTAACGCAAAATATAATGAGACTTTCCAATACTGTTTTGGCGTGTTTGCAGGGTGATTGGCTCTGGTAGTTTGTCGAACACATCGCCGTGTCATATTTTCAACGACATCGAAGGGATCCCGATTGGTACATCTCAATTCAAACAGATAAACTGTACTTTGTAAAATGCGCTCCGAAATTACATGTCTTAGACTGAGTATAACAAATTCAAATCTTGTAAAAGATACAAGTTACTGTCCGATTTTGTTATGATCTCCAATAGAACTTCTATTTTGAAACCAAATGCCGCTATTCAATTACATTTCATCAATCAAAAAAGTGACAACATATGTGTTTCCTTTAAACATTATGAAATTTAGTCCTGGCATCTATCATGTCTATGATGAGTTTATTTAATTTATAAATGTTTATTTTGCAATTTTATTTTTCATGCCAAATCAATGTGCACGCACTTGCGTGTTGGCGTATAGGGAGCTACGCGCCTGTGAGTATTTGGACCATATAGGTATTTTTCAAATATACAATAGAAATAATACGTATTAATTTGGCATTTCAAAAGCTATATAAACATTAAATATTGATACCACAGTTAGTTGATCTTAGTTTTCATTGCTAATTGTAATCGTGTATGCTTTTGTATATTTAAAATGCCATTCACACGGTACCATACATGTAGCTTTTCTGTGATTGCTTGTTATGGCTGCGTGCAGTGATTTCGACTCAGACAATTCCCCGATGTGTCTACGTTTTTTTTTTAAGAAACTCTAGATCTTCAATATCGTAAAATGAATATCACAGATCAAATTAAATAAAGGCAGTAGCTATTTCATGGCTCTTAAATGCTATTTTACCGGTCTTATAATTATATAAGATTAAAATAGAACTATAGAAATAAAGAATAGCAAAAAATAAAGAAACATACACTTCTAATATTTTACTTATTAAAAATATCTTAAAAAATATCATGATCCTTGCTGATGATGTCACCTTCTTTAAACAATAAAATTCCTTTTACAATATGTTAATTTGATTTTGACATCTTCTTATAATTGTACTTACAAATAGTAAGTAATATTAACTGTGTGAAACTGTTTTTTTTATAAGTTTTGCTAATATATAATATATAATAAAATTACATTTTAGTGACGTAACAACCAAAAGGGTCACACCTAATGAAGAGTTTAAATGTATACGTGTTGATTACCCCGACCATACGCGTATGGTCGGACCATATGAGTATATACCCATATCGTCATGACCATACGCGTATGGTCCAGATACTTATATGGTCCGGAACATATACAAAATAAAGGATGAGGTCACACCGGATTTTGTACAAATGTCTCGAAAACGACCGGGAAACCGGAGAGGACATACTTGGAATCAAAACCGATACTGCTAAATGTCCAGCTGTATTCCCGGTAGAGGAAAGCCGAAAATCCACTGTCCTATGATAATTAAAGGGTCTCGGAAAGAACTACCCATCCATTAGGGGAACTATCAGCTAAAACCCTCAGACATAAAATAAATTGGTCTGATAGTTTCCTAAAAAGAAACTTCTAATGAATCCCATCTAACTACATGTCTCAAACAAACCTGAAAATATCTGCAGAAACCCTTTCTCAACAAAACAAAAAATAGTAAATATTTATTTGACCTTTTCTACCTTCACAATAAAGAATGTCTAACAATTTCCCCAATAACCAATATTACATTTCACAAAAGATAGAAAACGACGTCCATTATTTGCATGACCTGAATATTTTTAATGTAAGCCTTGAGATCTGATATTTTTAAGGAAAAAACCCAATCGTCCTACCTGAACATGTATAAAATAGACAAACACCAATCAATCAACATGGCATGAAAACAGGAAACATTGGTGAAAAAAATACTTTTTCACAAAAAATGCACTGGAATACAAAACTAGTCGATAAGATTTTTTTTTGTATTTAACAACACTTTCAGTAACCTTGGTTATACATCATCGTCAGTTTATAATTGATGAAGGAATTAATCGAAGACTGTGTATACAATGAGAACCACCAATCTTTAACGCATGCTGAGACTACTGCGGGTGAGGAAATCTCCGTCAGGCCGGCCTTGTTGATCAAAATCTGAACCATTCGATGATTCGTTAATTTTGTTTTTTGACATGATCAAAACCTTACACTTTTTAGTGTCAATTGACCATTTATGTGAGAGCCTAAGAATAAGGCAGTTGTGAAAACATGACCCCAAAAAAAATCACTCAAGTTGACATTAAGTTATCTTCAGAATATATAATAGTGCAAACATATAACATTCGTATCCTTGTCCTGTTCTGGTAATTCAAGATAAAATAAGGTTCAAATGCACTACAAATGAACAATTGAGGTAGCATTCAATTGAAATCAGCCTCTTCATGATTATCCCTAGCGGGTTGATTTTATCATATGTTGTTCCTAGAAAATGGTGTAGTAGGTTTCGTATAGAATATAAAGATCAAATTGTACACCTAATCAAACATTATCTACTTTTATGTGGTAAGGATGTTTATACTGATTACAGATTTAGGAGAGAATGGTATACGATCGCAATAATTTGAGACATCATTTTGTAGCTCCTGCTGTGTTGATTAAGATTTCGTTAAAATGTCCTTTATTACTAAAGAGATAATTTATGCAATCGAACTTACCACGATTTTGAAATTAATTGCATAATAAATGATAACAGATTGATTGCATCACAAAAAAATGCATTCACTCAAAAGATTAATCTTTTATCTATCTATATATACCTCTTTTATTAATTCATATTGTTTTTTTCTTAAGAAAGTAACAGCATTTTAAAGGTTGGAGATTGGAAGTAAACAAATCTTTGTATTGTGATACCTTTAGGGGTAATAACTCTGTCATTTGCAATCCTTCTAACCAAAATTTATCTAGAGATATCTCGAATTACCAGACATGTAGGAATATAAGACCTACCATTTCTAACTAGGGATGAGGCTAATTTCAAAATAGGATGGTTTACTTAGATCGGTAGGGTTTCTTTCGGCCACGTTTTGGTTTTTATCAAAATAGCATAATTCTTACAAAGCCTGGCACTTTAAAATGCAAAAGCATTTTACTGTTATTCATCTTTAGTTACAGTTGGTCCTGTAAATTTAACCATCAAGAAACATGTAAACTAGGGGACAATAAGTTTTAATGGGCCATGAATAAAGAAAAGAGGATGAGCGACTGGGTAACCACGAAAATAATTTTCAATAAACTATGACTGGTATTGCATCACTTTGTGGGGCGTTGATACATTCGTGTGACAGACGGTTCGCAATTCTATTATGCTGTTTTTGTGTACTATCCTAAATTATTTTACGTATTTGTTGTTATTCTGTGGTTAACATGTCTAAATGTACTATTGGGTCTATTATATTATTTATTTAAGTATTTCCTTTATTTATTTGTACTGTATTCATGCCATGTAATGTTGTCATTGAAGCGGTATATTTAACATTGCCAGTAAAAACGCGAGATTTGGCTATCCACAAAACCAGGTTAAACCCACTATGTGTTCTTAAACTTTCCTGTACCAAGTCAGGAAAATGGCAGTTGGTAAATTATAGTTAGTTTCTATCATGGTATGTATGTTGCTTGTCGTTTGTTTTTTCTTGCACATGAGTGTTTCTGTTGTTTCTTTGTTTTCCTCTCATTGGATTTTTTTCTATTATTGTTGATGTGGTTTCCTCGGTTTTAGATTGTAACCCGGATTTGTGTTCTCTCAATTGATTTATGCTTTTTGAACATGTACAGATTTGAAAATTTCTTATATGTTACCACCAATCACAAAATGATAGCCATTCTTTTCAGAAGTACCCGAGCAACTGAAATGTGACACAAATACTTTTTGGACAAACTGACAGACTAGTCCAGTCAAACTAAGATTTAACCTCAAACTTATTGCAACAGAAAATATTTTAGTTCTAATCTATAGTACTATGCCCTTTATATACACAGAAAAAAAGTCCCATAAAATCTAACTTGAGGAAAACTCAAAATCAGCATTTTTATTGGAAGGGGAGATAACTCTTGCAAAAAAAAGTATTTTTTGGTCAGTTTTTTGTTATTTTTCTTGAAATTTATGTAAGGTATGATACTTTGACGGGGTTATAAGTTTGTATTTGAGTAAGTTTTATAATCTTATGCTTATGAAATGTACAAAACCGAATTGTTGTGGGTAGTTTTATTTTTTTGTGCATTTTTCATTTTAAGAAATTGCAAATTTGAAGCTATATGTGACCATTTTGAAAAAATAATTTGAAAATTTGGTATTGTTTATATCTGTATATTATATTTTTTCAGCAACTTTTATATATAAAGAAACTTTAAACCATAAAAAGAAGAATGCATGCTTAATTATTTTTTGTAAAATTTGAGATTCTTTACATTGACATGTTGAAAAATTCAATAAATGGTCAACTAATGAATTACGAAATCTAGATTAAAGCTTGATAAAAGATATGAAAACACCTTTAGAGTTGTTTTTTATACTATAAAGACCGCTTAAATATCAAAAATCAATGCATTCTGATGAGTAGAAGCGGTAGAGTTATAATTTTGCATAATTTTTTCTTGATATTTTTGCCCTTTTTGCAAGAGTTATCTCCCTTTTCAATGCAAATCTCCATAGGAATTTTAAATGGTGATTTTTTTAGTCTTCCTCAAGTTAGATTTTATGGGACTTTTTTCTGTGTATATTTGGGGTGTAATGCTAAAGATTAAAACTTAAAAATCTTCTGTTGCAAATACTTTCGGGTTAGGGTCAAATTTGTGCTAGATTGACTGGACTAGACAGAGAAAAAGACTTGTGAGCGGAATGCAATATAGTCCCAAATTTGTAGTGTTATAGGAATATAACAGAACAACAAGCCATCTTTACTGAATTTGAAATATTATGTTCTCCACCTTCATCTAACAACTAATTATAAAAAAAAGTTTATTGAGAAAGAATGATAGATTTTTAGTACTTTCTAGATACATTCAATCTGAATGATTCAATCTACTGCCAGGTCTGGGTAATCTTATAGAAAATTGCTTTTGAGATGACGACAGAAAGTTGAAAGAAGAGTCTGCTGTTAGATTACAACAGATGAAACCTTAACAAAGTCGTGTTCTCTCTATCTATCAAATATGCAAATCAGATGAATTTAACAAGGAAAACAATTATATCCCCAAAACAGTTATTTAATTTCCAACCTACACTGCTATTTCTTCTTTTTCTTTATCTTAATAAAGTGAATGATATGTTGGTAAAGATAAACATTTTTATTTTTTGTGGCTTGTTTATAAATAAAAATACATAGATAAAAAAATACCACTCATACAAATATTTGGCGTGATTATATAGCATTGGGATCAGGTCTTTGTCCAAAGTATCCAGTGAATGTCTGTTGTGTTGGAGCGTTTAAGACAATCAGCGAATTAATGTCTATGGTATGTTTCCTCACTTGATATGGTGGTTGTTGAGTGGTTGGCATATAGGCAGTATCTATTGCGCATGTCTCAAAGCAGAATCGGAAATTTTTGGTGCAAGTTTTATAGCAAAGTTCGTCTTCGTCAGCGTCAGTCGTTCTCTCTTTAGATTCACAGCGTCCGATTTTACAATTATAGTATTCATCACCACATATATTCCTACAGGATGATATTGCAGCCAACACAATGGGACTTATTGTTCTTTCGTATAACTGGAAAGTTTGTTGTTGTGAGTAGGATGTGTTGATGGTTATGGCTATAAGAGAGAGCCAGAGTATTGATCGTACCATTTTCTAAAAAAAAAAGAAAATACAGTCCATTATTTTTTTTAAATGAATAGCCTGTTATGTATTAGTTATACTGCAAAGTTTGTTCAAGACTACTTGACCCAAATCTCCATACTTTTCAATGATGGCTTTCTGTCATATTTAATTTTTCTGTTAAATAAAAAAAATCCGAAAAAAACATTTCTCTTAATAATGAGGAGACAACTCTTCACAGATAAAATGGCGTAGGTTTTACAACTATATAGGTCACCGTCCGACTGATAAAACCATGTTGTCAAGACTAGTTCGTAACTACAGATGTATATCTACAATAACCAAGAAACGTTCTGACTAAGCATACATGCAAAAAAAACCTGTGTTTTTCCAAGCACACATTCATATAGTTAAGCATTAATTGTTTGTGCTTTTGATACATACGCAGCTTGTTTCCCGATCTTTGTCCAATATTTACATGTTTTGCTGAATAAATAAAGAGAAATGCCCAGATGTAGATTAATGTTTCTTACATGTACAATGCGACAGTCTTATCTCACATGTAATCATTCCAATAGGTCACCTTGGTCACCCTGGAGATATGTCAACAAGTCCATGGAAAGAGAAACAGGTTAAAACCATTTGTATATTACTTGGAGGATAACAAAATATAGTTGGAATATCCGAATGATTCAAAGTGTTTTTATTTTATCGCATACATATATTTTATTTCTTTAAGCTTTATCTCATGCTCGTTTTTTTCTAACTGTATCATAGTATCTGAAGAGAAGTGTAACATACAGCATGCCATATAATATAAAGATAAGGAGTTATGAGATGATTGCCTATGAGACAGCTATAAAAAAAAACGTTCAAATGAAGTGGATGTTAGCAATTATAGGCAACTGTAAGGCCTTCAATAATGAGAAAAAAACCAAACACAAGGTCGGCTTTAAAGGCTGCGACATGAAATTGGAGATTGTTTTACATAGAACGGTGAAGTTTTTGTACCGATTCTTAAGGGAAAAAAAGTTAAACATATAAGCTATTTAAAAGGGAGAATATTGAAGGTTCTGTCTATTAACTATTGAAGGTTCTGTCTATAAACTATTGAAGGTTCTGTCTATAAACTGCAAAGTAACCATTCGGTCAAGAATAAATGAAATATTCCCGCAGTATCTTTTAAAACTGGGCAATTAGTTTTGCCATAGGTGCTTCTGATATGGAACCATCTCTTAAAGGTTTTTTTTACTCTGAATTCTCATACATATGTATACCTTGGCTTTTCTTACAAAAGGAAAATGTCGATTTATGCAATTCATAGAGTAGTTTTAAAATTCTTTGAAAAATCTCATCAATTTTAATATGTTACATTATAGTGAACATCATTACTTTTGTTGTAATTAATATATAGATGAAGAAAAAATCCTCTATATACCCGCGTATCTAGTGTGATTGATTTTTTTGCAATAGGTATTGAAGTTCTTCAAGGTAAGTTGACAGGAATGAGAACCTCACAATTACAACAACTACGGGGATAATGGTAAGATAAAAGGAACAGAAATTTTGTCGTGCAACAAGCCACCAACAGATCCTTTAATAGTTGTTCTAATGGTTTTTTTATGTCCAAAGAGCGTGTCTTCTACTAACATGATACATCAAATTTACTTTATTCATTCTGACCGGGCGTGACTTCGTATTTATTCATCTGGCTCAGCTAAATTGACGCCACTCTTTAGAATGATTTTTTCTACGCAGATGAGAGAAGTCCATGTAACCATATTTCCATAGCCATTTTACCCTTGTGGCGTATATTCATTGTATAATTATGGAGGTGATAGCAGAAATTCAAAAACAATCCAGATAAGCAGACAAGTCAACCAACCAAACGCAAAAGCAAAAGCAGATGTATAAAGAAGCTTTTTTTGAGAAAAAAATATTTTCTAATTATTATCGTAATCATATTATATATACAGAGTACCAAAAGTTTTCACTTTTAATAAAATTAGAAATATAAATATCTTGCACAAATATTTAATAACCTCTAGCACTAGATATTAACTTTTAATGCGGTAATTAAACGGACTTTTGGTAAAATGATAACTAAAATCACATTCAAATCTGATTCTAATCCCGTAACGAGTGATTTCTATGTAATATTTAATATTTTATTTCTGGTTAATACGATTCTGTCTTAATTCCTCTAATAATATTTTTATTTTATTTCTGCAGAATTAGAAAGAAGATTTGATTTTAACTTTATGGAACAACGACCCTTCAAACATATAATATATCACTCACTTATCTTGCTATAGAATTCAAAGAACAAAGATGACTTATGGGGTAAGTGTTATATAACAACATACCATGTTTGAGGAAAATCTTTGATAAAAGAGGAGCGAAAGATGCCAGACGAACAGTCAAACTCATAAATCGAAATTATACTGACAACGCCATGGCTAAAAAAATTTAAAGACAAACAGACAAATAATAGATACAACATAGCAAACTAAAGAATAAGCAACAAAAAAACACCCACCAAAAACTTGGTGTTATCTTAGGTGCTCCGGAAGGGTGAGCAGATCCAGATCCACATGTTGCACCCATCGTGTTGCTCGTGTCTTTACAAACTCGGTAAATATACAAAGAGGACCCCCATGAAAATCGCTTCAGAAAAAACCGTTCAAGATGTCGTTTTGACCTTATTTTGCTATCTAATTGCTGCATCGTCTTCTTTCATGCATACTTCAAGTTTAAGATTTTTGACATTGTTCGAAAATCAAGATTTTGATTACTTCCAGCTAGCCATTGAAACATACAGTAATATGAAAATAAAGTCATGTGGTTGTCTTATTACTGTTTCTACTTTTTTATGTCTTAATCTGTTTCGTATATGTATTTAACAAGTAAAGCAAATAATTTGATAATAAGTTTACTTCTTACAATGAATAATCCTTATCTAATTTGCAATCGCAAATACAAAAAAGAAAATCTGAGCTACGCCAACAAAAAGTAAAATAAAAAACATACTGAACTCCGATGAAAATTCAAAAAGGAAAGTCCCTATTCAAATGACAAAATCAAAAGATCAAACGAAACGTTACAGTAATTTTCTAAGATAGAAAATGATGGATTAAACCTGGTTTTATATCTAGCTAAACCTCTCCCTTCACTACATTTATTGAGTGCACAAACATAATATTGAGGATATTGAATTGAGTACAAAATTGACCCGTTCCTCTGAATTTATTATAAAAAGTCTTTAAATCTTTACTAAAACCGAAATGTTGCTTCATATGTGTACGCCGAGGTTCTATCAAATGTACATGTCTAGTCATTTTTTGGGCCTTTATACCTTGCTGTTGGGTGTGAGCCAATGCTCCGTTTTGAAGGCCGTACTTTCACACATAATGGTTGTCTTTTTACAAATTGGGACTTGGATTGAGAATTGTCACATTGACACTCATGCATACCACATCTTCCTATATCTCCTTAACATGTGATCTCAATGTATAGGTGGCCCAACACTGTAATTTGGCAGGTTTCTAAAAATCTTTAAAATAAGGCAACATTAGTATACCGCTGTTCAATAGTCGTCAATCGATCAAGCGAAAATAAATCCAGGTTACAGACTAAAACTGAGGAAAATACATACATTTTTAGAGGAATACTGATCCAAAATGAATAAGAGGGACATTATAAATCAAAGCCAAAATTTCAGATACAGATATATATGTCTTTATGGTATATTTTTCTTGGTTTACCACTACAAGGAACGCAGAACATTAAACATTTGAAAGCCATGGGTTTATACGTCTACATAGAAAAGTGCACAAAAAGAATTATAGGCAAATTCATCTAAGGAAAACTTTGCCTGATATTTCTTCTTTCGTTGCTTTGGGAAAAGTTGCCCGTAGACGCCGGGTAATCCTTATTGCTATATATGAAATGGATTGATCTATAATAAAAAGGATATGGAAAATCCATGCTGGCCATGACAAAAGAGCCGTACAATCTCAGCCAAAAACACAAAAAGCAAACGAACAGCTCTTTTATTGCAGTTTTTCATCTGTTTTAAACTGAATATGCTATTTCATCAATTTTTTTCTTTATTTCATTAACATTATTATTTAGTTTATATTTTTACATTAAGTAGACTTAATTATTTTAGTTTATAAATTGCACTTTTTCATTGTTTTAGACAGTTGGCATTTCTGGTTGCATAACATTGAATTGAAATCTAATGTTTGTCACAGAACGACATGACTTCAAACGTTAGTCTGTCTTGTCAACAAAACAACTATCAGCAAAACATTTACACTCTACACATGTATATGACAGTTCAAAATTTGTATGATAAATACTATCCAATTAAAAGAATGGATACGCGTAAACAAAATCAGAAAAACTTTTAATTTACATTTATAAAGTAATATAATATTTATCAAGTTGGATGTATAAGTAGAAAATCTTAGAGATAAAGGTAAATGGATTTCTTTTTAAATATGATGAATTCTTAGATAGTTAATACTAAAATAATGATTTATTCATTATTAACACATTTAAATTTTAAATAGCTCGTCAGTTTGTTTTAAAATATTGGGATAATATTCATTGCATAAGTTAACCGGTAATACCTAAGAAATATGTCATTTTTAAATGAAACAAATGTTCACATTGGGGACCATTTTAATTGCATACTTAATTAGTAGTTCTCTAATTGACAATACCCATTATCAAAACTTAATCTTATCAGTATAGATTTGACACATTTAATCTGATCAAGACGATGTATTAGATACTCTGAAATAATATAAATTTTAACATTATATTGTTGTAATGTATATTTTTCAATGAAATAAAACGTGAGATACAATACGAGCTGAATTATAAAATTAAAAATTTGTGAACAAAAAAGCGCAAAAAAATGAAACGTATGTAACTTGTAAGATTTAATGTTTATTATGATTATTTTTGCGCAATCGAGAAACTAAAACAATTTTAGTCATTTCAGTTTCGAATCTATTCAGGTATTTTCTTGTTTAAGAACTACAGTAATAATTTTTGTATTTCATATATTATCTTTTATCATAATATATAAAGCTGTTCTATAAGCCCATTCCTGTGCGAATTAGATGTTATTTTAAATCACTAAGCTTAAAAGGAATATTTTTAAAAATCTATGCTAACTTGTTCCTAAATCCAAACGACTTTTTCAATTTGATATTAAAGAATACATCACCTTTGTATTTCTACATATTTAAATAACATAACGGTAAAAGACTAGATTAAGATAACTATAATACCATTTAATCCTAACCCTGATCGCCTACTGTTAAGATTAGATGGTCAGTTCGCGTGAGACGTTATGTTGCATCAATGTATCGACACAGGAAATATCAAAAATATGAACCGGTAAGACTCAGTTTAAAAAAAATGAAATATTTAGACTTTATAGTATAGGATACGAAAAAAAGGTCAAATCTACACTATGTATATTTTTTCAAACACATGTTATTTTGCAAAGATATAGGTATTCATATCTTGTTCACATACAAAAAACTCCAAGCAAAGCTAATCCAGAATTATAACATTAATCTCAGCGATCATATATATATATCATACTTTTTTTTATTAAATTTTATTAACTTGATAGCCTATAGAAATTTGTATACATTCTTCAATGTTAAAAAGAAAAACTGTTACGACAAGTGAGCTGATGGTTTATTTTTTTGTTTTCACAATGCTACTAATATCATTTAATAATTCTTAAAACTGTTGCAAAATATACAGTAACAGAAACATCAACTTATTCTCAAGCAAAAACTGGAAGAAAGGGATACATTGGTTAAAACCCCCTTAATGCTACGTATACCTCATTGATAGAAATACATTGTATATAGAAAATTTGTAGGTATTTTTTTTCACATTCATAATGCAGGATTGTTTATTTTAAAAATAATTGAAATTATTGCAAACGGTATTTTGTTTTAGGGAATGTCTTGGGTTACATTTGGAAGTCCTCTTTGGAGAAAAGACACAGTACAAACAACTATCAAATCACTTCCATCCATCGATGAAATGAAGCGAATGGAAAAAAGTTTTGTAAATGATGCAGTAAAAACACACAAACATCACAGTTCAAGACGTACAAATATTATACCACATTATGACGCAATGGAAGATAGATTCGCCATGTCATATTTCAAATCACCATTAACGCAAGCCATCATAGACCGAACATTAGCTATTAAGGTAAGCAACAAAAGGCTGTTTGTTTCATACGCGAAGACCAATTGCAATAGGTTGTCTCATTGGCAACCGTACCACATCTCTTTATTTTTTATATACAATATTAATCAGGCAGACGGCAATATTTTTTTCTAAAGCACGAGAAGAATAAGCCTTTTTAAGTTCAAACGATACTCAAGGTTTAAGTACGCTTGCGTTTGTTGTTGCAGAATAGGTTTTCTAGTAAACCTATTTATAGCATTCACAAAAGCAATGTTTAACTTCCTATAAAACCCCAAGCGCGTTCTGATGCTATTCACAACACCCTACACATTATACACTATGCTATTCATATAAACCCTACACATTATACACTATGCTATTCATATAAACCCTACACATTATACACTATGCTATTCATATAAACCCTACACATTATACACTATGCTATTCATATAAACCGTAAACACACTACATGAAGGAGGGATATATATATATAGGACCTGTATCGGGACTTCGGGATCGGGTGTTTTTAAGGTCGTGATTTCGAGATTGACCCTTTCGGGATCCGGGATTTTTTTCTTCTTCGAATTTCGGGACCTCGGGATTTCGTGTTTTTAATCCAGGGATTTCGGGATCTGGTGTTTTAAGCCCGGGATTTCGGGATCAGGACCCCTCCTATCCCCCCCCCCCCATGAAGCTATACATGCTCTCTAGTTCTACGATGTTATTCATAAAACCCTGTATAAACCCTGCGATACCATTTATACTGTTGTTTTCATCACATTTTTAAACCAATTTTACTGGATTTTTTTTCTCACAAAATGTTTATAAATACATTCTTACACATTTGAATATAGAAATTGTGTGCATGCCGTTAAACAGATATAAAAGGGTCAAATGGAATGCAGTCCTATATTAATATTGAAATACATATCCGTCTAAAGTAATATAAAATACATGCCCGTCATAAGTAATCTAGAATATTTCTATGATAAGCGAAACGTCCAGATTTTCAAAATTTAAGGTTAAACGACGAACTCCCGGTGATAATCTTTTAGGATAATCGAGGATTATCGACAGGGGTTAGAACGAGTTTGATCTGAAATTGATCTTCAGGTATTTATAAAATATATCCTTTATCAATTCAAAATAAACAAGTGGATTTTGGTAGAAGCTTGAAAGTGTTAGAGGTGTAAATAAATCAATTGAAAAGTCAGCCGGTGTTTGTATAAGAATAAAAACATGTAAACACAGAATCAAACGCGATATATTTTAACAACTTGTAGTTAAACACGATATATTGGTCTGAACGATTTTTTGATTCAAGATGATCTGTGTAATGTTTTCGTTTGTCAAAGTAACCAACATTCAAACAAATAAACGCTATTAAAATTGGGATTTTCAAACTTGCCAAAAGCAAAAAATGGTATGGGATCATGCGAGACTACGCAATGATGCATAATTATAATATTACTTAAAATAATGAACTTGTTGATAAGACCTGACCTAAACATTCAGTAAAATACTGTTAATTCATAGTCTTTTCATAAATTTCTCTTGATATCTTCACGTCAAATTATAATATCAATGTTTTTTTACTGTTTCAAATGTCATGCTTTCTAACACTTTCCTTTTTTCTCTCTCAAATATTTGATCTCGATCGTACCCGAGACAGTTGTTTCAAAAACAAAAAAGTCAGGTCGTCAGGGTATGGTATCAATGATTTTTAAAAACATAAAATTTTATATTTACACATACATTTTGTATATGTACTACATTGCAGGATTTCTATTATAATCTATTGAAAACGTTCGTTTTTTTTTATCTTGAATGTCCCCATGGTATCTCCTACATGTATCTCTTTTTTGTTGTCTCATCAACGATGAGGGAATGCGCTAAATAAAAGACATTTTGTCATAATAATATAATTCACGAGACATGCGAGAATCTCGGAATATCGAACTGTACTACCATACACCAAGAAACGGAAACAGAAAATTGAACTTAATTGCGTGAGGGAATTGAAATTAACATGTATAGTAGTATAATAATTAAGTGCATTATAAATGAATATAATTATATATGATATGATAAAACCTGGTAAATAGATGTTGATATTAAAAATGAAAATAGAATAATCTGTACTAAAAACCATTTAATTTTCAAGGAGATTTGAAACAAGAAATATTACTTTCATTTAAGAGTTGATGGTGTTTACATAAACAGCATTGGCAAGATTTTTATAATTTTGATATGAAATAAAAAAAAAATCAGACTTTTCAATGTCAACTCGATTAAAGTTACACGTAAAAGGTTTTAAACTTTCACTCAAAAGTACTTTATCAATTTACAGTTACACGCAAAAGGTTTCAAAATTCACTCGAAAGTTTAAATCAGCAATTTACAGGGTGAAATACAGAATGTTTACCATTAAAGTGGTTCGAACTTACATAAGACACAAACTAGCTATTCAATTTTGACGGTTCGTGTGGCATTCATTTATCATTAAGAAGTAAAGGGTTTTTGTACTTTTTTTGCGCAGTCATACAGTTTTGTGTTATGAACTTTTCCATCATAGAATGTATGCATAATAACATGACTGACATACAGAAATTGACAGTGAGGGTTGATTGAGGATCTACATTTGTGACAAAAGAGGAGATCTCAATTTTATCACTACGTTGACTTTTTTTTTACGTAGCAACAATCCGACAGCACCTGCATATTTTTGAATATACCCCTCACATGCATGCAGTTTGTATAAGTTATCAAGGGATAGTTTTTTACTGTCACGATATTGTTGATAGAAAGTTGCTTCTTCCATTATCTAGATCAGCAAAAACACATATAAATAAGAGACACATGTAGATTTCGTAAACCTTATTCTCGACCGATTGGCAATTCCTAAACGTTGTTTTCGCTCGCTAAATAATAAAATGTCATTTCCAGACTTGTTAGTAGCGGTGGAAAAAAAAACCCACCAGTAACGAAAAATAATTAACTTTCTTCAATAATCGTCTAAGCCAGTTGTTTCATTTTGAAATTGTCCAAAAACAAGATAATACGGGTTTATATAGGCACTATATAGAAACCTATAGAAAACAATGTTAGCCTAGAATAATTCTGTGCCATAGAAACGTACATTATAATATTTTAGAAGGCGTAAAACGAGTATTCGGACTAACTAACAGATATACGCGAAACCAAAAGTTGGGTAGCAAATTTTTAGTCGGAAAACAATATGAAACATCAGAAATAATCGGATATATTTATGAATCAATTTAAAACTTTAGCTACTAGTATTACGTACAGTACTATTATGGACTTTAACACATTTAAACGGTTACAATTTATTTAATCTCTGATAGATAACGATATACACTTTGATTACGATCTTTAACAATAGTTCCAGTCAGATTTGAATCTTGTTACATTTTAACTATAACCAAAGGAACATAATGGACAAAATACAATGAGGTTTATTAAATAATTTATAATATATTATTTTAATGTCATATTAATTGCAAAATAAAAGGTAAAATATTCAAAACGCTAACAAAACGTCATGATATTATACACACATTTACTTATTTCCAAGTTAATAGAAGAACCGACTGAAAAAAAAACCCACTTTGGTTAATATATTTACAAACACTACAAATCAATGCTACATCTACGTCACTCTAATGATAGGCTTTTAATCGTCGCGTCTTTTCTTCTCAGTATACACCGTTTCTGTATTGAATATGTGACTAGGATTGTTTGTGGGATTTTCTCTCTGTGTTGAGGATCCATTGGTGGGATTCTGCTTTTTGGTCGAGTTGTTGTCTCTTTGACATTTCCCATTTCTATTCTCAATTTCATTTGATCGAAAATTTTGTAATTTGTACAAAACTAAAGCTACATGTACTGCTCCTGAAGTCAGAGTTGTCCTTAGTGCGTTCAATTTGGATATTGTACCTTAAATTTGAGTATAAATGTCCCCAAGTATTTGTATATTTGGCATCTCGAACTCCTGGCCTGGAGCGTTCCTCTTGAGGATAAAACGTACGAAACAAGAACAAAATTTAACAGTTCGTTTTACTTTTACTTAACAACATACATGTACTTTAACTCTGCAGAGATCTCAAGGATATGATATTTTAACAAGTACATACACTCAAGTAAATTGTTCTTTATGACAGCATCATATTGATAATGTACAAGAAGTTAATCTGCATTAAAATCATATAACTTGTTTAATACAAATGTCAAGAACTTTGAATAGAAAGGTCGTGTATGTTTTAAAGTACTAGCAACTGTATATAAATAGGAAATTTATGTAAAACAATAGAGGCATGTCATTCCGGAGTTAAGAGGGAAAAATCAAAGCAATTTATTAATTTTAGTTGATCATACTTGATAGAGTATTTGATTAAGTACCCAGAGAAGACGGTTATATTGACGAAGACTATTTGGTATGACTAGTAGGAGGTGTGGGTGAACCTCAATTAAACAGAACGCTACATATCTGTGTCATTATTATATTGCTAGGTAGCCGTATAGATGTTTAACGATGACTTGGATTATGACCAATCTCTGATTTAATTATGATCTTGATAAATTAAAATGACAGCCTCAGAAAAAACGTAATAAATTGAACAAATAGGACTGACGTTTTGTTATCTTCTCTTAATCATCGCTTGTGTCAATGTAAATGTTGACATTACATGTTTTTAAATAATTTTTCCATTTATTATGATATGATGAGTTGAATGAAAAAAAACAGTTTTATTATACCATTACTATGACTTTAAATGTTTGGAAAACTTTTAATAATGATAAACCTTGCACTCAGGAATACTATATTGAACAAATAACTGAAATATATGGGCAGTCTCTAACGGGACAAGTCCAGGAGGCTATCAGTATGTATCAGGTTAGACAAACTTGTATAACGGAATGCATGCATAGAGTTTTAGTCAAATGGTATACTATATTTGTTTAAGTCGCAATAATAGGAAAAGAGTAACACATGGTGACTTTAATTTACATAATTCGACAACAGTCATGTAAAATGCTCGAAAGCAACCGTTTCAAAAATTTAACCGTTTTTTATTTCTATTCATGTATTTTTATTTTTCAGGAAATCAAAAACAAGAATGACATAGATATGAGAAAAAATATCAACAAACTTAGTTTCCGGCAACGATGCAAAGCAACCCCAACAGTGGATGAAATACGACAGCGCGAGAAACAATACGTTAATGACGCCATTATTACAGAAAAGAAGCGCACAAAATACAAAGACATTATACCTGTATACGACGCCTCTCATGACGATCATTGTAAAGCATATTTTAATCGACCTGATGTAAAACGTCTTGTAACCAAAACATGTTCACCTAGAAAACCTTTATATAGAATATAAAATTAGTGTAACTAGTCATTTAGTACATATCCATATGAAGCTATGAAGAATAACTGTCTCAAAGTCTAAATAATTTAGTATAGGCATATTTGAACGTAGAACAATTGTCAAATTGTGAGAAAACCTTGCTTTTAATTTCCTTGAACTGAACATATCAAGTATGGATGTCTATTTCTTATTTTCGTTTCATTTTGTGGTAAATAAAACACGAGTTATCTCTCTTACATTCGTTAGAAATAGACGCTACTTTGATATCTTTCGTAAACTCGAGTTTTATATCGGTAAGACAGTAATTATGTATATTCAGACATTAGATTTAAGACCAGTCGACATTTCTGCGTATCGCAAAAGTTTTATACAACTGTAGAAACAACTAAATGTATAAAAAGGTTCCGCAAAATTTGTTGCCGGTTTTGTAATTTTATACCAGTCATATAATCATAGAGACAGAATTATTGTAAAGTTTGTTTGTCTGAAAGTTGAAATTATTTAGTTTTTGTGATTATCATAACTTCAAAGCAAATATGGCGGAAGTAGGGCAGATATATTTCAACAATTCCTTTAGCTTTTTATCATTCTTCCAACACATAATCAAACTGGCAGTGAGTGTACTAAATATTGTAGTCTTGAGAGACTTTTTCGCATTGTAACATATTTTTTTCATGAAAGTGCTGATTTTTTGTTTTCACTATTAGAGATTTGTATGATAAGATCAGAATTCTGTAAATTAATACATTGTATCTATATGTTCACGATTATATTATATAAATAGATATTCATAAGTTTAACTTCTTTTGTTGTTTGGAAATTGGTCTTGTTAACAAACTGAGTTGCGATTAGTGTGCGTGACTGCGATATACATGGTGCGTTTTATAACGCATAGAGTAGGATGGAGAGTTGTCTCATTGGCACTCATACCACATCTTCTCATTTCTATTTTCATTACAATGTATGGACGACAAAACCGAACTATCTCTAAACTATCACGATAGCATAATGAAATGATGAGGTGTGGTATAATTGGTAATGATAAGACTAACCACCAGAGTCCAGATGACGTGAATTCAAGCTATTATAGGTCCACCGTATGACCCTCCAACAATAGGCAGAACACATACCGTAAAGTAAGGCCAATTTTAACTGTTCAAAATAACATTTGCAATTCTGTAAAATGATGACAGGAAGAATATCTCGAGCTCTGGACAGTAGTTTCTTTCTTGGATATATTTGCCGCCTTTTCCCTGAAATGAGCCGCCGTACACCGTATATACGATGTTGAGTTTGCGACGATAATAGCCATTCTTGCATATTATAAAATCGTCCTGAACATGCATGCAATATTTGCCTCTGAACGTTAAAACGGACATAATGTATTTTAAAGATTGACAAGTGAGATCTCATACACATTAAACACATCTCCAGTGAGTTTAAAAACGGAGAAACTTATTGTTTTAAGTGTTGCCCATTGTGCTTTTTTATTAGTGAGCTTTTCTCATCACTTGGCGTCCGTCGTCCGTCGTCCGTCGTCTGTCGTCTGTCGTCCGTCGTCCGTCGTCCGGCGTTAACTTTTACAAAAATCTTCTTCTCTGAAACTACTGGGCCAAATTTAACCAAACTTGGCCACAATCATCATTGATGTATTTAGTTAAAAATTTGTGTTTTTTACCCGGCCAACCAACCAAGATGGCCGCCATGGCTAAAAAAAGAACATAGGGGTAAAATGCAGTTTTGGCTTATAACTCAAAAACCAAAGCATTTAGAGCAAATATGACACAGCGTAAAATTGTTTATCAGGTCAAGATCTATCTGCCCTGAAATTTTCAGATGAATCAGACAACCCATTGTTGGGTTGCTGCCCCTAAATTTGGTAATTTAAAGGAAATTTTACTGTTTTTGGTTATTATCTTGAATATTATTATAGATGGAGATAAACTGTAAACAGCAATAATGTTCTGCAAAGTAAGATTTACAAACAAGTCAACATGACCAAAATGGTCAGTTGACCCCTTTAGGAGTTATTGCCCTTTATAGTCAATTTTTAACCATTTTTCGTAAATCTTCATGATCTTTTACAAAAATCTTCTCCTCTGAAACTACCGGGTCAAATTAATTCAAACTTAACCACAATCATCATTGATGTATCTAGTTTAAAATTTGTGTTTTTTTACCAGGCCAACTAACCAAGATGGCCGCCACGGCAAAAAATAGAACATGGAGGTTAAATGCAGTTTTTGGTTATTACTCAAAAACCAAAGCATTTAGAGCAAATTTGACAAGGGGTAAAATTGTTTCTCTGGTCAAGATCTATCTGCCCTAAAATTTTAAGATAAATGAGACAACCTGTTGTTGGGTTGCTGCCCCTGAATTGGTAATTTTAAGGAAATTTTGCTGTTTTTGGATATTATCTTGAATATTATTATGGATAGAGATAAACTGTAAACAGCAAAAATGTTTAGCAAAGTAAGATTTACAAATAAGTCAACAGGACCAAAAAGGTCAGTTGACCCCTTTAGGAGTTATTGCCCTTTATAGTAAATTTTTATCCATTTTTCGTAAATCTTAGTTAACTTTTACAAAAATCTTCTTCTCTGAAACTACTGTGCCAAATTTTACCAAACATAGCCAGAATCATTATTAGGCTATTTAGTTTAAAACTTGTGTTTTGTGACCGGGCAAACCAACCAAGATGGCCGCTAAGGCTAAAAATAGAACATAGGGGTAAAATGCAGTTTTTGGCTTATAACTCAAAAACCAAAGCATTTAGAGCAAATCTGACATGGGGTAAAATTGTTTATCTGTTCAAGATCTATCTGCCCTGAATCGGACAACTCGTTGTTAGGTTGCTGCCCCTAAATTGGTAATTTTAAGGAAATTTTGCTGTTTTGGGTTATTATCTTGAATATTATTATAGATAGAGATAAACTGTAAACAGCAATAATGAACAGCAATTTAAGACTAAAAAATAATTCAAAATGACCAAAATGGTCAATTGACCCCCTAAGAAGTTATTGTCCTTTATAATCAATTTGTAACAATTTTCATAAAATTTGTAAATTTTTACTAACATTTTTCACTGAAACTACACGGACAAGTTCATTATAGATAGAGATAATTGTGAGCAGCAAGAATGTTCAGTAAAGGAAGATGTACAAACACATCACAATCACCTTAACACAATTTTGTCATGAACTGTCTGCTTCCTTTGTTTAATTCACATATGCCAAGGTGAGCGACACATGCTCTTTAGAGCCTCTAGTTATTTTTAATGTCTGAGTTGTTTATACCGATAACATGTTTATATATATATCCTTTGTCATGAAAACATTTCAATATCAAAATTTCATATTCGGTCAAGTTTTAGGGTTAGGGAATTTACAAGGGTTATGGTGATGTCTTTATGCAAGACATGCATCAATTACCAATCCGCCATTACGTGATGTCTAAGCAATGATTTTGTTACACTATGTATTATATAAGAGTTACACGATGAAGACGCATGTACAGCAGAATCTGCTTTCCTTTTCGGAACACATGACACCACTCCTAGTAGTGTTTGTTAGTTCGTATTGCGCCGTTTTTAGTTTCCTATATTGTGTATTTTTAAGCTTGTTTTTCTTTTGATAATTTTGTTTGACGTGGCAACGTCAGTTCGTTGTAGAATGACTATTTCCTTGGTGTCTACCAGCTCCTTTTTGTAAGGATATACATTTTGTAGTTTAAGTCTTTTTTTCAACAAAACATCTTTGGCGCAGTTTTAAGTAGTTAGAAAATAGCCATAATGATAACTTGCCCTGATTTATCGTATAAATTGGCATTTTGAAAAAAAACCATATACTGGTCTTGATGGTCTATAACTTTTCTAAAAGATAAATTGACATAATTTTTTCATATATCCTAGTTTTGTTTTCAATCTACATGAAATCGGTTCGCAAACCAAACCTATTGCAACTAATTTGTAATTACAAATACGTTTTGCAAGATCTCAATATTGACAGCTTCAAGTCTAAACCTAGTTCCCAATTTACGTTATTATCGGTGACCTCAACACTGTCAATAACACTTCCCTGCGAATGTGTTATCCAAATGTCCGAAATATTATGAGCCTTAATCCATCAATTGGAATTAAAACTTCAAAATACTGATGGATTCAGTCGAGGATACATAAATTAGATAAGTGTCCTTACAAACAACGGTATATTGCTGGGTCATTCAACTGCTCCACGAAACCTTTTTCTAAATTATTAATATCTATTTTATCAGCAACCGAAGCGGGGCTCCAAAATTACTATGAAACTGTCTGTTCTAGAGGTGGAGGTGGATACTAAAAAATTCCAAAGATCTTTTAGAGTACATACAATCCATGACTCATTCATCTTGCAATAGTATTAAACATTTGAATTTTCTAAACTTTACCAAAGTATTCTTTATTTCAAACTAAATGTCAAATTGAAAGAGTTGGTATTGCTTTGTTTCATAAAAAAAGAATGGCAAACGTAGATACAAGTATCTTGTCTTAGGGAGGAATAAATCCTACTTTGCAAAGAACCACTCGGATTCAAATAAAAAATTCTCTGAAACCGACATTATCAAAATGCTTAATTTCTTGATTGACAACATATTTCTTAAGTTTGGAAGACGTGTTTTTCAACAGACTGTCTGAATTCCAATTAGAACCAATTGTGCCCCTCTTCTTGCCGACTTGTTTCTTAATTATTATGAGGCTGACTTCATACAGGAACTTCTTAAGAAGAAATATAAGAAGTTGGCAATGTCCTTTAACTTTATTTTCCGCTATATAGATGATGTTCTCTAACTAAATAATTCAAAATTTGATGAATATGTTGAAGGAATCTATTCCATCGACCTAGAGATAAAAGATACTACACATACAGTTAAGTCTGCCTCATATCTTGACTTACATCTAGAAATTGTCAATTAGGTCGATGGAAAAATACCACTTTACGACAAAAAATAGAAAATTTGAGCTTCCCAATTGTGCACTTTCCATTTCTATGTAGCAATATTCCATCAGCGTCTGCATAGGGAGTATACATCTCCCAATTGATACAATATTCCAGGGCTAGTATTTTCTATCATGATTTTCTTGATTGAGGGTTGCTGCTTACAAGGAAACTATTAAACCAAGAGTTCCAAATGGTGAAGTTGAAATCTTCCCTAGTTAATTTTACGGACGCCATCACGAGTTGGTTGACCGTCATTTCACAGATGATAACGGCTATGTTCTTTATGTCGTAACTACAATATCCTTTCCATTTCACGAATGTGACCTACAGAATTAGACTGTTTACTACCGGATATGTAGTTACATAAGCAACACGAGGGGTCCACACTTGAAGCAGGATATGCTTCTTACCTTTCCGGAGGACCTACGATCACCCCCTGTTTTCGGTGGGGTTCGTGTTGCTTAATATTAAGTTTTCTCTGGTGTGTCTTGTGAAATATATTGTCTTTTTCTTTCTCTTTTTTGCCATGGTGTTGTCAATTTCTTTTCGATCTATGAGTTTGACTCCCCCTTTGGTATTTTTCGCCGCTCTGTACTATTGTAGGGTACTAGTATGTCTTATCTCCAGTAAACACAGTAAACATTATGTATATCCTCTTGTTATTAATAAAGTTACGGAAAATATCATTGTAGAGTAGCATGTGATACTTTTCCAATTTCGTTAAGATTACTGTAGAGTAGTGAGCCAGAGATCACACACTTTTGAAGTGTGAAGCGATGGTAATAAATAGCTTATTTAAAATTGGAAAAATTGATATTATATTAATATATTAAGGTTTATTTAAATTGAATTTTACAAATGATGCTCGTTTATGACATTTCTGTCATTGACTATGCACTAAACAAATACAGGTTAATTGACAATAGAAATAGGATTGTAATTGTACATTTCTTTTGGATATATTACACCTGAGTGCTTTGTTCTACATGTATGCTTGTGTCATTATAAAGGAATTTAAAGATAGTCTCAGCTAAATTTCTAATGGGGTGATTTTATAGCATGATGATTAATTTGAATCGAAAAGAAACTTATGTGAATGGTTTTTTTTTTACTTTTCCAAAATTTCCACCAATTCTATACCCATCTTGTGAAATCTTGTTGCATATGTATGAAAGTAAATAAAAATTTCTGAAACTTTCAAAATGAACCAACCCAAAAAGTATCAGTCAATCCTATTAACAGCATGATTAGTATGCGTTATCTGCAAGAAACCAATTAAAAAAACCTACTCTTAAATTCAGCCAAAAACAATTTTTAAGTCTTCTTTTATCCGGCCTAGGATCGGACCCAATACTTTCTGCTTTCGTTGCTAGCACTAAACAGCGGCAGCGCTATCAAACATGTCCATTGCATGAAATAAATACCTGAAAAATGATGTGCTACTTTTAAGAACGACGAGCGTTATTTAAACAACTTAGATAAAAACGTTTACCATTGCATAAACATAGAAAAAAATACTTCATAATTCGAAATGTTTGAAAACCTAAGCCCAACTGGTAAGTGATTGAACAAATGACGCGCTTTAAAAGTCATTGCAGATGAAAAATGACACAATATGTAATATGACAATACTTTGATTGTCTTTCAATGAATACAGTAATTTAGTGAGCGTGTTTTTCATGAGTACAGCTCCTTGATTTTTGTTTTGTGTAATATATTTTAAAAGACATCATCAACTGTATTTAAGTATAAGTCATGATCTTATCTAATGTCTATTGGAAATCGCAAGTTGTTCTAATCTATTCTAAAAAAGCAGTCATGTTTAGTTAATTGGGAATTTTTTGTTTTGTTTTTCTAGATCTAAAGATATATAAAAGGGGGACGAAAGATATCAGAGGGACAGTCCAACTCATAAATCGAAAATAAACTGACAACGTCATGCCTAAAAATAACAAAACAAACAGACACATAATAGTACAAAAGACACAACATAGAAAACTAAAGACTAAGCAACATGAACCCCACCAATATAGGTGTTCTAGAAGGGAAGGCAGATCCTGCTCCATATGTGACATCCGTCGTGTTGCTCACGTTATTACAAAACCGGTAAATAGTCCAATTTGGTTGGTCACATTCGTGGTGAAAGAGGAGTGGATTAAATTTACGACATAGGGAACATATCCCATATCATCTGTGAAAACGGTTATAAAATAACGGTCAACCAACTGGCGACGTCGTCCGTAAAATTTAAACTTCGCCATTTGAAACTCTTGGTTTTATAGCTTCCTTGTGAGCAGGAACCCTCTATAGAGGGCTAAATAACTACATAACCGTCTGATTGGAGAAATTTTAGTTTTGGAAAAGCAAGGCTTATATTAATTTCTTTTTTCTGAGTGGTTTGTTAACAAAGTTTCTATTTGAACGATACATGCATGTCGATCTAAACATCCATTCAAAAGGCAACAGAAGCCACGCCAAACAAGAGGGGGGGGAAGAAACAACAACAAACATAAAGTCAAAAGTTTTACAAGTCAGTAGTGAAACGTACACATTAATAACTATAATCAATTAAAATTACTGTCACATATTAAAATGATATTGATTTATAATTACATTCTTTTAATTAATGACTCTGGGTAACATATTAAAAGCTCATCATCCAATATACATTAATTTGTGTTGCAATCATCGTTTAGAAAAATAAATTAACTAAAAGCACTTTTATATTTTATTATTGATAGCATATGTGATAATTACTTTCAGCTAGGAAACAATCATATTAATTATGAATGGATACACATTCGAAAACAGCAACTGCTTGAAAATTGACCCCTATGGATTTCATTAATCATCACCAATTAGAAAATATGAAAGCTGATCAATAAATTTCATATCTTAATGATGCACAGTTCTGATCTATATACAATCTTCGATTATAAATACTTAAAATGTTTTGTGATCTCAGATGTTATATATGTTTTAATGTTCTTGTACATAAACGACAAAGTTCGACACAATGTAATTGGAAATAGATTTTTCCAGGAATAATTGGTTAATAATCTAAATGATCGGTTTCTTAATAGACAAAGAGCTGTAGCATCTACACTTTACAACAAGATCAGGTCTATACATAAATGATGGAATAATCTTATATATTACCACACACATGTTTTCTTATATTTCACACTCTGATTGCTTTAATTGTGAGTTAGATTGTTTCTTGGGTTTCACCACCCTCTTCTTTTAAACTCCAAATCAGTCGAAATGGTTTAGATTTTGATCTAATCAGTCATTTGACAAATATTGTTTTTCTATGATCAATTCTAAAATAAGAAAAAAATTCTTATACGTCTCACGATTTGCAAGTGTTTTCAATGCATCACTTACGTTTCTATAATTGAGGAATTCTCTCGAGGAAGTAGTATTTACATAAACACCATGGTTGTTATCGATAGGCAATTAAGACTGACTTCAACGGCTTGATATCTGATAGTTTCCAGGGATCTGAAAACAAAGCAGGAAATTTCTTGAGTGCACATAGAACTTAAGGACAATTTTAAACAAATAAACCTAATGTAAAAGGAAACTGAACCTATTGTAATACAGGCACTATGATTGCGACAATTTTATGATATTAAATCTGTAACTGCTTCTTTTGTATTATTTCTTTACAAATTCGTTTGATTTTAACGAGATATCAATCATCTACGCTGTAAAAGAATTGAGATTCTTAACACTAATAACGTATTCTAAAGAACATATAAAACATATTTTTTATTGATGTGAATTTCGAATATCTTTCTGAAATTCAACAATCCATGAATTAAGAAATTAGTCCAAATTACTTAGAAAATAAGGTATCAATCCCCCAATCAAAGTATTCCGTAACTTTATTCTCTTTTTAGGTACCTTTTGGTCATTACCGACTGTGCTTCGAATTAACTAGCCGAATTTGGCACAACCTTTTTGAATTTTGGATCCTCAATGCTATTCAACTTTGTTCTTGTTTGGATTTAACATTAGTTTGATATGAGCGTCACTGATGAGTCTTATGTAGACAAAACGCGCGTCTGGCGTACTAAATTAGAATCCTGGTCCCTTTGATAACTAGAACATCATGGATAGTCAAGGAAGTGAAGAACCACCTTCATTAACCTTTGGTCATACTACTAACTTTTCATTGTATTTTTACATCCAATGCTTTTAATTTTGGGTTGAACAATTCTGTTGAGGTTTACTTCTAAAGAAGCGCCTCCGATGTACGGCATTGTTTATAAAAATGCTATTTTTCTAGCACTGGTTTTGTGAAAAATACGGAACTCAGAGGAAAATTCAAAACGGAAAGTCTATAACCAAATGGCTAAATAAAAATAACAAACACATCAAATACATAGATAACAACTGTCATATTCCTGATATTTCTTGTGTAGAAAATGTTGGATTAAACCTTGTTTTATAAACATATTTGTTATACAAATCCACGTCGACGAATTAAGAATCGAAATGACTAAGTAACTATAAGGTTCTAGCTCACTCAGGCAAAGTTGATCTTAGCTTTATTTTGGCTTTTCTTTTCTTGTTCCTTTTTGGTAGTAATAAAGCTCTTACAAATTTACACATCTCAGCTGGCTTTCAAATGTTTAAGTTTCAGCCTTTTGTAGTAAGTGTAAATACAGAAAAGCGCTTCACATGCACGACATTTTTTAAGCGATAATTTAATTGAGTAGCACTGAGTCGATATTACTGCTGGTGGATTATAAGTCCCCAAGGGTATCGTCATCTCAGTTAGTTATAAGTTCTTCGTTACAAACCAAAATATATGCTAATCTTCCCCGTTGATTTATGGGAAAATTTCAAAGAAAGTAAGATTCCAACCCTCAGTCAAGCTAACCCTTGTTGAATTTTGACTATTATTTTCGTATCCCTTTTGATCATATAGCTGTAAATAAACTCACCATCGATACCATGATTAAGTTTAATCATAACGTCAGACGCGCGTTTTGTCTACAAAAGACTCGTCAGTGACGCTCAAATATAAAAAAAAAAAGCTAAAAAGGCCGAATAAAGTACGATGTTGAAGAGCATTGAGGACAAAAATTCCTAAAAGTCTTGTCAAATACAGCTAAGGTAATCTATTTTCGAGGTAGAAGAATCTGTAAATACCTGGCTTACAAATTTTTGGGTTTATATAACGAGAATATCCCAAAACTTGAACGTTTGGCTTTTTAACTCTTATATACAAGATATAGATACCTGATATGTATAAGATGCATTCAAAATGTATACATTTTGTATGTCAAATTAACCAGTTGCAAACACACCAATGCTAGTTGTTTCTGGCTGCTTCCTTACTACTGCTGTGTATTGTTACGTTTGAAAAACGTATTTTCGACAGATAATATGCCATCCAAATGGAATCAGCAGTGCTTTTCTTCCGGACAAAGTGTGTCTACATCATAGGAGAATCATAATAAAGAGCTCCTCCGATAAAAGAAAAAAAGATAGTAGATATTGGACTTCAACTTTATCAAAAACTACCTTGACAATTTTTTTTAACCTGGAGCGGGACAGACGGACGGACATACGGACAAACAGACGGACGAACGGACGAACGGACGAACGGACGCACAGACCAGAAAACATAATGACCCTCTACTATCGTAGGTGGGGCATAAAAACGCCTCGTTGCACCATTTTTTTAATATTTAATAGTGATCGATAATATTATCAACAATGTTTTTTTGTTTTAAATTGTAGGGATGATGTTTTTGCCACCAAACGAATATCAGGTCTCCGAATCATTCATGCAAAAATGTTGGTCCAGCACCTGTACAAAAACAAACAGGAATTTAGATACTAAACTATTATAGCAGACTCATTATAAAAGTAAAAATGGCCACACAATACAGCATTAATTCAGACCATGCTAGAGAAAAGATTTGAATTGATTTAAGAAAGATGAAGAAAAACACAAAGAAAATGGCCAGAACTCCATGTTACATTTTTGGTCTTGTAGAAAAGACTTACTTTCATTCGTAATTATTCAGTTCACATAGATTTGTTTGCAGGATGATTCTCTGTTTATTTATAAAGTTCTTTAAGGTTGTTAAATGAAGTCAAAATTAAATAAAAATTTAAACGCGTACTTTAGTGTTCCTTTCTATGCTTGAATTGCAGCATGTTTACATTTGCATGTTAATTGGCTTCTATTGATTAGAAATTCTGATATTGCATAATCGTTGAATGCTCGTTTTAGGTTAATATTTATACATGTTAAGGATTGCATTATAATAATGAAATCAAAAAGGATATCATTTAAAGCTTAAGAGAAGCATGGAATACGTGCGCCATTTAGAAGTACAACATGGAAATAAGCTTCTTAATAAAATTGTACTTTGTGAAGAGTTCAACTAGAAATTAATGAATAAAAGTCCCAGTGTAAGAAAAGCTTTCAAATTTTCTGTCTGATATATATATATCAAAAAATAGAATATATTTGAATAGAGATGAAACTTAAATATTTTGCTATGTTTGCTTTATGTGTTTGCTTTGTCTGTTCGACTGCATTGCTTAACTTTAAATTAACCCAAATTAAGTGCAGTTGACACACCGGAACTTCTTTGTGTTTCAAAGAAACGAGGTCACATCATTTTGAAAATAACAGAACAACCTGTTTTATTTGAAAACTTCATTGTTAATATTGATCGGTTTAAAGTCACGCAAATATTTTACTCTTCTCTAAACCAGAGGGAAGCTAATACGGATTTCGAACTGATATCACTTTTCTAGTGAGTAACGGTTAAATATCTCTTTTTGACCGTATACATGTTTACTTCATATTTATGTAAATTCTTATTTCCTTCGTTTTAAATTATGATTATACATGTGCACAGAGTTTTGTGCTCTGTGTGCTAAGCTATAAACATGAACAAAACAATTCTCGACATTTGTAACCGCTATTTGCATTTTCC
Source organism: Mytilus trossulus (assembly GCF_036588685.1). Lineage (NCBI taxonomy): Eukaryota > Metazoa > Mollusca > Bivalvia > Mytilida > Mytilidae > Mytilus > Mytilus trossulus. Next base: position 64,068,198 of record NC_086374.1, read on the forward strand.
ATTTTTATAACTTGAAATCACAAAAAAAACCTAAAGGTTGAAACATAGAACATCAATTCAATTGTATTAAATGTTACACAATTTTTTCGAACCATTTAATCATGTATTCCCAGTATACTTTTCCTCATGCAGAACTTCACATCAACAATTGCTTTTAAAGAATTTAAGATACAAAATCAAAGCACTTTTATAGTTTCGCTCGGTTTTGATTTGTTACCCCGATTTTGTTTTTTGTCCATGGATTTATGAGTTTTGAACAGCGGTATACTACTATTGCCTTTATTTATAGGCCTTATGTCAAAGAGAGAAGAAAGATACCAAAGGGAAATTCAACCATATCAGTCGAAAACAAACTGACAATGCCATTGCTTAAAACCGATAAATGAAGACAAAAAACAAACAACTATAAAAAAAATCAACATAACACAAAAACCTAAAGAATTAGAAACACGAATCCCACGAATTTTGAGCGATATACTCTCGATGCTGTTTCATTTTCTTAATGGTGTGCCAAATTTAATTTATTGCTTTTAACGCTAATAATATCCCATATTCAATAGTGATTTCCCACTGTAATACGCACTGGTTTAACCCTTTGCACATTAGAATTCAGAAATATAAAACTAATAGTTCAACCTTTCTCATTTAGTAATAAACTCATCATACATACCATGAATAGAAATTAATCATTTGACACGTTAATTTGATTGTTTTGTCATTTCCCTAAGAACCACACTTTTTTTTAAAACAAAAATCTTACAAGGTCAAATACCATTGTCGACATATTTTTTTTTTAAATAAACATATGACATAGTTAGATTCCTGTAGAGGATACTGGTTACATGAAATATATAATCAAAAGATCATAGTCAGCTTTCGTTCAAAGTTCCACATCACTATTTTTCTACTTCGGCATTTCCTCTGTTACAAACTAAAAATCTTGTATTATATTGCAGAGAAAAATATCTGTTGCTAAATGAACCTTTATGTTTTATGATGAAGCGAGATCGATCATTTAATCGAGTACATCAGTTAACAGTCTTTTGTTAATTTAGTTTATAGCGTCTTCTTTTCAAGTTTGATAAAATAAACGGAACTGTTATAATCATCCAATTTAATACTAATGGATTTCTATAATTTTGTCCCGAGGAGGAGTTTAACCTATATTTTGTTTTATAATGCTATTTATTTGTTTTCTTCTTTTATGTGGATATAAGATCTAAACAACAGATGTGTGTTAGTATGAATCCATATAAATGCATTATAATTTTTTAAGCATGATACTTTATTTAGTAATTTTAATGAAAATTTTAAGATACTGCTTTTCTACGTTGTAATAGATCACGTACTGAATGTTATAATATATTACAAAAGGACTTTGTCATCTTAAGTGGTGCACAACAAGTTATTCCAATTTTCATAAAATGTTGAAAAAAATATTCACTGTGACCTAGTGACAAAAAAATAACAATTTTAAACAAATTGATAGGCACAATATTCAGGAATAATTTTATTGAATATATTTAATAAACAATTATTATAGTTTAACAAACAATTATTTTGGTCATTGAGAAGATTAATTTCACTTTACTAATACAATGTAATTGAAACTATCAGCTGCTTTCCAACGAGTTAGCTCTCTTGGGTATTTTTACACCATTAAGTTCGTTTTATAAAACTACTGCAGAAGGTGTATATTTGTGTGCAGTGTTTAAATCTCTTTGATTAGTTATCAGCAGATCATATATTCAGACATATATGTTTATTAAAATCTTTCTCGACTAAACCCCAAAACCACTTATACCCCTAAAAAGTAAACATACAGTTATCATATCTTAAACACTTTTCTCCTATTGCTTCTATCCATTAATTATTTTTGATTGAGATATAGAATAAATAAGTTATCAAAGGTACAAGGATTATAATCGTTTTGTCTACATATGACCTATCAATGACGTTCATATCAAAATAGACATAAAGCCAAACAAGTACAAAGTTGAAGAGCATTGAGGATCCCAAATTCCAAAAAGTTGTGCCAAATACGATTAATGTCATCTATACACTTAGAATGTAGGCGTTTTTTCTTCTTGAATTTTATTATAATTTTATACATTTATTTTGTATGATTCTCTTTGACTTTTATCTTTTAAATTTTTAATGGCAATTAAAATTATACACCAATTAATTATCTTTTGATAAACATATCTTTACTGGTTCATATTATAGATTGTCTACATTTTGCTTGAGGTATGAAGTGTAATTAACTGTCCAAATGCTTGGTTCACAACTACATTTTATAGCCTGAATCCTTTCAAGTCTTTTATATTTTCTCCCATTGGAAATTCATTATGATTGTTGTTATTTTGTATATCATTTTATGTAATTCAATATCAACTTAAAAGAGAATTTATCTTTAAATTTCAATTGATGACACATATGGGAAATGGAAATCGATATCTTTTTTTAAACATTATTTACCATTCTCTTTGAAATTGTTTTATTCTTATATTAAATAATCATAAAGTCGATCATGTTACTTTAAAAGAAAAACATGGAAATAGGAGCAGTTATACTTTAAATTACTGTTTATGCTAATTCAAGTAACAACACACTAATAAGATTATTGAAAGAAAACGACATCAAGAACCCTTCCTATAACCTTTCTCAATATAGTTGTTTGTATTAAATCAAACTCATAGTAGAATTTTAGAAAACAATTTTTCATTCCATAGTGATCGCCACATCAAAGTGTAAACAGTAGCAAGCAGCGAACTATGCATTAACAGTTTTTTAACCTTTTTTTTTATAATAATATTGTTCGCTCATTTCTTCCTTTTTAATGAAGTACTCACTAGAGCGAAAAATTTCAAGAGGCTTAATGTCAAATAAAGTAAGACTCTTTCATAACAACAACAATATATCTAATGAATTAAAATAACGGATCTGTAAGTTTCTTTTTTAATTCAATGGTTCTTTTTCATTGTTCATTTCCTGCAAAGTTTTATAAAGCAATTCAATGTACGACGATGTTATATTCATCGTTATTTTTTTAATATAATACATTCAAAGAGAACCATATATAGTGTGAAATATTCAATAATTTCACTGTATGTTTTCCCCATCAAAACAGCTGATTAATGTTATTGAAAGCATAACATATTGATTGGATATTCATTATCCCCTTTTAAATTCATAAAATCAGTATGTAGTTAGGAATAAGAAAGGCATATATATTTGAACTGACATACTATATAGGAAAGTTAAATAAAAAAAATACGGCACTCCAAGGAAAATTCTAAACGGAATATCCCTTATAAAATCAAAAGCTAAAAAACATCAAGCCAAAGGTAAACAACTGGCTTGATACAAACATTTCATTATTTAGTAAATTGTGGAATATATGAATACTTTATTCTCTTAAAACAATTGTTACAGAGAACATATACATATTAACAATATACAAACTTATATAGCATGTGTGAATTTCATATGCATGTATAAAGTAATACTAAGAAGTTCTAACCTGGAAGAACGACCTTCCCTTGTACGTTCTTAATAAATTTACATAGTTTTTCTAATATAATCACATTGTTGGAAGCAAATAGCTGTTCGAACTTATAAATGTTAATATTTTCGTGACAAAAAAGGGAAAGCAGATTTATTCTCTCTTTGAAAAAGTTGCTACATGACATAATATAGAGGAATTCATCATCGATATACGTAAAGTCACATAGAGCGCACACTCTTACGTTTCTTGACAAATTGCGCCATCTCCCAGTCTCGACTGGTTATCGATGACTATCACATCTAAATTTACAAAGGATTTACACATTAAAGCGTGATAACCCTGAGATATATTTTTTAAAACAAAAATGAGTTTTGAGTTATCTATAGCACAATGCCTTTGGAGACTTGAACATTTCTGAATACCAAAATTGTATAAATTGCCCCTTAAGTTTGTGTTCAACACGATTTGAAATCCATATGGACGAAAAACAGTTTGGTTTTGCCAAACATTTGACATCCAACAATCATCTTAAATATTCGTTATAAACTTTAACCATTTATATTCATAACCATAATCTGTGTAATAAACATGTAACAATTTATATAATAAGAATGACAATTTTTTTTCATTTCCTCTAAACAGTCTACACCAGACATTTATCATACGTATTTTTATTTGTGGCGATATAGGAAATATTCCTAGCTCACCATATACAATATAGTTGGTTGTAGATTGCTACTACAGCAATATATTTTTACAAAATCGCAACTGTATACTTTCAAGAACATCTAAAGTTTCATTTTATACTAGGTTTATAGTTGTATTATAGTCGCATAGAATTCCATTATAATAATAACGAGCAAAGCAAACAGACGAAATAGATACAATGTCGAAAAAAAAAGGTATACCAGTCATCATTGTGTTATCTTAATCACTATTTTAACAAACAACTATGTCAACAAAGAAAATTAAAATGACATGTAGACACTCTATAGCCAAATTAAAGAACTTCGGTTGCATACGAAAGGGTCCAAACAATATCCCATTAAATTTGAATGTTGTAGGAAATTATCCCTTCTTTCACTGCAGTTAATAAACTGATCCTAGATACCAGCATTGAAATGTCATATATACGCTAGGTACGCGTTTCGTCTACAATACACTCGCAAGTGACGCTCGAATAAAAAAAATATTATCACGATTAAGAAGCATAAACATATATGTGTTTGAAAGCATTATTGATTTTCATAATGAAATGTTGCTTCTATAATTTTTTTTTTAAACTTACATGGTTATTAAAGCGTGTACACAGGAACTAAGGTGAACACTTGATTGGTTAACCTAAATTGATGGTTGTTTTCTTATATGCAATGAAATATTATGTGATATATTGTCTGTAGTGTTTGATAGGAAAATATTTACTCGTGGCAAGTGTTATTATTTGCAACAAAGATAAATTCTGCACTAGTATGGGAAAAATAATGGTTGTGTTTCACCTATTAATGGAAGCTGCACTTGCACTTTTCACCTTGTGTGTACTCTCATTTGTTTAGATTTCATGCCATTTAAGTGAAATATTACAAAAAAATGATAGCTTCTGAGTGTATTGAGTCTCATTAACAAATTTTATTAAAAATTTTCCTTTCCAGAAATGGAACTCTACCATTAACATAAGTAGACAGAGAAATCTATTCTCCGTAGATTAAGGAGCTTTTTCTAACTGTCCTCTCCTCATTTTTCTATAATAGAAAGCTTTTCCCGACGTAATACTGTAAACAATATATCGTTATTAGTTAATGAAATTACGTTTGAAGCAATAAAAAAAATCAATCACAAGAAAGGAAGCTTTTTGATCCCCTCTCTGAAACACAAGCATAAACTTAAGTTTTTCGTATGAACTAATTGAAACCTGAATAGAGGCAGTAGACCTTGTTATTTATGGCATAAAAGTTTAAATTTTGTGAAAATGAGAGATTCAAAAGGACCGGAGATGAACCGTCTTATGAAAACAAAGAAGTCCATTAGTAGTATTTATCATCCTAGAGTAATGTTTTGTTTCAAATATCACTATTTTGAGGCAGATGAGATAATTATTTGATCATTAATATTGGTCTACATATTGTCCTATCATGATGCGGCTTGATGTGTTTTTTGACGAAATTTTGCTCGAATCGCGGTAGATGTCGTCTAACTTAATCCTAGATTTTTCTAAAACTATAGAACTAACCACGACAAAACTTGATAGTAATACTTTAAATAACCAGTATTACAAAGGAAACACTCTCATTTAGTTTCTTGATAATACTACCATTAAATCATAGTACGTCACGTCTTGTTGCATACAAGAAAGGGCCCAAAAATATTTTCTCTTGAATTTGACAATTGTAAGATATTAACCCCTACATTTCATTATAGTGAAATATATTTCTCGGGTTTTTCAAAACACCATCATTTATTCATTATATATAGGGGAACTTTGAAACTTCATGTAACATGTGCACAGAAAAAATTAATGCAGATTTGACTGGTTATATATCAGTGATAGTTATTTTCTTATACGCAATGAAATATTATGTGAAATATTGTCTGTAGTATTGGACAAGATGAAACTTTACTCATGACAAGTATTTCTTCAGTTGAAACAACTCTAAATGCTGCACGATTTTTTGGAAAGTGCAAATTTAACAAAGACTTGTAGGGGAAATTCAATGGTGGAAAAACACTATAACCGAAAACGAAAGACAAGGAAAAAAACATCACCATTATAGGATATATATATATGTTTCCTTATACCTTTTCATATGAATGTTTTTGCTGCAATTCAAAACTTCTTCTTGAAAATTAACATTTATGTTAGCAATTAACTGTAACAAATATATAATATGCTAACGAAACAAGAATAATTTAAAAAAAAAAGCAAAATTTCAACTTTTTATGCTTTTGCATTATTCAGCCCTTGGATGGTGTAAATTTCCCCAAAAAAAACGTGTATGATGTATTTTCTTGGTATGAAACAGATCGAAATCTCGGGGTTATGATATTTCATGTATATTTAGTCCTGGTATCTATAATGAGTTTATTTGAACACAGGGAGTATTAAAAAAAATATCTTCTTTGAGACTTCGGACTATATGTTTTAAATGGTTTTCCACTGCCATATTCGATCTTTATTCTGAGTCAAGTGTCTGTGCGGAAACTCCCAAGTAGACAACATCCATGTGTATAAGGTTATAGCAGGCTTTTCGTATACAATAACGAGTGTTGCCTGTCCAGTTCATGAAAAGATCGGTTAGTTTTGAATTTTAGTTAGATTAGAAAGCTTAATTTGGGGGTTGAAAATTGTAAGCGTAATAAAGACGGTTCGTGTGTTCCAGTGGCAATATTTTTATTTCATAAACGGTACATTTGGAAGGTTGATATATTCTTTTATTTAATCTTTTTAATTACTTATGGATGCCGTAGGAGGTCTAACAGAGTTGTGAGTATGGATTACATGGCATGACCAAAAATATGTTGGTCTGAGAAACGTGAACACTCAAACCTGACCAACCTTGAATGTCTGCTGACCAATGTCCTCACTGAGTGAAAGATACATACATTTTATTAACATAAAACGAAAACTTCGAATGTTGAACGTATAAGGATTATTACTTAAAACAAAAAAATTTGAGAAAAAAAAATCATCACAGCTTACTCTAAAGAAAATAAATGCGTTTCAATCTCGACATTTTAAAGGAGAAAAAAAAGAGAAAGTGGTAAAATTTACCGGTATATTTTGAGTTTCGTTTTTTTTGGTTTTTAGTAAAGATGAGATGTGAAAGCTATTGATTTTTGGGGATGATTCAATTTTAGAATTAAATAAAAAAGGACATACAATTGAGAAAGGAAATGGTGAATGTGTTATGCTTGTACTGTTGATTGGTTAAATAGGTTTTCCACTTTTCTTTGGAAAGACCTATTGTTTTTCTCCTGATTATTTTTTTTTCTTCCGCCTAATTTTGTTCTTGCGATATATTTGTTTCGCAATATGTCGCTTAGATATTTGGTATATGATATCGAACAGTGTATGCGCTTTTGAAATTTACCTTGCGTAACCGAATGCTTTTCTTTGTAGGAGTTATCTCCCCAAACACTTTTTTCCTTGTGTCCATGACTCCTTCGCAACCGTAAAAGATTATGACAAATTTATTTTACAAAATAGCTCGTTATATCCTTCGCATAATTTGCCCTATTTTGAACGAAGCGATATGAACGCTCCATATGAGTGTTATTTTCCCTTATGTATCTGATATAAGTGAATTGCATTTCTATCTTGCAAACCATAAGTGATAGACACCCAGGATCTTTTGATTTGAGGTCCTTAGTCCAAAAAAAATGAAAAAAGGTCCAGGTCAAAGGTCAAGGTCATATTCTAAATTTTGACTTTGGCTTATTTTCACCTATTTGCAAATACAGTATGACATATCGACAAATAATCTTTCATAAATAGTTAGTTGCGACATGTCCTTACTTGTATATTTTGGTTGAAAGGGTGGACAGACAATAAATGGGAGTTTTTGCCAATCTTACATTTAGAATTACGCGTAAAGTGATATTACTCATTAACCAAGCATATTAAAGACCTAGGGTCTTGTATTTAAGGTCCTTGGGTTGTGACCTTGAAATTGAGGTCAAAGTCAAAGGTTAATAGGACGTTCTAGATCTTGACCTTTGCTTTAAAATCATATTAATACATCATAAAGCCATAACGGAAATAAAGGAAATAACATTTTAAACTGATTTTTCATATTTCAATATCAAAATAGATATAGATCTTTACTTGTTGAAAAACCTTCAATTATTGTTCTCTGAACAATTGGTTTTTAGTTACTATTTATATTACGCTGGCCATAAGCATATAAGCATGATTAGTTGTTGCATGACGGGATTGTAAAATCGCAAAACCGAATATACGCGATTTTCAGAATTTGCCCTGACCTGTTAACTGTACACCAATATCGCTTTCAATTATCATGATAATTATAAAAAAATTATTTTATATGATCTAAGTATTTTCAGTTTTTCGCATTGTTTGTCGATTTGATCTGAAAGCCAAGTGTTTTTTTTAGAATTTACGCTACATTTTAGAAACGATCAGAAGCAGTGAAATCTATATCGTTGTTAATTAACGAAAGCGAATTTGGCGTCTACAGAAAGGCCGATCACAGATTAATTTATATAAATAGCAAAGTTTTATGCGCAATTTATTTACAAATACATGTATACATATTTGATCTGTATTGTTTATATAACCATGATCACGGAAGTCTTAATTCTATATATTAATTTGCAATGTTGTGATCAAAATTCTCTTTTTTTAAACAAATATATAATTTTGTAGTCGCACGCTTTATTTGAAATTTAATTGCATTATGGGTAATTTCGGATCGAGTAGACATAATGGGGAATGGTGTATGGTGTAATGTGTAAGGTGTAATGTGTAAGGTGTATGGTGTAATGTGTAAGGTGTATGGTGTAATGTGTAATGTGTATGGTGCAAATGTGTAACATGTATAGTGTAATGGTACAAGGTGTATCGTGTAATGGTGTATGGTGTAATGGTGTATGGTGTTAGTCAGACGTTTATACCATCCAAGGACTGTACCATACATAATTATCATATACATTTAATGTTGTCTAGCTCTTAGTTCCTTTCACTCCAAATGTTGACATGTGTATGGATAAAACGTCACCTGCTACCCATAAGTCCATTCGGATGAGGGGTATCGATTTGCCTGGCGGAAGTTTCAATACGCAGTTCAGTTTGAATGGGGACTCTGATCGCGTTGGGAGAGTGCAACAGTTTATCGTGGAAAAACTTAAAGGATTGAAGCAACATGAAAGATCAAGGAACATTACCGATTTTCAGCTAGGAAAGATGCAGAACAGATGTTTACACATCATTGACAAGGGAAAATGTACAATCACAAAAATACTGAAGTCCTAGGAAAATTTAAAACGGAAAGTCCCTTATCAAATGGCAAAATCAAAACCCAAACACATCAAACGAAGGTATAACATTTGTAATATTCCTGACTTAGTAAGGCATTTTTTTATGTAGAAAATGGTGGATTGAACCTTGTGTTATAGCTAGTTGAACCTGTCATTTGTATGACAGTCCCATCAAATTCAATTATATTGTCAATGATGCAAGGACAAACAGATTGATATCGAAAAGTGCAGAAAACATTTCCACGATTGTGAGATAAATTTGTAGTCAGATGACTTCTGATCACACATGCATAGAACCAATGCTCGGTTTCGTTGCAAATTACTCAACAAATCAGTCCCTTCCTGTGATCCACTCGCCCACTCGCGGGTAGAAATCATAGATTTGCGGAATTTATATAACGACTGAATTATTCGTGTTAGTGACCAATATGTCTTTTTAAGCTTATGGTCAACGTCATGCACTTGATCGGGTCACACACTTCATCTACTTCACGCACATGATTGACGACACCATAATGCATTTATTCACTGCTGACAAATCGTAAAGCAGCGATGTCATCTGTACATTTACTATGTCATATTTTATTACTGCGAATTATTAGACGGACAACATTTTACTTGATACGTTTATTTCAAAAGAGATCTAGACAGATCATATATAGTTGTGAACCTTTTACGTCATTTGGTCTCTGATGGATAGTTGCCTCATTGGCAATCATACCGTATCTTCTTATTTTATACATCATGATAAATTGAAAAGCTCTTATAATCGATTTCTGTCATGACATCTTTCTGTTTAAAGCTTTGAGATTTGCACAGCTACACACCGAAATGATATGTTGCTATCAAATACATTTGTCCAATCATTGTTATCAATTATCGAGTACAATTACATAAACTTATCTTTGCATTTGTTCCCAAAGGTTGTTCTTTTTATGTAACTTATTTAATATTCAGTTTGATTTCGTCAAACCACTTCACATAAAAGCATCAATTTCAAACACAAACTTATGCCTTAAATATATAATGTGGTTGACATTTGATAACATTTATATTTACAGTAAATATAAGGAATTAAGCTGACACCATGTACACACAGTACTTGATTAAGAATCATTATCAATACTTTAATATAGTACAATAACATTTTTATTGGAATTATGTTGAACTTCAAGGACCAGAACTTGCATGTATAATCTATTTAGATAAACGCGCATGTCATTATTCCATAGAGAAATTAGTATACTTTTTTTATTTAAGTCTTTTGTTTTATTTAAGCAACAAGGGTCTCTAAACGTGATATTGTCATATTATAATTACCTATCTGATAAACCTTCCATTTTCACATGGGCAAATAATAAAAACAATCCATTCATCTATCCAAATATCTATCAATCAAATCAAGCTGAAAATAGTATTTCATTTGAGCAGTCACATAGTATTGACTGTAAACATTACTTATGTTCAGTCACTGACCGCATGAATCTCGGTCAATGACGGTCACGCGTGACCATGGTCAAATCTAATATCCATGGCATTTAATTCCATGTGTTTGAACTATCATGATGAAGGTAAATTCAGAAAATCGATTCATAATCTTTAAAACTATTAACTGCTTTTTTTTCTATTTTCATCGCTACCTGGGGAGTGTTTGTCCACGATGGTATCATCAACTCTTGATTCAATGCTCGGATACTAACATTAAAAACATAGTATTTTATTTAAATAAAATTTCTGTCGTAAATATTCGTAAAAAATAAGATTGTAAAGTTCAAACTATAAGGCATAGTAAACCTTAGATTTTTATGAGGTAAATAATATTTATTTAGATAACATATCATTGCTATTCAATTTTTTGTTTGTTTGGGCGTTGTTTTTTTTTGGGGTAAAAATACTCTATTTTGTTTTATTTACCGGGATGAGGAACAAACGCCCGGACACGAAAATTAAATAGCAATGATGTAGACATACCTAAATTTGTGATTCTAAATTGTATTAATAAATAAAATTTAATTTTCAGTTTTTAAAACGTATTGTGAATGATCGTCAGGTAATCAAGGTAGTAAACACCATCTTTCATTCATTTAACTCCGCGGATAGCATCAGTCCATTGTAAGTGCTTCGGTATTTATATGATTTTTAGACATTATGGTAAAATTATCCATTCATGAATACCACTTCTACGTGCGCACTTGAACATGAGGCCACTACTAACGCCACGCACTGTTGCCTGTGTTGTGCCTTTTCCGCCTCTCCCAATGTCATTCCCATGATTCTTAGTTCACTCTTTATTGTGCGTCGATATTTCTTTCGGTCTCCCTCTCTTTTTCTCCTCTCTGCTGGGGTCAGACGTGGAGCTGTTTTTGTTATGTCATGTTTGTCTTGTTATAAAACATAGCCAATCCATTTCCATCGCATTTTTTAAATTTCTGCTCTGATTTCCCTTTGTTAGGTTAGGTTATATAGGTCTTTATAACTGATGGTTTTTGGCCAGCAGATCTTGCAAATTTTACGGAGACGCGTATTTTGATATAATGACATTTTGCTGAAATCTGATTTGATAACCCTCCATGACTCTGCACCATATAGCAAAACTAATTTCACATTGCTATCATAGATTTTGATTTTTGTTGACCTGGATATTGATGTTGTTTTCCATATTGTTCATTGTTTGCAGAAAAAAGTTCTGTCTTTGTTGATCAATGTCATTATATCTTTGCTAGTTTCGTTGTCCTGGCTGATATTGGTGCAAGATAGGTAAAGTTTCCCACTTCCTCTCTATTATTTCCTTTCAGTGTAATTGGTTGTTTTCTAATTTTGTTATTTAAGCTTATTATCTTTGTCTTCTGTGTGTTTATCTTTACGCCTACATATAGAGTAGTCGCATGTAGTCTTGATGTTTTGTTCGATTTGTTGATAATAGGCATATATCGTCTGCAAAATTTAGGTCTTCTAAGATTGTGTTAATCGACCATCTTATTCCAGTTGTTCTATCCCCAAGTGGTCTTCTCATGCATCAGTCGATTCTTACTCCAAATTGTACATCGAACCAGGTGGATTGGGTTCCATTGTGTAGGACATAACATCTATAGGTGTTAAACAATAATTTGATAATTCTAATTATTTTATTGGGTATGCCGTAAATTCTCATTATTTCCCACATGCTGTCTGTGTCCAAGTTATCAAAAGCCGTTTCAAAGTCAACAAAATTGATGACGATATTGCGTTGCCATTCTATGCACTGTTCTATGATGTTCCTGACTGTGAATGTGTTGTCATTACTCCCTTTATTATGTATAAAACCTGTTTGTTCTTTCCACATTCTGTCATCTAAAGCATCTATAATTATTGGTTTTGGCAATTACTAAAAAAAACACATTTGAAGGTACAGATAGTAGAGATATACCTCTTCCGTTGTTGCAATTTTTCTTATCACCCTTTTTGTAAGTTAAAATCAGTAATCATTCTTCCAAGTCTTTATGTATAACATGATCCCATATTCTACTAAATACTGTGTGTAGTATTTGTGCTGGTGTTTCTACATCTGACTTGAAGAGTTCTACACTGACGTTGTCTACTTCAGCTGATACCATTTTTGAGTTTGCACAATGCTTTATTTCTTTCACCATGAATTATGAAATTATTAAGAAACTAAGGTTTAGCCCCCTAAGACAACGTTGACATTCGATGACTTTGACTATTATTTTCGGGGCCCTTTTGGTCAACAGAATACTGAGAGTCAAACATTTTGAATGTCAGATAATTATGAATACGTAGCAACGTCAACAGAAATGTTTGTCTTTTAATAATACAAACTCCTTGAAACTAAAGTAAGACCTTTGTAGATTTCTAAAAATTAGATATCGATTTTACTAATGAATGGAAGACATTTGCCACGAAAGAAAAGTTTTTGAAAACTAAAGTTCTACGTAGACGAATCGAGCGCGTCTAGCATACTCAATTATAAGTTCGTATGTTCAAATCAAGTCGTTCTTCAGATACTGTGATTTATAATTGTCTTGATGAGAACTGTAAGCTTTAAAAATACTATACTAAAAATTTGTAACAATATATGATTTGTATAGAATAAAGCTTGCAATGTTGTTTCGGATATGATTTGTGCAATTTGGATATATTTTCATCGGATTTTATATAAATGATAGAACGTTATCTATATGAAAAATATCCTGACGAGTAGATGTTGTATTGAAACGATAAATATGGCGGTCTTTTATTACTGGATCTTTTTCTAGAACGAGGGTGAAGCCAAAAATTTCAAAATTACTAAATTCTGTCAAAATTAAGTTGGGTTTTATCAAAACATGAATAAAATGATATAGTATGAAAACTTTAATGCAAGAATTTCTTTTGTGATGTCTCTGTGATGTAATCAATATCGAATAAATGATATATTTGTCCAAAACTCAACTTACATGTATATCAACATCTATATAGGAAACATCTTTTGTAAAATATCTTATCTGGTAATTTTTTGATTTTACTGAATGTAAGTGTTTGGACAAAGAAAATGACAATTTTTATTTATGAAATATATTACCTTAGCCGTATTTGGCACCACATTTTGGAATTTTGGATCCTCAATGAGTTGTAACTTTGTAAATGTTTGGCTTTATAACTGGCGTACTAAAACTTTGATAACTATTAGCAGTTTTTCTTCTAATGGTAGTAGTTTAAAAAGCCTACGAAAAAAATGCATTGCATTTTAAAAATATAACTACTGACATCGAATAGACCAATGTCTTGTAAAATTAAAAAAAATAACAAAAGTTTCTTATCTTGCAAATTGCTGCCTCAAGTTATCTTGAAAGTTGAGAATTATGCCCTGAACTATGCCCAAATATTACCTTACATTACACGCAATAATTATAAATCACTAAAAGTTTAAGTGAATTTGAGTGACGGGTCTTTGTAGGAAATAAACTATGGAAACCATGCCCTTTCTGTTTTTCTGACGACATATGTAAAATATGTATTACTATCTATAGATTCAGTATAGATAGTAAAACATATTTTAAAGAACCGTTTGATTGTATGTCTATGGTGTAAGACTTATAATCAATCAAAATCAGTTTGTGAGTACATCTTAATATGTGTTTACATTAAAATCTTATCGAATTAATTATGAACTTGACTACAGAGGGAACCGTGTTTAATGAATACTTCTATTTTAAACATTAATTTCAAAGTTTTGAATACCGAGTAAGAAAATAAAGATAAACACACACAAGCAATAAATCGCAGCAGAAGAATGAATATTTTCGAAGAAAAATAAGAAAACGTAATATACTTGCCAATGAATAACCTCTCCACCAGAGACCATATGACGTCAAACTTAACTATTAGGCCTAAAATGATAAGCAAAGTCCATACTGCATAGTTAGGCATAAAAGGGTCTGAAATGAAAAATATAAACAATTAAAACGATAAAACTACCGACCTGATTTATACACAAAACAATGAACGAACTATAAATATAATATACAGCAACAACCACTGAATTACAGAATCCTTACTTTGAAAATGCACATACAAAAGGACTAGGTCCAGTAAGACCCCTCTTTGGCCCCAAAATATAGCAGTTTTACAAAATTGTTAAAATGTAATCTTTCAGTTATTTGTTGGACATTAAAATGCTTCTGCTACATAAATATAGGCTGTTTTAACAATACAATGCACATATATCGGGTACTTACACCATTAAGTCATGCTAAATTACTGAAATCTTCACAATTCTAACATTTCAGTTATTTTTAGACGGTTTTTGCGTAAAACGAAAGTGGCCGCATTCGTGTACATTTAAGCGTTTAAAAAGTGGTCAAAATCTTTCGTCAGATGAAACTGGAATTTGAGGCCAAAATTGGTTCTTACCGGACCTACTCCTTTGACGATGTTAAACATGCTTGCTTGCGCCAAACCATCTGTCTATCCCGGGACAATGATGTAACATTACAACATAGATACGAACTTTACAAATCAGTTGAAAAAAGACTTAACTCATATGATTGCTAAAGAGCACTCACAAACATGACAAAAACACAAAAGACACAGTGTACATATTCGGGAGAACTCGCAGTAACTAAAATCTAGTTCAAAGCTAATGCATACTAATGAAAATAAATTATCGGATAACACAAATTTCATTCTTCATTGAATAAATTCAAAACTAACAGGAAAACATATAGGAATCCACTCGAGTTTGAAAACATTCATGTCTTTATAATTAGTCCCTATTATTGACTAATGAATAAATGTCTGATTTTGGTCATCAATTTTGATTTAAACACCACAAAAAGATATTTCAAAAACGAAATAAGATGTCATTATTAGATATTTATTGGTGTTTAACTAAGTGTTGCACCATTATATATTTAATTGTTGAATTTGATTTATTAATTCTTTGCCGTTAATATGGGATTCTGAATATCTTTGTTCATACATGTTATGCTAGTCTAGTTGTTAAAATAAATCAAGTTTATTATATAAAAAAATATAATTTCTTCATTGTACACATAATATATTATTCAACCAAATAGGACGTCATGCAAGTCTGAGAACAATAAGTCATTTAATGTAAGAACATAAATCAAATACAAAGAACTTAGTTAAAAAAAAAACAACATTATTATTCGCTGTTTTACATTTGACGTGTTAAATTGAGTTTTATAAATCAACTGCAAGCGTTATATGCGAATTGTTTTTTTTTTCAGATATAAATACCGTACCATTTTATGCAAAATCTATAACATCTCCTTGAGTCCAATATACTTTGAATTGTATATTAGAATGCACTGGTGTTATAGTGTTTATCAGCACACAATAGGTACCTCTGATCTCAACAACAAGGCAAAAGTTTTTATATATCTCATATATATTTGGTTATACTTTTTTAATGTTCAAAATAAAATATCAGCAACGGTTCTACAGTATTCCCCAATGTATGTTTAAGTTCTAATTTGAGAACAAAAACAAAATTGACTAAATATTTTAAAAAACAAAGTTACAGCTATGCTTAGAAACTATTATGTTTAGAATGAAGTACTCTTTTGCATGATTGTCTTTACGGGCCCCAATTAGTGGTCCTATGACAGGTAGACGATGCATTGACTAAAAAGATATTCCAAATCACATGTCAAAGATAAACTTATAACGCAATTGCAAAAATGAAACCAAAAATTGTCAAGAAGACGAATGAAAGTCCACAATACACAACATAGAAACATAAAGACTGCGCAACTCGAACCATATCAAAAGGGTAGGGTGGATGATAGGTGCTCCCGAAAGGTAACCAGGTCCTTCATCAGCAAATATGTTTACCCTACATATACGTTTGTGTAGAAAGAAACAATCATTTTACAAGACAACTGGCTAATAAAATAAGACAAAATCAATAAATCGAAATCATTTATTTAAGACCCTAAAGTTTTTTCTACAAATAAGGTTACGTAAGAAAGACATTTATAGAAGTAAAAGCTAATGAAAAGTTTAAAACCGTTCTACCTGTCGTGTCTTAAACTATCTACTAGTATTATAACATTTCTAAAAAAAAATCCAAATATTTCACCATATAATTTTCCTGAAAACCATATAGCCCTATCAATTATGTTTTCCTTCCGATAAAAATGAATGCGATTTTTCTTTTCCTACCTGCTTGTTTTAAATTGTACTATGTGAAAACACAAAACAAAATTAAAAATGTTTAGGAAATACCATGAAAAACCTCATTTCAAATTTCAACTTAAAATGCAAAAGATTTTCAGTTGCAGTTGAAGATACTTTGATAATAACACTTATGCACTCAAAAACTGTTTATGATTATTTTTTTCTTATTTGCATGTTAATTTTTCATATATTTATTGATGACTGTCAAGTTGTGAAAGAATCAAGATAGATGTTGGAAAGTAATAAATATTCATAATGAAATTTTCAATGGAATATCGAAAGGTTAAACTTGTTTCAATTATGATTGCGTCTGTCAAGTTTTCTCTAAATCGATCATTACCATGGGTGTAAAAATGTAAATATCTAGGCTTGCCATCTTATTTTGTTGCTTAGTTTTTGCATGCTGTTATCTTAAACGTGCTTTTGTTCAGTTTGGTTCATTAGAAGATTGCTTTCCCTTTATACATTCTTAATCCCATTTAATATCATGTACGTATTCTATTCTGCTTTAACCACTAATTTTTCTACATAATAAAATTCAAGTACTAAGTCAGAATATGACAGTTCTAATCATTTCGTTCAATGTGTGTGAGCTTTTGATTTTGCCATTTGCTTATGGAATTTCGGTTAGAATATTCCTCGGAATTGTTTTTTTACTTTACTTTATACTGATTACAACTTTTGTTCCACAAGTCTACATCTGATAATGGTCTTTATTTGAAAACCGTTTCATACTAAACTGTATGTTGACATACAAAAAAGAAAGTTTTGTAATCGATTTTTAGTTCAGGTAATTGCTTTGAGATCTTTGTTAGATTAATTGTGTTTCTCACTTTGATTATATCTTTGAAACCCAGAGAACGAATTCACGTAATTATCTAATTATATATATTTATTGCTACACTAGAAAACTCATTTAATGAAATTATTAATTATCAATGTTGAATTATACTTTGATATCGATATTATTTATCAAAACATCTGTAAGTACATTGTTTAAACTTTTTTGCAACACATATCAGTATTTCAAATCTTTTAAACCGAATCTCAAAACCAAAAATCAATTGTTAAATTTATGATTATTTTATTTAAAATCAAACAACCAAACAATAAAATACAATACAATATCATATTGTTATCAGATAAACTATAATCGCACTTCAAATTGCATATCAATTCAATCATTCGGATAACATTTAATCAACGGACTAGACCAATGTAAACACTTTTGTAGATTATTAAACTGCCATTTTCTAGTCAACAGAATTATTCTTTGTTTAAAAAACTTAAAGATTCAAATTTTAACCGTTCAATGAGATAATCATCTTTTCTATGATTGTTTGTTTTTCATTATAAAAATCAATTAGAAAAAAATGTTTTCAGTAACGTTATAAAACTAGCTTTGATGAAAGAAAGACAAAGTCGTCATTCAAAAACCTGATGCAACATCTTTGCGAAAAAAACATTAGTGTTTACGTTGTAATATATGATGAAGACCACTAATTCATTGCTCCATTGTTTCTATGTTAAATTCCTCAATTTCATGCAACCACAACTCTGTTATCTTAAGTTCAAATAAAATGACAGGCATTACTTGCCAAAGCAACATCTTGTGGTGCCTTTTTCTGAAAACAAAATCAGCATAGTGTTTATTACATATTAAAGAGGCCAGTTCCAGGACCTTTGAAAGTACCAATTATCAAAAGTACCAGGATTATAATTTTATACGCCAGACGCGCGTTTTTGATTTTACCATGTGATTATGGACTTTCCAAATTGATTTTCCTCTGAGTTCAGTATTTTTGTGATTTTACTTTTTTCGTCTACATAAGACTCATCAGTGACGCTCAGATCAAATTAGTTAAAAAGCCAAGTAAATACAATTTTGAAGAGCATTGAGGACCCAAAATTCCGAAACGTTGTGCCAAATACGGCTAAGGTAATCTACCCCTGGGGTAAGAAAATCCTTAGTTTTTCGAAAACAGATACTTCAGATATGAGATACAGGCTAAATGCACCCCGTCTGGTGCGGATTTTGTTTTTGTTGTGTTGAAGACACATTGGTGGCCTTTAGTTTTTCTGATTTTTATTTGGTTGTTGTCCCTTTGAAACAATTCTCGCTTTCACTCTCAATATTATTTCCTATTAAAGTCAGTCTAAACCGTTTACCACGAGATAATTATCTTTTCTGTAGTATTTTTCTTTTCAATATAAGATCTAATAATTGTTCAGTGAAAGATTTCTAATGAACATTAAGAATCTTTTAAACAAATAATACCAGAAAGTTGTTTGCTTTTAAAATACAGTGACAAGTCGAATTGCGGACAACTCCGATTGTATCTTCAGCAGTTTCGGACAGTGTGTCAACGAATGTTAATTTTTGTTCGAGATATTACATCGGGATTATCCAGATTTAAACTGAACTAACCTTCCGCATAGCATTTTAAAACAAAATGTCGACATTTATCTATAAAAAAGACGCGAAAAATAAAAAGGGTCATTCAAACTCACTAGTCGAAAATAAAATGACAACGTCATGTCTCAAGAAGACATACACCAGTTCAAAAACCACAAGAAAGAAAAAGAAAGACTGAATAACACGAACTCTATCAGTGGCAGTGATACGGGGTATCATGTGCTCCGGAGGAATAAACATAACCTAGCCACAGGTACATGTAGCATCAGTCGAATTTATCATACAAGTATTAATCAGAGGATCCTTCTAATTCGACAGGTCACATGATAATATCGATTTAAAATAAAAGTACAATATAAACATGATATAAAGTAAATAATTTTTTGAAAGAGATTATACAAAATCAAAATGGCAATTTTCATTTGTGTCCAATATGAATAAAAATAGGAACCAACTATGTATAAGAATATAAACATGGTTATATAAAAATAACCATTATTATTTCACACAAAAATGCAATAGTCATCAAATCACAGACCATATAATTTGTTTTTATATCAGGAAATTTTCAGTCAGCATTTTATTTACTGCCGATTATTTTTTTTAATGTGCGAAATAAAAACTAATGCATCAACAATACAAAACATAATTTTATTATTATCGATATTATAGAACATAAATGCTGATGAGATCTTTAACAATAAAAAAAGTTTTATCAAACATTTAATATTATAATTGCAATTCTTGAGACGGAACGAAATGAATCGAAAAAAAAGTAACGTGTGGTTTTTTTTTTGGTTTCTTTTTTGAAACAGAGACTGAAGATACTTAGGTGCCAATAAAACATGTTTTTAAAGGAAGGGCAGGCAATACCATTGCAAGCATTATACAATTAAAAAAAATATAATAATAAAAGATAACACAACTTTGTCTCTTTAATATAAAAATATGGAGATTTAGTATGGTTGCAAATGAGACAACTATCAACCAAAGTTAAAATGAAGTAGATGTAAGCAATTATAGGCCACATAGTCCAGCGGATATCAGAATAATTGATCACTTTATGGTAAAAGCATGAAACTTGGCATAGTGAAAGATTAAGGGGTATAGACAAAATTCAGATATGGAGCCACGAAAAAAAAAATCCAATATGGCCGCCAAATTCAAGATGGCCGACATTAGTATAACATAATTCACTTGATGAAGTCTTCCAATTTTAATGAGTTCAGAAGATGTCACAAACTTAAGGAAATACAATTAAGATATGTCAATTATTATTTGTTTAAACTTTATAATACAGAAATCATCAAAATGGCGTCCAAATTCAAAATGGCGCGTCAAAATGTGTAAGTTTGACAGTATTCGTATATATACACCATCATTGTGTGATAGAAAGTGACCAAATCCGTGAAACTGATCATTTGATATCGACAAAGGCCTATAATGTATCATTAATGCCTGGGTGCATAGATAATATTTTCAAAATGGCGGCAATATTAAAAATGGCGCCGTTTAACATGTCAAAATTTGACGTTTGTTTTTAAATATGGTATAAAAATGATTAAAAAATAATGGATAATTTATTTCAATACAAGCACGTATATACAAACATATTATTATTTAATGTAACAGGTGACATTAACTATGAAATAAAAATGGCCGATACAATTTAAAATGGCGTCTTCGACGAGTTCTTATTTTTCACAGTTACAGGTAATGACCTTAGAAAATTTCACAATTTTCCTGAAATGAAAAAACAACAACATATGCAGTATTGAATCAGTGCAAAGAGTATTTCTTTTTTAGAAATGAGATAAGAATTAAAAAAAACAACTCACAAGTAACTATTTAACATAACAACAGATTAAAATTATAATTAAAATATGATACAAATGCAGGGAAATCAAAAGAAAGCACATTCACGATCAGTTTCTCTTTCAAAGTCCGGTGAGCAGTTGCATAATGCTGCGCATTTTAATGCTGCTTTCAAGAATTTACATGCTCCTATAATCCTTTCTTACATCCACAGTGGATGAACTATTGGCATGACATTGAAGTTTCAGCAAGCACAGACCAGAATGGTACCCAAGTACCATCAAGTTTTCGCAACCAAATAAATCTGGTGATGGCATATTTGAATTTGCAACTAAACAATTGCGCCAAATAACACTACCTTGGTAAGCTGCACGTTTCGTATGTTCAATGAAGAAGTGCATCTCGGGATGGAGGAATATTGTTAATTGTTCTTGTCTTCTGCGTGAAAAACTGTTTTCTAAACTCATTCACCATATTAACTGTACTAGACCGATCATACAAAAGCACAACATATCGTTCTAATACTTTTAACACTTTCAAAATTTCCACTTCATTTTGATTTTCAATAACCTGCAGAAATGCTTCTGACAACTCCTCATATACGAACCATGTGTCCGAAGCTGATTTCGTACCTTTCCCAGAAAAGCTGAGACTGTGTCACAACCGGTAAATGAATGGAACAGTGGAAAGAATTTAAATTTCAATGGTCCTAGAGCAAGGCACAATCCATGAATTGAAATATATAGAAAGTTCTTTCCAGTGCCAAAACCTATCCACAGCTGCTCAGCCATTTGAATTCCCCTTTTAATGCTGGGAATGAGGACATATCAATTGAAAGTTCTCCTTCAACTAATGGGATATCTAGTTTGATGAATATTAGTACAGCGGGTGGAATATTTGAATAACTCTTTGGTAAAAGAAACACTCTCTTTGACTGGCATTTCAACATAGGTTCAGATTGGTCAAATGTTTGAACAACGCCTTGAACATCCTCTGAAATATGTTGGAATTAAGATATACCTATACCATGGAATGAATCTTTTAACGAGATACTGCTTGAATTGTGATCAATGTTGTCTACAGCAGATGAAGTAAATACATTTTGTAGTGGATTGGT
Source organism: Mytilus trossulus (assembly GCF_036588685.1). Classification (NCBI taxonomy): domain Eukaryota; kingdom Metazoa; phylum Mollusca; class Bivalvia; order Mytilida; family Mytilidae; genus Mytilus; species Mytilus trossulus. The sequence goes on from NC_086374.1 coordinate 64,090,725, forward strand.
AGGGCAAACAATACCTTCTTTGACATAACGACGACAAGCATCCTTGGCCATTGAAGTAGAAATTTCTAACACTCGGTCGTAGGAGACAGACAGTCCAAGTTTGAAGAAAGTATCTACTAGATCACGTTTGCTAGTCTTACATGGATCATGATTTCCAAATAAGCACAAACTGGAGGTTCATGATCTTTCATGTGACGGTTGGATAGTTTCTTTGTACAACTATACATCAGAAGATGTGCTATTGTTAATGTCGACTGAGAATATGAACGATCCTGAATGTTGGGTCCAAATTGAATCATACTGACCAAAGTAAGCAATGACTGGGGTACATAAGCTTCCTGATATCCCTTTGGGAAGATTCCTGTAAATTCTGAATTTGATGCGAACATATCTTTACGAACAAACGTAGCTGCTTTTGATATGTTGACAAACTCATTATCAAAGTCTTCTAAGCAGACTCTCTTCTTTGAAAGCAAGAATGTTTTGAAGACCTTGTTTGTAAGCATCGAAGTTAGGGAAATTACATTTCTGTGTTTTAGTCGTGTACTATTAACTCGAGATGAAACATCTGCACCTAGACATGTTATTCTTTCCGTACAAAGTTTACATAGATCTGACAATCTGAAAATGCAATACCATGGATTTGACTTTCCTTCTTAGATTCGACATTATCATTTTTCATTTCAATTTGACATGCGCGATTATATATATATAAGGAAACAAAACATTTAGAGTGGAACTTTGCTTCCTTTGCAAATAGATCGTCAGCACTTAACTTTGCAAGTAACAACGTGTCATTTAATTTTACTGCTCATTCTCTCACACGTATATCCTGTCCAAACGTTGAGGACTCATGAAGGGCTTCTTGGCCATTTTCATTACAGAAAAAGCACACAGACGGGTTACTGGTGGACTGAACGGAGAAGATATGTCTAGTTTTCTTTTAGATGTGGTTGCTTTATCATCTATTCTCTCATGTGAGGTTGGTTTTTCTGCTCTATCCAACTTTGTCCTGTTCAGTTTTAAGTTGCAAGATTTGTGCCAACATGCATTTTGGTCAATGAAAGACTGTGCTATTCCAGATCCCACATCTAAATATAAGTTTTCAATGCACACATTAATGCCTTCAGGCATCAATCGTAATTCATGAAACTTCTAAACATTGTCAGCTAAAGATTGCTAACCAACATTGAGACGTTTAGATGTTTAAATGGGCATATACGTTTTTCATCTATTATTTCTTGGCATAGGATGCAATTTGCCCAATCAATATTATTTAATTTAGTTGGTTTGTTATATTCTACACTTGATACCCTGAACGTCTTTTCAGTAGCCATGTTGTAAGAAATATGATCGTAAATTAGTTTATATATTCCTTGTATATAATTTATGTATGCCAGACGCGTGTTTCGTCTACAAATGACGTACATGTATCAGTGACGCTTGAATCGAAAAAGTTAAAAAGACAAGCAAAAAGTATGTAATTTAATATTTGATGACCTGAAATCCTGAAAGTTTTGCAAAGCACAAATATTTGTTGATTATTAATAGCTTTCTAGATATACACGATACAGTTTCTGATAATAAGACTTTTGACGGCCATTTTGAATTTATCGTCCATTAAGCAATTATTTTTGATTGTTCCATATTCAGAAAATATTAATAAGCATCATAACTAGCAATATGCAAAGTTTTTTGCTTTTATTTTCAAATGATCAATTATACCATATTTTTTTTGGACTCTGCCTCATGACTGTTGGCGGCCATTTTGAATTTGTCGGCCATTATGGAATTATTTTGATTGTTCCATATTCATTAAAGATTAATAAGCACCATAACTAGCAATATACAAAGTGTTGTGCTTTTACTTTCAATGATAAATTATACCATATTTTTGGACTCTGTCTCATGACTGTTGGTGGCCATTTTGAAAATGGCGGCCATTATTGATTTTTTTTTATTGTTCCATATTCAGAAAAGATTAATAATCATCATAACTAGCAATATGCAAAGTTTTGTGCTTTTATTTTCAAATGTTAAATTAAACTATATTTTTGGACTCTGCTTCATGACTGTTGGCGGCCATTTTGAAATTGGCGGCCATTGTGGATTTTTTTGTTTATGGCTCCATATCCAAAAATGTTTATAAGCATCATAACTAACACTGTGCAAAGTTTCATGCTTTTACCATGAAGTGATCAATTGTCCCAAAATATTGGACTTAGCTGCTGGACTAACAGTACGGCCTTGAACAAGACGAACACTCAAACACTATAGTCGTCGTAAAGGAATTTAATTTAAATCGATTTTTGTATTATCTAAGTATTTTAATAACATACTGATGTTTGTCTTATTGTAGTTTCTCGATTTATATTGTTATAGAATGAAGTTGCTGGTGTTTGTCTATTAATGATTTTATGATGTAGTTTTGTTCTTTATTTTTAATATCAATTGTTGGTTTTGGTCTTTTACTTTTTCCCTGTCTTGTTCTTGAATTTTACTTTGTAACCTCGTCTGTGTCTTTATGTGTTTTCTTGAACCAGTATTGACCATGGAATTTAAAATATATACTGATCTTTGTATATGTGTGTTTTCTCTGTCATGCATTTTACTAATGTCTTTGTGTTTTCGTAATGTAGTATTTTCTGTAATTCTTAATTATCCGTTGCCTTTTTGTCTTTTTGATTTTTGATTATGTAGCTTTGTTTCTGAACTGTTGAAATTCTGTGTTGATCTTTATCTATTTTTATTTCCTTGTATTGTCCTGAAATTTTACTGGTATGCTAGTCTTAGTTTATAGTTATAACTCATCAAAGATAGGCCTACTAAGCTGATTTATCATATCAACAGACCTTTTTGTTATCTAAGTGAAGGTGTTTGAGGGAGGTTGTTTACTCAATCTCTAGTCTTGTTGTGTAATGGTGATTTATTTCAATTGTGGTTTTTCTTAATTTTGTCTGCTTTTTGTGCTGTCCTTGAGCTGTATTATTTTGTTATTTGACATAACCCAGACCTACATTTATGACAGGTTCTGTATTGACCCTGGATACCCAAACACTTATTCATCATAATGGTTCCTTCATCGTTTATCGACATATTTTTATTTCTCATTGTTCGTTTAACTTTCTGGATGCTTTCGTAAAATTTGACAAAAGCCAACAAATACATAGAAATGGATTCATAGTATTTAACTCTTGGGTATAAATCGAATTTGTTTTCAGATATAGGATATCGCTTATATTTTTTCTATAAATGAGCTTTATCATATAATAAATAGAAAAATTAAATTAAAAATGGAGTCACTTTTAGTTTAAGATCACGATCTGCCTTCGAAAGAAGCATGCATTTTTGTTAAGGTACTTTTATTCCGTTGAACTACTAGGAGAAATATGGGCAACAGTAGTATACCGCTGTTCGAAATTAATACATCGATAGAGAAAAAACAAATCCGGGTTAAAAACTAAAACTGAGGGAAACGTATCAAATATAAAAGAACAACCACACAACAGAAACACCAAAATGTAACACACACAGAAAGGGACTATAATGTAACAATGACGATTTTCCTGACCTGAAACAGGACATTTTATGAAAAAACGGTGGGATGAACCTGGTTTTGTGGCATGCCAACCTCCTGCATTAATGGCAATGAAGAAATAAATGGGAGAGAGAACCAAACAATAATAGCCATAAAAAATTACAGAAATCGCCTAAATTTTACAACTGTTTAGTTTAAGTACAGCTTATTTGAAAATAATAATAAAATGTGACCGATAAGTTAAAAAAGATATTTCATGCACCAACGGGAGATGATTTGGATCTTTTTCAATGATAAACATTTTAAAAGTCATCTTGGGCAAAAATAAATCGATTTTGTTGGTTGATATTTGTTTCATATCATAAAGTAACAATACAAAGTGTAATAAATTAAATTTAAAATGAAAACAAAATATCTAAAAAATTTCTGAAAGTTTTGTACCCTCGAGACTAATTAAGTTGTATTTGGCAAATTCTAGGTTATCAATACTCCTCAACTTCGTACTTTATTTGGCCTTTTTAACTTTTGTATTTCAGCGTCCCTATGAGTCTTTATTTGTAATATCACCAAATCATAGTACGTCACATCCGGTTGCATTCGAGAAAAAAATCTTTTGAGTTAGACAGTTGTAGGAAATTTATCCTACCTTTCATTGTAGCAATTAAAATAATATTAGTGATGAACATATATCTAAGGTGTTCAAATCAACATTATTTTTTCATTTGGTGTTTTTTTTCTTTTTCTAAGTGCATATTTAACACAGAATAAATAATTATGGTATTTATTAGGTGTTTCTTTTCAACCACTAGGTCAATGCGTCTGTTGGTGGAGGTTTTTCCTGGTTGGGTTCACCAGCCCATAAGTCAGCAACTCCTCTGTGTTTATATGAATAATCCTTTTTACTCTGATAAAGCAACACATTGATAAATAATGGCAACAGTAGTATACCGCTGTTCAAAACTCATAAATCCATGGACAAAAAACAAAATCGGGGTAACAAACTAAAACCGAGGGAAACGCATTAAATATAAGAGGAGAACAACGACACAACACCGAAACGCAACACATACAGAAACGGAACAAGCATCAGACAAAACACCACGAGAATAACAAATATAACATGAAAACCAAATACATGAATTTGGGATAGACAAGTACCGTGCCACGTCTTATCTCAATATCTCAAAAATAAGAGAAAACACAAACGACTCAACGTAAAAACAGCAAAAAATATATATTCCATGATACAAAAGATTGGCGAAACACCAATAGCCCAATTATATACAGTATTGGGTCGATAACGGGCTTGGTACACTACAAATGTCTAGGGTATCATCAGCTTAGAAGTCAGTATTAAGGAATTATTATGATTTATAATAAACGTTCCTAAAATGTTCTGCCTACAAATTTAGAAATGAAGCAGAAACTAAAGTTTCAACTCCTTCAGACATAGTTGAACTTAGATTCATTTGAATGTGTTAAGGCTTTTCATGATCATATAGCTCTTCAAAAGTTTCGGTCATTATACATCCTTGGCTCTGAAATATTCGACTTTAGGTATGCATGTTGCAGGTAAATCAAGAAACTCAATTGGGAGGCATATACTTTAAAGGGTTAAAAGAGTTTTTTTCTCCATTTTATAAAATTCCAACACAATCAAATACAAGCAAACATTATAAACCAACGCATTAATGTGACAGAAAATCCATGAACGTAAGAAATCTTATCACTTTTATATTGATTGACACTGTATGTTATTATTGCAGTCATAATTAACACAACAACAATAATAGCAGGGAATGTACATGATATGTAGATTTAACCATACTGTATGATTTAACAAATACTTAAACAGGTTTTCGGAGGAGAAGAAATATTTGCATGTTTCTCATATACTTATTAGCCAGTACCTAAGAATTAACATACCATCGAATAACGCATTCATGTGGTATAAATTGAAATAAATCATTGAGTTTGCTTTAAACAGTAGCTACACCTAATAGTCGCCGTCACTTCTGAGCTTGGCTGTTATTGTTCTGTGCAGTATAATTTGATTTTAAAATAATAATTATAGGCTTGACTTATGTCTAAAAGAAATTTGGAAATTTGTAATAGCATTATTATATTTTCAGTTTTCATTGTCCAATTTGTGTTGAATTGAATCCTTATTATCCATAATAAAAGTGAAGAATGATTGAAATCTCATATATCAAGTCAAAGAACATACATATTTAAATGCCAATCACTAAACAGGATGAAGGTCGTCGTCAGTTGCCTTTTTTGCTCTCTCTGTTTCACTCATTTATATGTTTAGTTAATTCACAAACTGTCTCGACGAGATACTTTAAGGGCATAAAAAAGTCTCAAACTACGGGTCTATTAAAAAAAAAAAACATTTTTGTCTTTTCTTGTTTTTATATTTGTTTGGATCAATTTAGATGTTACATAAGTACGTACCGCAAATATGTTTTAAATTTTAGTTTCTTGTGTATAATTCGGAGTTTAGTATGACGTCCATTATCACTGTACTAATATGCATATTTTAAGGGGCCAGCTGAAGGACACCTACGGGTGCGGGAATTCTCGTTACATTGAAGACCCATTGGTTGCCTTCGGCTGTTATCTGCTTTATGGTCGGGTAGTTGTCGCTTTGACATATTCACCATTTCCTTTCTTAATTTTATTTTCCTGTATTATTTTAGTAGGAACCATTAAGATTTTTGCAACGATATCACAACAAAGGATATATATTCCTATCTTAATTTTGATGAGGAAAGTTTTGAATAAAGCAAAAAACTAAAATGATTGGAGCTTCCCTATAAATACTTCTTTGTAGTAGTTGTTGTAGTGAATTAAGGTGTTGGTTATCAATATTAAATACAAGTCTAAATTTAAAAGCATACAAATGAATCTTCATTATTTATCAGAACAAAATCCAACGTGAAGTAATTTCTTTCCAACTTAAACATCCTAAAATATATTTCTACGCTAATTGTTTGATTGGTTAATGTAAATACCATGCTAACTTAAAACAAACTTTCATAGCAACGATTAAAAATACTATAATTCATGTTCATTCAACAGACAACTGTATGTGTTTTCTCTATTGGGACATATCTTAATCTTTATTCGACGTACCGACACAGGTGGAATCATCGACTATTGGGATATATCTTGATATTTATTCGACGTAATGACACGGCTCAAAAAATTTTGATAAAATATTAGGAAGCAACTATAACAGTTATAGAGGATATGACAAAGTATGTTTAAGGCGATAAAACATGTAGAAAGTAACATCAAAGTTGTTATACAACGTGTATTGGAATGATTTTAATTGTAAATATCGTCTCTTTTACAAATGACGGTAAGTCGTTGAAATATCATTAAATTAGTAAAATTTTTAAAATTCAAAATAATTTATTAGATATGGTATATCATTTCTTAAGAGGATGAATTTAAGAAGATTTGTAAATAACTGGAATTATTACTGTAGAATTGCACGGGAAAAGCCTTCCGGTAAAAATTTATAAATATAATATATAATATATAATATATCTAAAACTTCACAGCTTGGCAAGATTGTCAAACTTAAGTCACCGACACTGTGATGGAATATCTTTTTCGTCATAATCTAACATTATAAAGAAAGTAAAAAAAGCACAGAAATAGGTTAATGGTTTTACAGATACAAAATATACTCAACCACTGTTGACCAGGGGTCAGTTTCACAAAGCTGTCTTAGGACTAAGACATTTCTCAGGATAGTCTTACGACATATCTGACTACTAAGTGGGGTGCACAATGTAGTCCTAAATCAGAACATCTCTTTAAGTTGGTTATAAAATTATGACTAAACGAGAGGTGTCTTATGATAGTCTTAGGATAGTCACGAGTTTTTTCATATAAATTACACTAATTTTGATATAAATTTGCAAACCATCTAACTATTATCTGGTTTTATATTCTCCTTGATCTGCTCACAACTAGATCTTTATATTAAGTTGCCGAATTATCATGATCTGTCAATAATGAAAAGTCGATGTATTGGTATCAATAATGCCCGATTTTGTCATGTAACCTTATTATAATTGATACAGAGACACATTTATTCACAAAAAAGTTGTAATTATATTCATTTTCTCAGTTTTGTAATTAAAAGTTAAAATATATATATTAGTATATTAATAATATTTTCATAACTAACACTTATTGTTCATATTAATTTTGTAAATTTTCTAATTATCAATACGTTTTATCTATTTTATTAATTTATGGGGAAAGACATACAACATTTACATGATTGTTTTCTATAAATCCATGTCAATATTTGAAATTTAAAGAACTTGCGACATGTGTATGATATCTTTGCTAAGATCATCCTACGACATGTTTAGGGCAAGGTTTGAGATATGTCATCGTCATTAGAGGATCATAAAAGGATCTTAAGACATGTTTTAAGATATATCTTATGAAAGGTCTTAGGATAGCTTCAAGAAAACGACCCAAATTTCCTATAATCTTAATACCCAGTTAAAAACACGGTAATACAAGAAGACAGCAAAATATATAAATACGTTTACATCGAAAGCCAGATATGTGAAAATACATAGAATGATAAGGAGCAGTATGATCAAAGGGTATATAAAAGGAATATCAAAATAGATATAAGTTAATACCAAAAAGTGTGTTTAGGATTAGCCAATTCATTATCTGCGGTTAAGATTGCTTTATGGGGGTGAATCCCCAGTTTTTGTGCGATATCTTAATTTATAAGCAGGGAATTTTAATTTGTTTTTAAATGATTGTTTATACTGAAACACGAACTACTGTGGTAATGGAATACCCGAGAACATACACTCACTTAGCAGTGGCATCGATCAAAGGCAGTTATTGTAGATATGTTATGTCTTCAATTTTTAGCATTGCCCCCAACCATCCCTGAAAAACATTATAGACAACTTGGACTTTAGACAGAAACATAAAAGATCCCACTGATAATCAGGTGATTGACATAGTCGATAATTAATTTCTATAGGGGTAATCGTAATTTATTTGATTAGCCTTTTTTTTTTTAAGTTCTAAACCTTTACTTAATTCTTCCATAGATATAAAGATTTGGTTTTGAAATTAATTTGTATCGTATTTCAAACGGGATAGCACTTCCTCATTTTTACGAATATGTTGTTTACAGTACCCTGGAATTTAGAAACGATTTAGAAACGATCCTGGCAAACGTCTCGATCCTTTAAATAAACTTATTCTAAAAGGTTACCAATTCAACAATGTAATAAGATCTTTGAAACTTGTTTTTTGGGGGGTATTATTATGATTTTATTTTCAGTAAATTACAAACTAAATGTAATGGTTAAATACATATTGATTTCCATAAAATTCTGTCAATACCTGTATCTTGCAATTGCACAAGGTCATGTTTTTTCTTTGACTGTTCATGACGTCTGTACACTAAAAAAAATGAGATGTTTAATGTGAACTTACAGATAAATAAGTCTACGATGCATTTTTTTATTACTTGTTATTGGCTTAGAACTAGCTGTCGATAGCTACGAGTACTCTCAGATCGGTCCTTTGTGTCTTTTTGTTGTTGGTGATGACTGTATAAATACCAGGCTACGTCCTCTCTGTGTTTTTGTTAGATGCATTTCTATCTGTATCCATCTGATAAGTTATGACTTTTTCAACTGATTTTTATAGTTAGTTCTAACATTCTACTGTTTCACCACTGTCCCAGTATAAGGGGGGGGGGGGGGGGTTATGGATCCCGCTAACATGTTTAACCCCACCGCATTCTTAATGTAAGCTTTTGTTCCAAGTCAGTTGCCTGTAATTCAGTGTCTGTTGTTTGCTGCTGTGTTACATATTTGTTGTTTTCGTTCATTGCTTTGTACATTAAATAGGCCGTTAGTATTCTCGTTTGAGTTGTTTTACACTTGTCATTTCGGGGTCTTTTATAGCTGGATAGGCGGTACGAGCTTTGCTCATCGTTGAATGCTGTACGATTACCTATAGTTAAAAAATTCTGTATCATTTGGTCCCTTGTGAAGATTTGTCTCATTGCCAATCATACCACATCTTCTTTTTTATATACATATAAACAGATCTGCTTCAGTTGTTTTACATTAACAAACCAGATGAACTACATTTTGATTATCAAATATAATCTGGCGCAAATATTTCTATTTAATATCAATTTATTTAATTTTCACAACTTTTTTGATAGTTCGTATACAAATATGTATGCCAGTGGCAATGGGTTTCCGGTTCTGTATGAAAATAGAAACCTCTGGTGCACAAGAGTGCTAATAACATACACTACAAACCATTAAAGTCTGAAATGGCCTATATATGTACTCGACTGTACTGATTTTTACTCGACCAGTCTGAATTGATCTGATTTTTACTTGACATTACTCGATGCCAGTCTGAACCATACTTGACTGTACTGTATCGTACTTGACCCTAATCTTTCTCGTAAAAAATAGTCTGAACTATTACTCGACCAGTCTGAAAAGTCTTAACCTATTCTCGACCTGTACTCGGCCTACTTTTCCAGTCTAAACCATACTTAACTAAAGGTCTGAACAATACTCGACCAGTCTGAACCATACTAGACCAAGTAACCTCTACTTTTTTAACTGTTAAGACCCCTTTTTGCGTCAATGACGTCACAATAACAACGTTTTCGTGCCTATTATAGACGTTTTCCCGCAAAATTTATGAAAATTTGTCAAATTTACATTAAATAAACTATGTGCGCATGTAAGAAACAACTTTATATTTATACACAATCTTTCAAACGAATGAACACATAACATACTCAAATATCTTTTTGTTTCTTGCCTGCGCACGGTATGAAATTTAACTGAATGTGAGCTGATTTCAAAGGACAATTGCACTTGTTAAACGTTGTCGTCAATTCACGAACAGGTTAACCTATTTTTTAACATAGAAACAATATGAATTTAATAAAAATGACCCGGAATTTGGTCTGAAAATATTTGTAATAAGAATATAATCACATGCATTGCTGCATAATTATGTCACTGCGTCCGCATGTCGGTGGTAAACGAGATCGAATGCGGGATCGGACTCCATAGAGTTTTTGAAAAGTTTCATGAGAGCAGACGATAGCAGTCAGATTGTGTTGAGAAAATATTTCTTTCATTAAAAATTAGTATATTGTTTAAAAAATGAAGCACAAACCACATAATCAGGTAAGCACAGTCATTAAAACTTGTATTCTTTGACATTGAAATAAAAGTTAAAATCGCGGAATCTCCCTTTCTAACGTGACGGTACCCAAATTGCACCTATTTTGACAGTTTTTTCACCTACGTTTTTTTATGATCAGGAAAAAAATGTCCATACTGTGTTTATTTTGTAGCCCTATCCTTCTTTGTCATATAGGTACACCAATTTAATTTTTAGTCCATATTGAGTCATTAAAAAATGGGTTTGAATCAACCTCAAAACTATCCATGATTCTGTAATGAGGAGTACCCAAATTGCATCCATGCTTAAATTTTCATCATCAAAAGTCTAATAATCGAGCTTTTGTTTAATTTCTTCAAATATTTTGAACAATTGGATATTTGTCCATGCTTACTATTCATATTTTACGAAATGGATACTATTAATATATTGTATTTGTCAATTTTAAAAAGATGACGTTTTGATGACGTCGCATGGTGACGTTTTCGTACATCTGTATGGCAAGCCAAAGTGGACAAAAAGAGCTATTTTCTAATATTAGAAAATCATTTTCTAATATAAGAAAATCATTTTCTAATATTAAAAAATCATTTTCTAATATTAAAAAAGAAAAAGTCTATTTATTAATATAAGAAAATGATTTTCTAATATTAAAAAATGATTTCTTAATATTAGAAAATGCTTTTTTAATATTAAAAAATCATTTCTTAATATTAGAAAATCCTTTTTTATTATTAGAAAATCATTTTCTAATATTAGAAAATCATTTTCTAATATTAGAAAATCATTTTCTAATATTAGAAAATCATTTTTTAATATTAGAAATTCATTTTCTAATATTAGAAAATCAAAAGTAATTTCTTATATTAGAAATTCATTTTCTTATATTAATAAATGATTTTTTAATATTAGAAAATCATTTTTTAATATTAGAAATTCATTTTCTAATATGAGAAAATCAAAAGTAATTTCTTATATTAGAAATTCATTTTCTAATATTAATAAATCATTTCCTAATATTAAAAAATCATTTTCTAATATTAGAAAATCATTAGAAAATCATTTTTTAATATTAGAAAATCATTTTCTAATATTAAAAAATAAGGTACTTTTTAATATTAGAAAATGATTTTCTAATATTAAAAAATGGTTTTCTAATATTAAAAAATGATTTTCTTATATTAAAAAATGATTTTCTAATATTAAAAAATGATTTTCTAATATTAAAAAATGATTTTCTAATATTAAGAAATGATTTTTTAATATTAAAAAGTACCTTATTTTTTAATATTAGAAAATGATTTTCTTATATTAAAAAATGATTTTCTAATATTAAAAAATGATTTTCTAATATTAGAAAATGATTTTCTAATATTAGAAAATGATTTTCTAATATTAGAAAATGATTTTTTAATATTAGGAAATGATTTTTTAATATTAGAAAATAGCTCTTTTTGTCCACTTTGGCTTGCCATACATCTGTTGATAAATACTGTGAACGTTTTGTGTATAACTAAATATGTTTACCTATGTTGAAAGACGGGCATAGTATCAAATCATGAAATTACAACGTCTTTAGTCTCAAGGAAATCTTGTAAGATTTTTATTGCTTTTTTTTTCTAAATAGGTGCAATTTGGGTACTCGGTGCAATTTGGGTACCCTTACGTTATATTTATCTCACGTAAACAAATGCTCAGAATATTTATAGATCTTTATAGAACTGGTGCCTCGAAAGTTTTACAAGTTATACCGTTTTACTGTTTCAATTATTTTGCTATGGAGAAAATTCACGGTCGATTATCTATGATTTTAAATTATTTCTTTCAAATTAAAAAGATTTTAATATGTGTTCAACATGTTCAAAGCTTTAGAACAGATCCGAGTACAGAAGTTCAGAACACATCAACTTTAGTGTGAATCAGATTTCACGACTTACATTTTCATTTATACCCCAAAAGATCCATTCTGTCACTTGTGTATGCAAAGAAACAAAACAAGTATTATATAAAATATACTTTGGTTTTAAATCAATTTATTCATTGCCATAAAAAAAACATCCTGTTTCTGTTCTTTATATAGACGGTAAACAAATGACGATTATCTCCCCCATCGATCTTAACAAAAGGAATATTATAAAAAATAATATTATTTTATTATGTTCAAGAATTACAATCTATATATAACTTATCTTGGTATTTGTCTGTACATTTTGACAATACAGTATGTTTGAAAATAATACAAATTAGTACATAATTGCAATCACCAAAAAGAATATGCAAATATTGTTTACCTTTCAAAATGAAGCAGGACTAATTGATCAATATATATTTAAATATCAAAATTGAGACTTTCTCAAAATAGCGTTATTTTACAATTCAAAACAAATCTGAGATTAAGATAAAAAAAGAAATGGAACACTTCATGTTCAAAGGGCAACTCAAGGTCGGTTCCATGCATAAAAATGTCTTAAATTAAGGCTAAAACTTTTTCTATTTATTAAGTTAAAAGAAAGGGAAGTTTGATGATTTAGCAAAAAGTAAATGAATGATTGCTGCCTGCTTCATGTCCCGCAGGAAATATTTCATGTATATTCCAAACAAAAACCACAGCAGGGATATTAAAGGCTGTTCAAAGTAGGCCGCATGAATTCAAAATAGGTTCTTCAATAAGTCACGGTCGATGGAGGGAAGATGGAATAAACGGAATGCTTTTTAATAGCGAAATAGCACAATGCGGGATTGTTGTCTCAGAATTATGTTTGACTAAAATCTAACGTTGAGAGTACGATACCGGGTCTCTCTAGCATGTGATAAGACGAGGCGTCGTCCCGATTTCTTCCGGACATGGTTGCGTATTTAAACATCCCGCACAAGTATTCGGATGCCCCGTTGCAAAAACAAATCTTACAAAAAATGACCGATAGGAATTCACGGTACACTTGTTGGTGACCATACATATATACACCAACCAGCAACCAGGTACAACAACGTATTAATGGACGTACAAAAGATATAAGACGAAGCATAAAAAAAATAGCAAATCGAAATAATTTCCCCGATAATCCTAAATAGATTATATATATACATAAATTATGCCTAAATAAAAATTAACGTATGACTATATTTTTCTCCCCCCGTGCACTGCACTTGTAAAAAAGTCTTTTTTGATTTCTACTTTCAGCATGCCTCCTCTTAAGGAGGCTCGCGGATATAAGATTTTTCGAAAAAAACGAAAATTTTATTTTACACTACAAATTCTATTAATTACCTTCACTAGTTGTTACTTTATCTTATGGTACAAAAATTATTCCAAAAAATCAATTCGTGTTGACCCCAGGTGACTTTTAAAATGTCGATATCATTGAAGAAGCTATAAATTATCTTCCTTTGGTTCAAAATGCCCTTTTTTGGCATTCAAATTGAAATATCTTTTTTAACTCATCGGTGACCTATATTTTTTATTGTTGTTTTCTAATAAGCTGTACATAAAATAAATAATTGTAAAATTTAAGAGATTTCTGTAATTTAGTTCTTTTTTTATTTCGATATTACCGCTATTTCTCCTATTAGTTCAACAGAAAAAAAGGACATTAACAAAAATGTATGCATTTTTTTACGGCAGATTGTAAGCGTAAATGAACGGTGACCCCATTTTTTTATTTCATTTTTCTATTAAGGATAATATAAAGTTCATTCTTAGAAAAATATAGAGATATCTTATATTAAACAAAAAAAATCATTTAGACCCGTGAGCCCCCATTATCCATGTGTTGTCTGTAGTAAACGTACAAAAACGGTTGAAAGGAGAAATTCAAGTGCTGAAAAAAATAAAGAAATCAGGAAATATCTTGTAAATAAATTATTTATCCGTCCGCAATAAGTAATTGAAGGTGTCACGTGTAATAAATGCAGATTGTTTTGTGGAAAAGAAATACAAAAGAAACCAACTACTAAAAGAAATGCTGAGTATCTAGACAAAGATCCCGATTTTATTCGAGTTGTAAGAAGCTCAAGTAAACATAATATTGATTGTCGTTCACCCCCAAGTATTCAGCTTAAGTTTCCATCTACAACAGCCAGCCACGCACAATGTGTAGTCTGCAAACGCCATGGGCCAAAACTTTTAACTGTTCCAAATTCTGCTAGATATGACTTATTCTTAAAAAGACTTATTATTTTACCTCAAGGTGCACGATGCTGCCCTGGACATCTCTCAGGTGAATATTTTTCAGGCTTTTCATGTGAACAAATTGTTGAGAAAAAATCATCAAGCGATTTTAATCGTACTGAAATCACCAATTTATTTTATTTATAGTAAAAAGCGTATAGACTTCGACTCTCCAACTTCACTTTCAGAAAGTGATATTTATAATTTAACTGGACTGATAAAGGCTAATTTTGTTGATGTGTGTTCAAAGATACAAGACTCACCCATGAGAGATTCACACTGCCGTACTATTCGGCAATGTATTGGCATTTTTCTGACTAAACTTAAGTGTGGAATGTCAAATAGGCTATTGTCCACCTTATTCAACTTGGGTCGTGATGCTACACGGCGAGCTATTTCATCTGCCAGAAAATATCTAGTTGGAACATTTGTTCCAGAAAATCTTGGGTTTGAACATATTTCACGGAATAATGTTATCAATAACCACACTCGTCCATTAGCACAGTCCCTATTTGGTGATATTACAAATCCGGCTATCCTTGTAGTAGATGGAACATATATATATATACAAAAAAGTGGCAATTTTCAATTCCAAAGAAGATCGTTTAGCATGCACAAACACAGGCCATTGGTAAAGCCAATGGTTTTTGTAACTACGTCTGGCTATATAGTGAGTGTGATGGGACCATACATGGGTGACGGAAAAAACAATGATGCAAACATTATGACTCATATCATTAAAAGAAATATAGAGAAAATAACAGATTGGCTTCAGGAAGATGACATTTTAATTGTAGACCGTGGTTTCCGAGACTCTCTTGATCTATTAAATGAGTTAGGTATTAAGTCTAAAATGCCATCTTTTCTTGGAAGGGGAGAAAAGCAACACTCTGTAGAAGAAAGTAATACACCACGCCTCGTAACCAAACTTCGTTGGATTGTGGAATCCATTAATGGTAGGATAAAGTTTTTTCGATATTTGGACAAAGTCACGGGTGTCATTCGGTTTATCGAGAGAAATGGGCGTGAAAGAATATCTAACGGCGGTCAAGTATCGAGAGACGATCGTGAAAGTTCTGGTAACGGATCGTGAAAGACATTTAATCGAGAAGACATATGAAAGATCAGTAAATATTCTAATTTAATTAATTACACAGACACATTAACGACAAAATAAAACTGTCTGTCAAAATGGTTCAACATTATGATCAGTATGTCAGAATATCCAGTTTCAAAAGTACACAGTTAGTACAAAACGACAAAAGGGAGATTGCTTCTCGACATTTCAATGACATAAAAAATGTAAACAAACACGATTTTTTTTACAAATTCGACTAAATAAACTACGTTTATCATAATAAGGGCATTGTATTTAAATTAATTAAACGGTTCTCATAGTTATTTTGTATAAATATAATCTGAAACTTGGTAAATAAAGAACTATTCATACAAAATTGAGTTTTTGGATCGTGAAAGATCACGTACCGCATTTTTGAAGATCGTGAAAAGGATCGTGAAAGAACTGATGCTACGAAGACGTTCATGTTGCTGACAGTGCGTGTTTTAGAATGAAGCGCGAAATATAAATCAAACGTCTAATATTTTTTTATGGCTAGCATTATTCCATACAATAGTTTATTTTCTTATCAAAAGACCATCAGAATTGGCTCAATTTTATATTTTGAAATGATATAGTTATCAAAATAAATCTTAACTGTAATGTTGATTTGGTGCCACGCAACTTCCGATGCTACTGTAGGACGTAGTGCAGTCGCCAAAAAAGTAAATTTTATATTATCAACCAATGTATGTTAGTGTATACTGCAAGTTGTTACACCCGGTACTTGAAACTTTTGTTTAGATCTGAAAGAGGAGCTAAAATGAACTGCTGCGCATAAAAACAATCCATATCATCGCTTTCTCGGGATATAAGCGGGTTAACAGGAAATTTTTATTTGTACAAGTACAAATAGTTATCATAGGTACCAGGATTATAATTCAGTACACCAGACGTACGTGTCATCTACACAAGACTCATCAGTGACGCTCATATCAAAATATTTATTTAGACAAACAAGTAAAAAGTTGAAGAGCATGGAGGATCCAAAATTCCTAAAAGTTGTACCAAATACGACTATGGTAATCCTTAGATTTTTGAAAAATTCAAAGTTTTGTAATCAAGAAATTTGAATCAAATAACCACATTATTGATATTCATGTCATCACCGAAGTGTTCAATACGGGGCTGGTGATACCAATGGGGACGAAACGCCCACCAGCAAGGGCATCGACCCAGTGGCGTAAATAGTTATTAAAGGTACTAGAATTATAATTTAGTACGCAAGACGCGCAAATACATTAACATTATTATTTGGGCATTCGTGAACATGTTGTTTGTAAAATAGTTGGATGATTGTAGGATGAAGTTTTTTTATCGTCATGTGAAGTACTCACTTATCATGAGTTATAAAATACCCATATTTTGTATATTGGATCCTATAAACTAAATGTCCGTCAGACAGGTTTCACCTGACTCTGAATTTGCCTCATTTCATGGATGAAGATTCATTTTAGTGGTCAAGTCCGTATCGAGGATTCGTTAAGCTTTCGGATAACTGTCTGTTGTTATGATTGTAAGGTGTATATTTTCGACTTGTGCAAGGTTTCAACTAACATTGAACTCATTATCATGCATCATTCGGCAATATTTGTTTTATGTTGTTTGGCCTTTTGAATATATACATGTATGCAATAGCGACAAGGTGTTTCGTGTATGGTGTACATGTCTGTCTGCATGTTTCTCATATGACCATGATGACTTCAATTGTGTTTGATTTATTAAATGATAGAAAGATGTCTATGTCTGGCTGTCGGTCAGGGTTCATATGCTTTTGACCTCATGTTTCGAATTAATTGGCTAAACATAACTTTTACATCTGTTAGTTTCTAAGGCACTGTAAAGATCGGAACACATTTATTTGGTGTACGGGATATTTGTAGAGATCTGTATGGCATGGTTCATCTGACCATGGCCTTTTTTTTATGAAACATTGATAATCTTAAGCGCATTTGACACTTCTAGTAAAACCCTTGATATAATAGACGTTCAACACATATACTATCGCAAGTAAAGCAAACAAGACATTACAGCATTTGCACTTTGGTATTCTATAATATGTACTATATAGTTAAATCAATCCTTATCTGCGTTGCTTATAAAGAACTTAAAAAGTTCTGTTGCACACAATGTTGGTTATCGTTCAATCCAAAACTACACATGAAATGTGCTTTTTTTGCTATGATGTTTTTGTTTGATGGATAACATTTTGGTTTAAACGTTGCATACTATCCATATTATTGGCAAACTAGTGTCGGTGTGCCTGAAGTGCACTAGACTGTTTCACAAAGCGGAATCTTTCACACTTATTTAGACAAGTTATTAGTTGTTGTTTTTTTTTTAACTTTTGAGGTAAAGTGTTGAATAGAAAAAAAAGATAATAGCTTTAATGTTCATCCTTATCAAAATATTTACAGGCTTCAACCACTTGCAGATTTATCAAATGGTAATAGATAAACTGATTTCTGATTACTAGTATTAAGTCTGGTCACGCATTTTCTTTCACGATCGAAAAAATACGTTGCCTGATCTTTCACGATCAAGTTTGATGGAAATTCAACAAATTCAAGGTTTTCATAAACAAATTAACGCTTTTAATGGAAGAACATACTTTAATTTTACTGTACTATCAGATACACCAAAGATTAAATTTCAAATATTATGATATTCTGAAATATAACCATTATAGGTACACAAAGCGTGTTATTTTTAATTAATTTCATAGACACGCATTGCGCCTTTTGTGTTTTTTTCAAAACGTACTTCATATTTTCTTTATCTTCTTTCACAGTTATGTTGAGGAAGTTAAACCATTTTGACAGATATATTTTTTTGTTCGGATTTGTTCCGCGTTTTGAAAATTAAGCGATTTTTTTAAAGATTCTGAACTAGAATGTACATTAAATGCCTTTCACGATCCGTTACCAGAACTTTCACGATCGTCTCTCAATACTTGACCGCCGTTAGATATTCTTTCACGCCCATTTCTCTCGATAAACCGAATGACACCCGTGAAAGTCTTACCTACGAATCAAGTTCCATACATTCAGGACTATGTACACATTGCTTGTTCTTTAATAAATCGTTATTTTAAACCAATGAATATTGGTGATCCTGAAGCAGATGAGTTGTTGGGTGCAAAAATGCTTTTTTTGTCAAAACAAATTAATGAGTTGAAAAATAAAGTTGAAAATGATGGTTTGGACAAACGAAGTTATAAATGGTCTAAGATAGATTCAACAGATTTTGATATTGAATTTCTACGCCTGAACGAAGAAGAACTAAGAAACTTCACTTTAGGAACATATCAACTGAAGATGGCAAAATCATACACAGAAGAACACTTTGACTCTGAAGGAAGATATGAGGTTTTGATCTCTGCTGAAGATCAGTGTCTACTCTCTGCTAAAATTCAAAGCCGACATATAAGTGCAAAATGTTACCAATTATGGATTTCATTTAATGAGTGCGTTGTACTTGGTTGGTACTGTAAATGTAAAATTGGTGGTCGTGTAGTTGGTATGTGCTCTCACATTGCTTCAGTAATATGGTACTTAGGTTTCGGCAGGTATACTGACAAACAATTCCGAATTAACAACTGGGGTCAGTATTTATTAGATGCCAAGAATATTCCCGAACCAGAGGAAATTGATGCAAGTGATGAAGAAGCTACAGTTACTGAAGAATGACTTTGAATATTATCATCGAAAACTGAACATGTACTGATGTATATATGTGACTTTTGAATTATACAATCCTAAACATGTTTCATGGTCAGCCTGAATTCACAGTTTAAACAAATACACATTTTTAAGACTTATCTAATTGGAGTTAACTTGACTTAAAAATAACCAAATGTTTATTTAGACAATTAATTTGAACAATAGTTGATTGACTCAACTACATGTACATGAGATATACTTGTCCTTTTATTTTGTATTAGTAAAGTCACAGAAAGATTTGTTAATTCTTTTTTTCAACTTCCCCCAACTTAAGGGACATTAACATGTGAACAGTATTTTTTTAAACGACTGTATAAAAATATTTGTCATGATAAAAAAATCTACGTTTGTTTTTTTAACTAAACATAATGGTACACAATTCATAAAAAAATCTCCGCCTTTCCTGTGAAGAAGCAGTGACATTAATTCCATCAGTATAACAGCATATATATCCAACTTCTGTAGAAATATAGTTCAAATGTATTTAAGCTCAGCTAAGTTTGTTTTAAATGTATA
Source organism: Mytilus trossulus (assembly GCF_036588685.1). Lineage (NCBI taxonomy): Eukaryota > Metazoa > Mollusca > Bivalvia > Mytilida > Mytilidae > Mytilus > Mytilus trossulus. The sequence continues at coordinate 64,111,019 of NC_086374.1, forward strand.
TAGGCTGAAATAAAAAAGATTGATAAGTTTTGTGATTTTTTCTTCTTCAGAATAGTGAGATGTGGTATGGTTGTCAATAAGATAGTTATCCACCAGAGTTCAACTAATGACAGAGACATTTTATGCAACTATAGGTCATCGTATTTCGTTGCATTGTTGTAGTCATACTCTTGCATTACACATTATATAACTTTGAAATGTGTCCACATCAATGAAGCCCTTGAGCTAACAAAACATCTCACCAAAATAATAGAACAAAATGAATGACTTTATTGTACATGATGAAGACATATTAAACTTGTTTTAAGAATACTTGAATAGAATTTGGTTGTCATGGCGATATTTCTGATAAAAAAATACCTTTATTGTCTTCTTTAAGGTAGCACAATACAAAGATTTTATAACTCCAACTCCAAAATGCTGTAACTCACTTAATAATGCTTGAAAATTTAGAAAAGTGATAGTTATGGATAGCTAACAGATTAATCTTTCCAGTTATTACAATGTTAGTATTATGCAACAATTATGTAATTAATTATAATGTTAATGGTGTCTAAAATATTTTTCATTAAATTTCCACATTCAAATGAAATTAGCTTCTGCATAGGTATCCCTAGAGGGTTGATTTTATTATATGTTGTTCCTATGGCTAATATCTACAAAAGGGTGTCTCAGATTTCAAATGTATAAAACAAATTTTACATTTAATTAAACATTATTTTCTTTTATGTGGTTAGGATATTTACACTTATTTCAGATTTATGAGAGAATGGAATACCATAGAGACAATCTGAGACACCCTTTTGAAGCCCATGATGAGTTGATTAAGATTTCTTTACAATTTTCTGTATAGTTAAACAGATGACAGAGCTAAATTCATTCAAGTGAACTTACCCAGATTTTGCCACTAATTACATAATAATTGATTACATTATGATTGCATAATAAAAATATTGCATTCATTTAAAAGAATAATCTTTTATCTATCTATATATACCTCTTTTACTATTTTCTATGCATTCGTAAGAAAGTTACAGCATTTCAGAGGTTAGTGATTGGAAGTAAAAAAATCTTTGTATTGTGCTACCTTAATTTGAATACATAAAAGTTATTTTATGCATCAATATCAAATATTTATATACAAATTGAAAATTCATTCAAAATGGCAGTATGAAAAAATTAAAATTGCAAAAAAATACATTTGCAGTTACCATAGCAACCAAATCAAAATAAATAGTTTCATGTTAATAGATAGAATATTATTTTACAATAAGTGTACAGCATGCAAACCTACTTTACTGATCACATGAATTATGATTTTGATGATTTCAAGGTATTTCAACGTTTTTTAGGCCTATCCTTAAAATCGTATCGACCTCCGTAACCATGGCAACCACATTTTAAACTGGGGTATATATCATCAGCACATGTTACCATGATACACATATGTAAATATTAACATGATTCTATAATGGGCCAAAAATTACCCTTAATGCCCCTACTCCTTTCTTTTTAACTGACATATATAACAGCCAACAAAATTTGTAAATTGTTTAACCTTATATTAAAAATATTTCTATTATTATATTTAGGATAAAAAATATTATATCATATATAATTTATATCAAAAGGGATAAAACCAAATAAATAAATAAATAAAATTGTTTTTTCTGATTAGTGGTGAAATATAAAGTATTACCTCTGCTTAGGGGCAAACTCGTAACTAAGATCACACCTGGTCAGAGGTATTAAATTCTAAATAACATTTATTCAAAATTGCAACATCCTGTTTAACTTAAATAACAAGGCCTTCCGAATATACTAGATAAGTAATACACGAATTTAAGATAATAGGGCTTTCTTTTTACCTGTAAAACACACATGTACTGAGGTAGTTAGACCATATTAAAGTGCTTTAAGTATGCTATGTCTTTAATTTGACAAACATTGCTTAAATTATTGAAATAAATTTTTAATGTTACTTTAGAACGCATTTCCTTTTTTGAGAAGGTTATCAAAGATTGCTATGGAAATTCTATTATCATGATTTTAAATTTATAAAGTTGTTTTATATACTATCTTATATCTTATATTAATATAAAAAAAAACATCACTGCATTATTAACTCAACTCAACAAAAAATCATTTTTATTAAAAAAAATATTTCCTAAATTGATAAAGTTCAGTTGATTGATACAAAAAATAGGTCTAGGTTGGTTAACACTTGGTCGAGTATGGTTCAGACTGGGTCGAGTACGGTCCAGACTAGGTCGAGTATGGTTTAGAGTCAGACTCGTATAAAATAGTTAAGTACTGGTTAAGAACAAATCAAGACTGTTAAGTATGGTTCAAACTACAGTCCAGTATTATCAAGTAAATTTCAGACCAATTCAGACTGGTCGAGTAAAATTCAGTACAGACGAGTACAAATATAGGTCATTTCACACTTTTGCTGGTACGGTTCAGACTCGTATAAAATGGTTAAGTACCGGTTAAGTACAAATCAAGACTGTTAAGTATGGTTCAAACTACAGTCGAGTAAAAATCAGTACAGACGAGTACAAATATAGGTCATTTCAGACTTTTGCTGGTTTGTAGTGAAAGGTTGCACTTAAAAAGATAAATATCATAAGCATTCAATCAACGGAGAAGACGTTACTAAGTTGGAAAACTTGTTTTTAATCCATTTGTCTCTTTTTGGAACAATAAAATATGTTTAAACTATATTCAACCAACAAATGATAATATATAAACATATATGTTGTGTACAAGTTATAATGTTCTACAAATTATAAGTGTACAGATTTTTTGTACACGATACCAGTTTTTAACTAACCGCTTCACACAAATGGATGATGCAAGCACACAGTCTTTTATTTCGCATGTATTTGTCATATTTCCACAACAACATGATACAGTTTAGTACTGAGCATTGATACAAAAAACATTAAAAGAACTAAATAAGACTTTTATTGGATATGATTTTGGTATAAAGAGAAATATAAAATTCGAATTTAAGCCAATCCGGTATTCTCATTTTCAGTTTAAGGACAATGAGAGTAGCGCTTAATGTTTAGTTGAATAATATAAGTTTGAATTTAATACATGTAACTTATATATTTTAGAAGATAATCTTGTATCACTTGTTGCAAGAAGGTAGTTGTATAAAAACTTATAACTTGTACAAAAACCCTGTACAAATTATAATTTGAACAAACTTGCATCTTGTACACAACATATATATAGTATGTTTGCATTAAGCAAAATTATATACCTTAACCGAATAATATTACCTCCTTACTGTTAAGTCCTGAAGATGTCAACTTGTACCACTTTGACAAAATCAGAAATCAAAACTATTACTTTGCAATAATTTCTATAAATTACATTCCTAAAATTTATGTTGCAGGAGTATGACCAAGTTTACGAATGATAAAATGAAGTGTATCATTGCTATTGTTATTATTACTGCCTATTATCCAAATAGTAAGTGAAGTTTTCATAATTACTAAACTAGTGTGAGATTTGCTCAATAGCAACACAATATGAGTCAGATTTAGGTATCATTAAATGTAAACAACATATACAGTTTCTTTTTTACACGTCTTTGCATTTAAGGGACTCGCACACTGTGTCAGTAGCCGGTCAACTCTGAGTTTGTGATATGAATTCCGCAGTTGGCAAGTGTACTCGACTCTTATATTAATAGAATAGGATGGTCAATTTTCCTACCGAAGTTCAGTGGCTCTCTCCGGCCACTCTGGCTTCCTCTAAGAATAAAAACTGACCGCCACGAAAGACGACAATAGTGTATGAAACACCATTTAGTCCATCAATTTTTTGCATGGGTTACGATATTTTGTTAAAATTATTTCCCTATGGTACATGTGAGATGTGGGAAGTTATCATGAGATTTTCAAATTGATTTATTTGACAGTATTTTAATAAAAATATTTTGTATTGTAAATTTCAAATTTATAAAAAGAACATTTTTTTCAGTCCTGGGTTTAACAGTTACAAATACAATACGACTACAAGAAGTATCGTCAGGTGGTCATATTTCAATTAAAGTCACTATTGACCCTAATACAAACGGCGTAACAGGAAATTGGACAATATCTGATATGTCTGGAGGTTCCCAAAAAATTGTCATCGACAACCTCAAATATGCTGAAACTTTAACAACAAATTCAATCGAATTGTTTATCTTTACTACGGAAACTTCAGACATTGGATTTTACATATATCATGCAACAGACGGTTCAAATTTTGCAGAGAACACACCTATGACATTAGCGATTACAGGTTTGTTACAGTTCTTTATCATGTTTGTCAACTTTAAGTATAATTAAAACTTCATAATTAGCCTCTCACAACTAACCTCTTATCATTATCGATCTGCAGGTTTCATTATTGTTTTCCATCGTTTTATCCTCAGTATCAAAATAATAAGATGGAGTATGAATGCCAATAAATTCAATCAAAGTTCAAATAAAGTTGTGTCAGTAGTTATAGTCATTATTTCTGCCTTCAACAATGAGTAAAACCCAGACCGTATTTTTCAACCATAAAAGATTCCGACATTAAAAATATGAAAAAATATAAAAATATTCAACTGAGAAAACTAAAACTTCATTATGGATTGGTTAGTCAAAGAGCTAAAATACAACTAGACTTTCATCGATATATATATGATGTATATATACTCAATATATCTGCACAACAATGTCAAGCTTGAAAGTTTACGGAAATATTTCGGCTTTATAAATAGCCTCCGTCAGTGACAATTATTTTAACAATACAGTATTATATGTACTGTGTTTCATACAATCCTAGATGAAGCCTAAATAGTAAACCGTTTAGTCAGCTATAAAAGGCATCGAGATAAAAAAAAAAAAAAAAAAAAAAAAGGTGATGCATATAAAAAAAAAAAAGGCATAACAGACTAATGTAAAGCAATTCAATTGACAAAAAACAAATATGACCGACCATGCAATGATATTCAAAGAACTAAAGGGTCTTGATATGAGACAGGAACATAAAGAATATGGCAAGGTAAAGCATGTTTGTGCTCTAATCTGTGGAAGTGATGTAGTAACACAAAAAACGATTAATTACAAATAGTCTAACTCAATAGATTGAGATTGGTACGAGCCAATACCGAGTGGAACAGTATGTTAAAAAGTTCGTAGGAGATGAATCGTGGTCTGTCGGTATCCTAAAAAAAAAGGATTAAGAGACAGACAAAGAAAGAAAATGAATTTGCAATATGTGAAATAAGTTGCCCGTTTAAGAGAATGAAAAGCCAAACTCTGTCTAATTTCAAAAGAAGTAAATGATCTGTATATTAGCATTATCAACATTAACACTATAAATGTTATGACGACAGATTCGCATTTTGAAAAAAAATGTAGCTTTAGTGATGGTCGATCATGACCAAAATAATGTAATGTCAATCAAATATTGAGACCGTTCTTAAAAAGGGAGGCGAAAAACACCCAAAGGGACATGCACACTCATAAATCGATAATAAATTGAAAACGATAATACGAGAAAAAGGAAACGAATATTTTTTGAAAAACGTAAGTATCAATTTACGAAAAAGAGAGAAAAGGATGTATATGATTGAAGAATCGAAAAAAAATACAAAATTAATGTATATTTGTGAGACATCAGCTAGCAAATCAAATTTTATCTCCAATATTAAAATAGCAACACACATTTATTAAAAAAAATCTTCGAGTTGATAAAATAACAGAAATGTAGGTAACAACTATAATCCAAGACTTAAATATGACACCAATTATAAATGTTCATATGGTGCAGATGTTGAGTCGAAACACAATGAACATAGATTAGTAGACTTCAAAAACATGGCATACCAAATATCGCATGAAGCGATAACGTACCAAACCAAGACCAGCATTGCATTTGAATCTCTCTGAGGGCTTAAAGGAAACTAGTTTAAATAAGAAACATTTGCTGTAATAAAGTTTATAAAAATCTCCACCTTCAATTATAACTTTAAAATTGTGTCATTATGTTTTTTTACACCTTATTTGATATATTTGTTTTTTCTTTTAAGATTCCCCACCAAAGGTTTCAACATCAATGTCCAAGGAAACAGTAGGCATAGGACAAACACTTACACTGAATTGTTCTTTCATGATATATGATCCAAACAGTATATATCATGTAAAGTGGGAAAAAAATAGCACTTCCGGTGAAGTTTCTTATATTGACATGTCAGTAACATCTAAATATGGTGGAAGTGTTGCAAATGATCCTTCTTTAACTATTATGAATATAGATAGTAACGACATGGGTGGGTACTGGTGTAATGTAACAAATAATCATGACAGATCAGGGAAAAGTACAAAAATAACCATAGAGTTACAACAAGGTAAAACATTAAATACTTGAATGATCAGCAAATGTTTATTTACATAAAAATAATTTTCCTCTAAGTGCGTGGTTCATATATAGAACAACAAAAAGGAGAATAAATATATAGACAGAATAATATATGGAAACCAAAACATAAAAAGAAATTTACACTTTTGTCTTATAGTATTTTGAAATAAAAAGATATATGATAGTAGAATCGCCGTATTTATCTAAAACTACATCGATGGATTGTTAAGGTTATATTTATCTGCAATTATCACTTATTCGTACGTTTGCATATACAATGTAATTTACCGAGAAAAATAAGAATCAAGCAAATAGCTTAAGAACAAAATAAAATCGCTATGAACGTATCATAACGAGGTATAATGCAGACAATTTCTGTGATTTATTTAATTAATTTGTATGTAAAACTTTTCATCTTCGCGACTCTATAAAACGATCATTGATACCAACAAATTGTATATTAGAACATATGTTATTATTTGATTTAAGGTGGCAGCGTTTTAACTCAGACAGAAACGACAACTGCAACAAGTATTCATGGTACAACTTCTAATGTAACAGAGAAAGGTACAACTTCTACTGTAACAGAGAAAGGTACAACGTCTACTGTAACAGAGAAAGGTACAACGTCTACTGTAACAGAGAAAGTTACAACAATGACAGACAAAGGTACAATAAAGTCAGGTGATTGTACAACATTCAAGCATACACTACTATAACACATTGTATAGGATCAACTCGAACAGACCCAATGCTCTCAATCACAAATATTATATTCTATCATACAATATATCATTCACATTCGTAGAATATTAGTTATTATAGCAACATAAACCTTGACATTTAACAGCATATTTGTCCACTACGATGTTTAACAGACACAACTTTAAGGTTTTTTTTCAAACAGTGTATTTCAGTTACTTTACTGAATTATAAAATTTCATTTACTTCATTTATTTAATTTATCTATTTTTAACATTTTATTTATTATGTCTGTATATATCATGGAATGTGACACAAGTGTCACACAAGTGACATTTTCAGCTAGCTATACACCAGGTTTAATACACCATTTTTAAATAACTTTATATTTTGTAATTATTTGGAGATTTAACATAAGAAGCTCAAAACTCTGTTAACAGTTTAACCCACAATTAAACTAATATAAAACGTAGAGTGCTGAATATCATATGGATTTCAATAGAATTGAAAAACAATCCTGATTTCATGTTGCAATGGACGACGTTAATACATATTTTGAACAAGTTTTATTAGCAAAGCGGCAATGGCCAACTGAGTATGTTAATATTGAACCTCACTTACACTGTAACCTAAATATATAAGACATCTGACATATAATATTTTTTATCTAAAACTGACTGCTACTAAAAACCTAGATATGATTTACCCCTTTTGTGGACATAACGAATTTAAAACTTTAAGTGTAAGTAATTTTTGTATTATTTCTAGGGCTTTGAATTCATATTTTTACTGTTGATTTCACTTCCACTTTTTATTTTTAATCTCTGAAAATCATTCTAATTGCAGGTGAAGAGATGTGTCCTTGTAATTGTGACTACAGGGCAAAACTGGATTACTGGGCAACACAAAATGTAACAAACTATACATTTGAAGAATTAAAAATAATTCTGAAACCAGAATTAGATAAACTAGAAAAGGAATTACGCGTTGACAAGCATAATTTGTCAGCAGTGTTACGGAAGTTAACAAGTGCGCATGACAAACGACCATCGGCAAGACATCTTGGATCATTTGGAATTGTATTTCTTATTGTTCTTTGTTTATTAATTTTTGCATCTGATTTAATTTCCATAAAACAACATATCATTACAATCAAACGGATATGGAACATCAAAGTAAAGCGATAACCACAAAGACGTTTCGTATCTAATTGTCCGAGACAATTGATCATTTAAAAAAAAGAAATCATCTGTAGATAAAAAAAAAAATGAAAGAATATATAATATTCTGGATATATGTTTATTTTGATTTAACAAATTGAAACATTCTAGTAATATATCAAATTCCATATTGCACCTTTTTTCAAACTTTACAAGAAATAATGTATTAATTCAAAATTCATTTTCATATATTTGATTAAAAAATGTACAAAGTTTATGTAGTTTTAATATCAACTTCTATATAAGTTCCTAGGAACACAACGTATTTACCAAATTTAGTCCTTTTATCTATGATGAGTTTATAGTACATACATAAAGTTCTCTCCTAAGTGCATAACCTCATCAATGATGTATTTTAAACTTAAATTTAAATATTTATGGACATCCTCAAAATCTGTTTCTACTTGGCTTTTTTTTTTTAAATCTCAAACAATTTGAATGTACAATTGAGGGCTACCATGTTGTTTTGACATTTCTAGTTTTTGTATTTATATTTCATTCAGTTTGTCATATGGAATACGTGTATTCTGACAACATTTTTGAAGACCATTCATTTTGGCTGTTATATGCATTTTTTGTGGTATACACACATATAAAGTCAAAACAGCTATCAGAAAATTGTTCATCTTCGTCCCTGCTTTTTTTTTTGTATTTTTAAATAAATAAAACCTTTTTGTATACATAATAAATCATAGATAACCATTAAAGACATAAAATCATAAATTGATTAGGTATCAGATATGATCTATAATACCTATACTGAAGTTTGGTCTTTTTTTGAAATGTTCGTTTTTTTACATGTTCTTCTGTCCGGCACATGTTCTATATTCCTTATCTCATTCTAGCCAATAGAATATTTCCCACACCATAAGGCAACCAATGTCTTGTATGTGTGCTTTTGTTGTCCATACACCTGTATTTAAGAGTTTACTGCTGTTTCAGTTTCAGTTCCGGTTTTGATGAATTTTAGTCACTTCGGCTTCCAGTTAGTAATACGTACGTTAAACCTTATAAAAAATACTAATATTTTGTAAGCTAGTATACAGGTTTATATACATATATATAAATATATCCGTTCATCCTATATATTGACTCTTAAAATTCAAGAGTTAATCTAAAAATAAGGGTACTTTCTCTGAAAATGAGGGTGCTTTTTATATGGCCTTCCAAATACCGTTTCGATCCCTAACATCACTGAAGAGACATTTATTGTCGAAATCCGGATATGGTGTACTAAAGAAATAATGACACCGAATGTTTGTGGCACAACATCCTGTCCACAAGTTAACAATTTTTTTTTTCTGTGACGTATTAAATTTATAATAAGATCCATTTTGTTACAACCTGTGATCAATTTTATTTGGCAATCGCCAATGGCAGTCAGCAGGGTTAAAGAACATCAGTTGTTCGACCTGTTAGTCAAATGCGTTTTGTTTAAATATACTTTTTCACTCTTTTAGTCTTTTGGAAAATGTTGTTTGTGCTGTTTTTAGACCCTTCTACAACGAAATTTGTTTGACATGCACACGTATAAAAATTGCGGTTTTTATCAAATGCAGTCTTAGGTTTGAACGTAGTTTTCAATTTAGACTCGTTTATATTTTTTGTTTGGGCATGTATCATATTTTCCCTCCGGTTTATATGATCCGTTCATCCTATATATTGACTCTTAAAATTCAAGAGTTAATCTAAAAATGAGGGTACTTTCTCTAAAAATGAGGGTGCTTTTTATATGGCCTTCCAAATACCGTTTCGATCCCTAACATCACTGAAGAGACATTTATTGTCGAAATCCGGATATGGTGTACTAAAGAAATATTGACACCGAATGTTTGTGGCACAACATCCTGTCCACAAGTTAACATTTTTTTTTTCTTTCTGTGACGTATTAAATTTATAATAAGATCCATTTTGTTACAACCTGTGATCAATTTTATTTGGCAATCGTCAATGGCAGTCAGCAGGGTTAAAGAACATCAGTTGTTCGACCTGTTAGTCAAATGCGTTTTGTTTAAATATACTTTTTCACTCTTTTGGTCTTTTGGAAAATGTTGTTTGTGCTGTTTTTAGACCCTTCTACAACGAAATTTGTTTGACATGCACACGTATAAAAATTGCGGTTTTTATCCAACGCAGTCATAGTTTGAACGTAGTTTTCAATTTAGACTCGTTTATATTTTTTGTTTGGGCATGTATCATATTTTCCCTCCGGTTTATATGATCCGTTCATCCTATATATTGACTCTTAAAATTCAAGAGTTAATCTAAAAATGAGGGTACTTTCTCTAAAAATGAGGGTGCTTTTTATATGGCCTTCCAAATACCGTTTCGATCCCTAACATCACTGAAGAGACATTTATTGTCGAAATCCGGATATGGTGTACTAAAGAAATATTGACACCGAATGTTTGTGGCACAACATCCTGTCCACAAGTTAACATTTTTTTTTTCTGTGACGTATTAAATTTATAATAAGATCCATTTTGTTACAACCTGTGATCAATTTTATTTGGCAATCGCCAATGGCAGTCAGCAGGGTTAAAGAACATCAGTTGTTCGACCTGTTAGTCAAATGCGTTTTGTTTAAATATACTTTTTCACTCTTTTGGTCTTTTGGAAAATGTTGTTTGTGCTGTTTTTAGACCCTTCTACAACGAAATTTGTTTGACATGCACACGTATAAAAATTGCGGTTTTTATCCAACGCAGTCATAGGTTTGAACGTAGTTTTCAATTTAGACTCGTTTATATTTTTTGTTTGGGCATGTATCATATTTTCCCTCCGGTTTATATGATCCGTTCATCCTATATATTGACTCTTAAAATTCAAGAGTTAATCTAAAAATGAGGGTACTTTCTCTAAAAATGAGGGTGCTTTTTATATGGCCTTCCAAATACCGTTTCGATTCCTAACATCACTGAAGAGACATTTATTGTCGAAATCCGGATATGGTGTACTAAAGAAATATTGACACCGAATGTTTGTGGCACAACATCCTGTCCACAAGTTAACATTTTTTTTTTCTGTGACGTATTAAATTTATAATAAGATCCATTTTGTTACAACCTGTGATCAATTTTATTTGGCAATCGCCAATGGCAGTCAGCAGGGTTAAAGAACATCAGGTATATATAAGGTCGCTGCACAATGCTAGGCGGTGTTGTCGTAGAAGTTAGAAATAAAGTACAGGTTCCAGCCCCGGCGCCGGGGAGGAAGTTACGAATCAAATCTACTCTAACATCGTTAGGTTGATTTTCTAGGCACTTTATACATATTCTAAGGCCTGGTATTTCTTAATCATAAGAAATCCGATGGACAAGGTCTAATTTGCAGTTGTCACTACACACAGGCAGACATATACACATATATATTTACAGTGATTGTATGCTTCTATTAATAGATTAGCATCCTGCAATTATACTGAAGAGATGAGTAGATGATCATTTCTGTACACTAAAAATAAATACTTCGTGTATTGTATCAGAGATCCTTGTTTAATTCCTACGAGCAGGTAACACCTCCCGAAACGACGGCTTATTTTTATAAGCTAGAGTTAGAGGAGGGGATAAGGTCGCTGCACAATGCTAGGCGGTGTTGTCGTAGAAGTTAGAAATAAAGTACAGGTTCCAGCCCCGGCGCCGGGGAGGAAGTTACGAATCAAATCTACTCTAACATCGTTAGGTTGATTTTCTAGGCACTTTATATATATATATATATATATATATATATACATAAGTACGTCTGAGTCAGTGACAACCCTACAACAGATGTATCCATCGGATCGCCATCCATGATGGTGATACATGGCTGTGTACATAATGTATATACAACTCGTCTAAACATCAACCCAACAATGTTAGATCTGTAAATTTGCTTTCGATCTGTAAATTTGCTTTCGATTTGGTGTCACGATATCACAGTAGCATGGGTTCGAATCCCGGCGAGGGAAGAACCATAAATTTGCGAAAGCAAATTTACAGATCTAACATTGTTGGGTTGATGTTTAGACGAGTTGTATATATATATATATATATATATAATTTTTAACTTTTACTTTAAATTGTGAAAGGAACTGGGGAATGTGTCAAAGCGACAACAACCCGACCATAGAGAAGACAACAGCCGAAGGCCACCAATGGGTCTTCAATATAGCGAGAAACTCCAGCACCTGAAGGAGTCCTTCAGCTGGCCCCTACAAAAATATGTATACTAGTACAGTGATAATGTACGTCATACTAAACTCCGAATAGTTGTGAATACTAAGTAAATTGCATGTGTGATACAATAAATGACGGTCGTGTTGTATCAGCAATCAGCAATCCGTGATGGTATCGATAACATACAAAGTTGCAAAGGCCTTGTCAACCACGTAATCCATATCACATTTATCAGTCGCGGTTAAAACGCAGCCTTTAAAATTCTAATACAAAGTCCGTCATATCTCATAAAAATACCTTTCTAAAATAGTTGTACTTGATGTAGTGTTTATGATAAAGATATAAGATCTGGTATAAGTGCCAATGAGACAACTCTCCATCCAAGTCACAATTTATAATAGTTAACCATTATAGGTCAAAGTACGGTCGTCAACGCGAAGCCTTGTCTCACACCGAACAGCAAGTTTTAAAGGACCCCAAAAATTACTAGTGTAATATCATTCAAACCGGAAAAACCAACGGTCTAATTTATATAAAAATCGAGAAAAGAGAAACCCTAACGAACCACATCAACAAACGACAATTACTTTACATCAGATTACTGACTTAGAATATGTGGAAACAATTGCAGCGGGTTTAAACGTTGTAATGGTACCAAACATTCAATAATATCTGATACAATAGAGTAACATCACAACATTGACAAAAATATGGGTTTTTTCAATATCACACTCCGTAGAAACCCTCAATCATTATAATACCGGAGCAGAATCTATGGGATAATATCGGTGTAGCAGTTCAATACTGGTGTTATACTGAAAAAACTATATAATTGTGTTTTTTATGATGTTGATAAAAAAATCACATAGTCCTACACTGAACTATCATGGTTATACTTTGTGAAAGTTTATTATGTGATTCGTTAAATACCGATAGAGTTAAAAATTCTTGTTTTGACAGCAAACAAGCTAACTGATATCAGCCAAGATTAGATTAAATTACCGGCAGCCATGATTTACAACAACAGTACTTATAAAGTTATAGCAAGCTATGAACAGGTGTATTGACACAACATTATCAATATAATGGAATTTTGGGCAACTGTCTCACAAGTGAGAGGTTTAGCTAGCTATAAAATCAGGTTTTATTTTTTATCTTTGTGTTGCATTTTAACGTTGAGTCGTTTGTGTTTCCTCTTATTTTTGAGATATTGAGATAAGACGTGGCACGGTACTTGTCTATCCCAAATTCATGTATTTGGTTTTCATGTTACATTTGTTATTCTCGTGGTGTTTTGTCTGATGATTGGTCTGTTTCTGTGTGTGTTGCGTTTCGGTGTTGTGTCGTTGTTCTCCTCTTATATTTAATGCGTTTCGCTCGGTTTTGGTTTGTTACCCCGATTTTGTTTTTTGTCCATGGATTTATGAGTTTTGAACAGCGGTATACTACTGTTGCCTTTATTTATCAACAATTTCTACATAAAAATGTTTGTACCAAGTAAGGAGTATGACAGGATCTTTTGAGTTTGCCATTTGAATATGGACTTTCTGTTTTGAATTTCATCGGAGTTCGGTATTTTTTTTCTTTACTTTTTAAGCAAAACAAAAAAATATAGGGCCATCATTTACTTGTTAGTCTCATAAATAGAAATCTTTTGAAGCACGGATTCGTAATGGTAAAGTTGAAGGTATCCCTTTAAAATTTACAAGAATCACATCTTCAAAGTATCGTTTAGTTAGTCGTTGTTTAATAATTCGTCACAGATGACCAGGAATATGTTCAATCGTATTAACCGCAGACCCATCCTCTATTTCCCATTTCATGATGTATTCACTCATTTTGAAAAAGTTCATGCTGTTTATATTTTTTATTTCTCTGTATTGCTTATGGTAACTGTCTTTTAACTGTTTTTTTAAATTGATCATTATGTTATATGCTTTTCTTAGATTTAAAGGTATCAATTATTGAAGTCCCATTTAGCCATTGATAATACTTTTACCCTGGTACCTTTTATAATTATTAAAGATTATAATTGCGACTAAAAATACCACTTTTACAGACAAAATGTCAGCAGGTGAAACATAACTTGGCCATTTTACTTTACATTAAGAATACAAGCTATTTGTACTCAATGTATTTTTTTATACCTTTTAATTAATCATTCTGTTCATTTTTTTTAACACGAGACCTCATTACAATCACTTAAGCACAATACAATATAGAATAAACGAATAAAAGTATAAACAACGAGAAAGGAAGGTTTAATATCGTTAAGGGAAAAAAGTGACTGATCACTATGATATGAAGTTAACTTTCAACAACAATATGAGTATAAGGATTAAGACTGGTTAACTTTCACTTTTCAAGTTTGCTTTATTAAGAAAAAAATTAAGGGAGAAGATATCAAAGTGTTGATTATTGAACACAACAAATGAAAATTATTAACAACCTTGACTCGCACGGTCGATTATTTGACGATAACTGTCTGCAAGTATTAATGAAAGACGTTTTGTATGAAATTTGTAAAATCATTTTATAAACTTATTTTCTTCAAACCAATACAAAGCCGACGGTCTTTGTCTTTTTGTTGTCTGTTTTCCATTTAATCAAATTCTTAGTTAAAATTGAGAATGGAAACGGGGAATGTGTCAAAGAGACAAAAACCCGACCATAGAGAAAATAACCAGCAAAAGGTCACCAACAGGTCTTCAATGTAGCGAGAAATTCCCGCACCCGGAGGCGTCCTTCAGCTGGCCCCTAAACAAATATATACTAGTTCAGTGATAAGTTCTCTGTTTTACCAACTTATAATGTAAAAAGTTCTCAATAGATAAGAACCAGAAAATACAGTTAGCATCGATATCACAGAAACACCATTAGAATTAGATATAGATCTGTATGCGCCAACCAAACTAGAAATCCAGAGAGCACTAAAGTTTAAGGAATAGAAAGGTACCAGGCATTGACCAATTAAATGCTGAACTCTTCAAAGCTGATGCTAAGCAAACATCAGATATCCTTTACCGAGTTTTTAAAGAAATTTGGGAGAACAACATCATACCAGACAACTGGTCCGAGAGTGACATCATAAGAATACCAAAGAAAGGTGATCTTACTAATTGCAACAACTGGGGAGGTATCACTCTTCTCTCTATTCCAAGTAAAGTATTTTGAAATATCCTAATTTCAAGAATTAAAACAGCTATAGACAGAACACTACGACAAGAACAGGCAGGTTTTAGACCAGGACGAAGCTGTATAGACCACATATTTGTCCTCAGAAACATCCTCGAACAATGTGCAGAATGGCAAAGAAAAATAATCATCAACTTTGTAGATTTTAAAAAGGCTTTTGACAGCTTACACAGACAGGGATTATGGACCATCTTAAAAAGCTATGGAATTCCTGAAAAAATAATACAACTCATCAAAGCCTTCTACGACAACTTTAAATGCACCGTAGAATCTGACCCAGACACTAGTTTTTTTTGTAAAATCTGGAGTGGGGCAAGGATATGTGATGTCATCTCTCCTGTTTATCATTGCAGTCGACTGGGTGATGAAATCAACAATGTCAAATACCAACAACGGAATAAGGTGGACACTCACTTCAAACCTAGAGGATATAGACTATGCAGATGATCTTGCATTAGTATTCCATACTGAAAATCAAATGAAAGAAAAAACGGAGAGATTAGAACAGAATGCCAGAATGATTGGTTTGAAAATCAACACTAAGAAAACACAAATAATGACAGTAAACATGCCTAATACGTCGTAACTACAATCCCCTTCCCTTTCATGAATTTAACCTACCGAATTAGACTATTTACCGGATTTGTAATCACATAAGCAACACGACGGGTGCCCACATAAGCAACACGACGGGTGCCGCATGTGGAGCAGGATCTGCTTACCCTTCCGGAGCACCTGAGATCACCCCTAGTTTTTGGTGGGGTTCGTGTTGTTTATTCTTTAGTTTTCTATGTTGTGTCATGTGTACTATTGTTTTCTGTTTGTCTTTTTCATTTTTAGCCATGGCGTTGTCAGTTTTTTTTAGATTTACGAGTTTGACTGTCCCTTTGGTATCTTTCGTCCCTCTTTTAATACACCAGACATCAAAGTAGATGGAGAACAACTGGAATTGGTACAGTCCTTCACTTACCTAGGTAGTGTTGTAATATCAGAAGTTGGAGCTGAACAAGACATCAAAACTAGAATTGGCAAGGCAAGATCAGCCTTTCACAGACTAAGAAACATCTGGAAAACACCATCAATCAGAAAAGAGACCAAACTGAAAATCTATAACAGCTGTGTGACATCAGTTTTACTTTTTGGAGCTGAATGCTGGAGAATGACCGAAAAAGACATTAACAGGTTATCCAGCTTTCATAACACTTGCCTACGTAGAATCATGAAGATATACTGGCCAAACAAAATTACTAATAAAGATCTTCATAAGAAAACAAAAAACCAAAATATTGAAACCACTCTGCTACAGAAAAGATGGAGATGGCGTGGTCATGTCCTAAGAAAACCACCAAAGTGAAATGACCAAAGTTGCATTAAGATGGACACCTGAGGGAAAAAGGAAGAGAGGACGACCAAAAACAACATGGCGTAGAACAATAGAAACAGAGATGAAAGAGAGAGGTTACACCTGGGGAACTATTGAGAAAAAAGCAGAAAACAGAGAGGAGTGGCGGCAACTTGTCCTTGCCCTATGTGCCAAAAGGCATAACAAGGACTTAGTAAGTAAGTATGTATAATGTAAAAATAATATACAAAATGTACTACCTGATTGTTGAGACAAATCGCGCATGTATCTACATAATCAGCTGGATTAACCTTATTCCGAACAGATGAAAACTCGATGTTTAACAAAAATATCACCCAAAGAGACGCGATTAGAAAAAGATTTGTGGAATGAATATAATACAGGGTTGAATCACCAGCCCAGTAGTCAGCACTTCGGTGTTGACATGCATATCAATTATGTGGTCATTTTTATAAATTTCCTGTTTACAAAACTTTGAATTTTTCGAAAAACTAAGGATTTTCTTATCCCAGGCATAGATTACCTTAGCCTTATTTTGCACAACTTTTTGGAATTTTCGGTCCTCAATGCTCTTCAACTTTGTATTTGTTTGGTTTATAACTGTTTTGATATGAGCGTCACTGAAGAGTCTTATGAAGACGAAACGCGCGTACTAAATTATAATCCTGGTACCTTTGATAACTATTGAATCAATTAAGTGCCAAACATATCAATATTCTAATCAACATATTATTAATCTAATTAACATATCATTAATCTAATTAACATATCATTAATCTATTTAGCATACGTTTTATTACCTGTTTCCATACAGTTTGTCTCAGTAATTTTAAATGATTTCTTTTAAATCCAAATACTGATTTGAATAATATTGTATGGTTTTATAAAATGTTTTAATCAAATGTCTAAAAAATATAGCGTAAATGTATATGTCATGCCAATAAAAAGGTAGCCAGGAATATAATATTTAATGTACATTTTATACTAGTATTTACCCATTTAACTGTCAAATTGCTTTAATCTTGTATCATTATTATAAATACATGTGGATCTTTAAGTATTTTAAAACCATATCAACACAGTTGGATATAAATATTGCCTTTAGTCGTTTGGTAACCAGTGTAGTTAAGTTGATATTAAAAGATTTCTGCTTGAGTTTCCATTGGTATTATAATTGAGGTAAATTGGCTATGCCATGTTTATTGAAGAAGTTTGTATAGCACGCTATTGTGAAGCAAGAGGGGAAAACGGTAAGAATGAATACACCAATGGTAAAAATAATTCTTTATCAGAATATTATTCAATTAATTCTAACTGAAACAAAAGAGAAGCGAAAGACAAAAAATGACAACTAATCTTATAAAGATAAAAGTGTAAAACAAACACGCAACGTCTGATCATGATACATTTTTCAGTGATGCGAAACTTGCAAAGAAAGGATTGCATGATCAGACTGATTAAATCAATGTCATTTGCATTGTCAATATCTGATCAATGCCTTGAGTCGGCGACATATAACAGTTCGCAAAGGTTGCGTTCTAATCCGTACACATTATTAGCCGATTTACAGTTAATATCAATCAAATGATCAATCCAAATATTGGTTTTCTGGTCTGGGGATTTCAGTTTTCTTGTCATAGAATTAAGCTCAGCTATGAACCTCGTCCTTTGTTATTGTAACACCTTATCTAAAAGTTTTTCTTTATTTTTGAGAACTGACTGTGTAATTGAAGATCTTTGATTGTTTCTATTTTAGAAGGATTCACCTGTACTGTACATCTTTTATTTAACAGCTCAAACTTGGAACACTGTTGAAACGTACCAGATTTTTAAATTTGCAGAATAAGAATATAACCTTATTTTCACTCATAAAACAAAACGTTACTTGGTACTGAAGTTTGATATTGAATACCTTATTTCAACCTATATAGTGACGTATTTTAGATATAATTTTACATCGAAGACATGTGCATCCGAAATGCAATTAATAATATTAATCTTACTTTAGGTTGAGTTTTTAGTCTTTCTTGTTTATAGTTGAGGTAAATAAAAAAAAAACGTTTATATTGTGGTCAATCATCTAGAAATACAAAATTTAATTCTTATTTACTTAAAGTATAAAGATGAAACGAAGTATATAGTTTCGATCCTGAACCGTTAAACATTACAAAATGCTAGCACACATAATTATAATATGCACATCCCATTAAGAACTTGTTGAATGATTTGCCCCTCATTTTTAAAGACAATACTTACATTTCCTTTTGTTATGTTCATTCAAAATCATTCCCTATTACTTATAAAAAAATTTAAACAACCCGTCATTTTTATTTTTTTTTCATTCTTAAAATGTATTTAATATATTTGTTGAGAAACTTTAACTATCATTAAATCAGTTACCAGTTTGAATATCATGTACATTTATCAATATATGTATCTGAAATATATTTTTAATATTTGCTGCAGGATCATGGCCAGTAATTAGTACTAGCTTGATGTTTGTGATAAGCGTCAAATAACCGAGTTATCAGAAGATTTGTGTGACCAAACACTCTGCAGTGATTGTAGGGAACATTGTAGTATTTTCTAGACAACAAAATACCACTTAACCATTGCAATTGCTAAATACAAGAAGTTACCGACCGACGACCTGTGTATCGTGCAGTTTTGTAAACAACATAATGAGAAATACGACCTTTTCTGTCGAAATCACAGTTGCCCATGCTGTAAGAAATGTGTCAAAATCCACAAGTCATGTAAAGATCTAACAGACATTAATGATGTCATAAAAACGTTAAAGTTGCAAACACCTTCTATGAAATCGAACACACCTTGCTGGAAGTTGTCGATAATATATAACACATAAGTGCGAACCAGGAAGAAAATTTAGCATCAATAAGAAACAAGAAAAGGGAAATTGAAGCAGAAATAAGACAAACCAAAATAAAAGATTAATTGTTACCTTGATAAACTTCAGGATGATTTGCTTAAAGAGTTAATGATAATTGAAAACAGAGAAATCAACAATATAGAAAAGCTTTTGAGTTGTCTGAAAAAGAAGGAAAATGAGATCACAAAACACAAAGCAAACTTTGATAATATAAAAGAGTATGCATCAGAACTTAAAATCGTTTTGTCTATGAAACAAAACGAAAAAGATATTGCTGTCGAAGAAAACTTCATTCAATTAATTACCGAAAAGAACACTTACAATCAAATTAAAATTTCATGCGTTATTAGCAAGTCTTTACAGCAAATCACATCTAGCATTCAGAAGTTTGGAAAAGTCAGTGTTGGTTTTAATCCGAGCCAGTTTTCAGTCCTGAATCATCAGGATATACAAATTCAGTTTAAAGTAGCTCTTCCAAACGGAAACATCGATAACCTGTCTCTGAATTTACAGAAACATATCAATACTGATTTAGCAGAAGTCCGAGATTGTTCACTGCTCCCTGATGGACAGATTGTATTCTCCTGTCGTGTTACTAGCAAAATAAGAGTGTTGAAATCAGACGAAAATGTTTCGAAATTAATAATATCGGTGATACACTTGATGTGGCATATATTGGTGATGATTTGATTGCTGTTACATCTGGCTCATCAAATAGGATAAAGATATTCGACATACAGAATAAAAGACTACAGAAAACAATAAAATGAGACTCAGACATTGATGGGGTAGTATACAAAGACGGGCATTTGATTTATTGTTCCAGGGATTTAGGACTACAGGTGATTAACCTTGAAGACGAATCCATTACCACTGTAATCAATGACAAACTTGCGACATATGCGTATGTGGCAATATTTGGGGAGAAACTGTTCAACACAAACCCTGGGAAAAACAGTGTAACGTGTTGTGATTTCAATGGTAACATTCTGTGGAGGTTCTGCCGTACAGGTATCCTTGTGTGTCCTTTCGGTTTATCTGTAGACAATGACGGAAACGTGTTTGTTGTTGGATGGAGTACTCACAATGTAGTCGTATCAGCATTTTTTCCGAACCACAAAATATATTGTCGTTCATGCGTACTAAAGTCGTAATATCTTCACTAGTCTGCTCTTTCTATGATGCGCCATTTATCTAGCCTATAAATTTGCTAATAAAAGAAAGACAACTTCAATTTCTTTTCTTTTTTGATTTACAGTAGATATCAAAATGCAATCATAAATTTGATTGTGTTCTTGTTTTCTGTGGTCTTTTTTTGATTTTTTTACTTGCTGTAAATTTTTCATTTAGTCCGAAAGATGATCAGCAGGCAAATTACCATTAATTGATATAAACTACGAATTTACGTTTGAATTCGCTAACATTTATTTACTTGTATGTTCAACTCTTCTCCACGAAATATAAGAATATTTGCCGTCCGATCAATTGGAGCAACAAAAATGTTGAATTTGCAAAACAAAGACATAATGATATGGATTTTTTTTTATCAAAGATCGTCATCATTGATATTTGTTGTACAACAACCTTCATTCTCAGGCTCACCAGCTTTTTCGATCGAATAAAACGTTTTAGAAAAAACTAATTTAAAGGTGTCACGTTTGCAGTAGGATCTGCTTTCTTCTTCGGATTCTCTTTAATACTTGTCCCCCCAGTTTTTTTTGGAATTTGATTTGCTTAGTCTTCAGTTTTCTGTATGTTGTTTTATTGAATGGTGTTTGTCTTTTAATCGTTTTTGCTATAGTTTTGTCGTTTGTTCTGTAGTCTTTGATTTTGTTATTTTTCTTTTGATCTCTTCTTAGTTCATTTTTGAAGTACATCTTCTATTGTTCATATAGTGTACTGTATTATTTTTCATGCTTTGAATATATTTCATTATGACTGTAGTATGCAAATGCCAGTTTCAATATAATAACGTGAGAATAATACATAACATCTTGAGCAAAATGACAAGTGTATCGATGTTTAACATTTACATACATAAATTGCATATACGTACATCAGGATTCGTATTCTTAAAACATCGAAGCCGGTCTTTCACATTATCAAAATATAGCGCTAATGAATATCTTCGATTTAATTAGTTGTTAATAAAAAAAAAGATAAAAGAATAATTCTTTTGTAGAATATTTGTGTGCATACAACCTGCAATGCAAAGACAACACATCGTTGTTGTGCGTTTCACATGTACCGCTAAAGATTTAAATAGGAAAAAATGTCGAGAGCGAGAAATTCCTGCACCCGGAGGCGTCCTTCAGCTGGCCCCTTAAAAAAGTATGTATACTAGTTCAGTGATAATGGACGCCATACTAAACTCCGAATTATACACAAGAAACTAAAATTTAAAATCATACAAAACTAACAATGGCCAGAGGCTCCTGACTTGGGTCAGGCGCAAAATTGCGGAGGGGTTAAACATGATTATGAGATCTCAACCCTCCCCCTATACTTATAGCAAATATAGAAAAGTAAACGCATAACAATACGCATATTAAAATTCAGTTCCAGAGAAGTCCCAGTCTGATGTCAGAAGATGAAACAAAAGAAAATAAACAAAATGACAATAATACATACATAAATAACAACAGACTACTGACAATTTACTGACATGCCAGCTCCGAAACCTCAATTAAACCGATTGAAAGATTATGAATGTGTGATAAAACTATGACAACAAAACAAAATGTACCGCCAACAGCATCATAAAACTGTAACCCCTTACATTTACATAGCATCATATGTATGATCTTAAAAAAAGGTGTCAGTATTTTACTGGGAAGTGAAAAAGATTACCTGGTTATAATTTATGTTACTTCTGTTAACTAGTTTGAAAGTGGAAAGGGATATTTGTTCAGTTCATTGTCGATATAATGGAATTTGTTGCGATTGTTATACAAGTGAAAGGTAAAGCTAGCTTTATAAACAGGTTAATTACACCTGTTTTTATATCAGGAAATGCCTGAACCAGTTGTTATCCATTAGTTTGATGTGTTTGCGCCTTTGATAGAGACTTTCCATTTTGAATTTTCTTTCGAGTTCAGTATGTTTGTGATTTTGCAAACAAATTTAGAAGCTTTTTAGCTTTGGGGTTATTATTTTTTAGAGTATGGAATACTATCTCAATGATGTTGACCACATGTTGCTTTTTAAACATATATTTCACAAACCAGCTGTATTGATTTTTTGTCTTGCAGTACATGCTTCTTGTCGATGTTACTGCTTATAGTCTCTTTTTAAACTTTATTTATAAACAAGAATTAATTATTGTAATGTTATCTCACTGCAATGTTAATTTATATAGACAGGTTTCATTCTTTATTAGAAAGCTAAATTACTTATTGTGATATGTTTATTGATTTGTATGAATTCTTTTTAATTTGAATTTCTTTTTAAAAATTCCCTTGATATTATATAAATCATTTTTATCATTGTTTATTTACATACAGTACACAGCGTCAATGATTTAAAAAAAAATAAAAACAGTCTGAGAAACGTCTAGTTTACGTTGTATATAGATATAAGAAGATGTGGTATAAGTTTCGGGAAGACAACTCTTCATCCAAGTCAAAATTTGTAAATATAAACCAATATAGATCAAAGTTCGGTCTTCAACACGGAGCCTTGCTTAAACCGAACAGAAAGCTATAAAGGACCCAAAAAAATACTAGTTTAAAATCATTTAAAGTATAATCTATTTATAAACAAAAAAGTATATGTGCATATATATATATACAATAGAAGTTTTTGAAAAGTGGCCCGCACATTGTGACTATCGAAATTTTGCAATAAAATTACAAGTTGGGATTCAAGATTTTAATAAAAACAGCAAGATTAAATTAGACGGGCGATATTCTGAAGCGTTTTTTTAATCATTGGTCACCCATGTTTAGAAAAAAGGGGAGAAATCCAAACAATTATCGGTGCAAATTTGACCTTCAGACGTCAAAAAATTTTCCATATTCAATTATTGCATATAAATAAAAAAACAAAACTATTATACCAATTGAATAAAAAATATTGCATGCAAATGATTTTGTATACCAATTGAATAAAAAATATTGCATTTGAATGAAAAATTATACCATTTGAATGAAAAATATTGCATATAAATGAAAAAATATATCATTTAAATGAAAAATTATACCATTTAAATAAAAAATATTGCATCTAAATGAAAAAAATATACCATTCAAATGAAAACATATACCATGCAAATGAAAACATATACCATTCAAATGAAAAATATTGCATTTATATGAAGAAATATACCAATTAAATATTAAATATTGCGTTTAAATGAAAAATATCGAATTTTAGCAACCAATACCATGCCATAGTTTCTTGGTTATTGAGTTGCATTTGTCTGTTGAACAATCGATTTTAAACACTATTGTTGCATATAATTTTCTTAAGTAAATTAAAAACAAATCACTGCTTCAAACAATTATTCATTTAACTTATTCATAAAAAAAAAAATGTTTCATTAAGGGGGTATTTGCATATCAGGTTCAAATAAGATCAACTGAAATTGCTCATGGAAATCTGGATTATATGCTTCAATTGTATTCTATTTGATATAAACGAGAATTTCCACTCTTGGGAATAGAAGAACAATATAACTTTCCATAAAAGTGCAACAGATCATGAATTATAATTTGTTGTTTGGTTCAAATCGTTTATAGTACATATTATATATTCAAGTTATTTCAATATTGCGAGTTGATGTCATCCTTGATAACTTTCGTTGGATATCTTGTCTAGATGTTCTGTCTTTGAAACTCGTCTGTCTTACACATACACAGTAAACAAACATATATGTTTTCAAATAATTAAAAATGTGTCTGTGTCCCTTCATACTCTTCTTTAGACAAAGATATAAATATGTATCAAACAAAGCAGATTATTGAATAAAGGTAAAGTAGAAAATAATTTAGAATGTCTTTTATTTTTTAGTTGTTTCCCTTTGAACATAATTCTACGTTACAGTGAACATGTGTATGTATCATATACGTTTTGAGTAAATAATGATAGAAGAAATGGAACAAATAAAGACAATTCGATGCAAGACATTGTATATACAAAATAATTACAGAGAATGTATTTGCACACAAAAATACAAAGTAAGATGTTGACATCTAGATAACTGAAGCATTTAAAAAGAAAGCTGAGTAGATATAATGTAATACATAAAAATAACATCTAACCCGTGAAACGGCTTATGACCATCTTAAGTAATTTGAGCTGTTATACTACTGTGTGATCATTCGTCGATACTGTAATACCCTAGGATAGTTGTGTTTTTGTAAATATTCTTGTTTATTCACAACCCTAAATTATAGAGATATGTGTTTTTTCTGACTTTATCGTGCACTAATTACTATTACCTTAATACAGCTAATGCACTAATTATTAATAGAAAGTAGCTCTTTTAAGACTTTGACAGACTTTTAACACGCCAAACACATATAATACCGCTTCTAAGAAAAGTTTTTAACCTAACCCTTTATGACCGTAAAAACACTAGAACGGAAATAGCAATTCCAGCAACAAAGCAAGTTTTATAAGGTTTCTTGTCAAAAATAAGAATCCTATTCATAGCGGGAACCTTGAGACGTTCTGTGTCGTTTTTAGTTGGTTTTAGGTGAATCCGTTGTTTGCTGGTAAACATAAACAAATAGTTTTCGTTTTCAATAAAGGCAAAAGCAGTATACCGCTGTTCAAAATTCATAAATCGGTAGAGAAAAAAACAAATCCGGGTAACAAACTAAAACTGAGGGAAACGTATCAAGTATAAAAGAACTACGACACAACGGATACAAACACCAAAATGTAACACACACAGAAACGAACTATAATGTAGCAATGGTCATTTTCCTGACTTGATAAAGAGCATTTTATGAAAATATTGTGGGTTGAACCTGGTTTTGTGGCATGCTAAACCTTCCGCTTTAATGGCAGTGTTGAATATCACATTCAAATGACAACATTACACTACAGGGTTACAATAAATAAACAAATAAATGAGAGAAAATATAGGACAGAGAAACAAACGAATAATAGCCATCAAAAGGTAACAGGTTAAAAATATTTGCATACGCCAGACGCGCGTTACGTCCACAAAAAACTATGCGCAGATGTAAAAAGTTTGAAAACATAACAACTACAAAAAAGTTAAAGATCGCCGAGGATCAAAAGTTCCAAAAATTTGTGAGGCCAGAGTTATCCGTCCGGGACAAACACATCATCGTTTATGAAATTTAGTGATGGGAGACACAAAGGTGCATTATTTCTTTGGTATTGTTTATGTAATACCGATACACCAGACAACACTGTTATACATTGCATGCATTTAACGCTTATCTGGATATACTTTTATAAGGAATGCGTTAGTACAAGTATCTGAAAGACAGGGGTGTTAATATGATGATATTGTTAGAAGCTTTATGACAGAAAAGGACATAGAAGGAATAACAAAATTCTGAATTCATTCACAAACGGAAGCAGGTGGCGCAGTTTATTCATACAGCATCTACACCGAGTGTAGCACCGGTACCATAATGATTGATGATTACAACATAACAATGCGTTGTCAACGACCATGTGTCGTATGTTGTAAGAATAAT
The DNA here is from genome assembly GCF_036588685.1 of Mytilus trossulus. NCBI lineage: Eukaryota > Metazoa > Mollusca > Bivalvia > Mytilida > Mytilidae > Mytilus > Mytilus trossulus. The sequence goes on from NC_086374.1 coordinate 64,137,640, forward strand.
CAATTCAAAATTTGGATTTCGGATTCCAACTTCTTTGTGGAAGATTTGGACCCAGAATCAAATTTGTTCATTTATATACTGGATAGACTGGAATGTTTTTTAAAGATCGTTGGTACACAGAATCAAACGAATTTCTGTTATAGAATTGACTTATAATGATTTATAAGTTTTGATATATAAACCTTTAAGTTACAGCAAACTTTCGGACAACAAATACGTCTTTCATTATAGGGGTAGAATCTGGAACCAATGATCATGCTAATTGATACACTTCTGAATCAACTCACAGCGCAGCACACTTCTGAATCAACTTTCAACGCGGCACACTTTCGAATCAACTCACAGCGCAGCACACTTCCGAATCAAGTCACAGCGCAGCACACTTCCGAATCAACTCACAGCGCAGCACACTTCTGATTCAACTCACAGCGCAGCACACTTCCGAATCAACTCAAAGCGCAACACACTTCTGAATCAACACACAGCACAGCACATTTCTGAATCAACTCACAGCGCAGCACACTTCTGATTCAACTTACAGCGCAGCACACTTCCGAATCAACTTACAGCACAACAAACATAAGATCTGACAGCATGGATTTAAAACCATCTTCCTTCAAATTTTAATCTTCGACTGTTTCATACTGAGCACCAATACCATACTACCATTTCCATTTTTTAACAGCTTACGTGACATTGCCTCAAGTTCAATAGTAGCTTCATAACTCATTTATTTTCAACCTCATGATGAAAATGTGTACACATGACTTCGATTTGATTTCTTTCTAGATCAGTCAATTAAGTGATCGTGCTATCATTTGCTTTCAACGTCATCCGTAAAATGTAAATGGTTGATAGTTGATTGTACTTGTAAGTTTCTCACTCCGAATTGATGCTGTTGTTAACTTGAAAGTCTATTTATGGTCAAAAATTCCACTCAGCGTATTCTGGGTAGAATGTATGATGCTTTTGATTTTTTGTTTGTTGGGTCAGGAGTCGAAGATGTTATACGTGGTTGGTGTTGTTGATACTGTAAGATCAAGTTTTCAACGTTATGGTAACCTGAGGCGTAATTTGTCGGGCCAATATTAGTACTTCTAAAAGGAATTTTTTCGAAGCTCTTTCAGGCTATTCATCGGATGGGTGGATTGAACCGATTTCTGATCTGGATAACGTTCCCTAGTTATAAAAAAAGGAAACTCTTCTTAGGTTTTGTATTGACAGTAATTCGCTGTAAACACTTTTAATATTATCTTTACTTACGTCAGATAAAAGTAAAATCACAAATATGCTGAACTTGGAGGAAAATCAATTCAGAAGTCCATAATCACATGGCAAAATCAAATAACAAAACACATAAAAAAACACATAAAAACGAATGGACAAGAACTCTTCTTTACGAAGTAAATCGTCGAAGTTTATTTTTCTTTGCTGAAATGTTGCGCTTTAATTTGGCCTTGACCTTAAAAACGAACATAGATTCTTACAATTTCACATACTAATGACTCACGTCGATTGATGATAAACAGGATATTCAGATCTAATAAGTCATTGGAGTTATTGGTATTTATGCTTATGAGATGGGTAATGTTAAATTACTTATGGCTGATTTGGATGCTTCTTTTTGTAGCATGGCCTGGATGATCATTATGATATTGTTGACATTCTCGGTTTGATGGCGTTGTGACTTGAGCGTGGCGGGGATGTTCCGCAATCTACAATGATCGACCATGACTGCTTCACGAGTCTGATAGTTACTATAATAATTGTCTAGTTATACACACGGGTTTCTAGCGACCACACTTGGTGAATAGTCATCATGTTCAATATATGGAATCGTACTGCCTCATAACGACACAGATAAGTTTTCTCACAACTTTTTCGACTGTCATAAAGGTGATAGATTTATCTAGCTATAAAACCAGGTTTAATTCACCACTTTCTACATATGCAAATGCCTGTACCAAGTTAGGAATATGAAAGTTGTTATCCATTCGTTTGATGTGTTTGCGCTTTTGATTTTGCCATTTGATTGGTGACTTTCCGTTTTTTTAATTTCATCGGAGGTCAGTACTCTTGTGAATTTAATTTTAACTGCAAGAAGCACATTTGATCGTCTTGTTCAATATCTACTTGTTGTCATCGAAAGGGGGGGGGCGTGATGAACTACCTAGGATATTAGTGTATCATTGCACGTTGTCGGCTAGTGTTGTTGTAGATACTTAGCACTGCATTGATGTCTGAATCACGAACTAGCTATAGATTTTAATTAAACGCATACCAGATTTTGGTCACAAAAATCGAGATGATTAAAAATATATTCCACAATCATCAATGCCAGATCGAATTAATTGTTTAAATCGTCGGGATGGGTCAACGGCCGAAAAATAGTTCACTGCAAATCTTTGATCATTCAGATCATCGCTCTGCCGTCCAAATATTTTATTTGAATGTTTTTATCTGGTAGATGATACATATGCTCACGAATGATATTAGATCTCCGTATCCGTAAGTCATTGAATTGTTTTTCGAAGGTTTCCTTCTGCAAAGAGATAACTCTAGGCAGGATTGAGGATCAAATTTGTTTCTAATTTTGATTGGTATTTTATCATGAAACAGACGTCAAAATGCAGATGACGACGTCAGGTAATTTGTTGATACCTCTGCTGCAGATGATGTTGTATAACTTGTATTTCAGTTGGGAGACATGGTTGGTCTTGCGAATTATGTGTCACCTATAGATGAATAAACATGTATACGGCCATGTTTGTATGATTCACATGTTGTTAAAATGTATGTCTTTTATTAAAGAAAAACAAAGTAATTTAAGATCAAGTTACATCGGAGTATAACGAAAATAGTTTTAAATCTGGAATAAAATGAAAAACAAAATACACAGTTAAAACAAACAGAATTACATTTTGAACTCAGCAAGTCTAGGTTGACAGAGTTACTACATCTTGCTACATGTATGCATGGACCAAAATCACGAAAAAAAGTAAGTGTTAAGACTAGAAACATGAAAAACATACAACAGTGGCATTTTGACAGTAATCAATAAGTTTGATCAACAATATAGAAAACAAAACCCACGTTAAAAAATTGAGACAATCCAACAAAGATGATAATTAGTTATACTTGCTGAATAGTTGAATAGGATGTATGTTTTCATGTATATTTAAAGAAGGTATATGTTTTAATCTCATAAAAATAACAGCATGTGGGTCGGAATATATGGCCAATGTCTTCGAAACTAAATGTATTTAAATGTGCATTAATCATATAGGAACTACATTTACGACAAAGTATACAGTTTATATGTTATAACGGTAAACTATAAGGTTCTACTGAATTCAATTTTTCTTTTAAAGTCTTTTTGGAGATCCCTGTAGACGTCAACTATGTTCTTTCATATAAAGATGTTCCGTACTGCTTTATTTTTTGCACAAACCTTCATTCATTTGGCATATTATAATACTATTATTGAGAAATAGAGTACTGTTACATATGTTTTAGCATTTTATATTTAATAGGTTAATATATACCATTAAAATAAATGACATTGAAGCATACGCACTTCATGATATAACTGTTACTGATCAGTAAATCTGATGTATTGTTCTATGGTCTATTTACAATGTGTGACAAGCATGCAACTGCATCTTTATATCTAAACCTTTCCTAGTCAGTATAATGTCTTTTTCATCGTCCCACTATTAAAAGGAAATGGGAACTGTAGTTGGGAAGCAATAAACGTTTACATGTTCAAATGGTCATTATTTATATGATACAATTTTACTAACAAGGTACAATTACAAGGAACCATTTATGGATGTATTATTTTTTATTATCTCATCATTTCAGTTCAGCGTTGATCGTGGGTGGATTCGGATGCGCTACAAACCGTGGTGTGTCCAATATATAAAAAGATCTAGGTTAATTTTTTGTTGATGGTTAATAATATATTAGCTTGAAAGCATAAAAATTACTAAGCCATTATGAGGCAGATCACGAATCAAAATGTACAACGAACAATACTGTATTTCTAAAAAAGGAAATGCTTATTGGTTTTCGTGGGACAAAATGAACTCCAAGTGACACATTAATGCATGATGATTTTCCCGAACAAATTAATTTCTCCTACACATAAAATGTCATAGAATCAATTGAGATTTTGTGTTGCTATTCAGTGTTCAACATTATAGTATCTGTTCTTCTTATTGAAAAGTAACTTTTACTGATCCGACACCTTTCTCGTCAACTTTGTACTTTCTGTTGTTTGCCTTTTTAACTTTATTTTTATTAGAGCGTCCCTAATGAGTCTTTTGTAGACGAAACACGCTTCTGTCGCAAACACAAAATGTCTATCCTGGTATCTATGATGAGTTTATTTCGTATTCTGGGATCTTTGATTATGTGTTCAAGCAATATACCAGAAGCGATATTTATTTGCGATATAGAGAGTTTGTGTTTAATAATGAGAATGTCAATTCGTAAATTGTCAAGTACAAAAATAAGAATATAATGCACGTGAGTTTCAGCTATTCCATCATTAACTGTTATAAAATGTTTCGCACCTGAGTTCTTTGAAGAAAAAATGAAGATCGACATTCTTCTATTAAAGGTAATGGTAGCAGAATATATGGTTGAAAACACGCATAGCAAGTGTATACGGGGGGGGGGGGGATCATATGAAATGATCAATTGCAATACGAAAGAACGTCTATGTTTAGGTTTCTTTGGAGGGAAACGTTGTACAAAATCCGTTCTGTTAATAAATGTATTAAGTGATAAACACATCATTACAAAACATACTATTCATTTATTGATTCGTTCAAACATATTGATAGTTGCGGTCATCTCTTGTCGCTTCTCTTCAATGTTATAACTCAGTATAATGAAAAGTAATAACTGACCTATTTGCTTATATCTCTGTTATTACTTATCTGGTTGTTAGTTGTTTAATTTGTGTTATCTTACCTCATCTCCTAATGTGTATAGTTATGTAAATTAATTTAGAAAACACAAGAATATTGGCGTGTACTGACAACTTCAATGACACTAGAGGATGCCCGCTAAATAACGGTACAATTAATTGGGCAAGTTTTGGAACAAACAGTTTTTAAATTTCCATTTAAAATAAAAAAATACTACGAAGAGAAGCGTGGCCGGGTACTTGTTCATCGCAACAACAAAAAGACACTAAGTACAGATTTGAGAGTACTCACAGATGTTTACCGCATTACCTCAAAACCACCATAAGAACTTTGATTAGTGTGTTCTTTTTTTTGTCCATGTGTTGTAAGGCGTAATGTGAATCGGTATCTTTTTACATTTATTTTCATCCCACAAAAAACGATTTGGGCAAGAACATAATTATAGTATTTTAATTCGTATGATATATATGCGTCATAACAGATCTGTTTTAATGACGTCACAAAACTAATTACAAATTATCACAATTCATTTATTTCAATGCAGTTAGTTTTGATAGCTTGATTGTCTTTTATTAACGATTATCAGGAAAAACAATGCTGATCTCCCAGTGACATATTTAGTCGATTATTTTTTACGATGACTAATAGCACTCAAACCCGAAAACAAACGTTTATATTTTCGATCACAGACATTTAATAACAACATCATTTTAGATTAAAGATGATATCGTTATCAATATTGATATTTGGAACACTGATTGATGTGTTTTATGCACGTGCTCTATCGTATTAGTACGACCGTCTGCTGTTAGTCTGGGTCATAACTGATTTAATCTCGACCATGAACTTCAGATCAGCACCAAGTATGGTAGAAAGGAATAATTATATTGTTCAATTATATTGTGATTTGCTTCCGTGTTTATGTTATTGTTGTTTGTGTATGATGGACTTCTCTAGAGAGTCGAGGTTAAACAAATTGTTTACAGCAATCTTCTTAAGAACAGTACAAAACAGTCAGTTTATTTCATTGAATAGATATTTCAATTCAAATAGAATGTACTTAGATCAAATCATATGAGTTAATAAAATTATAAATTTTATTGGAAACTGTGCTTAACTATATCTATATTAACTGCTTTTTACTGAAAATCGACAAATAAATATACAATATAAAGAAGAAGATGTGGTGTGATGGCAAATGAGACAACTCTCCACAAATTGACACAGAAATTAACAACGCTGGGTCACTATACGGCCTTCAACAATGAGCAAAGCTCATACCACATCGTAAGCTATTATAAAATGCCCAGAAGTTGGTAGATAAGCTTATTGTTAATGTTATAGATACACCATAATTGTAGTGAAATCTAAATGTCTTCTGTTTTTGATGACGAATATTGATCCTCTTATCAATAGATCGTACTTTGCAACATACTGTAAACCAACTTAATTTCGCGGATACCTTAATTCGCGTTTTACCCTTTCTTGACCACTTCGCGGCTATTAATTTCGCGATTTTCTGATTTACTTGATGAAGTTTAATAAGAAAAGATCCAAGGTTTACATATTCGCGACGATTTATATTCGCGTTATTTTTCTACTCGCGAAAGTCGCGAAACTGTATTGATCGCGAAAATAAGTTGGTTTACAGTAATTAAACTGTCATATTTTCCCTCTATAAAGTTTTGTGACTTAAACTAACCATTGACATTGACCACATAATTAAAATGTTATATTTTTCCCTCTGTAAAGTTTTGTGACTTAAACTAACCATTGACATTGACCACATAATTAAACTGTCATGGTTTTCCCTCTATAAAGTTTTGTGACTCAAATTAACCATTGACATTGACCACTTAATTAAACTGTCATAGTTTTCTCTCTATAAAGTTTTGTGACTCAAATTAACCATTGACATTGACCACATTATTAAACTGTCATAGTTTTCCCTCTATAAAGTTTTGTGACTCAAATTAACCATTGACATTGACCACATAATTAAACTGTCATAGTTTTCCCTCTATAAAGTTTTGTGACTCAAATTAACCATTGACATTGACCACATAATTAAACTGTCATAGTTTTCCCTCTATAAAGTTTTGTGACTCAAATTAACCATTGACATTGACCACATAATTAAACTGTCATAGTTTTCCCTCTATAAAGTTTTGTGACTTAAACTAACCATTGACATTGACCACATAATTAAACTGTCATAGTTTTCCCTCTATAAAGTTTTGTGACTCAAATTAACCATTGACATTGACCACATAATTAAACTGTCATAGTTTTCCCTCTATAAAGTTTTGTGACTCAAATTAACCATTGACATTGACCACATAATTAAACTGTCATAGTTTTCCCTCTATAAAGTTTTGTGACTTAAACTAACCATTGACATTGACCACATAATTAAACTGTCATAGTTTTCCCTCTATAAAGTTTTGTGACTCAAATTAACCATTGACATTGACCACATAATTAAACTGTCATAGTTTTCCCTCTATAAAGTTTTGTGACTCAAATTAACCATTGACATTGACCACATAATTAAACTCATAGTTTTCCCTCTATAAAGTTTTGTGACTCAAATTAACCATTGACATTGACCATATAATTAAACTGTCATAGTTTTCCCTCTATAAAGTTTTGTGACTTAAATAAACCATTGACATTGACCACATAATTAAACTGTCATAGTTTTCCCTCTAAAAAGTTTTGTCACTCAAATTAACCATTGACATTGACCACATAACTAAACTGTCATAGTTTTCCCTCTATAAAGTTTTGTGACTCAAATTAACCATTGACATTGACCACATAATTAAACTGTCATAGTTTTCCCTCTATAAAGTTTTGTGACTCAAATTAACCATTGACATTGACCACATAATTAAACTGTCATAGTTTTCCCTCTATAAAGTTTTGTGACTTAAAATAACCATTGACATTGACCACATAATTAAACTGTCATAGTTTTCCCTCTGTAAAGTTTTGTGACTTAAACTAACCATTGACATTGACCACATAATTAAACTGTTATATTTTTCCCTCTGTAAAGTTTTGTGACTCAAATTAACCATTGACATTGACCACATAATTAAACTGTCATAGTTTTCCCTCTGTAAAGTTTTGTGACTTAAACTAACCATTGACATTGACCACATAATTAAACTGTTATATTTTTCCCTCTGTAAAGTTTTGTGACTTAAACTAACCATTGACATTGACCACATAATTAAACTGTTATATTTTTCCCTCTGTAAAGTTTTGTGACTCAAATTAACCATTGACATTGACCACATAATTAAACTGTCATATTTTTCCCTCTATAAAGTTTTGTGACTTAAATTAACCATTAACATTGACCACATAATTAAACTGTCATATTTTCCCCTGTATAAAGTTTTGTGACTCAAATTAACCATTAACATTGACCACATCATGATTTCATATTGTTATTAAGGTTCTTTTATGTTTTGTTTTTGTTGCTTTTTATGAATGCTTTATTTATTTGGTCTCGAACCTAACTTCACAGATTTTTTTTACAAATGTAGTATAATTTTTACAAGTGTGTCGATGTCGACTGTCCAAATTTTTGCATTTGTTTGTGGGCCATTTACGGACTTGCTCTTTAATGATTTCTTTCTTTTATATAAACTCATCATAGATATGAGGATTGAAATTGAAATTTACGCCAGATGCGCGTTTCGTCATCAAAAGACTCATCAGTGACGCTCGAATCAATAAGTTAAAAAGGCTATGTTATCCAAATCTTTGTTTTATACAAAATGTATCTGCCGAAGATTATCAAAAAGACACGTGTCGTGTTGGTATCACAGATATTTATATGTCTGCAAATTTAAAGGTGTTGCTATTGTATACTATCAGTCCGTGCGTGTGGGCCACCCCTCGTCGTTGTCATTGGTACAGTGCTAAGATGGATATCCGAAGATGTGATATGAGTGCCATGAGACAACTCTACATCAAAGTCACACGGGAAACCCAACGGCTTGATATATAAGAAAACCGAGAAAAACTTATGAACCACATCAACAAACGACAACAAATAAACATTAGATTCCTGACTTATGACAAGTGCAACAAACGCAGCGGGTTTCACAGTTTTAATACTTACCAATGTTCGCCATAATTTGAAACAATAGTTTAAAATCACAACATAAAAGACACACTTTGAAATATCAATAGGTGGCCATAACACATAGACAAAAAAAACAACCAGAGACCCTCTGATAAAGAACAGAACAATTACAGGTCATCGAACTGGTTTCTGTAACGATATCGCCTCGTCGTAATTATAGGTTTTGGGTTGGACTAGCTCAAGCAATAAAAACACGTCTTACTTTGACGACATTTAATAAAAGAGAGAGAGCGTAAAACAAAAAGGCGTTTCCGGACATCACTTGTACAATTCCGTAAAACATATAAAACTGAATTACACATATATAAAACATATATATCTAAATATATAACATCCCCCGGCAGAAAGAAAATTCCCAATGAATTTTTGCATATATGGAAACAGATTCACAATCAAATAAAAATACATGATCAATATTACAACACTATCTTTCTAACTTTCAAAATATTCAAAATTCTCTATCTTTCAAAATATATCTTAACGAACAATTAACTGGTATGGATAACTTGGTGGAATAAGCATCTTGGAACAAATTGCGGAGTACTACATGTATAAAAATATCTTGCTCGTCATGAACGTGACAGTTAAATATCATATGATATAAAATACTATGAAATCACCAGAGTCCTTACTCTTATTTTGTAGATAAATGCTAAACGTGATAAAATATGCACACTTTCAAAGAGTCTCACACAAAAATACAATTCAAGATCAGCTCATAAAACTCTCATGCACTCTGAATTTCTCGTGAACCATACTACTCACAGCAATACTACTCAGGTTATTCGTGATTAACATATAAAAGTCATTGACAGATATTCATACAATCTCATTTGGTTATCTATGCCTTACTATTCCAATTTCCATGTTTTGGGGTTATTAAACTTATTTCATAAACAATCAGCACTACAGAAAAAAACAATGTTCATTTCATAAAATAAAGTGTAGTTTCCTTTATAAAGTTTTGACAATTCGATTAAGTCTTTAACTAATCCTTGCAACTTTCGAACTTATAAAATTACATACAAATCGATAGTCATAATTCTAAATTCAAAACGGAGGGTGAAAAACAAGTAAATCTTCTAGCTACATGTTCTAAAGTCAATGAATTTGCCTTTCAAAAGTAATTCAGGCTAACTGCCCTTAAAGTCTAATAAAAGCTTCAATACAAAACAAAAACATGTTAATCAATCAAACAATATTATTCATGTTATCAATAATGAATACAAAATACGATATTTCAATAATCATATTTAAGTAGCAAAATGTAAGTGATGCCGGAATCATATATAATAAACACATCAATGCATAAAAATACAAAATACAATAGGGAACATGCAATAAATGTTCATATGAATCTTTCTCTTTTGCCTCTTGGTCTTCATTTACGGATATCCCGTAAACGGATATCTTACTATGAGATAAATCTCACAAGTAAGTTTGCGGTAGAATAAAATACAGACGGCACTAAAATATCACACAGATCCTTGACGAATTATGAATATCATGAGTCGATGTTCCAAATTTCGATAAATGTTACGTTGTACATAGCTACTTAATTAAATTGTCATGAGATAAATCTCACAAACAAATAGTAACTTGTGAATATATACAGTTATATTGCGCATGTAGTCATGAGAAAACTCTCACAGACAAATAGTCTACTTGTGAATTTACCGTGAGTTGTATCGCGCATGTACTCATGAGATAAATCTAACGAGTATATAAATGGTGGACGCTAATTAAATAAAGATGATGTTATGACAATCAAAATGTTTAAATTTTTGGCGGAGGTCGAGATTTTAATTTGGCCTTGGCTTTCGGTCCAAGCTGGTGTTCTTGAAGCCACATAGCGTGTTGGGCTGGTTCACCAACTATATGAGCAAGATACGCTCTTTTTCCATTCATTATTTTGTGCGCTAGGAATCTTTTCACTTTTAACTGACTTGCAGACTTTGAATCGCTAGATACGTCAACCTCACTAAAATGAATGAAATTATTATCTTTGAACCTAGCGGGTAATTTCTTGCTGCACTTCTGGCGAGACAGAGCTTTGTTATTTTGAACAAATAAAATATTGTCCGAGTTGCTCGTATTTTCGGAGACGGAAATATCATCCAATAAATTGTCATAAATGCTGTTTGGGTTAGTTTTAACAGGCATACTATCAGGATAATCCTCATCCATATTTATATATATGGTCTTGCAATTCAATGTCGTCGAGTTTCGTTTGAACAGGTTCCATAAAATATTTTAAAGAAATAGCAGGTCGTTTCAGCTGTCAGACACACGTACTCATGAGATAAATCTAACGAGTGTAAATCGTTAATGCTAGTATTATTAAATGAAGATAATATTTTGACAAATCATAAAAAAATCCAATGAAAAAATAAAATTCAATGTCTAACTTTGTCTTTGCAGCGGAGGTCGAGAATTCAATTTAGTCTTTGCCTTGGGTCCAAACTGATTTTCATGAAGCCACATATCGGATTGGGCTTGTTCACCAGCTATATAAGTAATATTAGATATATTTCCATTGATAATATTCAGTGCTGGCTAGGAATCTTTCAATTTTATTTGCCTGATCACATTGCCGAAAAAACCACGTGTGTCGTCCTCGTGTATGGGGTCTACATGTATGATATACACGGACGTTACATTTTCAGAAAATAATTAGATATGTGTCGAAAACTGCATAAATGTTCTTAAAAACTCAGTAAAACGTCTCTATGTATTCGGTTTTAGGGTCACTCCACCATGTAACGATATCGCCTCGTCGTAATTATAGGTTTTGGGTTGGACTAGCTCAAGCAATAAAAACACGTCTTACTTTGACGACATTTAATAAAAGAGAGAGAGCGTAAAACAAAAAGGCGTTTCCGGACATCACTTGTACAATTCCGTAAAACATATAAAACTGAATTACACATATATAAAACATATATATCTAAATATATAACATTTCTACAATAAGCAAAACCAATCAGTTTAGATTTTATGAGACTTTATATTTATTAAAGACATATACGGATTTTTTTCCTGGTGTCAAAATTCATGAAACTTGAAAAAAACTCCAATTAAAAATATTGCTTTATCAAAATTAATTTTGTTTGTGCCTTGCATAAAAGGTGAAAGAGTTACCAGCTTGACGTCGTCAGTTTTCTAGTTATTTTTTAGTGTCTGTATATCTCAGAATACGAGAATTTCCTGGAAAAAGTTTTGATATTCATTCCTAAGTGCATTAAGTTTATAAAGCAGCGTACACTTGTATAGAATGTAACCTTAAATGATATATCTGGTGTGGTATATAACCTGAAGTGTCGTTTTAACAAATAATCCAATTTTCGCCGTAATCTATTAAAGAAATTATACCGTTAAAAAATATCTCCATCCTTTTTTTGGCTAAAATCTTCTATCTTATATGTCAATAAAAAAATCATTTTCTGAGTGTAAAACCAAATCTGTCTTGTTAGGACAAGTAATTCGATGTCTTCTGTAACTGAGTGGTGATAAATATTAATATAATTACATCGGGACAATCCTAAGCATATGATAACCATGAAGTATACAAGGAAATAAGCGATAATGACTATATATGGTATTATTAGCGTTGGCGTTTCCGTTAAATATCCTAATGTAACCATGTAATAGATTCAGCTAAATGTCACCGAGACATTTCAAAATAAATTGATTCTAAAGTGTTTTAATGTAATAATTCAATCAGTAATAAGAAATTAACATACTAATGCTAAAAATAACTAAATATCGACAATAACAAAGTTATATTTATCGTGTATGTATTGAAGAACACTCAAACTAATTTTGGGAATTTGTTTTGAGATTTTTCATATCAAAAGTAAACAAAAACATGCTAATTCGTGTTTACTGTCTGTTGTCCAAAATAGTATTTCAATCTATATGCATGATTAATATCACAGAAGACAAGTGCATAGAATATTTTTGTAATATTGAAAAATTGATTTACATAGTTATACAGATGATGTTATGCAAGCATGCTAATTTAAAGATGCTGCAAAATAGCAATTGAATTAACTAAATAATACGAAAACGTAAGGCGTATGTTTCTTTGAAGTAAGATCTGATTTCAGCCATTTCAGCACCTCCAAATAAAGGCAACAGTAGTATAACGCTGTTCAAAAGTCACACATTGACTTAGCGAAAACAAATCCGAGTCACAAACCAAAACCGAGAAAAGCACAAAATATACATTTCCTATAAGAGTAAAAGAACGGATCAACAGAAGCACTGAGTTGCTTCAAAAAACAAACGCATACACAGACACGAACTTTTTGAAAACAAACGACATAATATTAGGTTCAAAATAAATGAAGTAGGTACATGTATTTTCTACCAAAGTAGACTAATCAAGTTATCATCCCTGCTTTTTGTATACAAGTATTATTATTATTTTATTCACTTGCATCACACCTGTGCTGATGTTCATCTAAATTTTCTCATTTTGATTATGTCTATAAAGATGACTTTTTTGAAGTTCATTGGTCTAGGTACATGACATTATGTTCATTCATATATTTAAGTTTAGTAAAGAAAACCTATTACTCAAATGCGAAGGACACACGTCTATTTTTTTTTTAAATTATTTTGGTACAAAAACAGTTAACTAGAATGTGTTCTTCAGATGTTTTACTTGAGAATGCGTGTGATTGCACGGTGGATGTATTTGTTAACATACTATATAGTAAAAAATCATTTCTGTAGATCACCGAAAGGGGAAGTGGTCTAGAACACAGTATTATTTTATTTAGGGGGTTCACTATACACGCAATTTTTTATTAGTCTTCACATCAAGGTTAATCGAGCAAATTTTATTAAATAAGGCTTTTTACAGTTTTTTTTTACTTTACTACGGGCTCATAAGGATCTTAAATCTGATTTTATTGCTGTGTCCACAATAGACACAGCAATATTATTCTACGTATTTCACCTGTATCGGTTTGGACAATTCCATGGACTATTCCATACACACACCATTATGCTTAAGGGGTTTTCATATGTCATGTTAAGATGATATATAGACTATTTACCGTTGTTTGCCACACAAAAAATCTGGTAAAGTCACTTTTCTGAAAAACCAATATAAATATAGTTAGCATATTTATATATTTAATCTAACTGTGTTCATTGACCCGAATGTTTTAATGACAACACACACCTAAAATTCGTTTTGGTCTATTCCATGACATTTGCGCGGGAAATATTCATCAGAGACTTTATTTTAATGGACGTTCATTTGGAAAATTTTTACTATCTATTTTATGTTAACAATTGTTATATGTGTTTGTGTTTCGTACATTTAAAGGATCAACGTTATTTAAATTCCGCATATCTTCATTTGACATCAGGTTTGTACGCATTTAGTCTCTTCTCTAGTCTATAATTTAAACTGAAGGCCGCGAAGGGACACATGTCATGATGACACGTGCTGCACAATCCCACACATTTCAACGAACAAAAAAGTTACTAATGAATAGACTTTATCAGCTGTTTATAGACATCTATATGCATTTCATCCCCTAATGTCAGTCATGATAACACTCGCATTAACAGCGGAAACCGTGTATTTGAGAATTCGCGAATTCTGTCTTTCGCCTGCTATGGACGATTCCATACAACATTGTATATTAGGGGTTTACATTATGGACGATTCCATATAACATTGTAGTTCAGGGGTTGTTTACATGTTTAGTCGTATCTGGTATCTTAATGTAAACGATGTACATTATTTCTACATATTTGTATATGTTGAAGGAAACAGCTCAATTTCATGATAGTTTGGTATACAGAAACATGACATAAGTTTTTTGTACAATTATGGTGTGTATAAATGACCTACATTACAGCCCTGAAATTCTTGGTGCATTTAATGAGGGGGGATAGGAGGGGTTTACGCTTTAACGGATTTACTGTACGCATGTAAATACTGGTGGAGGATATTGTACTCAGCTGGGTTTGCCTTGATTGGAAGAATATATTTACAGACAGCTATAGTATAGATGAAGCAGCTGTATTTAGACATGGCATTTACCTGGGAATTCCCAAAATACAATGCTGACATGGAATTTACCATCAATTTGGAGTAAGCATGATAGTCATACTGTCATACACATCAATATTTCTTTTTTTAAACCAATATTTCATTGTATTTATTTATAAATGCATAGAGTATGAAATGTATAGTTAAGCAATGATTGTGTATATCCCTCCTGTAAATGTGCTTTAAATTTTGGTGTATCTATTTGGTATTATTTCTTTATTTAAAAACATGATTTTATCATATTTTACAGAAACGTATCCTACAATTGTCATTTTTTTGTTTATCTGTCTGTTTTGGTGTGATAAAATGGCAGCTTATAAATTGCAATGTTCAGTCATGCAGGGGACTTAATGAAATAAGTGATTTTTAAATCACTTTTTTTAGCAGAAAATTCAATTTGCAAGGTTTAGTCACAAATTGGGATTATGTAGTTTTTCAAAACTGAAAACAAATAGATTTAAATGATATCTTTTATTTAGTACATGTGCATTTAAAAAAAAACAACAACACTTTTTGCTACTTTTAAGAAGCAAGGTGTATGCCTTTGATGCTATCATTTAGCTGAAAATTCTATTTTAGTTAAAAAAATGCTATAATAATGGCTTTACATATTGAACTGATACTTTTGTAAATGATTTTTCCCAGAAATATGAGTATTTTTCCTGTGAAGTTCAAGGTTTCATCTTTCAGATTAGGCGTAAATTAATATATTATTTGTTTCCCCAATCCCGACCTTGCCAAGCCATCTGTGGGTAGGTAGGTAGGGAAATAATTTTATTTTTCTAAAAAGCTTGAACAATATCATACAATTCAGCAAGCCAGGAAATTGGAAATGAATAAAATAATATTTGACTTAGTTTTGACAATAAAATTTTATGAGTAGCACTGTTTTTGCAGGGTCGGTCGGGATTGGGGAAACAAACAATATTTTATTTTAGGCCCTATGTAATAAAATCCTACTGTTTGCGATAAAAATATTCACTGTTTAGGGATGTTGAAATTAGGTCTTACATAGTTGATGCGAATCCGATTCGTGATTTGTATATATTTCAATGGTGCTCTTGGTAAGGCCAAAAAAATATGTTTGTTTACAGGTACCTGACCGATCCTTTTTTGAGCACCCACCCTAAGCCATTTTATTGCCGTCGTAAAAAATAATCCAATCATTATAAATAGGGGAACTCTCGCCCCATGGACAACTTGGACCATGCAAGACGGACCACCAAATTCAAAATCATGGCGCAAAAAATAAAATGGACAAAATAATAAAAAGAAAATACCGACCTACCTACCTACCTACCCTACATATTTTGATGATGTAACCTTAAACAGACATGTTAGTTTTCTCGTTTGAATTGTTTTACATTGTCTTATCAGGGCCTTTTATAGCTGACTGCGGTATGGGCTTTGCTCATTGTAATGTAACATGTACAACAATCAAACATCAACCCACACTAAACTGAATGTAAATGAAAGACATCTTAAGGTTGATATCAGAGGTGGATTTAGGGGGGGGGGGCGGGCCCCTGCTTTTTGAGAAAAAATTTGGTTGCTTATATAGGGAATCACTGAATCGTGACTGGAGCGAGCCCCCTCTTAGGTCAGTCAGTGGGCCCCCACTTTAGAAAATTTCTGGATCCGCCACTGGATATACAGTATCGAACAGAAGATAAAAATGAGAACAATATGGTGAATTTTAGAGATTAATATTATTTCATGTACATGCATTTGAAATATTTAAGATATATTGGTTAGATTTTTTTAGTTCTAGGTTCCACGGTGACCTAGTTTCCATTTTCGAAAACTGTGATTTAAATGCTAGTCTATTAGAGGGATATTTCCTTTTCATTGGTTATAGATATGGAATCTTATTTTACCATGAAGTCAGATTTGAAAATGACTTTTGGAATGAAGATATCGTAAAGACTGAATGTCAGTTTTAGTCTTATAAATGTACTTTATAATTTTAGTCTTGCATGTACATAATTATGTGTACATATATCACTGATTCAGTGGCAATGGTAAATAGACACTGACAAGACTTAGATAATATTTTATAGTTTTGAATGTTTTGTCTGTTGACTAAAATTAGGTGGAGGTTTGTGTGTTCTTATTTCCAACAGAGGTAAACTCAACACATATCAATATGTGCATGAAGCAAATTGATAGTTGCTAGATACGGAATGATTGTACCACAAGAAAGTTTTAACCTGTTTATATATACTTAAAATATGATAAAAAAAATCATGTCTTTTTCAGGACTTCTGAATCCAACCATGTAGTATGGAATGTTTTTGAGATGTGGTTTTGGTCGATGGATGTTAATGAAGGACCTGTAGTACAAAGTATATCACTGAATTTAGCTCTTTGTCTAAGTGTATTATTGAATACTTAGCTTTGAGCTCAGTTCATTGTTATGCAAATCATTCTTTGTGAAATAAAGATTTGACAGAAAACTCTAATGTACAAGGATTTGTCAAAGTAGTATCACCTCTATTTACAATGTAAGTATTAGGGAGATAAAAGCATTCTATTTTGATTTGAACCAAACATATTATAAAAAATAAGAACAAATTTACCCGAGAATGCTACTACCACTACTAGCAATATGATGCTAGGTTGTTTTAATACATCTGTACTAGGTGCCTACTGAAAATGACTGATGACTCGGTTCTTATCAATTTCTAAAACAATATTTCATTGTACATGTTTGAAATTTTTAAACAACCACAGAAATTTTTGCAGTTGAAATACATGTAGGTATCCTGACGTCGTCTTCCCAAGACGGATGGTTTCCAGATAATAACTTCAGTATAAGTAAAAAGGAAGCCTTAAAATTATGACATACTGTGGATTCATTTATTTTCATGGGTACCAATTTTCGTGGATTAAAGAAAATTTGCATTTCGTGGATATTTATTTTTGTGGTTTTGCCGAAGTCTGCATACAAGCGTATAGAAAATTTGTTAATCATTGAACATTTAATTTCGTGGTAAGACTCTACCCACGAAAGCCATGAAAATTGGTATCCAAAGAATAATAATGTTATATTTATAACCATAAAAGGAAGCTTGGGATTGTTTTGGGGGGGTTATATATATAGTCCCTAAGGTTTAGGAATAAGGGTTCCAAAGGTGACCAAAACAAGCATTAATCTAGTGTCCGTACAATAAGTCGTGTATAAGTATTTCAATTGTTCTGAAATTGTACCATAATATTGAATACCATAAGTAGAAGGTTGAGGTCTATTTTGTGGGTTATGGGGCAAACAGTCTAGGAATTAAGGGCTTAAAAACAAACATTTTTGTAGATTCCAGACAATCAATTGGAGTTATTTCTTTGTCCAGAATGGTTGTTGAATTACCTAAAACCAATGCTTTATGAAATCTTCTTTAAAAATGGGAGTTTAGATTTCTCTGTCCAGAATAGTAGTTGAATCAACTTAAAATAATGCTAAACATGTATATACAATATACAATGCAAAATTCACTTTACTACCAACTGATAAATTTAAGCAGTCTTTAATAGCCATTCAGTGATTACAAGCACTTTGATTATCATTCTAGGGTTATGCCCTTTCACAAATGGAAAAATTTCTCAAATTTTAAATAAATTTAGTGAAATGTGTATATAATGCTTATTACCTCTAAACTCAGTTTAAGTTCAATTTTTGGTAGCTTCACTTTATGTACCTTTTTAACGTTGTATGCTAGCCATCATCACAATGACTGTATGACATTTATATTTTAATACTTTATGTTTTATTAAAATGAGTAGTTGAATAATTATTGTTGAAAACTCCATTAGAAATTTGATTTGAGATCATTTTTGTACGACCGCAAAAATTGAAACTTTTTGGTTGTACATTGGTATCACGTTGGCGTCATCGTCTTCATCCAAAGACATTTGGTTTTCGCACTCGTAACTTAAGTAAAGTCAATAGAAATATATGAAATTTAGACACAAGGTTTATGACCATGAAAGGAAGGCTGGGATTGATTTTGGGTATTTTGGTCTCAACAGTTTAGGAATAAGGGCTCAAATTAGCATTGTTCTTGGTTTTTGCTCTATAACTCAATTATTAGTAAACAGAAATCTATGATATTTTAACATAAGGTCTACATCAGGTCTATGGCCACACAAGGAGGGTTGGAATAGATTTTGGTAGTTTTAGTCCCAACAGTGTAGGATTTAGGAACCAAAAACAGGTCCCAAATAAGCATTTTTCTTGTTTTTTTTAACAATACCTTTAGCATAATTTAATAAAAATCTATAAAGGTTTATGACCACAAAAGGAAGGTTTGGATTATTTTTGGGAGTTTTGGTCCCAAGGAATAAGGGGCCAAAATTAAACTTTGTTTGCTTTCATAAAAAAAATGAATTATTGTGTTCTTTGATATGCCAAATCTAACCGTGTTAAGATTCTTAAATTTTTCTTAAAAATTAGCTTGATTTTAACAAAAATTGAATTTTTGGGTTTTTTTGATATGGTGAGTCTTAACATGTACTTCGATTTTTGATTATGGGCCCAGTTTTCAAGTTGGTCCCAATTAGGGTCAAAAATTATTATACAAGTATTGTGCAATAGCAAGAAATTTTAAATTGCACAGTATTCTGCAATAGCAAGAAATCTTTAATTGCACAGTATTGTTCAATAGCCAGAAATGTTCAATTGCACAGTATTGCACAATAGCATGAAATCTCCAATTGCACAGTATTGTGCAATAGCAAGAAATTTTTAATTGCACTGTATTGCACAATAGCAAGAAATATCTAATTGCACAATATTGCGCAATAGCAAGAAATTTTCAATTGCACAGTATTGCCAATAGCCAGGAGTATTCAATTGCACAGTATTGTCCCGTTTTCAAATTGGTCTACATTAAGATCCAAAGGGTCAAAAATTGAATTTGTTTCATTTCAACAAAAATTGAATATAAGGGGTTCTTCAATATGCCGAATCTAACCGTGTATTTAGATTTTTAATATTTAGGCCCGGTTATCAAATTGGTCCACATGGAGGTCTAAAGGGTCTAAAATTAAACATTATTGGATTTCATCAAAAATTGAATTCTTCTGGTTCTATGATATTCTGAATTTAACCATGTATTTAGATTTTGGATATTGGACCAAAATAGGTAAATGTCCAATTTAAAATTTTTAAGCTGAAGTTCTTTAATAGACCACATTCAATCTGTGTCAGAAACCTATGTTGTGTCAACTATTTAACCACAATCCAAATTCAGAGCTGTATCCAGCTTGAATGTTGTGTCCATACTAGCCCCAACCGTTCAGGTTTCCACCTCTGCAGTCGTATAAAGCAGCACCCTGGGGAGTATCTGTTCCATTCATTTGTTATTTCTTAATTTGTGTAAATTAACATTGTTACAGTAAATGTTAATTACTGCACTTGCATACCACAACAAATACTGTATTGGTACATGTATCGCTTATATTTGTATCCATATAACAAAACAAAAAATGAAAAGGAATAATTTTGCAATACCTTTTGAGTACTAAATACCTTTTTAGGTATTTAGACATATTAAGACTTATTAAGTAGATGTTGATGATATTATGCTTCAAATTCGATCAGATTACTTTTGGAGCAGTTATGAGTCTTTGAAGCATGCTCACAAAGGTTCTTTTGGTGAAATCATTTTTATTGGTCAAAATTTGTCTTTGCTTCGACCAGCTTTGGAGGAGATATAAAGAATTGATATAAATCAGCATAGAGGTTTACTTCCTATCTTATTTAGCCCCAATAATCATGTCAGACATAAGCCATTGTCATTACTTAAAACCAATAAATGTATTCCAATCTGAGGAAGAAATTCGACATTTTAACAAAGTAATGTAAATAGAACCATACCAATAGTAAGCAAATACATATAAAAAAGATGAGGTATGATTGCCAATGAGACAATTCTCCACAAGAGACCAAATTGACACAGAAATTAACAATTGCTCTCCCAGCTACAAAATGTATCCAAAACCAAAGATGTAGACTGACATGTTCTATCATAATCATTTGGTAACTAATGTAATTACTGTCTCCCCATGTCTGTATTGAACATAAAAAAAATACCAAATAAATAACACTCCTAATGCTCAGATCGGTTGTCACCGTGCAACACAGTTATTAACACCATATAGGAAAAACATAGAACTTTATTGTCATAAGACACTGTCAAACATCCAAACATACTATCCACACTCATCTGTGTCCACACTTGTACATAGTAGAAATAAATAATTGGCGGCCCAGCAACAAAACTAGTTTTGTACTATGAACGTGCAGCCGAGGGAATGATTTGACGTACAACTTTATAAATGATACAATGCAAATATTAATGATTAGTTACATTAACATTGTACCATATATCAATATTCGTTCAAATATGTTGTTTAAGATCGTTGTCATATCATATGTACATGTATAAATAAAGGCAACAGTAGTATACCGCTGTTCAAAACAAATAAATCCATGGACAAAAAACAAAATCGGGGTAACAAACTAAAACCGAGGGAAACGCATTAAATATAAGAGGAGAACAACGACACAACACCGAAACGCAACACACACAGAAACGGACCAAGCAACAGACAAAACACCACGAGAATAACAAATATCTTATGAACTATAATCCTGATGATGTCATTTAGATTTTGAGGGGCATACAAAAACGTATATCAAAATTACAAAAATTCCGAAAGTAGTAATATTACGTGGACTTATACGTCTATAGTGCGCATTGCAAAATAGACGCCATCTTTTTAACCATCGAGATAACATCAAAAGACAACTGCATGATGGTCATTTGACCTTATATAAACTAAAATATAAATATACAAACACTCACGTGCAATCGTATAACAATGAGTAAGAACAAATTAAAGTTCCATGAATATGGGTTCAAATAAGGTTGAGTTATTGATTTGCAAGCCAATAATTTATCAGCTATGTTTTAAGCTAATTTTGACAATGTTGAACCAAACGGAAAGATTTTAGCGAAAGAGTATTATGTCAATATTCTGCTTTTAAAATTATATTTGATAAAAGCTAAGATTACTTTTTTGTTGTTGTCTAAATGGTAGCTGATGCCTCATAAGCAACTCACTTATTTTTTTCGCGAGAACAAGGTAAACAAATCTTGATCATCAAATGTACCAGGTTAATAATTAGTGTATTAGTTACATTAAAAAAAAATGTAATTGAATTTAATTAAAGATATGATGTATCTATTATTGGCACAATGCGAAGGCAATCGAACGATCTTCCATTGCTGTTCTTCACATGTGTCATACTGATGCCTTAAACGCGGACAAATATATCTGACTTCTTTGCATGAGTAACAGACTGTCCCTTCTCCCATGTTTAATTTGTTATATATAAAGAACAATGCATGGCAAAATCACCTTTAGGCCTGGGGTTAATATTGGTATATCGGGATGATTTGGCATATGTGATACAGATTTTGCAATGTTTTATTACGCTTTATCCTATATTTATACAAGATAGCATATAGGAACTACATACTGATCCAAAGTACCTTGGTTACCTTCAGATTTTTGTTTGGTATTTTTTAAAAGCTTTGTCATATATGAAATTAATACGTGTTTCTCGTTTCTCGTATTTTATATAGATTATACCGTTGCTTTTCTCGTTTGAATGGTTTAACATTAGTAATTTTTGAGCCCTGTATAGGTTGTTGTTCGGTGTGAGCCAATGGTCCGTGTTGAAGGCCATATAATGACCATAATGGTTTACTTTTATAAATTGTTATGGGGAGTTGTCTCATTGGCACACGCACCACATCTTCCTATATCTATTCCAAATACCTTTCGATCCATAAGATCACTGCAGAGACATTAAATGTCAAAATCTGGATATGGTGTAAAAAAAATAGCACCTCATGTTGTCTTTTAACGTCTGTGCTGCAAATTTATTGTTTTCTTCTCGGTATTATATTAATATAGAGATCCATTGTGTTACACCTTGTGGTTAATTTATTTGGCAATCGTCAATGACAGTCAGCAGGGTTTAAAAACATCAGTTGTTCGACCTGCTAGACAAATGCGTTTTGTTAAAATATCTTTATTTTTTCTATTTTTTTGTCTTTTGGAAAATGTTGTTTGTGTTGTATTTTGATCCCTTTACAACGAATTTTGTTACATGCACACGTAAAAAAATGCGGTTTTTATGCAACACAATTATAGCTTTGAACGTTGTTTTCAATATAAAATTGAGAATGGAAATGGGGAATGTGTCAAAGAGACAACAACCCGACCAAAATAAAAAACAACAGCAGAAGGTCACCAACAGGTCTTCAATGTAGCGAGAAATTCCCGCACCCGGAGGCGTCCTTCAGCTGGCCCCTAAACAAATATATACTAGTTCAGTGATAATGAACGCCATACTAATTTCCAAATTGTACACAAGAAACTAATATAAAAATAATACAAGACTAACAAAGGCCAGAGGCTCCTGACTTGGAACAGGCGCAAAAATGCGGCGGGGTTAAACATGTTTGTGAGATCTCAACCCTCCCCCTATACCTCTAACCAATGTAGAAAAATAAACGCATAACAATACGCACATTAAAATTCAGTTCAAGAGAAGTCCGAGTCTGATGTCAGAAGATGTAACCAAAGAAAATAAACAAAATGACAATAATACATAAATAACAACAGACTACTAGCAGTTAAATGACATGCCAGCTCCAGACTTCAATTAAACTGACTGAAAGATTATGATTTCATCATATGAACCTCAGGCACAATCCTTCCCGTTAGGGGTTTAGTATCATACCATCATAACATATATGAGAAGAACATAACCCGTGTCATGCCAACAACTGTTTTTAGAATAAATGTCTTTAGTTCCGACGCAAAGACCTTATCAGTGACTCAATATTAACGCCAAAATATGCAATCTTTAATGACTTGACAACAGTATCGTAATTATATCCCTTCTTAATCAGTCTATTTAAAGGTTTTGTAAGTTTCTGAGTTGAATACTGACACCTTTGTGCTTTATAAAGAATATTTCCATAAAAAATTGGATGTGAAATACCTGAACGTATAAAAAGTCTGCATGTTGAGCTATATTTACGAATGATGTCTTTATACCGATGATAAAATTTAGTAAAAGTTTTGACTAGTTTGTGATATCGAAAACCCTGGTGTAATAATTTTTCAGTAATACATAAATTTCTCTCGTTAAAATCTAAAACATTGTTACAAGCACGAGCGAATCGTACAAGTTGAGATACATAAACACCGTAAGATGGTGACAAGACTTGTTAAATGCCGTACGGTGGCCTATAGTTGTTTTAAATTTCTGTGTCAATTGGTCTCTTTGGAGAGTTGTCTCATTTGCAAATATACCAAATCTTCTTTTTTTTTATACAATCTATTCTGTGAAGGACATTCTCTGTTTTACCTTAAAGTTATTCCTTCATTCGGCAACAACTGAAGAAATTAATATTATTTTGTTTTCAAAATGTGATGTCTTTTGAAAAGAGTTTTAAAAGATTTAAATCACTTAAGTAAAAAGTTTCAACTGAAATTGATATGCACACAGCAGGAGAACAAATGGACTCCACACAAGAAAAATCCTGAAAATCATTGATAAAACATGACAAGCCACGCCAAGTGCAATAATGCCGGTGCTTTCTTGTACGTTACCTTGAGCCAGTATATTTTCCTTCAGACAAAATATTTCTTCAGCTTCATTAATCAAAAACATATGATAGATTTACTTTGACACTTAAGGATAAATTTGTTAAATATATCAGTTGTGACATAACTCAATGTGGCATGTGTTTAATCACATAAATAAAGAGTTTTTATTCTAGCACTTAAGCTATGCAAGGAGTGGTAGTCTGAAATGTGTATCCATGACAACTCTTTCGGTTCTAAATTTATCTCAGGAAATGCACTTGAAAGGTAAATTAGATACGTTTTTTGTTCCTATTATTATTTTTAACCTTGAAAAATAATTGAAGGTTACATTTTGTACTTGTTATGTTAATCATTACTGAAAATCTTATAAACTAACAGCTTTCATGTCTGTCTTTAACCAACCCGTCTAAGAGGAAAACATTTCGTAAAGTGACTCATAAATATCTTTTCAAAAATTGTTTTTTAAAAACCCTGCGTGTCGTGTTTTTATGTTTCGGTCTTTTGTTGTTTTTATTCAAAAACAAATTTTATAGAAAACGGGACCCACAGGGTTATAATCTAACTAAAAGAGAGGCGAATGTTACTAAAGGGACATTCAAACTTATAAGTCGTAAATAACCTGACAACGCCATGTTAATTATCAAAAGACAAACAAAAGTATACAAAACACACTGACAAAACAAAACAAAAAACTGAAAAACAATAACTTCATCAAAAACCGGGGTGGTCTCAGATGCTCCATAAGGTTAGGTATATCCTGCTACACATGCGTTTTGCTCATGTTGATTTAACGTGGGTGTTAATGTGACTATGGTTACGGTAATCGGAACATATCGGTTGTCATCAGTCTGTAAAACAGATGTTCCAGGACGGCAAACCTATACTTAAGGTAACACGATACCGAATGGCATATCTCCCGATTTCCAAACTTTTTGGCACACGTGTTCTTTGAACCAAGTTACATCGGAATATGTAATAAAAAATGGGGGTCACCATTTTTGTTTTCTTGGTATTTTCAGAAGAAAACGTCAATTTTGGCGACAGATTTACTTACGTATATAGGCGAAATGCTTATTTTTCGGCTTGCTTTTTTAGATTTTCCTATGAATGTCTATGTTCGCATATACGGAGAAAAACAAAAAACTAACATATTATCCAGGATTGCATTCTGAATCCATACACGTATAGAAACTTATGTGTCACCATCCTTGTTTTTGAGATAAATGGCTTCAAAGTTGTTGATACCCTTAGAATTTGTCCGAAAACGTGTGACGTTATTGAATACAGAATGTAACGTTATTCCTACTCAGAGAAATAGGAAACAAAATAGGCACTGGCTACGTTTACATGGAAATGTAACAATAATCAAAATATTATTGTTACATTGGAGACTAAATGCCGGAATGCATTGTTGGGTAAGGAACCGATTAATTACGAATGTAACAATAATTAGTGAGGCTACGGTTACATGCGGTCATTAAGGTCTCTTGTGGAGTGTTGTCTCATTGGCAATCATACCACATCTTCTTTTTATATATACTTGAAATTTGCTTGAACTGGTTGGTTCAACGTGAATCTTATGATAATAGTTCATGAATAAATTACCGGAAAGAAACAAGATCTTAATTCTAAAATATAATTAAAATCATGAAAAATAACTTCAGATTTTAATAAAGTTCACGTGGAAATAACATGAAAAATTTCACGTGTGATTTGAATAACTGAGTTTTTATCTCCATCCTTTAAGACATAGATGGTATCATCGCTTCATCCATGCAGAAATAGAGTACTTTAAAAATTTGATCCAGTTACACAGTTTTATGGCCATTGCTCGGCCACGTTTTTTGGTGGTTGTTTAACGTTCAGTGGCAAATAGTTCATGCATATTCGGGATGATACAATACAATATTGAAAACAGTTGTTTATAAAAGACACATTTAATGCACCAGTTAAAAAAGGTTGAACATTCTGTTAGTTGTGAAAATTATGAGTGAAAGTAATTATCCTGATAAAATACACATTCTAAAAAATAAAAAAACAAAAACTCAAAGGAAATTTCAGAACTCACATTCTTGATTTGCTACAATGTACATACATAAGTATAGCGTACTCTGCGTAGTGTAAATGTGTCAGTTGGTTGCTAAGCAAGTCGGACAAACATTGCGAATTGTACGCAAGCTTTCACAAAATTCAACAGTCCCTTATTTGTGGAAAATTATTTATAAAACAAATCTTTAGATCAGGTATGCGTTCTTTATAAGTAAACAAGGATCCAGCTTGAAATTGCACTTGTAGACAATGTAAGCCGGAGTTTGTACTCTGCATGCCTTATATATATATACATTGCTAAACATCAACCCAACAATGTTAGATCTGTAAATTTGCTTTCGCAAATTTTTGGTTCTTCCTTCGCCGGGATTCGATCCCATGCTTCTGTGATATCGTGACACCAAATCGCCTGCACTGCAGCCGTCCCGCTAGACCACACGACCACCTGAGCTCTCAAAAAAAGAGCTTTCGGTGGCCATATGTTACCTTTCCACGTCAGTTTTAATCTAGCGGCGTACTACAGTACATGATATATAAGGCATGAAGATGTTATTGTTACAGATCAGCTAAATTATCTATAGTAAAGGATCCTACAAATTAATGTAAGATACAGTCACAGAAAATAATTATATTCATAAGTACGTCTGAGTCAGTGACAACCCTACAACAGATGTATCCATCGGATCGCCATCAATGATGGTGATACATGGCTGTGTACATAATGTATATACAACTCGTCTAAACATCAACCCAACAATGTTAGATCTGTAAATTTGCTTTCGCAAATTTTTGGTTCTTCCCTCGCCGGGATTCGAACCCATGCTTCTGTGATATCGTGACACCAAATCGCCTGCACTGCAGCCGTCCCGCTAGACCACACGACCACCTGAGCTCTCTCTCTCTATATATATTTTTTATCAAAATGCCTAATCTAGCGACCTGTCAGAAACAAAAAATAAAGAAAATCCAGACGATATGCGCAGCTTTAATATAAGTTTTAACACCATGTACATAATCTTAACTTGAGGCAAAAAGACTGTCGTGCTAAATACTTAGCCGTTAACACCCTATATACCAACTGCGGGATTGACGGCTGAACGGACACAAGTGACACAATATGATGATACGTGCCTATTAGGATTTTGGTGACAAAACATATTTATGAATATCCAGTTCATATAATGGAATAGTTATTTGGAGATCTAAAATGAAGTAGCAATGTAAGCAAATTTACATTTCCGTCATTTTGTCTTTGGTGGAAAGTAGATTAATTGGCAATTTTACCGCACCACCTTATTTCATTATTTGTTTGAATTTTCTACCGAAGAATGAAAGTTTGAAGACTTCAACAAACATGTACTAAGGGACTGAAATGTTACTGGGATAGTTATACTTATCAAAACTTTCTAATCTAGGGGACCAACGTTTACAAAAACTACAAACGAAAAGATACTCGTCCAATTAGCTTCAGTCACAATTTGCTTGATTTCTTAAGTTTTGATGTTGTAAGGTAGATATAGGAAGATGTGGCGTGAGTGCCAATGAAACAACTCTCCATCCAAATAACAATTAAAAAAAAGTAAACAATTATAGGTCAATGTACGCGGCCTTCAACACGGAGCCTTGACTCCAGATGTTGCTTTCTTATACATTGCATATCCCATATCTCAATTTATAATTATAGCAGCCAACTGTTGTACAAATAAAATGTTCCATATAATTGTTTACTTTATTTATACTTGTACTTTTACTAGTCTCATGTTACCCTCTTCCATAATGAGCAAGCGATAACGTAGATATTTCTTTTTGCGTAAATGTTCGTAAACTTTGTCGATTTGAATTTTAACAACTAAATTTTTAAGTGACGGTTGTAAATTGTCGGATTGATTGCTGTTTGCTTTACGTCCAGTGACAAATTGATCATGCATGTTAAGGGCGAGAACAAGTTAACAATAAATACAATAGGTAGGTTGATATAATAGAGGCTATCCCGGGATTACATGTATGATCGAGTAAATTTGGAAAGACACTGGAAAATGAGGGTATATTGGATAGGGACAGAAATTTTATCTTGCAACAGGCCACCTACGGACCCCTCAAAGAGTTGTTGCAAAATTTTGCTTTTCAAAGAGCATAGCACTCTCTTTAATCGAGGCATCGGATTTAATGTCCCCATTCTGACCGGATGTGACTGCAAACTTGATACATCCCGCAAAGTCAAATAGACGTCTCACTTTCGAGGCATTTTACTTGCGGTCGGACGAAAACCAAGTGATAATTTATATTCCCTAGTTACCCTTGTGATGTAATTCGTAGAATAAAAAAAATATATAAAAAATATGTTATTGTCAGAAAAATTAAATGTATTTGTTCTCGCTACGAAACAAGTCTCTTTCTGTCGTTTGAATAAAAAGTAAGCCAGTTGTTTGCTTGTAAATTTCGAGAGAAAACAATTGTAACGGAACCAATTTGACAAGAGCCAGTGCTGACTATCAACTTGCGTTAATAGACTTTAACTGGACCTGAATTGTTTTTAATTTTATGTTTATTCTCATGTATTTCCAAGACTACGTTAACTTTCTTTGACCTCCTTCCGAATTTGCTGTCTGTCTCCTAATTCTATTCGAATTCTCATCCAGATGATAACCTTTTTCCATTTTTCCCGAGCGGTGTTTTTGGCGATCATTTTAACACGAATTAATAGTTGTACAATTCCTGTTTTATAACGCATCATCCTAAGTTTCTATAGATTAGATTTCTAAGAAAATTTCATGGGGATACGGCGTGCATCATGAAGAAATATTTATTGCAAATATAAACCAAGAATAAAATAAATTGACAAAACTCAATCTTTTATGCATAAGAACATATATAGATAAATCGTGCAGATACTTAAATAGTCAAGAAACAGAATATTTAAAAGTAAAGTAATACATTTTTAAAGGTTAACAATGAGCAGAAGAATTGCCGGAAAACGATTAAGCAATGTATGTCAAATAAGTTAACCGTTACGTATTGCATCAAAACTCTCGGCACTGTGCATCTAGAAAAAGTTTCTATTAAAAATGTCACATAGTTACCACATTTTTTTTTAATAAAAATCAACTTGTGATTGCAGAACCTGCTACATTGGCTTGTATACATACATCATCTGTGAAAGGCCGAACGTTATTCGATAACGTCAGGAACGATAACTCGTGGCGTAACGTCATTCGGTATCGTGTTACCTTAAGGTAATTAGCTTGCTGTTCATATCACAAATGTCTTGCAAGATTATCATAAATGAAACTCATAGATTCTTTTAAAGATCGAAATAGAAACAATCGTATATTCAAAAGAAAAAATATTGGGTTTTGTTTTGACATTTTTTTTTTACAAGTCCATTTAAGTAATCCGGTACAAAATTAATATACAAGAACGTATTGCTATTTAGAGAATATATTGCCATTGACGAAATAATAGGTATCATAAAATGTCGAGACACACATAAATCAAAAATCAGTTGAGATTCTGTATTTAGCACAAATGAATTCCAATTATCATAATTAAGCTGTATAAGACAAATCTGTAACTTTTTTCATTATGCATCAATAAACGTGCATTCAAGTACTAATGCCAATTACCATTCTACATAATAGCTTAGCCTTCGTGATTTAATTTGCTAAATTATGTTATACAATGTAGTTATGTATGTAATACAAGGTTTGTCACCACTGAGGTAAGCATGTGTTTTATTGTTTGACCTATAAAGATACGAAAACTTATGTAAGAAAAGATACCACCTACAAACTTTATGTGTATTTTCCTTTCATCAAAGCAGCAAACAAAATTTACACTGCACAGGTTGCATAGTTCAAAAATTATCCGAGTACAATGTAAGAGTGTGTAAGACTAATCAAAATTTTAATTCTCCAAAAAGCAATGAACAAAATTAATTTACAAAAATCCGGAAGCAAAGGTACATACGATAATAACTCATTACTAACGCTAAGAAACACATGTGTAGGACTTGGCGATGGTCTGCTCCGAAGTGGGATGATCCTTTTACTGAAGAGCGATAGTCTGTACCGACGTGTGATTGTCCTTTTAATGAAGAGCGATAGTCTGTATCGACGTGTGATGATCCTTTTACTGAAGAGCGATAGTCTGTACCGACGTGTGATTGTCCTTTTACTGAAGAGCGATAGTCTGTACCGACGTATGATTGTCCTTTTACTGAAGAGCGATAGTCTGTACCGACGTGTGATTGTCCTTTTACTGAAGAGCGATAATCTGTACCGACGTGTGATTGTCCTTTTACTGAAGAGCGGTAGTCTGTACCGACGTGTGATTATCCTTTTACTGAAGAGCGATAGTCTGTACCGACGTGTGATTGTCCTTTTACTGAAGAGCGATAGTCTGTACCGACGTGTGATTGTCCTTTTACTGAAGAGCGGTAGTCTGTACCGACGTGTGATTGTCCTTTCACTGAAGTGTGATAGCCTGTGCCTAAGTGCGATGTTAATCGTGTATCTTCTTCGGTGTAAATGTGGTAAACAGTTTAATTGATGGCGAGTCTGAACAACCATTTCATAAACCTATGAATGGCCATAGCCTATGACTGAAACCAAGACTGCCCTCTTACAAAATAAAAATATATGCTATGCATGCATTTATGTAGAATTACTTATTTCGATTGCAATTTAAAAACTATTTCCTCCCGATTTGTAACATTCTTGAACCAGAATTTATAGCTCTTACAAAAATAATCCATGTGTGTGATATGCAGGTTGACTAAACGTGTATGATTATGTCTCATATCTTCTATTACAAAATTCTCCCAAATGTTTGCCTAGAGAAGTTAAAGGAGTAGGTCCGTGTAAGGGCCGATTTTGGCCTCAAATTTCAGGTTCATCTGAGGAAAGATTTTTGAAACTTTTAAAACAATTAAGTTTCTACTTCAGTCGATTCAATTAATTTATGTAAAAGATTCGAACTGATTTAGTCGTTTCAGATGCTCAAATTCAAGCTTAACATGTGCAAAATCTATTAAATATGCCATATTATGTCACTTTTTAGATGTTTTTTGACAAAATAAAAGTGGCCACATCCGAGTTCATTCTCATCTTTATACATGTTATGTATTATCATCAAATACAACTAACATTTAAATATCAAGAATGAACACGAATGCGGCCACATCCATTTAAGACGGAAACCGTCTAAAACTTAACTCAAGTAAAAGAATTTTGAAGATTTCAGTAATTTAGCATGACTTAATGATGTAAGTATCCGATATATGTTCATTGCATTGTCAAAAACAGCCCTTATTCATGAAGAAGAAGTATTCTACTTTCCAATAAATTGATGAAAGTTTACGTTTTAACAATATTATAAAACTGCTATATTTTGGACCAACAAAAAGAGATCTTACTGCACCTACTCCTTTGGGCTATTCTTTACCAAAATGGGTAGTAAATAGTGTTCATAAACTCAGCATAATTTCTAGGATTAAAACTTTGAAATTTTCGCAAGACGTGCGTTTCATTTACAAAAGACTCATCAGTGACGCTCGAATTCAAAAAGTGCAAAGTTGAAGAGCATAGGATCAAATATCACTAAAAGTTTTGACAAATCCAGATAAGGCAATCTATTTATGAGGTAGACAAGCCTTAGAACTCCAAAATTTAAAGTCTTTTAAACAGTCAATTTATAATTATAACACTATCAATGATAATCTATGTCAACAAAGAATTCCTGAAAAGATGTAAAAATGACAGATTTACCAATGAAGAATAAAAACAATTCTGTTCCTATATAGCATCAAATTATAATTTATATCAGATATACCAAAATATTATAAATCTTTTGATATTTAAATATGAAAATAACTGAATTATATTTTCATTGAATTATACGGACAATATTGATCCTTCCACTAGCGTGTACAAAAATGTATATTACCTAAAGTGTATGTGCAGATTTCGTGACTGTACTTGAACAGAAATGACACATTTAACATGTAGATGTTGTTTGGTTGTATTTATCCTTATTAGTAGTAGCATGCCATTGTTGTGTTCCTGGCTGTAATCAAATAAGGTATTCATTGCCTGAACTGAATTACCTATTGAACTCACTGATGGTGTTATGATTTTATGTCATCCGCGCAAGGTGGTGTAAGGACATGCAAATACTAGCATGTATTTTGAAAAAACCTACATTTTTTGTCAGAACTTTTATATACTTATATCAAGGGTTTATTTCAGTAAAATTCTGAATGAGACAAAATCAGGTAAGATAATTTGACAGGAATTATTTCCCTTTGAAAGTGTCATTTATGATGAACAATAATTTACATTTTAGCAGGATGATCCTGTTGGAATTAATAAAAAAAAAATTAATAGTAAATTGTACATTTGGTAAATATGGTATATTTGGATTGTTTCATACCACCCTGTACCCTGTGCCCTTTAAAAATTCAATGAAGGGGTATAATGTAGGATATGCATGTTAATGACTTATTTTCACTCAAGTAATAGTATGGAGTGAAGATATATTTCTAAAGTTTTATTTTTTTTTAAATATTTCAACGGATATGTTTTTGAAATTATGCTAATACAATATATTAGATCGTGAAAAACATGATATAATTCTTCGTAAAATTATCTCCCCATTATGCCACTTATTTTTTCTTCGTCATGATATTGGTGTCCTTAGGAGGAAGTGGTGAATCCAGAGGACGTTCATGACCAAAAAGCACTCTAAATCCTAATTTTTTGTCAAGTTTTTTTATTATATTCATATCATCAATTTGTATTAGCAAGGTTTAGAAAGGACTAGATAATCATATCAAATCAAATTTTTGTACAGAAGTTATGTCCAAGGAAAATATGTCTAAAATTATATTGAAGTCGATGATTTTCTTCTAAGATATTTATGACAAATCTGAAAAGTATAAAATACAAATTGGAACTTTCTTCGTCTGAATTAGGTACACAAACAAAAAAACAACAAGATTATGAAATAGTTTTGTATACATATATAAAGATAAATGAGTGTATGCTCACGACATTTAAAATATAAAAAAAACAGAATAGTTTTTAAGTGCAAGAACAGCCATCAAAGTAATCGGTGAATTAGACGAGATGAATGATTACCATAATTTGCATGCATTGATCAACTTATCTTTTTCAAAAGGAGAACACGTGGGTGTAAGGAGTTTTAATCATATACATTACTTTCATTTTGAGTTAATGCCGCAATAATTTCACATTAAAGATGCCGTCCTTGTGCTGAGAAACTGAAATGTTTAACGTAATTATTTTTATAATCATGCAACAATTAGATTGATCAGGAAAACTATATTGAAATAAACAAATATTTTTAAAAAAATTAGCCAAATGTGTAAAACGCAAACAAATTCGCTTGAAATATGTTCGATGAACATTCTTCAAAATGAATAGCCTGTCGCGTGTACCTAAGGTATCTTTGGGTGTTGTTGGCGTCAATACAAGTAATCTGCGCTGCCTTGTGATAATTCTTACTCAAAAACTTAAACCCACAGGGTTTCAAAATGGGTTTCCTAACCTTTGCATTAAACTTTCATCTAACCTTGTTTTTTGTCTGGATTTGATTCCATATCATTTGCTTCCTACGCCATCCACAATATAATGGTTAAACATATATAATTGACTTATCTAAGACACCACACGGTTCACATTTAAATGGTTAGTCGCAGGTATGCTTTGTAACGCATGCAGTCTCTACGGATAACCTGTTTTTCTTCCTTATGTACGTGTTTTCATTTTTGCTATCTTGATAGTAATTAAAGGTACCCGGCGTATATAACTTGATACGCAATACGCACGTTTCGTCTACATAAGACTCCTCAGTGATGCTCAGATAAAAAAAATGATAAAGTTGAAGAGAATTTAGGACCCAAAAACAGTTTTAATGTAATCTATGCATGAGGACAAAAAGTCCTTAGTATTTCGAATGAATCATATATTTTAAACAGTAAAAAAGGACCATATAAAAGATATTCATGTCAACATCGAAGTGCTGACTACTGGCATGGTGATAACCTTGGGGACGAAACGTCCGCCATGCAGTTGTGGCATCGCCCCAGTGGTGAAAATAGTTACTAAAAGTATACTATGCTTATTATTTGATACACGAGACACGCGCTTCGTCTACAAAAGACTCACTAGTAACGCTCAGTTCATAATACTAGTAGTCGGACAAGAATAAAGTTGAAGAGCATTGAGGACCAAAATTCCAAAATGATTTGCCTAATACGATTCCATATCTGATCACAATGGTCTAAGTAAGAAGTAAGAAACTGTATAATTTAAACAAACGACTTCAAGACAAATTCAAAATGGTGAAGTCCATATAATTTGACAAAACAAATGCTATCAATCAATATCAACAACATTGGCTATCTAACCCCGAACTCATGATAGGGTAATGTGACTACAGCTTGGACCAATCTGCAAAATCTGTTTAAACATGACCTTCTGTTGTTGTCTGCTCTATGATCGGGTTGTTGTCTCTTTGGCACATTACCCATTTCCATTCTCAATTTTATCACAACCATACAGTTTGTCTTTTTTTCTGCATTTAGTTGTCGTTGTGAGGCATGATTAAGGGTATGTGTACTTCCGGTTAAACCGAAGTTGAACACAAAAGCTAAAAATTAAACAATTCGTGCATGGCATTTCTGTTACTTTATGCCACAACAAGAAGAAATGCTTCATGATCTTCAACATATTTTGCGTTAATCATCGTTGAGTACTTTTAATGTTGAAATTGTGACATCGCAGTGTGATGAAACATATTTTGCTTTTTGACGTGTCTTTGATATTGTTTTGGTTGATTGATATTTAGGAAATCAAATTTCATTCAACGAATGAACTTTGACGGTACAATCTGACGGTACAAGTCTATGTCTGTTGCCTACTATCGTAATGGAGGCCAAATAGGTTATCGATTGCCGGACGGAAAATTTAGTGTGATATCATAGAAAAATAAATGATCTTTACAAAAATATAATTAAACGCAACTTTCGAACGAAACGGACAGTTTCTATAGACATGTGAATATTGAAACATTAAATCAACATGGACGCAAAAGTAGAACATTCTAAAAGGTATTGTTTATGGGCCAGCTGAAGCACGCCTCCGGATGATGGAGCTTTACACTGCATTGAAGACCAATTGTAATACAAATAGTACATCAGACACATTTGATCTTGATCTTCATATTGTAAACTTACGATCGCTTGGACTAACATATCCTCTTTTTGTTCTACGATGTTTGCATCTATTGACTAGAACGTTTTGCTCGTGTATTATCTCATGATATAAATAGAAATTATAAACACGTGCGTTCTACTACACAAGAAGGTTGAAGGTACCAAAGGATCATATGCAAATAGGTTATGAGAAAAAAAATACTCAAAATGACACTACATACGTTTTGCTGTTGTCATCGTCAATTTGTTGCCCGATACGATATTTTTACTTCCAAACTAATCCGTGACATATGTTCACGGTGAAAGATCTTTTAAAGATACCAGAAGAGTCTTTTTATCTGTAATTTCACCGATTTTTAATATTTTAACTGAGGCGTGGTCCCTACGGCGGGTAACGGATGTTTAATAGGAGATGCATCAAAATTTGCTTTTATATAGTTTATCTGATTCTCCCAGGTTTTTCGTTACCTTCATCTGTGTCTTAAAACTCGTATAAAAATAGGTATATCATGACAAATATTGCTAGTGGGGCAGACTATTGTTTGGAAGCACCTTTGTTCTCCCTCAGTTTTCAGATAGGATCTGATTGGCTACATGATTCGGTTAAATGTTCTGTTAACTTCTGACCTTCCTTCAGTTTAAATTTTGACTATTGTGTTGTCTGTTTATTTGAAACAGGTTCATCTCTGCTTACATCCAAATTAGGATGGACTATTACTAAAAGAGTCGCGTAATAATAGGTATTAAATGTCTCAAACCGAAAATGAAATTCAACAAAAGCTATTCTAATTTTGCTATTAATAAGTCCAGACGAGAAAGATATCAAACGATAGTGAGTTGCAAAAAGGGAAAGTGACTCGAGGTTTTGCCATGTTTCTTTTGAAAAATTTGTACAACAATAGATATCCTGACCTCAGTTAATAAAACGAAAATCAACAATTTCTTTCAACACAATTCTAATTTCCCGAAAATTTTGACAGGTCAAAATATCCGGATCAAAATATATGTACGCAATACATTTATACTTTCAAACTAAAATTCATTTAAACAGAATAGCTAGGGTCAAGTGTATAAAGACAACAGCATTTAACAAATAAGTACAAATTAATGATTTATTACAGGAAAATTTATCGTAAATGAAGTTTGAAATTATATCGGTAATCGTACAATCTTTGGAATTCAAAGAATTGTTCATCCAGTTCATGTCATTGATGTGTAGGATGTGATATATGTGTTAAATTTTGATGCTGATATTACTTGTACTGGAAGACAATAAGTCTTATTTCACATAAACAATGTGATTGCATAGTGCTTCTCAAACTCGTTTGGTAAATAATCTTTTTAATAAACCATTCTGTAACAGTTACGTCCGCTGATTTATTTAATGCTTCAGGTCTGTTTCAAATTATTTCTCATATCAGTAACCTATTTACCATAATATGAATGTTCATTTAGGTCAGATTCAAAATACCAAAAATATCTTATAAAAATAAATAAAACCAATTTCAATTTATTTTTAATCTGTATA
The DNA here is from genome assembly GCF_036588685.1 of Mytilus trossulus. Taxonomy (NCBI): domain Eukaryota; kingdom Metazoa; phylum Mollusca; class Bivalvia; order Mytilida; family Mytilidae; genus Mytilus; species Mytilus trossulus. The sequence goes on from NC_086374.1 coordinate 64,175,314, forward strand.
TCTCCCTTTAAACACAATGTGTTTGAATCTTTTTTTTCCATCTATATTGAGTATATAACGAGGTTTTTTTTAACAACCACTGGGTAGATGCAACTGCTGGTGGAGGTTTCCTTCCCTCGGATATCAGCGATCCAGTAGTCAACACTTTTATATATTAACATGCATTTTAAATAATATGACTATATTTGTGAACAAAACTTCAAACATTTCGAGTTACTAAGGATTTTCTACGCCAATAATAGATTCCCGTAGCTGTATTTGACAAAACCTTTAAAATTAAGGGTACTCGATGCACATCATCTTCGTAATTGATTAGATATTTTTATTGTTTTTATTCAAGCGTAACTACTGAGTCTTTGGAAGACAACCATGCATCTGGCGTACACAGCCTTAATTCTGGTATCTGTGATGAGTTTATTTACAACAATTCGGCCGAGGCTAGGATGTATTATAATGTCAAATACTTCGAAGCCACTGTTGATCGAGATTTTCCACCCGAAGGTATTAGCACCCCAGTAGGCATCACTTCTTTGTTGAATGAATTATAATAATTATGAATTAAAAGAGGGACGAAAGATACCAAAAGGGACAGTCGAACTCATAAATCTAAAACAAACTGACAACGCCATGGCTTAAAATGAAAAAGACAAACAGACAAACAATATTACACATGACACAACATAGAAAACAAAAGAACTAACAACATGAACTCCACCAAAAACTAGGGGTTATCTCAGGTGCTCCGGAAGGGTACGCTGATCTTGCTCCACATCTGGCACCCGTCGTGTTGCTTATGTGATAAAAAAATCCGGTTAATAGTCTAATTCGGTAGGTCACATTCATGAAAGGGAAGGGGATTGTAGTTACGATGTAAGGAACATATCCGATATCATTTGTGAAACGGTTATTCCATAACGTTCAACCAACTCGTGATGGTATTCGTAAAATTTACGAAGGGATGTGTTCACATTTTTTTATTTTTTTTTTCGAAATAGAAACATTTGACAAAACTGTTCATTTTGGTCCTCGATACTCTCCAACTTCATAATTTTTTGGCCCTTTTGGCTTTATTGGTTCGAGCGGCACTGTTTAAGTGGTTTGAAGACAAACCACGCGTTTGACGTAATTTGTTTTATCCTTGAAAATTTAATGAGTTTATTTGTTGAATGCTATTTATATAATCTAAACAAGCTTCTTCCTGCTTTCATTTCTATACGACGAATAACCACAAGATTGGAAAATTTCATGTTTGTAGACTTGTCAGTTCTTTAAAATATCGAAAAATAGAACTGAGTCATCTGATAAATACAACAAATATGTCTATCTTACCAACTAGACAGACAACATAACCGATATTTTAAATTAAGTAGACAATCAGAATTGTCTCTTCTATGATCATAATAAAGTATTTTCAAATATACGTTTATAATATGATCAGTTCATGTTAGGTTTTTGCAATCAACAAAGCTAGACAGATCTTGATACTGATGAGCACAATGCACGATTTGTGTTATAATCTTTAAGGTACGATAGAGATTAAACTTGAAAATGGGCATTCATGTAATTTGCTAGACAAAGAAATAAACTTTTTATTAAAATTAAAGTAGCACTGTTCATATATCCCAAACACATGGTACTAATTTGATTAAATTTACATTGCATAGAACTTTCATACAATTTCTATATTTTGATGGCCAAAGCATTCAGAATACGTATAAAATCCAACAACTCTTCCTGCACGTACTCTCCTTTGGGAACGTGTAGCATTACAGGTAATCATTGATTTAATGTTTCCTTTTCTAATGTTTTAGGGTTGTTAAAATGCTAAACGGTTGCTCCTTTTTTAATCCGCGCTTGACACAAAAGAGGAACGAAAAATACCAAAAGGACAGTCAGACTCATAAATCGAACATAAACTGACAACGCCATGGCTAAAAATGAAAAAAAACCAAACAGGCAAACAATAGTACACATGACACAACATGGAAAACTCAAGAATAAGTTACACGAACCCCACCAAAAAATAGGGGTGATCTCAGGTGCTCCGGAAGGGTAAGCAGATCCTGCTTCACATATGGCACCCGTCGTGTTGATAATGTAATAGCAAATCCGGTAAATAGTCACATTCAAGAAAAGGAAAGGGATTGTAGTTACGACGTAAGGAACATATCCGATACAGTTTGGGAAACCGTTATTCCATAACGGTCAACCAACTCATGATGGCGTCCGTAAAATTAGGATGATGATTTTAACTTCACCATTTATAACTCTTGGTTTCATAGCTTTATTGTGAGCAGCAACCCTCTATTAAGAAAATCATGATAGGAAATACAAGCACGGGAATATTGTATCAATTGGGAGATATATACCCCGTATGCGGATGCTGCTGGAATGTTGCTTTTTAGAAATGGAAAATTCACAATTGGAAAGCTGAAATCATCTCGTTTATCATGTGCTTCAGTGAACGCGTTTTCAATTTTATGATGTTACAAATAGAAGCATGCAATTATTTTAAACACATGTATGCTCCAATCAAAGTTAGAAATTGATTTGTTAGAAACAAAATATGTTCTTAACATAATTTATCGTAGTGCTTTTTTAATAACGAAAAAATGTAAACAGAGCTTAAATGAAATGAAAACAATATATATTTGAAGAAGGTGGAACAAATGACTGGAGTTTCGTTAATTGTGTACAACTATTTAGATGATACAGACAAACTAAGACAGGATAAAACTTCTTTATCAAACCAAGAGCTATTTTGAAAATAAACTGGTATTAGAATAATGATGTTCAACATCTGAAAATTTCTGCAAAAATCCTCATCAATAGAACAGAAATATTTGTATTGGAACAATCACTGAAACATTCACCTTAAACATGACTATCAAAGAAATTCCAAACTTTTGATTTTTCATTGTTCTCGCCTAAACATTTCTTGTGTGTATCAGCAAACAGAATGTAGGTGTCTGCAACAAAACAGGACAGAAAACTGCCAGCTCTTCATCTTTTATATAAGCTTTGGATTTCAAATATTTTGGCCACGAACATCACTGAAGAGACATGTATTGTCGAAATGTGCATCTGGTGCAAGAAAATTGGTACCGTTAATTTTATTACAATGATCATGTTGAACAAATAAGGAATCATTCTGTCGAAATCGTACTATAACATAGTGTGACAAAAAGTTTAATAAACAGGTTGAAAGTATCGACAAACTGTAAGTAGAACTCCAGCAAATCATACTTTTCAATTTAGCACTTTCAAAAAAGGGACGAAAGATACCAGAGGGGCAGTCAAACTCATAAATCGAAAATAAACTGATAAAAAGCCATGGCTAAAAATTAAAAGGACAAACAGACAAACAACACAACACATGACACAACATCGAAATCTAACGAATAAACAACACGACTCCCACCAAAAAGTAGGGGTGATCTCAGGTGCTCCGGAAGGGTAAGCAGATCCTGCTCCAAATGTGGCAACCGTCGTGTTGTTTATTTGATAACAAATCACGTAAATAGTGTTATTATTTCAACTTCACCATTTGGAACTCTTGATTTAATAGATTCCCTGTGAGAAACAACCCACTATCAAGAAAATCATGATAGGAAATGCAAGCACGAAATTTGAAGCTGCATACTAAATAAGAAGTTGTTTTGTTTAGTGATACTTGAAAAAATGGTGAAGATTTTGTTTGTTTCACGAACAAACAATGAGAATGCAATCCTAGAATGGGGGATAATAATCAAAATTATAACAATTCCATACCATGTTACTTTAAACCAGCTATTCCATTGCATTGGGATTTTGTATTAGTCAGAGTAATTGTCTGATATAAATTGTAAATTAATATGTCATTGATGAGATTGAGACTGCAGAAATGACCCCAATGCATAAACAAATGATCCTTAGAGTACAAATTGCACATTCTATTGTCATACTTAGATTTAATGTATTTAGTCGAAGCAATTAAATATTGTGTCTTCGTTACAAATTGGCCTATATAAAACGGGACATTAGGGTGCCATTTACTCATTTCTAAAAGGTTAGTATGAATAAGCCATTAACACAGAGTTATATATTTGTATAACTGATATAGATTGCTGTGTCGGCAAATTGCAGCAATATAATTTCCCATGAAGAACCAATATCCAATTTATTCATAACTGTATCAGATTAATTATATAGCCGTCTTTATTTCAAATTTATTGTAAAGTCATAGTCTGTACCAAGCGATATTATTAATGCATCCATTGTAGAAGGAAGAATTATCGAGTATGTCTTTCTTTTTGGCAAAATATCTATGTCAACATCATACTATGGTATTACTCATTTTACTCTTCGACTCCTTTCATTTCTCCTATACACGATAGAATAAAGAACTAGAAAAGAAGGAGAAATACCAAGCCAAGGAGTAATAAAAATCAGACTTTGAAGAAATAATAGAGGCCATTTGATTCCCAAACAAAAATCCACGAAGAACAGGAAACAGTCAATAACGCACGATGCAAAAAACTACAAAAGTTTGCAACACACCCAGCCAAATTACTATTTCCCAAAACAAACCATTTTAACAGGTTGTGTAACTATATTTATCTGTAAAACTTTCTTATTTCTAAATCTTTAACAACATATCGAAGCAACGTTATTAAAAAAACAACCGATATTACATACAAAATATGCAATGAGATAATGCAACTCAGCAAATATTTCTTATCATTCGCATTTTCCCCAATCAAAACATCCAGATGATTTTACCTTCTCCTGATTTAAACAAACTATGAAAACAATCATCAATGATGTATAACTTCGATCTATATGTTGCATATCTTCTGTAAATATTGACAATGCATTTTCCTATAGGAACTCCTTTAACGGCTAAAGCTGTACCACTTTTTCAATGAAGTTTTGAAAAAAATCTTATCATAGAATTAAACGTCAAAATACAGGGCTGTGTTGCATATCTTCACCGTGTATATGCCCTGAACTTTTCAGAGTTTAAACTAAAACTAATTTTCTTAACTACCCCCACCTCGAATGAAGGGTTACCACAGATTTCAATGTAAAGAATATGCACATGTATATTTACTAGTAACATGCCCAAGTTATGAGATTGAACACAGAGAGCATAACTGGGAACCAGTATGTAAACAAAATTAATTTTCCATGAATATTCTAAATCTCCCCAAAAGAGGCGTGGTTTGAGAAACAGCTGTATTTACAAAGTGCATCCTATATGTTTGAATTAGACTCTTGTATCTTTCGTTCCTTTTTTCCATACGTAATAATCTATAAGACTAAAAAAGAGGTCTACTCGAACATCATCCAACCTAACTGAGGGATTGAAAACTATAATTCTCAGAAATTTCTATATACTTCATCGTAAACTTTATGAAACGAGTGTTTTAAATCTTGTCTGTTTCGAAACAATGACTTCTTTGTTGCCGATTCTCTCATTGATTACCTTTCACAAGTAGTCGGCATTGTCAACTAAAATGAAAACGAGAATTTATAAATCTAAAGTCTCCGAAGAGTTTTTCTTGATTAACCTTCATCAGGAACGCCCGAACTCAAAAACCAAACGTCATAAGTGTACATCTATTAAATTTGAGATGACAAGAAGAACGAATCAAAAGGAACAACCAAATCTACCTACATAAGCTTTGCATGTGAGAAAAGAAACCTCGGTTCCTCACAAAAAAACTATCAACGATTAATGATCGAAGGAATGGCATGATATGAATCATGGATGTACCTAATTACTGACAACTGAGCTGATGATACTCGCGGGGACGAATCGTCAACAAGCACCAGTAACGAGCCAGTGCTAGGTAATTAAAATTGTATGCTAACTGTACATTTTTCTTTATACAAATGGAAATATTAAACACAGGAAATGGTGGCCATTTCTTTCTTTCTTACAAGATTACAAGCTCCTTAATAATAGATAAATATGAGTCATCAACATTTAAAAAAAAAATTAAAGGAGAAAACATATTATAAGTGTGTTCTTTCTTTATTTCAATTTTGACAAGTAGAACGCATGTTTACGCAAATAATTGTGTTTTCTGTTTTTTACATACCACTTTTACTTCAGTTAATTATTTGAGATACCTCAATTCGACGACATCTTAACGACATCTAGACATCACTATACTATAAAGTCTTCAACTATTGTCAATGGTCTATACAAAAATAATATAAAGACTAACGAAATTATAACCTCCTACCTGCACTTATAACTATTTCCCAGTTCATATAACATTCGTCTGACCACGTTAATAATGGTCATCTAAATCTTTTAATCATAAACATAATTTTAAAATAATGATTGAATATGTCGAAGATTATGAAAAGGAGATGGAATTAACGCCAACAACATGAAAACGAAATAAGAAGATACCCTTCCCGATGTGTTAATGCTGCAGTGTGGTTGCTACAAATTAGATTAAAAAAAAGAATAGGTCTATGAACACTCAGCTATTTGCAATCTTCAAAGACTTAATGTTGGTAACCACTTGTCATACCGTAAAGTGGGTTATTTTCGCAAAATTTCGCGATTTTCATTGAATAAGGTATGCGAAATATTTTTACGGTTTTTATTTTGGCGGATTCAAAATTTTTCAATAACTTTGCTTGTGCACTTTTAAAATGGCGGAATTTATTTTGGCGATTTAGTTCTTTTAGCAATTTAGCGAAAATAAGCCGCTATATGGAATGGTTTTGACACATATGTTGCTATTCCTCCAGATAAAGACCCAAACAACACCGTTTGTTCACAATGTTGTGTTAAGATCAAATTGCACACACAGCTTGATTGAATAATCAGATATTGGCAATTAACGTAGAAAGTCATAGTATTCCCTCGCGGTTCTTATATTCACAGCATTTGATAAATTGAATAACCATGATTCTTTTTCTTGAAATGCGTTTTTCAACAAAAATATATATAACGTCCGATGTATCTAGTTGAATAGATGACAATTGCAGATAATTTTAGTTGAGCCAGCATGCATATTCTCTTTTTTTGAATAGCTGTTATTGTTTCTTTTAACAGTAAAGGTCTTTTTTATTTTTATAATTCTGAATATGATTTGATATGTCTTCTACATATGCTAAGTGTATTTGAATTAGCTCATTTATGCATATGTTATAAAAAAAACCAGTGGATACCGATACACCATCAGTTTACGATGAAATTATGCAAACAGTGCTAGTGTCTGATGCTACATCCTCAAGATATTTGACATTTGTTGTTGTTGATTCAATTACGATGTACTGTAATAATTGATTTATTAAAAATTTCTATGACCAATATTTTCTTTATTTTATTATCAGAGGCATAAGTGATATAATGGTTGTTTTTCTTGCACTATTGCGTCTGATTTATTTGTTTGTTTCTTTGAAAGTTTTTAGTCAGTTATATTCTGTGTTAAATATTTACACCGTTTCGGCGGCTTAATCCATATTATTATCACATTAACTAATTATGTCCATTTCGATTGCTCACTCACTTTTATCAATGTATTATATGTACCAATGATAATGTGGGGTTTAACCAAATTGTATAGCTAGTTTAACTTCTTATTGGTATATTTGTTAATACCTTGCTGTTCACTTTTGTCACTGTCCGAATTCCCCCTTTAAGCAATTATATAAGCTAAAAAAAAATAGTTATTATGAAACATAACCGTCTGTTCTCAATATATTGTTTCGATGGAGAACACTTCCACTGTCCTATGTTATGTGAGAGTTGAGCGGTTATAAATGTTAAGTTCCCAGTCATATTCCGTATGTGTCTTTCCCAAGAAAGGACGGAGTCAGTCTTTTATTCACTAGTTGTCGTTAGTTGCTGTCTGAAAATATTGGCTACTGAGTTGATAACAACCTTGAGGACAGATGGTCCATAATCAATAAATAGTTCTTTGTGTGTCCGCAGAGCAATGATATTTATCTAAAACTGGACTAATATTGTAGGCTCATTTGTATCATATGACTCAACTGTTACTAACAGACTATAACAACAACTGAGGTCTTCGTAAAGTCGACCTTGTAAATTGTAAACTTAAGCAAAAGACTTTCCGTAAACAATAGAAAATATTTTTTCTCAAATTTTGAACCACATTAACCTGTGAAGATAATTTCGGATCGATCCTTCCACACATAATGGATGGTAGGCTTATTTTTGCTGTTGCTTATGCTTAATATGAAATGAAACGTTCCTAAACAAAAGCTATGTCTATTTGATACATTAAGCTATAAATAGTTATAAAACCAAACCAGTACAAAGTTGAAGAGGATCCGAAATTCCAAATTAAACCAGATACAACACACAATATTTTCTAACAATGTCCTATACTATGGAATATGCCAGTTGTTATCAAATAGTTCGTTGGTATATGTGTTGACGTTTTTTTTTTGTTGCACTTCGATGTTCCGGTAGTTCCTTTGTTTTCCTCTTATAGTTAGTGAGTTGCCATCGATGTTTGTGTTGTACCCCAGATTTGATTTCTATAAATCGAGTAATGACTTTTGAACATCGATATACAACTGTTGCCTTTATTTATAAATCATTCATTATTCAGCTTATATTCCTTCCGGTGTGCTTCTGTGTTTAAATGATAGATGGTTAACGCTAACAATTAACTTCTGATCCACAGATTCATAACTTGAAAATATAAGCTAGGCATTGTTTCAAAATTTTAATTGCTATGTACAAAGAATCTCACTTAAAAATATTTATCTACGGATATTTTCCGATTGTTATATCTGTCTTTCCCCCTTCTTCATTACTTATCATCTTACTTAAAAAGTGCACGGAATTAACCAAACGAGTTGTTTTTGGTTCTAAGCAGTATTCGTGATGACCCAAGTCTTTTTTTTTAAACTTAACTGTTGCATGTCTTTTCGTAGGTATTCTTTTAGCATGTTTTTTTTCTGCCAATTATTTTCAATTGCACCTTCAATATTTTTATAATTCGGATTTTTTTCAAGTTGTTTACCATTGCTTGTCTTTTCAACTCTGATCATTGCTGTGCATCCTGGATCTGAGTTTACGATTTCCTTTTTCTTACAATCTTCAGTATGTAGTATTATCATAATTGAATGTTACATAGTCAAAATTGCAAGGTGTTCTTTTCTAGTCTTGAAACGCGCGTTTGGCGTATATACAAAATTTAGTCCTGGTATCTATGATGAGTTTATTTTCAAACAAAACAAAACAAATCATATATTGTATATTCGTAATTGTCATAAATCATTATTTGGTTAAACGCTTAAAGTTTTTGCAGATGTTTTATTTGACAGATAAATGACAACAAAACAAAATTAGAAGATAAAATCGTGGTTTTCATTCATTAATTAATGAATTAACTTCTTTTTGTTTCTTTAAAGTCATTTCAAAATTAGACTCGTTTTGATTGTTAATGTGACATTTACGATGTCAGAAATCATTCAAATTAAGCAATTATTCCAATTTACATGTTTATGGTTTGACCTCTGTTACTATTACAATTCTGTCAAGTGACAACTTGTTAGCAATTTGTATTTTAAGAAACATTTGCATACAAATCTGTGAATAAATTGATAACATGGATTGAATTATCAATGAAAACGATCAATTAAATATATTGATGCCATTGTTTTCTGTTGTATTTATGATGAATATAATAATTAAACTAATACCTTAACAAAAATGAGTATAAAAGACAAACGATTGATTTATGTAACCAATTTTTAACCATTTTTGTTATTTTTTTTCTTGCTAAAATAACACCTTTACATTTGTCAATCAGTGTTATTTATATTGAGCATGTGCTATGGAAATATATGTCATTGTATTTTGCAAAAACGTATTTATGAAATTCAGCGGCAAATGATACCGAAATGATTTATAGTTCCCAAAATGTAATAATGAATGACAGCGTTAAACGGAGTTGAATGAACTGAAAACGTCTTTACCAGCTAGCAGTGTGCACATACATCTACACTACATGTAAATAAGGAGCATAAGTCTTCCAAAGAGCTCTGATTGAACTCCAATGAGTTTTGTAAAAGAGTAGTCGATTGTTAAATTCATCTCTTTATATGCCGTTATGGTCTCTACGAAGGCTTCAGTACCGTATTGCCGACCGTGCAAGGGCTGTATAGCCAGTCAATGTCGTTAAAATCTTCCATTTTTCATCACCGTATTGATAAATGCTTATTGCGTATACGTAAACTTCACGGGATTACGGAAAAAATATCCCTGCAACTCTTTAAACGCATTGCATCTGTATGTATGATTAGTTCATGATATCAAGTATATTTGATCATAGTCATGTACTGACCAAAGGTAGCTAACAAAGGATGACCTCATCAATTCATTTTTAAAGCATGCAAGAAAAATCAAATCAATGTTCTGCAAATCTAAAAGTTCTAAGTCGCATCAATAAATGTCTACTTTTAATTAAGAAAAAAACATTGAACGACTCACTGTTTTTGTGATTTGGTCTTGTGAAATGAGTCAGAAGATTTTATAGAGGTAAACATGTTAACTGCATCATGCTGCACCGTAATTTAGTAAAAATGATACATAAGTATTTTAAAATGAGTCTCTATTATCACACTAATATTCAATTCGTGATTAAGGTTTGATGACACAGTGTGACAAAATAAAGAAGGAGGGTGTTATCTCCAATCAACAATAATGTTGGAAATTGATTATAGCATACCATATGCATATTTATTGTTGATGGAGTTCTTCTTATTTTGTGACTTTTTTTAAAGGGGGCTAATTTCAGTTGTGGTTTGGTACTAGTCTCGTCAATCTAATATAATTGAGTACTTTCTTTTCTTTTCTGATCTGATTCTGATAATCTTCTGGTGCTCTAGACTTCAATGGATGGTTAAAGACTAAGTTTAAAACTGGTCCAGTCACGTAACATGTTCATCTGCATGTCAGAGGCAAGATCTCACCATTGATAACAGTTTTCTACTTGTTTCTTTTAATTTATTGAAATTTGAATGCTGATTTTAGTTATTTGCTTATTGCGTTTCAATTTTGTCATGAACTCGGCCGTACGGTAAGGGCACATGTTCGTAACATGACCTCGATATATAATTCGGTGACATTTTATTTCTCAAGTTTCGTTCTATTCGTATTCCTTTCGAATTAAAATTAATCTGAAATGATCGAATCTTTAATTTTACCTGAAATAACCTGACCCTATTGTGCACTTATGTAGTGAATGCACTAGGTTGGCACTGATAAACTTGACATTTTTTCCAAATATAGATGTCACATCTTTACCTCACACCTGTGCCAAATAAACAAAGCAATTGGAAACTAATTATACTACAATCATGTCAAAAACCACGTTCGTCATTTAGTTGAAGACTTTTATAGAATCATGTTGATAAAGGCATGATAATTTTGTTATACTAAGGAACTAAACAAATAAAAAATATTTCAAAAAGAAAATCGTGCAATGTCATAAAACTGTGCTAAGTTTATTATTGGAAACATATCCTCATTGTTCACTTATCAGTTAATTTACTTTACAGGTATATTTTGATTTTCGTGGGTGTGAACAATAATTTTAGAAAGATTTATATTATTGTTTGATTTAACCCCTTTGGATGTACCCGAAAGATTAAAGGGGGAATGTTCCAATTCTGGTCTGGTCGTACAAACATCAGGCGATCAGCTGCAGCATCTAAAACCATCGTTTGTACCATTGCATCTTCCTCAAACAGTCCTGGTCAAATCGACAGACCATGTCGTGTTTAACACCTAAAGTTTCAATCACGGTTGATTCAGTTCCTGAATTGCGTACTTTGATGATGAGATAATCAGGGAAAAGAACGCAACAGTAGTGCTTCTTTTGATGCATCTTTTAGAAAATTATGAACAATTCTTACAGTCCCGCAACTGCTCTTTCATGTAAAAAATTGTCTTATGTTACTTTGTCATATCTTGGTATTTCTTTATTTTGAGGAGACAACGATATGGCTACTATAGCGTTCGACTAAACAAACTGAAGATGGAAGATTTAAAAGCCGACATCAACTACTAGGATTAGATCCTAAGAATGGTATAAGGCAGAATAGAGAAGACGGTCACATTCTGCAGAAAGGCTCTGCATCTTTGTCGAAAGCTGTTCATCACTCAAAGACACCTAGTCTGCTGTGACAATTATCCATGTCTGACCTACTACTTTATAGTTACCGTGAATAAACTCATCATAGATACCAGGACTAAATTTAGTATACGCCAGACGCGCGTTTCGTCTACAAAAGACTCATCAGTGATGCTCGAATCCAAAAAAGTTAAAAAAAAAAATCAAAAAAAAATCAAATAAAGTAAGAAGTTGAAGTGCATTGAGGACAAAAATTCTTAAAATTCTTAACACCATCTTCCTTCTCATCAAAAAAGTCTGAGAAGAATGCACCGAAGCCAAAGTTGCTGATGATGCGAACTAATGTCATTTCCCACTAAAACTGAAGAGTGAAACACCTTTGCTAACAGTTTGAGAAGAAATTTCATACTGCTTTTTGTGCTCTGGAACTTCCGATTTGAATTTTTCTTGGAGTTCGGTATTTATGTATTTTTTTTTCTATTTGGTATTCTTCCACGAACGTTCTAAGTTGTCGGCAGTGAACCAGAGGTCAGAACCATACTAAAAATCACAACTTGTATAACCTTATACAATCTCATCAGATTATATATCTAGCAACAAAAAAACAACCTGATGGACTTAAGAGGGATAAAACCAGAAAAGCATCCCAGTAGTATGGAGAAATAAAAAAAAAAAGTATTGCTCGATGTTTAGGGGACGACCATTTGATATTCTGGGGGGGGGCCAGGAGGATTTTGAAAATAAATAACTCAGCCTTGATAATCACAAAAATAAATGGTTTGTTCTGTGGTAGTTTGAAAATAAATAACCTGACTTGCAATGTATTGAAAATAAATAACTCAGCAGGTCTATAGCTTCTTGGGCCTTCAGCATTCCAAAACCCTTAAAAAAAAATTGCCACGCTCCGCTCGGCAAAATATGTTTTAAAATACTTATAAAAGAGGCTAGGTTTGGTCAAACCAAATTATTACTTTGGAATATAAATGATTCATTTCGTGAAGAAAATTATGAAATACTTAATCTAATTACTAGTATACCAATTGTCTTTTATAATATACTTATTACTATGTATTTGTGTTTCGTTTGTCCTGTATCGCTATGTATTATCTTAAAATGTTTGTATATTATATTGTCCTCTTGTACAAAAATATGTGTCTGAGGTTATGAATGAAATCTTGAATCTTTAAATTTCTGCAGGGGATAATTATCTTTTCTGATTAAATTGTACATAATGACTTGACTATACATGTATTATTCATAATTAACAAATATTTAAAAAATTGTATGTTTTTCAAATATCATAAATATAGTTGTGAAAATGAATAATCAGTCCCTTGCTTTAATGAAAATGAAAAATCTTGCTTCAATGGTGCAGAAAATGAATAATCTGTCCTCTCAGTTTACAAAAATATATAACCGATCAAAAACAAATCCTCCTGCCCCCCCCCCCCCCCCCCCCCCCCAGAATATCAAATGGTTGTCCCCTTACCGTGAGGGTGCAAATTAGAAGATACCTGTACACTATTTAACCTTAAAATGTTTGGTGACATGTCAGGAAATGATGACCTTTGTATTTTTTTACATAAAGCAGTAAAAGTAAAATCAATACATAGACACACAATAACATTGTGATGATATACACATTATTTTCAGATACTTCATCGTAATTTGAAGTAAAATGTGTAAGTTTTTAAAAACATTTTGTTTCATGAATTTTCTTTGTTACATTTGTTTGTTTTTGTAGTGATTAAGATTATGACACAATGTTGAACGCTGTACCCCTATTTTTGACATTTTTACCTATTATGTCTGTTTGTTTTGTTCACGTATCGTTGTCAATATAATGGAATGTGATGTGACTGTCATACAAATGATCATTTAGCTAGTTTTAAAACTAGGTTTAATCAACCATTGTCTACATAAGAAAATGCCTGTACCAAGTCAGGAACATGGGAGTTGTTATCCATTACTTTGATATGTTTAAGCTTTTGATTTTGCCATTTGATTAAGGACTTTCTTTTTTGAATGTTACCCGGAGTTTAGCATTTTTGTAATTTTTACAATTCATTGAAAATTACTAAAATATAGAATTTGTGGTAGCTTGTAGTAAGAATAATGGATGAAAAAATAAGGTATCTAAATTTCAAACGCATCATACTCTAAATACGACATGGTACATGTAAAGCCATCATGCAGCTATCTCGTGTCATTCGGGTAGACATCGTAATAAAACAACTACATCTTTGTGCTGCCTTCGTGTGTGGTTAAGGTGCCATCATGTGACCTTCTGTTTGCATTGAACTTGCTTCAGCATGTTTATCTGTTTACCAAGTCCGATGCCATCTGCGCGTAGCCTGCAATACAAAATGCAGTCGGAATTCCAAATTTTAGCATTAACATTGACCATTCTTACATGGTCTTTTTCATAAATATAAATTTTAATAATCGTTACGAGTTGTCAAATTAAAAAAGAACATATATCCTAACTCCTATATTTTGCAGATGATTTTTATAGATTTGTCTACTGTTGGTAATGCCTATCAAATGCGTTGTCCACATGCTAATTAGTTCTGCTTTGTTAGTTTATACAGATTACTCGTGGTTTTATTTGAAGTTGATTGACTGTTTGAATTTAAACCACCATGCATTTTACATCGTAAAAGATTTTATATCAAGTGAGTTTTATAAATAAATTCAAAACTTATTTTAAGATCTTTCTACTTTACATTTTTTGCCATTTTGCAATAAATGTAAATAATTATATTCATTTGCGGTATTCTTTGAAACGTATGAAACAAAAATAAAAACCAATTCAACATTTTATGTACTATATATATACACTATACATGACAAAAATAGTTTAGTTGCGATATGAACGACAAGGTAAATACCAACCACAATATCTATAAATGGTTTATAACATTTCAATTAACAAAATACATACACCTTGATACTATTCATCACAAAAAAGACATTTGGTTATTTTTATTCTAGTTTAATTGAATTATAAATTCATCTTTTGAAAAAGGTTCAAATGTGATTCGTCTATCCATAAACCAGAGTTATAACTATGATGCATGTAACGTCGACTTTAGTTGTTTTGTCACATAGGTCCTGTCCTATTGGTTGTTAACATCGAGGCTTTGTTTATAAGTAAACTTATATAACAAGACCGCAGCCATTTGTGACACTACCGAATGCGACGTGTCACCTGTTGTTGATGAAGATATTGTTACTTAACATGTTGTTGAAAAGGGGATATTTTATGAACAGCTGTTTGTCCATTCGTCGTTTGCCTTTGGCATTGAAGTATTACTGTTTTATATCGCTCATCCTTTTTCTTTGATCTTAGTTTATTCCCAGTGTTCATGTTTCTAATTTTCGAATGTCTTACTGAACATGATATTGGAACCAAATCAACGATGATGAATAAATTGATGATGATGCTTACCATTAGACAACCAAATTTCATATTGATATTGTTTGTTTGTTACTTTCTTTACTCCATTGTTGTATGCAGTCAAATTATTTTCACAGGCATGTCATCTTTAGCACGTTTTTTTTTTATTTTTAAAAATGACGTCATTACAAAATTTAAACGTTTTCAACTTATGAAAGTATCACAACAACTTGCAAACAATTATTTACAAAACATCATTTCAAATACTATTACTCTTATTTTGAATGTGATAGATTGAGTGTTTGTTTTAGAGTATAAACTTGACAAAACATTCGAAATCAATGACGTCACTTAGTTTATAATCATGCAAATAGTTTTTTTAAGTGCATGAGAAAATATTTTGTTCAGATCTTTTTTTATATTTTAACACCAAATATATTTTAAAATGGTATAAAGTATTTCAAATTCTTGACTTAATTGTGTTTATAGTTAATTAACAATACACAAATTGTGCGCAACAAGAGAAACATAATATAGACTAAGTATACAAAATAATAAATTGGGAAATAAATATTATATGACGTACATACTGGGCGCCGAATGGGACTCTTGTGATTTTGTACAGAATTCAATTCTGTCATAACAAAATCATTTTTGTCTTACAAAACTATGTGATACAGACTTGTTTTATGAAAACTTCAATTTTGTGATGACAAAATTCATTTTTGTAGACAAAATTCGATTTTGTCATTACAAAATTCATTTTTGTAGACAAAATTCATTTTTGTAGACAAAATTCATTTTTGTCATTTTGTCAAAAAGGTATGCAAATATTAAACTTATATGCATACAAAATTGAGCTTTGTTACCTGATATGGAAATTAAAACACAAAAAGTCAATTGTAAGAGACGAAATTGAGTTTTTTTAGACAAAATTGACTTTTGTGAGACAAAATTGACTTTTGTGAGACAAAATTGACTTTTGTGAGACAAAATTCAATTTTAACAATTTTGTCTAACAAAAGTCGATTTTGTGAAGACAAAATTCATTTTTGTGACGACAAAATTCATTTTTGTGATGACAAAATAAACAATATTCAGGTTTGTTTCAAGTTTGTCTCATTTGGTCTCACAAAAGTCATATTTTGTCTCACAAAAGTCAATTTTGTCTCACAAAAGTCATATTTGCAAATCAGTTCACAGAATCCAATCTAAACTAATTTGCATACAAAATTGACTTTTGTCCCCTAATTTTGTCCACTGAAAGATAATTTTGTATGACAAGATTTTGAATTTGTAGTATGTTACAAAATTTGTCAAACTGAACTCATTTTTGTTGAACAAAAGTCACTTTTGTCCGTACAAAATTGAATTTTGAGTACAAAACCACAAGAGTCCCATTCGGCGCACCGTAGTTCATGTAGAGGTTATATGAAAAGATTTGTTGCAACAAAATCTTCTTGTGCGAACAAAAATTATTTTTAGAAAATTATTTATCTTAGAATTGGCACAATGATTGCTGCATTTGATTTTGATTGCTACTGTTTACCAAAATAGAAGTATTCATATAATGTAGACAAATAGAATGTGGCAACTTTTACCTCTTTTGGAAACTGCATTAGACCGCTATATATCTTTCTGTTGATGCAAACAGTTTGCAAAGCACAAACTAATTACCTTTTTCTGATTGCAGTGCACATTTTTGCTTTTCAACCAGATCATCGAATATTGCACAACAGCCTTAAATGTTTTTGTAATTTATTCACATCTATACGTGTTGTTCTTACATATATAAAAAAAAAAAAAAAAAAAAAAGTTAAATATGACGTGTTAAGTCTAACACACAATAGAAATTTGTAAAAACGAAACTGTTTTTATTAGTTGTTATACTCATTAAATCTGAGATCATGACTAACATAAAACAATTCTATGAAATTAGTTTTCACGAATTATGCAATTTGTGACAACGATTTGAATTCGTGATCACGAATTCCCGAAATATGTGATAACTATATCTTCAGATTTGTGATTATGAATTTAATCCGATATAGCGAATCATGGAATTAGTGATAACATTTTAGTTCTTTGTCAGGGTCCAAAATGCGCTTCCGTATTTACTATAAAGCATTAAAAGATAAACAAATTACCAGACAGCTACAATCGACAACCACTGAAATACAGGCTTCTGTTTTAAAACTTGCTCATAAAGAACACGGCGGGCGGGGTTCATAAACAAAACTATTTAAAAACAAACTATAAAAATCAGATAAGCATAAATTCTGGCGGCCAGCAACAAGATGTACCGATCTAAGAGTCTTCGCAGTTACTGTATCCAGCTGAAAGAAAAATTCAACAAAATAATAAACCATGTTCAAATTCATAACAAGTTATGGAAGACATGCACACATGTCATGTTCCATTATCTAATTGACAATAGAATGGACTGTTGGAAAAAAATCTTGAATCAAGAAAATATCACTGTTTTTTTTCTGAACGTCGATGAGTCAAGTTGTTTACAGATTTTGCAGACTTCAATCGGTAGAACTAAATAAATATTTGCGGTTTAAAAGTACACAATGTATATAAACGATTCTAGAAACAATTCTGGGAATGAATTACAATGTTAACGACAGTTCTCATTTCCGTTCATTTATATATAAACACATTATATTTCAGATTTTTAAAAGTACGCTATATTTCTACATGGCACTTGAATAGTTCAAACCATTTCTGGTCAGTACATTAGTACTTATAAAAATGTACTTGTACTGATGGGTTGTTTTTGTTGGCACAAACGATATTACCCAAAAACTGGTTATATTTGGTATTATCCTTTGGTGTAAAACTCAGGCAGATCATTCAAGTAAACATATCCGTTGCATGGTGTAAATGACACAAAAGTAATGGTGAAAATAAATGAAGCCGAAGAATAAAAAGCAGATAATTTTGACACACTGAACAATGAGGCACTATGCGAGAAATTATAAAATAAATCTAGAATTTTTTGGGGTTCTTCAAAGCTTGCTGTTCGGTGTTAGCCAAGGCTCTGAGTTGAAGACCGTACTTTGACCTGTAATGGTTTACTTTATCAAATTTTGACTCGGATGGAGAGTTGTCTCATTAGCACTCATACCACAACTTCTTATATATACTATTAACTTACGAAAATACAATTATGATTCTTAAATGGAAAGAGGGTTGTGTTTCTCAACTGGTACACTTAGTTCAATATCCGTGTAATGACTAAACGCCGACTGCGTATATATAACATACATCTCCACAAATCTAACGAAAAATGTCGATAAAGCCTTACTTTTATTTTCTAGTAAACCCAACGAACATGTTAATAATTTGATTTTAACTTTAGAAAGCCTTATTTAAATTAAGGAGACACGAGGAAACCTAACAAATGTTCATCCCTCCACTCCCCCATCAACAAATTAAGGAGACACGAGGAAACCTAACAAATGTTCATCCCTCCACTCCCCCATCAACAAAATAAGGAGACACGAGGAAACCTAACAAATGTTCATCCCTCCACTCCCCCATCAACAAAATAAGGAGACACGAGGAAACCTAACAAATGTTCATCCCTCCACTTCCCCATCAACAAAATAAGGAGACACGAGGAAACCTAACAAATGTTCATCCCTCCACTCCCCCATCATCAAAATAAGGAGACACGAGGAAACCTAACAAATGTTCATCCCTCCACTCCCCCATCAACAAAATAAGGAGACACGAGGAAACCTAACAAATGTTCATCCCTCCACTCCCCCATCAACAAAATAAGGAGACACGAGGAAACCTAACAAATGTTCATCCCTCCACTCCCCCATCATCAAAATAAGGAGAAACGAGGAAACCTAACAAATGTTCATCCCTCAACTTCCCCATCAACAAAATGAGACACGAGGAAACCTAACAAATGTTCATCCCTCAACTTCCCCATCAACAAAATGAGACACGAGGAAACCTAACAAATGTTTATCCCTCCACTTCCCCATCAACAAAATAAGGAGACACGAGGGAGCTTAATAAATGTTCATCCCTCCACTCCCCCATCAACAAAATAAGGCGACACGAGGAAACCTAACAAATGTTCATCCCTCTACTCCCCCTTCAACAAAATAAGGAGACACGAGGTAACCTAACAAATGTTCATCCCTCCACTTCCTCATCAACAAAATAAGGAGACACGAGGAAACCTAACAAATGTTCGTCCCTCCACTCACCCATCAACAAAAAAGGGAGACACGAGGTAACCTAACAAAAGTTCATCCCTCAACTCCCCCATCAACAAAATAAGGCGACACGAGGAAACCTAACACATGTTCATCCCTCCACTCCCCCTTCAACAAAATAAGGAGACACGCGGAAACCGAACAAATATTCATCCCTCCACTTCCGCTTCAACAAAATAAGGAGACACGAGGTAACCAAACAAATGTTCATCCCTCCACTCCCCCATCAACAAAATAAGGAGACACGAGGAAACCTAACAAATGTTCGTCCCTCCACTCCCCATCAACAAAACAGGGAGACACGAGGTAACCTAACAAATGTTCATCCCTCAACTACCCTCAACTTCCCAATCAACAAAATAAGGAGACACGAGGTAACCTAACAAATGTTCATCCCTCCACTTCCCCATCAACAAAATAAGGAGACACGAGGAAACCTAACAAAAGTTCGTCCCTCCACTCCCCCATCAACAAAATAAGCTAAAACAAAGACACAAACAAAATAAATCAATAAATGTTATAGAAATATAAAGAGAGATTTCTCGTCAGATACCTCTTGTCGAATTATGTTTTGAAGTAGTTTCTTGAGAAATTATGTCTCTATGATTGTAATGAAGACCATACTTCAGCTGCAATATGTATACCATGCATCCGACTTTACCACCATATTAAAGCGCTTCCTTATAGATATTTACAGGATTGTAATAAATCAAATTTAAAATACACTGGTACGCATTGATCCCGTTCCATTGTGTTTATTTTTGTACTTGTTATCGCAACACTTTTCATATAAATAATAATTTGCTGTAGTATTGCTATTTAAGTACTTTGGTCCATTTCCTTTCATAGTACTCAGATATGATCTATAATTGCACTAATTTTCTGAAAACTGTTAAAACAGTTCGGTACAATAGTTTTTTGTTATGACACAGTGACCGAGTTTAAAGATCTTTTAGCTACGAAAAGTAAACACTATTTGTTTGATTAAGTATATCATACCACCATACCTTCTGTTATAACTACTTTATACCTATCATTCATTCAGAAAAGAATGTATAAAGATATTTTAAGAATATTTGTCCAGGGCGGAGCTACATGTATGAAAGACGTTGTTTAGATAAACTGATAGATTGTGTAAATGTTTTAAGTTGTGATGACGTTATCAAAACCGATGGCTTGACATTTTGTCATAATTCTAGTTCCGAGCGTAAGTTGTTGAAGGTTATTTTGGTGCAAGTGGAAAGCATGATTTTTACTAGAAAATCACATAGTTTCAACCGCGACGACTATGTTTCAAGTCACCGTTCTTACAGACTGACCTAAAAAAAATGAGTGTCTAGCTCACCCGCTTAACGCTGACTAAGTATCTTCTATTCGATGGATTTAATACCATCTCACTTCCCCATCTCCGGAGTCATCAAACCATTGTTACTCTCGCAACACATACCTTGCCTAGAAACGTTGGGCGCCAAATGTAACTAAAACGCTTGATTCTTATTAGAAAACCACATAGTATGTTTACTCCTGTTGCTCTGTTATTTAAGGGAAGTAATCCCGTCACACTAGAAACACTTGCTGTACACAATAAAACGGAAAGCAAATGTACATATACACTACTTTAAGCATTACAGAGTCGGTACCGCTGATCATGAATGAACTGTCAGTCCCTGAAGGTAAATTTGTGTGTACCACTACTAGAAGTATTATGGAGTCGGTACCGCTGCAAATTGAAGGGCTTTCAGTTGTGTGTTTGATTGCATATGCATGTATCATTGGGAACTAACGTTTGCACTGTATAACAAATATACCCAAAGGTTAAATATAAAAGTAAAATGTATACAACTAAGATTGTCAGTGCTTGCGAATGGATGAACAGTAGCAAATTTTCCTTTACAAATTTACAGTCGTCGGCTGATTCCTTCTAAAGATAATTACAGTATATACGACTTCTAAATTAAGGAGGTTTTTTTTTTGCTCTTCGTATTTTCCTTTCAGTACTAAAGCGCTGATATATTCAAAAATTATAACATGCTTGTGTCCATTTTTTTCTTTTTCGCAATCCTGATGAAGGATCAGGAAATTAAAGCTCATCAGACGCCTCAAATTTATAAAGTGTTTTTATTTTCGTTTTTTGAAATAATAAAAAAATTAAAAAGCTTAATCAAATTCCACAATTTATGATTGATTCAATCCCGACTCTGTCTAATTGCTATAATGTTATTTGAAATAGTTTTTTTCATACCAGTTTTAGACATTCGCAGAATTTATTAAGTGACAGTACTTTTACTATAACATTTTTGTACTACTGCTTCCTGCACTTACACTTATTTACTTTAATCTAAGAATAAAATCTTAAGTTGACATTGGTACATTATAGCTTCGAATAAATCGGGATGGCATTCTGTCCAAAGAAATAACAAATCCATTATCATGAAATTACGTGCTAGCCAACATTTATTTGAATAGGTTGTCTATGTTGCATTGACTATTCGGCATTGAAAATTAATGGACAGTTAGATACTATATTCTGTAGGGAATTACAAATCGACAAAAGATTTATATATTAAATAGAAATAGCAATATATCATATACTATAAATATTCATAAAGGCTGAATCTGATGTTTTTGGTACTTTTCTACGATTGAGTCATATGCCTAAAAATAGCGCTATTACTCAGATTTATATCGACTAGCCATATGATGGGTATTAATGGTCAAGGCTAATATGCTTACACAACATAGAAAGTATTCTATATTCAAATGAAAAACCCAAACAATATTGAATCTTGATTTTCCAGTATCTTTTATAAGCTTTTCGTGACGAGTCTGTTTTACAACATTGACCCATCGATGGAACTTAAGCAGTTTATTATGCTTCGGCTTAACTGTTATTTGTCATTCGTTACATGATTTTATAGTTATTCTTCATACAAAAGTTGCCGAGTATTACTTTTCTACAACTTGACAGGTGACCCTGAAAATCCTAGACATGATTGCAATACATCAACAAAATGACCATGATTATTTTTTTTTAAAATAGAAAACCTCATAAATCATTTATACAAATGTTCAACCTTGATATTTGTCTGTATCTTATTTATCTCTTTCTTTATACCGCTGTAACATTAGTCATGTCAGAGAACACTGACCTTACAATATACCTTTCATGTACTTCTGTGATAAACAACATGATAAAATCAGTTCTCGGTCGCATTTTTGCTAAATACACTCATCATGGATACCAGGTTTAATTGTGAATGTCATACGCGCGTTTCGTCAAAAAAGACTCATTCATATCGCGCGAATGAAAAACGGTTTTTAAAAAAGAGGACATACAGAAATAGAAATAAACTCGTCAAAGAAACCGGGATTAAAATTGTGTATGCAACACGCGCGTTTCATCTACAAGACAAGTTTGCGATGATCGAAAATGCCAAATAAAGCACGAAGTTGTAGAGAATTGAAGACCTTGTTTTCAACATTATATTTGTATGTCTGATCATTTAATCGTTTCTATTGGAATTTGTGTACACAAAGATATGTACCACACGAGTTTAACATTTCTCACACTGCAACCCTCTTCTGGAAAGGACACATATATAGCTTTGATTGGATTCGGAAGAACAATGTTGAACATCTTTTAGGACCCAGTGGAACAAACCAAATGTGAAGCAAAGGCTTTAAAAGTCTCAAAAACATATTTTAAAATTTCCCAATCTTATATGTACATGTACATCATATCAAAGAATCATTATTCTTGCAAAAGTTATTTCCTTTGTTTATATTTTCATCATGTTTTTCCTACATTTTCCTACATATTGACGTTGACATATTCATTTTTAATCAATAGTAACAAATTAGAAATGCATTATATTGGTAAACATAATTTCCAAACTATTGGACAGATGAATATGCAAAACTGGCCATTAATTTACCGGTATCATATACCGTCTACTCAATTTCTATTATGGTTTCGTAATTCTTCTAACTAATCCTCATGTTCGATCTGTAGGCTCACACGGATAGTTCAAAATATTGTAATATTACGCCTGGGACACCTCCATGCATAGACAGAGAGTACTCAAATGCAGTTTGTTTTGATCTTGTTTCCCGCTGGAGATTAAGAGGATACGGAAGTAAGAATGGTTACGTCACCAAATATTCTCCCGACATGGTCGATTTGTTTAATTTTGTAGAGGAATTTATAAGTGCATATGCTAACTTCATCTTATGCTAGTTTTTTAATAATGTATTATGTATTTTGCCTTTTCTCCAATAATGTCGTTGTGTCTCTTCCAGACACACTATATTGCTTACATGCTCGTTTTCGATTTCTAAAACCGATTGCTTCAAACCGAACACTTGTGTTAGTTCTAGTAAATAGATATCTAACTATTTTCTGATTTTTATGTACGCTTTTTCAGTTTGTCATTTTCAAATTACAAGTATTTGATTTATAAACGGTGGTTACATTCAAACCAGTATAATAAATAAAAGGTAGCTAAACTATTATAGGACTAGAGGAAGAAGTATACATGTACAGATTTCGTTTACTTTGCGAGAAGGGACACTTTCAGAATCGATAAAAAATGATGCGTGACGTCTTAATTTCATTCGGGCTTGTTTGACAAAAAGCGACTGTCACAGCAAAAGACCTTAGGAATTTAAACAAGAAACTTACAATTTTACTATCAACTTATGAATCGTCTCTGCCTGTTTATTTTCTGTCTGTGAAAAATCGACCGTAAAACAAGTCAAGGACAAATTAAAAATGGAGACAAAAATGTTAGGTGGGTCTGGGAAAACAAAGCTACTGGCATGAAGCAAAAGAGAATTTTATAATACCAATGTTAAAGTGGGACACGCAATACCATGACTTGACGGTTACACCCGATACGGCATACGATCTTATACAATTAATCAAATCTTAGCCCCCCTGTGTTGACCATATAATTAGTGACATCAATTATTTAAATTTAGTTCAAGTTTTATAGCTAGTACATAGACTTTAACATGAGGATCAACTAACGATGTCATGAAAATATTGTAACGGTGTAATTTTTAATTAATCAACATCCGGATAACCTTGAAAAAATAATCAATCAATCCCACGATGCTTACTTCTGGTAAGAACGATAAGGCGATTAAAACTGAAATGATGAACATTAACAATAACAAATTATTACCTCGTGGCCTATTTTCATGAAATCTACGTCAAGTGCCGGTCTTTCGACGTAAATTGATTGAACAAAGCGTAACATTAAAACGTGCGCTTGTTGAATAAAAAGGATTGTTTTTCAATGAAATTTTTATGATTTTGAATATTTTGTTTTATGATATCAATATTTTTTATTATTCCAACCGAGCGCTGTAATTAAAAAATATTTAAAGTATATTTCTATTGTGTTATTGCAAATAATTGTTATTCAAATATTTTAGTCATGGTACGCATATTTATCGTTAAAATGCTCGAAAGTACATCTATCTGACGAACAATTGTTGTATAGAAAGTTAAACAAACAATTCAAAAAAGAAGTTGTGGTATGATTGTTCACAAGACACCAAATGACACAGAAATTAACAACAATAAGTCATCATACGACCTTCAATGATGTGCAAAGACATGCCATAGCCCATAAAACTATTTCAAGAAATTAATATCCATCCTATCAAGACGCATTAAAATCTTAAATGATTGATTGATTTATGTGCTAAGCTTTAGGTGACAAATGTTTCATGCATATAAGGGACGATAATTTAAACATTTATATTAAATTCTATATCAAGTGGGTTGACAATCACAGCAACATGCAAAATTGGGTATTTCAGATATTTGGGCCGAGAGTTTGTCTTCCAACATTTCAATTGTACGATCTCGATGATTCTTAACGTGCCGAGAGCTTGACTCTTTCTGCTGCAAGAGGCATCGAATTCAACATCTCACGTTACCATCGGAATTTGCACACTTAAAACTATTTATCCCCCATGATAAAAAGACATCCCTTTATGTAAATGTGTTATTTTATATATTGATAAGGTCAATTTGGTATTCAGAATCAACGCAAGCTTTAAATGTCTTGCCCTCATTTTCAATTTTTATAGGTTGATTTCAAGTTGTCGGCTAAGTTTTCAGAACCTTCCGTTTTACTACATTACCTTATTGGTATAGTTCACCATCTATGACATCAATGTCAGCATGTAAACATAGGTTGTGATAAGAAAGTAGCCATCAGATAATGCATGGTATATTACTTGAGAATGTTTTATAATGACCAATTTCTACAGTTTGTTTTTAAAGAGATTCAAATTCAGAAACTAGTTGATAACCTACTGGAAATTTAATATAGGAGAGTCTTCATCAAAAAGTAAAATCACAAAAATCACAATTTCGAAACGGATAGTCCAAAATCAAAAGCTCAAACACATCAAACGAATGGATAACAACTGCCATATTCCTGACTTTTTTAAAATATAAAAACTTAAACATATTCCATAAAATCAAAATATGTTCTACGCCTTGTCGCCGTGCTGTTTTAAAGCATTTTTTATACAAATTGAAGTTATTTAAAGCAAACTTAACAAATTGATACAAATTTGAAAAATTACATAATAATGTTTGTAAAATTTTGCATTGAAAGATAAAGCTACCCTAAATGAATTACTTTGTATCAGAAAGCCAATAAATAGCTAAACTTCCAATAGAACTTTGGTTTTGATTAACTTGATCCCTCTTTTCGAGATAAATACTCATAATTTACCAAGATCTGACAACACTCAATGCGGTTTTGTTCAATCTTCAGGCTTTAATATTGTTTTCTGTTTAAACACAAGCCATAATTTTGTAAGAACCTTAAAGTACATATGATGAATTTAAGCAGATATTTTTTTTTTTGTAAACGGTCATGGTTATGAAATAATTTCATTTCAATTGTTAAAGATATTAAAAGAAATAGCGGGAGATTTTGCGCGTTCCTGATGAAGGTAAATCAAGAATAACGTTTTGGACACATGAAACTAACATAACGTTTTGTTTTGATTTTTTACAATACTGGATCGAAACCCTTGCGCTGTTAGATTATCGGTCCTCTAGGTTATCATCAGCTCAAAAGTCAGTACTTCGGTACTGACGTCATGATTTATAACAAGCCTTTCTAAACTTGTCTGTTTATAAAATTTAGAAATTATAAAAAATAACTATGGTTTCATCTCCCTCTGGCAAAGATGGATTTGACAAGTTCACTAGATTATTTTGGTCATCTAGCTCTTAAACTGTTTCGGATCTTTTAAATATTTGACTTTGGTCGTTCCTAATAAAGATAAATTCAGAAAAGCGCTTCGGACGCATTAAATTTTTATACCGTGCTGTTTCCGTTTTTAACAGTCCTTTAATGTTTTTGAATTTAAACAAAAAAGTACCGTAGTTGGTCTACAGGAGAAATTATGTATGATGCATAAGGAAATAACTCATGATCGCAAATGGGAATGGTGCACCGTGCATCAGGAAACTGTGCACGGATGCAATGGGGAAGGTGTAACTATGGAGAATCAGTATGGTGCAGGTATGTAATGAGAAATTGTATGGTGCATCAGAAAATGGTGCATTGTGCATCAAGTAATGGTGAGAAGGGATATAGCGCAAGGTGCATCAGGAAATAGCCAGTGGTATGAATGAAAATTATTCAAAGTGCATAAGGAAATGGCCAGTGGTGCGAATGAAAATTATGCATAGTGCATCAGGAAATGGCCACTGGTGCGAATGAAAATTATGCATAGTACATCAGGAAATGGCCAGTGGTGCGAAAGAAAATTATGCAAAGTGCATCAGGAAATGGCCAGTGGTGCGAATGAAAATTATGCAAAGTGCAATAGGAAATTACCAGTGGCGCGAATGGAAATTATGCAAAA
Organism: Mytilus trossulus; assembly: GCF_036588685.1. Taxonomy (NCBI): domain Eukaryota; kingdom Metazoa; phylum Mollusca; class Bivalvia; order Mytilida; family Mytilidae; genus Mytilus; species Mytilus trossulus. The sequence goes on from NC_086374.1 coordinate 64,202,985, forward strand.
TGCATCTGGAATTGGTCAGTGGTGAGAATGGAAATTATGCAAAGTGCATCAGGAAATGGCCAGTGTTGCGAATGAAAAATGTGCAAAGTGCATTAGGAAATGGCCAGTGGTGCGAACGAAAATTATGCAAAGTGCATCAGGAAATCGCTAGTGGTTCGAATAAAAAATTATGCAAAGTGCTTTAGAAAATGTCCAGTGGTGCGAATGAAAATTATGCAAAGTGCATCAGGTAAATGGCTAGTGGTTCGAATGAAAATTATGCAAAGTGCATCAGGAAATGGCCAGTGGTGCGAATGAAAATTATGTATAGTACATCAGGAAATGGCCAGTGGTGCGAATTAAAATTATTCAAAGTGCATAATGAAATGGTCAGTGTAGCGAATGGACATTATGCATAAAGCATCAGGAAATGGTTAGTGGTGCGAAAGGAAGTTATGCATAGCACATCAAGAAATGGTGAGTGGTGCGAATGAAAATTATGTATAGTACATCAGGAAATGGCCAGTGGTGCGAATGGAAATTATTCAAAGTGCATGAGAAAATGGCCAGTGGCGCGAATGGAAATTATGCAAAGAATATCAGGAAATATCAGGAAATAGCCAGTGGTGCGAAATGAAATTATGCATAATCAATCAGGAAATTGCCAGTGGTGCAAATGGAATTTGTGCATAGGGCATCAGGAAATGGCCAGTGGAGCTATTTGAATTTTGCATAGTCCATCAGGAAATGGCCAGCGGTGCGGATGAAAATTATGCATAGTGAATCGGGAAATGGTCAGTGGTGCGAATTAAAATTATTATGCATAGTTATTAAGGAAATAGTCAGTGCAGCGAATGGAAATTATGTATAAGGCATCAGGAAATGGTTAGTGGTGCAAAAGGAAATTATGCATAGTACATCAAGAAATGGTCAGTGGTGCGAATATAAATTATGCAAAGAAAATCAGAAAATGGTCAGTGGTGCGAATGGAAATTATGCAAACAAAATGAGGAAATGGCTAGTGGTGCTAAAGGAAATTATGCATAGTACATCAGGAAATGGTCAGTGATGCGAATGGAAATTATGCATAGGCATCAGAAAATGGCCTGTGGTGCGAATGGAAATTATGCATAGTTCATCAGGAAATGGCAAGTGGTGCGAATGAAAATTATCCATAGTGCATCAGGAAATGGCCAGTGGTGCGAATGAAAATTATGCAAAGTACATCAGGAAATAGCCAGTGGTGCGAATACGTAAAATGTACATTATAGTGTCAAAGTGTATATACTGCAAAGTTTGTGACTCATACTGTATGGATACAGTATACTATGTCCTCATGTCTGTATAGTTTGCCCTTATATATGTGTGTGTTGCATTGTCGTTGTCTTTTGTTCACGTCAGTGTTTCTGTTGTTTCGTTATTTTCCTCTTATAATTGATTTGTTTCCCTCGGTTTTAGTTTGCAACACGGATTGGGTTTTGTCTCAATCGATTTATGACTTTCGTACAGCGGTATACTACTGTTGCCTTTATTGAACTATTTTCTGTTTTAAAAATTAACAAAAAGAATTAGCGAAAATATAGTTATTTTAAAGTACTTGCGACTTCTATATATGCACTTTTCCTGGAACAATGTAAAAGAATGATTACAAGGAGACATGTGATTCAGATTACATATCAATAAAACCTGGAGCGTATTTAATATCTGTAATGAGAACAATAATGACTTATTATTAAATAATTGAATTCTGTCTGGTAATTATGACTTTCACCTTTTCAGAAACCTTGATGTTTATACAAAAGACGGTCAATACATGTCATTTAATATCTGTATGTTGGTCATTAGAACTGGGTATCCTTGACATCTACAATAACAATAAACATGGATCATTACTGGGGCACAGTATGGTTCAAGAGTCATTATGCGATAACCATGGGATATATATTCATATTTGGTACGCTAGATCAAATTGAAAGCATCATATAAAAGTTAGAAAATTGCCTGTCATGCAATTTGTCTCATATGTAATTGTTCTCTTTACCTGATCCGAAGTGCCAGTCTTTGTAAGAATCAGGCAATTCAGGTAAAAATTAAAACATGATTTAAAAAAAACACCGAGTTAATCATGCTATTTAATACTAACCATCATCCTGAGTTAAAAGATTTTAGTCTTTTGTTTGTGTGTGTCTGGTAATATCAAATAACTTCGTTAAAACATGGGTTAAAATGATAGCAAATTTCAGAATTATATCCCTTTATTCGTTAATTTCTAGTGCATTTCAACCAAAATGTATCTTCTATTACCAGAACAGAAAATGGAAATGAATGTTATTTTCGTGCATAACTACATATTATGAACTGGAATCATTGTCAAATTGGGTGGGTTTATTTGGTAATGTTTTCACCCCTGCCTGATTCTTAGGCAGACTGGCACTTAATAGTTTTAAAACAACAAAATATAATTCAAATTTAATTTTGAACTTTTAGGGGAGGCTAAAGTGTTTACTGTTCAGTCTTTAATGTTTTCTTAGTTGACGTGATACATTTTTTCATGGTACTGTTTTTATCTGTAATGACAATACACTTCAGACCATATATTCGTACAAAGATTTAATAAGTAGTCTGAAACAACAAACGATTGCGTCTCGTAACGTTTATGTCAAATAATGCATTCATACATACGTAAACTTTATTCTAATATTCATAAATTAAAATGGTACAGTAAAATTCATACAAATTGATATAAAGCAACCTTATTTACAAAAACACCACAAGACACACAAACACACACATATGCCCGTAAAAATTATCAGTTAATACTTAAAAGCACATATATGTACAAAATAATCTTGGATAGCTAACATATTAATAGTTGGCAGATTAAGAACAGCTGTTTTGAATTCATCAGTGTGCCATCTATCGACATATACAAGTCCTGCCCACTTCGATTTCATTGTTTGTGACCAATGATACAACTTGTAGTATCTTCCTCTCGGAGGTGTATACTATGGCTGTGTCTAGTTTCGACAAAGGAGTAGGTCCAGTTAAACCCTTTTTGGCCCCAAAATATAGCAGTTTTACAAAATTGTTAAAATATAAACTTTTAGTTATTCATTGGAAAGTAGAATGCTTCTCCTACACAAATATGGGCTGTTTTTTTACAATACCTTGCACATAAATCGGGTAGAAGCACGATAAAGTCATGCTAAATTACTGAAATCTTCACAATTCTAGCGTTTTAGCTAAATTTAAGACGGTTTCCGTGTAAAACGAAAGTGGCCGCATTCGTGTTCATCCTTAATATTGAAATGTAAGTTGTATTTGATGGTAATGCATAACATATATAAAGGTTGAGGATGAACACGGATGCGGCCACTTTCATTTCTGACCAAAACCATATGAAAAATGACATTTTCTACATATTTGGTAGATTTTTCATATTTTAGCTTGAATCGGATCGTGATGACTAAATCAGTTAAAACTTTTCGCATAATTTAATTGAATCTAATGAAATAAACACTTTTAGTGTTTAAAAAGTTGTCAAAATCTTTCGTCAGATGAACTTGAAATTTTAGGCCAAAATCTGTCCTTACCGGACCAACTCCTTTCATGTAGCAAAAAACGCATATATCCATCCTTTGTACTAGGAACAGAACTTCAATAAGTTGACAACGAACTTTAAAAATTTCAGTTATTTTTTTTAACGACTTTAAAGTTTAATTCTCTTGGAACAATCTTACGCGATTGCTTTATGTTTTAAGTTTTCCATATTCTATTAGACGCGTTTTATGATTGCATACAGCCATAATAAATGAATTCGAAATTCAATAATATCCGTATATCCTTTCAGTTCATACCTGGCTACTGATCTTGTGTTACCCGAGGGCATCAGCAGAGGTACATGTATCGTCCTAGAATAGTGGTAAGAATTAAATTAATAAAATTAACATATCATATAGAATATTGTTCAAACTAAATTTAATTCGTTCACTTGCGTTATTATTAATCTAAATTTTCTCGTTAAACTTGCATTGTAATAATAATTATAAACTTATGCAGAATTCAGATATGGAAAACAAAGATTTTTAGTTGAAGCTATGATCAACAACTTATTGCTGTGATTTGACATTTTACTCGATGTTTCGTAATAAACATTTATCCTTTTTATATAAAAAGTGATTCATAATTATCAAACAATTACCCAACGTCCAAAGAGGTAGCCTACGGGTCAATATTGTTTTGTATCTTTGTCCACAAAAGACTCATTAGTGACGCTGAGGTCAAAATAGTAAAGATAGCCAAACAAAGATGACGAGCATTAATAACCCAAAATTCAAAAAAAGTTGTACCAGATACGGCTAAGGTTATCTGCCTGTGATTATAAAAAGTATTTATTCATAATTCATAACAGTCAATTTATTAAAATTACAATATACTTGATTATCTTGATAACACCGAAGTGGTGCCTAACCACAGAATAAAAACAAACACGTTAAACAACCGAGGTCAGCACTTAAAACAGCACAGCCGAACAACGCATAATAAATACGTCATCAAAGAATACCGATAATCAATTTTGAAATTTCAACAAAAAAATTGTCGCCGTTCAAGGTACAGAATGCAGTAATGTTTTTGTTTTAGAAGAGGGTTGCATGAATCTTAGAGTTCTGTGGTACATATTTGTTTTGTTTGCAAACTAAAAAAAACCCGATTGATTGATAAGACTGATAATAACAATGTCATTTGCATTGCTTTTAATTGTCAGATAAACCTATTATAGATACCGGGCTTAAAGTATTTGACGCTATGCGCGCGTTTCGTCTACAAATGACTCATCAATGACGCTTTGACCAAAACATTTAAAAAACAAAGAAATATTTCGCTGACCTATATACAAATCCACAAAGGTTTCGCCCTTATCCGTAAATATCCATTACTTGATTTACAATTCAGATCCTAATATAGTTGCTTATTAGGTCTTTCCACTTTTCTGTGGAAAGACCTATTGTTTTTCTTCTGCTTATTAGGTCTTTCCACTTTTCTGTGGAAAGACCTATTGTTTTTCTTCTGATTATTAGGTCTTTCCACTTTTCTGTGGAAGACCTATTGTTTTTCTTCTGATTATTTTTTTTTTTTTTTCTTCCGCCTAATTTTGTTCTTGCGATAAATATTTGTTTCGCAACATGTCTCTTAGATATTTGGTATATAATATCAAACAGTTAATGCGCTTTTGAAATTTACCCTGCATAACTGAATACTTTTCTTTGTAGGAGTTATCTCCCCAAACATTGTTTTCTTTGTGTGCACAACTCCTTTGCAACCGTAAAAGATTACGACAAATTTATTTTACAAAATTGCTCGTTATATCCTTTGCATGATTGTCCTATTTGACCGAAGCGATATGAACGCTCCATATGAGAGTTATTTCCCCTTATGCATTTGATTTAAGTGATATGCATTTCTATCTTGTAAACCATAAGTGCTAGAGACCTAGGATCTTTTGATTTGAGGTCCTTGGTCCAAAAAAATGAAAATTAGGTCAAGGTCAAAGGTCAAGGTCATATTCTAATTTTTGAATTTGGCTTATTCTCTCTTATTTCCAGAAACTGATAACGACAAATTATTTTAACTAAATTGTTTGTTGTGACATGTCGTTACACGTAAATTTTGATTGCAAGGGTACGTTGAACGTAAAAGGGAGTTTTCTTCCCTCTTGTATTTAAAAATACGCGTTTGGTGATATAACTCATTAACCAAATATAAATAAGACCCATAGTCTTTTGATTTAAGGTCCTTGGTTTGTGACCTTGAAATTGAGATCAAGGTCATAGGTTAATAGGACGTTCTAAATTTTGACCTTTGCTTTAAATTCATATAAATACATCATAAAGCCATAGGAACTAACATTATTAACTGTTTTTTTCCTATATCAAAATCAAATAGATCTTAACTAGTGGAAAGACCTTCAATTGTTCTCTGAACAATTGGTTTTTAATTTTTTTATTTTTTTTCTTCCGCCTAATTTTGTTCTTGCGATAAACATTTGTTTCACAATATGTGGCTTTGATATTTGGTATATGATATCGAACAGTTTATGCGCTTTTGAAATTTATCCTGTGTAAACGAATACTTTTCTTTGTAGGAGTTATCTCCCCAAACACTGTTTTCCTTGTGAGCGCAACTCCTTCGCAACCGTAAAAAATTATGACAAATTTATTTTACAAAATTGCTCGTTATATCCTTCGCATGATTTGTCCAATTTTGACAGAAGTGATATGAACGCTCCATATGAGAGTTATTTCCCCTTATGCATTTGATATAAGTGATATGCATTTCTATCTTGTAAACCATAAGTGCTAGAGACCAAGGCTCTTTTGATTTGAGGTCCTTGGTCAAAAAAAATAATAATTAGGTCAAGGTCATAGGTCAAGGTCATATTTTAAATTTGGCTTATTTCCACTAATTTCCAGAAACCGTATAAGATATCGACAAATTATTTTTTCTAAATTGTTAGTTGCAACATGTCGTAACATGTAAATTTTGATTGCAAGGGTACGTTGAACGTAAAGGTGAGTTTTCTCCCCTCTTGTATTTAAAAATACGCGTATGTTGATATAACTGATTAACCAAATATAATTAAGACCTACGGTCTTTTGATTTGAGGTCCTTGGTTTATGACCTTGAAATTGATCTCAAGGTCATAGATTAATTTGACGTTCTAGTTTTTGACCTTTGCTTTCAGCTCATATGTATACATGATATAGCCATGAGACTTTTGGCGAAAGGTATCAAACCATTTAACCTTGAAAAAAACAACCGGAAGTGACCTTGCGTAAACCGGAAGTAGCTATTTTATGTACTTTATAAATAAAAAAGTATAAAGAACCAGATCTTTTTTGGAATCAGTGTCAATTAAATATTCAAATATTATCGGAAGTAACATTTTTCAAACCGGAAGTAACAAATTATCTCCCTTATTTAAAAAATATTGTATAGAAACCATATATTTCTGGAATCAGCGTACAATTACCTATTAGTTGACGATTGAAATGACATTTTAAACTTAATTTTACAACTTTCATATTAAAATACATTGTTTACAGTGGAAAGACCTTCAATTGTTCTCTGAACAATTGGTTTTAATTAATAGTGCATCTGTTATCATGTTGTACATGCTTTGTGTCATATTAGTACAAGTGGCTTAAGATGATGCAAATGTGAAATAACCAAGTTGTTTGTCCTATTCGGAGTAAACGAGACACGAAAGGGTGTCCTTGGATATGATTGGTCGACATTTGTTATTCAGATTCCAGATCAGTATTTGCTTAATTTCCTTAAACTGTTAAAAGTTCATTCATAACTAGGCTACTAGATTGATGATACTCTTGGAAATATTGATCAGTGGCAGAGAAAGAAGTAAGAACAGTCGTAGAGGGAAATCGAAAATCTTTAGTCAAATATAAATGGACATCACTTTTCCAAAACAAAATTCTAACATAACTTTACGGATATATACTACTGATAATATTTGAATCAATTTATAAATTGGCTATGTTAATTGGAATCAATCAATACCGTTGTTATTGAACCCATGAAGACTTAAATAAAATTTACAATAACCGAAAATTTTACCATAGCAAACTATGGTATAATTTAGTTAAACCATTATTTTATATTTAGCAACTGTGCCATTTAAACTGACCTTGCACACAATTATACCGTAGATTTAAGATGTCAAAACAATTGTGATTTTTTTTTGTAAGTATTCTCTTTGCTTAGAACAGAGCCTTTTCAGCAAAAACAGTTTTCTAACTTTTCATCGGCTTTAATCTTTCATTCTTCGTTGGGAAGATTCAATTTCTTGTTGTCAACTCCTCCAAACGTGCGTCCTTGTAGTTTGTCCTTGCTACTCCACAAAACTAAATATTTGCGTACATCGATTCTTTTTAATAGTCAATTTTCGACTTCTTATGTGTCTCCCTTTCCTCGATAAACGGCACTTCTAGCCTGAAAAAAAAATACTATTTTTTATTCCAAAGGTTAAATTACCGAACACCAATATAAATTCAAAAAGTAGGTAGTGAAAACAACTGTCATATTCAAAAGTTGGAACCAGAAAGTGGACATTAGATTGATAAAGATATTATTTTATGTCTTCTCATATGTTTCGGTATTCATAAATCTGTATCTAACAAATGTTTGGCATTAAGTTTATAAATTCATAAATTCATTTCTAATTTATGAGTAGAATGTCATTACAGGACATAAAGTACGTCATCGTGTGACGTGTTTTCCATCTTAGTATTATATTAAGATAATAGTCCTATAATATGATTTTGTTTAGCAACATACCTAACTGTTAAGGTGCAAGTGTAAAGCTCCATAACAATATATCAGATGCACTAACCATCATGTACACACTTACAAAGATCATGACATGAATAAGGCGTATGCTGTAAATCTGGGCTGTTAATGATAATGATGTTCATTCATTGAGGATTGGGGAAACAATCATAATAGAAAAAAAATAGTTAAAATCTTCAACATTCCCAAGTTAATAGTAGTGTTTTTAAAGACACAACAAATTTAAAAAAGACTTAAATATATTGTGTTATTTTGATTATATTGTTTGAAGTCAGAAGCATAGTTACAATCTAGATATAAGAAGATGGGGTATGAGTGCTAATGATACAACTCTCCGTCCAAGTCACAATTTATTAGAGTAAACCAATATAGGTCAAAGTACATGTATGACTAATAAACTGATTCACATTTCTCTGTCTTGGTGAGAATTACAGTGTGACATACTGATTTCTCACCTGTCTATTAATGATGAACATAGTTTGATCTTCTGGTGTCTTTTGATGTTTATATGTTGTAAGATTGCTGTCTCAATACTGTTTATTCTACAACCCATGTATGTATAATCTTACTAAAATAAATGTACCGTTGGTTTGCATTATATTAAAGTATGGTGCATCAAAAATCAAAACGGCAAATTTATTCTTATTTGTTCACCACTCAGATATTAAAAAAAAAGAGTAAGATTGAATTTGCTCTCTTAGATAAATTGACATAAATTATTGTTCGAATAAAAACTAATAGAACGATATAGAAAAAAAAATAAAACGATATGGAAAAAAATTCACATGATTGCTATCAGATATATCACTCCAACTATACCGTGTAACATCTTGAACTTTATATTATCAGTAGTGATACAATCTCGAATTTTATATTATCATAAGTAAAAGCATCTTGAACTTTAGATTATCATAAGTAATAATATCTTGAACTTTAGATTATCATAAGAAATAATATCTTGAACCTTAGATTATCATAAGTAATAATATCTTGAACTTTATATCATCAGTCGTAGTTAATCTGTTATAACTGGAATGAACTATTAACTTAACAGTTTTTTACATATATAAAAGCAACAAATTTACGTGTAAAGATTATCGAGGAAAAAGATAGTCGGAAGAATTGATGTGGTTATTTTCCCACTAGCTGTGTAGATCACTGTCTTAAAATATAATCCAGTTTGAGAGCTCGCACTTGACTTTTTATAAAGCCTTTTCCGTGCTTTGAGAACACTAAATTGATATCAAATTCTTTCACAGTATTTGTTAGTTACTGTTGTCTAGTCGCCTTGTACAGAAAAAACTGGATTTATACTATTAGTTTTGTTTACAACATCAAAGCATGGTAATATTTCATATTGATGACAGACAAAACAACTATGGCTTGTGCTAAGTCTCATTAACAGATATAATTCTTATTAACTTTAAGTTGGTCAACGTCGAGCATACATAATAAGCTTATTTGAAACGGACATAAGATATAATGACTCTGTAACATAGAAATACCCTGTCTCTATACATATGCAGCAGGGGGCTGTATAAAGTGCCTTTAATGATTTTATATAATCGCAGTGAATGGCAACTTTTAAGACGAACGGTTGGGACACTTTTTGCATGATACACGAGTTGCATGTAAAACAAATGATGTTCATGGTACTGTCTGCCTCATTTTGAATTAGACAACTGATATGAAATGATTTTTTTTATAAATCGCTTACCTGTCTGCACTGATTCTCTTATTTTACCTCAAATCCTCATATTAATTTGACGCCTTTATTTCTATTCGGTCAATTAGCCTTACATGAATATTTTAATCATCTTATTAACCATCAGTACTCAACTCTACTATGACGTAATTCTTTAAGTTATATTACTTAATGAAGATTTGAACTTTGTATATATACCTCCTACGAGTAAGTTTATTATTCTCAATTCTCTTATACACCTACAAGTATAGCGAGCACTCCTTTTACACTACTTAGAAATATTTTTTACAACCTTTGACAGCAATTAGTTAAACCGATCTTCCTAAACGTTCAATTTAATATTTATTTAATACAATATGGTATTTCAGTTGTTTTTTTGTTTAATCAAATACCAATTTTTAATCAATTTTATGCATGTATGGGCACACATAATATACATATATTTGCATTGTTTTTTGGAAAATATTTACTAGCCTTGATTCCGCTGCACTAACTTATACTTCCTATCATTTCATTAAAATTCATTATTCAGATACATGCAATTTATTTTCATTATTCTCCTGCTCTAACATGTCTAATAACTCATAGCATATATATTAGTAGATTTTTAATTGCTTAATTGATTTAAAGACATTTTTCTAGTTTGACTATACGTCTAAAATAAGCTATAGCACGATCCATAGAGAGATATTATTTGTTTTTCAAGAAACAAAATTCAAAATGGACTTAATTAACCTAATAGTATCTTTAATATCAGAAATTTGTGATAAAAATCAGGGTATGCTTACATAACAATTTTATAGTTAGCAGGTGATGACGTATGTCTTTGACATATTTGATTAGCTTAATACTTTTAGAACTGGTAATATAAAATCAGACCATGTTTTCTACTTGTTTCAATTGAGAAGTTTATTTATTGAGTAAGATATTTTAACTATAAATAATTTAAGAATTCGTCTTGCACAAGTTGCTACTTCCTGCTAATCACTTAAAATTATTCCGTTTGGTAATTTTACTTGTTTCTTTCGAGTACCGTAAAAACATCATGTTTTACAATTGGATGAACTCTGACGTAATTTGACGTTGTTTTACGTAACAAGTATGTTGAATCATTTTACTGCAAATACTTAAATGTAGTATAATTTGATTTTGATGTGATTTAGTTTGTCATACGATGTCACCAAACCCACACTTTGTTTAATTAAGAGGTTGATCATTTCACTCTTCACTCTGTATTTATATAACACAAACTTTGGAACTCCCCATATACATGTACCTTTTCGAGACATTAACTAGACTAGCAGGTAATTATTTTAGTATATATGTTATATGATTGATAAATAGGAGAATTTTGAAAATATAAGCCTTTGCAATTTTTAGCATGTTTCTTATAATAAATTAGGTTGACTGATTTGGATATCTTAGCTGATTTGCAATCTTGACTGATTGCCCTCAAGTATCATTGAAACATGGAACTGTCATGGACTGCTATGTCTATTCATTCTATTTATAATGTACCTAGTTGTATGAAATATGTCGTTGTAGCAAAGAAAAGTGCAATAAAAATATCTTAAGAAGAAATAAAAACCATAGCAATAGATGCCCTTTTTTTGATTGAGAATTTCATTTTTTTCACAGGGAAACTCCATACTAAATTTATGACAAAAGAAACGATTTTTTATTTCCTATTGTTAATATTCCCTTTTTAACAGCGGTGATGTTCCTTTTGCTCCATCATACGGTGTTTGTTTAACCCAAAACATTAATTATCCCTGTGAGTTGGTGTAGTGATTCCATAGATTTTATCGCAGGTAATCACTTCACCTCTGGTCATTTATTTTTTACCATAAATTACTAAAAACATTAAGTAACTTTTTTTTATAAATTTGATAAGTTGATTTGGCTGTACCTGTAGAAATCTTATCAAAGGGGTATTTCACTATACCTAAGTCTTACCGTAATATTACATCCTAAAAAGCGCGGAAATCACTATGTGATCCGTGTAAACTCATCAAACCTTTAAAGGGTCTTATCTTCATTGTCAAATTTGTGTTTAAAAATTTAAATCAAATCCTCATATTTAATTGATAGCATACTTTAACGTATATCCAAATCATTAAAACTTTAAAATAAACAATTTGCAAGGCATGGGCTCGATACTTAGTATCATCGTTCGGTGTATTCTATATAAACAGAAGATGTGGTATGATTGCCAATGAGACAACTATCCACAAAAGACCAAAATTACACAATACGCCATCTACTTAACTATCGAGTTGACCTCCGAGTTCATATTAAAAATAAAATAAAATATGTATTGACGTATTAACTTTAAACATGAAAGTCACATGAAACTTCCAATTAAAATAAAGTGATGCATATTTTTTTTATAACTAAATGGCTAGTTGTTATCATAAAACTTATATGCATATACTTTTTTCTCAAGAAAATTCTATAATTTGTCAAAAGCAATTTACCTGTCTTTTAATTGTTGCTTCTAGTAGACAATTCGTCGATATGTTTCCGTATGCATTTACCTCAGCGTGACTTTTTCGTATAATTCCGTTGATCACAAATTCGCAATACGCATAAATCGGCGATTGAAATAGATGTGTATGCCCCTGTCCTAAGTCATGAGACTATTGTTCAATGGTTTTAGTATGTTGGTGTGGATCATAGGTGTTTCTCATTCTCTTTTTTTATATAGATTAGACCTTTTGTTTTCTTGTTAGAACTGTTTTACACTATTCATGATTTATTTTGGGGTCCGTTTTTTTTTAATATTGCGTAAAGTTTGTCCACCTATTGCGTAAAATTTTAGCATTGAAAATGGCATTAACAAATCAGAATTAATGCGAAATGCAATGTTTCATGCCGGTCCTTTAAAATAAACTTATTTTGCTTGTATGTGTTTCGATTCGATATAAATACTTGAGTGATTGTATATTTAACCTTTATCTAGAGTATCTAGAGTATATTTAATGCATATGCCCCAATGAGTCTCTTTATAAAATTGATTTAAAATTTTGACCCTTATTTATGATAGTTTTGTATGTGTTATAAAAATAATTTTAGTAATGAAAAATATATGTTATATAATCTTATCTGTCATTGCAACCATGTTTATATTGAACCAACTGAGAATAGTCAAAGCATGCCTAGCAATGAGTGCCGATCCCGTCAATACGATTGACCTCCCTAGGGTCTTTATGCAATTGAGACTGGGTGTTTTCTTTGATCTTTGTATGTTTGTACTTATCTGAAGTTACAAAATATCCTGTTTGAAATTACTTTGGTACCTTCGCATTTCTTAGAATTGAGTTATAGAACAAATATTCAGAAGAGCTTTGAATAACATTGACAGTGGGTTAATTAGTGGATCTTTGTCATCTCAAATTTAAGTTGAAGTAGTTTTGTGTAACATGAGATAACTATTTTTTTTAAAGTAGTGACATGCGTTCCATAAAATAAACTAGCCAATTTTAGTTGCATAATGCAAAAATGCATGTAGGACGGAAATTACCTTTTTGATAACAATACCGAATATGTTCATGTAGAAATGGGAAATGAAAATGGTTAATGTGACTAAGAGATAACAACCCGAACAGAGGTCAGGAAAGAAAACATCAAGGTCATGAATGGGTTTGCCAAGCAGCGAGTAATCGCGAAAACAGTTGCGGTTTCAACTGCCCAATTATGTATACAAGTCTGCGAATTAAACCACACTAAACTGCGAAAGGCTAAATTGTGTAATAAAGGTGCCTACTGAAAATCAGAAACTTCTTCAATGGCTGTTTACCAAATATGTAAGTCATACTGCAATGTTTTAATTGTTTTTGGTGTTATGTGGGGAGTTCATCTGTGACAGATTCTGCTTTAATTTATTGACAGTTTTTAAAGCGGGACATCTCACTATGTGGACACCTATCTAATTTTGACGACTGTATGTTTTTTTGAAAAAAGCCTTAGTCTTTTTGTCGTCTGATTGTTTTCATATTGATAAATGCCATTCCAGCCCCTAAACCTATTACTTTTAAGTATTAATCAGTTTTCACAAAAGTTGTTTTTCAGAAATAAACTTTAAACGATTGTTTTATAAGTTGGTGTTTTATTTTGGTTTTTTTGTCATGCATTTGACGTTATTGTATGTAACATAACTACATATAAATGAACATGAGTGTGTTGAATCGGTGAATGGTTGATTATTATATAACTATTATAAAACTTTTTAATGATATCCCAGAATATAATATCGCCCTGACTGGTAGACCTCCACTGGGTTTGGTAGAAAGACCTCATAAGCAGAGAAAAGCAAATATATGACTGTGTCATGTAAAAAAAAGGTTGAAGAACCATAAAAAAAAATTATAACTGGGTACGAAGAAATGTTTAATAACGTATTTAAACTATAAAAAGTCAAAATCGATTTCCGTAATAAAGAAAATATCTAAAAAAAAATTACTACAATTTTTAATTGATAATCTTTAAAACATGCTTTTATTCAAATGATCAATACGTCTAGGTGGATATCATAATGCAGTAACTAGAGAAGTCATATCGTAAAATTAAGACAACACATTTAGATATCTTGTTTGAAATATATTTCTACATGCACAGCCAAACATCCATGTTAAATTCGTTTCTGCAAATTAGTTTCTGCTGCAAGTGAAAAAAAAGCACGTTATTAATACAATTTCTTGTCTTATAAATGATGCGTTTCATTTTCATTTTCATATTTTTCAATTTCAATTATTCTATATTCCATCGGTTGCTACATTCACAAAGTAACGCTTGCGATTACCTTTTCGGCAAATTTCTCTATTCCAGTATATTAGAATTCCAGAGAACAAATCATAAAACAACAATTCATATATAGTCAACGAATTTAACCATTTCCGACATTCTATGTTTCTGTAATTCTGTATACTCTAGTATAACACACCACATTTTATAATATTCTTGTGTACTCCAATATGTTCTATTTCCATTCAAAACTTCATAAAAATCATCACCATCACACATTTACGTACTTATTACCTTTAAGTATTTACAATATACTTAAATTGCGTGCATATTATATATAAACTACTAAATTAGAATCTTAAATTGCATTAAATCTTGATTCAGCATATTTTCAATGAATTATACAAGATAACATATCATTAGCTGCAAAATGCAAATACCATTTAAGTATGAAGAGTGCTAAAATGTAACATGAGTGGTAAAATAAATATTTGATAACTGTCAGCAGGAAGAATCTCACCTGTGTTATAATGACAGTGTCGTAAAGGTGTTCAGATATTTGTACTTAAATGTCATAATGTCTTGCAGGCAATATCGAGGTGACATACGGATCAAAGATCATCCGGCCTTTTCATTTCATTAGGTAAGGAATTATTTTTTTATAGTAGTTTGATTGAAATATTATATCATTTTGTTGTGATTATCTTTTTAACAATCTTTACTTTGAAACTGCGCATGTTTTTTTTTGTATATAAAATTTCATGTATGTCATGCCCATGCTGTATATATTTATGTCACCAATGAAATTAAATATATATTTGAAAGTTAACAAACTGTCACTTTAATTGGTATAAGCTTTTGAACGACACCTGTTACAGTAAACCGTTTGATAATCATGGTTCTGTTTTTTGTTTAAGTGAATTGCACAAGAACATACGTCTAATGTACCAGTTTTTGAGTGTGACCTATCGTAATAAATGGAATGACATTATAACTTCCGTTGTCTAGGCCGTGTCAAGGTAAGTCTATTATCATGCAAATATATGTAAAGAAGACCATTAATACTTGTATTAAAAATATAACTTATATTAATCATTTACATACTGTTTCCTTATCTTTTCCTCGATTTGTTTTAAACATTTTACCACGCCTTTTCATAGCGTTTGTGGATGGATATTAAATCATTTATATTGTCGACTCTATGTATGCCTGTGTCTGCATGTCCTTAGTCAGGAGCCCGTAATTCAGTTTGTTGCTGTATACCGTACTCGTTTATCGTTCATTATTTAGGATATAAATCAGGCCGTTAGTTTTTTTCGTTTAAATTGTCACAGCTTACACTCAGTGTCATTTGTTGTTGGGATGTACAAGTACTTGTCCCACGTCCAATCTGTGTTCTTCTTATGTGTATTTCTTTTTGTATCCATCTGATAAGTAAAGACTTTTTCTACGGATTTTTAAGTATGTTATAATGTTGTGCTGTTATACTACTGTCCCCTTTAGAGAGAGTATTGGGTGCTAACTAATATGTTAAACCTCTTAATAGTCTATACGTGTCTGTCCGAAGTAAATATATGTTGCTTTGATTATAATATTTGAACTCGTTTTTTGATCCATGAACTATCAATATAGCCAGTTTCGTTATGTTTAAATAATGGTTGTCTTAGAATTACATTTTGTTTTGCCCCTTAAGCTTATCGTTTTCAATTGCTAATGATAAGCAAGAACATGTTTTTGTAATACGTGATTGTATTGAAACGTATATGTATGTAAAGACCAAAAAGTTACAGTATGATATATAAGAATGAGTTGACAATGATGCTGATACTTTGATCAGTCTTACCGCAAATGTTCCGTGAAGTCATTCGATAGAGGACTTATTGTACAAGATGACAACAAAAACTGTAACAGAAAATGCACTAAAATCCAACTTAATTACTTTATGGGTGTATGTTTTTGAATATCAGATAAAAGTTTATTCGTTAAATTATTGACAAAAGTCGGTTTCTTTAACATAAAAATTGATGCGTTTCATTAGCGCTTTTGTTCTTGGAGAGTCACAACATCAACAAAAAGTAATGTTTTATAAAGAAGCCAAAATAACAGCTAAGAAATAAGTAACCTGCCTTTTTATAGGGAACATTTTTCAAAAGCATCTTTTCTGGGTTAACATCGTTTTAGTCGCTGTTTGAATTCTGAGTTATGTTTATCGATGACGTTTACTTATTTTGTAGTTGATAGTGCAAAATGTCCCGTATTTACAACCCTTGAACAAGTCCGGTTTTTAATTCAAGGTTGTATAAAATATTTCCCTTTAGGTGGTAAAATAAAGTAGTTGTGTTTTTTTCTCTTCACTTGTTCATTTTTATGTTAAACAGATGTCAGAAAAATAACTGTCGCAATATCCAAACACAAACATACGAATTAATTAGCATCATGATAATATATAAATAACTTCAGTCAAATTATAATACACGCCATAAACAATTTTATCTTTCCGTTTTAGTATATGTACCCAATGTCATTTTATGTCCGTTGTTATATTTGTATTATACTGAATACCTCTGCAGGTTTAGATTCTTATTTTAGAAGATCACGCGATTACATTGCAATTTTTCATATAAAAATCATTGTAAGGTGATTGATTACTCAATACAATTAATGGTCTTTATCTTAGGGAACATGACGCCCTTTTACAGTATGGGTCGCTTTGTATTAATTAAAATTTAATTTATTTAAAAACATTGTAAAAAGGACCAAAGATTTTTAATTTGACTATCAAAATGTAACATTTATATGAAAGTGATTTTCAATACAGTGAATTGATATGTTGACATTATCAACAAAATACTAAATCGGTAGTAATAAATTAAACCCTTTGCTCTGATCAAACCAATCGGGTGTCTTAAGTGCATATGTGGTGGGGTTTCAACCTATTTTAAATGAAAGATGAGATATAAAGCATCCGCAGGTAGGTAAACTAGATCAAATAATTACTAGAATAGTTATCATTTCTAACTCGATCTACAGTAAATCGACATAATAAATTATGTTTTTCTTTGAAAAGATGAAAGAGCTTACATTTTAAAACTGATTCAAAGCCGTTTTAAATAAATATCAGCCGTTACAAAGTGATATGATGGTCTTCAAACAATCGAATGTAATATTTAACGTGAGTCTTATAGAGGTAGAGTCTTATCATTATTCTTGAAATATCTCAAAATTGAGTTATAAACAGATAATAATTTGGTTTTATCAGTTCCCGACATTCAGGAAATATGTTTGGAAATATATCCTGTATATTTATTTCCCGGATTATTTAACGTCACGTTTTTTAAGTGTTCAGAGAATTCACCCACACAACGTTTCGTGTTGTCTTATACAAAGCTTTAAAATAGGTTTAATATTTTAAAATTCAATGATAATTATCGTTTCTGAGGATTTTATTTAATTTCAGAGACGCGCTTCTAACGCAATTATTAGACTAGAAGAGTTGTCATGCGACCACGTTAAGGGAAAATATCTAGTCGTCGAACCACATTGAGACAATTAGTATTGGAATGAAGACTGGTACCTGTGCACAATCCTATATTGATTCCAGTAGAACCAGGTAATGTTTATAATCTAGCATATACTGTTCCCTATTTATAACCTACATGACTTGTACATTTCAGCTCTGTTAATAGATAAGGGTTGGTTGTGTCAATTCAAACACCGAACCAGATAAAAAGTAAAATCACAAAAATATTGAACTCCGAAAAAAATTAAAAAAGGAAAGTCCCTAATCAAATGGCAAAATCAAAAGCTCAAACATATCAAACGAATGGATAACAATTTTCATATTACTGACTTAATACTTTTCTTATGCAGAAAATGGTTGATTAAAAAGTTCTAATGGTAAATTTAGAAAACCTCATAAATGTAGTCTTACTTTGTTCCCTCATTCACAATTTCCTACAACTTTATGATTTATAGAAAAATAAAAGTTACTAGCCCTTGATAAAAGATGCTTTTATAAGCAGGCAAAAAATCAAAACTTTTTCCAAAATTATGATTTATTTTCCAAAGAATGAAACATTTATGAATGCACGTGCTTTCCATGACATTGTACCGAAAATGCTTACAAAAAACATACCACTATCTTCTGAATCTGCATTTTTCTTCTTGTTTCAAAAATATAGTTTTTGCAATATACATTTATTTAAAAAAAAGTCCGGTTACTTTTTCCTGCACATATTATGAAACAACGTGTAGGTGTATGAGATGTCATAATTGTAACTTCGAGCGACGTTTTTATTAATGGTCATATTATCCTGACATTTTCATACACAAGGCTTTAATTATATTCAAATAAAAGGTCAAAAGGATTTTGATGAGGATGTACATTTCACTTAATGAATAACGTAGGACATGGATTTTGTATGTTTGATTAAAGGGTATGTATGTTGTGGTGTATGTATATTTAGCTACAAATTTGTTTTTGTTTTTTATGCGGTCAATCTCTGTACTTTAACAGTATTTACAAAATGTCAGAACCATTAGCAACACTTAAGTTTTCCGCTTCTAGCCACGGATGACCTAAGCCTTATTTGACAGTATTTGTTAGTTTAACTTCTTTATTGATTTGACAATCGAACTGTTATGAACACTGTCAAAAACACTAATGAGTCTTTTATGGACTCAAAGCACAAATGCCTAAGGAAGATTTGTCCCCATGGATACTTTCAGCAGCCAAGTAGTCAGCTACCTTGTTGTTGTCGTGAATTTTACTGTATTCCGTCATTTTCTGAAAATGTAATAATTGAAAAGTGTTAAAGTCATTCGCAGCATGCATCTTTTTCCTTCCAACTGGCGTACTTGAAATAAGCCGGCGTTCCAAAATGCTATGGACTTTCTGGTTTTGAATACTCTTCAATATCTAAAATTGATAATATAAGGACTGCACACTGCTTTGAATTAATAGCCTTTTTGGAGTGATTTTTTTTCAACGAAAACCGCGTCTAGTGCTCCTAATCAAACAAAATCATAAGCCTTGCATAGTTTTTGATTTTCGTTGACTAAATATTAACTACTTAGTAATATCAGAAAACAACCGCGAAATCAAAAGCATTCAAGAAAGTAATATCACAAAAAATACCCAACACCGAGGAAAATTCAAAATGGAACGTCCCTTAATCTAATTGTAACATTAAAAACTCAAACACATGAAACGAATGAAAAACAACTGTCATAATCCTGACTTGGTAAAGGCAATATCATTTATTATTGAGACTAATTGTGACCAAGCCTTTTAGTAACAGTTGTTATGATGAAGGTGTGTTAAACAAGCATGTGTATGTAAAACATAATAAGGATAAGGACTTTTCTGTTATATAATGTTGTGAAAAACTATGTGACAAATGTGTTTGATGATGTCATCGTGACATCACAGCTGTCATAGCTTTACTAAAGGGTTCTGATGATATCATCATATTCAATTTATATCACACTTGCTTAACTGTGTATCGAATCAAAGAAGTTATTTTTGAAAATGATGGGGTCAGCTGCTGACTCAAATCATAGCTCCTCTTTCCTCTAATTATCTTACCAATGACGAAGTGTACAGAGAATAACGCATATATATATTAAAAAGCTTACCATATCAGGACTTCAGCATGAAGGACGTGAATGTTTATTTAATGTTATCTTGGAAATGTTATAAATAACAAGTATATCTTCTTTGTAAACCTTAATACACATCGAATATTTAACCCAACATTCATTTAAAAGAACTGATTATGAATGAATTATTACAGGGATTTATCTATTTGCATGCTATTCAATCAGTGGTAACAAAATAACTTAATGGAGAATGCAAGAAATTATATTCCATTGTCTATTTAAAACGTTGTCATTCACAGATTTTAATCCCATTGAGTAAAATCCTGAGACGACAAGAAAGACTTCGTGACGAAATGACCTTATCACGAGAAAGAAAATCGTTACAATACACCCCCGTACCCTAGATAAATGTCCTATGCACTTTACAAGAGGCAGTTAACGAAGATAAATCATCATTTCGTGCAGGCATACTGTTTTATATTGTCAGCTTTCTGAACGGCGAAATCCCTAGAGAAATGTTGTTATGAAATTATAAGATTTCAAAATTGTTTATTCGAAATTTAAGATGACTATCCGAAACAGAGTCTTATACAAATAAATTTTGATAGGAGACTAAAGTAATCAATTTGCTGTAAGTGCAGCTGTCTAATTTGCCACATTTGAAGTATCTAACCATCAATAAAAATGTTTAATATTGAGAAATATGGTGCACCACATCAGGCAGTTTGAATTCAATTGTACACATTTCCGTCTGTTGAAACCACCATCCCCAATGCAAGCTTTTTGCAACAGACTCATTTCTGTTACTGATATTGTTCAATAGTATATAGATATAGGGAGATGCATGATTTACAAATGTAAATGAACCTTGAACGCTTTTCTGTGAATTAATGAATGATAGATATTACAGATGAAAAAATAATCATTCACTTTTTATCGATCTCAAATAAGGAAACTTATCTGACGCCGCTGTTTTGTAATGGATTTCGTATTGTTGATCTGTCTTTAAAACTCTATGTTATGTTTTATGTACTGTTGTTTGTACTTTGGTCTTTTTCTTTTTTGAAATGGCACTGTCAGGTTATTTTCGACTTTGGTCTTCTTTTGTCTCTCTTGTTTTGTTTTTTAACACTTGAATATAAATGTATTGCACTAAAGCTATTAACAATGACCTTACCGCTACAGCTTTAACTGTACGGTATCCTGAAATTGTTAGTATCTATTAGAACAGGTTTTTGTCTATCTTGTACCAGAAACATTGCCTTGTTAAAACATCAAGATTTTTAGGGTCACTTTTAAAAAGAGTGACGAAAGATACCAGAGGGAAATACCCACTCATAGATCGAAAATAAACTTACAATGTCATGGCTAAAAAAGATAAAGACAAACAGAAAAATAATAGTACTTTAGACACAACTAAAGACTGAGTGCTTTTTTCGCATTAGTAAGATGCAAAGGTTTTTGCTACACCATAACGAAACTTTGTACATGTATATTCAAACAGTGTATGCTTATGACTCGAGCCAGTGACAAATATCCATCACACAATTAATCATATCATTACCACTCTGTATGTCAATTGATGAAACCAATAATTTAGACAAAACTTTGATTGTTCAAAATTTCTATTTAAATGACAAGACTCAAGTTTTACTATTAGTACTTGTATATACCACTAACTAAAGGTAAATTTCATTTTAAACTTAACCCCATATTTAGCCGCGTTTTTTAATCTTTTAATTTTAGTCAGTGAAAATAGTAACAAAGATATTTATAACATTTACACCACTTATTTAAATAAATGTTTTGTTTGTTATTGTTTTAAGTGATCATGTAAACATGGAAAGTGACATAAAAAGGTATGTCAGTGCTTTGTTTTTGCATATGTAGAGCTTTAAATAGTTTGACAGTTATAATATCCAAATTAAATTTTACAGGATTAAATGTTAACCTTCAACCACAAAACATGATACTTCTTGACATGTATTAATTGGTGTAAAGAACAATATTTCCAAAACAATAGAAGTCCAAGAGATGTTAACAAAAGGTAAGCATTCCCTAAATTGTATTGGGTTTTTATAATCATAATGTCGAAATATACCTGTGTAAAAATAATGAAATGTGGAGCTAGTGCATTTACCTATATGCATTGACAAAAAAAACATGACTTTCAATTTGTAGAATCATTTCTTATTTCAGAAAATGAATAACAATCACATATTTTGTTTATTGAATATACGTAGATGTCTTTGTTAAAATGATCTAATAAACGATCATGTTTGCCTCACTTATGCATAAAATATACAATTAGTTCACCTACAGACACATAAAAGTATATATTTTTTCCCCAGGAACTGTATTTTATCTATTAAAGTACTAGAAAATTATCCGTTTAGCATTTGTAAATTGGTATTTACTTGTTTACATTACAAGAGTTTTAACCTTAGTAATTAAAATAGAAAATTTATATCTTTAAAAATGGATTTCTAGAGAAGCTAATCGATCGTGACGTCACTTGTTACAAAAGGGCGTCTTTTATTCAAAAAAAAGAATATATCTGTTAAATGGTTGTTGTTGATTAAAAACTTCCGCTGTCAAGAGTGCATAAAAGCGAGGAGTTTTTTTTTATTTGGTCAGTTACGTTTGTATAACTGTGTAAACTCTAATCTTACGTTATCAATAAATATATAAACATTTTAACAACGCTTTGAAAACATATTTAAATAGTGTTGGTGGGAAGCTTTACAAGTTCTGTTACTGATACGAATTATCAACTGAAAATATAAAATGTTTCCTTGAAATAGGTTTTGTATGCCTCTTTATAAGCAAAATACTACAAGTTGTCTTCAAGATGGGAAACAAACACCTTAAGTTTTTCTCTTTTAACAAATATTCAGTCTCTTTTCCATAATCGAAATAATGTGACGCATAACTGGTATATTATATGCTCGTTTTATAATAAAGTTATCCAAATGATATAAACTTAAATGACACATATAACTTGTGGAAAGTGTTTATTTTTCACTAAAAGGTCACTTCATGTATTTAACTACTTCCGGAAATGAACATATATCATGTATAGGTAAAATACGATCAGCCAGTCCAACGTTATTTGATAAGTAGTTAAGAGTTGAATGCTTCTTTTTGTAACTTCATTTTGGGGTGTAAAAACGTCGAGGTATATTTTGTATAAAGCGCTTTATGTTAAAAATGTGCGTACGGTCAACGCTTTTACAACCCTATGAAGTTACAACAAGAAGCTTTCAATACTTATAATTACATTTTTTAACTAGGATCATGATAACAATATTTTTATAAAGTTTTTGTTTAATTTACAAGTGCACTTTATTGTGAAACATTGTGTCATCATGAATACTATTGTGTAATAAAGTTGATTAAGGAAGAACTCGATATTTCAGTTAGCCAATTAGAATAACGTATTATAATGAAACATACATCTAATGTAATTATTACACAGTTTCATCTAAAAATTCTTGCAGTTTTTTCGCTGAGTGGTGTTCAACGTTTTTGATTTTTGATTTGATACCCTTCTGATTACAAATCCAAGTATTCTGAATCCAGATTTTGTCTATACCAGATACATTTTTAAAAAAATAATTTGATTGATAGCATCGAAAAACTAAAGAATATGTTCGCGTTGAAGTTAAATGGTTGCTCTCTAAGCGAGTGTGTTGGTGACACCTTTTTTTTTTTTATAAGACAAAAGTTATTATAGTTCAACGAATGATTTGTAACTTTTGAAAGTTTTGAAGCCGTAAGTCATAGAAACAGGATCTTAAACACGTTACCATGAACAAACCTCAATGACAAAATGTGAAAATATGAAATTATGCTGTTGCATGATCTTTACATAACATTTTCCTGTCGATTTAACTCGGAAATATACGGAATTGGTAATTACATACATGCTGTTGGTTTTTTTATTTGGTCGGGTTGTTGTCTCTTTGACACATTCCCCATTTCCATTCTCAATTTTATTTTGTCACCATCATGAAATAGTTGACCGATGGTATGTGTCTGTTGCAAATCAGTAATAAAGCAGTCAGATAGCAGTTGTTTTCCACTTGTTCCGTTCATTGGTGGAGTTTGATTTCGTCAGTTTTTAGGGACTTTCCATTGTTTAATTTGCCTGAAAGTTTGGTATTTTTGTTCATACTATATGTCTGAACCTTAACTCAGAAGCAACATTTTTGTCCAGAATGTCATCTGCTTTGTTATATTATCGAGTGTGTCCTATTCCAGATTGAGTCATTTTTACATAACGGGTGAAGCATGTATAGCAGGTGATGCTCACCCTGTCGATGAACCTGTGAACTCTCCTTGCTGAGTAAATGCCATATCCAAAATAGTATTGCCTTATTAATTACCTTGTATTGTCCTTTCTTTACGAGATTTCCATTGTATGCCATTGATTTCAGCGTCACTGATGAGTCTTTTATAGACAAAACGCACGTCTAGCACAAATATAGAATTTCAATCCTGGTATCTATAATGAGTTGATTTTACCCCTCTTTAAACAAAAAGTTTGCAGTTGACTATCACTTGTTGGGAGACAAAGTTTATGTTGGGTTTATGTTTCCAAATCTGAAGAAACCACTTATCCTAACAGAAAAAATACCAAATTCGAAATAATTAGAATGTTTGAATCATCGACAATATTGTTTTTTAAAATTGAGAATGGAAATGGGGAATGTGTCAAAGAGACAACAACCCGACCAAAATAAAAACACATAACAGCAGAAGGTCACCAACAGGTCTTCAATGTAGCGAGAAATTCCCGCACCCGGAGGCGTCCTTCAGCTGGCCCCTAAACAAATATATACTAGTTCAGTGATAATGAACGCCATACTTATTTCCAAATTGTACACAAGAAACTAAAATTTAAATAATACAAGACTAACAAAGGCCAGAGGCTCCTGACTTGGGACAGGCGCAAAAATGCGGCGGGGTTAAACATGTTTGTGAGATCTCAACCCTCCCCCTATACCTCTAACCAGTGTAGAAAAGTAAAAGCATAACAATACGCACATTAAAATTCAGTTCAAGAGAAGTCCGAGTCTGATGTCAGAAGATGTAACCAAAGAAAATAAACAAAATGACAATAATACATAAATAACAACAGACTACTAGCAGTTAACTGACATGCCAGCTCCAGACTTCAATTAAACTGACTGAAAGATTATGATTTCATCATATGAACATCAGGCACAATCCTTCCCGTAAGGGGTTTAGTATCATACCATCATAACATATATGAGAAGAACATAACCCGTGTCATGCCAACAACTGTTTTTAGAATAAATGTGTTTAGTTCCGACGCAAAGACCTTATCAGTGACTCAATATTAACGCCAAAATATGCAATCTTTAATGACTTGACAACAATATCGTAATTATATCCCTTCTTAATAAGTCTATTCAAAGGTTTTGTAGGTTTATGAGGTGAATACTGACACCTTTGTGCTTTATAAAGAATATTTCCATAAAAAATTGGATGTGAAATACCTGAACGTATAAAAAGTCTGCATGTTGAGCTATATTTACGAATGATGTCTTTATACCGATGATAAAATTTAGTAAATGTTTTGACTAGTTTGTGATATCGAAAACCCTGGTGTAATAATTTTTCAGTAATACATAAATTTCTCTCGTTAAAATCTAAAACATTGTTACATACACGAGCGAATCGTACAAGTTGAGATATATAAACACCGTAAGATGGTGACAAGGGAACGTCACCATCTAAAAACGGATAATTAACGATAGGAAATGAAAAATCATCCCTTTTATCATAAATTTTAGTATTCAGCTTTCCGTTAGTGATATAGATATCAAGATCGAGGAAAGGGCAGTGGTCATTGTTAGTATTAGCTTTATTTAAAGTGAGTTCACCAGGATAAATTTCATTAATATACATACTGAAGTCGTCATTATTGAGAGCCAAAATATCATCCAAATATCTAAAAGTATTATTAAATTTGTTTATCAGATGTTGTTTTGATGGGTCTTTGCTTATTTTTGTCATAAATTGTAACTCGTAACAATACAAAAAGAGGTCCGCAATAAGTGGTGCACAGTTAGTCCCCATTGGAATTCCGACAATCTGACGATATACGGAATCCCCAAAGCGAACAAAAATGTTATCTAGTAAAAATTCAAGGGCATATATAGTATCAAAGCATGTCCAGTTAACATAGTTTTTTTGTTTATTGCTACTAAAAAATGACCTAAAAGAGTTTGAACATATATATTCACATTCTGATTTTTTGAATGCCCATTTAATTAGATGTGTGAATTTTTTCTTAATTAGAATGTGAGGCAATGTGGTATACAGGGTAGAAAAATCAAAACTTTGAACAGATTCAAAATCACCAATATAAGCATGCAATTTATCAAGTACTTCCAACGAGTTCTTGACACTCCAAAAGTAATTTATTCCACTATTTTCGAAGGCCTTATTTGAACAATTTATTATAAGGTTTTTAATTGTACCAAGTGTGCTGGTAAGAATAATAGACAATTTAGTAGTTGAACAATGGCTTGAAGACGAAATAAATCTATATTTGTAAGGGGTTTTGTGTAGCTTCGGAAGCCAATACATAGTTGGAACTTTCATTGTATTTGGCTCTGCTTGTAAAGCGGTGGCTAAAAGTTTATGTTTGTTACAGATTTCGTTTTCTGAAAATGGAGTCAGTTGGAATGTTGGTGAATTGGTGATTTCCTTTTTCAGAACCTCGATGTAAAATTTACGTCAAACAATAATAATATTATTAGCAGCTTTATCGGCCGGGACAAAAACAAATTCCTTGGCTAGTTCTTTTAGTTTATGTTTGATACGAGAAATAGGTTTATTGTGGTTATTGTTAATAGTAAAATGTTCTTTAAAATGTTGAATACGTATATCAACTATCTTCATTACTGAATTAAAAAAAGAGTCCAAAGATTTTTTGTCAGCTTTTTCCCGTTTTATCCATTTCATACAGTAAGTAAGGAGTGAGTCGTTGATGATATTACGACACTCATTCCAATTAATAATTGACGGGGGACGATATTTAGGTCCTTTACTGAGAAATGATTTTAACTCTCGGTCTTGAACGATGTTAAGATCTCCTGTTATAACATGGGAAATGGGTCCATAAATATATTCGGAATTACTGCAATTACATGAAGTAGGTGTATTTTCACTGATATTAACATCTTTACACAATTGACTATAATTAAACACAAATTTCCGGGTAGATTTCTTGTAAATATAACAAATAAGAGGTAGCTCAGTATTGTCAAAATATCCAGGAATTTGTTCTTTAACAGAATGGTCGTTAAATATACCGGCAATATTTACAAAATCAAAGCCTTTGTTGACATACTTAATTTTAATAAAATGTTTTTTATGATCTTCAGGGCGATCAATTTTGGGAAATAATTTAGAATAACAATATGCCATAATAATTTGAACAATTTCATACTTAGGACTGCTATATGAAATTGTGTTGCAATCCTCCAAAATTTTATTTAACTTATTAACCGGTAACGAACAGAGTTTTGTTAACAGATAATGTCTGCCGTTGTTTTTTGAAATAGAAATAAGGTCCGAAATATTGGTATGATTGGCCCGAAATTTTCTTTGATTGCGATTTGTTCTACAACCGTGAGAACGGTTTTTACGAACAGTTTTAGAAACAATATCCAAAATGTTAATGGAATTGGTTCTAGATATATTACCAATTCCCATGATATTATCATTTAGACCGAGAGGGTAAACTGTCTGTAATTTTTTAATCCAATTTAATTCAATTATTTTCCGTGATCGTACAAACTTTGAATGCGATTCACCAGGCTGCTTATTTACTACTTCTAAAGGTCGAACTGCTAAATATTTAAAAGGATGGTTGTGCTTCTTAAGGTGTTGGTAAATGATACTTTTGAATTTATTAGGTCTTTTAAAACGATACAGATGTTCTTGAGTGCGTTTTGATAAATATCTTCCAGTTTCTCCTACGTACTGAATACCACATCCCGGTTTGTTTCATGTGAGTAAATAAATAACACTGTTTGTTTTTCAAGTAATATCAGTTTCAAAATTTAAAGAAAATGTGCGACCATTAAACGTGGACCTTACCGTATTGTTGGTGGAAAGACGGGGACATGTAAGTCATTTTTTGGCATGACACTTATCGATAGAAGGGTAACCACGATTTTTATTGTTAAAAATGTTAGCGATGGTAGTATTTTTAGATAACCGATTTTGAAAATTGAGACGTGTAGATACCCTTTGAACAAGTTTAGTATTTAGTATTTTTTAGTTTAGTGTATCGTCGGTATTAATTGTGCATCCATATAGCTACTTGTTCGCGTCTGAAAGAGAATTAACGCCAAACTTTTTCAAAGAAAAAAAATGCCTTTTGTAAAGTTCTGCGATTAACTTTCAGATATAATGATAATTTCCTGTCATTTAATAACATGCATATCAGCAGGTGCTTGTTTCGCATATATTCTAGAGAACTTGAAACTAACAAAACTACCGAAATATGAAGGTCTGTTCTATATCTGGATCCAGGTTCAATCCACCATATTCTACATAAGAAAATGCCTGTACCAAGTCAGTAATATGACAGTTGTTATCCATTTGTTTGATATGTTTGAGCTTTTTATTTGGGACTTTACGTTTTGAATTTTCAATATATTTTGTGATTTTACTTTTTTATTTTTTCTTCATAATGACATAGATGGACAACTACAAACAAGAATCTATTACAAACGTAACAATGTCAGCTTGTCATTTAACAACTTTCCCGTTCTCAGTAGTAACATTTCCTCTGCCCTATTGTAAGGCATTTACGTTTCTCAATTGATACTCTTTTTTTTGGTGTGAACGTTCTGATAAATGTAAATCTAGAAAAACGCTTCTGACGCACATAATTCTATATATAGATTTGTTTTCATAGCAGGAGACTCTTGCCTTATCGACACAACCAGTCTCTCTCCGTTTACAATTCATCCAAATCATAAGTGTTGGCTTTGTATCCTTATTTATACATACTTAAGGATTTCCGATATTTTAACATCGGAGACTACTGCTGCCTATGATTTTTAATTGACATAAATTGCATAATTTGACACATATTTGTTATACGGAAATGTTAAACACTCTGCAGGTAGCAAATTAATATTTACATGAGAGGGTGTTGTTCAGATATACACACATCCTAGTCATTTTATTAGGTGGTTCCTGTATATGCTCAACATTTTAGGATCTATAAACATGTTGAAATTGATCTAAATCTATAAAAAAAGAAATATAAATCTATAAATTTTTAAAACAATACGCAGAAGATCCTTTTCAATTACGTCAACACAGTTTTTATAACGAGATGGTTCGTAAATAAACTCTTTTAGATTTCGTATTAAATGATCTTCAAATCGAAATTAATAAAAATCTGA
This sequence comes from Mytilus trossulus, assembly GCF_036588685.1. Lineage (NCBI taxonomy): Eukaryota > Metazoa > Mollusca > Bivalvia > Mytilida > Mytilidae > Mytilus > Mytilus trossulus. The sequence continues at coordinate 64,232,838 of NC_086374.1, forward strand.
ATAAAAAATTAATATTTCACTGAAAAAACTAGGCCAAATAAAGCCATTTTCAAAACCCATCCTTCACAGAAAATGAACAAATCAATGATATTTCATGTTTACAAAAAATGTTAAGTTCTTAGCATGTGGTGCTCTCATTGAACACGAATGCATCAATATATCAGCACAGCCCTCTTTAACACAAGAACAGAAATTTTAATAGCACAATCCTTTTACGCCTCTTTCATAAATTGCTGATGGTCTTTCACTAAACTGTCCGTTTCCATTGAGTTACTTAATCTCATATCATGTCCATGTAACCTTGAAATAAAGGATATTTAGATTGATCTCTGGGTTGAAAACTCATTATATAGATACCAAGCAAGCAATAGTTAAGAACAACTGAAATTTATTAAAAAAATTACAATTATATTGTCAAAGATCCCATATTACCAATGAGTCAAGTTTCTCAATATTACTGTTTTTGTCATGCTACTGTCCTGTCTTGGATGCTTACATGTTGACTTGATGTTTCAATCGGTAAACTGTTTTAAACCTAGACTTTAGAGGTACATGTAATTGACCATCGTTATCTTGACTTTGGATAATAATACCTCGTGTGGATTTTATTTTGGTTTATGGTGCAAGTAGTGTACTAAGTATTATGAACACATTTTTGTTTTTCTTTTCTATATACAATGAAAAAGAGATACTTTTGATTGTTTTTGTCTGTAACTAGTTATGGTATAAATACTTATGGAATGCTTGTAGAAGTGTCACAACAAGACGGTGTACTTGTTGGTTGCCAGATCATGATTACTCTTGAGTATGTGCTTTTTGAGTTTGATCCTCATATCCCAACAGCGTGAAATGAAGTACAGGAAAATAAAATAAATTGAATCAATCAAGAAAAGTTTGATTTTAATTTTTGCCGAAATATTGCGTTGGGGGTATGTCCTTAAAAGAGGGACGAAAGATACCAAAGGGACAATCAAACTCGTAAATCTAAAGAAAAAAACTGACAACGCCATGGCTAAAAATGAAAAAGACAAACAGAAAAACAATAGTACACATGACACAACATAGAAAACTAAAGAATAAACAACACGAACCCCACCAAAAACTAGGGGTGATCTCAGGTGCTCCGGAAGGGTAAGCAGATCCTGCTCCACATGCGGCACCCGTCGTGTTGCTTATGTGATTACAAATCCGGTAAATAGTCTAATTCGGTAGGTCAAATTCATGAAAGTGAAGGGGATTGTAGTTACGACGTAAGGAACATATCCGATATCATTTGTGAAACGGTTATTCCATAACGGTCAACTTAAACTGTCTCATAATCGAACATTTGATAAGTTTGTGTTGATAAGTTTAGTTCACTTTGGAGTGGAACCTTGATGCATTTATAAACATCATGAAATATAGGGATCTACCTTGTATCATACTAGAGTTATGCACTTTAAATTGTAGAATTAAACAAGGTCGGATAACTTTATATGGATACTGAATGTATTGTTTCTGTCGATTAAAGCGATTTTCTCATTTATTTTAGAACTGTTTAATGAACACATACGATTGCAACGTCTTAAAAGATCTCTTATTATATCCAATTGAATAGAAAAAAGGACATGGTTGACCTATAATAGGTTTTAAATCGAACAAGGTGAATAAGCATTTTTTATAGATTGGAACAGTTTCCTTTTGTAGAATGTTAGATTGTATTTTAATCAGAATATATGTAATACAATAAAATATAGTTTGCAATATCATCATAGTTTACATAGTACACAGTTTAGTTAAATCATCATATCAAAGGTCGTGCAGACGTCTTTTTATTAGGTGATGATCAGAGTTGTTAAGTGTGTTCTTAAGGACTTCGATAAACGTTGGTCCACTTTAACTTACATATATTTATGTAATTCTATCAAACGAGAAAGTAAATACCATATGGGGATATTGTAAAGTTTACCGAATCCCTTCAGATTCCACAATATATTTGACTTTAAGTGCAGATTATTAGAACTGGACCACCTCGTTGATAGAATTGTGATGCGTCCTCTTAAGGTCAAATATATGAATACACAGACGGATATGTGTGCACTTGTTGACCATTCACACTTGTCATTTTTAATTAATGTTTGTGTTATTTTAACCGAACAGGTGCAAGTTACTGTCGAGGGACACCAGGAAAGTTTATTTTACATAAGCAAAATGTACTTATTATGTCATTTTTCATATAATTTATAAATGAATTCAATGTTTAGAGTTCAACTACTAGTATATCATTGTTTCAACAATGTGAGTATTTTACTTACAAAACCTTAAAAGTGCCGGAACACATTATTAATTACTATTGTACTATTATATGAAACCACAATATTTAAATTGTATACATGGACGACAAGCAGTAAATAAAATGCGTATAAAAAATACATAACCCTACCTTAAAAGCATTCATTTCAGTTCAACCAACGAACACTATTTGTTAGCTTATAGATGAGTTTATTGGATGTCTTTGCAAGTGAAAATTCATTTCCGTAGAGGTATTTTTTTTTTCATTTTTAAACAGGATATAAGGAACGAAATTTAAAAAAATTTAAAACTAATTGTCGGTGATGTTCTCATTTAATCAACCATATTTTTTAAAATATGAAGCAATATTCATTTAAAATCATGGTCAGAAACTCAAATGTCAACTTCACCACACATGTGCATATGTTCAAAAAAAGTTCCGTTCTCTATCTTAAAAACGCAGTGTTGGTAAAGTATGGCTTTGGCATAAGAATTCAAAAATATAAAAATTATTTTACATGTATGTAAATAGGTTTGGTGGGAAGTTGTAGATAATCAAAAAGGTTGTCGAACTTAGACACCCCTTTGCATATACATTGGAACCCCCAATTTGAATATTTACTTATATACATGCAGCTTTGGTGTCTTTAATGACTCCCGTCAGTGCCGTCACTATCCTCTAGTTCAAGACGTATATATCTTGTCTTGTTTTTATGTACTACAGTATTTCTGTTATTTCGTTGTTTGCCTGTTTTAGTTTTTGTGTTTACCTTGATTTTTTTTTTCAATCGATTTCGACTTTTGAACAGCGGTATACTACTGTCGCTTTCATTTCTCAGTTAATAAAGCAGAAAGCGAAAATACACCCCATCACAACTCCATACAAAAACTAGTTATGGTATTAATTTTGCGATAATGATTAGATCAGCAAAAAGTAAAGGAATTTGAAACAAACTAGTACAAAATTGTACACATAATGTTATGCAGACTTATTATTTTACAATCAAGTATGCAGATTTATGATTTTACAATTTTTAGCATATATTGTTGAACATTGTATATTTCCATCCAGAAGTCTATTTGTTTTATGTATCTTTGTGTAACTGTCTGATTGACATTTACCCTACGTCAACTGTTGGTCATATTGTTTATTTAACCAAGTTCATTATCAAGTGAAAGCGGTTTTTTGTTGATAGTCGACTTTTTACCGTACGTTCGTTAAAATGTTCTAAAACATAAATAACTGTGCGAAATAGCTCCCTCTTGATATTTCCTCAGTCTGTTAGTTTCATTTTAAAAACAAGGAATTGTGAGCAAATTACTTGACATTACCGATATAAGTATTCGGTAAAAAGGAAGGTGACGAGCGACTGAGAAGAGCGATGAATTTGAAAATGTAAACTTTGAGGGTAAAGCATACCCACATGAAGGCATCTGATTCCATATTTAAGGAAGCTCAGAATTGCAGTAACTGGGATAAACGTAACGAAAATTTCATGAACACTATTATAAATACATTTATATATAAATTAATTATGTGATTAACAAGTAAATGGGTTATAAATGCATCACACAGAAAGCATTGCATGTTGTAGTTCCTGAAGGCGAGTGCTTAACGAAAAATTCATGGGAAAGACGGGAAGACAAACGGACCGATAGACAGAGATGAAGATGCATACTACTCCTTTTAAACGTGGATATCAATATATGAACTGCTCATTTTTTTGTTATGAACGATCTCATCGGAGAACAACTAACAATGCACTGAGCAATGCACAAGATAAATAAAATGTAATATATGTCTTTTGTATATGACTTTTCCTCGCTTAGTTTATAAATTGATATCTACTTCGAAGTTAAATTTTGTTGTAGCAATACGAAATAATACTAATAAATTTTATAAGGATTGGTCAAACCATTCTTATGTCATCGCATGGAAACGGCTGGTGTCCGCCAGGACAACCCGGAAATCCCCGTTAAAAACCGATGTGTTGATTACGTCAGTAAAAGAAGTCAAAAACTATAAGTCGGTCATGTAGCTTAACTCAAGATCGCCTTAACTTTATTTTTAAATATTATGAAATTAATATATACAGTGGCTTGTACACAACAAAGGGCTTTGGTGTTCAGAGATAAAAGGTAGGGCCGATTTTCCCTTAATCTATTTCACAATATTTCGCTTTTTAAAAAGTCACTCAGTGTCTGTACCAAGTCAGGAATATGACAGTTGCTGTCCATTCGTTTGATGGGATTGAGCTTTTGATTTTGCCATTTAATTAGGGACTTTCCGTTTTGAATTTTCCCCGGAGTTCAGTATTTTTGTGATTTTACTTTTTTTCAATCTTTACGTATGCTCATATCATCACAGTTCAATTTGTGTTCTTTGAGATGTTTACAATTTTATTTTAAAATGTTTGTTCTCAAAGACATGAAGTAGTAATATTTGCCTCAAGATAGTTCAATAGATTGGTTACAACAGATTCAACCAATTTTTGATACTCCTTATTTTATTTTGGTTTCTGACATCTCCCGATGTAAATTTATTCAAATACATGAAAAAATACGCAATATTGTATCGATTGCCTCGAACAGCAACATGCATTGTGACATGTAAAAAACATTTCATCGAATTTTTAAAATCGGAAGAAGACTTCCTGTTGACTTCCCATTTTTTCAGCTGATTTTTTTTAATTTTAAAAACATGCTGAGCACAATCTAAATCGATCTTGAACTGAAGTCACACAATCGGCCATATGCATCCAAATTCAAAACAATTATAATATACTGTATATTTATACTCGAAGATTCTTTGGTCATTTCGACAGAATAGAATCAAACTGACTGCCTGCTTTAAGCGTGTTATTCGTTTTGGAAAACTATGAAACAAAAACAAAACGTTCTTTAATCTTATTCATAAATTTCAATGAAATATTAAAAAATAAGAAAGAGAAAATCTCTAAACTTGAAATCTATCAATAATTATTTTAAGTGAGGAGATTTTACAGTACACCTGTACTGTAACGCAGACAATTGTAATTCTGCTAGATAAGTGTAGACTGTTTGAATTACATGTAATAGGTCGTAATTGGTAAATTAAATATTTTTTTACAAAAATATTATAACTGCATTTGATTGATAAGTCTGTCGTATATAATTTGTTTCTTTTATGTAATTTAATCATATTGCAAGGTTATATAGTGGAATTTTGGTCCTTGAGCAAAATTGTTTAAATACAAAAAATGTTGATCAAAGCTAGCTTATCTTGTTCTCGACTTCAAAGTTAGAAAATTGCTGTTGGCGATTTGAGCCTATCAGTTGAAGTTGCAATGCATTGTAATTTTTAAAGTACATCTCGTTGCATATTATTTATAATTTAGTATTACCTTTGATTTGAAGTTACTACCGGTATCTACTACTTTTACTTATGTTACATTCAATTGATTAATAAGTTATGTGCATATACGTGTCTAGTTCAAGCAAAAACAGCCTACCTGGAAAATAAACATTTTTATAAATAAAACATTTTTATCATTTTCATTCACACTACAACAGATGTAAGTTAAATGACTTAGAATAAAATTAATATTTAAATAAAACACCGCATGTTAGTTTCCTGTGTTTTGTAGTTTTACATAGTATTGATTCGCAACTTTATCAATGAAATAAACAGCGTGGGAGATTCAGTTGAAACATCCAATGTAATAGCGCCTTGTCAGCGATCGGAAAACGCATTGGCTACCGTCTGTTCAATGTATATGAGAATAACCAGCACGGGCTGGAGTTAATGAATTGGAGGTGTGTTAACCTTTACCAAAGTTTTATGTCACAATGACATTCAAAATAAAAAAAATCATGAATGGAATAGTAAATGAATCATATAAAATTTAGCATCAGTGTCTGAGAGAATAGTTGTCCTGATATTGATGAGAGGAATCGAGTTGTTCTTATATTTATGTAAGAGGGAAAACTCTATACACAGTTATCAGTTGTTGATCTGATTTCATATACTAAGAAACTAATACCGTTATTGTATTTTACAGTCGATGGATATAGCTATCTGCTAACGCTGTGGTAGTAATAACATTATGAAACAACTATGGTTCAGTTTATTTATATACTTTACCTGTATCTGTGGAGGTACTTTAACACGAACATGGTTTAGAGCCATGAACAAAGACTCTAAAAATTCTAATTCTACAACCGATGAACTATCTAGTCCTTTTAAAGGATTCGGAAGACAACTTGTCCAGGAAATAGCCAAAGAAAAGATCAAAGTGAAAATGTGTGGTTACTTGAAGCAGTTGTGCAAAACAACTATAGACAGAAAACCTCTCATCACAACTGTCAACCCAAGGGAGACAACACCAAATGCTGCAACAGAGCCAACATCATCTACTGCATCTAACATCAACATATCATTAGTTTTCTCAGAACCATCAGGTAAGTCGTTTAGTTATTTTGTATAGTACCTGTGTCTTTTGGACTATGGTTGATAGTTGTCTTATTGGCATTTTTTTTTCAGCAAAATAGCCTTTTTGCTCTCATGCGACGTGCAACAAACTGAAATCAATCAATTTTCAATCATTTAACCACATTTACTGTCCTTATTTTTATATTGTTTTGATTTAACAGTCGTATCTTTAATCACATTAGTGCAATTGTCAGCTCTTTTAGAAAGTTGTGGCTTTTGTTAATCATTGCAAAAGTGCCATGTCAGCACTTTTAGAAAGTTGTGGCCTTTGTTGATCATTGCTCAAGTGCAATGCTAGCACTTTTAGAAAGTTGTGGCTTTGTTGATGATTGCACAAGTGCAATGATAGCACTTTTAGAAAGTTGTGGCTTTGTTGATCATTGCTCAAGTGCAATGATAGCACTTTTAGAAAGTTGTGGCCTTTGTTGATCATTGCTCAAGTGCAATGATAGCACTTTTAGAAAGTTGTGGCATTTGTTGATCATTGCTCAAGTGCAATGATAGCACTTTTAGAAAGTTGTGGCTTTGTTGATGATTGCACAAGTACAATGTTCTACAACTTGATCATGCCATTATCACGAAACTCTATTAGTGTCATTTATATCGTGTAGCTCTCTCTTAACCAATTCGATTATACAACCTTACTTTATATTGACAATCTTCTCATTCTGAATATAACTATATTGAACGCTTTCTTGGATACATATTCCAATAGTATTATAGAGGATATGTTGTTGATGTTGTTTTGGTTTTTTTTAATGTAAAAGAGATTATATCTAGTAAGCATTTTATATAAACGTTTAGTGGTCTAAAATATGCATTTTTTTCTACTTCACTTGGTTTTTTTGTAAAAGTCGTTATAAAATATAATAAGTCGTTTTATAGTCTGAAATATGCATTTATTTTATTTCACTTGATTTTTGTCAAAATATTTATACAATAGTAGTAAGATAATATATTATTCTTTATTTCACTCTTCGTTGTTGCAAGAACACATGCTTTAACTGAAAGCTGAATCTTGCATTGATGGGGGTTTTCTTTAAAGAGACGGTATGTGGGTACTTTTTGGTCCCTTAGATTTATCTTTCAAACAAGATCCTTTAAATGTTCTGTATGATAAAAATACCAATAGCCTTTTAAGCCAAAACAGTCAATTACATCATAATCATGACCTCACAGTGACATCGCAACAAACTATATTCTCCTTTTTGTATTATATAGATAAAATTATCATTTGAAGAGGTTTACTATTTTTACACGATCAGGGGTCATTTATGCTCTAATCATAATTCACCCTCATTACGTTAACATATGCTGCAACAGTGTTATGTTATACAATCAGTCTTATGAGCCTTAAAACATATCCTCGGACTTTAAGATCTTATCTCGTTTATAACTGCATGTGGCGTTAATAAAAAAAAATTATAGTTCAATATAAGTTTATTATTTCGCTTTTATAAAGTAATAGCAAAACAAGTACAATAGATATAGAATTTTTTATAATGTAAACTCAATCGACAAATACGTTCTTTCAAATGCTTCTTCTGTTAAAGAGACAATTTGAAATTGTCTTATTTACCCCTATTTTTCTATTGGTATCCGCCTATCAATAATGATGGTACTTATAGTATGACATTCAAATTTCTTTTGCAGGTAAGTATATATTGACCTTGAAAAATGTATGCCACATTCTTTCTGTAGCACAGTGTTACGATAAAATAATTACACCCTTTATAAGAACACCCTGATTATATCGTATATAACTTTTCGCTTTAAATGTTATTGATCTATTTGTTTAAGCCATCGTGACGTCCGTTAAGTTGTGGTTTGTGTGTAAACTGGGTCACATATCGACGCATTAAAAAAACGAACTTGTTGGCATTGGCATTGACATACTAATATTAAGATTTTATAATTCTTTAAGTAAAACATGACAATTTATCAACACTTTAAGAACGAGTTATTGAATGAAAATAAGAAAACGTGACCAAAAAGCAAGATCCGCTTTAAGACTAAGACTTCAGAGATTTAATCTATTTCAATTGTTTTAATACCAACCTAATCATAATTTGATATATAAAAAAGGAAGCTATCATTCTAATTGTTGTCATTTCAAGTCCGTCTTTGTATTTTTACATCCACTATTCAGAAATAAGTTAAGAAAGGGGTTAAATGTCAATGAGACAGAAAACCAAACTTCACAAAATAATAGAAAAAGACACCTAAAGGTATCCGTATGAACTTTTGCGGTATCGTATCTTTAAAATATAATGCTAGTAGATTCTAATGTGAAGGTCGAACATGTTACTCATAATCTAATCAGAGAGTTTTGATTTTAGTTTGTGTCTGTTTTACATGACTGTGCTTTACAATAACTGAACCGGTAATCAGTGTAATACTTTTATGTATTTAATAGTATTGCACAGCTGACATACATGTACAGCTTCAGCAGTCGTAGCCAAAAGAGCCATAATACGGATCTACCTATTTTTTTACCTTTTCGTAATGATGTAAAGAATTTGAGTTCGATGAAGCACGGTACTTTAAAATTTTGAATCGGTGCGATTGAAATAAGATACTAAAAGGTTGACGAACTTTTGTATCCTCATCTTCTTTGGCATTCTAATTATAGCTGCTATTGACTCGAATCGGGTTTCGTTTGTAAACGATACAGGGAAACAAAAGAAAGAATTAATAATTGTCACATTATGACTCGCAATTATTCAATTTGTCTGCAGATTCTTACATGTATAAGCTACCAGACAGGTTAACCAATAGAATTAATTGGCTACGTTTATTTCTGAATATGGATATAGAGTTATCAGATTGGTGTATTGATGAATATCTGCTTTATTCTCTATTGGGATTATGCATTCATGTAATAACGGGTCGCCAGTTTTAGTAAAGTGAAATCCATGCTATTATCGGCATTAACAAATAGTGTCTCGGTTTCAATCGGTCACATTTCCTGGTTTGATAATCATTAATGGTGGCAGTAAAAACAAAAACAGTACTATATATAGTAGCTTGTACTTTGTTGTATCTGTGGATCGTTCTCTATTTGTGATATGATTAATATGGTTGATTGATTTTTTCTTTTAAATGTTCAGTGGCAAATATTTCATGCATTGAACAAAACATTACTGTATAAAGTAGCTTGTATTCTGTGGTATCAGTAATTGTAAATCGTTAACGATATGTGTATTTGATTAATTGATTGTTTCTATTTAATGTCCAGCGGCAAATATTTCATGCATTAAACAAAACCGTACTGTACAAAGTAACTTGTTTTTTGTTGTATCAGTAACTGTGAATCGTTTTCTATTTGTGATATGTGTATTTGATTAATTGATTGTTTCTATTCAATGTACAGTGTCAAATATTTCATGTATTGAATAAAACAGTACTGTATAAAGTTACTTGTATGTTGTTGTATCAGTAACTGTGAATCGTTCGCTATTTGTGATATCTTTAATATGATTGATCGGGGTTTTGTTTTGCATTTTTTGCCTAAATACTGTATAAGTTATCAATTTGTTCTCAGGCAAAAAATGCATGAAATATTTGCCACTAGATTTTTACAAGATCAAAAAGTTAAGTTGGTTTGGTCTTTGTATAAAGGGCGACAAGGATATGGGTCAGACATACACATTGGACATACCCATCTATTGACCCCTGTAAGCGTCATTGCAAGGTTTCATTAACGTGAATGAGCGTGCAGCAATGTACCTGCGTATTTTCACATAAAACCCAGCAAACCGTACGCCCCAATTAGCAATGTTTAGCTGTCGGACGGGAGAGTCATATTGCTATTATAATATTAAAGTCAATTCGTGGGTTGTTTAAATAAGAATTCATCGATTATGTTTTCTTTTTCTTATATGTTGATGTTCCAGCATTTTTGCCTGGGCATTTATATAATTTATCATTGGGGTTTTTAGCATTGGTAAATGGTAAATGCATATGAAAGAGAAAAAAACCATAAGCACAAGTAAACTTTAAATTCTCTATAGGCGTAAATGGGAAGTTTAAAGTAATATTAGAATAAGTGGTCTAATTTGGTATTATTTTGTTTTTATTGTTTGTCAATTGACGTGCAATTTATCTTGGCTAATATATCTTAGGTAGAACAGGACTCTAGGTCAAAAGTGTTAAACTTATTAAAAGTCGGTAGATTTAATAGAAACAGACGGATATCTCTGTCATTATGGAACACGGTTATATTTGCTTTGGTCAGATAGTAAACTAAACAAATAACCACGTGTTGTCCGAATTCGACGTAACATGTGTTGCTAATGACTCTGATCAAATAAAATATGACTGCATAGTCAAACATGTACATGTCATACAGAGTATATTGGCAGTCGGCGCGTTACAATTCATAGTCTGCATAGTCAAACATGTACATGTAATACAGAGTGTATTGGCGGTCGGCGCGTTACAATTCACAGTCTGCATAGTCATACATGTACATGTCATACAGAGTGTATTGGCAGTCGGCGCGTTACAATTCACAGTCTGCATAGTCATACATGTACATGTCATACAGAGTGTATTGGCATTTGGCGCGTTACAATTCACAGTCTGCATAGTCATACATGTACATGTCATACAGAGTGTATTGGCAGTCGGCGCGTTACAATTCACAGTCTGCATAGTCATACATGTACATGTCATACAGAGTGTATTGGCATTTGGCGCGTTACAATTCACAGTCTGCATAGTCATACATGTACATGTCATACAGAGTGTATTGGCAGTCGGCGCGTTACAATTCACAGTCTGCATAGTCATACATGTACATGTCATACAGAGTGTATTGGCATTTGGCGCGTTACAATTCACAGTCTGCATAGTCATACATGTACATGTCATACAGAGTGTATTGGCAGTCGGCGCGTTACAATTCACAGTCTGCATAGTCAAACATGTACATGTCATACAGAGTATATTGGCAGTCGGCGCGTTACAATTCATAGTCTGCATAGTCAAACATGTACATGTAATACAGAGTGTATTGGCGGTCGGCGCGTTACAATTCACAGTCTGCATAGTCATACATGTACATGTCATACAGAGTGTATTGGCAGTCGGCGCGTTACAATTCACAGTCTGCATAGTCATACATGTACATGTCATACAGAGTGTATTGGCGGTCGGCGCGTAACAATTCACAGTCTGCATAGTCATACACGTACATGTCATACAGAGTGTATTGGCAGTCGGCGCGTTACAATTCACAGTCTGCATAGTCATACACGTACATGTCATACAGAGTGTATTGGCAGTCGGCGCGTAACAATTCACAGTCTGCATAGTCATACACGTACATGTCATACAGAGTGTATTGGCAGTCGGCGCGTTACAATTCACAGTCTGCATAGTGATACATGTACATGTCATACAGAATGTATTGGCAGTCGGCGCGTTACAATTCACAGTCTGCATAGTCAAACATGTACATGTCATACAGAGTGTATTGGCAGTCGGCGCGTTACAATTCACAGTCTGCATAGTGATACATGTACATGTCATACAGAATGTATTGGCAGTCGGCGCGTTACAATTCACAGTCTGCATAGTCAAACATGTACATGTCATACAGAGTGTATTGGCAGTCGGCGCGTTACAATTCTCAGTCTGTATAGTCATACATGTACATGTCATACAGAGTGTATTGGCAGTCGGCGCGTTACAATTCACAGTCTGCATAATCAAACATGTACATGTTATGCAGAGTGTATTGGCAGTCGGCGCGTTACAATTCACAGTCTGCATAGTCAAACATGTACATGTCATACAGAGTGTATTGGCGGTCGGCGCGTTACAATTCACAGTCTGCATAATCAAACATGTACAGGTTATGCAGAGTGTATTGGCAGTCGGCGCGTTACAATTCACAGTCTGCATAGTCAAACATGTACATGTCATGCAGAGTGTATTGGCAGTCGGCGCGTTACAATTCACAGTCTGCATAGTCAAACATGTACATGTCATACAGAGTGTATTGGCAGTCGGCGCGTTACAATTCACAGTCTGCATAGTCAAACATGTACATGTCATACAGAGTGTATTGGCAGTCGGCGCGTTACAATTCACAGTCTGCATAGTCAAACATGTACATGTCATACAGAGTGTATTGGCAGTCGGCGTGTTACAATTCACAGTCTGCATAGTGATACATGTACATGTCATACAGCGTGTATTGGCGGTCGGCGCGTTACAATTCACAGTCTGCATAGTGATACATGTTCATGTCATACAGAGTGTATTGGCGGTCGGCGCGTTACAATTCACAGTCTGCATAGTGATACATGTACATGTCATACAGAGTGTATTGGCAGTCGGCGCGTTACAATTCACAGTCTGCATAGTGATACATGTTCATGTCATACAGAGTGCATTGGCAGTCGGCACGTTACAATTCATTCTGCATAGTCAAACATGTGCATGTCATACAGACACAAATAAACAACTAAGTGTATTGGCAGTCGGCGCGTTACAATTCATTCTGCATAGTGATACATGTACATGCCATACAGACACAAATAGATAATCAATTGTATTCCACTGTTAAAACATATTGTTAGTTTGACAAATATATGATTGGTTCAGACTATCCAACGTGTCATTAAACAAATCTTCATATTCCCCTCTGAAATTTCATGTTCAATTTTTTTTCAAACGATAAAGAAAAAGACTAATAATTAACTTATAACATATATGTACTGTTTACCAATGGGTATGTCGTGTTTAGTTGAACTTATAAACAAGCGGATTTGGAAACAAAATGTATGCAAAACGATTTTTAATGTTTTGATAGTAAACAAAGCATAGTCAGTGGAGTAAATCATTCATGTCCCTTTGTCTCGGGAAATATATAAAGATTGTCTCAACCCTCGAAAAATCAGAGCCCACGAGAAATTTTGATATTCTTGGGTGAAAAAATCTCCATAGTCTCCCTCAGACACAGGAAATAAATGTATAGTATTGGCAATCGGCGTTACAATTCTCAGTCTGTATAGTCGTACATGTACATGCCATACAGACACACACATAACCAATCAATTGTATTGGCAGTCGGCGCGTTACAATTCACAGTCTACATAGTCATACATTTACATGCCATACAGACAGATACATAGACAATCAATTGTATTGGTAATCGGCGCGTTACATTTGACAGTCTGTATAGTCATACATTTACATGCCATACAGACACACACATAGACAATTTATTGTATTGGCAGTCGGCGCGTTACAATTCACAGTCTGTATAGTCATACATGTACATGCCATACATTGCACAAAACGACAATCAATTGCATTGATAATCGGCGTTAAAATTTACTGACTGCATAGTCATACATGTACATGCCATACAGACAGATACATAGACAATTAATTGTATTGGCAGTCGGCGCGTTAAAATTCACAGTCTGTATAGTCATACATGTACATGCCATACAGACACACACATAGACAATCAATTGTATTGGCAGTCGGCGCGTTACAATTCACAGTCTACATAGTCATATATGTACATGCCATACATTGCACAAAACGACAATCAATTGCATTGGCAATCCGCGTTAAAATTTACTGACTGCATAGTCATACATGTACATGCCATACAGACACAAAAATAGACAATCAATTGTACTGTCAATCGGCGCGTTACAATTCACAGTCTGTTTAGTCATACATGTTTTTAAATTGTTATTTGGATGGAGAGTTGTCTCATTGGCACTTACACCACATCTTCCTATATCTATGTACATGCCATACAGACAGATACATAGACAATCAATTGTATTGGCAATCTGCGTTACAATTCACACTCTGCATACTAGTCGTACATATACATGCCATGCATTGCACAATTAGACAATGAATTGCATCGATAATAGGCGTTACAATCTCCAGGCTTCATAGTCATTGATGTACAGGCCATTGAGACACACACTCAAACAATCAATTGTATTGACAATCGGCGCGTTACAATTCACAATTAGATCGTTATCAGCCCAAAATGCAATGATTTCCAACTGTCCGAATACCGACGCCGTGAGAATTATATCGAAATTTATGACACTTTTAAACTGCCGAGTACACATGTTAACCCTATTAAAGTATTAAGGTCAGCCACGAATTTCTACTTCTGGTTTTTGTCAGTATTAATTTATTTGTACTTCGTGTTGTATTGTATACACTGAGGTAAACTTGACTTGCTCAAGGATACGTTTTTATATAACATGCCTGTATGAGAGATAATATAATGATACATGTAACTGATATTCATCCTTCAAACATTGATTTACTGCATGTAATAAAAAAAAATACGAAAGGGATGATTATACACAAATTATGCATATGTTGAGTGCGTTGAAATTTTAGGCATTTTTTTTAATAATAAAAACTTGAAAATACTCGGTGTTTGCATTGAAATGATTAAAGTAATCAATATCAGTGATATCAGAGTAACATTTGACTCTTCAAATATATACTCCTCTAAAAGATTCGCAATATGTGTGTTTGCGTGTTATTATACTTGCCCACGGTGATTAATATGGGCAGCATTTGTGGTGTCGTAACCTCATATATGTTTCGAGTGGCGTTAATGTCTTTGCAGACTGTGTAGACCAGCTTAGTTTGAGGCGAAGGATGGAACATCCGACTTCATCCGCGTAAATTGTCGACCTCAAGTACGTTGTTGTTTGCGTACATCTAATACCTGTGTCTGTGCACACGTGTGAGGTTACCTCTTCTCTACAACACAAATCTTTATTATTTGTTGATACAGACTGGTCTCTAGTTTTACTGGTACCTTCTGCTTAGTCTGTTACACTATCGGAACCTTGCAAGTTTCCATATTCCTTTTTTCTTGTTTTAATCACGCAAATTTTAAAGAGTCATATTTTGAAGAAGAAATATTGTTGTTCTTTTAACAAGATTATGTTGTTTATTTATCATGGAAATGTGTTAGTTCGACTGAGTGACATATTTTCAATTTTTGATTTTGTGCATTTTTTGCATTGAATATCTGACGTATGTCATTCTCTCAGTGAATGTAACAGGTTGTCTTGCATTTGCATCTTGAAAATACTTTAAAGTCGTTTGATGTATAATTCGTTACATATTGATATTTAACACATAATTTAATTTAAAGAGGAAAATTTACCCTTGGGTTACAGACAATATACATACCAAAATTTTATTTTATATTTAGAGCAACATATAGGTTGGAGAAATCAAGTCGGATGATAAGGGAGCGTATACATTTCATAAAGCTTCTATAGATATATGTAATATTATCCAACATGTCAGTACATTCAATGTATTCGTGCAGCATACAATTATCACCTAAAGGTGGAAGAAAGGTTGCTGCAGGTAGTCTAGAGTTAATCACAAATATAAATCAGGTCGTTACCTTTGTTCATGCAACTATAAAGAATAGCATGATAACACGAATTAAACCGTCTTTACATAGATTTCTCTTTTACTTCTTTTTTCATTGTTTCGAGTCGTCCAGTCACTTTTACAAATATAAAACTGATTTATCACCTTTAACTGTTTCATATTGATGGCATACAGATTTTTATCAGGAAAATAAAAGTAGCAATTTCTTTTTACATTGTTTCGATAAGTGCCGTCACTTTTACAAAAATAAAATAAAACTTATTAATCACCCTTATCAGATTTTTCTCCGGTATAATGCACAAATAATAACAAAAATGAGATTTGAGCGCAATTGGATTAATGTGTAGACGAAACGCGTGTCTGGTGAGCTAAATTATAAACTTTTTAAAACTTACATCTTTAGAGAGTTATTAGATATGACATATATCTGGAATTGGGTTTTTACGTTAATGTAGGTCAATGTAAAATGTGGTAGGTCTGTACAAATACCTTTCTGATGAAAGTTAAAATGCAGAACGATAAGATCCAAGTTCAAGTTGAAATATTTTATTGTCAAATGAAGACGCCCATTACAGGAAGAATAATATCGGTCAGAATTATTAATTTAAATTTTGTACAAATGATTATAAAGATTTAGCTATAGTACTTATAGTATTATTAAGTATTTGTTTATAAGGGGTGGGGTGGGTTATATTTACTGTGGACACAAACTAAGACCAACATTAATGAAACATCACGATTAAAGAGGATAAGTACTGACCAACGGTTATTTTGGTATATACATTGTTGAATGAATAAAATGGACGATTGTAAACGGCATTAAATCAAAAGTCAGTAAAATGGACCTGTAGAACTATACATTCGTAGATGAATATAAAATCCCAACAGCCTATTTTTCTTTATAGATCAATCGGAAAGTTTTAAAAATGGAATGGGAGCATACTTTTGCCATTCTAAATAAGACAGTCTCACAGTTTGAAATAAATTGATATAACATAGTCAAATACATGTACGACACGAGATCTTAATTTAGATTAACATGATGGTTAAAGTCCTATAACTCTGGAAAGATTAATCGGAAAGTCCTAGCTCTAAATAATTATACTAGTTTAAGGCTTATCTTTGCATGTGCTACAGTTAATGTGCGACATGCGAAAAGAAGCCTTACATATACCGTATAAAGTCCAATAACTTATGACGATCAACCAGAAAATTTTCAAAAAGATAGAAGTGTTACTTTTTCCAATCAATAAAAGCAAAACATTTCTAATAAACCAGATTTGCCCAGTACTCACGAAATCAGTTAGAGCATACAAAAGTTATTTCGTGACTTTAGAAAAAAAAACTTAATTACTCGTCCGTTTCAGTCCCGTTTTAAAATAATAAATTGAGAGATAAACTTTTTCACGATTCAATTATAATTCAATACTTTTACAAGTTGCAAGATACTTAATCTAAACGTTTTCTAGCCTCAGTACCGCGTGTGAAATTCACACAGACGGGCGTATAGACGGACAATGATATACACTCATGTTTGTACCATAATACGCCCAATCTATGATGATCATATAGAAAACGATATACCTGCTTAAATATTATGTATAATTATGTTGAAAATAAAAGTCTATTGTATCAATTCCAGTAGATTTGCAGATTGCGGAAGTATCACATAGAAAAGCCCATGTTTAACAAGATAATTAGAAAAACATAATATATGACAAAAGGATGTTTCAAAATGATAACTTTAGTACAATGCCAACTACGCCCATCCAAATACATTTTCTGTCGAGAAGATAATCAATTTTAAGTATCATGTTTTTTTTCACATATTGCATATCCTTTTAATAAAGCAAGTTGTGATTATTTTATAAATGAATATGATCTGCTCTGAACAGGAATTTTCCACCTCCGTTATATATTGGAGCACTCCCACTTGGGATATACGATCATGTTAAGAGTATCTTATGTTACTAAATTATTAACAATTGATATTCCATCAGCTTTCGTTGTGAATTGTTATGTTGGTAAAGTTGTTTGATATTGAAAGTTTTTAAATGCATGTTATTCGTACTGACAAACTACGTTAGCTTTTGCATGCTGGTGACAAATACTGAAACACAGGCATTCAAATTGAATGAAGATCTTCTAATTATCAAAATGATACACTTTTACTTTTTTTAACTTTAAATGGCACCTTGAAAGCATATTAAACTTAAAGACTTTTACTATCGATTTAGCTTGACGTTTTTAAGATTTGATGAATTTTCAATTTACTTTTGGGAATTCCTATTCTTTAGAATAGGATTGAAAATAAAACCATACATTATTAGATTTTATAAAATGTTCCACTAAATTAAAACTTTATTAATGCTTGCTCAACTTTACTTTTTATAACTGAGAATTTATGAATTTTAATATTTTATAATTACAGAATACAGCAATGATACCAACTGTATGAAGTTCAAACTGCCAGAAGAATCCACCCCCGGGAAATCTTTACCCGGGGCAGATGTGTTCGTTTATATAACCAATAGGAGGAAAAGACCAGACGGCAAGCGAGGTAGACGAAGACGTCGACGAAAGCGCCAAAGAAAAATTACCATTAAAGTTTCTTTATTAAACGAACAAACCCGCCACAAAAAGTTCATATCTCGTTTACGCTTTCGTCCTAATCCAGATAAAAAATGGAATAAGTTAGTTTTGCCGTTTTCGGTAATTAAGAAAGCTAATCAATTAAAGGAAAGAGTTTTAAATCTTTGCATTGATTGCAAAAGATGCAATAGAAACACTCAAATTATTTTACCACTCAAGACATCAAAGAAAAGACATAAATTTATGAAAACAAAACACTTAGATAAATCAAGAAAACCATTAAAACTTAGAAAGAAAAGGCCATTTCTAATGTTTCATGAAAAAGACTCTAAACATAGGCAAAGGCGAGATACAATATCATGTTCTAAAGATAATCCTGTTAATCAATGTTGTCGTTATCAAGAATATATACGTTTCTCCGATATAGGCTTAGGCGACCGGGTTGCATATCCAGATGGTTTTTATAAAACCGAGTGCATTGGATCCTGCTCACATAATTCCACTTATATAGAGACAAACTCTACACGTTCTAGAAAGTGTTACCCAAGTAAATTTAAACCCTTACAGACGTATTTAGTATTCGACAGTAGTGTTACCTTTTTAGACATTCCAAAAGGACATATTGAAGAATGTACCTGCCACTGAAAAAGAAGATGATATTTTCGGCGTAGATCTCTTCATTAGAGTATTGGTTTGATGTTGCACGTTTGATCTCCAGACAGTACTGATACTCTACAACTGCTTCACAGGAACAAGTAATCGAGCATTCGAGCTGATACAGCTTACAGAAATATACGATCTATGCGGTTATTGTGTTTCATAGAGCAAGATTTGCTTTGTAGCGATATACGTTTATGTTCTAAGATGATACATCATACTTTCGTCAGTCTTTGCTTTATATAATTATGAATATGGCTTAAAAAAAACTATTCATATCAATAAGCAGTTTATGCCATCTCGAGATGTAACAGAGAAATTACATTTGTGTATTATTATGGAAGAAAGAACAACATTCCAAATAAATAAACAGCATCGACTGATGAAGAAAGTTGCGCAAAGTTTTGCTTAGAGTTGTCGTACTTTACAGGCGACTTTACGCTTAGTAAAAGACGAGTCATTTATTTTTTGTTTTGTAAATTGCAGTATTATTGTATATGTACATGTGAATATTTTGTTTAAAAATCATAGAACCGGTGAATGTATTACTGTGCCTGTTTTTGTATCTTGAACGTTTTGAAAGTGTAAACTGCTTTATTTACATACATTGTATTACATGATTATTATGCGGAATCTCATATATTCCATAACGTTAATGTATCCTTCTCACAAGCAGCTCCCATCAAAGCAGAAAACAAATCCAGCTTTTGCTTTTTACATGAGTTATTTCCCTTGAGAGGACAATCCGTTCCTTGTATTTACTGTAGGAACTTATATAAAAGGTGTTGCATGGATGTTGTTATGCTATAACAGTCATATACAAATCACGAAACAAAATTTCATATATCCAGTTTATACTGGTTGATAAAGTTTAGAAACCAATTTTTCTTTTTATTGTATGTAATTATGTACTAAATGAATGGTAAACATTTTATCCTTTTTCATTTGCAGTCTGGTAATTATATTTTTAAAGGCAAATTTATTTTGTAATGACTTTTATTGCCAACGGAAGTGAGAGAAAATGCAACGTCATTGAAACATGTGTATATGCATGATTTAGTACTAAAGTTGTCAACTTGTTATGTTTAATTAATTAAACTATATAATTAGGATATTTTTCAAACGATTAAAATCAGTCTGCTTGGCAATATTGCTTTAGGAGACAGTTTCATCAATATAAATTATTAAAACCTTTGAAGTAATGCTATTATACTTAACTGCATTTAGAAGTTTATCGATCGACTTTCATAAATCAAATATTCGTTTTCATTTTCCAAAACCTAACACTGATACTTTATCTTGTTAAATAATTTATTTAACACGATCAGAATATATGAAGAGGCTGTTATTGCTATAGTTTTCAGTTAGCAGTTGCTAAACAACAGGGTGCCTTGGAAGCCATACAGTCATAAGTAGTCGAACTACTATTTCCTACCCTGTCAACACTAAGTTTGTGAGTTCCAATCCCGCACTTGCCAGGTGCGCTTAATTCCTATCATAATGTAATTGGAATGGTTTGTTTTCCAACCGAAGGTTCTCTCCGAGCACTTCAGCTCCCTCCCTCAATGATAATATACCGCTTGGAAAAAACACCAATCAATCAACCAATCAATGGAAAACGACATATGAAAACATTTATGCTAATGACAAGCTAATACAAGAGTTAGCCATAACAATAGATTTAAAGGCAGCATTTAAACAAAACAAACAGAACCAATTGCATTCATATCCTTCGCTCATTTACTAGTATTTCGTGAAATAGTAATTTAAAACTTAAACGATCATACAAATTGTCCATACCTATAATTTGATTTAATATTTCAATGTGTGATATTATGTTGGATAATGATTAATACAGTATCAAGGGTATCACATATTTAACTATCAAGGTTACAATAATTACCCATGTGTTGATCCGTAGTACGAGGGTATAGGAGTTATGACATTGCAATACCTTATACAGAACTGTGTTTGACCTTACCCCGAATTACAATACAGATGTTTTGTGAAGATACTGATATTCATATATTTATAATTGAATGCAAACCAAAATGTAATGCCATGTACATATAGAGATATACGGGTTTTCTTTGAATATCTGTGTTGAAGACTTATCTTGTTTCTTTACCTCTTCATGACATTCTATATTTTTCACTACGGCTTTTTATCGGACTGCTTTTTGTATGGTATTTAATCTATGTATTTTTCTAAACTACTTGTGTGATTTCTTTTAAGATCAAGAACAAATCTGGAAAAAATCTGTTGTAGAGGTATACTGTTATCCGTCTTCTATCAAATGTAAACGTAGGGGATCTTATCTTCTTGTAACTTTCCCAGTTCATATTTTAAGAAATTACTAAGAAACTGAGTTTTTTTTGCCGTAAGCAAAGATTAGATTAATTTCGATAGTATTTCAAGTTAACTGTTGGTCATAACGTTCCTTTAGGTTTCACGTATTTATACTTTCCTGGATTTTAAATATTTGGGATTAAGCGTTCCTATTGATGATTAATCATGAAAACGCTTGGATGAATTTCATTCGTCCGTATCCCTTTTCTGGTTAAAAACGCTCAACCCAAATCATTGGAAAGACAAGGATATATAAATTACGCAAAACATCAAGAGCTTGTAACCAAAAGGGACATGGAAGCTAGAACCCCATTCATCTTATTCAAAATCAAAGTTTCAAGGAGTAAGCTGCTCTCTTAGTGTCGTTTACATTTTTTTTAAGTTTATAGGAAATCTTGTCATTACTTAAACACTTTGATATGATTTCTGGTATCCATCCTTTTATTGCAAAGTTTGTGCATATTAGTTTTCAATGCAGAATTTTTTAACTCATTAGACTTCAGAGGACATAATTTATTTTCAGCAAAATTTTGAAAAGCCGTAATGTAAACAACTTTACTCCATTTTTTATTTAGTTTGTAATTTGATTTATTACAGATACTTCATGAACATATGTCAGTATGTTTAAATGAAAAAAACAAGGATGAGAAACTATATATCATATATATTATAAGGTTGTATTTTTATTTTTATTATTTTTATTAAAGATAAGATTATTTATTGTCTATACCTAAATATTTAATTTATTATTATAACTACTTGTAGTATGAAGTTAGAATTAATTAATTTTCTTGCCAGCGATCATAGTTAAATGAGAACATGTTGTCCCTCGAATGTATGTTTTCTAGATACATTTGCTAAAATATAACTCAGTTAGTTCTGTTGAGCACTAACTTTACCACAGAAATTGTTTATAGAGATAGGTATGAGTGTGATCTGATGAAATGTTATATAGTGATATTTTTGTTATTGATGTATCAGAGTATAAAGAAATGCTGGCCGGGTATTGTGTGTATGTGTTATAATTTTTTTTAATTTAAAGGAAATGAATGTTTCAAGAAAGATTTTCTTCTTTCGTATGCTAATAACTGTAAGTTAGTTTACCCTTATTTCTATGAAACAGTAAAATCTGTTATTGTCATACTGTTTACCTAACTATAACATGATATGATATAAATGTTTAATATTCCATTAACTTACCACCAAGGTTAATGATACAGAAATACTCCCCAGTTAATTATGCTTTGTTTTCTTTTGAATAGGTGCATTTGTGTAGGAGTATGAAATTAATGATATTAGTATTTCAATGATGAGTAAATGAATCTTGTTGGATTCAGCGGGTCATATTAAAATAGGGACGGACTCTTCTTAATTTTAAATCCATGAAATGAACAGCATCAAGCAAAAAAAAAAATTAACAGTACGCAAACATTTCATAACTTATTCAGTAATATTTTATATAAATTAAAGAATGCATACTTTAAGTGATCAATATAAAACGAACATCAAATACAAAATTTAAAAAAAACGGTGTTAGCATATTACAATAATGTTGTAAATTTATAAAAAAAAAATATTCAAAAAAAATATGATTTTTACATGAATGTTTTCAAAAATTCTTAGACACAGAAACATGAAAATTCAAAGATGAGGAAAAGTCCATGCTTTGTCAAAAATATTAAAGACTTTTTTTATATTTTTTTTATACATTAGAGGTAAACACTACTCTTTTTTAAAAATAACACAATGATTGCTATTTCCATAAAGCAACACATTCTAAAGAGTTGACAATCGTGAACATACAGTAAGATTCCGCCCTCTATTTTGATATGGTTTGATTCATATTCGATTGTATTATCATTTGATGATGTCAGTATAGAACTGTTGATTTATTTATATTTTGATGTTATTGTATGATCACTGTTTAAGACTTGTTCAAAAAATAAAATATATTTATAATTTGAAGTTCCTTTTACTCCAAATGATTACAAGTTTTGAAGTACGATTGTTTCAAGTGTCGTTTTGCTCAATGAACTGCTACACATATCTTTATCTGGTTGGTTATATCATACCACACGTATTCTTATCGTCATAGAGAGAACAAAGATACGAAAGGGATATCCATACTCACAAGTCGAAACAGAAACTGGCAAAGCCATCGCTAATAAAAGCAACAGTGAGTATACCGCTGTTCAAAGTTATAAATCCATTGAGAGAAAACAAATCCTGGTTACAAACCAAAAACCGAGGGAAACACATCCAATATAAGAGGAGAACAACGAAACAACCGAAACACTAAATTTCAACAACAAAAAACGAAAATATAACACACACATAAAACGAACTATTAGACTCGGACTTCTCTTGAACTGAATTTTAATGTATGTATTGTTATTCGTTTACTTTTCTACATTGGCTACATGTATAGGGGGAGGGTTGAGATCTCACAAACATGTTTAACCCCGCCGCATTTTTGCGCCTGTCCCAAGTCAGGAGCCTCTGGCCTTTGTTAGTATTGTATTATTTTAATTTTAGTTTCTTGTGCACAATTTGGAAATAAGTATGGCGTTCATTATCACTGGACTAGTATATATTTGTTTAGGGGCCAGCTGAAGGACGCCTCCGGGCGCGGAAATTTCTCGCTACATTGAAGACCTGTTGGTGACCTTCAGCTGTTGTTGTTTTGTTTTTTTTCTATGGTCGGGTTGTTGTCTCTTTGACACATTCCCCATTTCCATTCTCAATTTTATAAGAAAACAACTGCAATTTTCCTGATTTGGTAAATAGGAAAACGACTAAAAAGACAAATTGATTCATCTTTTCATTAATTGAAACATTAACAACATGACTTTCGTCCTTATAATGATATACAAAGCAATAGAACAAAACGAAATCAGGATTAAAAAAATAGATAGTAACCCGAAGACATACAATACCAATAGGCATTTAATTTCAATATGTATCATATCACCGTACAGATATAGAAGAAAAATACATGTACAATGTGGGAAAATGAAAATAAAATGTCAAAGAAAAACTTTACGGTCTTTAAACTTTTGTATTCGAACGTTACTGATAAGTCTGGTGTAGACAATGTGCGTCTGGCGTACAATTTTTTTTTTACAAAAATACTGAACTCCGAGGAAAATTCAAACTGAAAGTCCCTAATCAGATGACAAAATCAAATAATAAAACACACCAAACAACTGTCATATTACTGACTGGTACGGTAATTTTTTAAATGTAGAAATGTGGATTGAACCTGGTTTTATAGCGCTAAACCTCTCACTTGTACGACAGACGCATCAAATTCCAATATTTAGACAATGATACATGAACAAAATGTCACAAAAAGGGGTATAACAACAACACGAACCCAATAAAAAAACTAGGGGTGATTTCAGTTGGGCCGGAAGGTAAGCAGATCCTGCTCCACATGTAGCACCTGTCCTGTTGCACCTCTTATTACAAAGTCGGTAAATAGTCTAATTCGGTAGGTCACATTCGTGAAAAGGGAAAGGGATTGTAGTTACGACATAATGAATATATCCGATATTAAATGTATACCGGATATTCCATAACGGTCAACCAACTCGTGATGGCGTCCGTAGAATTTTCAAAGTGTAGCTGAGATCATCTCTTTGTCGTTAAGTTTTGATTTCAACCGAACTTATTTCAGAAACAGACAGAGATTTAAAATTATCCAAAAGTTCTTTGGAATTTAAAAAAATCCACATATGGTTAATACCCCTATGCGAGTTAAAAAAAATGTCGTTTGTCGTTCAAAGTATTTTCAAATTTATAATAGAACAATTACATAATGACCTATAATAGAACAATAACATGATGACAGGCTCTTTAAAGTACAGAGTCTCGTCATATGAACCAAAGAATTTCAAACACAAAAAGTCGCACATACAATGCACACCAGAGAAAAATGAAAGATAATTCAAACACATTCACGGGATGTTTAAATACCGAGCCACGTCAAATGGATATCACATAAAACAGGCCAAACAGTAAAAGTAATATTGAGACAAATGAAAGAACAATATAGCACGTTGTTAAGATGATAAACGACGTCAGTTTGCAGAATCTATACATCAAGACCATCATGTATTATTTGTGAAGTCAATATGGAATATTTATCAAGAAAGCCATGGTACCTTCCGATGAACTTTTTTTAGAAAAAGGACGAGACGTTCTTCGACATATCCCTGGTTCATCAAATTTCTGCTCAGACTCTGGTGACGTTAAAGTAAGACTTAATCTGGGTTAAAACACAACGCATGGAATTTTGGATGAGTTGACTTACAGACAATGTCACGTCAAAACAACTGGGGGGAAAACACAGACATCAGTCCATAGCAATTCACAGAAATCCTAAATTGAGCAACGTAAAATGCAACACAAACTGAGAATGAAGTTCGGCAATAGGTGATTTTCTGCTGAAGAGGTGGCTCTAGCATACTTCATAAATCGCGAAATTCGGGAAAAAAATGAATTTCACAAACAAGGGAAAAATAAACCTATTAGTAACACTGCACATGGAATACGCCCATGGTCATATGTGACTGGGGTAATTCATAATGGTCTACCAACTCATGATGGTACCGGAAAACCTCCGCAAAGTACAACAAATGAAGAAGAGAGACAGACAAATAATAGTGCACAAGACACAGCATAGAAATCTAAAATACTGAGCAACGCGAACCCAATCAAAAACTTGGGGTGATCGCCAGTGCTCCAGAAGGGTTAGCATATCATGCTCCACACGTTACAAGGTATTACTAAAACTATATTGACATATGAAATGATTGGTTTTGTAGCTTCCTTGTAATCAAACATCCTCCTTTGATCAGTGATGAAGAAATGTCAGCCCTGGAATATCAAATGGGAAGTATACAGTCAACATACCGGTGCTGTTAGTATGTTGCTACATAATAATAGAAAGTTCACTATACTAAAATTGACTGACCATCATTGCAAATTTTCTGCATGTTTACATAAAGAAGCAGTCTAATATTTATCTCTTTAGGTAAAACACTTTTTTTTGCAAAAGTAGCAAAAGAGATTGGACCGTATCAACGATATCTCATATCAGCACAACAATGCTGACTTCTAGGTTGGTGATATGCTTGTGGAAGAAATGTTCACTAGCAGTGGTATAAACGCAGCAAATATTTTAAAATATAATTATACATTGAAAATATAATTGCTTCAAACAAAGAAACTGACTTGGTCACGATGCTTTATATTTATATTCATAACATATGTGTTATGGTTGGATGACGTGCTTTAACTTACAATCTGCATTACTATCGGAAGCATCTGAGCTCCACATTTTGACAAATTCATGAGAAAAACTTCATACAAGAGCTTCTTAGAAAGAATAAAAAGAAACCAGTATTATACTATAATGTCACATTGTTATATAAGTGATAACATCTTACTAAATAATTCAAAGTTTGGTGACCAGTTTGTTGAATGCATCTATATCATCAAAAATAGAAATAAAGGACACCACAGATGAAGTCAAATCTACCTCTTATTTTGACTTACATCCAGACATTAAATATTGATGAGAACTAAACTTCACGACGAATTCTCTTTTTTTATATTCAGTGAGCATTTGTTCATAGAGTAAATATATATATATAATCCCGTGATGGAATATCTATGTCACAAATGCCCATGGATATTTTCCAATTGTCGAAATCACAATTTTTTTATTTTTTTTTCTTTGTTATTCACAATCTTCTCAAACCTCGTAGTAACATCGCCGACAGAGACTTATCACCGATTTTGTTCTAATAATCGGATTATTATTTAGTACGCAAGACGCATATAGCTACACGACTGGTACTACAAATAAAGCACGATCTGCCAATCATTTCGAAGCAATGAGATCACCCATAGCTTTGTTAAAAAGAGGTTCGTGTTCTTCTTAATTTAATTTGTTTTCGATATTTTCAATATCGGTGTTGTTTTTCCATAGCAGCGATCCTTTAAAAAAAATTCTGACGTCAGACACTCAAATCAATCAATGTATTCGTAGATAGTAGATGTTTTTGTGTTCTGTTAAATTGTTCCTTTTAAAATTGTTATACGATGATGACTGATGTACCCATATTTTTACTATTTTATTGTTTATTTAACGGATCAATGTAAATATAACGGAATTTGATAAGACTGTCATTAAAGTGAGAAGGTTAGCGCTATAGAACCAGGTTTAATCCACCATTTTCTACATTTACAAATGCGTGTACCAAGTCAGGAATATGACAGTTCTTGTCTATTCGTTTTTGCTGCGTTTTGTTATTTGATTTTGCCATGTGATTGTTTCGAATTGATTTTCCCCTAAGTTCAGTATTTTTGTGATTTTACTTTTAGAACAGCGATATTCTACTTGATTTTTTGTCCTAAAAAGCATGTTTAAATTTCAAAATTTGTTTAACATGACCGATGGTCTACGAATTTAGTGATATTTAGTTAAGATGCAGGTAAGAGTCAATTTAGAAACACATGTTGCGTGATGTGTAATAACTTAATATAAATTATCATCATACTTTATATGAGTAACACTAGTGGCACATGCAAGCGCACATGAAATCACGCCTGTTTTAGTTGGATTGTTGCAGTCCTCATTCTGTCGTTTTCTAGTTATCGTTCCAGATTCTGATTCGTCTCTTCTAACTTTTTTGTTCTTTTGTCATGGTATTTTTCATTTTTTTTTTATTCTTGTCAGTTATCAATGTCTCTTTTGTATATTCTACGCTGACTGGATATTAAATATTTTGTAACTTTTGATTTCAAAAGAACTTATTATCATATAACAATTGCTATAATCTAAATTATCAATATCATTTTTCTACTATTTGAGACATTTGATATCGGGGCTTTGTTACGTGTAAAAAATCTGAGCTATCCGCATTCTAGCTATGATCCGGAGTTATTTAACAAGTTTTTCGACATAAAATTTCAAATTTAACTAGACTTTTAAGATCGTTATTAAAAATATTCTTTGATAAGGAAACCCATAATATTAATACGATAATTAGATGACATTTCTTTTCTCAATGTATCAAGTTTGTTTTATAAGAAATATTATGAATTGCCGACAATTATACTTGGGATGGTAACAGCTACTGAAGACTGAGCACTAGAGTATACTTTGATACAAATAGAATACAAATTTTGAAGTACTTTTGATTCCAGTTATAGGTTTTGAGAAATGACAATGTCATGACTAAAAAATGAAACTACTCAAAACACAACAAACAAATTGTCCAAATTAGTATTTAACACATTTAAAGTATGTACATTTTGTCTCTTGATTTAGTTCAAACATTACCAGCATGAACTTCGTCCTTTAGACATTATACAAAGCTATATAATAAAACGAGATAGTTACTACATTGAGATAGTATTCCTGAAAACACATACAATCGATAAACATGTAATGTTAATATGAATATATAAAACAAAGATGTGGTATGATTGCCAATGAGACAACATGACCATACAAAGAAGATTTCAAATGGATAAATAAAAAAATACATCGAAGAAAAACTAAGAATTGTAGAGACTTTTGAAGACAATTGGCTTCTGGCATACACAATATAATGCCTGGTATCGTTTTACAGACTTTTTACAGACAAACAAAATATGACAAGCAGTCAACATAACAATTCAAACTGCAAGAACAACTTAGAATGAAGTTATGTGTTCTGGAAGAGGAGTAGTTCCTACTCAACATTGGCACAAACATAAAATTCATTGCAAGCGAAATTCAGAATATAAATTGAATTCATCGATGTCATAATTAAAGAAAATATGACAGTATAGTTGCAACTACAAACGGAACAGTTAATGGTCATGCCTGACAATGATAATTCAAAACTGTCTACTAATTCATGATGGAACCGGCAAATCCTCAAAAGGGGTGACTTCAAATGTATTCACCTTTGTTATCATTGATTTGGTTGCCTCCTTGTAAGCCCTAGAATATCAACTAAGAGATATATAGTCCAAATGTCGGGTTTTTTAAAGTGTTTCCACAAAAAAGAGAATGTTCAAAGGATAATATTGACTGACCTTAATTATTAGTTTAGATAAGAAGCAGTCTGGTCTAGACCATTATGCCAAAAGGATAAAGAGACTCTTGTATATACTTAAGAAATAATTCATGGGGGCTTGAATATATCGTGATTTTACCACGGGTTGGCCCTTTATGACAAATATTTTACCCTGAGCGATAGCGAGGGGTAAAATATCGGCATAAAGGGACAACCCGTGGTAAAATCTAGATATATTCAAGCCCCCATGAATTATTTCGATTCTAATAGGACAAATACGGCAATTATTTTGGATCGAAGCGCTCTAGGTGATGGCATTATTTGCCGTTCCAATATATAAACGCACTATTAAATTGACGTAAAATAACGGAGCAAACTGAATAAATGATGATGCTTAAACTATTTATAATAACATATTTAGATAATTTTAGATTAATCTAATTATTATTGTACTTATATGTCTCATATGTATACAAAAACGGCTAATATAACTCATTTTAGCATCATTTGTTAACGTTTCCTTGTTGTGATGATTTTCCGTTTCACAAGCGTGTATTTTCCCGTAAATTGCTTATATTCTGACGTCATTGTTCTATGACGTCGAGTCGCTCATTCATTAAAAAAACATATGACGTGGGGGTACAATGGGAACAGCCCATGAAATATATTCATATTTTACCACGGGTGTATACCCAAAGCGTTTGAAGGACGTCATGTTAGAATTTCTGAATAATCTCGTATATCAACTTAAGGATGTACACCTCTGGGGAGCCAAAAATTTCTAGAATTAAACTTTTTTTCTTAACCTGATTTTTAGGTTTACAAGACTGTAACAAAACAATTGGTGAAGAAAAAATCATATGGTGGTGTGCTTCTTTTTTTGCTACGGCCCTTTGAAAATGCCCAATTTTGATGATTTTCTCACTTTTCATCGATTTTTACCTATTTTTGGGCTATTATCGTGAAAAAAATCACAGTTCCACAATTAAACTTTTTTTCATACTTTCCATAAAGATGAAGTGGACCAATGTGAATAAATTTAACTTACAAAAACTATAGGTAGGTGTTAATATAAGAAAGTTTTATCATATTTTGATGCTTTTTTGTGTAAAATTTACCATACTGCCAATTTTGTATTTTTATGATTTTTCTCATTTTAAAGAACAAAATGCATATTAATTCAACTTTTTTGTTATAAATGATTGAAAAAATACATATCTAAGAATTTTGAAAAGACCAAAATGAGATGGGATGTATATTATTCTTGTAAAACCATTTTTTGTATCCCTCACCCATTTTCTCAAAATTTTGACTAAAAATACTGACTTGAATGGTCGTAAAATTTGAAAACTGGATTATTCAAAAACCGTTCATGGTAATTACACAATTTTTTCACAGAGTTATGTTTGATTATAATATTTTTAAAATTCATTGATATTTTCCACTTCTATCATATGTTTTGGAAATAATTTAAGAACGAGATTTCAACGAGACTGAACGAGACTGAAAAGTCAGAAGAATACATCCTTAAATAAAAGAATAATTATATAAACATATTTTTTTAATTCTTTATCCCTTTCCTAACATGTTGATTATTTTTATTTAATCAACGTGTGGATCATTTTATCTCAGTTCACCATTGGTCAAAATTCGAATTTTCTTTCTTTCCTCTGAATTTCCTATTGTGACGGCACGAAAAAAAGGCGATCATGCCTGATGACGTCATATAGAAAGAACACATCTTTTTGTAGATCATTTGAAGTATTGAATTTGTCTGCATACTGTTTAAAAACCATTAGAGAAACAAATTCCACCATCAAATCTCGTTTATTCGATAAATATCAACTCTCGACAGTTAAATTTTAAATACTTAAAGAGCTCGGCAATCCTCGCGTTTTAAATATAAATACTTAAAGAGCTCGGCGAGCCTCGAGTTTTAAATTAAAAGTCTCGAGTGGATAAATATCGTATCACAAACAATGCAGTGGTTGAATCATTATATATCAATTTGTTTATGTTCGCGAAAGGGGTGGACAATACTTCATGTTTCAAACTAGTCATTCTTTGTAAACAATAGATAAATAAAAATGGCCGTATCAACCGTATCTCATGTCAGCACAAAAGTACAAAAGCATAAAAGTGCTGACTACTAGACTGGTGGAAGAAATGTTCGCTAGTAGTGGTATAAACGCATCAAAGATTTTAGACTGAGAAATATTAACATGTTTTGTTAAAAAGAATTGATGCAAACAAATAAAGTGGCTTGATCAGGATGCTTAATATTTTAATTCGTAACATATTTTTAGATGACGTGTTTAACTCACAATCCGCATTTATATTGGAACAAACTGTGTTCCTCATCATATATGTTCCTATGGGAGAAATTTTATACAGGAGCTTCTTAGGAAGAATGAAAAGATGCCAGTGTTGTCAATTAACTTAACCTTTCGCTATATGAATGATACTAATCTTACTAAACATTTGAAAGTTTGGTGACCAGTATAAGGATCGCGTCTATATGAATAAAATATAAATAAAGGATACCACATATGCAGTTAGGTTGACCCCTTCCTGATTTGAGAACATATCTTTACGGCAAAAGAAAGGATTCAAACTTCAATAAAAAAATTCTTTTTTAATTCTGGCAGCGCCTAGTTATAAGGTATATTTCTTCCAGTTCATGCTATATTCCACAGTTTGAGTTTCCTACCATGAATCCTTTAACAGAAAGTTACGAGCACGATCTTCACACCATGTTGCAACACATGAGATCACGCCGGTGTTTTACGTGAGTAAATGATGCTAGATTCTGAATTCACAGTATTATTACATGTTAATGCCGATCGTGTTGCACATGTCCAACACAAGGAGAGAACAATCGACAGGATAAGCATTTCCTGCTTTCTAGACGTAAACAGGTCAAAATAGACGAACGAGTTTATATCTCATTTGGTCAAATTTTGTGAATCACATTGTTGTCACTCTCATATTTATTACATATATATGAGAAGATGTGGTATCAGCATGCTGAGTGCCAATGAGACAACTCTCCATCCAAGTCAAAATTTATAAATTAAACCAGTAAAGGTCAAAGTAAGGTCTTCAACACAGAGGCTTAGTTCGCATTGAACAGCAAGATATAAAAGGCCCAAAAATATATCTGTAAAACAATTCAAACGAGAAAACTAACGGATTAGTCTATATAAAAAACGACAAACACTCATGAACTACATCAACAAACGACAACTACTGAACATCAGATTCCTGACTCATAACAATTGCAAGGGGTATACACTTTTTAATAGGTATCGACATTCACTCTTATCTGCAACAATAGTGTAACATCACATCATAGAAAGACACACTTTAAAATGCCTATTATTTTGAATAATAGATGACACTGACTGTGAAAGCTATATAAGTTATAAAAGAAACTAATTATTTTTCAAACATTGCTGTAATCGAAATTGCTATTTTTTTATGTATCGCGGCTTTGTTGCCTTGAACTGATCTAAGCTATCCGCCTACGAACTATGATCCGGTGTTATTAACCAAGTTATTTTACCCGTTAATTCAAATTTCACCACGCTTAAACATCGTACTTACAAACGTTCTTTGATAAGGAAACCCATCATATTAATACGATAATTATATGACATTTCTTTTATCAATATATCAAGTTTGTTTTATATGTAATATTGTGAATCGTAGACATTTTTTTATTGGGGATGGTAACGAGTACTCAAGTACTGGTTCGGAAGGCCGAATACTCGATTCAAATACAATGTACATTTTTACTCTAGTTCCCTTTGAAATGTCCCTTTTATTTTACTATTCAATATATCGGTTCGAGCTCGACCTTATTCAAGTGCACATATACATGTTTATTTTCTGAAAATGTCCTGTTTCAAGTCAGGAATATGACAGTTGTTATAAAAAAAAACGTTTCTATGTTTGTTATAGTTGCTGTGGTTTCCTAGGCTTTGGTTAACGATCTGGATTTGTTTTCGTTTAGATTTATGACTATTTAACAGCGGTATACTATTTTAATAGCAATTATCTATGTTTAAGACTTTGAATTTAAAACGGAATGCATAACTATAATCTTAATCGCTATAAAAAAAAAAAAGACAATTATGCCAATAAAAACAAAATGACATAGAGACACGTACATCATAAGACTACAAAGAAGGCCAAAGCACAATAACATAATGGCTGGATGAGCACATACCGAACCTAGCCAAAAGTGTATTACTTAAAATGGACTTAACAGTAAATTATTTTTTTTAAATACATAAACAAATAAAAAGAACACAATAACATGGAATTAATGCCTCGTTCACACGGACATTTAATTCGAATTGAACTCGAATTGAATGCGAATTGAACTCGCTTATCGCGTTCGCACACTCTTCTTTTTTAATTCGAATTGGCTAATTCGAAATATCCAATTCGCATTAGAAATACGCTTTTGTGAATACGAATTAACGTCGTTTGGACAGTAAAGCGAATTTTACGCGCATTGTAATTAGAATTATAATGGACGTTAGGACGTTAAACGTTTCGAATGCGAATTAAACTTATTCGAATTAGTTAATGCGAATCGAATTCGAATTACTTGTGAACTCACCATTAAACAATAAACAAAGTCAGAACGCAGAATATATACTCTGATAAGTTTTATTTACCACGTTAACTATTAATCAATAGGGTCTTGGTATCTCTTGATAAAATTTTCGGCAAAGAGTTATCTCTGATTAATCGGCTTTCTACTTAGACACTGGTTAAGATTTCCTAAGTCTAAGTAGAATAGATATGAAAGGTACCAGGATTATAATTTATATTAGTACGCCAGACGCGCGCTTCGTCTCCATAAGACTCATCAGTGACGCTCGTATCATATTATTTATAAAGCCAAACAAGTACAAAATTGAAGAGCATTGAGGATCCAAAATTCCAAAACGTTGTGCCAAATACGGCTAAGGTAATCAATGCCTGTAGAATACCAATAGAAACTGTATACTCCTGAATACCAATGGAATTGGGAAGTTTATATATTGCTGCTTTAAAGCTGGGGAAGTATAATTAAAAATCAAAGTTTGTCACAGATTCTGGTACTGAACTGACCGTTTATGTCAGATTCCAGGTAAAATCTTAAAATGAGGCGTTTCTATAGTTTCTTTAAATGCTCGTTTTGGGGGGATAAACTTGTGGAACCCAATCACAAAGGTTTGTAATGGAGAGAACATCATCAATACATTTAAATGTATAATTGAATAATTTGGCGTTTTTAATCTTTTTCTTTTAACAAGTGTCTGAAGAAATTTATATGAAATAAGTAGAGGCGAATCGTTCGTTCCCATAGAAATGCTGGAGAATATTTAAGACAGTCTACCTCCAAACTTAAAAAATATGTTGTCAATAAATAACTCCAGCAAAACTGATGTTGTTCCTTGGTGTTTCATGTTTTAACTGTTAGTTCACTTTTACCAAAATATTTCTTATGGAATATGAAAGCACTACATTTATAACGTATGTGATCATCTTATTTAAAAAAAAAACATTGTGGATTATTTCTTGTTAACGATTTTTTTAAATTCACATAGGGACTGGTGTTATAACGCACCGATATTGTTTACGATGTTTTATAAAAGGTTACACTTTAAAAAATAAAAGATTTACCGAACTCCAAGGGAGATTCGAGACGAAAGTCGTTTATAAATGGGCAATATTAAAAGCGCAAAACAACTAACGAATGGAAAAGTACTGTCATATTTCTGACTTGGCACAAGCATTTCCTACAAAAATGGTGGATTATAAATTTAATACGTATAAAAAAAAGTAAAAACACAAAAATACTAAACTCCGAGGGAAATTCAAAAAGGAAAATCAAAAATCAAAAGGCAAAATCAAAAGTCCAAACACATCAAACGAATGAATAACAACTGCCATATTCCTGACTTTGTATAGGCATTTTCTAATGTAGAAAATGGTGGATTGAACCTAACAATAAAATTGTAGGAGCAAAAAGAAAAATGTGTTATAATATTCCATAGACTGAAAGCATGTTTAAGTGAAAAAACAACCTAGTTTACAGATTAGTGTCGTCAATCTCTAACATAGATTAGGATAAAAACTAGAATAATATGTTTATCCTGGAAAATTTTAATTTAGCTTTTGTTTGAACACTTATGTTCGAGTTCAAAAAACTAATAAAATCAACTTCTTTGTATAATGACGGAAACACAGTATGATACGATGATATGTTTGTTAATAAACCATCTTCCAAAGATGAAATTAAAAGAACTTCAGATGATTGTATCCAACAGTTCCCCAATAAATTATTAATTGATTGATACAATAAAAGAAAAGATTATTTCTGATGAAGGTTAAGGCCTTTATAAAGTTTAACTGGCACAATGTTGACAAGATTTCAGTAAGCACACGCTATACTATGGAATGTTCAAATAAAATTACTATATATTTCAATGCGAAATTTCTTAGAATTAAGCTATTTAAAGTGAAGACCTACTTATATTTCAAACGTTTTTGGAAGGATATTGTCGAGAACAAAATTTATATAAAAAACAAAAAATACCGAACGCAAAGGAAAATTGAAACCGAAAATACCTTATCAAAAGTCAAATATAAAAAAGTATAATCAAATCACCAAACGGACATGAACAAACATAAACTCACAAAAATCCGCACCAGAAGGTAAATCAATAACGGTTTAAAAAATCATCAAAGATCATTTAAATTTTGAAAATATTGCCTGATACTTGTACATATTGAATGTTTTACAGGACGAGTATCAATTTGTTTTATCATGTCCAGCGTATAGATCTGTGCGAATAGAAATTTTACCTTTATTCTACTGTTCTTGGCCAAATCGGCACAAGTTAGATTATTACAAGCTCATTCTAAATCTCTGACAGTAAAACTATGTAACTATTTAAATGCAGCTTGGAAAATTAGATCACATATATTGTCATAATATTATTGTATACTCTGTAATTACTGTTCTCTGCCGTCTTTTGTTTGTCATATATTGTTTATATTTTCGTTTGCCATAGCATGTATATGCTTCTTGCAAAGTATTCATTCATTCATTCATTCATATTGGCTGTCGCTGATATATTTGATTTGTACACATAAGCTTTCAATGATACATTTTATACACATTGGTTATCACTGTTACATATTTGCTGTCATTGATATATTTATTTTGTACACATTTGCTGTCACTGGTACATATTGTTTGTTTATGTTATATTTGTTGTGTACACATTTTGTATTGTTTATTTGTGTATTTTTCTGTCCGGTATGTTCCTGCATTTATTTGTACTGTAGTCCTGTCATGTAACGTTGTAATTTTAGTGTTATATTTAACATTGCCATAAAAGCGTTGTCGATTGGTCTTTTGTTGCACTTCGGTGTTTCTGTTGTTTCATTGTTTTCCTCTCATAGTTGATGTGTTTCCCATAGTTTTAGCTTGTGTAACCCGGATTTGTTTTCTTTCGATCGATTGATGAATTCGAGCAGCGGTATACTTCTGTTGTCTTTACTGGTAAATATTGGCTGTCACTAGTATATTTGTTTATGATAATGGTACATATTGGCTGTTACTAGTACATAATGGCTGTCACTGATAAACTTGTTCCGAACACATTAGCAGTAACTAATATATACAAATGTATATTGGCCGTGACCGATATATTTTATCTGTAAACATTAGCTGTCAGTGGTTCACATTTGCTTACACCGGTAAACACTACATCGTACTGATATATATGTTATACCATTGGCTGTCACTGGTATATTTGTTTTGTACACATTGGCTGCCACTGATATATACAATTGTATATCTTAATTGTTATAAGTTCGTCTATGGTTTGTTTATATATATTTTTTTTACAGACACTCGTGTACTCTATGTATTGTTGGAGTGCTCACTTATCCTTCCATAACAAGAAAAAAAATCAAGCTGTGCATTTT
Organism: Mytilus trossulus; assembly: GCF_036588685.1. NCBI lineage: Eukaryota > Metazoa > Mollusca > Bivalvia > Mytilida > Mytilidae > Mytilus > Mytilus trossulus. Next base: position 64,270,674 of record NC_086374.1, read on the forward strand.
TCATTAGTATATGCTTGTTCTGTACACATTGGCTGTCATTGATATATTTGTTTTATACACATTCACTTTAAGTGGTATACATTTCTCTTTAAGTGATACACATTGTCAGTCACGAGTACACAATACCTGTTTTGGGCTTTCACTGATTGTTGAACACACTGGTTGTCACTGGTATATATTGGCACTCATTGTTATAATTTTGTACTTATTGGCTGGCCATGATACATATTGCCTTACAACGACAAACATTACCTTTTGACATCCAATATGTTTGTTGTAAGCAACTGTCTAGCTATCTCTTAATTTGATTAGGGACTATCAGTTTTAAATTTTCTTCGGAGTTTGGTATTTTTGTGATTTTACTTTTTACAGAGATATTTTGTAAACATTGGCTATCCCTGGTATATTTGTTTTATAAACATTGATGCAACTAAAATATTTAACTATATCTTTCTTTTTGTTTCACACAGACACGTGTACTCATTGGCTCAATGTTTTGTTTGTCAGATTTGTCATTCAAAAATTAGAAGCTCTAGTTATGATTTTTGCATTTGTGTTTATTAGACTTATTAATTGTGGCATATTTGCTACTACTCTCGCGGCGGGACAACTGGATCCATATGTTTTGCTCTATATATATAGGCTAGATTTAATGTTTGTTACAGATTCAAAAGAAAAGATTGATTGTTGACTTGAGAACAAGAATTAATAAATGAAAAATGTTACATAGAAATAATGTAGCCATTTTCAGAGGAATAGCTAGCATAAAGTTTGAGATTTTACATTTATGTTTATACAAAATATATAGCATTGAAATAGTCAACATTCAGTATATATACATTCCAGTCGTCGGATTGTTTTACTGTCAGTACTGACATAGTAAAGATATATTCCGGAACATTCAGTATATACACATTCCAGTCGTCGGATGTTTTACCGTAAGTGCTGACATAGTAAAGATATATTCCGGAACATTCAGTATATATATATATTCTAGTCGTCGGATGTTGTACTGTTAGTACTGACATAGTAAAGATATATTCCGGAACATTCAGTATATATATTAAATTCTAGTCGTCGAATGTTTTACTGCTAGTACTGACATAGTAAAGATATATTCCGGAACATTCAGTATATATATATATTCTAGTCGTCGGATGTTGTACTGTTAGTACTGACATAGTAAAGATATATTCCGGAACATTCAGTATATATATATACATTCTAGTCGTCGGATGTTGTACTGTTAGTACTGACATAGTACAGATATATTCATGAACATTCAGTATATATATACATTCTAGTCGTCGGATGTTTTACTGTCAGTACTGACATAGTAAAGATGTATTCCTGAACAGTCAGTATATATACATTCCAGTCGTCGGATTTTTTTACTGTCAGTGCTGGCATAGTAAAGATATATTCCTGAACATTCAGTATATATACATTCCAGTCGTCGGATTTTTTTACTGTCAGTGCTGGCATAGTAAAGATATATTCCGAAACATTCAGTATATATACATTCTAGTCGTCGGATGTTTTACTATTAGTACTGACATAGTAAAGATATATTCCTGAACATTCAGTATATATACATTCTAGTCGTCGGATGTTTTACTGTTAATACTGACATAGTAAAGATATATTCCTGATAAAAACTAAACCCCTTTACACACTAAAAATTATCAAAGGAGGAAGGCCACGAAGGGTAAAAAACAGCCCTGTCTTAGAAATTACTGCAGAATGATCCCTTACTAGGGGAGTTTAAAAAATGATAACTAGACTTGTAACTGTTTGTATTATTTTCCAGACCGTCAGAAAAGACCATGGTGAAATCCTTGTAACACTTTGCGCGTAACGTCAAAATTGTTTTTCTTGACGTTCTTATATTGATATAATAATTTTACCACAGGAATTATATAGCTAAGTTTTTCTTGAATCTCATACACATTGTTGGTTTTTTTATATATTTATTAAGGTGCTTTTATTGCTTTTATTCCTTCAAAATCACACACGAAGAAAAATTACACATTACTGCAACCGTAAGGCACTGGCTTCATTGAAATTGTTTGATATATATCCATAACGTTAAATTTGTACCAGGAAGCAAACATATAGGTAATATCAATAAATAGCAGAATTTGAGTGAGCACTAGTTTGATCAACCGATTGTATTTGCAAAATGTCTGTTCAAGGCCTGGAATATTACAATCGATCTTACAATTATAAATCGTTTTAAGATTTTAAGAAATGTTCTTTTGTAATTGATCTGTGAACAGTAACGTTTTGAAAATTATAATATATAGCACATACTCATCAATTGTGAAGTTCATAAAGTGTGCCTCTAAACTTTAATAATATAATAATAATAATACATCATAACCTTATTATATCTTACATTTCCCGAAGATTTGTAGAACTTTATTGTTTGAATACACATAAACATTGAACCTTTTTTTACTAGAACACTCCTATCGTAAAAATTGAAGGTTTAGACCTGATTTATATGGTCTTTAAATTGCACTAAGACCAATATGTTAGGTTAATTCTTTAGTCTAAAATTGTATAAAGAATTTCGTAAAGTAAAGACGAATAAACTCATCATAAATACAAGGACTAATTTTTTTATAAACGCCAGACGCGCGTTTCGTCTACAAAAGACTCATCAGTGACGCTCGAATCCAAAAAAGTTACAAAGGCCAAATAAAGTACGAAGTTGAAGAGCATTGAGGACCAAAATTCCTTAAAATTTTGCCAAATCCAACTAAGATAATCTATGCCTGAGGCAGAAAAGCCTTAGTATTTCAAAAATTCAAAATTTTGTAAACATATAATGTATAAATATAACCATATCAATGATAATACATGTCAGCACAAAAATGCTCACTACTGGGCTTGTGATACACTCGGGGAAATAAATCTCCACCAGCAGTGGCATCGACCCAGTGGTAGTAAATAAACTCATCATAGATACCAGCAACATGAACCCCAGATAAAACTTGGGATAATCTCAGGTCAGGAGAGGAGCAGATGCTGCTGTTCACTTACGTATGCGTGTTCCTAATGTCAACAAAATCCTGGTAAAAAGCCTTTTGATCTTATTTGGGGGAAAATATATTTACTTTTTGATGTGTCCTTTTGGATTTTAAGCCAACTTGTTAACACGTTTGGGATTTTCAATTTTTTTTTACCTCGAGCAATACTGAAAAGACATTTATTGTCGACATGATTGTTGCAGTTTAACATATTATATAGCGTATTATTTTCATTTTATCAAATGGAAACACAGTGGATTAATTTATTATTGTGGGTATCAATTTTCGTAGACTGAGGAAAACTTGCTTTTGCATGGATATTTGATTTTGTGGTTGAGTCAAACTCTGTATACAAAGCCAAGAGAAATTTGTAATTCGTTGAACATTTGAATGTGTGGGTCACCTATACCCTCAAGACCAACGCAAATTGGTATAAAAGGAATAATTATGAATCATCAGTATGGCGAAATGTTTTATATGTAAACCACTTATCATGCCATGTTATATATTTGAACTTTTTAACTTTTTTAATGCAATCATCCCTGGTGAGTCTTATGTAGACGGAACGCGCGTCTGGCGCAAACACAAAATATCAACTAAATTATCTATAATGAGTGTATTCACTAGTGGTCAAGTAAGGCTAATAAATTTCCGTTAACAAACGCAAGACTAATTAGATATAGGAAGATGTGGTGTGAGTGCCAATGAGACAACTCTCCATCCAAATAACAATTTAAGTTTGTTTCAGATAGTACTTACAAACAGATAACAGTATTCAAATTGACATACTACGACAAATATGATGTAGTCTGAGAGATGTACACTTTTCCTAAGCAAAACTTGTGAATCCAGTGTAATTAACAAACAACGTATATATTTTCAAATAGTTATCAAAGGTACCAGGATTATAATTTAGTACGTCAGACGCGCGTTTCGTCTACATAAGACTCCTTCCTAGTTTTGCACACTTCATCACTGATACAATTGGTCTCAATTAACATTCAGGTATGTTTTAGCTGTCTTATTTTCCGCGGACAACAGTTAAGAAGTCTTGTCTGTAATATTGCCGATGGAATTTGTTTCCTTTCGTAACATTTAAACAGATTTTGGTTTCATATCGCGGTCGATTTCACCCCGTTTGGAGTTCAATATTCGTTAATGTATTTCAATATGGAATTTATGTTTTTCACATCGATAAACTTTGATAATTACAATCGAATGCTATGGATATTAAGCATCAATCATTTATGGTTCGATTATTTTACCATGTTGGTGCTATGAAGGTCTTATCAAAGATTATAAATGGCAGGTCTTCTTGTGAGCCAACTGTGTAAATAACAAAATCGCTATATCATTTCACCAATATTTTCAAGGAATCTCTTTTCTGATGTTTGATGTCTAGACATGTAAATTGCTGACAATTTATTATATTGGTACGGAAGTACTTTTATGCAAACATAGTTTTTATCAGGAAGTTTGAACAAGTTCAAGTTCATATTTCATTCTTCACTAGCAACCGATATAATAACAGATATGAAATGGAAATAAATGTTCCTGATTATCGTAATTAATATCATAATGCATTATGAAATTACTTTTCAAGTCAATTAGAGAAGTAGTGTAGCGAAGATGTTGACGTTGACAACAGCACACTGTTTACTCTGGTCCGTCTAATATTGCTAATTGTCATGGCTTTACGGTATGTTGATATGTGTTGCAGCGACGAGTTTAAGACAAGAAAGAATGCAAATGAACTAATGCACAATGGTAGGAATATAAAATAACTAATGTAATACTATTCGGTTAGTTTTTACAGCAGAACAAAGGTCATTATGAAGTGGCCAATAAATCTCTTTAAATAAGCCTTGCTTTGATAATTGCTTGAATGGCTCTTTAAATGCTTGCAAGAAATAATTATATAAGTACAATAAATAGTGTCTCATTTGAAAAACGAGGTTCAATTTCTTAGTCAAATAACATATAAAAAAAAATCTGTTCTGTTTTTGGTTTTCTAAATAATTGTTCTATTCCTGTGTTCATTTTACTTTCCAAAATTTGACATTATCCAAATAATACAATAGCAAGATATATTTGACACGCCATGAGAACAAAAAAGTGTTCTCAAACTTCAGGCAAATTAGTTTATCTTCATAATTTGAACCACGTTGGTACAGGTTTACTAAAATACAAACACATCATTGGCAATGTAAGTTTCACATCTGCCTGCCGTCGCATCAGCTCGATTGCAAACACTTACAACATTCGCGGTAAAAGATTTTCAATTTCTGCTAAAAAAAAGACCTGTTATAAAAAATTGAACTATATTCCTTTCTTTACCAGTGTGTTTTTATTAATCTTTAAAATCACCACAATTCAATGTCATTAAAAACTTCATAGCCAGAAATTAGTAGTGGTTTTGCTAATTAATATTCATAATATGTAAATGAGAATTGTACCACGTGATAGTAGTTTGAGCTGGACTGGCTTTATAACCTTGATATCATTAAAATCTTTAAAACACGGATATTATAAGTTGCCCGTCACAGAGTCCTTATTTACAATCACTTTGATATTTCCGTAAAGTTGTCAGGCGGTCAAAATCAAAACAATGAACGCGAATTTAGTGAATTTTTCGTGCTTTCGTGAGTTTATTCTTCTTGAAATAGTGACATTTTAATTTTGCGTGGGAACTTAAGAGTTCAACGACTGCACATACAAGGTTTGGACTTGCTTATTCTTTGGAAATTCAAGTTTCAAATTTCACCCCGGCAACCTGTTTTTTTTTAATTACCTTGTAAGCCAATTTTCAACACGAAGTTTGCAAATTTGACGTTTCTGCCATTTTATCCTGTATTTTACACTGCAATGTTAAAAGCCTCTCGCTTCGATTTTTAAAATTGCTCAGGAACCTGTATTTTTGCAACAACAGTCATTATGTTTCGTTTAAATGGTGTATATTGTTGTGTATATTCATTTTCTGCCCCGGCAACCTGTCTATCAATTCAATTAAAATTAAAACAGACATTTTTTTAAATTTCCCTATCATTTTAATGTAATTTCCGTGACCCGTATCCGATTTCTTTAGTATAATATTCAAATAAGCAAAGTGGCGTTGATTTCTGGATATGTGGAACTTTTCAGAATCAATATCATTTCTATTGAGAACATGTAACAGTATCTGACTCCCTTATATTTTCGCTCTGCAATTTTATCAAGGAGATCAATAAAAAACGGGTGGTTTGGCGGATTTAACATTTATTTATCAGTACGTCCACCTTAAAGTTGAAATCGCATCGGGTTTTTTTTTCAGATTTTGCGTTCGAAAAAAAATAAACATTACAGCAGGCAATTTGAGTTCAACTCTTGTACTTTTAAAATAGGTGATCTATAAAAAAAAAATCAGTCAAATCTATAAATTTGATAGCTTCCGATTGTAATTACAGAAGGTTTATAGGTTTGTCAATAACCATTAGTGTATTTAACTTTTGAACAAAAGAAAATCTTAAACAAGCTTGTGTATTATGACAACATTTCGATTTTATAACTAAAAGTTATATGCGTATATTTTTTTTAGATATTTGCACAGCTATCCCCTTTAAGTCTTTAATAAAACTGTATCATATTAATATCCAAAAGTTAGGATAAAATTGAGAATTGAAATGGAGTATATGTCAAAGAGATAACAATCGGACCAAAGAGCAGCATACAGCCGAAGGTCACTAATGGGTCTTCAACGCAGCGAGATAATCCTGCACTCGTAGCTAGGCATCAGCTGGCCCCAAAATAAAGATTTGTACTTGTTCAGTGAAAATAGACGTCATACTAAACTACAAAACATATTAATTAAATAAAATTAAATAAACATTCAAGACATTGATACGACAGTCCCGGGCTTGCATTTCCTATCATGATTTTCTTGATAGAGGGTTGCTGCTCAAATGGAAGCTATTAAACCAAGAGTTCCAAGTTGTGAAGTTGGAATCATCCCTTCGAAAACTTTACGGACACCATCACGAGTTTGTTGACCGTTATGGAATAACCGTTTCACAAATGATATCGGATACATTCCTTACGTCTTAACTACAATCACCTTCCTTTTCATGAATGTGACCTACCGATAAGATTATTTACCGGATTTGTTATCACATAAGCACCACGACGAGTGCCACATGTGGTGCAGGATCTGCTTACCCTTCCGGAGCACCTGAGATAACCCCTAGTTTTTGGTTGGGTTCATATTGTTTATTCTTTAGGTTTCTATGTTGTGTCGTGTGTACTATTGTTTGTCTGTTTGTCTTTTTCATTTTTAGCCATGGCGATGTCAGTTTATTTTAGATTTATGAGTTTGACTGTCCCTTTGGTATCTTTCGTCCCTCTTTTACAGCAGCTCATAACTTGGGACAGGCTCAAAATGCGGCGGAGTTAAATATGTTTAGTGCGATTTCAACTCTCCCACATATCTCTAGTCAATGTTGAAAAAAGAAACACACAGCAATACGCACAATTAAACTCAGTTTAAAAGTTTAAATATCTGAAATCGTTTTTATTTTATTTTTTCCTGAATCAGATCGTGTTCCAATAGGTCTTTGTTGATTTAAGTCATAATAAAATTAACGGTGCCAATTTTCGTGCACTAGATGCAAATTTCGACATTGCATGTCTCTTCAGTGATGCTCGTGGCCAAAATATTTGAAATCCAAAGCTTATATAAAAGATGAAGAGCTATAATCAAAAAGGTGCAAAAAGTATAGCCAAATCCGTGAAAGGAATCAGAGCTTTGCATGAGTGCGATACATTTGCATGAGGGAGATACATAAATTGTAACTCATAACAATAAAGAAACAGGTCCGCAATAAGTGGAGCACAGTAAGTCCCCACAGGAATTCCGATAACTTGACGTTATACAAAATCTCCGTAGCTAACAAAAATGTTATCTAGTAAAAATTCAAGGGCAGTTATAACATCAAAGCAGGTCCAATTGACATAATTCCTAGTATGATACAACAACATACTAATTGAAGCAGATTTGACAAAAATTCATTACAAAACCTCTGAAGCAATTTTCTTCTCTTTTTATTCCCAAACATGTCTCTAAAGGAAAACTCAAATAATCTGTACATTGATTTCTTATGAGTGTACAAAAACTGTAACTGTTCTTGAATTTTCCATACCCCATATAATTTTATAATTCATTTACACTGTATCCAACTCGATGAGACTTCAATTTGTATTTGTAAAATATGGACCTAATATCAATGTCTTTGTAAATACCCACCCACAAGTCATTAAATTATAAAAGTTTTTACAGCTCATGGAAACTGATAATCTGACAGTTGAGTACACAAAACAATGAAACATAATCTACTGGTATAAAATTTCTGTTTCTTGTAAATGTCAATTGTATTTTATAAATACTTACTGTTTGTTTTCATGTCAATAAAAGAAGCTAGACAATTTCTTTAATGTTTGCAGAACATTAAAATTAAATTTGATTATAAAGATTATAATACCGTATTGTTTTATTAGATTTTATTCGTATTGCAAACTTTTGATGAAAAGGTGAAAATATTCATGAAATACATTAAATACTTTATTTCTATTGAAAAAAAGGCAATTCATTACAAAAAATAAAAGGTTCGTATAAAAATAGTATTTCATAAATATTTATAAATCAAATTAATTAATTTTCCGCTGCCAATATTAAAAACGGGACAAGGCTTTTATGTTAGTGCTAACTACAGAGACGAATTCTTATTTTAACAATGTGCTATCATAGAAAAGCAGCGTTTGCAGTTTTAAAGTATTCAATGTTATAAGTTTAAAATGCAGTTCGATTTATTAGTTAAATTTGTAAAAGAGTGAAGATCAAAAATGGTATACGTTACAATATCAATTTCACTATTATAAATGTTTCTTATGATCTTTTGTCACTATAATACAGTTGTAACTCGTTCTGTTAATTGCTTTATTTGACTATTTCATATGCATTTGTATTGGTACTTGTTCACCATTGTGTATAGGCGATGGTTTTCTAAAATATAACTAAAATACTTTTATTCGTTATTCGTGAGCCTTTTTTAATTAATTTGATTTTCGCATTTATTTTAAATATTTTTTAGGGGTTTCGGATGAAGTTTCAATTAGATAAAAGTCAACAAAATGCACTGTTAAAGACGTTAAATAAAAATTGAAATGTTTCGTCTTTTATAAATTTAACTGTTATTAATTTGAACGGTTTTAGTGGCTGTATTTCAGTATGAAATAACAAGTTTGGCTATGTCTTTTTTTTATTAAAAAGAGACAAACATCAATTTAAAAAATTGAGTAAAACAATGTCACTGTAAAACGACCCGAGAAGCACATTTATTAAGAGAAAACATTTTTATTTACAGGTTCAAAAACTGTAATACTTAAAGGGACAAATACACCTGTACTATTACTCTACACTATGCCACTCCTAGTGGGATGCTTTACCAAAGACCAATTTAAAAAAATGTAATTGTGACTTAGCCTTTGACATGTAAACGCCAAATCAATCGATTGTTTTCATTTCAACTAAGCAATGTAGCTCAAGCTATCATGTGGAAACTATTATTTCAGCAAGAAAAATATGTTTGTAACACTTCAAAACGACCTTTTCCCAATTAACGTCAAATCAATCGGTTTCTTCCCTTTCTCTTTGTCTTCCAAACAAACACCAACATATTTGTATGAAATTATATGAAGTCTATTTTTTGAGTCTTATTTGGACGAAACGCGCGTCTGGCGTATTAAATTATAAGTGTGGTACCTTTGATAAAATTTAGAATGGAAATGGGGAATGTGTCAAAGAGACAACAACCCGACCATAGAAAAAAACAACAGCAGAAGGTCACCAACAGGTCTTCAATGTAGCGAAAAATTCCCGCACCCGGAGTCGTACTTCAGCTTGCCAACTATCTAACAGATCTACTTTTTATAACGGTTTAGACAATTCTACCAAAGAACAGTTTATACAGTTTTACCCTCAAGCTGATTGAACAGATCACCCTAAAACTGGTTAAACAGTTCACCTTTGAACTGATTCTAACTATATTACATAAATCAGAGTCATACAGTTCTACTATAGAACAGATCTAAACAGCTTTATCTTAGAACAGATTATGACAGTTCTTACCTAGTAGTGAACATTTCTGTGTTAACGTAAATTATCATTGATATGGTCATAATTATATATTAACTGTTTACAAAACTTTATACTATTGAAATGCTAAGGCTTTTCTACCTCGGGAATAGATAAACTTAGCTGTATTTGGCAAAACTTTTTGGAATTTTTGGTTCTTAATTGTTTTCAACTTCTTACATTATTTGGCCTTTTTTTATTAGAGCGGCACTGATTAGTCTTTGGTAGTTAAAAGGCGCGTCTGGCGCCATTACACAATTTCAAAAAATGATAGAGCCGGTCGAGGATTATGCCTATCAATGGGTATTAGAAAAAAATACGTGAGGAAACCCTGGTTAATCATCTTTCTGCTCACATACTGGTCACGTTGAATAAAGTCCGAGTTAAAAAATAAACATTTCTATCTGCCTCGTATCTTGACTTACATCTAGAAATTGACATTGAGAATCGATTGTCAATCAAAACTTTACGACAAAACAGATTAAATCAGCTTCCCAATTGTGAACTTTCCAATTCTATGTATCATCATTCCAGCAGCAGCTATATATGTGGTTTATATCTCCCAGTGGAAATGATATTCCAGTGCTTGCATTTCCTATCATAATTTCTTTGTTATGAGTGGTTGTACACAGGGGAACAATTTATCTAAGGGTTCAATGTGATGATGTTGATGAAATCACCCCTTCGAAAATTTAACGGACGCCATTACGAGTTGGTTTACCTTTATGAATATCTGTTTTAAAGATCACGACGGATATGTTCCAATATTCGATCAACGAGCCTGTTTCCCTTTTGCAAGAAAGTTATCCACCGAATTAGACTGATCACTAAGGTTGTTCTTGAATATTAACAATATGACGATTGCAAAAAGGGGCACCTGGGATCATCTGTTCGTGTTGCTTAGTCTTAATAAGCATTATGTTGGGTTAAGTTATGTTTTGCATATTTTTGTTTGTCTTTTGGCCTATTTCAGTTCTTTCGTTTTTTACCATGACGTAGACTGTTTATTTTCGACTTATTTATTTAAATGTCCCTCTAGTATCTTTCGTCTCTCTTTGTCTACCCTGTATAGATAAAGGAGATGTGGTATAAATGCCAACGAGACAACTATAAGTTTAAATGAAATGGAGGATGTAGAAAAACGAGAAAAGCTTATATCGTATAGTCGGCTATAAATGAAACCGACGTGATAAACATATATTAAACAATTCAATTTAGAACAATAGCTTCAACAGTTTGAACAGTTCTTTCCTAAACCAGGTTCTAGGGTTTATAGTACTGAATTTTGTAAGTTTCGGATAATAGTTTTTAAACGTACATTATACTTTTCCATCTTCTTCCTTTTTAATTTGGTAACAAAAACATTTTAACTCGGGGTTTAAAGATTTTTTTATCACTAAAGACAAAAAAAACAGATTTTGTATTTATTATTATTGTAAATTTTGCAGGAAGTTATTAATTTAAACTATACATGTACTTTTTTCTGGCGTCAGCCATCACTGTTTTCCTATCTTTTTAACTTTATAAATGAATAATATAACAGTAGAATTATTTACAAGCAATCTTGTTCTGCAAACGACATGATTTATATTACACTGTGTAACTTCTCTAATGGTAAAAAGGAAATAGTCTAATACTTCATTTGCAACTAAAACTGATCAAGCTCAAATATTCATGGAAAACTAGACAGATTTTTATCTTTATTTCTATCTCCTAAATATAATACACGAAACACCCACAAGTGTTTTCAAAATAGAATATTTCATTGATAAAATCGAAGGCAATATTCTGAGGTTAGAACTCTAACTAAAGGTGTATCTTTGAAATATGCTAAACAAGGATCTTTAATTGACCACAGAGTTATAATACATACGTCAAGTTTATCAATAACATGAATCTTTTAAATTGCTTTAATTGAAATTTTGTAGTTTTTGTACGATATCTCACGTTGTATAAACGAGTGGTTTTATCATGTTTGAAGCTCCATTCAGAAATAGTTATGTTTGTTTAAACCTATGATGTGACGTCAGTAAATTCATTGACCATGTTTTGTTATTAATATGGAGAAAAAAAATCTGAATTTGACATTGCAATACGTTTACACGATTGTTATTTTTTTTTCTTCTAATTTTCGTCCGCAATAACTTATTTGTCTATACCTTTTTATACCACAGTAAGAAACACGAATTAAAGTTCAGTTAATTCCTTTTCGTTGAATTCGATATACAGGTACACGTTTTACTTCAAACTACCGAATCAGACTTTTTACCGGGTTTGTAATTACATGAGCGGCACGACGGATGTCACATGTGGAGCAGGATCTGCTTACCCTTCCGGAGCACCTGAGATTACCCCCAGATTTTGTTGGGTTCATGTTGATTAGGCTATAGTTTTAAATGTTGTGTCTTGTGTACTATTATTTGTGTTTGGTTTTTTTCTTTTTTAACCATGGCGTTGTCAGTATATTTTTAATCTATGAGTTTGACTGTCTCTCTGGTATCTTTGGTCTCTCTTTTATACATACTAGAGCACACCCGTGATATCGCGGGTCCGTGACTGAATTAAAGTATATAAATATGCGCAAGCCTTATTTTAGTATTAATATTGTCATCTGAAAGTCATGCCGATTTTAAGATACACAGTTTTCTCTGCTTTCAAATCTTTCTGTTTGAACCCGTCGAACTTGAACTTATCAATTATTGGTAATATTAATTATTTGGAAACGTGACAAAAGGTCCTGGAATGGAGTATTTTTTTAATCAACAGATTTGTCCTTTATTAGTTATAAATAAAGTTGAATTCTTTGATTCGCTGTTTAACGTCATACCCGCTGAAAAATTGAAAACTGTACCTATACGCCTTATTTTAAGTCCAGATTTTTAGTATTCGTATTGTTAACCTCTTAGAAAGTCTTACTGATTAAAAAACTACAATAGGTAACAATTTGACAATTTAGTAGTGTCAACCCTGTGATTATGACCCGTGTATATAGCATATTAATCCTGAATTGGTGGTGCGGCTGTCAGATGCGGAACGTACAGATAAGGTAATAGGTAACAGGTAAATATACTATTGGTATCGGTATCGGGCTCGACACGGTACTTCTTAATTATTGGCAATATTAATTACGTGGAAAACAAAAGGACCTGGAGTGATGTAATTTTTAATCTTCACCTTTGCACTATATTAGTTGTATATAAAGTTGAATTCTTTGATTCGTCGATTTTACGTGATGACGGCTGACAAATTGGACCTCGTCTTTTTAGTATTATAGATGCTAGCGACAAGCGACAATAAGTGCTATAGAACAAAATGGCTTAACTCCCTACGCAATAAAATTGGTCGATTGCTTTTCGGGGTATAATACCGTTTTTAGCATAATTGCTACATTATAGCAGTCATTTTTATCGGGTGATGGAGGTGGAGTGCCTCGAGAAAAACAATTGCGCTTCTGTAGAACATCTGGCAATCCTAGTCGATTAAAATTGTAGTCAAGCTCATTTGCCATGTGCAGAGTTCGAACTCCTCACAACCTCAGTATTGATAGTGATTAAATAAATGAACTACTATACCACTAAGATACAAAAAGTGAAAGCGGGGTAGTTTTGGTAGAGTCTGGTAAAATAGGCCTTTTACTACAAATATTTGAATGTACTGCAAGGTCAACACAATTCAAATAAGCTTGTTTGTAAAATATATAAAATACATGGTATTTGTACAAATGGGTGTACTAGTATTTATTTTCTTAACACTATAATGGTTTGAAACTGCGATTTTTTAACTTATTAATTGATTTTTTTTACTTGTCATAAACATTAGCAGGTAATCATTTAAAATTACTGATAAATTCAACACAAAAAAGAAAAGCATTAGCAACACCAACTCTTTTTGAAAAAAATCTCAGGTTCTCCGGAAGGATAAACATTGTTATATAAGTGATCCTGCAGGTGTGTAAAAACTTGGTAATACTTTGATGATGTTTCAAACGAGGAAATGAGGACGGCGCGGTGGTTTTCGAATTTGAACATAATATGTTTTCCTCTTTGTTACAAATATTCTATAGCAGTCAACTTAATCAGAATGGCGTCCGTAAAACTTTAGATTAGATGACTTGAAGTTTACCCCTAGATCCTTGTTTAAATATCTTGCGTATCAACAGCAATCGATTATCAATGAAATAATTATTACAAAGCGCGATCCATCTTCTTTTGGGAAAAGTGGAAATTGTCCCATCAAATTTTTATGGTTGCAACAAAGTTTTGTTGATTGTTATGGGGTGTAAAAGGTGATCGTAAAATACGTTTCTTTAAATGTTCTTTCTACGATTTCGTCAAACAATTAAAGAGTTTCGTTTGATAAAGAAAGTTGAGAAAATCAATGTGTGCACTATGAAAATTTTGATGGAACATGTTTTCGACAGTAATGTAGAAGTTTTTCAATTCTTAATTGTTTATCTTAATGTATAGTAAAGATTAAGGTCAGTTAACCCATTAAACATTTTACGGTAACACATTGTACTTTTCTCTCAGACTGGAACAAGTGCAATAAATTAATGGAACAAGAGAACTGGTTTATTTACCTAATCTGTATTAAAGTTCTGTACAATTCCAACGTTAATAGCAATTACAGATACGTAAATTATGTTACCGATCCTTAAGTGTTCACCAAGATCACTTTAAAGTCTCCATAACAATTCAATTTCAGATCAGATTATTTTACAAATTCATGGCACGTAACCCATTGTTTTACAACTGTTTTCATTGAAGAACTTATCTTCCAGGGAGCCACGTCCTACGCGACAGAATTATGAATAGGTTACTTCATTGATAAAATCTTGTACAATACAATAATGGTGTCAACTGACACTAAATGGTTCTTAGAAAGATACTTGAACAATGCTGGTTAATTGCCCATCAATTCCTCCTATCCTTGCTAATATCAGCCTTTACAATCCATAAAAGTCTTCGGAGCAATGCATTTATTTCGGAAAGACAGTGGTATTGTCATTTCATGAATATTTGTCTTAAAATAAATCTTATTGGGATAGGTTTGTAGTATATTTGTGAAGCTAATCTGCATACGTTATCGTTGATTTTCTTAATGAAAAGTTATAAAACAAGTTACTAGTCATTCGATACTTATAGGTTTATTTCAAGTACGGAGTAAATCAGAAACCTGCTTGTTTCACATTAGCATGCCAATAATGGTTAAAAGTCCAGTGGCAAACAATTCATTATTTACGAGCACGAAAACAAATCGTTTAAAATTTGGACAAATTGTTAAACCTGAAAGTTCAGACTATAAGTGAAAATAAAACAGTAAAACAGTGTATTTTGCCGAAATTTTCCCTAGTAAGAGACCAATTACTGGTCAATTAGAACGTTGCTGCAAATACCTGTCTTTAAAGGTAAAGAATTCTCCTCATGCTATTTTAACGATATACCATATGTGATTGTGTATAAACAATTTCAAAACAGTCTGACGGACGCGCTTCGGGCAATGGTTTTACTGCGTGATGTGAGAAGCAGCGTTTTGCATTTGCGCCGATCTGCATTTCATTTGCGCCGATTTTTTCTTTCATATGCGCCGATTTTTTTTTTCATTTGCGCCGATTTTTTTTTCATTTGCGCCGATTTTTTTTTCATTTGCGCCGATTTTTTTACAGGTAAATAACAGGTAAATTAAAGGTGAAATGATATAAGAAGATGTGGTATGAGTGCCAATGAGACAACTCTCCATCCCAGTAATGTTATTTTCATTTATCATTAAAGACCTATTCCGTTAGCCAGTTGTACATATGTTATGAATTGTCATGCAATCATAACATGTATATAACTGTTGTCTCCTGCTTAAAATCAAGAAGTAAAAACCTAAGATAAAAGTAATTTGTTTATACTAAAATGACGAATTAAAAATATATGTACAGCATTCAAATCCATAAAAACGGAATACATTCAAATCATAAATCTGTTCTTTCCGAGTATGTTTAGACAACACATCTTTCTTATGATTTCGTCTCTTCTATTTTTGGCGTAATTGTCGATAATGAAGGCCACCTTTTCTTTGTCTGACATACGTACTGGTGGGGGTATTTCTAGAGATAGCATTTTCTCACAAGGGAGCTATTCAACCAAGAGTTCCAAATGGTGAAGTTGAATTCATCCCTTCGTTAATTTTATGGACGCTATCACGAATTGGTTTACCATTATGCCGAATGTGTACTTGTACGTTGTCTAAGAATGTATGACATTTGTCATCAGAAGGAGCGGAGCGTCAGGCAATGTCAAACGTAAAGCAGTCATCGATTTCATTTAGGGAAAGGAATGGTAACCCGAAACATTGGGATAGCCATTTACCAATTGCAATGTCACTTGACTTGTCTTTATACTCTCTGCTCAGCCACTGTAAAAGTATGAACTTACCTGTAACCTACCTGTAAATCCAATTAGGAAAAATATAAAATCGGCGCAAATGAAAACATGAAATCGGCGCAAATGAAAGAATGAAAAATTTCAAAATCGGCGCAGATGTCATACGCCCGTGAGAAGTCTATGTGACCATATTTCTACACCAATTCCAACACACGGGACTACGGTTTATAAACAGAGCATAATTTTAATTGGTCACAGATTTATCGCATTGAGTATTGGCACTCAACTATAATCGCAGCAGTCTATGTTCTTAAATGACAACATCCAAAAGTAACAGAAAATTGCTTTCCAGATCTTCTATAGCTACCGTCCGGCAGTAAGACCGAAGCTTAAAAAGAAGAGAAATGTTGAGGTTTACGGGATGAACATTCATGTACATATGAAGTCATCAAGTTCCTTTCGAAGTGTTTACCTTAAATCTGATTCTTTTCGAGAGAGTTCGACGCTTTTTATATGTTAAAGCATTTTAAACTAAATCTAAATGTATATGTTGCAAAGCGCAATTTCACTCCCTTCTAACCATTCAATTCTTAAGGAGAACAGTCCGAATGTCCACACTTGGTACATTTCATCAAGTTTTCAAGGTTTTCCCTAAATGGTATTTAAAAAATCTGAATATATAAATGAATTCTTTTCTTTTGCAAGTACTAAAATCAAAATTTTTTAAAATAAGCCAATTTCAGATATCTCATTCTTTATTCGACATAAATTATCTGTGGAATTCATTCATGTAAAAGGTAAGACCTTGGTAAAAACGTTCTAAGTACAACACTGTCAGCGTCTGATCGTGTATGGATGCCTCATACATTCTTTAAGTCTGGCTTCTGAATTACATTATTCACGATTTAGACATTGATTTGAAATGGTAGTGACAGATTGTTCTCAAAGGTTCTATTATAGAATATGTCTGTATTTTTCATAACTCGTTGATCATGACTACTACATTAATAAATAAAGTCCGTTA
This sequence comes from Mytilus trossulus, assembly GCF_036588685.1. NCBI lineage: Eukaryota > Metazoa > Mollusca > Bivalvia > Mytilida > Mytilidae > Mytilus > Mytilus trossulus. The sequence goes on from NC_086374.1 coordinate 64,288,266, forward strand.
ATAACCGCTTAAAGTACGATTAATTACATCAGGGAGTGAAGAAAATTTTATCTTCGTCCTTTAACAGGAGGAGGCTTTATACTGAAGAAAATACAATTATCCACTACTAAAATGTCACTGGTTTGTAGCATTATAACTCTTTATCGCAAAGTTTCTTTTTGAATTATATTTATTATACTAAAAGTAATTTCGCTTATACCGAATTAAAACTCCATAAAATGAATCTGGCAATATTGATGTCCCTTTTCATTCCGTTTTATACTCTTAGCAAAAAATGTTATACTTTAGTGTTTTTTATTCAGTGCAAAAGAAGCAATGATTGCAACAGATACGAATTTCATGTATGTCATGTATATTAAAAGTTACAAAATGATTCAGAAATGAGACAAAAAAATTGGCTTTTGACCAGTGCGTTATACCTTTTACCGGGAAATTTTCGCGTTTGTAAATTTTCGCGATGGTTGTTTTTCTGCAAAATTTAGTCCTAGTACGCGAAAACATAACTGTTAATATAAAATCATTGAATAAAGCCACAAAACACGAATAAAGAACTCAGTGAACCGTGAACGAGATCTGACGCGAAAAAAAAACATAAGCAGTAGTTTTAAACAAAAAAAAACTGTGACTCATAACTACAAATATAACTTGGTACCTATAGCTGCTTAAACTCATTTCATTTGAAATTTAATGGATATTTGTCTCATCGTAAATCATACCACATCCTCTTTTTTTTATAATGTTGTTCATTTTCAACAATACCTTTATTGGAAAATATTTCATTATTCAAAAATACACGAGAAAAGTAACTACCATGCAAATCTCTTTTGTGATGCATTGTTTTCATTAAAAAGCATACTATGAGTATTACAAGGCAATACACAGTCCCCTACCGGTTAAGAATTCATTGCACTGTTTACAAAATAATGCTAACTTCATCTATAACTTGTCATGGTGTCAAATACATGTCCAAGGACCACAACTCTGCACAAAATCATCAAACCGGAACATAATAAGAACTTGATCTGTTTACTTGTCAAGTTGTCATGATAAAACCACATACCAAATTTAAAATCAATATCTTTAAGCAAAAACAAATGTGTGGAAAACTGATTTTCTGGACAGACAGACAGATAGACAAACCTAAAGTCGTCTTCGACTTCGTCAGTAGTTGACTAAAAAAGTAACTTTTAATTTCTGGTACCCTTTTTAAGTGATGTTTTACATTATACTTTAATATATGACCCTCTTCAAATAAATAAGTATATTGTTATAGCCTTTGTGGTGAATGTATACAAGCAGGTTTTTTTATAAACTTTTTTCGATTAACTACTTTAGGAAGAGGAACATCACGTGTGTTTACCTGTTAATTACACCTTATGTAAAAATCCTGGATTTTGATTGGTCGATAGCCATTGTATTTCTCATCAATTTACTGCAGTTATCAAATGAATATCGTTCATACCGGGGTATTTGCCAAAAGGATATGTCTTTTTTACCCTCTCTGCCGTGGTAAATGCCAAAAAATACTCTTTCCGACATGACGCTTGTAACGTCACGATCATCAATGCGTTTTTGAACATTAACATTCGGTGTAATTTAAAATTAAAGGGGTAATCCAATTTCAATAACGATTAATATTCATCATATGTTCTGGCATGCTCACATGTGCTTTATTATAGTTATTTTAAATTGTGACAAAAATTTCACAGGATGGAGGGATAAACATAAGGGCTCGACTGGTATTTTTTCGCAAATACCTCTCCTTAACATAATATATCTGTTTATTACAGACACTTTGCCAAAAAACTTGACGAAATTATAAAAAGTATTTGGTTGATCCAGATTGTTTTGACATCATAATTATCCTTTGATCGCTATATCTTCACAGAAATCGATGCGACCTAAAAACACCTTATTTTGTGTTACTTTTGGCCCATAAAACTTAAAATGTTTCATAACTATAACCTTTTTTCCAAATTGATTAACAACATGTATAAAATAACTGCACATGAACAATATCATAAAATTAATTATAATATAATATTTCAGGTCGCCTAAATTAACCTCTAAAACTGCACATTATGCAATTAAAACAGGTTAAAGTTTCAGGTAAATTATCCGTTATTTGATTTCTATGCGATTTATTGTGCAAGTATTGATAACGTTTATCAGAAATTCAGTTTTGATAAAGTAAATTACATTTTTACTGACATAAAGTGCAGATTATATGTATCGGTGTCAGTGAAAATTATAAACGTAAACGAACTTAGCCTGACCCTTATCCTTCAAAGGGTCTGTGTAACATCATTATATTGCGTTCAAAACGTGGGAGAAAATCAGGTGCGTTTTTATTTGAAGTCATATGTTAACACAAAATATGATGCTTTATTAATTTAACAAGTGTGGACACAGATCTGTGTGGAAAATGATTGTTGGATTAGTGTTATAAAATTGAGAATGGAAATGGGGAATGTGTCAAAGAGACAACAACCCGACCATAGAAATAAACAACAGCAGAAGCTCATAGTATACCTGAGTCTTTGTACTGTGGAACTGAAACTATATTTTGCATAACATTACATAGAAATTTAATAAAGGTATAATCTCCTCTGTTAATTTCCTTGTGGAGAAGAAATGGCAGATTTTGTGTTTTAAGTTAACTAATAATGTATTATAATATTTAGTAAGGTGCTCACTATTTTAATATGATTAAGGTATGATAAGAAAAGCGACTGGTATATGTATGTCTTTATCATATCATTATAATGAAAGGTAGATTATAAAGACGGACTGAAACACGATGTTTAAACTTAAATGAAACGGGTAATGCATAACTTTTTACGAAGTTTTTGTTATGTGGAGAATTTTAGCGATCATAGTAATATTGAAAAAAGGGAGTATGTAAATATATATTTGTAATATAAAATATAGAACAGGGTTGAACTTACGAAAATTCACGAAATAAGGGAAGGTTCATTTGGCTTCAAAATAAAGAAAAAATCAAATCCCTCATTTACATTGTAGATGTATTTCGTTCGAACAAGACTCAGATTAAAACGACTGAAATCATACCACCAAAGCAGTATGCCAGACTGAAGAAGATCTGCCGCACAGTTAACAGTTGATTTGGCTTTAAGAGTTTAACTTGAATTTTAGTTGAATTAAGATATTAACAGAGTAAACAAATCCCAGGAGAACAAATTGCAACACGGTTAACAAAAAAGTAAACCCGACACTTATGTTACATTGTAATAGTCTTTAGTGTGCACGGCAAGTATATCGCTAAAATGAGAACTGAAAATGACAAGACAAACCCCCAAAGATGACTGAAAAGGAGACATAATCAGGTATTTCTATGAAACAATTAAGTCTATTTGCTATAATTAGATTAAAAGTCTACAATCAGAACGAAGCTAATTTATGACGTGTAACTGGCTATCATAAAACTATACACCAATTGTCAAATGAAATACCTGCAACAAATGTTGATTACAAAGAGGAAAACTGTTTTATCAATAAAATTTTCTTAGGCCTAAGGCTGCGAAAAAGTAAAAGGTATTTTACCAGCCGGAAAATAAGTAAATAATAAATGAAATGCATTACTTTTACAGATGTCAAATATTTGGGGGAAATAGGCTTATGTCTGTCATATTTGTTTTCCGTAAATAATTTGGTTAAAAATTTTGTTAGTTAATGTTCCTCATAAAATTGTTCCATATTTTTAATGTCGGGGCCTTTTATAGCCGACTGTAAGGTATTGATTTTTCTCATAGTTGAAGGTTGTATGGTTTCCTATAATTTGTTGCAACCATTTCATCTGAACTTTGAAGGAATTGCCTCACTGGCAATCATAGCACATCTTTTTATTTGTTAATAAAGTTTATTACTGAATGTCATGTCAAATTTGTCAAAATTTGTCTGGCATTACATTAAATTCAAAAGCTTGATAGCTCTACTCGCCCCTTATCTAACATGTTGTGAATAAATAAAACAAATGCTACCAATTTATTGATTAATAGTGTATTGATGCCACTTTTGCAATTGGCACCATAGGGTTTTTCGTAGCGTCGAATTTTGTTTGTCTCGGCGACTACTTAGATCCGTCATAATAAAACATATAAAAAAAGAGAACACTTCAACAGAAAATTCAGAATCCAAAGAAAAGATCAGGGAGAACACAGTATAACATCACGAATGACCGAAGAAGAAATATCAACAGAAAAATGAAGGAAACGCTAGTTGGAACCTCATAGTTAATAAAGTTTCAATATGTATTGAATCAGATACTTTACCTTAATCTCATACTTTCATCTGGATGTCAAAACTAATATTTTAAATTCGTTCCCAATTATCATTAAATATGAAATTTCAAGTTTGAAAAGGAACTTGTACCTGTGCTTTCTTATAAAACATTTACAAATAATCTTTTTAACAGAATAATTAGATAAAACAATTTTAAGAGGGTTTGCATGTTCGAGGGGTATTAATCTGTGGTATATGCATTCAAAATAGCAAATCTAAGGTTTGAACCAAGTTTTAGCTTTCTTAAAAAGATTACTTATCTTGAACGTAATTTTTTATCTCATTTTAACCAATGGCTGTTGCTGATTCTCAGCCGCACCATAAAGTAAGCAATCAGTGATCAGTAATTATTTCAAGATGGCGTGTATGTTTACTGAAACTAATAGCTCCGCACCGTGATGCGAAGCAATAAGGATATGAATTATTTAGTTTATTAATCACCTGTTGGTTTATTTATAACAATTCACAAAAGTGTATAAAGTATTATACACAACGGCCTACTGTTTGGAAAGATAAGAATACCACTTGAAAGTATAACGCGTTTTCATTTAATGTATGTCATACCCAGATATAAAAGGACGAGTAAATGAGGGAATGGGTGGAATTTACAGAATAGAGCAAGAAAAATGGGCAAAAATAATAAAGAATTAAAGAATAACTGCAAAAATTAAAGAATATGGCAAAAACATACTTATCATAGCAAAGAACAATGTCAAACCAGAACAGTTACTTGAATGTAGAGTTGTCTCATTGGCACTAATTCCACATCTTCTTATATATATATATATATATATATATATATAAAGAAATTGCAAGATATAATTATTTCTAAAGATAAAGAATAACGAGCGATTAAAAATGCAATTAATAAAAGAAGGACCACCCCAGTCCACACACACACCCCTCATTCCATACCCACAAATATAGGAGGAAGCGATTTTAGACATGTTAACCGCATTTCATCCAAACGGAGAGACAAAGTGTGCTGACAAGGTGAACATCTCCTGCCATGCATGATACAATTGTAAATTTCAAGAGAAGGGTTGTGCTTTTCTCAGACCGCTTGTGACGCCATTACACTATATTAAGTTGGAGACATAAAGAGTAACTGCAAAAACTAAAGAATATGGCAAAAACATACTTCATATATACTTATCATAGAAAAGAACAATGAACTTATTGATATTTGGTTCTGGGAGATAATGACTTATTTTATTTAGTTGAAAATGTGCGTTGGAAATTGTTCTCATTGGCAACGATTCCACATGTCTTTTCCCAGTTATCTAGCCAACTAAGTATATATTCTCTTTGGTTGACCCTTAATTATTTTTAAGTTCACAGACAAATAAACCATTATCGCTGCGGGACGTTTGTGCTTTTTCAAAGGACATTTGAGCTTTTTACATTTTGCCAAGGATTTGTATAGTGATCATTGATTTTGCACATTTTTTACATTTATACATTTATACATTTGCACATTTGCAGTATTCGGTTTTATGACTATCCTCCTCTTTTATCCGGAAATGGGCCGGACGGGCAGGTTTGACCTGCTAGAGATAAAGTCATATTTTTCCATATGGTTAAAAGTTTGAATTATCGCCATGTTAGTACTGAAGAAAACAAGTTGTTTTCTTTAATAAAAAATGAAAAGCAATACATGAACCTAAGACCGCTGACTACCGTGTCACCAAAAGATTGTTGCTGAATTTGTGTTTGCTTTTGTATTGAAATAACTGACTGTTAATAGAAGATGCTAGGTGAAAGTATATGTTTACAGCTTCTATTTGAATGGGCCGATTATTTTATTTATTACTTGGGAATGTGCATATTTTTTTCAATTATAAGCATTTGGCAAATTGTCATTTCTCCTAACCGGATGACTTATGCAAATTGCATTAACCTATCGCTGTTTATGCTCTCACTTTGCTATATAATCTGGAATTCTGGATGCATTTATTTTATATATCATATCTTTATATTTTGTTTCCTACATGAATGCCTTTATGACCAACTCGTATTTGAAGCTCATGTTAGATGTTTTGTGCGGTGAAACCTATGACATGCAATTGATTGGGACCTCGTATGAAGAGACTTATTTTGTTCTCATAAAACATCTCAAATTTTAAGGATTTCCTGATTTTGCTTTTAAAATCATTTCAAACATTATACAGGGAAACTTAGTTTTGCCGAAGAATTTCTTAGTTCAGAAGTTTATGACTACCTGTATACATTATTTTAATTTTAGTTTCTTGTGTACAATTTGGAAATTAGTATGGCGTTCATTAAACTAGTATATATTTGTTTAGGGGCCAGCTGAAGGACGCCTCCGGGTGCGGGAATTTCTCGCTACATTGAAGACCTGTTGGTGACCTTCTGCTGTTGTTTTTTATTTGGTCGGGTTGTTGTCTCTTCGACACATTCCCCATTTCCATTCTCAATTTTATTTTCAAAATGACCAATTTATATAAAAAGGTATGTAGTTATAAAAATATACCAGAATTTAAATGATGTACACCAGACACGAGTTAAGTCTGCAAAAAAAAGCATCAGTGACGCTCTAATGAAAAAAGTTAAAAGGCTAAATACATTACAAAAAAAAGTTAAGGAATCTATTCTTTGGGTAGACAATCCTTAACTTTTCGAAAATGTCAAAGTTTATAATAGAACAGTGACTCAAAAAAGAAACAAAAGAGAAACATCTCGAGGTCAGAATACCGTTAGTTATGATGACTGTGCTTGAAAGTCACATGTAAAGCTCTTTCTGCCGTGATTGAATTTAGATAACAAAAACGAAAATAAGCTTTCACGAGTGAACTTAATAGTATTGCATGCAAGTAGTATTTTAGCGCAAGAAATAGTAAATAGAAATCATCTCACTGATACTCAGGAAAAGAAAACGCATTTGCGTTATCACATATCTTAATATCATAGTTGAATTCGAATGTAAAACGGCCTACATTAAATGTTTTGACTCCGGATTCATTGACATTGGCCTTTGACATATGATCTATAAAGTGAACGAATCAAGACGTGTAGACTAGTTGTTCAACACAATGAACACAATTTTAAAAACCGTACCATAGTAAAAATATGTAGATACTATAAGGTTAAAATTTAAAAAAAATAATCACAATTTTACAATAAACTAACGTTACTGTTAGTAATCTTTTCCAAATTCTTTTATATATATACTATATAATATCGATAAACACGAACGTCAAATATTTGCGGATGGGCATTGTATTTATCGAATGAATCTAAATCATAACATTCCACTTTATATTTGAATATATTACTATACAAAATATAAGCAAAGACTACTAAATCAAAACTAAAACAGTATAAAATAATCAACATTATGGTTGTAATTAAATTTTGTTGTGATTATTGTAAATTATTTTTTACGGTTGTTGTGAGCTGCAAAGATTTGAAATAATGCTTTATGTTATCTATTATTGAGAACACACAAGTATTTTTATTCACGACCGTTTAAATATTTAATAAATTCATCTTACTTTCCGTTTTATGGATATATTACAATACAAAAAAATAAATAATTACTAATAAAACCTATTAAATACTAAAACGGGATGAAATAATAAACGTAGAAATATAATAATTATTGTTTGTAAACATTTTTTTTTGTAGGATTCAAGAATTTATTTAAATTTAATTTGTGTGTTTCCTTTACAAACGAATATTTAAAAATACCAAAGCAGAGTATCTTATTTATTCCTTAATTGTAACTCTGAAAATATTCTGATTTCAATCATTGTTTATAGTTTCTTCAGAAGCATAAATACAGTATATTAATTTGGTAGATCATTCCGATTGAATTAAATAAGTTTGATTAGAATATTATATTTCTGTTTTCCGATCTAATATAAATAGTACTAGAACACACCCGCGAAATCGCGGGCATTCAGAGCGTATTCCAAAGGATGTAAAGTGTTGTAGGAAGAATTTTGTAAAAGATTTAATGACTTGAGAATATGAGGAAAAGTATCAAAAGTACTTGGGCACAGGAAAATGTTTTTTTTAACCCTCCTCCTTTATTTCCAAAATTCCCAATTTTTTGTTTTCTAATAATTTCATTATGAACATACATTTAGTGTACATGTATTATGAACATTCCAGTCAGGAGCCTGTAATGCAGTGGTTCAGTGATATTTGTTTTTCGTTCTTTTTTTGTACATAAATAAGGCTGTTAGTTTTCTCATTGGAATTGTTTTACATTGTAACTCGGTGCCTTTTATATCAGACTATGCAGTATCGGCTTTTGCTTATTGTTGAAGGCCGTAAGGTGATCTTTAAATGTTAATTTCGGTGTCATTTTGGTCTCTTGTGGAGAGCTGTCTCATTGGCATTCATCCCACATCTTCTTTTTTTGTAAAACATTATATAATGAACTTTCATTAAAGGGGGGTCGGGACTGGGGGTAATTTGGGGGGCCCGCCCCCCCCCCCCTTTTCTGGAAAATAATTGGTTGCTTCTATAGGGAATCACTGAAGCATGACCAGAGCGGGCCCCTGTTAGGCAGTCTACGGGCCCCTGCGTATGAAAATTTTTGCCACTGCGGAGGTTCCCTGATCCCAATATACCGGGCTTAAAAACATGAAATCCCGAGGTTCTGAATCTATTATACAAATTAAATATCTCGACATCCCGAAATTCGAAAAAAGAAATCCCGGATCCCGAAATGGTCAATCCTGAAATTTCGATCTTAAAAACACCCGTTCCAGACGTCCCGAAAGTGTATTTTCTTTTTACAGTCAATTCTCAGTTTAATAATTGATCTACAGAGGTCATTGATATATTATTCAGACCCTCTCTACTAAAAAAAACCCTGTGACTACCGTGGATAGTAAACTTGAAAATGATATCAGACAGAAAATACACTTTATTCGTAGTATATGTATTTGTTTCAAAATAAAAATAAAAACGTAAACTGGAGGATAATCTGACTTAAATTTCGTCCAATGACGGATATAAGACAGAAAATACACTGTATTCGTAGTATTAATGTGTGTTCAAAGTTTACAGAAAAACGCAAACCGGAAGTCTGATCTGACTTAAAATTTCGCCCAATTACGGAAACATATCCGGACGTCTTTTTTTCTCGTTTTTCACCCAAAATAACTCAACCTAAATAATCATATGAATGGATGATAAATGCGATTATGCACTGTACCCATAGGACACAGAGGCATGATAATTAATTTATTGTGGAAAGAAGAGAAGCGACACCCAAAATGAGGTCTTCTCGTTTAATAGTATAGATAACTAGAATGTTCTCCACGTAAGTCTATGATGAAATACACTGTCAGCATCCCGTGGTTAAATCTTCAAACATAATTAGTTTACATGTTATCTAGACAACGTTATAATTGACCCATATACACACAGTATACAGTGGTCGTTTTAAAACAAATATAATTGCTTCGTCAAGGGCCATCAAGGGACCATATCAAAGACGTAGATAACAACCTGTTTAGATCTTTATAAATGACCGAAAAATTTCGAGACGTTCCGAGAAATTTATTCTGACTTCCGGCCGAGAGATATCGAGTGGCCCATAGACACATCCAAAACTCACCAATATATAAGCATGAACCCCTCAGGGGCGGTTCATGCAAAAAAAGATAATTGATAAGTGCTCGCAATTAATAAATGATCTACCTGTAAAACGAACGGCAATATTACATGTTCAATTTTCAATAACGACTCCTACTCCGACATACGGATGATACACTAGGAAATCTAAAAACTTCTTTTCCATAACAAGTAAAATAGGAAATTGGCTGTGACAAATGATATATCTATGGCTATAGTAATCTGTGACATTGATATATTAAAATGAAAATAGAAACATCAGGCTTTATGAATCAGTCCTGGATAGTACTAGATAGTAAACCATAATTTTAAGGTGTGCTGCCATTCATTTCCCTTTATGGAAAATTTGAACAGAATTTTAGTCATAAATATAAAACAAAATGTTTACCTGTCCAAAAGCCGTTATATAACGAACAATACGTGGGGGAGATGAAACAAGTTGGTACCGATAATGTTTAAAATGCAAATTGAATGTATTGGTATTTAGTCATTAAAGTCATCATCATTAAAATATATTATAGCAATTCGTACAATTTGAAGAAGAAATTACAGCCATAGAATACAGAAAAACAGTCAGCAATATGATAGCAAAATAGACTATCAGCAAATAAATGCTTATTAATAAGATATTCAAGAGGTTTTGGAATTTTGGATCCTCAATGCTCTTCAACTTTGTACTTGTTTGGCTTTATAGATATTTTGATATGAGCGTCACTGATGAGACTTTTGTAGAATAAACGCGTGTCTGACGTACTAAATTATAATCCTGGTACCTTTGATAACTATTTTGTGTTGTATATCAAATGTTTTAAAGAGGTGAGACTCTAATAAATTATTTGTTTGTTGTTTGTTTGTTTATTTGCACCAATGGGTCGATGCCACTGCTGGTTGACGTTTCGTCCCCGAGGGTATCACCAGCCAAGTAGTCATAAAAATAAAAACGTAAACTGGAGGATAATCTGACTTAAATTTCGTCCAATGACGGATATTTGATATGGTCCCTTGATGGCTTTCGATTGTCTCCCTCACGATCTTCTACTGCTTAAGCTTGAAGCATATGGTCTTTCAACTTCCTCATTAAAACTCATTAAAAATTACTTATCTAACAGGAAACAATGTGTTCGAGTTGGCTCTAGTCTGAGCAATTGGCAAAACATATACAAAGGAGTACCACAAGGTTCTATTCTAGGTCCTATACTGTTTAACATCTTCATTAATGACATATTTCACTTCACCACAAACAGTTCACTCTACAATTATGCTGATGACAACACATTATCTTATGCAAATAGAGATATAGACACCGTTATCTCCACACTTGAAAAAGACAGTTTGGCTCTAATAGAATGGTTTTCTTCCAATCAAATGAAGGCAAACCCTGAAAAATTTCAAGCTTTGGCAATTGGCAAAAAAACAATGGGCAAAAACATTACATTTGATCTAGCAGGTAACAAAATAAAATGTGAAAAAGAGGTCAAACTATTAGGCATCACCATTGACTTTGAACTAAATTTTAACACGCATATATCAAACATCTGCAAAAAAGCATCCAGACAACTAAATGTATTAAAAAGACTTGGCAAATACTTAAACAAACTTGGAAAATTAACATTATATCACTCCTTTATCATGTCAAACTTTAATTTCTGTTCATTGTCCTGGCATTTCTGCAGCGAGGCCAACACTAAAAAAATTGAAAAAGTACAAGAAAGAGCACTTCGCTTCATTTACCAGGATCACAACAGCATATATGAAGACTTACTTTTAAAATCAAAAATGCCATCACTTAAAGTAAGACGCCTAAGAACCATGGCAATAGAGGTCTTTAGAACACTCAATCATGAAAATCCAGTATACCTCCATGACCTTATAAATATTAAAAAAACAAAATATTCTTTCAGACACCAAAATTTAGCTGAAATACCAGACGTAAGAACAACAAGGTATGGCTTGAAATCTTTCAGATATTCTGCTGCCAAACTATGGAATGAGTTGCCAAACCACTTTAGAACTGAAACATCTTTTACCCAATTCAAGAGTCTAATAAACTCATGGAATGGCAACTCATGCCATTGCAATGCATGTGCATAGTTTTATATTTTATGTTATAGCTTGAAATATAATAGTGCTGCTTCTTGTGAATGTTTGCTAAGCTTTTTATAATTTGTGAATGCTGTGCTTTAGTTTTTATGTTGCTTTTAGTGCTTATGCATGTGTATAATATAGTATTTAATAGTGCAGCCTAAATGTGCATGAAATGTATGTTCTATGTCTTTTATGTTTTAATATTTGTATTGTGTATTATTGTTATGTAAATGTATGCGTTTGTCGGTTATAAAAGCTCAGAGAGCTTATGTTTATTTGTTATATGACATGCCGACTATAAATAAAGCTTTGAATTGAATTGAATTGAACACTTGGGTGTTGACATGAATATCAATAATGTTGTCATTTTTATGAATTTCCCGTTTACAAAACTTTAATTTTTTCGAAAAACTAAGGATTTTCTTATCCCAGCCATAGATTACCTTAGCCGTATTTGGCACAACTTTTTGGAATTTTGGATCATCAATGCTCTTCAACTTTGTATTGTTTGGCTTTATAAATATATTGTAGACGAAACGCGCGTCTGGCGTTCTAAATTATAATCCTGGTACCTTCAGTCAGTTCACTTCCATGTTCATGGAATTAGATCAAAATTATCATATATTCCTTTTTTAAATTTATTTAGAATAAACTTTCAGATTGTTCACCTTTATTATTTACATTTTAGGGAAATTATTGTAGAAAACAAATCAACATAACCTTGTGTTCCACCCACTTTCTCAGTTATATTCAATTGCTTACTGTAACAATAATTGAAAATTAGATACCCATGAGTATTATTTTAAGTAATAGCATAATTTGTCGAAGGATATTAACCCGGAATTAACGTGTTAATCTTATTTCCCAGTGTCAAACATTTAAATGTTAAGGGACGATAGACAAAAACAGCTGGAACAAGAAAATTTAATAAAGAAAAAAATTGACTTTATTCTTACACAAAAGGTTGAACTTCACGTTTGCGGATATTTGACATTCCACTCGTTCTGGACGCCTACTATCTTTTCCTTTATTTAACCAGTTATTGTCTTATTAAGGAATAAATCATTCAATATTAGAATTGTACATTTGTCAGGATCCTTCCGTCTAAAATATCACTTCGATAATCAACTGATTCTTAAATGTCAATTATCTGAGTTAACATCTAAGACAAAGGGTGTTTGGTTCAATTGAATTTTGTGAATTTAATAAACTTTAGAACTGTTAGAAATAAACCAGTCAATAACAATAAAAATGTTGGAAGTTCAAGTAATATATTTGTGTTTATACCCAGTTTGTGTGGAACCCGTCGAATATCTTTAACGTACGCTTAATAAAAACCCAAATTTGATTTTCGGTATTGGTATTTACGGTTCACATTATTTCGACGATTATGATGGTACCTTGAAAAGAGATGCAAAATATACCATGCTGATGTACATTCAAACTCGTAGGTCGAAAATAAACTGACAATGTCATGGCTTAAAAAAAATCACACAATATTACACAAAACACATAATGAAAAAAAAAAAAATATTATCAAGTATATAATTATGTGCTTAACTTTCATAAAAGATGCGAGATTATACGTTTACCTGCTGTGTTTGTTAAAGGTGGGAAACAGTCTTTATGGTTTATATATAACAAACATTTGTTTTTTACTACTCTAATACGCAGCATTCGAAAATTTTCAGTTTTTGAAAATAAAGTGATCATGTCAATTAAAGTTACATAAGTCGCAATTGACCTCAATCAATATAACTTCGACATTGTTTGACAAAGTTCTACGATTTTTTACATGTTTCTTTGTCCAGTCTTTGTTTAATGTCTAAATTTATCCATTGACTAGCATATTTAATGATAACACAGACTTTTATTGTCGTCACCATTCTGCTTTTTACGTCAGTAACTCTATATTTTTAGCTAACCATTAACTAAATCTACAAAATATTCTAATATGAAACTCGTCAATGATCCAATACTAGGTTAGTAGAATTAGGCCAGTATTATAGTTCTTAATGACCATATTGCCATCACTATGCACAAGTTTTCTTGAATATTCGGAATAAATATGTTGTTAATATGATTTTTTTGTTGATTTTTTATACTTTAAAAAGAAATCAAAACTTTTAAAAATAAAGAAAGACCACATCAATCAACAATATAAAAAAAGGAAGATGTGGTATGATTGACAATTAGACACCTCTCCACAGGAGACCAAATGACCCAGAAATTAACAACTTTAGGTCACCGGACGGCCTTCAGCAATGAGAAACGCCCATATCGCATAGTCAGCTATAAAAGGCATCGAAATGACAATGTAAAACAATTCAAACGAGAAAACTAACGGCCCTATTAAAGTACTAAAAAGGAACGAAAAAAAAGGTAACACATAAACAAACAACAACCATTGAATTAAAGACTCCTGACTTGGGTCAGACACATGCATATATACATATCTGAGAGTACTCACAGTTAACTGACAACTACTTCAAAGCCACTAACAACTAATAAAAAAAACTCCTCTGAAAAAAAGACTTCGCCAACACCCAACTCCTAATAAAAAACCAGACTCCGTCAACCAACAACATCCAAAACTCCTCCGAGAAAAAAATACAACGTCAACCACTAAAACCAACTCATCTGAAAAAGCAGACAACGCCAACCACAAATATCCAACTCTTCCGAAAAAAAATCAAAACAAAGATATATAACAACGTCCATCACATTTAACAGTGGTTAATTGTCGATCAAGAGTAAACAACTCGATTCTGCAATGGTCAATGAGCATTCAATATTGCTGTAATAAAATCGATTTGACGATTTAAACCCTTTTCAAAAAAAAAAGGAAGAGGATATCAAGGTGACATTCAACAAAAAAGTAGAAAACAAACTGACAACGCCATGTCCAAAAGAAAAAGACAAAAAGTCAAACAACAGCACACACAATCAACATAGAAAACCAAAGATTGAGCAATACGAACTCCACCAAAAACTGGAGGAACTGTCCCAGGTTAGGGCAGGCGAGGCGCCTACAAACCCCACCATACTCTATATAAAATAACAAATAAAAAGCAAAATAAAATCAATTGTGTTCTTGGAATTAGTCTTGAGGCTTACACATGTACAATAAAAAAACACATACAATTAAAGAATAAGATAAAACTTGCATACAGCAAAATGCCTTAACCGGTAGATAAAAGTTATATTTTTGGTTACCTTGCTTGCTAGCGGAGCGGTGAAGTAAATATTAGGGTTGGTATAATACTAACCTCCTTTCAAATTAGTTTAGTCCAACAGACAGATAGATTTGCTATCTTTCGGAGTAGTCTACTAGTTTAGGGGGTTGTATACCTAACTTAACGATGACTTCAAGGTTCAGCTGGGAAGCAAGATTACCAAACAAATTACCTTTACCTACACACTTTATGCATTGTGCTGTACTAAAATTGATCGATTGCAGATTGTATAACACCCAGTGTCCAAAACATTTAATAGATAATCAAATTTACGTCCACTGACATCTAGAAAAGAAGAAAAAATCTAGTAAATATGATTTTTTATCACTGGTAATTGGCATGGAACTACAGATTTCAGTGACAGAAAATTCTATAAGATCGGTACATTTTGTCTTTGGTGTATTTGTTAGTTGTTTGTTTGGCTTTGTATCGATTTGACGATTTAAACCCTTTCAAAAAAAGAGGAAGAGGATATCAAGGTGACATTCAACAAAAAAGAAGAAAACAAACTGACAACGCCATGTCCAAAAGAAAAAGACAAACAGTCAAACAACAGCACACACAATCAACATAGAAAACCAAAGACTGAGCAATACGAACTCCAACAAAAACTGAAGGAACTGTCCCAGGTTAGGTCAGGCGAGGCGCCTACAAACCCCACCAAAAACTGGAGGAACTGTCACAGGTTAGGTCAGGCGAGGCGCCTACAAACCCCACCAAAAACTGGAGGAACTGTCTCAGGTTAGGACAGGCGAGGCGCCTACAAACTCCACCAAAAACTGAAGGAACTGTCCCAGGTTAGGGCAGGCGAGGCGCCTACAAACTCCACCAAAAACTGGAGGAACTGTCCCAGGTTAGGACAGGCGAGGCGCCTACAAACCCCACCAAAAACTGGAGGAACTGTCCCAGGTTAGGTCAGGCGAGGCGCCTACAAACCCCACCAAAAACTGGAGGAACTGTCCCAGATTAGGTCAGTCGAGGCGCCTACAAACCCCACCAAAAACTGAAGGAACTGTCCCAGGTTAGGACAGGCGAGGCGCCTACAAACCCCACCAAAAACTGGAGGAACTGTCCCAGGTTAGGTCAGGCGAGGCGCCTACAAACCCCACCAAAAACTGGAGGAACTGTCCCAGATTAGGTCAGTCGAGGCGCCTACAAACCCCACCAAAAACTGAAGGAACTGTCCCAGGTTAGGACAGGCGAGGCGCCTACAAACCCCACCAAAAACTGGAGGAACTGTCCCAGGTTAGGTCAGGCGAGGCGCCTACAAACCCCACCAAAAACTGAAGGAACTGTCCCAGGTTAGGTCAGGCGAGGCGCCTACAAACCCCACCAAAAACTGGAGGAACTGTCCCAGGTTAGGACAGGCGAGGCGCCTACAAACCCAACCAAAAACTGAAGGAACTGTCCCAGGTTAGGTCAGGCGAGGCGCCTACAAACCCAACCAAAAACTGAAGGAACTGTCCCAGGTTAGGTCAGGCGAGGCGCCTACAAACCCCACCAAAAACTGGAGGAACTGTCCCAGGTTAGGACAGGTGAGGCGCCTACAAACCCCACCAAAAACTGAAGGAACTGTCCCAGGTTAGGTCAGGCGAGGCGCCTACAAACCCCACCAAAAACTGGAGGAACTGTCCCAGGTTAGGTCAGGCGAGGCGCCTACAAACCCATCCAAAAACTGAAGGAACTGTCCCAGGTTAGGTCAGGCGAGGCGCCTACAAACCCCACCAAAAACTTGAGGAACTGTCCCAGGTTAGGACAGGCGAGGCGCCTACAAACCCCACCAAAAACTGAAGGAACTGTCCCAGGTTAGGGCAGGCGAGGCGCCTACAAACTCCACCAAAAACTGAAGGAACTGTCCCAGGTTAGGGCAGGCGAGGCGCCTACAAACTCCACCAAAAACTGAAGGAACTGTCCCAGGTGAGGGCAGGCGAGGCGCCTACAAACTCCACCAAAAACTGGAGGAACTGTCCCAGGTTAGGACAGGCGAGGCGCCTACAAACTCCACCAAAACCTGAAGGAACTGTCCCAGGTTAGGGCAGGCGAGGCTCCTACAAACCCCACCAAAAACTGGAGGAACTGTCCCAGGTTAGGTCAGGCGAGGCGCCTACAAACTCCACCAAAAACTGAAGGAACTGTCCCAGGTTAGGGCAGGCGAGCAACTACAAACTCCACCAAAAACTGAAGGAACTGTCCCAGGTTAGGGCAGGCGAGGCGCCTACAAACTCCACCAAAAACTGGAGGAACTGTCCCAGGTTAGGACAGGCGAGGCGCCTACAAACTCCACCAAAACCTGAAGGAACTGTCCCAGGTTAGGGCAGGCGAGGCGCCTACAAACTCCACCAAAAACTGAAGGAACTGTCCCAGGTTAGGGCAGGCGAGGCGCCTACAAACCCCACCATACTCTATATATGCATGTGCCAAACAAAGAGTCAACAATTCAGTGGTTTGTGTTTGTTACATTGTATCATATATTTTTTTAGTTTGCTGTTTTTTTACAAAATTATGCTGTTGGTTTACTTATTTATATTGTTCACCATTTTGTTATGTCGGGCCTTTCATAGCACGCTTTGTGGTACAGGTTTCTTACTGTTGAAGGTCGTATGACGACATGTAGTTGCGCAAGTATGTCATTTGGTCTCTAGTGGCTATTTGTTTCATTGTCAATCATACAACATCTCTTTATTTTATGTAAGCTTTAAGCTTTTTAAAAGCATCAAACGTAATTTTTTTTGCAATGTTTATCTTAACTGTACTTAAGGTATGATGTCATCATAATTAACAGTTTGTCCTTGGTATATTTATTTAAGTGACAAATCGTACGGGTGAGTAATATAAACCTTGTGTTCTGCTGTTTTATTGCATAGCTGTATGTTCTATCAATTGTACTTAATTTTTCTGAATGCATGAATTCCCTAAGAAGTCATTAAATACAAAATTATGTAAACTATAACTGAAAATCAAAGACTAGTATCATACATTTCTGTGTAAGACAAAATAGATATCTCTCTCGGTGTCTATTTGAATTTTCTTCAAAGTTTTATTAAATTTTCATGATATTCAGCAAACGCATCGACTCCATCGATTTTATGAATTAAAAAAAGTCAAATAATAACTTCCTGTTAATATAACTAGAAATTAAGCAAATACCAAAGGTATCACCGCCATGAAATTTTCTGATAATCTGTAAATATTTGTATCTTAAAAAATCAAAACGCTAAATTTGAAAACATTTGTAAAGTTTATGCCTTATCCTTCATTCATAAATATAAAAATTACTTATTAAAAAGTTTTCTCCATTTATTTTTCTTCTTTAAATCGACGTATCTTTATACTTTTATGACGATTTTCCTAACTTTATCTTTTTTGAGATCCCGTAGCTGATATCACTATAAGTATATTTATCCAAATGAAATTATGTTCCACTTGCATAGAATATTTGTCCAGATGAAACCATGGGCACTTGCATAACGATGGTTCCATCTGAGTATAAGTAATTTAAGTCTATTCTCTCCCTATGTCAGTGTGAATGCTTCATGTTTCTATAATAATATAAAAATATGGAGATGTGAATTGGATAGAGAGTTATCTCATTGGAACCCATACTACATCTCCTTATATCTCTGTGGTATGAAGTGGACGTAAGCAATTAAAAAAAAACGCAATGCCCTCAACATTGGTGGAAAAATACCGTATTATCTGCGAGAAAAGGTATAACTGTAAAATTATGAAACCATTCAATCGAGAAACTTGAGGCCTAATTCATATAACATAATATTTTACGAAAAACAAATATGACGGACATGGACCAACGACAACCATAACTTCAGGTTCCTGGCTTAAGATAGGCACCTAATGAACACAGAGTAGAATGTTTGACAATAATGTAACAGTACAACATAAGAATTAACAAACTCAATCAAAAACACTCCAAATCAAAATAGACATAACGTGACGGTACCCAAATTGCAACTGTTTTGACAGTTTTTTCAACTACGTTTTTTTATGATCAAGACAAAAATTTTCATTTTGTGTTTATTTTGTAGCCGTTTTCTTCTTTATTATATAGGTACACCAATTTGTTTTTCAATTCATATGGAATCATAGAAAAATTGGTCTGAAATAACCTCCAAACCATCAGTGATTCCGTAATGAGGAGTACCCAAATTACATCCATGCTTAAATTTGCATCGTCAAAAGTCGAATAACAGAGCTTTTGTTTATTTTTTTCAAACATTTTGAACAATTGGATATTTATCCATGCTCATTCTTCTTTTTTTAAGAAATGGATACTTGAAACATACGTTTTGTGTATATCTAAATATATTTACCTATGTTGAAAGACGTGCATAATATCGGATCATAAAAATACAACTTGTTTAGTCTCTAAGAAATCTTACAAGATTTCCACCGCTATTTTTGCTAAATAGGTGCAATTTGGGTACTCGTTGCAATTTGAGTACCGTTACGTTAAACAGAACAAACAATATTGTTAAATGAAATCAACAACTAGTATGTCTGGGGGCGTTGCAACCGTAGTTTTATCAAGTTTTTTGGTTCCCAAACTTCTAATCTGGAAAATAAGTCATAAAAAGTATGCTCAAACACGTGTATTTTACAAGGACGTCATTTTTTAATATATATATTACCACAATGTCAATGCTTGCTAATTGTTAGACCCGGAGTTTTATCTGCCCAGAGGTAGGTGCTCAAGTTTTGGCATGATTTTGATTATGCATTTTATTTTGAAAATTGGAGATAACTGACCGCGAATGAAATAAACTTAAACTACATGCACAGCTCCCTCAAGTAAGTTGACCTTTCACGATTTTGCCAGTTTTGTTTTATATGTCCCTTTTGGTTTTAATGCTCTTATAGGT
Organism: Mytilus trossulus; assembly: GCF_036588685.1. Taxonomy (NCBI): domain Eukaryota; kingdom Metazoa; phylum Mollusca; class Bivalvia; order Mytilida; family Mytilidae; genus Mytilus; species Mytilus trossulus. Next base: position 64,308,379 of record NC_086374.1, read on the forward strand.
TTTATATATTTAGCTTCCTACACAGTTGGTCCCTTGACTAGCTTACCTGATGAAGATTATTTCAGTAACACGTTTCATATACGCACGGAAATTGGGATCATATCATATTATTATGTAATGACGATTAAAATAAAATTGCAGAATTTAAAATTTCATTAAAAATTTTCGATATGATTTTGTTAAATAGTTTGTTTTCTGTTATGATAGCGACAATGATTAGGAAGTGATGATTATGTTGTGCTTAACTCAATTCAACCGAAATTGTTTAAACAAAATAAAAATGAATAAATATAGTACTATAGGGAAAAGACATTGCGCTTCGATTATTTGTCAGTTTCCATTTCTAGTTTGTATTTCCATTCACTTAAATGTTCGGCATATCTGGTACCCATTTACTTCACATCAATTGGCACTTGCCTAACAATAAAAAATAAGACATAATTATCATCACAAACTTTATTTTCTTTTTCAACAATTAATTTGAAAAACGAGCATCAAAACTAGACTTTAAAACAGTCCGTTTGACTCTGTGGTAGGTATAAATACCTAATTCCGTCTGGTTGGAATGTTTAAAGTCAGTCACCAATCAATAAGATGTTAGCTTGAATTTTTTACTGTTATGCATATGGCTTCTACTATACTTATTTTCTTCAAAAACTCAATACCAATAGGAAGTAGCGAAATATTTCAATAAAAGCTAGAAAAAAAATCGGAAACACTACAATTTTATACCGTACCCATTACACGTACAGAAACCAAATCACGAAATTTTATCATCAATCACTGACCCACACATGAACCCTGTATCATCGATCTATTTTTAAAGAACCATTATTCAATGACAACATGCTTCGCCATAATAATATGGGGGAGGTTTATCTTTCCTTATGTCATAAATAAATATCTTCCTTATATAGTATATGGTGCTATCAACAATGCTAGAATAATAAAGGAACCTTGTTTGCATGACGATATGATTTAATGAGTGTACATGAAAGAAATTCCATTTCAGTTTAACCTACTTGAAAGTTTGAAATGTATCGAGAGTGATTTCCTGTGTTGTAATTCAAATAAACATGCTCAGTCCTTTACACCCATTTATGCAACAGACACATTTCTATATACAATTAAAGTGTAGACAGCAATAGACATTGACAAATTTACAAGTGCTTTTCCATTATTTGAGCACATAAATCCATGAATGAATGAAGTTTACAATGCAAAAGAAATAAGAAAATACTACTGTAATTAGTAGCACAGAAATTTTTGACCGAATTTAATGTGTCATTTGCCGTCAATGGCACAGATTCTGTGGTAGCCTTGTACTTTTTGACTTTATTTTCTAAAAAAGGATTGTTTACACTACTGATGTAACTATTTAAGTTTGTTTTTATTGTCCTTTTATAGATATGAGGCATAACAGTAAAGAGATATGCCATACAAAACCCGGAACGTTAAATTATCACACTAGTCGACATTCCTTCGAAATCTTATAAGTGTGTGTGTGCGCCGCTATTTTAAAAACAAACTCCATAAACTAAGGATTTTCTTATCCCAAGTATAGATTACCTTAGCCATTCTTGGCACAACTTTTTGGAGTTTTGGATGCTCAATGCTCTTCAACTTTGTACTTGTTTGGCTTTATAACTATTTTAATCTGAGCGTCACTGATGAGTTTTATGAATCTACGAAACGCGCTTCTGACTTATTAAATTATAATCCTGATACCTTTGATAACTATCCTCACAACAAAACTCTGCATAACGATTCACTGCATTTTAAAATAGTTTTGTAATGATTCACATTCTTCAAAATTTTAGTACTGACATTATTAAAAGCATACGTTTCTAAAAAAAAAATCATGTTAATTAATTGATACATGGTTTAGAAATTAAGGTTCCAACTCCCTTAGGCAAAGTTGACCTAAGATCAATTTGGCTATAGCTGTTCTCGTAAGTTCCTTTTGGTCGTATTAAACATAATTTGGACGTTTCGTCCCCGAGGGTATCACCAACCCAATAGAGAGCACTCGTAGTGTTGACATGAATATCAATTATATGGTCATTTTTATAAATATCGTGTTTACAACACTATGAATATAACGAAAAAACTAAGAATTTCTTATGCCAGGAATAGATAACATTAGCTGCATTTAACACAACTTTTGGGGGAATTTTGGTCCTAAATGCTCTTCAACTTTGTACTTGTTTGGCTGGAAGTCATAACTATTTTGATCTGAACGACACTGATGAGTCTTATGTAGACGAAACGCGCGTCTGGCGTATTAAATTATAATCCAGATACCTTTTATACCTATTAACGAAGATACTGCTTATTTGACATGCATTTCAAATGTTAAGAATTTATCCTTTCTAGTGAAGGTAAATCCAGAAAACGTAGGCCTATAGGGAACAACCTTTGGATGTATGCAATGTAAACATATTTCATATTAACCACTCTCAAAAACTGCAAATATTTTTAGCGTAACGATAAAAATTTCATACTACTGTTGCCTTTATTTATTCATTAGAATTGAACCTGAAATAAGATTTTCCACAATTTAAAAAAAGGTGTTTTTTAAGATAGCGCAGTTTTGATACTTTTGACGAGAATATTTTTTTTGATTGTCACTCCTATTGAAACATTATACAGGACAACAGGGAAATAAAGGCGGTCTTGGATTAAATACTCCGTTGAATTTATCATCGCTTAAGAAGTTGAGATGTAGTATTTGCTTCTCGACAAGAGGAGCTAAATTAGAATTTTCCCGCTCTTATGTTTAATAGGCCATCAACATCCTAGCAAAATGTATATAGTCGAAATCAAGTGTAGCCATTGATTACTTTAGCTTAAGTTGAAGAACTTTCGAAAGAAGACAGACTCAGACCGCAATTGCAAAAACGACTAACTATTACTATAGATGTTTTTAAAAATGAAAATAATGGAGAATCATTTACCTTTGAATTGGGGAGTAAAACGATTTTTTTGGCAGTGTCAGAGATCATCTATGTACGAACCTTTTTTAAAAGTTTTACGACGCTATCAATGAAATCAAATATTTTAAAATTTAACACTAAGGGAAAAACCGGGTTTCAGAATACCACAATTTTTTTTCTGATCTAATTGGGGATCAAAATAATTTTTCTTATGAAAAACACAAAATACCCCTGCCCCTTTACAACAGTTAAATGGTTATTCCCTTAGATACCGTTTAAAACCGCGCCACCGACAAAACCTATCACAGATCCTCTTAAAAAATGACGAAAGACAAACTAAAAATTTCTTCTAAAAGGTGTATTCAGAAATTTTTTCAAAATCAACAGTAGTAAACCCACTTACCGTAAAATTCAATCAAAAATAAAATCTAGGTTCGTCGACTTATATCGTACTGATGACATTTGCACTTTTTGAGCTCAGGCCAAGTGAGCTTTTCTCATCATTTGGCGTCCGTCGTCCGTCGTCAGTAAACTTTTACAAAAATGTTCTGAAACTACTGGGTCAAATTTAACCAAACTAAGACACAGTCATAATTAGGTTATCTTGTTTTTAAAATGTGTGCGGTGACCCAGCTAACCACCAAGACGGCCACCATGGCTAAAAATAGAACATCGGTGTAATTTTGTGGATTTTGGCTTTCAACTCTGAAACCAAAGCATTTAGATAGTTGGGTCGCTTTTTAAATAAATTTTGCGTTTTTTTGGTTATTATCTTGAATACTATTATAGATAGAGATAAACTGTAAAACAGCAATAATGTTCAGCAAAGTAAGATCTACAAATAAATCAACATGACCACAATGACCAATTGGCCCCTTAAGGAGTTTTTGCCCTTTGAAGTCAATTTTTAACAATTTTCATTAATTTGGTAAATTTATAAAAAAAAAAATAGAAAATATTTTCCTCTGTATCTAAAGGGCCAAGTCTATTTAGATAAGAGACAATTGTAAGTAGCAAGAATGCTTAGTAAAAGTAAGATCTACAAACAAATCACCATCACCAAAACACAAGGTTGCCGTTAATCCATCTGTGTCCTTTGTTTAATATGCACATAGATCAAGGTGAGCGACACAGGCTCTTTAGAGCCTCTAGTTATATGAAGATATAAATATGAGAAAAATAACATAGCACGAAATCTCTTTCAAAAGGTTTACTATCAGGTACGCTGGTCATTTTTTTACAAATTCAAACATACAATTTTTTTTAGAATTTTCTTAGATTCTGATGAAATTACGAGAAGTAAAAACAAATTACAGTAACATTTTTTATATAACTATTATTTTTTTTTCGTGTCATAACAAACGATGAGAATATATAGTTAGTAGGAGTTTTTAGAACGCCATAAACTCAAAATATATCCTTTTGATTTATTGGGGATACTGAAATGAGTGATTTGATACTGACTTTTTCTAAATAGTTAAAATGAAAACAAATAACAAAATCAATGATAATATTATAATTTCTTATTATTTTCCTATAAAAGCCAGTCGATATGAGTTTTTGTAGATTTTTTCAAATCCTAATATCCTTAAAAAATACCGCAATACAAAGATAACTTTCTATCAGAGTATTGCCTTGTTTAATGTCTTCTAATGTGCTTCGGTAATTGAATTCGATAAAGATAGAAGGCTACAACTTAATAATGTTTCTTGAGATTTTTTAATAAGTGCATTGAAATAGGTAAAAGTAAAAATATCGAACTCCAAAAAAAATTCAAAACTGAAAGTTAAACATTGTTTTATAACTAGCTAAACCTCTCACTTGTACGACAATGGCATACAATTCCATTATACTGACAACAATGTGTGAGCAAAAACAAACTGACATGATAGGGAAAATGTCGAATGATTGGATACAGCAGCCAACATTGTGTTATAATCAATAAACAATATAAAAATAAACAGCTATGTCAACAAAGAAAAACAAAATGATATTTACACAACGTATATAGCAAAAAGGAAAGACAAGACTATAAAAAGAAATTACCATATAATAACACAATGTCGGGATGTGGAAATACCGAGCCACGCCAAACGAATCTTGCCAAAAATGAACTAAACAGTATAAAGGTTGAAATAACAGTAGTCAAACTCTGCTAGATAGTTGAGATTTTCGATTGCACATTACAAATGTGTATGGTCATCCATTCAGAAATTCAAATGGCTAGGAAATATATGGAAAACACAGTTGGTAAAATATTTGTCAGATTTAGACAAATATATTAATAAAGCCAATAGTAATATACCGATGTTCAATAGTTATAAATTGACATACAAAGGAGAAATACTTTTTAATTTTAATTTAAGCATGCTTATAGGGGCTCTGATTTCTATGCAAGTAGTCTTATGTGACTTTGAAAGATTAAATACTCAATATCGGTATAATGGTATCATGAATAAAGCAAGATGGATACATCAGTCGGGATGCGAAAAAGCATACATTGAGAGGCAATTTTATTAAAAAAATTTATGAAGCTCTATGATAATCATGACATTTTTGGCACAGAAATGTTTTGTCAAGATTCAGATGTAGATTTTGGCTATCAGAGTTAGGAGATATGACAATTAAAACTGATTTGACTCAAGCATCGTTTTATTGATATGACCTTGATATGAACATATTGCATGCAAAATATATTAGTTAACTGATAGGTTATAGTTTGCGAAACGGAATGATACAACTATTTCAAATTTAGGACGAGAACAATTACACAAAAATAATATTGTTAGTTCCGCAAAGTGTTTTAAAAGAGATTAACTTAAGACATCTTTTAGTAGGTTTAGTGAACTCCCGAGGCAAGGATGTCGGCTTTCCGAACTATCAAGAAATCCTGCGTTTGACAGCAAGGTTTGATTGCCGAGTTTATGAGCGTCAGTCCTTGCTTAGAAGTTGATTGCATACAAATTCTGATAAAAGACCAAATTGAATGTTATCCTTGAAGGAAATTCCTTCTGAATATTCATTTCATTGTTTTGAAATATCATATAACTTATAAAAACAGTTTCCCAAACATCCAGAAGTCAACAAATTTAAAGATTTATAATGTATTAATTACGGAAATTCCAACTATGAAACATTAGACTAGAAATGTCAACATAATTCAAATATATTTCTTGTATGCATCAGTAGTAAATGAGGTGACAAAATCTATTAACCTTGCAAATGGAAAGTTTATCTGTCTAGCATATTCTTCGCAAGGACACTATTGTATAAACTAGATTATAATAGTAAATAGTAGTAATTAAAACAATGAACAATAATAACATAGTTATGATAACCTTTTATTGTTATTATTTCCCTTCAAATATGGCAACCCACGAGGAAAGCATGTTTTTAGAGAATAAATGCTTTAAAATGTTGATATGCGAATTTCATTTATCTTCTTGCTGTACACGTAAACAGGAACTTGCAAATGAACAGGAACTTGCAAATGCAATTCCTGATATATTAGTAGATATGAAACAAGACAAATGAACTGAAATCAAACCAGACATAATCGAATAGTATAGACCAAAGATAAACATATTTTAATGTCAGTCATTCAGAAAATCCATATTGACCTTATCCAGACTTAAAAAAATACTACATTTAAACCGAGAAGTCCACACGTGCATGTGTGAAAAGCAAAATCGCCCCCAGCCTCGTTTGTCCAAAAGCTCCAGAAATTATAAGTTTTATATAAAATGTTGGTGAAATGAAAAAGTTATATTTTAAAATTAATTTTATTAAAAATTTTGATTGATTGTTCGTTTTAACGCCATTATGAGCAATCATGGCTATATCGTGGTGGCCAATTTTTATTTGTGGTGGAAGCAAGTGTGACCGCAGAGAACGATCAACCTCTTGTAGAAAAAGGATATTGCCGATACTACCTTATTCATCAAAAGTCAACTATTCCTGAGAGAGTGGAACCATAAGTTTCTTTGCAATTTTGTAATTTATCCGCTATTTTTTTTTAGACAAAGGCGTTTTACATCATGCCAGGACTGAAGCACTGACTGAATAAGTTGATGAAACCCTATAGAAAGATAAAAATCGTCTCAATTGTCACGAACATAGGTCTATTTATTGTTCATCTTTCATTATGCTAAAATAGATTTCTTGTATAAATAGATTGTTTTCACCACTCTTATTAAACAAATGATATATTCATTTGTATGCCGAAGTAAGCCTCATCGATGATGCTTTCAATACCATTGTTTAGTTAGCAAATACTTTCTTAGAATACCTTTGTTATTTATAAAAGGATTAAATGTCATTTGAATCATTTGTACAATGGCCTTTTTCCAATAAACAAAATGAAAAAATCACATTTATTTATTTATTATATCATATCTGTCAGATACGTTATAAGTGTAGTCGGATTTGATGTTAATTATGTATTATATCAAATCGTTCTTAACAAAAAGAGTGACAAATTTAAATAGCCATGTTGTTTGCGGTCATGTTCTCTTTTTCAATATAAATTACACCAAAAAGAGTGACTTGTTGTCTTTGGCAATGAGTAGACCCCGTGCTGAAAAGGATCCTTCTTTTGATTACAGTATGCAGTATGTGTAAATACGACGTCAGAGCTGATCGGAATGAGAACGTCAATTTGATCAATGTTTAGGTGAGGGACCTTTGCACTGAGGTAGCAATACACAGTTAGGAGTTTAGTTTCGCATTATGGCCCCTGTGGATTTTTCAAATAGGAAAGTTATTGTGAAATAAAATTCATTTTTAGACAGATGAGTGCTAATTTAGCCTTCAAAGGTGGTTTATAAGAGCATCAAGATTATTTTTTACATGTTTTATGGGCTGTTTTCTGTTTGACAGTCCGTATTTTCATAGCTAGACCGGCCATCGGTCCTGAAATTAATGTACTGTTTACAAACACTCTTTTTCTACACGAAGTTTTTGACGCAACTTTACAAAAAAATGAGATGAAAGACATATGATTTTCATTGGATTTGCTGAATGATATATGTACACAGTTTCAGAAAAGGTATTACTGCAAGCAATTGAAATTCTACTTTTAGTCAAATTTTGGGGAAATATGTGACACCTTCCCCCCCCCCCTTTTTGCAATATTTTATAACAAATAAATGCAGATTGTTGCCATGGATACACCAAAAAGAAATTATATTTTACTATTTTATATACTGGAAATAAAATGTCTGGAAGATTCTGATTACATACATATGCCCATATATGACAAAAACAGTAAGCTTCATATTGCAAGAAAGCAATGAAAAGGGAATGGTAAAATTCATAAGGGCAAATTTTAGTATTTTTTCCTAACTGTTTATTGCTACCTGAACCTTTCATTTGATTTAAGGTGTCCCATTTGAAGGTAAAATTTCCGGCTCTTCTTCGTCAAGTCCTGGTTAACCCAGCCTGCGTTATCTCTAGTCCATAAGCTTGTTGTATATTATTCTCGTTCTGAATATATATGGATGGTCAGCAAAACTAATCATCATTCAGTTGATTTGCAACAATTAGAAGATAAAGTAATTATCCAAAATTTTCAACCATAAAAGAATATTTCCCTATTGGTGCAAATCATCATCCTTCTTACAATATGATATGTATATAGTTTATTTCAAATGTTTCATTTCAAATTTTCAATCGCTGCAATATAGCCTTTTTACCGCTTAGACGGCGTAAAGCATATACCAATCAATCAATCGAACTTTCCTTACAGTCAAGTTCAGCTGGTATTACCGGTTATTAACCTCTGAGCAGGGCTTCTATAAGAAAAGAACCCAACTTGTTTTGCCATCATAAATCGATTTTTTTACATATGTAGGTACCGACCATCCGTCTTTTGTTTGGAGTATAATACCTTAAGTGGTCGAAAAATGTGTATTCCAAAACGAAAATGTTTCTCCAACCAAATCAACCTACAAAAATGAATGATTGTTGCCTTTGCATATAACTTGCATTGAAAAGGAATCTATGGAGATTAGAATGTCTTTCTCTCTTCTTGACAACGAAATTAATATGAACTACATTAAAAGAGGGACGAAATATACCAGAGGGACAGTCAAACTCATAAATCGAAAATAAACCGACAACTCCATGGCTAAAAACGAAAAAGACAAATAGACAAACAATAGTATACATGAGACAACATAGAAAACTAAAGAATAAAAAACACGAACCCCACCAAAAACTGGGGTGATCACAGGTGCTCCGGAAGGGTAATCAGGACCTGCTCCACATGTGGCACTCGTCGTGTTGCTTATGTGATAACAAATCCGATAAATGGTCTAATTTGGTAGGTCAAATTCATGAAAGGGCATGGGATTGTAGTTACGACGTAAATAACATATCCGATACCATTTGTGACACGGTTATTCCATAACGGTCAACCGACTCGTGATGGCGTCCGTAAAATGTACGAAGGGTTGACTTCAACTTCACCATTACGAACTCTAGAACTCTAATAGCTTCCTTGTAAGCAGCAACCCTCTATCAAGAACATCATGATAGGAAATACAAGCACGGTAATATCGTAGCAATTGGGAGATAAACACCTCGTATGCAGGCGCAGCTTGAATGTTGCTACTTAGAAATGGAAAGTTCACAATTGGAAAGCTGAAATCATCTCGTTTGTCGTAAAGTTGTGTTTTCAACCGACCCTCATTGTCAATTTTGAGATGTAAGTCAAGATATAAAGACGACTTAATTGTATCTGTTGTATCCTATATATCTAGATGCATTAATTGCGATCAACGAAAGGACATGCATTCTACATGTACGATTTGAACTAATGTATAAAAAGTAAACTTATAAAAGTTATAACAAGAATATTTGTCCAAATTAAACCATGTTCCACTTGCATTGAATATTTGTCCAGATGAAACCATGGACACTTGCATAGAATATTTGTCCAAATGAAACCATTTTCCACTTACATAGAATATTTGTCCATATAAAACTATTTTCCACTTGCATAAAATATTTGTCCAAATGAAACCATTTTTCACTTGCAAAGAATATTTGTCCAAATGAAACCGTGTTCCACTTACAGAGAATATTTGTCCAAATAAAACCATGTTCCACTTGCATAGAATATTTGTCCAAGTGAAACTAATTATCACTTGCAAAGAATATTTGTTTAAATGGAACCGTGTTCCACTTGCATAGAATATGTGTCCAAATGAAACCATATTCCACTTGCATAGAAAATTTGTCCATATAAAACCATTTTCCACTTGCATAAAATATATTTCTATATGAAAACATGTTCCGCTTGCATAGAATATGTGTTCAAATGAAATCATTTATTGAATGCATCTTCAAATTTTCACCTCTTTGTACCGCAAAAGTCTATCAAAACTCCAAATGAAGCATACATTGAAAAGTGCACATCATAAATATATGTGTACTAAGTTTTTAATTGATGTGACTTCAACTACACGGTAAACTATATAAACACATAACCTGGTGCTGAACGGAAGGGCGGGCGGACGGGAAAACCTAATGCTCCATTATTATCAGGGACGGGGAATTATCAGGGGACACATACCATTTTAATACCTGTAATATTTTCTAGAGCTATGACATTAAGTTAAAGTAAGAGATATCACCTGTTTTGTTTGGTTAATTCTGTATTTCTCATGCATAAACCGTCGCGGTGTGCACTGTTGTCAAGCCCATTATGTCAAATTCGTGAGAGAGAGAGAAAAAAACGGAAAATATTTAGGAAATAAGTTTCAATTTTTAATATAGGAGAAAAAAGCTTAATGCATTTCAAAAAAAGTTGTTATTTATGTATTAAACAGTGGTTTGATGCGTGCATTAATCATATTCTTATAGATACAATTCTTTGATGGTTGTCACGAACATAAAATTGTTTGTTTTATTCATTATTTATATGCTAAAATCTTTTCCTTGTTAAAAAAAGATTATTTTCGCTATTCTTATTTTACAAACAAGTAACTCATTAAGATGCAGAAGTAAGCCCCCTCGATGTTGCATTCAATAGCATTGCTTTGTTGCGAAAAATATAATTCTTAGAATTCGATTATCATCTATAAAAGGATTAAATGTCGCATTGGCCATTTGTACTTTGGTCTTGTTTTCATAACAAATATAAATATAAATATGGATATAAATCCTTTTATTTATTTTAGAGAACATAGTTTTCTAATAGTTAAGGAGCGTAGTTGTATTTATATGTTAATTGTGTTTATTCTTAGTTTTTGAAAACGTGTGAGTTTAGATTAAGGAAAGAGTTCTATGTGAAAGTAGTCGGTTGTTATTTTATTGTTTTCGTTTGCACTCATCTTTAATGCAAATATGTGTTCATGTCAATGTAAATTACACTAAGGGATTGTCAGGGACACATCTACCACCCGGAGTTTTGTAACAGGGATTTGAAGCGACCCTGCAATTCATCAGATGTAAAGGGGAATGACCTTTAATTTTAGTCAATTTGTATTGTTAATATTTAATTCGTATTAATGAAAGAACTTGCAAATACATGGAAAAATTGTGTATGTAAATTATCTCAAATATGGGTTCTGTTATCCATATCTTAGATTCTAAGTTTCCAAAATAGATCTAACCTGGAATTACATAATTTACAAGATAAGGAATTGTTTCAGTATATCGAAAATATAAATGACAAACGATTAATAAAGTGCATTATGCTAATACGCGTAATTGGCATATGCAATTGAATTAATATGACTCAAATTAACAAAAGATGATTAAAATGTTAGCAAGTTCAATTTTAAAAGTTTAATAATTAAGAAGAAAAGTCACTCTTACGAAATATTCAAAATGATATCAAACTTCGTTATGATAAACATCACTTTTTTTCCGTCGGTTAGTAAATCTGTATTGAATAAGTTGTCCGCTTTGGTATGAAGTTTGATTAAATACGCGGTCACTGTTTGTCGTGATGGGTCGTCTGACGCAGTGGCGGAATCAAATATTTTAGGGGTGTCACAATTTCCGGCATGACAAACTAGCTTTCAAAGTTTATCGGCAAGTTTTAGGTATCCTCATGGGCACTAATTGTGCCCCTTTGATAGCAGACTTGTTTTTGTACTGTTACGAATCCTAGTTAATGACTAAACTCAGTATCTTAAGACCCGTCGAAATTGCATTTAATTGATAAATTCAACAACACTTACCGTTATCTTGATGATATTTTTCGTTAAATAATCAAGAATTTTCTCAATATACTGCTGAAAATTACCCCAAGGAACTTACTTTAAACAAATCAAATATTTACGGTAATAACTGTCATTTCCTGGATTAAGTTATTTTGGTTTAAAACGGGAAACTGCAAATTAAAGTTTACAACAAAAGGGACGATTTTTCGTTCCCTATTGTTAATTTTCCATTTTTTAGATGGGGATGTTCCTTTAGCATCATCTTATGGTGTTTATATTTCACAGCCCGTCTCTGTTGTGACGTTTTGTATTTTAACGAATGCAATCTATGTATTACTGGTAAATTATTAAACCAGGGATATCGTTACCATAAATTTTGGCTGTACCTGTAGATAACTTATTTCAAACGGGATAGCACATCCTCATTTTTACGGAAATGTTGTTAACCGTGCCCGGAAATTTAGAAAATATCCTTGTAAACTTATCGCTCCTTTAAATAAACTTATTCTCATAGCTTACCAATTCAACACTGTAATAAGATCATTGAATATTGTTTTACTGGTATAAATATTGATTTTGTTATCAGTAAATTAAACGCAAACTAAATATTACTATGTTATATATACATATACACTTTCATGGAATCTGTCAATACCTGTTACTTGGCATTGCACAAGGTCATGTTTTTCTCTGACGGTTTATAACGTGTTTACACTAAATCCATTGCATGTTTGATGTGTACGAATTGATAGTTCAGTTTTAGATACATGATTTTTTTTATTAGTTGTTAGTAGCTTTGAACCAGCTGTCAGATAACTGCGAGTACTCTTAGATCTGTTCCTAGTGTCTTTTTGTTGTCGGGATGTACAAGTACCTGGCCACTTCCACTTGTATTGTTGTCCATCTGATGAGTTAGGAGTTGGGTGTTGGTGGTTGGCGAAGTCTTTTTTTTCAGAGGAGTTTTTTTTATTAGTTGTTAGTGGCTTTGAAGTAGTTGTCAGTTAACTGTGAGTACTCTCAGATATGTACTTAGGGTTTTTTGTTGTTTGGATGTATAAGTTCTCGGCCACGTCCACTTGTATTTTTGTCCATCTGATGAGTTAAGCCTTTTTCAACTGATTTTTGTAGTTTGTTCTTTTGTTGTACTCATATACCACTGTCCCAGGTTAGAGAGAGGGTTGCGATCCCGCTAGAATTTTTAACCCCGCCATATTATTTATGTACGTGCCTGTCCTAAGTCAGGAGCCTGTATTTCAGTGGCTGTCGTTTGTTTATGTGTTGCATATTTGATTTTCGTTTATTTATTTATATAAATAAGGCCGTTAGTTTTCTCGTTTGAATTGTTTTACATTGTTATATCGGGACCTTTTATAGCTGACTATGCGGTATGGGCTTTGCTACTTGTTGAAGGCCGTACGGTGACCTAGCTGTTAATGTCTGTGTCATTTTGGTCTCTTGTGGACAGTTATCTCATTGCCAGTCATATCACATATTCTTTCAATATTCATTCTTTTTTTTCCAGAAGAGGAAGAGCAAGCTTTGATTCTTAACTAAGTGTGAATTTTTGACTTGATGCAACAACCTGGCCAGAGCATTCTTTAAGTTTCAGTTCTAGCATACACCATATCAGAGTACAATATGTGTAAAAGTGTGTGCACAGGACCTTCATATAAAATTCGTCCAAAAATGAACTACATGTGTAAAAAAAATCCTTGTTCAATCAAGTTCAAACGTATTCTTATGGGAAAGCTATTAATTTTCCAAAGTTTAAAATAAGTCGTCTACTCACATGTAATGCTTATTCACGCGATATTGGACGTGTTTATTGCTTCACAAGTTTTATGTCGCTGATACCATAGATGTAAATATCTATGTTTATACCTATTTCTATGTTAAAGGAAGGATAATGCAGATTTTATGGTCTGCTGATAACAAGCTTACTCTGTTCTGTTAGGTCCATTGATATTGGTTTGTTTCTCAGATAGGACTATACGTGAAAAAGACAGAATTCGACGACAACTAATATCGGGTGGGGAATAGGATTAAGGATTGTCATAATCACCAACATGAATGAAACATTGCATTTTGCCTACACAGTTTAGCAAAACATTAATGGTCGTGAAAGTTGACAAAACAGTGTTTAAAATATGAAATATAGATAAGTATATTTGAAGTGATTATCGTCTGCTGCAAACGTCTGAAACCGAGCATTATCTCCCACCAAAGGGATCGAATAGTAATTAAGAAACGATCATTACATGTGTATTGTCTATTGTATGTAAAAGGATCAAGTCAATATGGAATGACAAGTTGATTACCATATTAATTTAATCAAATTCATAATTGTTCTCCATATAATGCATCATTTTCCCAACCTCATGGAATGTTACATGTACATGTTGACACATCTTCCCCCGTTTTCATTCGCCTCTGTGTAGGGTGTATAAAACACTCAGATAATACACGGGTTAACCCATGCTATGGAAGTGAATTTATCTACGTGTAGAAAGTACTAATATTTGTATTGATTCATTTTCGGATGTGTGTAGGTGATCTATTTAGTATTACGAGGGGAAATGTTCTCTCTAACGCAGTATGTCATCAATATCATTGTCTTCATCCGGTCAACCTATTATTTTGCTTATTCTTTCCTGAATATGAACGGAAACTGATCGTTAAACAAAAATCACACAATCAACAATCACTTAATGTTAAATATGATACTTGAAATGTGATCAATATTTGTAAGAATCAATTGTTCTAATACACAATGTCATAATTTAATAATAAAATGTGATATAAACTAAATTGGAAACATTTCTTTATGTTATTTATCTACTTTTTAAATAACAATCTTTCTCCGATATCGGAGCTTAAATACAAAAAAAAGTGAATGAATTTAATAAGCTAAAGTATTGCCATAGTTTGTGATATTTCATTTGAAATAAACTCAGGATTGAAATTTTACATCTACGCCAGACGCGCGTTTCGTGTACAAACGACACATCAGTGACCCTCGAATCGAACTTTGTTACCTAATAGCATACATTCTTTCAAGTTCTTGTCTTTTCATTTTCGTTGTACGATGTCTTTGAAAATGGCATCCTTCCTAAATAGTATCACACTTTATTGACGTTTGTTAGTAGGATGCAAACCGCTAGAAACATACCGGTACATAAAGGCAACAATAGTATACCACGGTACCATATACTGTTCTCGATAAAGATAAGCAGTATTTGATAGTTTTATTGAGGTAGTGCTTATTTGTTATCTTCAGGATGTACTTAGGTGGGGTTTTGGGATAAGTTGTCAAATGTTCGGAATTCTTTGTGTTTTTTTCATACAATGTTAGGTAAAACATTTGGCCCCATAACACCTACTTTTTTTTAACATAAGACTTTGTAGCTCATAAAATATAAAAAAGAAGATGTGATATGATTACCAATGAGACAACTATCCACAGAGGACCAAAATGACACAAACATTAACAACTATAGGTCATCGTACAGCTTTCAACAATGAGCAAAGCACATACCGCATGGTCAGCTATAAAAGGCCCCGATAAGACAATGTAAAAAAATTCAAACGAGAAAACTAACGGCCTTATTCATGTAAAAAAAAAATGAACGAGAAGCAAATATGTAGCACATAAACAAACGACAACCACTGAATTACAGGCTCCTGACCTCGAACAGGCACATACTTAAATAATGTGGTGGGCATAAAGGTCATTTGACAAAATTTAAGCAGATTTTTTTATTTCTTTCTGTTGATTTGAGACCCAAATAATACCAATGCAAATATAAGGTAAAAGTTCGAGTCAGCCTTTTCTCGCCATATTTTAAAAATTTTATAAATCAAATATCTCATAAAAGGAGCTCCATGACCTATCAATCATTATTTTTAGCTTATTTTTATCCTTAACTTACAATCTTCAAGTCTAAAGTATCAATTTTGATTTCTTAATTTATTAAATTTTACATTAGATCACCTAAGAACATCCTTAATAGAGTATTGACTTACTTTCAAAAACATGATATGATACTATTTCATCGAATGTAGGAACAAGTGCACAGAAATCATAGACATACTGTGAATTGTATTTACTATATATACTCATTGTGATTTAATTCCAATATAAATTATCTTAAAGTTAATGACTGTGCTAAAGTCATTCAGTCAAAGTGTTAGATTTAGTAGAAAATAATTTTCTTTATTTTTTGCCTAATTGTCATTAAATTTGAATTACTTTTCGCGGCCCGGAGAATGTAAGGAATACCGCGTGTGTTACGACGTCACATTTTGCCTATTGTATCTAGGGTTGACGTCTGTGCGGGAAAAGCATTAGCAAGTACAAGTAAAAGTTAAACAATATGCAGTGGCGGATCTAGAAATTTTCATAAGTGGGGGCCCACTGACTGACCTAAGAGGGGGCCCGCTCCAGTCACGCTTTAAGCAACCAAATTTTTTTTCTTTGAAATGTCCGTTTCAGAGATGACATGAGACGTGTTCCAATTGCATACGGAGTATATATCTCCCTCATTGATACGATATTAGGACATTTCCAATCTAGAACCTCGATACATGGATGCTGTTCACAATGAAGCTTTAAAACCAAGAGTACCAAGAGATGAAGTTGAAATCTTCCATTCGAAAAATTTATGGACACTATAACGAGTTAATTGACGTTTATGAAATATCCGTTTCAGAGATGACATGAGACGTGTTCCAATTGCACACGGAGTATATATCTCCCTCATTGATACGATATTAGGACATTTCCAATCTAGAACCTCGATACATGGATGCTGTTCACAATGAAGCTTTCAAACCAAGAGTACCAGGAGATGAAGTTGAAATCTTCCATTCGAAAAATTTATGGACACTATAACGAGTTGATTGACATTTATGAAATATCCGTTTCAGAGATGACATGAGACGTGTTCCAATTGTAGTAACTAAATTCTCACCCGTCCCTTTTTCTCCAAATGTGACCTTCCGAATTAGACTTATTACCGAGTCTGTACTAACATGAGGAACACGACGGGTGTCTTATGTGGAACAGGATCTGTTTACCCTTCTGGCGCACCTGAAATTACCCCTTTTTTTGGTTCGGTTCCTGTTGCTGTGTTGCTCAATCTTTTTATGCCCCATTTATTTGTATAAATTTTCTGGTCTGTGCGTCCATTCGTTCGTTCGTCCGTCCGTTCGTTCGTTCTTTGTCTGTTCTTTCAGCTTCATGTTAAAGTTTTTGGTCGATGTAGTTTTTGGTGAAGTTGAAGTCCAATCAACTTGAAACTTAGTACAAATTTTCCTTACGACATGATCTTTCTAATTTTAATGCCAAATTAGAGATCCCCACCCATTTTCACGGTCCACTAAACATAGAAAATGATGGTGCGGATGGGACATCCATGTACTGGGGACATATTCTTGTTTTTTTTGTATGACTTTTTTTGTTGTGTTTTCTGTTTTGTGTACTGTTTGTCTGGTGGTGTGTGTTTTTCCGATTTTAGCCATACCAATGTCAGTTTTTCTTTTATTTTCGAGTTTGAATGTCGATTTGGTATCTTAGCGTTTTTAATTCTGGCAGATTTTATAGACTTTTCTTCTCTTTTAATAATACCTTGGAGTACGATAATTGACGGTAGTTTTCTCTAGATGATTGTATCACCAGAAAATATGTCAGAATTTCTGTGTTGACATGAATCATCACTGATATGATCATTTTTACGTAAATGTATTGAGAAAAAGATGATCTAAGTTTACTCACTTGTGTCTTATCCTTTTATAATATTATGGAAATTTAATATGTTTTAACAAATAATATTAATGTATTGTTCATAAAACGGTTAAAATCATTCGAAAACTTGTTTTCTCCTAGGTAAAGATTAGCTCAGAAGAAAAGATACATTTTTTTAATTTTTTTAAATAAAACGTGTGTGTGCTGATTATTTTGTTCAACCCTACAATTGTAATTGAAAAAGCTAAAACGTTTAAAAGTAAAAAGTCAGCACACTATAGTGATTACAACAGTTTTAATCTATACAAACAACTTTTGACTGTAATATTTATTTGAGTTGTAGAATGATGAGTTATAATGAGTTGTTTCTATGGTTAACAAAGGAAAACCCATGTAGTTTTACGGTGATATGACAAACAGTTTAAATCCTTTAACACTAAAATGCAATACTAGATGATGGTTTGAAAAATTCCTTCTTTTTTTTACATTTTTGACGTAATAGATTATGTCTACATGCCTTCCTACAGTAGTTATCGTCCTTATATTTTGATAAATATTTTGGGGAAATATTTTGATTTCCTTCACAGTAATGACCGTGGTGTTTCTAGAAATCGATGACTGGACGTAAGTAAATTAAATAGAAATGAAATTTATATTGAATGCCTAACAATTAATTGGTATGTTAGTGTAATACTGATTCCTACTCATCTTATAAACAAAGAATGATAACTCAAAAATATTGTCAAACATTTGACCCGATAACACACTTCTTTTTAACAATAAATGAATAAATATTAATATTTTTTTTTTATATTAAGATGACTTCAATTTTTTATACTATGATATTGTATATTGCAATTATTACGTCGTAAAACATATTTTATTAAGTGATATATATATATAAATACACAAACTGTCCATGTTTAAAAACAACGAAATGTTTGTTGAAAATGCATGGATTTGAAGTTTATATTTTTTTCAATAGAAATTGTAGTTTTCTTGTATTCAAAATAATTTTACTATTTAAATTTAAAAACAAGTTAGAACAGTTGTAAAACGGGATCTTGGTATTTGATTTTCATATATGGGTAATACTTGCACGTAAAATTCTTTAGTGAATTTACAGTTATACCATACAAAGAAATTGTTGAGCTGTTAGAAGGTGCTCACATTAACTACAACAAACAGTTCGCTTTTATTATCATATTATATATACATGGATCATATAGAGTTAAGTTCATTTAAATATTATAATGATGCCTTGGACAATTTGTTCCATGAAAATATCAATTTGAATACAGTTATTAAATTTTAATGGCATTAATTTCATTTGATACGGGTTTCTTGTAATATCAATTTTCAGGCAATTATGGCATGCATATATTATGAACTAAATCCTATATGCACTTTTTTACTATTTTTACAAATCTTTTCTATTTGATGCAGTGAGTGTTGATTTCAAGCTTATTAAACTTAAGAGTGTGTGGCTGCAGTTTACCGGATCGTGACATTGACTCTGTCCTGAACCATGGAGTACGTGCAAACAAATGAAATGTTAGAGCCATACTATTTTTTTACATGCGTTCCCATTTGTTAAGTAAATGTGTATGTTGTAATTCCTTTACTTTCATCAACTCTGCAATTCTAGATTTAACAACGTTAAAGATTGTTGTAGTTAAGCCAAAATAGATTTGTATTATTTATTTTAATAAGTGGTTCGGCACGTATACATCCCGTCATTGTGTTATCGTGCTGTGGTAAATTCTTGTCTTTCGTTTTTGCTTCTGTGCTTTGTCTTGATGCAATTTTGTCTTTGTCTTTGTTTACATATTTATTTGTTTTCAAAGAGATTAAGATTTTAACACAATGTTGACTGCGGTATCCCTATTTTTGACATTTTTACTTTTTTATGAGTGTTTGTTTCGTTCACACATTGTTGTAAATAAACTTAATAATAGAATTGTATGCGACTGTCTTACAATAAACTCATCATAGATACCAGGATTACATTTTGTATTTACGCCAGACTCGCTTTTCGTCTACAAAAAACTCATCAGTGACGCTCGAATGCAAAAATTTAACGGCCAGATAAATCACGAAGTTGAAGAGCATTGAGTACCAAATTCCTAAACGTTTTGGCAAATACAGCTAAGGTAATCTATTCCTGAGGTAGAAAAGCCTTAGTATTTCAAAAAATCAAAAGTTTTGTAAACATTTAATTTATAAATATGACCATATCAATGATAACTCATGTCAGCGGTTTAGCTAGCTATAAAACTAGGTTTAATCCACCATTTCCTACATATACTAATGCTTGTACGAATTTAGGAATATGACATTTGTTATCTATTTGTTTGATGTGCTTGATCGTTTGACTTGGCCTTATGATTATCGACTTTCCGTTTTGAATTTTCCTCCCGAGTTTGGTATTTTTGTTATTTTACTTTTTTTACATCATCATTGTCAGACTTACGAAGGCTATCAGTAAATCGAAATGTTTATAGATACCTATAAATATTGTTTCATTTTTTAATGTTGTTGTTCTTTAGTACACTTGTTATGCGTATATAAATATTTAGTTTAAAATTTTGCATAGCAATGTTATATATGTGCAATTTTCTGTTTTTCCCTCAGCGGGATTCGTACCGATATTTTTATGACACGGTGCCTACACCGCCTACTTTATGTCTAGCACTTTTGACCTCTCGAATAACAAGCAAAAATATAGCCTTGAATTTCGTTTATATTCGAATAATGCTTTTCCTTGTCGGCTTTACTTAGGTTTGTAAAACAGTTCATGAAATATTATGACAAGAAGATGGTAGACCTTGCAGATCAGCTGGTCTGTTTTTGTTAAAGGTTTTTTCCCTGATGTATAAGGTAAATAAATAGATATGTGCGTGGGACTACCCACCTCACGTTGATTCGCATCTACTACCGTATAGCGGGTTGTTTTTGCGGTGTAAAATTTAGCGATTTCATTGTATAAGGTAAACGGAATATTTTGGCGGATTCAATACTTGTATCAATAGCTTTGCATGAACACATTTAAGTTGGCGGAATTTATTTTGGCGATTTTGTTCTATCCGCGAAATTCAGCGATAATTTACATCCCGCGAAATTAACCCTTTATACGTGGGTGCCTAACATAATTGTTATGACTTGTGTAATTGGTCTTTAGGAACATTTTTCAACTTTTAAAATAACTAAATGGTTGATTCCTCTTGTTTTAGCCTGTACTAAGTATTTTATTAGGCCTGACCATTGGCGAGTATGGGCTTGAGAAACGATGATAGTCTGTCGGAAGGGGACGATTAATTGCTGACCCGTTTTAAGAGAGAGCCATCGGCTCACCGGACAAGCGCTAATTTCGAACCCTGGTCATATCTCTTGTACGTAAAAAACACCCTTGTAGATTTAATAAAAAGAGCAGACTAATGCCGCTACAAAGATGCACTCGCAACCGCAAAGTGGAAAGGAATTAATATAAGTTGCAATAATTGTTTCCCTATCCACTATAAATAAATATGTTTAAACTAGGCATGATAGAGCTCACTCTGTTCTCGTAAAATTAGAATGACCGGAATGTTGATTACATCAAGGGATAATGAAACAACTTGATAAGATCGTGGAATTGAAAGTGTTGGAATAGTTCCATGATATTATCTTTTATTATTTTGTAGGTCGTATCCTACATTGAGGTTAATTAGAACAATATCAAGAGCGATGTGATTTCACTGTAACCGCCTACATGCCTCAAATTCTAATTAAAGCTTCATGTATAATATATGTGTGTTTTGTTTCTATCAATCAACCAACATGGTTGTCATGTCCATAAATAAAACAAACAGATAAATAGTTCCGATATTTTCCCAAAGGAACTTATTTTAGATAAATCAAATATAAACAGCATTAACTGTTCTTTCCTAGATTTTAGATGCTCCAGTATTGAACCAGAAACTTTACAAATACAATTACAACAATTGGAACGATTTAACTTTCCTTATCGTCAAATTTCCTTTTTTGGACGGCGATAAACCTTTGGCTCCGTCTTGTGGTGTTTACATATTTCGAATCGTTAGCTATGGCCTTGTCTGTATTACCATTTTTTTCGGGGGTATTCGATGTTTTACTGGTAAATTATAAAGTCATAGATTTATATTAGCTTCTACAAAACTACTCAATTCATTTACTAATTTTCCATATAAACACAAATTTTGTTTGCAAATTTGGCTGAAGAAAGTAATGTCAAACCGAAAAGCATATTCTAAATTTTATGATGGTATTATTCACCGAGCTCGGAAATTAAGTATCCGATCATGTTAACGTATATGTTCTGTAAATAAAGTTATTCTAAAAGGTTAACTATTCAACAATATAACTAGATCTTTTAATATTGTTTTTATTGGTATAAAAATATGTTGATTATGTTATCAGTAGATTAAAACAATATTAAATATTATTGTTAAACACTTAGGCACTTTCACGGTACTGTAATATATCGATACCTATATTTTGGCATTGCTCAATGTGAATGTTAATTCACACTCAGTCGATTAGCTGCTGTATGTGCACCACTTTGGTCTATGTCTGTCATATTTGTTTTTCGTAAATTGTTTGTTATGAATTAGGCAGTTAGATTTCTCAATTGTTTCGTATTTTCCCTGTCGAAGCTTTTTATAGCCAACTATACCGTATGGGTATTACCTATTGTTTAAGGCCGTAACGTTGCTTATAATTGCTAACATCCACTTCATATGAACTTTGGTGGATTGTTGTCTCATTGGCAATCATACCACATCTCCTTATATTTATAAAGATCATTTATTATCGGTATTTTGTGTATTTTCCTTTTTTTTGTGATAATTTTTCGTATCATGCTACTCGCTTCAGATGGAAAATTATGGCTAAAAAGTAAGGAGGCACGTGACGTAGCTAATGCAATTAATTGACATGCAATTGACAATACGTCATAGGTAAGATAGTGATAAACAGATTATCATTGGTCATCTCAGCTCAATTGCTTTTTTTGCTTTTGCCTACCGGTTTTATCCAAATCATTATCAATCTGCAATACAAGATCTCCAAAAATGACAGTATATCCAAAACTTACATTTATTTTCATTTTATATTTAAATTTATCTTAGTTTTTTTTGGGGTAATAAATAGTATAAAATAAAAGCTCTTTTTTTGGAAAATGACACGGATTTGTCGTCTTTAAAATGATTTCTACTATTTCTAAGTGCCAAAGACATGATCTATTTAATTATTTGGTTTACAAAGAAGGCACATATTTGAGGAAACATAAAGAAATTGTCATAAAATACTATTGAAAATAACTGCGGAAAAGAAACTTAACAATCAAGGAAACCAAATAAAAATTGTGTCGCATATTTATACTAAGGAGAATTTTCGGAAACGTGAAACGATTCATTCAGTTTTGTGCATTTTTTTACGACGATATATTGACATATTTTGAGTGGTAATTGATTTTGAATGGTACATTTTAAAGATGTTGATTGTATTATAGGGTTCTGTCCTGGCCGTTTACATCATTTTTAATAGTGTTAAACGTTGTTCTGTTTCTATATGTCTCTAAATTTATGTCTAATCGTATGTGCTTGTTTGTAATATGATGAAGCTCTTTATAGGGCCCTTTTATTTTAATAAAACAGTCTTATTTTTATATAATATTCTATAGTGTACAGTTCTATTATGTATCACAGTAATACAATTCCAAGGTGCAGCCATAAATTGCAAGCCATATATAGCTATGATTATAAGGAGAAATAGAAACATAACCACATAATAATTACACAAAAAATAAAGATTGAGCAATGAATACGACCATAATTAGCAATAATACTGCGGGGAGTAAAAGTACCATCATACGTTAAGCAGTTTTATGAAATGGCTGAATCTAAATCAACATATAAATCGGGGCAGGCTTCAGCTGGCGCCTAAACAAAAGCGTGTATTTCTCTAGTTTAAAATTGCATTCCCACATTACTTCACAATGTATAAATGGCCCAAATATCAAAAAAGTATACGAGATAGCAAAAGCCATAAGCCCATGCATGTATTGGGACAGCCACAAAATGCAACAAGGTTATTTTGTATCATCTCAATCTCAGACTTTTTTGTCTGTAACTAATAACACATTATTATATTTACATATTAACTCACTTATGTAACTTGTTTTGAAAAACAGTTAAAACTAAGGGATAAAAAGAAACTACGAGGTAAAATAAATTCAAAACGGAAAGTCTCTAAACTCAAGGCAAATTCAACAGCTCAAACATATTAAACGAATGGATAACAACTGTCATACCAAGTCAGAAAAAGGGATATTTTTATCTTATAGTTCGTTTCGGTGTGTGTTGCTTTGTCGTTTGAATTGGGGTTTTTTTTGTTACACTTTGGTGTATTTGAGGTATTTCCCTCACGTTTGGTTTGTGACCCGGATTTGTTTTTTCTCAATCGATTCATGAATTTCGAACAGCGGTATACTACTGTTGCATTTATATTCCTGACTTGGTACAGGCATTTTATTTTATGTAGAACCTGGTTTTATAGCTAGCTAGATCTCTCACTCGTATGACAGTCGCATAAAATTCCATTATATTGACAACGATGTAGGAACAAAACAAACAGACATAATAGGTAAAAATGTCAAATATACAGCAGTCAACATTACTTTATAATCATAATCACAAAAAAAAATGGCATATAGACTAAGCATATTAGCAAAAATATAGGATAAGTGTTAAAATTCCTTGATACCAGTTTGGTCATTTTGTGTCTTCCGTTTAAATGTAAAATAACAAATATACTTACCCCCGAGCAAAATTCTAAACTGAAAGTCCCTAAGCAAACGGCAAAACCAAAAGCCCTTGCTCACAAAAAAAATGGACAACATCTGTCATATTCCTGACAAGCTACACTCATTTTTTAACTGGTTTTATAGCTTGCAAATCCTCTAATGTGTATGACAGTCGCACATCATTCCCTGTTATTGACAAAGATGTGTGAACTAAACAAATAGACAAAAAAGCTTAAAATTTCAAAAACAGGGTTACAGCAGTCGATATTGTGTTATAATCTTTATCACGATAAAAACAAACAGATGTGTCAACAAGGAAAAACAAAATGCATATACTTAAAGCTCATTGGAACAAACGAAAGACAAGAATACAAAAAAAAATACCATAGCAATAATGCAATGATGGGATGTATAATAACCGAACAAAGCCAAAAAGATATTTCCAAAAATCAAATGATAGCTCCATTTCTGTTGAATGGACTTGATAAAGGGAGGCTCGCGGGTATAAGATTTTCAGAAAAAAGTTAAACATTAATTTTTCATTACAAATTTTATTAATTACATTAAGTACTACTTACTTTATCATATGGTACAAAAATCATTCCAAAATAGCAATTCGTGTTGGCCCCAGGTGACTTTTAAAATGTAGATATCATTGAAAAAGCTCCAAATCACCTCCCTTTGATGCAAAAATGCCATTTTTGAGCATTAAAATTGAAGTATCTTTTTTAACTCATGGGTGACCTAATTTTTTTATTGTTTTTTTTTTAAATAAGCTGAACATAAACTAACTTATTGTAAAATTTAAGCGATTTCTGTTATTTAGTTCTTTATTTATTTCGATATTATCGCTATTTCTCCTATTAGTTCAACAGAAAAAAAGGACATCAACAAAAATGTATGCTTCTTTCGAAGACTCGTTGTGAGCGTAAATGAACGGTGACCCCATTTTTGTATTCCATTTTTCTATTAAGTATAAGATAAAGTTCATTTATAGAAAAATATAGAGAAATCCTATATTAAATATAAAAAAAGATTTAGACCCGCGAGCCCCCTCTTCGATCGCAACCCATTCCATTTTGCCAACCATACTACATTATCAAGTGTATTCAGGGTCGCAAAACACCGCAGTAGTAGTAATTTTCATTTTCAGTATAAACCTGTGAATGTTTTACTTCATACTATGAGATTATTTTGGAAAGACCTTGTGGTTCTAATGAGCTTTAATGGCGACAATTATACAAACATAAGATTTAATGGTGACAATTATACGAAGAAATTATGTATCATAGTGGTTTTTCAATGATCTGGTTTCCCCTCCGAAACCGAAACAGGAAATTTAAAAACGACATGTTGGATACAACATTTATTTTTTATCAACCAATCCACTATCTATATTATAGTTCATTAAGTATAAAATGATCTTGTAGGGAAATTTTAAAAAGCATATATTTTAAATGTAAAAGAGAAATTATAAATTGTAAGCTAGTTATATTATGTATGTCAACGATGTTAAACAATTATATATCGGACTTTTGGTATCGTAATGGTAAACTCCGAAACAAATAGTCTGACGGATGTGACACGGGGCATTTTTAATCATTTATAACTAAAATAAACTGCAATAAAAACTCAAGAACAAAAATCAACTAAAGGCAAATTTATATAGTGAAGACTCAATTTAAAATCATTTTCATCAGTAAAAAAGATGAATTATTTAACTAATATGAAAGAGGGACGAACGATACCAAAGGGACAGTCAAATTCATAAATCGAAAATAGACTGACAACGCCATGGCTAAAAATGAAAAAAGACAAACATACGAATAATAGTGCACATGACACAACATTGAAAACTAAAGACTAAGCAACACAAACCCCATCAGAAACTACGGGTGATATCAGGTGCTCCGGAAGGGTAAACAGATTCTGCTCAACATGTGGCTTTATATGACTCTCTCATCAGTTCGTTTTAGCCAAACTATCATTAGAATTTAGAAATTATCAACATAACGTTTGCTCAGCTATACAATGCATATTTTAAATAAGTAAATATATTTGAACTATTCTATTCATAAAACCTCGATAATGACACGATTTTATGAAAGTTCACTGTCGTTTGAATATTCTTTTCAATCTATTCCTAAGGTCCCTGTCAAACAGTCCATATATATATGGATTCACAACGCTATTCAGAATATACAAAGTATATAAAAATCTATACAAAAATTCGTGCCCTCCTAATCTCTCTTTTGCTGTACTTTTATCAAAAGCTTCTTCTAATTCAATAATTCTTCTAGGTGCAAATGACACTATACAAAACCCAGTCACTGTGAGAAACATCATTGTCAACATGTGTTGTCGGAATGATAAATGTGCCTTACGAGTCGACAAAGATGATGTGGAAGCGTACATATATAACCTATTGTTTAAGCTGAGCATAGAATGGTTGATATCCATCGTCATTGTGACATTATCTGTCGAAGTATTTGAACGACTAAACTTTACGCCTTTTCGAGGCGCTTGCTTTACCTTTATTGTCCGCAGTATTACAAAATACATTAGAGAAATACCCGTTATGACAATAATGGTAATAAAAAGAAAGATAATGTTATATGCTATAAGTTCTTTTGTTCCCACGTACGAATCCAGAACTTCACATGATGACATCTTTGTATGTTTTGTTTCTGTTGTTCCATAGAAAACCAGGACTGGTGAAGAAAGAGCTAAAGACAGAATACCACACATTATTATGCTGAACTTCCGTATACATGGTGACATTTGACGTTTAAATGGTTTACACACAAACAAATATCGTTGAACAGCAATCACAAACAATATGAAGGCCGATGTTACGGCAATAACGTGGCACAAAAAACGCATTGTTTTACATACCACCATGTTCTCTAGAAAAGATGTACCAATTACAAGCATAAGGTTCAAAATACAATTTAATATACACGATACTAAGTCAACTATTGCAAGTATGAATATGAATTGTTTATACGATTTAGGCTTATGCTGTCCAGAATCCCGGTAGATGAATATAATAGCCGTATTTCCAACAATACCAACAGTAAAGTAAAACGTCATCAGTGTAATATCTGGAATTATCTCATCAATTTCGAGTTCTAACTGTTCAGATTGGATCTCAGTTGTATGATTTTGTCCCATTGTCCTTCACTTTCATATTATAAATACATTTCTTCAATTAAACTAATAAGACGTCAGATACTTCTTTGTCTTTCACAGTTTAAAGATAATAGGACGTCATTATATAAATATGATTTCCAATCGGCTTTATTTGGTATCTTTGAATAATTATGATTAAGGAAATAGATTATAGGTCATATAATGTTAGCACCAAATCAATGAATCAGATGTATAACCTCATTTGCATGAATTGCGGAAAGTTAAAACATAAAACAATACCGTTGAATAAGCAGCATTGTTGTGTTATCCGGTGATATGTATCATTGATATTGTTTTATATTTTATTTCTCACGGTGTATAGTTAACTGCTTGAATTCCAGCTTTGTGGACGATACCAATCATACCAAATTTTCTTAATCTATATAGTAGATTCAATATTCAATTATTAAAGTCTGACCACTTGTATAGCATAAAACATTCCAATCCACATATAAACAGTAACAACTTAAAAACATATACAAGCGTCATTCTATTAAGAATTATGATATCAATTTGAGAATGATAAGAGGAATGAGTCAAAGAAACAACAACCCAACCAAACGGTTGAAAAAAGCCCAAGGTCACAAATGGGTATCTGACACAGTGAAAATTGATCACAGAGGCGGGTTTCAGCTGGCTTTTAACCAATATATCTAAGATTTAAATTACGTCATCAGCTATATATGAATTAAAATTTTGTATTTTTTCGTAAAAAATTAAAGCAGGTTTTAGCAAGTACCTGACAAAATTATTCATAAATGTTTTGTCTTCAATTTCGTTTTTAAACACACAATAAAATCTTTTATTACTTGGTTTATTCTCATATATCGTCTTGTTTCTACATTAATAGTTATCTAAGTTATCTAAGGTATCAGGATTATAATTTAGTACGCCTGGCGCGTTTAGTGGTGTAAAGCCACATATAAACTTTGCGAGTACTTTTTTTAATAGACACATTTAATTTATATAGCTCATGTTTTTAATTTGACAGTGTCCCTCGTGACATTTCCAACATGTGAGCACGATATCATTCTAAACTTAAGTGACTCTTAATTGTGTATTAGAAATAAGTATGAAGTCACTTAATTACACAGTGGGAATACTCCTAAAAATCTTTTCTCAACTTTGAATGAAATATAACCTTGTGATTAATTATGACCTTGTTGTCCATTTGAAAGAATTTTTATTCTATTTGGCGTAAATACAATGTGCTCGCCGCTGAATTTGGATTGATGGCAGGGTTTTTTGTTAGATTTGAGTTGCTAAGTATTTACTTTGGGGTATTGTTATGTGTAACTTTGGTCATCGTTTTCCTTTTTTCTATTGCTGATGGTTATGAACTTCCTTTTACATCGTATTACTTTTTTAATAATGCAATGTTGTTGGGTTCTTTGATTGACTACATGTCGGACAATCCATACAAATGCATTCTGGCTTTTTGGCACGCTATATAAATAAAAAATTATTTCTTGTACATATTTTCGGAAATTGAAAACGAACCTAAACAAATAAACACCCACCCTCCAAACAAGCTATTTTTCCGAGCACTTACTTTTCGTTCAGGAAACACATCACAACCAAAACGGAAATTTCAGTATTTGTATCAAAATACACATCTTATGAAACGAAATTTGAATCGTGATAATATTGTTGTTCATTTTTCAATCGACAAAATACTATATCATCGCAGATGACAATTTAATTTTTTTTGAAGAAAAAGTTTGTTCTTGGACTGTTATGAATCACAGTTTAAAGAACGATTAATTCAACAACACTTGACGTTTTTATAAAAAAAAATAGATATCTATAAAATCCAAATTTGTATCTACTTGTAGAAAACTTATTTCAAACGAGATAGCACATTTTCTTTTTTCCGTAGATGTTGTTTATAGAGCCTGGAAACTTCTGCATATGCACATTATGTGTTCTTCAAACCGTACATACCTGTATCTTTCCATTGCAAAAGGTCATATATTTTTTCTGAATGTAAATGATGACGTCTTTACACAAAACACATTAGATGTTAGATGTGTACTGACGAAACATTTTAGTCTTAAATGCATGAATTTTCAGTAGTCTTTATTGGCTTTGAACTAGATAATAGTATCTGCGAATACTGTCAGATATGGCAAAGGTTAGGGAGAGGGCTTGCACTTAGTTTAACATCTCCACACAATTCAGTAGTTTCGCTTTGTTGTTGTATGTCATTTTTTTTTTATTGTTTTGTTATAAATCAGGTCTATAGTTGTCTCGTTTGAATTGTTTTACATTTGCCATTTTGGGGCCTTTTATAGCTGAATATAGGGTATAGGTTGTGCGCATTGTTGAAGGCCTTATGATGACACATCGTTGTTAACTTCCATGTCATTTGGTCTCTGTTTGAGGGTTGTTTCATTGGCAATCATACCTACCACGTCTTTTATTTTTATATATATTGTGTATTACAAATGTATAAGACGCATTTGAGTTGTTTAGATTACTAAACGAATGGATTGATTGATTGTTGGTTGCTTTACGCCGCATTAGCACATAAAGGCCATGTCGCGGCGACTAAACAAATGGAAGACAAACCTTAAATTCCTGGGGGGAAAACGAGATTTAAATTTGGAATAATATCTGGAGGACATGGTTGGATTTTGATTATAAGTTTACTGTTGTACTAATTATAAGACGAAAAAAAACATTTATTTGAAGAAAATCACTCCCTGTATTAATTCTTTTTCTGTACTTTATATGTGTAATAATATTAGCCATTTACTTCATCTATCAACTCGTCTAAACATCAACCCAACAACGTTTAGACCAGTTGTATATACATAATGTACACATTCATGTATCACGATCATTGCTGGTGGATGGATAAATCTGTTGAAGAGTTGTCACTGACTCAGACGTACTTATAAATATAATTATTTTCTGTGACTGTATCTTGCATTAATTTGTAGGATCTTTATAATCCTGGTACTTTTGATAACTATTTACTATATATAATTGAGCTGATCTGTAACAATAACATCTCCATGCCTTAAATATCATGTACTGTATTACGACGCTAGATTAAAACTGACGAGGAAAGGTAATACCCGGCTTCCGAAAACTTTATTTTTGTGAAGCCAAGTCGGTCGTGAAGTCTAGCGCACCGGATACAGTGCAGGCGATTGGGTGTAACGATATCTCAGTAGCATGGGTTCGAATCCAGGCGAGGAAAGAACAAAAAAATTGCGAAAGCAAATTTACAGATCTTACATTGTTGGGTTGATGTTTAGACGAGTTGTATATACATAATGTACACATCCATGTATCACCATTATTGCTGGTGATCCGATGGATAAATCTGTTGTAGAATTGTCACTAACTCAGACATATATATATATTCTCTTAAAATTCAAGAGTCTAAAATTGAGGATTAATTATATGGTCTTCTAAATACCATTTCGATCCCTAACATCACTGAAGAGACATTTATTGTATAAATCCGGATCTGGTGTACAAATAAATATCAACACCTCAAGTTTGTGGCATAACATCTTAGCCACAAGTTTATTGTTTTCTGTTTACTATTAAATTTATATTAAGATCCATTTTGTTACACCTTGTGAACAATTTTATTTGACAATCGACAATGGCAGTCAGCAGGGTTAAAGAACATCAGTTGTTCGACCTATTAGTCAAATGCGTTTTGTTTAAATATACTTTTTTTCTTCACTTTTTGGGGTCTTTTGAAAAATGTTGTTTGTGTTGTATTTAGACCTTTCTACAACGATTTTTTGTGTGCATGCACACGTATAACAATTGCGGTTTTATCCAACGCAATCATAGGTTTGAACATAGTTTTTAATTTAGACTTGTATATATGAATATATATATATATATAGAATAATTATATTCACATGATTCTAGAAGGCGAGACGATACACAATGCCACATTGGGAAACTGTGTTTGTAAAAGCAAAAGCTTACAGAATCACAATGATAATCCTGGGGCAGATCCAACAATACTTAAAAGGGAGTTCCAATCTATGATGGAGGGGATCCAATTATATGTCCCATTTCAAAAGCATTGATCCGGTACACCCTCGGGATCCAGTACCTGACTGTTATCAATAGCATATCACAGTGTATGGACCGGATTTTTCTTGATGATTACTGCATTAGTTATTTAACCATTACATAATAAAAGAATACATTATATGTTTTCAGTACAAAATTAATACTGTATAAGGAAAAGAGAATTTTTCAGGAACTTCTACTTAAATGAAATTTCAATGTTCAATACACAATTAAAGGATATTACCACTTACCGAGTTAATTGTAATACACTTTTGACTTTCCGGTATTAATTTACTATATATAATTATCACGAGGCTTTTTTATTTATTTCCTCGTTTATTGTGTTTTTATTTAATATTAAGGTACTTATACACGAGAACGTAACTACTTGAAATTGCAGAAAGTGGATAAAGAATATCTTCGGACTTACAATGCTAGCTTGATTATCTCGCTAGCCTGGTTAATCTCTTTATACTTACTCTGAAATCAGTGGAAATTAAACCAACGCAGACCTTAAACAGACGTATAATTTGTAAACATGAATGCAACAACTGAACCATCTGATTTATTACGAATTGCAAATGATAAACTAATTATAAATGCTTTACCGAATATCGTGATCACAGTTCTGTATCTTTTCCTTGGAATAGTTGGGAATACGGCTATCATCTACGTGTATGCATTTGCTACTAAAAGCAACATAAACAACAAGTACTTTATACTTGTTCTTGCCATTGTAGACATCATAGCCTGTGTTATTAACTGTGTGTTTACAGTTGTTCTTGATTTCATGCAACTAACATTTACAAATGCCGGGTTTTGTAAATTGTTGCGGGTATTGTGTCATGTGACTGCTTTGATGTCTGCATTCATACTGCTCGTGATTGCTATTCAGCGGTATTTACTTGTGTGTCGTCCATTAGGACGACAAATGACACCGTGTCTGAGAAAATTCTTTGTAGTTCTGTCAGTTATATTTTCATCTATTTTGGGGTTTCCTGCAGTGATTTTCTATGGCATAGCTGATGTGACGCATCTAGGAACAAATGGAACAGCTTGTAAATATATCGACAAAGCAGTTGGATCTCCTGAATTAAAAATCTACAATACAATATTTATGTTAACTTGTATAGTGGGAATAATAGCTGTTTGCGTTTTGTATTTTAAAGTTGTAAGAAGAATACATCAACAAAGAGACAAGTTTTCGAAAGGCAGAAAAAGCAGTAAAAACGAAAAAGACGAATCAACCGATTTTTCTACAAATGATTCTGAAATGCAGTCAGAATCCCGATTAGTCGATATCATAAACAAAGAAAATGCGGAAGGAAGTGTAAAACGAAAAACTTCTTACAACCCCTTTGCTCGATTTTCTAGCCGATCAAACAAAATTTCACATACAGAAGGAACCATGTTGACAAATAATGAAATGCCTTCGGAAACAGGGCTAGAATCTAATAGTTCTAGAAGTTTGGACAGAAGCGCTAAAAGAAAATTGTCCATTAGTGCTACCGCAAAACAGCGTGTTCGGTCAAAATCAAAGAAGATCAAGGAGTCTTTAAAATATCATCGTTTTTCATTGATGTTCATCACTATCACAGCCGTGTGCTTTGCATCGTATATTCCTCTTCGATCCCTTGAGCTAATGGAAGTTCAGGATAAAGACTTTAAAGAAAAGACATTCGGAAACTTTCTGCCGTTATACCGATTTTTGTACACATCATACATACTTAATAACATTGCTAATCCATTCATTTACGGATTGTTCGATAAAGAATTTCGAAAACGACTTTGTTGGAAATAAAAAAAAAAAGAGTATGTATTTTTTTGTAAATATTGAATGTTATCATTAAAAGTTTGTTTTCCTTCCTTTATCCTATTTTATAAACATCAGTAGGGTTAATGTGAAGTTAGACAAGGATGTGGATTGTTTAAGTGGGTTTGTTCTAAAAACAATATATACTTTAAAAACAATATCTTGTTTGTATTATTATGTTATAAGACCCTTTGAAGTATGCAGAATACAAATCTTAAAAGTATTTACATTCTCAATTTTGTGTTGACATAAATCATCGTAGGAATGGTTATATACTTATAAATTAACTGTTTATAAAACTTTTTTTGGTGTTCTTCAACTTAATATACTTTATTTTGCCTTTTTGTGTGATGAACACAAACTCATTACTTTGGTAAATTCATAATTATTACAAACAAATTCGAACCTGCGTTTTGTCAGTGAATGCCGCCGTTAGATTAAACATGTATTTAAAAAAAAAAGCAACAGTAGTATACCGCTGTTCAAAATTCATAAATCGATAGAGAAAAAAACAAATCCGGGTTACAAACTTAAACTGAGGGGAACGTATCAAATATAAGAGAACTGCGACATAACAGAGACACAACATCGAAACGTAACACACACACAAACGAACTATAATGTAACAAAGGCCATTTCCCTGACTTGGTACAGGGCATTTTATGAAAAAATGGTGGGTTTAACCTGGTTTTGTGGCATGCCAAACCTCCCGCTTTAATGGCAGTGTTAATTATAACATTAAAATGATAACATTACACGACAGGGTTGCAATAAATAAACAGAGAAATGGGAGAAAATATAGGACAGAGAAACAAACGAATAATAGCCATCCAAAGGTAACAGTTAAAAAATATTTTTATACGCCAAATGCGCGTTACGTTTAAAAGCTTTCGAACAGAGATATACTGCTGTTACCTTTATGTATATCCTAAACGAGTTTTTACCACCACAAGATTAACCATCTTCCAAGTAGTCCGCACCTTTGTGAAATACTTATGATAGTATTATCATTTGTTAATTAACTGTTCATGCAAACTATATTGGAAATGCTCAGTTTTTTCTTACCCAAATAAGGCAGAGATAACCTTATTCTTATTGACATTACTCCCAAATTTGGTTTACAGTGCTGGTACTACCTAGTCAACTTTGTTAATTATTCAAGCCTTCCAAATGGTTTATCCAATATGTGCTAATGGACTGAAAAGGTTGGTCTCGGGAATTTTGTCCCCGCTAAAGTGTCTTTTTGTAGGAACTTTTTAACAATCTTTTCTGTATGACTTTTGTGCAGTTCTTAATACATCATTATGCCGTTCTTGAGAGTCCTGATTTCTATTCTTTTTTTCTCTCTGAAACTTACAAAAAACGTGTAATCGATGCATATATTCCTAAAAGTTAGCAATGCAAGAATATGTAATAAACGCATTCTGTTTATCGCACATCCAGAAAATTTAATTGAAGAGATGGAAAGTCTCTGAATTTACTCAAAAACAATGGAAATGGTAATATTTCTAGCTCAATGTTCTATAACATATACTTACCTATCAATGAAAATTCCGAATAAAACTACTGCATTATAATAATTTATTATTGTATCATCATCTAATTCGTATGTCATAGCATATCATGGACTATCGTGAAAGGTCGGCCACAAAAAATGGCCCATTTGAAATGTCTTTTAAAAAAGCATATCATATCAAGGCAAACAAAGGTGACATAGCTTATGTGTAGTCAAAACAATATAATTTGAATTATGTACGTCAACATTAGTTTGGAAAAAATATGTTTCGAGCCGAGTTCTTCGTTAGGTGTGCCGAGTTTGCGTCAAATGCGTGTTTAACGAGAGAGGTTATATATGTATAACAGATCGCTTTGGACATTATTTTATTTATGATGTGTTTGTTGCAAGTGTGACCGATAATGCCGTGGCTTCATGACGGTTCAAGTTTTTGAGAAAATCTAGCATAATTCTGGTACCTTTAGTAACTATTAGGACTTCAATGACATTTGTCGAGAATTGGGTAAAGTACTTTTTACAGTAATATTTATCATGCGATAACGTTTTATAACTCAAGAGGAAATTTAATCAACTTGTTTTGAAGAGAGTGTTATGTCACCTTTTTGTGTTTGAAACGCGGCATTTGAGTGGGTTTCCTATCCTGTAAATGTATTGCAATGGGAAAGCTATATTGACAGGAAAGCAAACTTCAAACGTTCAGAGTGCCGGATGCATTATCATATTGAACATATTGTTTTCCTGCCGAAGGTCGGGATTCTCTCCGGTTTCCTCCATCATTAAAAATTGACCGCCACAATGTGTAGCCAATAGTACTACTGAGACTGGCATTAAACACCAACATTTAATCATAAAATAACAATTAAATTACATATCGTCTAGAACACTAGAATAGATTAGCGAAACTGGGCGTAACATAAGTTGACCATGGCTGAAATTCGACTCCTCATAGCAGTTTATATTGCCCCTAAATGACGATTTTTGTTTGACAATTTGTGTAAGTATTTAAATACACATTTGTCATAAAGAGCAGTTATATATAGATAGATACTTTGAATGAAAGAAAGGACCATCAAGAAAACGTGTAAAAATCAGTCAAAATGGAAATCGTAGCTCGTAAATCGACTTCTTTTACGAGGAGTTGTCTCTAAGTGACGACCGTAACTTGATCCTTTTTGATTATTCTCCTTAAACCATGAATGAAAGAGTAGAATTTCAGCCATACTTGACTGATATTATGCAAAGATTCGCTAGTCTATTCTTGTTTTCAAGATAATGATTAGGCAATTTAATATGATTTCAGAAATGATTGTTGGTGTTCAATGCCATTCTCTGCGCTATTGGCTATTTATCGTGGTGGTCATTTTTTATTGGTGACTAAAGAGAAAATTTAGACAACTTGTTTTGAAGTGAGTGTTATGTCACCTTTATGTGTGTTTGAAACTCTGCATGCGAAGTGGGTTTGATACCCTGTAAATGTATAACAATGGAAGAGCTATCAGGTGGGACACATGCTGTTTAGTTCATTACTATCACCGCCGTATGCGTTGCATTTCAATCCTATGAGCTAATGGAAGTTCATGATAAAGACTCTAAAGAAAGGACATTCGGAATTTTCGAAAACGACTTTGTTAGAAATAAAAAAAATAGAGTTTGCATTTTTTTGTAAATATTGAATGTTATCATTAAAATTTTGTTCTCCTTTCTTTATCCTATTGTGTAAACATCATAAAAACTTAATGTGAAGTTAGACAAGGATCTGGATTTTGTATAAGTGGTTTATTTTTCTTCTAAAAAACAATTATAGTTATTTTTGAAAAATATATCTTGTTTGTACTATTATGTTATAAGCATTTGTGATGTACGATGAATACAACACTGATTTGTTTATAGAGTTGACATTCTGAATTCCGTGTTGACATAAATTATCATGTAAATGGTTATGATTATAAATTAACTGTTTGAAAATCTTTTATTTTATCTTATTTTTTAAATACTAAGGATTTTTTACCACAGGAATAGATCACCTTTAAAATATTTGTAATTAAAAAAAAAGCCCTTTTGTAATTTTGGGTCGTTTGGGTCCTTGGTGTTCTTCAACTTAATATACTTTATTTTGCCTTTTGTGTGATAAAGGGAGCGCGATTATCACGATTTCATTGCTCTACAATCCGGATACATATTACTTATAGACTAAGTGGATCCATAATTATTGCAGACAAAATTAAAACCGACAGATTCGAACCTGACTGTGTTTTGTCTAAAAATGCCGTCGTCAGTGTAAGAGTGGTTATAATAGCGTTGACTGTTTACTTACCAATTCCATCAGTGAAATACAGAAACACGAATACATAATTAAAACTTTATACTGGATACTTTCTCTGATTTTGAAGAAGTAGAAGTAACACTTTTTTTTAAATTTAAAGATTTGACAAAGATATGAAAGTTTGAAGATCTTTTGGCCTTTTTTTGTTGTTGTTGTTGTTTTGAATCGATCGGCACGGGTGAGTTTTATGTAGACGAAATATGCGTCCGTAACGTACCAAAATTATAAGCCTGGTATATTTATCGAGTTTTGACAACCACTGCTGGTGGACATTTTGTCCACAAGAATATCATCTACCAAGATGTCCGCCTCTTTGTGGTGACATGAAATGCCAATAATATTTGTATTTTCTGTAAATTAACTGTTTTAACTTTATGAAAACTATTCGCAATGCTCAGAATTTTTTTTATCCCAGTTGCAGCCGATTTCCATGAGTGTGTAGCCATATGTAATTTCTTTGGTTAGCTTGATTGATAGCTTGCTTTTTAGCTGAACCCTGAAGTCATTATTAGGTCAGGTATACTTCCCTCCTTTCGAAGTAGCTTAGTCCAACAGACAGATATATTGGTTACCTGTTTGACTAGTCAACTCTTAAAGGAGGTTAGTTTACCTGACCCAACAATGACTTCATGGTTCAGCTAACAGGCAAGCTAACCAACAATATTACCTTTCAGACTCAATGAAATTGGCTGTAAGGCATAGGTAGCCTTCGTCTTATTTGTTACTACTCCGTTATTTGGTTTACAATGCTGGTACTACCGAGTCAACATCGGTTATGATTGTAGTCTTCTAACTGTGTTGATTCTAGCACCAGTGATGAACCTCATGTAGACAAAACAACGCGTGTATGTTATAAACAAATCTATGCTAAATGAACTGAAAAGGTTGCCCTGGTGATTTTTTTTTTACATTATAGGAGTATATTTGTGGCAACTTTTTTATTTGTTTTTTTAGTGACTTGTGTGCAGTTCTTGATACACAATGATGCTGCTTCTAATATGAAATAGTAATTCTGATATCTTGACTCGTTTTTCGGATATGAAAAAGAATAATCGATGCATAATATATCGCTGTTTATAATGATATATTATTTTATCATCATCTGATTCGCAGATCATGGCATGTTGTGAAATGCCGGTCCCAAAACAATGTCTGTCTAATTGTAATTTAAAGTAAGCGTATCATATCATAGCCAAAAAGTGACATAGCTTATGTGTAGTCAAAAAAAATAATTGTGTACGCCAACATTGCGTGGAAAAAATATATATGTGTTCCGACTAAAACTCCCGAGTCCATCATTAGGTGTGAATTTCGTGTTCGCATCAAAGTTTTACGAAAGAGGTATTATGTATTAATAGACTGTTTGAAACATTATTTTATCATCTATGGTGTTTTGGTTTGCAAGTGTGACCGAGAATGCTGCGACCTCTTGACGGGCGACTGTGTAACTGTTCAAATGTTAGTGAAAACTAGCACATTGTTTATGACTTAAATATCATTTGGCGAGAATTATAATCAGGTAAAGTATTTTTTACAGTAATTTGTATTATGCGATATCGCGGTTTAAATTTTACTGGAGAGAAATTTAAACAACTTGTTTTGAATGAATGGTATGTCACCTTTTTGTGTTTGAAACTCGGCATTTGAATGGGTTTCCTATCCTGTAAAAGTATAACAATGGAAGTTCTATATTGACAGGAAATCAAACTTCAAAAGTTCAGAGTGTCGGATGCATTAGCATATTAAACATATTGTTTTCCTGCCGAAGGTCGGGTTCTCTCAGGTTTTTTTCCATAAATAAAAATTTACCGCCACAATATGTAGCCAATAGAACTGAGAGTGGCATTAAACACAAACATAAAAATTTTAATCATAAAATATCAATTAAATCTAGAACACTAGAATAGATTGGCGAAACTGAGCATAATATAAGTCGAGCATGGCTGAAATTCGACTCCGTATAGAAGTTATTGCCCCTAAATTACGGATTTTGTTTGCCAATTTGTGTATGTATTTGCCTACACTATTGTCATACAGAGCAATTATAGATAGATAGAAACTTTAAATGTCAAAAAGGATCAACAAGGAAAATTTTACAAATCAGTCAAAATGGGAATCATTATAGATCAACTTCTTATACGAGGAGTTGCCTCTAAGTGACGACCGTAACCACTTTTTCGTTTTTGCTTATTCTCTCAAAACAATGGTAGATAAAAAGCAAAGACATAATTGTCAAGCTCAACAAATTTGTCGAAGTGTCTGAAATCGTCGGTTGACCTTTTTATGCGTTATTATCTGTATGTTACCTATTTATGACGATATTTATAATTTATTGAATTTAACAATAGTATTAATTGATAGAGAATATTTGTCAACAGCAAATAAAATCAGCAAGACAACAGCAACAAAAACTGATCGTAATAAAAAAATATACTCTTTAATGGTGAAAAGACACATAGCTCAGGTTTGGGACACTGGATATTTAGAGCATTTAGATTGACTAATTTTAAACCAGTAAACCGGAAAAGGACTTGATAACTTTGAGTCAAAAACTTTTATCAGCTCAGACATATTCCAGGGGTCGCTCCGCTATTTCGACACTCCTTTCGTCCGACACACCATCAGCACGATACCACAATAGTCTTACATCTCATTTGCAATATATTCCGTTATTTTGACATTCTAATAGTCCGACACATGTGCAGATCATGATTGAAAATCTGGTTCACAGAACCTGTAGATGTTGTATTAGAACGTGTGTCTATTCTCCCTTTTGAGTATATGTGGAATTAAATGAAGACAGCAACTCCCGTCTGGTATGTGAGAAGCATAATCCTAAGATATAAGACAATTTATAACCTTGATATATTTTGATTTATTCCTGCAAATTG
This sequence comes from Mytilus trossulus, assembly GCF_036588685.1. Taxonomy (NCBI): domain Eukaryota; kingdom Metazoa; phylum Mollusca; class Bivalvia; order Mytilida; family Mytilidae; genus Mytilus; species Mytilus trossulus. The sequence continues at coordinate 64,348,839 of NC_086374.1, forward strand.
TGACCAAAAATCCACTAAAATGTGATTTGGGTTGATGGTTGCTGTTTGCTTTACGTCCAGTGACAAATGTTTCATGCATGTTCAGGGCGACTGAAATAATATTAACATGTAGATCCCGAAATAGCAGGATGTCGCCCGGATTCAAGGGTGGAAAATTTGGATCGCCACTGGGAAATGAAGGTATACTGGTATTGGACAGAATTTTGATCGGACGTGGCTGTGTCTTCTTAAATCCTGCACAGCCATACGGGAACAATGAGAGATCGTTTTTTTTGATAATGATTTAGATGCATCCGTAGTGAAAAGTGTGGACTCGATCAAAATTTGATTCTTTATTGAACTCTTGATTAAGGTTGTTACTCAGTTAAAGCGGGTGGATCTTACCGTCAAGAGTGGACCAACATGAATATATATACTAAACCTTTTCAATTGGAAAGCAAATAACAACACAGCATTGGTGAAAAATGGCAGGAAGTCACGGTACTCTGAAACAGGGACGCTAGATATCAAAGGGACAATTTAACTCATAACTTAAAGACGAAAATACACTGACAACGCCATGGATAAAAATGGACAATCAGACAAAAGTTCATAAAACACAACTTACAAAAAACTAAGATTGAGCAAATTATTTGATAGCCAAAATATGCAATTTTATGAAAAACTGAGCGAAGTAATTGGGGAAGATAGATCAAGTCCAATTTTATGAAGAATACAGCTATTGTTTGGGGTCAAAGGATTAAAGGTCACAGACATAACAGCAAATGATCGGCTGATTTTTTGAAAATATGTAAAACCATATATAGGTCACGGAAGTAATAAACTAAAAGAGACTGAAAGGGTAATCTTTTGTTTTTTAAATATTAGACATCCATTAACAAGCAACACTATTCATAGTTCAAAAAGTTAAATGTGACAGAAAATGTAAATTTTGTTTGGTTAAAAATAAATACAATTTTTAATGGTTAAAAAATCTACTATCTTTTTTTTCATTCCTTTCTCGGTTACAGACAGGTATAAATGAAATCATATATTTCTCTCGAAACAACGTCTTTTCTATATTCATTGTGTTTCGTATGTAGATGTCTCGATTAATTTTCAGCATACTCAATATCTGCTTTCTTCATAAAATAAAAAGACAAGATACTTCGTTTTTTATTTTTTTAGAGCTTGAAGTAATGTATAGAAAAGTCCATTAAAGATAACATGTTGCCCTATTGATGAATCTTTTTTTTTTGTTGCTGTAGTTTCATTGACATGAGACCACATCTCTTTTAGATTCATATTCAATCATTACCATCAGACTAGTTAGTTACATTCTACCTCGTCTTGGGAGGATAACTGTTATGGCTTCCACATAATACATTTTCATAAAGATGCATGTATTCATCATCGATTGACATACATTTTATACCGAGTTTACATTTTTTTAAACTAAAACTGAAAAAATCAAAACCTTTCACATTAAAATTGGTTTTGCTTCAAATGAATTTTCAGATTGGGACTAATTGGTTTAAGGATGTACACCTCTGAGGAGCCAACAATTTCTAGAATTAACTTTTTTTCTAACCCTGTTTTTTGGGTTCATATGACTGTAAAAAAATAATTGGTGAAGAAAAAATCATATGGTGGTGCACTTCTTTCTTTGCTACGGCCCTTTGAAAGTACCCAATTTTGATGATTTTCTCATTTTTCATCAGTTTTTACCTATTTTTGGGCTATAATCATGAAAAAAATCACATTTCCACAATTAAACTTTTTGTCATACTTTCAATAAAGATAAAGGGGACCAATCTGAATAAATTTGAATTACAAAAACTATAGGTAGGTGTTAATATAAGAAAGTTTTATCATATTTTGATGCTTTTTTGTGCCAAATTTACCATGTTGTCAATTTTGTAAATTTGAGATTTTTCTCCGTTTTAAGTACAAATTGCATATTTTTTCAACTTCTTTGTTATAAATGTCTGAAAACATACATATCTAAGAAATTTGAAAAGAAAAAAGGGATGTGGGATGAACATGTTTCTGGTAAAATAATTTTTTGTATCCCTCACCCATTTTTTATCGAAATTTTGGCTAAAAATACTGACTTGATTGGTAATAAAATTTGAAAAATTGATTACTCAAAAACTACTCATTGGAAATACCCTATTTTTTCACATAGTTGGATTTGATTATAACATTTTTTAAATTCATTCATATTTTCCACTTGTACCACATGTTTTAGACATAATTCCAGAACGAGATTTCAACGAGACTGAACGAGACTGAAATGTCAGAAGAATACATCCTTAAGAGCCCATGCATGCACTTCTATAACTTTTTGACAATGTATTTTACCAGACAGATATCTTTGTAACTAGTTCTAGTTCAGCATTGCTATCAGTGTTCAAAATTTTCACACATGAAATGACCCGTATCTATATAAAATTGTTAAATCATTTTTTTAAAGTCAGAGATTGCATTATGGTACCAAAAATTACTTACAAAGTTTACTAAATACTTTGATAGAAACAAATATTTGGTTTGGAAGTTTCACTGTTCCCGTATTAATATCATTACAAAGAGTATTATATATCACATCATAATGGCTACAGTGATATTGTTTTTAAAACAAGATAGACCCTATAAAATTATTTTTCATTTTTTTAAAACAAGATAGACCCTATAAAATTATTTTTCATTTTTTTAAAACAAGATAGACCCTATAAAATTATTTTTCATTTTAATACACATATTTTCAAAGATTATCAAATCAATATTGCAATAAGATACCTTTGTTAGTATTCACATTGAATTTGTTTTCATAAATTAATACATATTTATATATGTATTGTTATACAATGATAAACCCTTATGATCCTACATCCTGTAAATACTTAGACACTTTAGACAGATAACCTATTCTTTATAAGCACATCTCTTTGATATACTATTAATAAGAAGATATGATATAAGTGGTGCCAATGAAACATCTCCTCATCCAAGTCCCAATGTGAAAAGTAAACAATTAAAGGTCAAAGCACAGCCTTCAATGCCTTATGGGTCCCTTGCTCACACCAAACAGCAAACTATAATGGGCCCTTAAATGACTAGTGTTAAACCATTCAAACAGGAAAAACAATCTTTATCTTTAGAGTGGCCATGGATGTCTTTTCTAATGAAATTATAATATCCACTTTGGTGATTCTATTGTATTGAAGATTTATCAGGCGTTGGTTTCCCATAATTGTAATGGATTTATCAACAAGTGAAAAGTACATGTAGTATTCACTCATTCTAAGATTATCAAGTTATTGAGGCTTATATACAACTTAATAAGTATAAGACACATGATTTTATAGCATCTGATGAAATCAGAAATATTTTATCCCGCCTTACATTTATTACTTTTTCAACAATTTCAACACAACTCCTACTAATACCCCTGCTCCTTAGAAAGGTTTTATACTGTTAAACCACCATTTATCCATCCTTTTGTGTGCCTGTCTATTGGAAGCACACATTTTTTAGCAGCTTATAAGTCAAACCTTCTTGATATATATTGCTAAATAGTCAACAACATAATAAGAGATAAATGGCTGACTGACCACCATGTTCTTAAAATGAAAACATTAAGGTAATTTCAAATTAAAACTACTAGAACTTTAATGAAAACAAAGTTCTATATTGAATGTCTGTTCCATTTTAAACCAGAAATATTCATTGGTTCTGCCATCTTTGGTAGCCAAGCTTAATGATCCAGTCCTTCTGAACTTGCCACCATGTACAACAAATATTCAAGAAATGTTTTTATTTATAATTTTAATCTTTGAAATTAAATACATAATCTGTTCTTTTTGGCCTAGACAACCCTGACATTTACAAAAAAAATCGGTAATAAATGCAATGCACAACAAATGTATACAAATTTTCCTATAATTTCATTAATCAGCTGTATGTCATTTTCTTCTGGACTTCCTCACTTAAATGACTTCCATCACAGAATGGTCTGTTATTTGTTTGTTTACACATACAAAGCCAATACTTCTTACTTTCTGTCACTTCAAAGCGGGTTGGTTTAAAGTTGACAACTTTTGCTCTTGGGTTTGTCATTCTTAGGATTTCTTTATGGGATCCATCACAGAATGGCTGGAATAGAAATAATTATCTGTTAGGATACAGTACTCAAGATGAAAATATGCATACACACATTTGGTCCGAGACCACAATTATTTCGTTGTGCATTTCTTTGAGAACATAAATAAAAATTTCAAAAAATCCCCCCTTTGCTTTCTCAATGAAATTTTTACAGTGTGTAGTACTACTTTTGGGACAAATTATAGAAAAATTCATTGGCTCTAACTCAAAATATGGACAAATTTTAGGGCGTCTTGAAATCTTTTGACAGCTTCCGAAGTGCTTATAATTTTAAACCTTTTTCAGCTGGACCATATCCCTACTTTCCTTACATTTCGGGTCCTAAATTTTTTTACATTGTAATTTACCCCCCACCACCACCACCCTTCTTGCAATTTTAGACATTTAACATGGAGAAATAAGTTTGGAAGGGGTATAAAAATTAATGGCAAGTAACCCATTGTCTCAACACTAGGGACTATATTCCTGTATAAAGAAAATCAACGACAATTGTGGTCTCGGACCTAATTTAATATAAAAATAAAGAGATGTGGTGGGATTGCCAATGAGCATGATAAAGCAAAATCTATCCACCAATTTTCAAATGAAGTGGATTTAAGCAATTATAGGCAACCCTATGGCCTGTTCATTAAATTATTCAGGAAAACACAATTTTTAATATCAACTTTTAGAGCTGATTTCCTACTGTATGTAGAGTGAGACTTTGTTATGGTTGCTTTCTTTCTTGGTATATTGTACAATTGTAGTAAGGATAATAAGAATAACATTCAATCAAATTTAGATATGATATTTTTACATGCAGATTTAACTATGTCTATCTATATTGTTTGCATATGGCTCAATATCTTTAATTGTTTTCCCATAGGCGATAATGGTAACGTTTTTTCCTGTAGCTCAGTCCATATCGTAAACTTGGATATGTATGATAGCTCGTTTCGAAGCTGTGACATTTTCACATATGTGGTTAAATTTTCGGGGTACGAAGTGAGATTACTTTTTCCGTAAATTAGCAAACCCCGAACATCCTTTTGTGATGCGGCTCCTTGTGGTAAAATATCCCCTTTTTAACACAATAAGTTCTTTGAAAATTTAATACTTTGAACACATTCAATAGCTCCATAGTTTTTACACATTTATTCTATGTTCCTCTACTTTCCTAATCACCACAAATAATTAAGTTCAGTCATTTGTTAAAAATAGAAACATGTCCAATATCACTACACAGAGATTTTTTCTTTACACATGACTTTTGAGTTCCTCATTTCAAGGCGCATTAGGGATGTTGTCCCATATTGCAATCCATAGTTCTGATTTTTCCAAATATTTTTATGTGATCTTCATCGGTATGACATTCTGAATAAATCTGTGTATTTTTGTCCATTTCTGAAAAAAAATAAAGTTGTTTCAGCACTATAAGGCAATGACACTTTTATCGCTATATTTATTTATTTTGAATACAAAGTGTATGCATAATTAATTTCTTACAGTATACCTTCACTAGTCAAAAGAAGGACAAAACATCTGAATGTAACCTTAACATGCTTAAATTACAACACACAGACCCTGTTAAAGCATTCAATAAAATTTTCTGGTGCCTAAAAGTGCATTTTGACAGAGAAATTATGCAAAAATGAAGATTTCATAAAAAAAAACACCAAAATACTTAATTATTCCAGCTAGTGGAAACCTGGTATTTTATACTGTAGAAACCACTATAAACTACTGTAAAAGTCATTTGAATCATATAATTAGAGTGCAATGAAGTGCAAATTTTCAAAACTTGTTCTTTCACATAATTGTATTTGAGAAAAAATGTTTTTTACATGTATTTCAGTGAAAATCTTTTATCAGTGAGATATCGGCATGAGGTTTTAAAGGAAACGTTGTGACATCACACGTAATATGGCGTCATTAAATAACGACATATCAAAATAATGCTAATTATAGTTTGCAGTGTTACATGAGGAACAGTTGCCGCAAGGTTTAACTAGAAATATGGAGTCGAAAAGATCAGTAACCAAGCATTTTCATTTAATGCCAAGACCATAGCAACAGTTTTCATATCAGTATATTTTTAACATACCGACTGTAATTTGAATTGCATAAATACCATAAATAAACAATTTAGAGCTTGCCAAATAAAACAAAATGCTTACCAGTTATTCAGGACCTTGTAAAACCTCTAGTTTGTCATCTCAGGTTAAAAAGTAATGATATGTCTGGAACTGAAATAAGACAAAAAAATTACTCAGGCTGTGTTATTATTTGGTTTAAATACATAAGTATTATTGAGAGAGCAAAAATCAAATTCTTGAACGTTTTATCGCAAAGAAAGAAAAATGCTTCTCCCTTGTGGCTTATCAACCTTCATTTAAATCTTTTATATTAGAAGCAACGAGTGGTAGCTAACTAGCTTAATAGTTGAAAAGGTGCAGCAATGTTGTTTTCGAAAGGTTTGTTGACCCTCCCCCTTTTTCACTGAGAAAAGACAATATCTTGTGATTTGCTAGTGTGCATTACAAATAATAATATATGATTTCTTTAATACATGTACATGTTTGTCTGTTTATTAACTGCATATGATATCTACTGACTGACCATGGGTCAAATTATTGGATAAAAGCACATGATGATGATGTATTTCACTTTACTCGTATGGAGTGTGTTATCTCCCTTGATTATCAGTTATTCCTGTAAACCGGAGTGATAATTACATAACAAAGACTGTATTGTGTCATGTTTACTTACAGATAAAAATATTATGTTAGTTCATGCCTTTTTCAATTCATAAACAAATTCCTTTCGGATCTCTCGGGGGTGTAAACAAAGTTTGAATTGTGCCTAAAAAAAGTGTTCAGCCCCGTGCCTGCAATGTTTTCTAAAAGCGAAAATTTCATTGAGTATCTGCTGGTATTTATCTATAATGGTTATCTGAAATCATCTGGGATATCTAGGTATAAATAAAAAAATACTTACCATCATTTTCACAATTTTCCCGGGTGTACAAGGTGAAATCATCCATAGATCACTCTGGAAACTTCTGATTTATCTTTTTGTAAATTGGCTCAATATCTTTAATTGTTTTCCCATAGGCGATAATGGTAACGTTTTTTCCTGTAGCTCAGTCCATATCGTAAACTTGGATATGTATGATAGCTCGTTTCGAAGCTGTGACATTTTCACATATGTGGTTAAATTTTCGGGGTACGAAGTGAGATTACTTTTTCCGTAAATTAGCAAACCCCGAACATCCTTTTGTGATGCGGCTCCTTGTGGTAAAATATCCCCTTTTTAACACAATAAGTTCTTTGAAAATTTAATACTTTGAACACATTCAATAGCTCCATAGTTTTTACACATTTATTCTATGTTCCTCTACTTTCCTAATCACCACAAATAATTAAGTTCAGTCATTTGTTAAAAATAGAAACATGTCCAATATCACTACACAGAGATTTTTTCTTTACACATGACTTTTAAATTTGAGTTCCTCATTTCAAGGCGCATTAGGGATGTTGTCCCATATGTCTATCCTAATTAAGATGCCTAAGCTAACGTTTATACAAACAAAGCAAGCAAGTCAACCAAAGTCTTACTCCACAAGCATTTGGAAATTTGCTCTAACACAAAATACTTGTTTGATTGTGTGTTTTAAGTTTGATGTCCAACTCCTGTGGCTGCTGGACAGTTATGAAACTCTGCTAGGAGTGTAAAACTAATCAAAATAAAATAAATGAACATAAAACAAATAATGAATTTTAAACAACAAATATTAACCAAAGTGCCTTTTTTGTTGTACATGTAATAATAAATTAATCACCTTTAAACACATGCAAGATGTTGTAAGAGTGAAATTTATTTCATGTTTGACAATCGTGCATTTTTTTTCTCAATAACAATTATATGTTTTTGTCTCTTTATTTGATTCATCAATTGATTATATAATATTCAGAATTATTTTTCACAAAAAAAAGAATTCAATTAATTAAATCTACCACCAAAATGTCTTCAAAATTAAATATAATTTTCTGTATGTTTGCTTATACATGTACCAGAGACATATAATACATGTCTCTGCTTATACTCTAGGGGAGGTAACTCTATATTTTTTTGCATTTTGTAGTGTAATTTAATTTTGATGTTTTGTGGTAAATCTAAGTAGTGTTACTGTAGTTGTTTGAAGTGATGTGGAGTTCTGTGTTAAAAAAAACCTACATGATCTGACACATCTCATTGACAGAAATATCTTAACCTCTCACAGGTCTCAGGATAACTCAAACCACAAGTCATGGACAGTAACAATTCAGAAATATGTTAACAACTCACCTGAGATTTACTCCAGCCACAAGTCATGTACAGTTACAATTCAGAAACATCTTGACCACTCACCTGAGATTTACTCCAGCCACAAGTACACCATGAATATTTCTTCCCAGCTTCTAATTCAATGGGAAATGGCTTTTTATCATAAATAGCACCTTTCTTGGGTGGATTATCATATTCTCCATATTTGGGAGTTTCAGGATGTTGGTCTGTATTTTTACTGTTGCATCTTCGTTGGGATACCTGTCAATTAAAGAATTTAAAAAAATCATATATTATCCAAAAATGCAGCATTCATTTATTTATAAAATGCTTAAAGTTGTTCTTTTTTTTCAGATTAAATTTATAACTGATAACCAATATCATTCAGAAAGTGAAAAGAAAATAATATCGTTTATTTGAAAAAATCAAGTACATGTAACTCTAAAAGTTTATTTTGTTAAGTATTTGTCATATATGTGTATCATGTATATATAACCTCACACTTTATTTTTCTTTGATATCACTAATTGGCAAAACAGAGAATAATTTTGAATATTTAAATTTCAAAAATATATACAGTATATTATTAGTTACATAGTGTGCTAGTGACCTAATACAGTATATATGTGGTCAGTAAATTCCATATGGGTGAGAGCAAAAATAAAAATAATAAAAATAAAAAGCCTACCTACCTACCTACCCACTGTCTCTACCTTTGGGTAGGGTTTAATTGGGCAAACCAAAATATTTTTAAGTGGGGCCCTATTTTATTTTATTTTTTCTGTGACGCCTTCCTATGACATATTACTTGAACTAGTTTATACACCTTATCACTATTTTTCTGCCATTACTTGACATCACAAAAGTTCAATAATATTTTGACGTCAATCCGTTATAATAGCAAATACCTGACTCCACAATGGAAAAATGATTGTTGTATGAAGTCAAAATTTCTTGCAGGACAGATCCTCTGGTCAAGCAGTATAGTTTTCCAAATACATTGTAGTAATAAATTGTATTCAAGCTGTCAAACAATCCATATAATAAGGCCAACTAAATTTAAGTAGATTTTCATCTAGATTTTTTTTTTAATGGGGAGGGTGGGAGGATTTTATAATTTTTATTTCATATGAAACCCTGTTTGTGATGTGTTCTTCATGAATGCAAGTGTAATAATAATTAAGCTTATATCACATTCAAAGATGCATGAATAAGGAATACTACATAATTTTTCATATTCTTAAATAAATGTCTGGCAACCACAGTTCTATCCTACCGTAGTCTAAGATCGTTCATCTTGTCAGTTCGTTAGGTATTTGTGTTTGAACTTAACACACGGGGAAACTCTGCATTGATGTCACTACGGTACTTCTGGCGTAGAAAAACAGTGCAAAATACGTTTTTTCTGCACTTTTGAATAAAAAAAACATTTCTAAAGGTAAGTTTTCATTGTTGTTCTCAATTATTGCCAAAAAATGCCAATTTTCTAATGCCCGTTTCAATCCCAACTTTCGAATATTTAAAAACATTCTAGAACTTCACAAAATCCCATTTACGGCCTACATTGCTTTGTGTACATTCCATTCAGCGTCATCAATCTTGTGGCAGGCAATACAGGTCAAGCAAATCGTATTTTTAGGAATTTAAAAATGACATGCTCCTTACCTCTTTCTCAATTTTCCCCGCGAAAAAAACCCAACCAAAATGAAAGGAAAACTATATGAAAAAACGATGTCCATGCCATAATTTTAAACAGGCATATAGAGTTGGTTGATGAGAAACAATTTACATTTATTTTTCATAGAATTTTCTTTTTATTCATTATAAAAAGATCGATATTCTGACCATCATGACTGTAGGTAAATATTCATACAAAATTCCCTTGATGTCAAAAGGGATGGCAAAAAAAGAGTTTTCCTGTTGAATAGAACCCAGAACTATTGCAAACTATTTTGAAGCAATATCCCAGAAAGAAATAACGTAATTGCCGTAGACTGAAAAATCCCCTAATTGACAGTAGAGCAATTTGATTGGATATAACGAATTGACATCACGTGATTTTGACGCCTTTGAAATTTTAATATAAACAAACAAGGTCAGAAGGTTCCGTATGGGACATCATCTTACATTTAGTTACTGACAAACAATTACGAGTTATCAAGCTTGCCAATGCATGGTTATAAAAAATTAAAGCTAAGTCTACAGAAAAAATAAGAAAAAAATAGCCTTAGTATAACGACTTATCATTACACCTGGATACATAATGTAATATTAATGCCGCTTTAGAAAACCATTATTTTAGTAAAAGTGTATCCTGGATCTTTGAATAAACTGGTAAACATTACCTTTATTAGTGTTACACGATCAATATAAGATACAATGAAAAACTGAGACGACATATACATGTAAATTGTGAGAAAATGACACAGGGCGAACGAGAACCGGGGCCGTACTATTTCAGGGTGCGAATTAGTATTGGCCAAATTGACCCACATTCAATATTCCATCAACCTAAGAATATTCTATGAACACTTAAGTTGCCATCGAAAATTAATGAGTGTGTACAATTTGTATCTGTTCATATAATTGCAATATGCTTTAAGTTTAAAAAGAACGAATATACCTGCGTAATAGCAAACAAGTTGTTAAACGATCTGCCAGGGCGAAAGCGACTGAGCGCAGACATCTTGATGTACTGCATAAAATATGTATTCAAAATAAAAGAAAATCATTATACAGAGTTAAAATAAAATATCGAGAGGTAATTTTTAAATCATATTGTATTTCTTTTTGTATATAATTTCTAATTCATAAAATTCATTTATTATTGTTCAACCAAATATGTTGGTTGTATTTACTGCGCAACTGTTTTGTTGCCATACATCCTTGACAACATACAAAGTAATCAAGGGAAACAGCCTTGCTAACACCAAAACACACTAACAGGTTATCCAGATTGGAGTAAAGTTAATAAGTGAAAACAACCAAAGACAATATGAGTCAAAGACAAGTGTTGCAAGGTAATTTTTTGTAAATAGTTTGTTTCATTATGTTTTTTTTGTTGAAGTCAATGAAGAAAATCGAAATACTTTTATCAGCAGCCATCATTTTTAATTTGAATGAATACAGTTCATTTGCAGGATAAAATAAAGGTGATAGGCTCAAATAAGGTAATGTCCACCCTAATGATAAATGCAGTCAAGTGTGCAAATTTGATGCACCTGTATCATCAGATGTACATGAACATTAATTTTTAGACATCATCCTATATGACAGATATTTTTCATTATAAAAAAGTAAAATAACAAAATATTGAACAAAAGGATTATTTAAAACATAAAGTCCCTTATCAAATGGCGTAACCAATAGAGGAAGCAAGTTAACTCGTACCAACGGAAACTCGTACCATGTTAACTCGTACCAAAAAAGTTAAATCGTACCACTGCAAACTCGTACCATCAAAAATATATTAAAAATTACGAATATTTTATGTTATTTTTTAGTTACACTTAATAAAATTAATGTTGAATTACTTGAATTTTATACTGGATTTTATAGACAAAAATACGAATGTTTTTCTAAAAAGCTTTATTTTTAAGCTGAACTTTCAAAGTAGTTATAATCCAGAAGAAAGAAAAAACATTACTTTAACTCACTCACAGTACCTTAAGTTGAATGTCTATATCCAAATTATCCAAATTAAATTAATTAACGCTGTAATCCATGATCTCAAATTGAATGCTTTTTTTACAATTGTTGAAAGCCATGTGCTTTTTGGCGGGAAAATGCGGGAACAGGAAACGGTTACATTTCATTGTAACTTGTTATTTATAAAAAGTAAGAATTTCATTTTGGAAATCATTTTGATTATTTTGATTAACTGCTAGGATTTATTCATGAAAAATTAATTTGGAATGATTAAAAATTAAATTCAATAATAATCAGTAAAAGTTTAAAAAAGTCAAAGGAGACAACAAAGCAAATCTGCCACGGTATTTTCTATCCAATAGACAGGGAACATTAGCTGCAAATTGGTCAATGTACTTTCAAATTATATACATTTTACAGACTTGCGAGGTATTAAGTGAAAGTTAATTACATACATCATTAAACACCATGTAAATGCATTTAAATAAGTTGGTACGAGTTAGCAGTGGTACGAGTTTGCATTGGTACGAGTTTTTGTAAAGTGGTACGAGTTGACGTTGGTACGAGTTTACAATGGTACGGGATAACTGTAATTCCCAATAGATGATACACATCAAACAAATGGAATACAACTGTGTTGCCACATGCATTTCCTTGTCACCATGAAGCCTTTGGTAGAAAATTGTGAATTTAACAGGCTTTTATAGCTAGCTATAATTCCAACAATTTCACGACAATGTGTGAACAAAACAAACAGACATAATAGGTTAAAATGTAAAAAAATAGGGTATGACACTGATAATTTAATAATTTAAACATAAATTTACGGTGGGAATTTTGAAACAAATGTCTGACCTTTGGCAAGATATTTCATTAAAAGCTAATAGGAATATTCATAGGGCCTATGTTGTTCAGGGTACCAATTGCAAGCTGTTAAATATAACCTGGTTATTTACTATTTAAAGTCTTACAAAATGACATACATGTATCTTTGAATTGTAATTTCAGTGTTTGAGCAGTATCAGAAAGCAAGAACTCAGTTTGTACAGACTGTTGCTGAACTTGCAAGTCGACCACAGAATATTGAGACATTACAAAATGCAGGTGTCATGTCACTTCTGCGACCTCTCTTGTTGGACATTGTACCTACTATCCAACAAACTGCTGCACTGGCCCTAGGTAGACTTGCCAATTACAATGATGACCTTGCAGAAGCAGTAGTCAAAGGAGACATTCTTCCACAGTTGGTCTATTCTCTTGCTGAACAAAATGTAAGTTGTAATTTCAGGGGAGTATCATATGAAATACAAGGAAATATGAAGAGCAATAATTATGTATCATTTTTTGAGTGTGTAAGGGTACAGATTATTTTTTTTTATGATTTACAATTTGTTGTAACATCAATTTTTTTTTATTAGAATTTAAAATTTCACTATGCCAGTGTATGATGCAACTTTTCAATTTTTACAGTTTATTTAGTCGATGATTTAATTGTACTTTTTGGGAGTAACATTCTTCTGTGTCAACTAGTTAAAAAAAATCTTTATACAATATTTTTACAACTGCAATTCTTAAAAGGTAAGATATGTGATTACAATCATTTCATATCCATATGCATTTTTATTGTTAGTATGGCAAAACAAATAATTCAGGAGTGAAAGCTACATGTAAGTGTTATTTGACCAGTTTGTACTTGTAGTTATTCCTGTTATCCAATTTTGTATTATTAAAAAAAGGCAATCATGATTTTAAAATAAATCTTTAATTTGTTTATTTTTTTGCAGAGATTTTACAAGAAAGCAGCTGCATTTGTATTAAGAGCTGTAGCCAAACATTCTCCACAGCTAGCTCAATCTGTGGTAGATTCAGGAGCATTGGATGCCTTAGTTATTTGTCTAGAAGAGTTTGATCCTGGTGTGAAAGAGGCTGCAGCCTGGGCATTAGGCTATATTGCAAGACATAATGCTGGTAGGTTACATACACATAAAATATATATATCATTTCGATTCATTTGGTTCTATTTATGCATTTATTTTAGTAGCATTAACTCACAACAGACAATGACATTTAAATTAGTACAACCCTGAAACCGTATTTATTATCAATTTACGAATACATGTACCATCATATTTGAATTAATTATGTATTATATTAATGCTATTAAAAACTTAAGTGAATATCACAAGAAATTAGTGTTGGTTAAAAAATACATTTATCTTACTCTTTAAAAAGGAAACTATCTGTACCAATTAATTGCCATGTCCATAAAATCTTTGATAAATGAGTATTTGGTGGTATTGTATCCATGCAATAACATATGGTATCTGCTCATTAAATGTGAATAACTTCTATTATCCAGGCTATCTTTCCTTCATATCAATGTTAACATGTATAATTATGTATAGGGAAAAGATGCAATATAATGTTTTTTTAAACAGTATAAAATAATATTGTAATTATTTCAGAACTTGCCCAGGCAGTAGTTGATGCTGGTGCTGTTCCTCTATTGGTTCTATGTATACAAGAACCTGAGCTTTCTCTGAAAAGAATTGCTGCTTCAGCTCTCAGTGACATTTGTAAACACTCTCCAGAGCTGGCTCAAACTGTAGTGGATGCTGGAGCTATTGCACATCTGGCTCAAATGATTCTGAACCCTGATGCTAAACTCAAGGTATGATTTTTAAATAGAATTTTTAATTCAAGGTTTAATTGAAAAAAAAATGGCCTTAATTGACTTATGCTGATTTCAACGTAATTCAAATTTGATTTGCATTAACTAATTCGAATTAGTTTAATTCGCATTTGAAACTTTTACGTTCTAACATCAATTCTAATTTGAACTACAATGCGCATCAAATTCGCTTTACTGTCCAAATGACGTTAACTTTTAATTTGTATTAACAAAATGTATTTCTAATTCGAATTAGGTGATTCGAATCAATTCGTATTAAAAAAGAAGAGTGTGTGAACACGATTAGCGAATTCCATTTGCATTCAATTCAAATTTAATTCAAATTAAATATCTGTGTGAACAAGGCATTAATAAAAGTGTGGGTTGACTTTCAGAAAAGCATTGCTCTGACATGTGTAAAAATCTGAGATGAATAATAACCAAAAGAGAAAGAAGGAAAGGTGCCATTGGACATTCTTAACAATTGGGATATATTTGAATTTGTTTGATATTTTTCAAGATATTTCATACATAAAGATATATATCTATTTAAAACAAATTATTTGTTTATACGCGTATATAGTAAAGAAATATAGCCTTTTTTATTGTACATTATATGATGGCATTTTCTAATGTTTACTTTTTTTATTGTACATTATATGATGGCATTTTCTAATGTTTACTTTTTTTATTGTACATTATATGATGGCATTTTCTTATGTTAACTTTTTTTTATTTAACAGAGACAAGTATTCTCAGCTCTAAGTCAGATATCTAAACACTCAGTAGACTTAGCTGAAATGGTTGTAGAGGCAGAAATCTTCCCAGCGGTACTGACATGTCTGAAAGATCCTGATGAATATGTTAAGAAAAATGTTGCAACACTGATTAGAGAAATTGCTAAACACACACCAGAGGTGAGTACAAACAATATTTTATGTACAAATTGAAGCATGAATTAATTAATTCAGGACTATGAGTGTAAAGAAGTATAATATAGAATTCAATTAATATAATATAAAGGCAAATTAAATGATAACCCCATGTAGGGTTTGTGTCTATGAAACAGCAAGCAAACTACACTATTGAACTATGTAAGACATAATGGTTGACTAAGTCTTCAATAATGATTTCCACACCAAGTATCAAAATGAATCCAGACAAATTGTTAATAAATCAAACACTAATAGCTGATGATTTTCTGCCATCAACATAAAATTTTTAAATATAAAAAAAAAAGGAGAAGAAAAATTAAATCACTAAAATATGTACACTATATCCTCTGAGGATATCTGTAAAGTCAGATTCCTTGTGGCTGAATTAAACTGACTTGTTAATTTATTACTCAAACCTGTTAATTGTCTTCTCAAGAGTAAATTCTCTGAATTATCTCCCTTTATTTATTTATGTGTTTATTACATAGCTTGCCCAGTTGATCTCTAGAGTGAATTCTCCAAATTATCTCCCTTTAATTTTTTTTTTCATAGCTTGCCCAGTTGATTGTGAATGCTGGAGGAGTTGCAGCCGTTGTTGATTATGTTGGAGAATCTAAAGGAAATGTTCGATTACCAGGAATTATGATGTTAGGTTACGTAGCAGCACATTCAGAAAATCTAGCCAGAGCCGTTATTGTTTCAAAGGTATGTCTTGAGTATTTTAATAAAAATCTAAAATTATATTAACGGTGGTACTAAACACTATAACTTAAAAATTTTGGCTTGTTTAATTTTCTTCAAATAATGATAAGAGTTGTCTCCCTGTTGTGTTATGTACCATCTTCTTCAAGAATTCTTCAAGAATAAAATATTTTTTTTGAACGTTTTGGGATTTCATGAAAAAATATATTTTTTATCATGCTACAAGTTGCAAAAAAAACAAGTCAATAAAGTCTGATTCAATTTGAGTTTAAAGCAAAGATGATTAGTAGTATTAGTGGGCTTTGAATATTCTAACCCAACTTTACCTTTAACATTCTTATTTTAGGGAGTAACACAGCTAGCTATAGCACTATCAGAGGAACCAGAGGACCATATACAGGCTGCAGCAGCGTGGGCCTTAGGACAGATTGGACGACACACACCTGAACATGCTAAGGCAGTAGCACATGCTAATGTATTACCTAAATTATTACAATGTTATTTAAGAGCAGATGCATCAGAAGATCTACAGACAAAGGTAATTATTTTTCACTTCAAAATGTGGAACATGAATTGTTATTTTTCCCAAATATTAGGAGTTATTTATTTATCAAAGTCTGTATTATAAACAAACCGATTTTATGTATGGTTTGAAATGTTTGTTTTCATTTATAATTTTTTTAAGTTCTCACATTTTTTACAATATATTATATAAATATCAAATCTTAAGAAATATTCAGAAAAAAAACTTCAAATAATTGGAATATTCTAACTGAAAACCTCTTTTATGTATACGTGTATTAAATTATGACAGAAAAAAAGAAAGTTCTGGTCAACAAAAAATAAGGTTAAAACTTGAAAGCAGTAAATAAAGGCAACAGTAGTATACCGCTGTTCAAAACTCATAAATCCATGGACAAAAACCAAAATCGGGGCAACAAACCAGTAAACAATGAATTTCGGATTTTTTCCATTAATTTCAGCAGCTTCCTGTAAGGGTATACATTCTTTTTATGTTTATGGTCTTTGCGTTAAATAACAGACAGATTATCATCACTCATCAATGATTTTAAGTTTCATAAAATTCTCTTTTTTGTCATTGTAGAGCAAAAAAGCACTGAAAAATATTCTCCAAAAATGTGTACATTTACCAGCACTGGAACCATTACTACACGATGCTCCTCCAAATATACTGAAACATGTTGTCGGACAGTTTAGTAAAGTATTACCACATGATTCTAAAGCTAGGAAATTATTTGTCACAAGTGGAGGACTTAAGAAAGTACAAGAAATTAAAGCTGAACCAGGATCGGCACTGGCTGAATATGTTAACACAATCAATAACTGTTATCCAGAAGAAATTGTCAAGTAAGTAATGATCATGTTAATACATTCAATTGTTGCATCCAGAATAACTTGATAAATAAGTACATGTAATATGTTCACTTCATTGAAGTTTAACAAAAGTCAAAGCATAGAAACAGGTTTTTTGATAGTTTTCTTAATACTGAAGCAACAGTGAGATCAACAACATGGTGTTAGGCCTCATACATGTAGTTTCAAGATATTCAATTTAGTTTTCAACATTCAAAAGGTCAGGAATAAATATAACTGAATCCTTGAAAAGAAAATTTGTGACAAAACAAAATACATAAAAAAATCATTATAATAAAAATTTAGTGGAGTGAATTCACTAGGAAAAACAGGGCCTGTAATAGAAAAAGCTGTATCTCACCATTAGCAAGATGAAAAAAAATACCTGTATGATATTTAGGCTTATAATTAATTAGTATAAAAAAAAAATTAAGTAATACAATTCTACCTCAAATGCCATTTTATTTTTATTATTATTAAGATTCCTAATTATTTGCTTTTGACTTTTCAGATATTACTCCCCAGGATATTCTGAAAGTCTTTTGGACAGAGTGGACCAGTATCAGCCACACTAATAAGCACACAGACATCAAATAACATTATTTTCATCATTTCATATATTCATTATCATCCTGTGTATGTATACAATTGACCAAAGCAAGGAAAGACAAACTATCTATGTACTGAAGAAATGTTTAAATTGTTGCTTAAATGTGTAGTGTTTATAATTGTTGAACAAGTTAAGGCGACTCAAATGATATTAAAAGAAAAAGCTGCGAAAGAAGTTTATCATTAGAAAATCAGATAATTTAAAAAAAAAAGTGAAAAAGGACATACATTATTATCCCTTTAGTTATAAAGACCAAGGAGGTTATACCTTGTAAAGACATACAAAAACAGAAAAGCATTTTTTTAAATATGTCTTAGAAAATAGGGAATTGTACTCAATGGATGGGGAGGGAAAAGGGATATAATTTTTAAAGTTATTTGTTAGAAGGGCATATAGAATTGAAGGAAACTGCTCACTGCATTTTTTTCGGTACCATAAATGCAGAATCAAGCTGGAGCTGGTTTTAAATTAAATAGTTGCTATCGTTTGATAATTGATGAAAAAGAGCAAAGTTATAACAAGATACTGACATGCTACAATCATTGCCAATGGCTACAGAAACATTGTCAACTAGAAATGTTATATAATGTTTTATTAACGTAATGCATTTGTAAATTGCCAATGCATTTGAATTAAGTCTCTGACAGAAAATAAGAACCAATCTTATCCAAGCAATTGACTCCATTTTAAAAAGAAAACATCAAGTTTGCTTTATGATAGTACTGAATTCAACAAACAAACAAAATGAGACTTGATGGAATCATGTTTTTATAACTTTTTATATTGTTCTTATGTTGTTTGGAGAAGTTGATTATTTATTTATTGTAAGTACTATCAGCAAACAAAGCATCTGTTATTTGTTGAATATTTTATATTATACTTGGAAGAAAAACTATGATTAAATTAAAATTACAAATTTTTAGACTAAGATTAGTTGTATTTATTTATCTAGCAAAAGATAGCCAGAAGGGTAAAGTGATACTAACAGTTACTATGCCCCACCTACAATAGTAAAGGGGGCATTATGTTTTCTGGTCTGTGGGTGTGTTAGATCCTCTGTCCGCCTGTCCCCCTTCAGGTTAAAGTTTTTGGTCAAGGTAATTCTTAATGAAGTTGAAGTCCTATCAACTTGAAACTTAGTATACATGTTCCCTATAATATGATCTTTCTAATTTAAATGCCAAATTAAGAGTTTATATCCCAATTTGACAGTCGACTAAACATAGAAAATGATAGTGAAAGTGGGGCTTTATGGACATTTTCTTGTTTGAAATGTTAATTTCTTTCTTAGGTTTAGTAGAATAACTATTTATTTGTGTGTATACCTTGCAAGATCCTCATGCTGGTCAGACGGTTTTCATCTGATCTCAACCACATGTCATGTATCAGTGAACAAGGTTGAGTTTTCGTGGTCAAGTCCATATATCAGATATTATAAGCAATAAGTCTCTACTATATTTGTTGAATGGGAGGATTGTATGGTGCAATTGACTGTATGGCAGATATTAACAGACCTTACCTCATTTTCATTGTTCATTGGTCAATCTGTAGTTTTCATGGTCAAGTTAGTTTCTTAGATAATGTAAGCAAAAGATCAACTATATGTTTAATGCATATATATATATATAGATGTCCAGTGGGGGATCCAGGAGGGGGGTGCGTTCTGGGATGATCAATTCATTTAAATGGGACATAAAGTTGGAACACACACACAGTTCTTGTCCATTCGTTTTTGATGCGTTTTGTTATTTGATTTTGCCATGTATTATGGACTTTCCTAATTGTTTTTCCTCTGAGTTCAGTATTTTTGTGATTTACTTTTTACACACCCTTTTTATCCTGGTTTGGTAACCCCCTCGATTTAAAAATGACTGGATTTGCCCCTAATTTCTGTTTGGCACGGTTCATCTGACATTGACCACAGTTGCATGGTTCATTGATCAATGTTTTGTTTTCCTGGGTAAGTTTGTTTCTTAGAAACTACCGTATAAGCATTAGGTCAACTTTATTCGGTGTATTGAATGATTGTAAGGTGTACATGTAAAATAAGTACGTGATTCCCGTTTGGTTTATCTGACCTTCACACCTTCACATAATTTTCTTGGATCATGTTAAGTATACATTTAGGACTATCAACTTAAAATCTATGGTCAGTAAAGAAGTCGAGACATTTCAGCGTGTTCACTCTTGATGGGTGTTTTGTGTGTAATATCTAGTGAGTCAGGACTCAAGATGTTACTCATACAACATTATTTATATATTGAAATTGCATGTTTTCAACTCTAATAAAAAAGTCAGATGATGACTTAAATTATACAAGAATGAACCTCTTACATATATCCTTTTTGATAACAAAGACCTCAATGTCATCAACTTGTCCAATATATCCTTCATCGTAAATTTTTCACTCAAAAATATCGCCCTAATTTGAATATCAGTCTGTACCTATAATTCTTATACCTATATCAAACCAATTGCACACAAATTTCCAGCACCTGATATCATCCCTATTTTTAGTAGGGTTCATGTTGCTCAGTCTTGGGTGGGGCCCGGTAGTCCCGCTATTGCGACACCCCATTAGTTCGACATCCAATTATCCAACAATCCATTAGTCCAACACCTATATAGTCTAATACAAGCTTTACTAAAATCTTCCTCATATAAAGAAATGGAAAAGACAGCACTTTCCATAAAATGCACACGCACAAAAAAACCTACACTAAAAAAGGAATTTGTATTGATTGTTTGCTGCTTTCTATAAGTCCAGTGCCAAATAATCAAGTTATGCATGTTAAAGACGAAAACAAATTAATAGTTAATACAATAATAATGTCATGTATATCACGAATAGATCGGATTGCCACGGGGAAATGAGCGTATATATTCAGCGTTAGCAGCAGACACAGTCGAAGGATTCAGAGTTGCCCAAAACAAGGAATTGTATATTTAAATATACAATTCCTTGCCCTAAAAGGCATGCTCTACGAAAGCCTAGACACTAACATCCTGCATGTATATAGTTTATATATAAAGAAACTAAGAAGAAGAATAAAATTGAGAATGGAAATGGCGAATGTGTCAAAGAGACAACAACCCGACCATAGAAAAAACAACAGCAGATGGTCACCAACAGGTCTTCAATGTAGCGAGAAATTCTCGAATCCGGAGGGCGTCCTTCAGCTGGCCCCTAAACAAATATATACTAGTTCAGTGATAATGAACGCCATACTAATTTCCAAATTGTACACAATTAAGAAACTAAAATTAAAGTAATACAAGACTAACAAAGGCCAGAGGCTCCTGACTTGGGACAGGCGCAAAAATGCGGCGGGGTTAAACATGTTTATGAGATCTCAACCCTCCCCCTATACCTCTAGCCAATGTAGAAAAGTAAACGCATAACAATACGCACATTAAAATTCAGTTCAAGATAAGTCCAAGTCGGATGACAGAAGATGTAACCAAAGAAAATAAACAAAATGACAATAATATATACTATATAAATAACAACAGACTACTGGCAGTTAACTGACATGCCAGCACGAAGAATATTTGAGCTAAAACGCTCACAAACTTTTACACAAACTTATTGAATCGACTGTAGACTTTTACAGAGCCAGTCTGCCATAAAACCATGCAAAATCTCAAATTTCGTCCAAATTGGTAGTAATAACTTTGCAATATTATATATATTTCTAAAATCTTTGGGTATTTAGGAGTTAAGATAAAAAAAAAAATTTTTGGTTAATTCACACGATTTTCCATTTAACAGCCTTATTTGCATATTTGTGAATTATAAAAAAATAATGCCAAAAAATCACCAAAATTTAGGTACTTTTTAAAGGTCTGAATAATTGATATATCTCTTAAATATAGCGTTATCTTGTTATATTTTGCAAAGAACATTATAAAAAAAAGAGAAAATGCATTTTGACATACTTTTTACCTTTTGGCAGGTTGCCAGAGAGATTCGTGCAACAGATGTATTAGATAACTTGCATGTAGTACATGTACTCAGTAGGTGTTTTTTCTCAAGATCATATTTATTTTTTTTAAATTTTTAGACGTTACGCGCGATGTTCGTATCGTTTACGTTTTTTGTATGTTTCGATGTTAAAATTGCGCTGCAGGTGCAGGAAAAAACGTATTTTAATGAAAACAAAGATACCAATGTGCTGTATATAAATGTCCTTGTTCATTTATCTCCATTAAAACAATTTAAAACGCATTAGTTCGAGTTGATAAGCATTTGATTCTGGATTTTGAAGAAAAAATGGGCTGTCCCGGGTAACATTTGCTGATGAAAACTGAAGTACAAACCCTCTTTTCGACTTTTTTTGACCGATTTCTTTTTGTTATTTTTTTATTGCCGTGAATTGCCATGAAACGACAACCCATTATGATGTATTTGTTTGATGGCTCATGTCGTCTTATTCTGTTACACCAGGCAAATCTCCAAAATGTCAGTGTGTCCCATCTCCATTTTCGAAACTACTTAAACGAAAAAAAATAAAAAAATACGGATAACTGATGTAATTATATAAGAAAATGATATGGCTAGTATAATGTTGTTTTTCTGTAAATAATTTATTTCAAAAGCAAAATCGGTCAAACACAAAAACAAAAATAGATTCTTAATCTTTAAATTTGGTGAATACAATGTCACACCTTCATTTTTTGCAAACACGTTGCGTACAGTCGTAATTAAAGTAAACTATGTTTAGTTTTGCACTTGGTTGTCGACAATGAAAATCTAATATAGACATGTTATTTGTCTAGTCTTTTCAAAAAATCTATATTGATCTCCACAGCATTCGTACTTTTCGAAAACATGATGTTTAAAAAATGGTGAAAAAGATGTCACACGCATAACATTTCTTACGGCGGCAACCTGACGTCGTTTCGAAGAGCCAAACCCCCCACCCCCCCAAAAAAAAGGCGGCACAAGAAAACACAAAGAAAAAGCGCACAACTTATTCGATAGTCGGTGCATGCATTGTTCAACTGCATATATAGAGAGAGACTTTTTAAACTACGATTTGATTTATCTATATGTTACTGATTTTTCGGATGATTCGTTTTGTTATTCCGTGCTATTTATAAGTGTTGCCCTCAACCCGGTACAGATTGTATGTGTTATTTATACTCAAATTTTTTTAATTAAGTGCAGAACTTTCAAAGTTTTAAAACGAGTAAATTTGGGTGTGTAATTGTACTAGCGTTTCTTTTATGCATTTTAATCTTATAGCGCTAAACAGGCGTCTTTAAAATTTACGGACGAAGAGTTAAATGTTTTGGATGATGTTCTAGACTACATGTATCTTTGGAACGGTACTAATATATTACTGTGAAATTTAAGAAAAAACGTACACTTGTCAGAAAATGCACTAAACCGGGTGATATGTTTAATTACTTTGGAGAACTTTTAGACAATTCACGGGACATCATTTCCGTGCATATTGGCAAAATGCACGACTTAAATGTTTGAAAGAAAACTTATTATCTAATAGGTGTATTATAATTCATGACTATTCCGCAAAGTATACGGTTGCAAAGAAAAGTTTGAGCTTCAACAAACTTATTTTCAGCATTCCGAGGTATCTTTACATGTGTCCGTAATTTATCGACAAGCAATGCTGGAGGTAGACGGAGTAGAAAGTTTTCCAGATATTTCGTGTATTATCACTTAACATTTCTTTGTTATAAGCCCGGATGAGAAAAATGGCCAATTGTTTACACAAAAAGTTATAACCCTTGTCAAGGAGTATTAAGATTCGATGATGTAAAATTATTCATGAGTTTACTCACGGTTGCCCGGTTTAGTAAATATAAGTCATGAAATTGTTTTCAATAGATATAGGAAGATGTGGTGTGAGTGCCAATGAGACAACTCTCCATCCAAATAACAATTTAAAAATTAAACCATTATAGGTTAAAGTACGGCCTTCAACACGGAGCCTTGGCTCACACCGAACAACAAGCTATAAAGGGCACCAAAATTACTAGTGTAAAACCATTCAAACGGGAAAACCAACGGTTTAATCTATATAAACAAAACGAGAAAACACGGGGATATGAAATTATTTCGAAACTTCGTGAAAGGGACCTCAGGAGGCAGACGGGGGCTTTTTAAAGAATCAAGTAGACATGGTAGAATGTCTGGAGTATAGATCGTGACACAATATCTTTCAAATCATTCCCGGTATTAGAAGTCAACACCAGGCGTTTTCTTCTTTGAATATTCTCATTTGACAGTTTTGTACTTGTCATGTTATTCTTGTGAAAATGTTTTGACTGGTACTGACAAAGACTACATAAATAATTTCATTTCAAGTTTAAGGGGACTATATCGATAGTTGTCGAGAACAACTTAACCCGACATTTGGGTCCCGCACAAGAGACAAAAAAAACCACAGAAATTAACATTTATAGGTCAACCGGTATGGCCTTCAATAACGAACAAAGCCAATACCGCATAGTTAGCTATAAATGACCCTGTAATGACAATGTACAACAATTCAAACGGGAAAACTAATATCCATATTTATTTTAAAATGAATGAAAAACAAATATGTAAAACATAAACAAATGAAAACCACTGAATTACAGGCTCCTAATTTGGAACAGGCAAATGCATACATATTGTGGTGGGGTTAAAGATGCTAGCGGGATACCAACCCTCCCCTAACCAAACAGGTACACTAACTTTACTTATTCTTGAAATATTTTTGTAGCGTCTAAAACATGAAAAACGTTATATTTTACCGATAACGTCTGTTACGCTTATAGGTATGAACATCGCGCATCTTAGGATTTTTTGAAAGGTGCATATCAGTTTTAAGACAAGTAAAAAAATTTAGCCTGGCAAATAACGAGAAGTTAGTAAAAAATGCCCCCAAATATCTATAAAATGCACTATTGTAATAGTTTTTGGACCTTAACATTTGAACTAAAACTGATCAAAGTAGACTTATATTTCGGACAATAACTTTAGATCTTTATGATTTTTTTTTCAGAAGGTTCAGTACCACAAAAGGAAGCTTTGGAACGATTTTGGGGATGATGGTCCCTACTTGTGTATAAGTATTTCAATTGCTCTGATATTGTATCATAATGTTTAAAACCACAGGTTGAAGGTTTGGATTCCTTTAAATGGGTCATGGAATCAAAGTTAGGAATAAAGGGCCAAAAAGGGGCCCAAAACAAGCATTTTTCTTATTTCAAGACGAAAAAAGAGGGACGAAAGAAACCAAAGGGACAGTCAAACTCGTAAATCCAAAACAAACTGACAACGCCATGGCTAAAAATGAAAAAAGACAAACAGAAAATAATAGTACACATGACACAACATAGAAAACTAAAGAATAAACAACCCGAACCCCACCAAAAAACTAGGGGTGATCTCAGGTGCTCCGGAAGGGTAAGCAGATCCTGCTCCACATGCGGCACCCGTCGTGTTGCTTATGTGATTACAAATCCGGTAAATAGTCTAATTCGGTAGGTCAAATTCATGAAAAGGTAGGGGATTGTAGTTACGACGTAAGGAACATATCCGATATCATTTGTGAAACGGTTATTCCATAACGGTCAACCAACTCGTGATGGCGTCCGTAAAATTTACGAAGGGATGATTTCAACTTCACCATTTGGAACTCTTGGTTTAATATACTTGTGTGTAATTGTATGGATCTCTTTCAAACTGTACCACAATGCTCCATATAACAAAAGGGGGGGATTTAGTTTTGGATTAATTGCCCAAAATATGTAGGAATAAGGGGCCAAAACAGGGCCGAAAAGAAGCTCATTTCTAGTTTCCAAACAATAACTTGGGTTTAAGTACATGTATATAGATCTCTCTGTAATTGTACTACAAGGTTCTATACTAAAAAGGAAAGGATGGGATTGTTTTAAGGGTTATTGCTGAAAGGGGGGTTTCAATAAGTTTGGGGGAGATTTGTTAAAAAAAATTAAGGGATTTCTTTTTTTTTTTTTTCAAATTTCAAATTTTCAAAATTTTCAAGAAGAAATCTTCAATTGCACAGTAATGTGCAATAGATTTGTTGATCTTTGGCAACATTTATTTTGTAACAAACCCTTTTTTTTTTGCCAAAAATTCAATCACAATCCAAATTCAGACAGCACCAAGCTTGAACATTGTGACCATATTTAATTTGCCCCAACTGTTCAACCACTGCGGTTGTATAAAGCTGCGCCCTGCAGATCACCTGGTTTCACATACTTTCAATTGATGACAGTCTTTTAAAAAGCTTGTTATATGAAACAGAGTTGTGAACATACTTGTACTTAAAAAAATCTTCCTCTTTGAAACTTTTGATTGGAATGCAACCAATTATAGGGCCAATCACTTATTGAGTGTCTTGATTAGAAAGTTGTGCTTGTAGATTTTTATTTGATTTATCATGACAAGTTACAGATCAAATTCATTATTCACACTTTATAAGCTTTTCTGTTCAAACGGAAATAACTCATTTTTTTAAAGACAAAATGACATTTTGAATGTTTTTTCTTTTCTTTGGTATTTAGTGATTCAATTTTGTTCCAGTTTGATATTTGTGTGCAGAGTTTTGGTCTTTGGACATAGGAAGTTCACTTAGATAGTCAGAATTCAACAAGTTTTTACGTTTTGCTGGAAGATTTGGTCTCGAGATTTTATGTAGTTTACATTATGACAAATTATAGATCAAATTTTTGTTCCATTACAATGAATTTGTAACGGGTTGGGGACTATAGATTGCCATGTATTACTCGCAGAATGCTTGTTTTTATCCAAAAAAAAATCAACTCTGATAAAATTGTTTAATATTTAGTTAAAATAGATATTGATGACTTTATTATGTGAAACTTTGTTTAGATCTATCATACTTTTACTCTTTTTTGCTAATACCTTCATCATGTTCATTCATGACTAAAAACTTGTATTTAGACCATTTTGCACGTTTTTTTTAAGGGTAGACCACAATAATATTACATGTATATGAACAGTAAAATCTTACCATTTTAATGACAATATAAAAAAGATGATGTGGTATGATTGCCAATGAAACAACTGTCTTCCATTAAGAGACAAAAATGACACAGACATTAACAACTATAGCTTACTGTACGGCCTTCAACAATGAGGAAAGCCCATACCGCATAGTCAGCTATAAAAGGCCGCGATAAGACAATGTAAAACAATTCAAATGAGAAAACTAACGGCCTTAAGTATAAAAAAAAATGAACGAAAAACAAATATGTTACACATAAACAAACGACTTCCACTGAATTACAGGCTCCTGACTTGGGACAGGCACATACATAAATAATGTGGCGGGGTTAAACATGTAAGCGGGATCCACCCCCCCCCCCTAACCCTGGACAGTGGTATAACAGTAAATCATAAGAAAGAACTATAAAAATATGTTGAAAATGGCTTAACTCATCCGAAGGACAAAAATACAAGTGGATGTGGTAGGGTAATTGTAAGTCTGCTCAACAGTTTAACCATTTATCTGTTAATATTTGTTTTTATACAACCGCAAAAATTGAAAAAATTTGGTCCTATATTAGTATGACGTTGTCGTTGTCATCGCCGTCGTCATCCAAAGACATTTGGTTTTTGCACTATAACTTTAGTATAAGTAAATAGAAATCTATGAAATTTTAAATACAAGGTTTATGACCATAAAAGAAAGGTTTGGATTGATTTTGGGAGTTTTGGTCCCAACAGTTAAGAAATGGGGGCCAAAAAGGGTCCAAAACTAAACTGTTTGCTTTCATAAAAAAATGAATTATTGGGTTTCTTTGATATGCCAAATCTAACAGTGAATTTAGATTCTTAATTTTTGGTCCTGTTTTCAAATTGGTTTACATCAAGGTCCAAAGGGTCCAAATTTAAACTAAGTTTGATTTTAACAAAAATTTAATTCTTGGGGTTTTTTGATATGCTGAATCTAAAAATGTACTAACATTTTTTATTATGGGCCCAGTTTTCAAGTTTGTCCAAATCGGGGTCCAAAATTAAATTTTGTTTGATTTCAACAAAGTTGAATATATGGGGTTCTTCAATATGCTGAATCTAACCATGTATTTCGTGTTTTAATATTTGGGACCAGTTATCAAATTGGTCCAAATTGAGGTCTTAAGGGTCAAAAATTGAATTCTTGGGGTTCTATGATATCCTGAATATAACCATGCATTTAGATTTTGGATATTGGACCATAATAGATAATTGTTAAAAAAAAAATAAAAAAAATTCTAAGTTTAAGTTCTTAGACCACACTCATTGTGTTGTGTCAACTATTTAATCCCAATCCAAATTCAGAGCTATATCAAGCTTAAATTTTCTGTCCATACTTGCCCCAAATGTTCAGGTTTCAATCTCTGCGGTCGTATAAAGCTGCGCCCTGCGGAGTATCTGGTTATTACATGTGGTTATGAAATACATTTTATTGCAATTTGAAATATTTGTGTTTGTCTCAGCTGGTAGTAATAGGTCAACTATATTTTACATGTCTTATTCCCAAGCCTCAAATTGCAAGAGATTACATTCTAGGAGGAAACTTAACATTACTGTTATGTCCACTGTTCTCCCAAAATTGACATAGGGATAACTAACTGGTTCTTGTCAGCGTGACAAAATTTCAGTTGCAGTTTTATCAGGAACTTCTAGGAGTAGTCTCTTTATATTTGGCATAAAGGCAAAAGCTGTATCATAATATAGAAAATATAGCCCTTTTCTAGGTAAGAGGCACAATTCTATGAAATTCCCAAAACTATCAAAGCGTCCTCTTTTCTGGAAATAGATTACATGAATGTACAAGGCTTTCACATTTATGAATCATTATCAAATACAACATGTTTTAAAAATTTAAGACTGAACTCAAATGTGGCCACTTTGAATTTAGACAAAAGTGTCTAAAAACTAGACTATTATAAAATGCTAAATTTGTGAAGAACTCATGGTGATATTACCTGATGAGTGTGCATAGTATTGTAAATAAAACAGCCCATTTTTAAGTTACTAAAGTGATTTTCTTTGGAATAGGTTAATATTTTAAACATATTGTAAAAATGCTCAGTTTAGGGGCAAAAAATGCAAAAAAGGGGTCTCCCCGGGTTTACTCCTTTAGTATATTTTCTAATTAAACTTAGTTGAACTTGGTTTATTCAATTAATATAACCAGTTAACATTAGTTCAGTCATTATTTTTCTTATATTTTGACTATCACATACTTTTGAAAAGTTTCTATTGAAACAGATGAAAAAATAAAAAAATCGGCAAAATGGCCTATCTTTAATTGTTATTTTATCGTAATAAGGTATCATTTGCCGAGCACCATTTTCTAGCATTTTGTAGATGAATATATAAGCTTCATGAAATATTACATTTTATTGAAAATAAAACATGATCTTACAAGATTCAAGCCTTTAAAAATATACAAATTTTGCTGAATCGGCACTTTTTCAAAACCATGCAATTTCAACCTGTCAGTAGGGGTATTGAGAAACTCACAACTTTTTGAATTATCATAATTTCCTTTCATTTAAAGTTGTTTGTTAAGAAATATGTTATCATTAAGCTAAATTTTTTCAATAAAACAAAAAAAAAGCAGGTCAAAATACCCTAAAATAGGCTTAAAATGGCCATTTGTCAGTACAGAAATGGACAATTTTCGAATGTTCGGCATACACAAATAATGGCTGAATATTTTTTCAAAATATTTTGCACAAATAGTTATTACATATAAGGTATCTAAAATACAAAATATCAGCCTGATTGGAATATTTTGGATTTGGACCATTTTGCATGGTTTTATCACAGACTTGCTCTTAAAGTGTTTACACAATGTCAAAAATCTTACATTAGATATGTACTGCGAATTGTAGGCCAAAACCAGCCCTTACTGGGCCTGCTCTTTTAAAAGAATACTAAGATGAATTCCATGGGCCAGTGTATTTTTTGGAGCCTCTGACATGACACTGATGTTCCTGAGTTATTTCGAACATTTGTGGTAAACTTTAAAAACAAATATTGCCTTAACAGCTACCTTACCAATTGTGGTAAACTTTAAAAACAAATATTGCCTTAACAGCTAACTTACCAATTGTGGTAAACTTTAAAAACAAATATTGGTACCTCACAAATTTTGTAAGGTAGCAGTTAAGCCAATATTTGTTTTTAAAGTTTACCACAAAATTTCTGACAACACTAACAGACGACAACGATGGACATCATGTAATGGCAATAGCTCACAAGGCCCAGGGGCCCAGGGTCTCCTGGTTGAAATGTAAGCAACCATAATCTTAATGTGCCTTAAGAAATAAAGATCGAATATTGTATTAATTGAAAACACGACCGCTGTTGCAAAAAAGTTAATAGATATCGTCCATGTATGATGATTTTCCAAAATTAATACAATTTGAGCCTATCAAACTTGCTGAAAAGGATAAATAGGACAAGTTCTGTCTACAATGACATTTGTTTTACTTTAATATGGTGTATTCATTAAGTCAACATGACTGAAATCATAAATTGATCCTGTAGAGAGGTTTTTGCTCTTGTAAGAAGATTTTTACCAATTTTTGTAATCATGTGGAAACCAAATTAGAATGAGATAGTTTTCACCACAGACTGATTGGCCTAAATTGTCAACAAACTATTTACATATTTATATTGCAATTTTAACACATTTTGTGGCATTTGAAAAAAATATATAGGATCATAAAGTATAGATAGAGAGAAACTTTATAGAGCAAAAATAGTCAGCAAGAAATCTTTAAGAAAGACATTATGGTTGAAATCGTCAGGTTCCTTTTAGGAAGTATGATTTTATCAACTTTCTTAAAAAAACAATAAAAAAAAAACAATGGCAATCATACAATATCTTCTTTTTATACGCTCGTCAAAATTTTGACGGGACGTATTATGATATACAAGTGTCCGGCGTAAGTTTTCGTTCTTTCAAATCTTGCGGTGAGGACAAAAACAATCTCAAACAAAAAAAAAATGTTCCCAAGTTTTAATAATCTATTGTTCACGAACCCGGCATGTCAAATGCTTTTTATAAGGAGATTTTATTATCAAAGACAAACTATGAATCGTACAAATGAGCTTTGATTTAGGGACGACATCAAAAGATCAATGTAAGATAAACAAAAAAAAACCAAAAAAACTTAATTCAAATATTTGAGGGTGGGGGTAAAAAGTACTGCAAGTTTTGTTTATTTGACATCGATTTTACATACATCTGCATTGCTCAATCAACTTGATTTTCCCCAAATTAAGTTAAGAGGGGGTTGTGGTCAATGAAAAAACTATGTGAATTAAGTTTGTTTTTCCTACATTGAACTGTTGGTGTCTTCCCTTATTGTCCTGTGCATTTTTATGCTCCATCTACGATAGTAGAGGGGCATTATGTTTTCTGGTCTGTGCGTCCGTTCGTCCGTCCGTCCGTCTGTCCGTCCGTCCGTCTGTCCGTCCGTCTGTCTGTCCGTCCGTCTGTCCGTCAGTCCGTCTGTCCGTCCGTTCGTCCGTCTGTCCCGCTTCAGGTTAAAGTTTTTGGTCAAGGTAGTTTTTGATGTAGTTGAAGTCCAATCGACTTCAAACTTAGTACACATGTTCCCTATGATATGATATTTTTAATTTTAAGGCCAAATTAGAGTTTTTACCCAAATTTCACGGTCCACTGAAAATGGGAAATGATAGTGCGAGTTGGGCATTCGTGTACCGAGGACACATTCTTGTTATCAATGTCTTAATTCAGGCAATTTTTCTGCCTTTCTTGCACTGTTGAAAATAAGGACAGAGGGACATCAGATATAAATACTGTTAATATTAAACCGCCCTGATAGCAGTTACAAAATTTTAGATCAGTGAAAATAAGTTGAAATATGAAAGAAAACTTTTAAATAAGTATTACTCCTAAACATGATACACAAAAAAGGCCGGTGACCCACTATACAAGCGCTTGCGGCCTAACTCGCCTTAGTTATTGCAATTGATAAATCTTCTTTTATCAAAGAGAGAGCTCTACTTATCAATACCAATAAAAAATATATTTTTTAACTGTTGAATGACTATTCTTTAATTATTTGGTCTTAGAATTTATATCTTTATTTTTTACCAAATTTTCTAAATAATTTATCGAACATTTTTGCACAGGCACTTGCAGTTCAGCTTGTCAATATGGGTTAACTAACCATACCCGTACGAAAAATCACACAGACAACAAGTGCCTGTGCATTTTTGCTTTTAGCTCAGTTACCGTGAAGATGATTGACATATTGTATTATAAATATGTCTCTGATACAATAAAGGGAGTAGTCGTAGAGGCGTGCCAGAAAAAATATATAAAATAGCCTTGGCAGTTGTTGCCAGACGTCATGTTTATTTGGATTAGGAGGGCTCCTGATCCGGCCGAAATCTAGGGCTCAAGTTAAAAACATGAAATCCTGAATTTAAAGAAATTTAAATCTCAACATCCCGAAATTAAAAAAAAAGGAATCTCAGATCCCGATTTTAAAACACCCGATCCTATGGCAAGGCAAAGTGGGCAAAAAGAGCTATTTTCTAATATTAGAAAATCGTTTTCTTATACCATTAGAAAATCATTTTTTAATATTCAAGAATTTAATGCTTCTTTTTGTAAATTCATTGGGGTGTAAAAGCGTTGACCGAGGTACATTTTGTATGAAGCGCGGAATTAAGCGCTTCATTCTAAAAATGTGCGCACGGTCAACGCTTTTACAACCATATCATGAAGTTACAAAAAGAAGCATTCAATACTTATAATTACATAAATTAGCTTTGATCATGAAAACACGAATTTTATAATTATTTTGTTTTATTCACCTGTGCACTTTATTGTTGGACCACGTGTTATATCATGAATGAAAGGTTTTATTGAGTGATGCAATTGCTTACGGAATAACACATGATGTGCGGTTAGCCGAACAGGATATATATTATAATGAAACATACATCTAATGTAATTTTTATTAAAAAAAATCATTTTTCAATTTTAAAAAATGATTTTCTAATATTAAATATTTTTTTCTAGTATTAAAAAGTATCTTTTTTTTTAATATATGATTTTTGTAATATTAGAAAATGTTTTTATCATAATAAAAAATGACACAGGTACAGTATCCAAAAATAGCTCTTTTGGTCAACTTTGGCATGCCATATACGATCCGGGGATTCCCGAAGTCCCGATAAAGATAACAGTTCCCATACTACAAGATAGAAAAAAAAAGAAAAAAAAGGAATTTTAATCATATTAAAATTATATTCGTTTCTACAATGTTAGACAAGTACCGCCCTAGAGCCTTTAAAAATTCAAAACTAGAATCAAACATTTTATAAAAAAATATTCTCTCTCAAACTAGGAGCTAGTGCACACCGCAAATCGAGAAAATCGTGCTGCTGATGTTAGTCGATGCACACACCGGTGCTCTTAAACGTAACACATAAAAATAGTGCACTGTTGAAGCGTTCTTAAATTTTGATAACAAATTGTATCTACAAACAGAATATTGTTCCGTTTTTGCACAGACATAAAAATAGATCAAATTTCGAAAAGTCAAGCTTTATAGTCCCGAAAAGGGGCTTGGAACGGAAGTTGAAGTGTAATGTTATGAAAGTTGGTAAAATGAACTATTTTATAAAAAAAGTTACAGAGTTTGAAAAGTTATGGTGCGAGACATGATTGAAGATGAATATTTATTTCTGCTATTGTTGTCTACTATGTATTGTTACAGGTAAAGAAATCAATCAAAACTATAACACCACGTGATGATATTGACTAAAAATATCAGAAAATTACTGATCTATTGTTAGCATAGGACATGTAAACATATTCACTTTGTGACGTTTGTCTTTGAAGTTTGGAGTAAACAATCTTCAAGATTTATAAATGTTACCAGATTCAGCAACATCGCAAAGAAAGACTGAGACATGTATTGTTCATGTACATTTGTCTCTGCATGTACACTTTTACTATTTATAACATATATATATACACCAACAGGGACAGTCCGAATCTATACTAACAATGATATCTATTAAGGTTCATCATAACAAATGGACAGATATGGCCGTATTTTTACCTAATAAACTACTCTGTGTACAGACTTACCTGTGCTGTTTGGAAAATGCTAGGCATTAAAACTTTTCAAACTTTACAGGTAAGTCTGTACTCAGAGTAATTTTTGACATGTAAATACAGCCATATTTGTCCGTTTGTTATGATGAACCTTAATGAATAAGCTTTGCTTTATTTAGACTAGACATAGTAAACAAATAAGATTATAACATAATACCA
This sequence comes from Mytilus trossulus, assembly GCF_036588685.1. NCBI lineage: Eukaryota > Metazoa > Mollusca > Bivalvia > Mytilida > Mytilidae > Mytilus > Mytilus trossulus. Next base: position 64,383,552 of record NC_086374.1, read on the forward strand.
CATAAGATCTAATGAGCAATTAAGTGACATACAAGACCTTACAAAAGCTGTTGAATGTTTTCAACCCACTCTGTTAACTGTTATCAGCATTTTTGCAGTTTTTGTCAAAGTAGTTTAGTTCTGTTTTTGCCCAAATCGAGGTGTTGTTAACATGTTAACGGACCCCCTATTGCCCCCCTCTTTCAATACAATACATAATTCACGTGTAATAAGTTGCTTATCTCATGTATCTCAAAATGAAAAACTGTAAGTTTTCCTTGACAAGCAGATTATAAGCATGTTGTAAAGCTAGATATTAAGCTAAAAGCATACCAGGTATATAAGCTAAAAGCATACTAGTTATTAAAAAAGCTATAAAGCATACTAGTTATTAAAAAAGCTAAAAGCATACTATCTATTTATTTAAGCTAAAAGCATACTAGGTATTATTGAAAATTTATTTAAATATATCATATGATAATGAGTATAAATAGGAAAAAAACCTTTGCCTGAAAGTGTGTCACATGATTTTTTTTAGTGAATTGTGTTTTATAACTTATATATATTTGGCAACATTGAAAAACTCACAAATTAAATAAAATCATATCAATATTTCACTGGGGAAATCTATTGAGGTTCATAAATAAAAAAAAGTTCTACATATAAAGTAATAATCATGATAATGGTGGAAAAGCTTGCCCTATAAGCATAATAAATTGTAAAAATGTCTTGTGGGACGCATGATGGATATGCATGTAATAAGCAATTTGGAGGATTTGGTCACAGTTAAGCAATATGTTTTGTGTTCTTGAAATATGAAGATAATATATAAACTATAAGTGGGTAATAGAATTATTGTAAGTTGTGTACAAAATACAAAAAAAAAAAAGAAAAACTGGTAAAAATAAAAAGATATTGGACAGTACAACAAACACTAACAAAATGGACTCTAAGTTTTCTAAAAAATATGACCCTCTTTTATTGGTATGATCAGCATTATCATATTGTGAAATTTATTTCCTCATTGTCTAGCAAAAGCATATCCACATTTAAACTGTAATTTAAAACCATTGCATGGTGTACATTGTACATGCACATGTAGAATAGTGCAAAACCATCGACGATGTAAGGCAAAAAAATTGATGTGTACACATTTTCTCTTTTTATGCCCCATTTATGGGCATTATGATTTCTGGTCTGTGCATCTGTTCAATAGTCCCTTCGTCTGTTCCGCTCCAGGTTAAAGTGTTTGGTCTAGGTAATTTTGATGAAGTTGAAGTCCAATCAACTTGACACTTAGTACACATGTTCCTTATGATATGATCTCTCTGATTTTAATGCCAAATTAGAGATTTCCCCCCATTTTCACAATTCATTGAACATAGAAAATAATAGTGGAATGGGTATCTGTGCACTAGGAACACATTCTTGTTTTCATTTAAATTGATACAAAATGATCAAAAATATGAATCACAAATTAATGGTAGGAGTTCTACTCCAGTAATTAGCATAATCACAGAACTCGACTTGATGAAAAAACAATATTTATCAAATTATCGAATTTTAAATAGAAAGCAAGATATAAAAAATGAAATAAATTTTTGTCTAGTGGTTTTGTCACAACTACAAATGTATTACATTTAATTTTGTAATTGCACTTTAAACCTAAAAATCTTTTGACAGGTCTATCTGAAAATGGTAACTGGTACCAAGGATGTTTCTCAATTAATTCCAGTAGTATTGATAGTACAGATGCAGTAATCAAATTACATATGAATTTATCAGAAGGACATCCACTGAATGAGGTTATAGTGGAGTGTAGTAGGAGATGTAAAAAGGAAAGGTACAAGTATTGATCTTTTTGGTATTTAGGTACAATGTATATCTTCTCACTGAATGGTTTAATTTTGATAAAGGATGTTTTGTTAATAGCAGATGATGATCCACCTAAAACTTCCAAAGGTTAACCCTGTGACATGAAAAATAATACAAACCAACCAATTTTTTTTTAGCAATTCATCCATGAGTCTTTCACAAGTCTTTTCAGCAGTGATGGTGATACATGACTATGTACATTATGTTTATACAACTTGTCTAAAAAATCAACCCAACAATGTTAGATCTGATATGTATTCAGAAATGATATTAGGATTACTTGTAAGTCTTATGTTGAACCATGGTAAACAGAATATTCACCATATTCTGAATATCTGTATTTATTAAAAAATATTCTGACAGATTTTGTCATGTTTGATTCAATAGGATTATTTCCCTTTGAGCATGTACAACAATGCAAGTCCCAAATCAGGAGCCTGTAAATTATATTGGTTGTCGTTGGTTTATGTCTGTCATATTTGTTAACAAAATACAGACTCAGCAATAACTGTTTAAGAATAGAACTTGGCAGACATGAACCAATTAACAATGTATGTGGTAAATATGAAATATTACCTCGACATGAGAAGAAACGTTTATATTGTAATTCAAATTGTATTGAAAATGAAATGCACTTTCTTCTGGAATGCCCTCTTTACAATAACCTCAAGAGCTTTGACTGATTATATAAAACAATACCCCAGTTTAGATAATTTAAACAGAAAAGATCTTTTTTCATGAATCATAATAAATGAAGATAGCAGATTTTTATCTATTTTATGTGCATACCTCGATAATTCCTGCAACTTAGAAAATCACTTTTAAAAATACTCTAATAGATATCAAAATGATCTCCCCTTGACCACTGATCCTTTCCTCATGCATTTGAATTATTATTTTATGTTTCTTTAATCAATCTGTAATGTTTATGTCATGTTGTTATTAACGTTATTCTCTTAATGGGCCCTTTAATTTGGAAAATAAAAAAATAATGTATTGTATTTGTTTTTATGCCCCATTGTATGCCATTGTGTTTTTCCGTCTGTTGGTCTGTCTATCTATCCATTTGCCGTCTGTTTATCCGTCTTGCCAGCTTCAGGTTGAAGTTTTTGATCAAGTTAGTTTTTGATGAAGTTCGAAGTACACATTTTCCCTATGATATTATCCTTCTAATTGTAATGCTAAATAAAGAGTGGTTTGACCCCAATTTCAGGGTCCACTGAACATAGAAAATGATAGTGCAAGTGGAACATCCCTGCACTATGGACACATTCTTCTTCATGAATTGTTTTGTTATAAGCTAGACCTTTAGTTTTCTTAATTGAATTGTTTCATATGTTTCATTCAGGGGCCTTTTAGCAGCTGACAATACAGTATAGGGTTATTGTGTTGCCTTGACGGAATCAAAAAGCTAGACAAAGGTTTTGGCGTCAGGGGGGTCAACAGCGGCGTCAACAATATATTAGTAATTGTGGTTAGGTCTAGTTTATGGTAAACCACAAATGGTTACGGTTAATCATATTCAGTATGCAGTTGTATAAGCATTGGCACATCTCATTTCCATGGAGATTATTTTGCCCTGCCCCCTCAGTTATGGTCTTTTGACTTCGAAAGATGTTAAAGTATTGCTATTTTGATTTCAACATTTGCATAGTTAAAATTACAAAAAGGCGAGACATATCTCTGTGATAATAGTTTATTCATTGTTGAAGGCTGTACAGTTGCCTATACTAAATGATTGCTTACATTTATTTCATAAATGTAGTTGTCTCATTGGCAATCATACCATATGATCTCCTTTAGAATCTTTATAAAAAAAATTGAAGTGCAATTCCAATGTTATAATTAAGGAAAATTCAACTCTAATTGTACATAAATGTCAGCATATATCATGTGCATAGGATTCTATTCAACCTGAATGCTGCAAAATGCTTTTTCTTGGTATTTTCTTTTAAAAAGAAATACAAAAATAGATCAAACTCTACATGTATGACATGTAACTCACAGTAATAAGTATAATTATTTGTTCATTTGTATTTTGGTATACAAGATTTATATGATTGAACATGTTGAAATAGATGCTTACATAAAAGTTTGGGTTTTAATGAATGAAATAAAGCTAGATTTGAATCAAATATTCCAATCTACACATGAAGCCCTTTTATAATCCCAAGGTAATATTTAAACTACCATCATTTTAAAACTTATTAAAAGTCGAAATATGAGAATTCTTCAGAGGCATGGAATACGAGAAAATAATAGGAAAATTTAAATTGTAACTTAAGATCCCAATTTATTCGGTGGTATTATGAATGTAGCCTGTGTAATGAATATTTCATTGTATGCAAAATGTAATCTCTGTATGCGTCACCGCATGTTATGAATGAAATTTCATATTATTCTCAGGTGAAGCAATTTTGAACTTGTATTAAAAAATCTCCCCAACTTAATCAGAAAATATTATTGAATAATTAAGAAAAGTATTAATTTGAACTATTGAAAAATTTGTAAATATTCCATGTTCAGAACTGGTTGGGTAAAGATCTAAGTACCATTGCAGAAAAAATAGTCACATGTCCCATTCAGATGACAGATGTAAGTAATTTTACATTTTTTCTTTCAGTAAATTATATGTCTCATCAAGGCTAGGATTTGAAATTGAAGTTTAAAAAATGTAACATTGTTTTATATATACCATGTATACAATGATGATTAGTTTGGGTTACACATAAATGAGACCACAACCTAGCAAAAAAGCCTAATTGTTTTCAACAATTTCATATTGCCTAGAGTTTAAACATGTAAATTTTACATTAAACGTCTATTTTACCTCTTGGCTGGCGTAGGAGGGAAAATGATGATAATTCTTCTACCTTAAATCAGTTTAATGTTCGGAGTAATGTGTTTAATAAATGAGTGAATTTAATCATGTAGCTAATGCAAAGATGCTTCTAAGGGAGTATTTTAAGCATGATGGTTAAAGCATCCCATCAGTGTACACTCAATGTAGATACTCAACATCTAAAAATCATCATTTAGAAGAAGGATGTATCTGGGGGAGCAGATGAGCTTTCCATGCTAAAATTGGTTATTCTAACCTACTTGTACATTTTACATAGACCTTTATTGTTTCAGAGTAATGCTCCTCAAATTATCTAACCAGGTTATAAGTCATTTCGAGATTGACCATTATAATATGAGAATGTGAGTTCATTTAGAAGAAATACATTATTTCCTGCCCATGAATGTAGGTTGTTTGATTTTCTTTGTTGTGCCAATAGCCAGAGATGCATACATGTATATTCTAAAATATATTTAATGTCTCTGCAACAACCATTTTCACACTAGAAAGTTTTGCTTCTCCTTTCTGGAGCACATGATTTCACTCTCGGTTTCTAGTGGAATTCGTGTTGTTTCTTAATTACTGTTTATAACTGTTGATGTAAATGTCCTTTGGTTTTGAGAGTCTTTCTTTACGTCTTGGTTTCGATTGTTATTGCCTTGAATTGTCTCTTCGTCCATTAGTCCTGTTATTGACATAAGAACTCTACTGAAACGAAACAACAGAATTTCATGAAACTTTATAGTTTCTGAGAACCTATTATGTAGATGTGCATACCCACATGAAATTTTTTTGAATTGACTTTTATACGAGATGTGAGTCTTTGAACTTAGGAATCTAGTAAGATTTTGTTCATGGATGTTCTTTGAAAAGAAAATCTTTTATCGATCAAAATTTTCGGAAATGTTGAGTCATTGTCTTTCTGTATGTATACTCTAAATGGCATTGTGTTTCTTTATGCAGCTACTTTAACCAGTAGAGCTTTCGTGAAAAAGTACTTCTCAGGGGCGGATTTAGGCGGGGGCGTGGCGGGCGTGCGCCCCCCCCTAAAATTTGCAAAGCATGGGTTGACTTCAACATATTTGAGTATCAGAAGAGATCATTCGATCTTTTTTAACATTAAAAAAATATAAAACAGTCAGTTTATCAGATTCAACGTGATTACTAACCAAGTGACCTACGCTTTATTAAAGTTCTATAAATAATTTCAAAGGAAGGTGTCAAATGTGAGCCTCAGCTTCGTTTGATGACAAATATAATATGTTTTTACGTAGCAGTTAAAGTAAAAACAAATGTTGCATTGTATTTGCGGTTTTTATAATCAATTTGTTTGATAATCGAAGTTCCAAAACATCCCTTACCCACTTTCACAATTTCGTCATGACACGGTCAAGAAAACAGTCGGCAGGTGAGATTCTTTTATAATATCCGTAATGAAAGATAGAAATCTGTTTCTAGCAAAGGGTTAGTTTATTAATTGTATCTCTGTGTTTATATTTATTTCTCACTTGCAACCTAAATATTTAGCCGAATTCTGTACCGTATTACTGTATGCTGGGGATCCCAAGAAAATAAATATAACTGCGTAAATGCATCTCATTCTGATTTTAGTTGTTTGTGGCGAACACAGTTAAGTCTGGCACGACCTTCGAAAATCAAAAAAGTAAAAAATAGATAGTATGAAAGGACAATTAAAAATCGCTGGTAAAAGTAGAAGTTTTCATTTGAAAAATATATTGGTCAGGTGAGCAATTGTGATCTGTCTCGTCTCACTTTGCGTCCGTCTGTCCGCCCGTCTCTCTGTAGATTGTTGTCAGGTGTGGATTAAGGCGGCTTTAGCTTCAAACTTTAATTCCTTGCTAATTTTAACACACAATATTTCGAGATATCTACATTTCACCTCTTTAGAAGAATATTTCAATAATTTTACCTAAAAAAACCTCCAAAATTTTTTCGACTCGCACCGCTCGGCAAAAAATTAAAAATTTGCGCCCCCCCTAACTGGAAATCCTGGATCCGCCCCTGCTTCTGACAATGGCAAAAAAAAAGGGGGGAAAACTGGGATGAAAGAAAAGGTAGACAAATGTGGAAGTTGGAGAGTGTGAACTGATTCTGAAATAAAAAAAACCCTAAATCATTTAACAAATTGAAGGGCATGGAAAATAAAAAAAATAAACTATGATTCTATGTTGATTAAGGTCACATTAGGTCAACTTCAGCAATAAACTATGAAAGTTGATCAGATATTTTTCACTGAAATAAATCTTGCTCAGACCACTTAGTTAAAGTATATTTATACATTCATTGGTTCAATAGATTTTTCAACATTATGATTTCAAGTGACTTGTTTCACATGACTTATAAAATTCAACCACATGCATCTTTTCTATTTTTAAGAATATTTAAGGGCATGATTTTGAAAATAAAGTATTACTTATTTTTCTTTACATCATATAAAGAGAATTACATGATTAAATGATTTACAACAAAATAAATGTTATTCTGTTTTTTAACTAACTATTAATGAATTGGTGAATTATAATACTGTACTTTTACACTTGTATTTAATTTAGTAAATTAAATCTTGTATATAAACTTCAACTGTTTATCCATTAAAGTCTTCTCTGATCACAATTTCTTAGCTTAAGAAAGATCTTCTTATCTTCATAATGGACTTTTATTTTGAGAACCTACTCCTGCATGATATAATCATCTCTGCTCATGGTACTGTTTGAGAATTATGAGAATGCAACCTATTAATAAAGCAATTCAAACATTATAAGTTAACTTCTGATCATTTTGGAGCATTTATACCATTTGACACGACAGTAAACTTATAAAAATGTTCAATTGTCACGTTAAAGAACAATAAATAGAAATGTAGCCCTAACTGGCAATGTAACAACTCTACAATTATGTCCAATTATTATTGATCAGTCATTAAAACTTGATTTAACATGTTTTCAATGATTTGATGAAGAATAATGGCTAGATGTGGTTGTTACACTTTTTAAGTAGACATGTTATACTGATTGAATATCGTTGCTCAGGCCTGTTCCCTGGATTCGGATTCGTACAAAAGGAAGTGTAATTTATGTTTAACATTGTAATTTATTCTTCACTCATATAAAAATATATATTATAAATTGACTTGTCTTCTTTCAACAGAATGCTAAATTTTTGTGACCATTTTCATTATTGCAAATTAAATATAAGTTTTGGCCTAACTGCAATCATGTCTTTGCTTATTAGATAAACCATATAGATGGTGTTACATGTAACCTTATTAGATAAACCATATAGATGGTGTTACATGTAACCTTATTAGATAAACCATATAGATGGTGTTACATGTAACCTTATTAGATAAACCATATAGATGGTGTTACATGTAACCTTATTAGATAAACCATATAGATGGTGTTACATGTAACCTTATTAGATAAACCATATAGATGGTGTTACATGTAACCTTATTAGATAAACCATATAGATGGTGTTACATGTAACCTTATTAGATAAACCATATAGATGGTGTTACATGTAACCTTATTAGATAAACCATATAGATGGTGTTACATGTAACCATGTCAAACAGTTGCTTAAAAATGTTTCATTTTGCCATTTAAAGATTGGAGCAGTTAGTTGTCCAAAACAAAACAAAATAATGAAAAATAAACATTACTTAAAGGGAAAATTCACGATTTTTTACTTATGGTTTAAATATGTTCATTATGACATAATATATATATTCACAAAGTTTTATCGCTATATGTGCAGTAATAAAGGAGAAATTCAATATTTAACGAAAAAATATTAACTACTTCCTGTAGGTCGTGACGTTTCCTCCTGGTTTTTGCATGCCGGGATTTAAAATACAATCATTAAAAGTCTTGGTTTTTAATCATATTTTAACGTAATCGTAAGCGCGCCGATGACTTATGCTTTATCTAAATAACCATCCGATAATAAGAAGATAAAACGCACAGACGTTCAATTGTACAAATTCATGAGATAAATTTTCTATGTTAAACGTATATATTCGAATTATTTTTGTAGACAACACAAAAAGTTATAAATTTATTTTTAATTAATATATTTTCGGACTGATAAGGTGAACAAAGTAAAGTACAATAATCTTTAAAGACAATATGTTGGTGTACTCTTATTGACCTTTTACTATCTCTGCTATGACTTGGTTGATACGATGTGTGTATTCACGGTTCTGTGGCAATACTCGTAGATGGCTTGTTGAAAGGTAAATTGTTATTTGCACTTCGGTATTTAACCACGCCTCTCGGGCACACCTTGCCATGTTCGGATCAGTGAATTATAAGACAAAGGTAGCATTCAATACACATATTTAAAATATATATTCAAGTTGTTGACAAATAAAAATTGATCACCGTGGAATTATTTAATTATGTTTTGTGCTATTATTTATTTGAATTCAAATAAGTTAATTTACTAAGAAATACATAATTTTCGGTTAAAGACGGGAAACTTAAATCTTATGTCCGATTGAAATGATTTACACCTTGTGTCCTTGATTGATGTCTAATAAAAAGGAGAACTTAGAAATTATAAATAGCTTTACCAAAGTATTTTTATTTGTCTTTATTAGGCAAATAAATGAATGAGAACACTTAGATTTAGACTTTTTAAAAGCCACGTATAAATTAATAACTGGAACTCACTGAAGATAACTCTACCAAAGCGGAATATAATATGAACGAATAAAGAAAAAATATTTTTCTACTTGAGAAGTTTTAAAAAATTGACAGCAAATTTAAGGTCTTCTTGGAATGGAATCGAAAAATTACGAATGGATATTCTTTATCAAGTGTGAAAAACGTCAACCAAATTTAATCATAATCGGGGACGTCCTTATTAAAATAGTCTTCGTCTCACAACCTATAATACTTAATAACTATTTGACCAAAGATGTTTAAAAACAAAAGACAACAAATTTAATGTCATCTTTCCCTATTTTTGAATGTAATTATAAGTCTGTTCAACTGGCAAGAATACCCATAAAGCGGACAAATATCTGACAAGCAGTTTATTCTTTAAATTTGCTGTCATTGAATATCAAGAAAGAAAATAAATTCCGAAAATGATTTGAAACTTTAATACTCAATAGCTTTCCTAGAAAATATTCACATCCCTCGGGGATTATTAGTGTACGTCCAGTTGCATATGTCGGAACAATTGTGGTGAGGACGAATTTCTTTCTTTTTTCGAGAACAATCTAATTGATGTATTAATCTGTGATTTTACTATGTTCATAACTTCGATGAACCAAAGCAAGTTATAGATCGACCTGTATTTTAATAAATCAAATTGGTCCTCTTCTTCTTCTTCTTTTGGTATACAATAGTCTATCGAATTGGATGATTACTTACTGTTGGATTTAAAATAGACTAGTCTAATTACAACACTTTTACCCCAATTTGCACAAAATGTATGTTTCTTTCTTATGTTCAATGTATACATGTATATATTTTAAATTGCGCTGTAGTTCCGTAACTTTCTATCCGGGCGTATAAACGAATCGTCGACAAGTACGCACATTTTTTTAATCAACATTTCTGGAATGATCCAACTATGTCCTTTACTATTGACAACGAGTAAATATTACATTTTCCCAGAGACATATAATACAATTATATGTCTCTGATTTTCCCAAATTAACCCTTGGAAAAAATACGTATATTTGTATATATATCTTCAATTTTTTTTGTTTTTTTTTTTGTATCATTTTTTTTTTATAAATAATATTCTTTACACCAGAAATTTTATTTATAAACAAGTGTATGAGTTAAGTAATGACTAGTATATTATATCACTTTCGGACACGCAAGACAGAGATGTATATTATACATGCACCTGATAGTTCAAAATGGAAAGTTATAAGTTATCGGCCGTGTACACTGATCAATACCTACAGAAGTGAAACGATGCATGAACTTGCAAGCCCGACAGGAAATCGCTTGAATACCTGGACGTGTCACCTTACAACCCTCACAATACCTTTGGGAGTAATACCTTAAGCCATGCGGGTGATTAGTGGAGCGAAGATCCTAATTTATTTGAATAAAGTATATTACTTTAAAGAATTATGAACGAATTAGATTTTCGAAAACAATTTTCACGGAACACTTATTTATGATTTGAACTTTAACTTTTTAACTAATTCCAATATTAACTGTTTAAAAATAACAGACTATATGGTTATTAAAAAATAAGAACATTTTCCGTATCAAGTTAGTTGGTCAGATAAAACAACCGTACGATTGACAAGATATCGACACGTAATTAAGACTACATCGGTTCCTGTAGTTTTGTTTCTTTGTGGTTTATAGACATATCTTGATTTTTATTTGGACAAGATAACAAAATGGCGGAAGGCAGAGAACTGATACTCAAAATTTAAAATCGATGGTGATCTCTTATCTAGCGGAATAAAACTTTAATATTTATAAATTTGAGCATTTTTATACAGAATGGACATAATATCAATTTTTGATTTTTTTGCGAAGTTTCCCTTTAATATCAAAATTTGTTTTGTTTTACAATTTGTATTGTATTTTACATACATATATGGACATACATAATATATTACTACATGATACTTTTAAAAAGAGATTGGAAATTAATTTTATATCTTTTTGGAAAGATTAGAACTTGTTCTAAATCTTTACTTAGGCACCACCCTCCCTAATTTAATTAGTTTACGTTGAAAAATAAAATTGAAAATGCCCTGTGTTGAAAAATACATTAAAATTTGATCAAAAGGCACTCTAAAACTTTTAATTTTCAATGCCATATAACCTCTGTTTCAACTTACAAAATGCCCCAAATCAACATTTTTAGATTATTTTTGTTGGCACTTTAAAGCTTTTAGCTGTTGGTCTAAATTTATGTCTTACAAGGATATTTGGTAACATTTACTAGAAGAATTTTTGCATTTTTTTGTTTTTTTGAAACATGTTCAGAAGTTGCAACATAATTTTGATTAGATATAAACTGCAGTTTAAATAAAATTGTGCAAATTTAGAGACCCATATTATTTAATTTGAGCACCTTTATCCTCATACTGGAAAAGCAAGTTTCCTTCTAAAGACCTGCTGTAAATGCAATTTTCAGCAATTATAGTGTTTTATAAATGTTCATTTTTCCCCACCATACCTTTATATGAAATAATTCAAACTACTGTTCTAATCTTTCCATGAGTGATATCCATCACTTTGATTAAGGACAAATTGCAGTCCAAATTTAAAATTAATTGTTTATGAAAGAAAAGGGAAGATATTTAAAGCTATTTTACACCTTTTTTTTTAACGAAAAATTGTAACCAGATTTAAAAATGAAATGTTTATGAAATACATTACAAAACCTATTAAAACAAAATTTGTTGATTGTTGTTTTGATTTGTGTTACAATATTATTCTGTTTAGCCTCCTTAATTTCTTTTCTGATGGTTGAACTATGACCGTTTTCAATTCAACTACAATCTTTAATAGAATTGTGATATTGTATTTGTAATTTTTGTGTGCAAATGAATGAAAATCTTATCCATTTATCTAGATCATTGGATCAAATTGTCAAGAAAGAGAATCTGTTGTATGACAAATTGGTAAAATGGGATTTAAATTTGTTTTTACAACAAACTATTTATACTAAAGTTTATTTGCTGAACTGGAAAAATGGGCATACTGTACTATGTTGTCAAATGCAATCATATTATAGATGTCATGGTACTTCCTTTGTATATAAATTTCAAGTTTGAATTGGTTTAGCTTTTGCTCTTTGGAGATTTAATTTCGATACAAAAGTACAAATGAAAATTGTTTTAAATATGTTGAGACTATAACAAAAAAGTAATATGTACTATCCATGTTGTAAATAGTGTGTGAAAAAATCCCATAAAAGATTTCATGATAGCATTTTTGGCTCTTTACAGAATTTTAAAGTGATTTCTAAATACTATTTGCTCATATGTCAGTCATCATTTGGGTCAATCATTGCAGGCTGATCGTCTATTGTTGTCAAATTGAAAACAAATATCTACTCTTCTGAAATCACAGGATCTTTTTCACCTAAAAATTTAAAACTTCCACAAAATCATACTCATGCATATTTTATTTTCTCATCTTAAAGATTTTTAGCTTTGAATATCTCTATGCTACAGTACAAATTTGTATCACCAAACCTCTTATTTGAATTTAGTCAAACTTTTATATGTATTGTAATGCCAATGATTGTATACTTTTTTTTTTTACTCCTAAATTACTTTTTTTGGCCATTGCTTTATGTGAAGGCAGGGGATATCATTTTGTAAGCTTTGCTAGCTGAGTACCTCAACACTACTGTACTGTACTTCAATGTTGTGACCATCAATAAGCTGGTTTGCTGAATAGTTAATTTTCTAATCAAATTTAGAACAGACATAGTTTTATCAAATCTGTTTCAATGTTATGTGCTGACAACAGTTGCTGTATTACATTTTAAGTTCTATATGTAATGTTATTTTCATCCTCTTTTCCAGATATTTGTATCTTGCTTCCAATATAGAAGAACCATGCTTCTGTGTGAATAAAAGTTTAGAGTATTGGACTCTGGTAGAAGACTCTTACTGCAGGTAAAACTGGAAGACATTAAAATATTTCTGACTTTTCTTGCGGAGACATTTCCCTTATATACAGCATCATCTCATCATTTTACAATGTCATATTCTGTATTTAAATGTGATAGACATTTCATTACAATTGGTAACAGTTACAGAATACATGCATCATGTGCATGTGGCCACTTTTTTATAATCTATAATTAGAATATGACCTTAGGATGCCTTGATGGCAATGGTATTGACTTATGGTACAACCTTATGAAACATGAATGAAAATCCTATATATTTTAATGGTCTAATAACATGTAACTGTTTCATCAAAGCATTGTTTTTCTTTACAAAATGTTGCCTCTGTTGTGGCAGAGTTGCCTATTTTGTTCATCTACTTTATATCACTAGACAGTAAACTCTGAGGTTGGGAATTCCAAACGTGCATATGGCAGGTTGTGTTCCACTCCACTTGGATTGTCAGTTTCCCAAATGAAGATAAGATTCTTTCTTTGCACTAAGGCTTCCTTTACCAAAAAAACAAACCCCAACGTACAGTTTAGTTCTCAATTCACCTTCATTGTCTATTTCTGAAGGCAAACAAAGGTATGAAGCAGATTAGTACCTTCATCCAATCTTCATGCCCAGTGAAACAAAGAATTTTGATGTTCTCATTCCAGCTGAGTTATAGAACTTTGTTCAGGAAATGATGTTTGTTTTTTCTTCCATAATTTAGTACAAGACAAAAAAAATGTTGGGAATTATTTGAATGTTATTTAAATGTTAATGATGTTCCCATTATTTACATATTTCCCTTCACTTTATAGGATTCTCACTTTTACTTCTTCTGATCGTGTGTTACATGTATATAACCAAAAATCTAATTTCACTTTTTCAGATTATATGCAATAACTTATTTGCTTTCAACCTTAATTGATATGAAATATTAACATGATGAAAGAATTGATGAAAAATTAAGTACCCTTTACAATTAATTTTATAAAGGTATTCATCATGTTCATAATTTTATGTCTATTTCATTTACTAGCTCACTAATGTAAGAAAACATGGAAACTCCCAGTCTTGGGGCAGAAGTCGTTCTTGAAATTGAAGTAGATAAATCCTATATCATTTGATTCCTTATTCATTTTACCTTTAAAATCTATTTTTTTCCCCACATATTAATAGGACTATGTATATACGTATTACTCGTTGATATTTGACAAGAATTTCTAGTCTGCATTAGACCAAAGAGGTTACCTAACATAGAAGACCTTTACAAAAGTGATTGTTTTTATACTCAGTACAGATGTGATTTTTTGGTTTTGGTCAGTTTCAGACATAAATCTGTTCTTTTTAAAGATACAAATGCTAACAATCTGCCTTATGTAGATGGCCAGCAATCAAATCTGAATTGAAATCTTCTGTTATCAATTTTTCTTTATTTTGCCTCAAAATATTTTGTCTTTCTTACAGAGCCTCATGCAGTTACTGATAAACCCAATTGACACTGATCTTTTAAATATTCATGCATTTTTCATCTAAATTATCATCCAGATTTCTTTATCTGACGTAAATGACATAAATGCACTTCTCAGTGACAGCTTAAATGCTATTCAACTTGAAAAATTGCACAACAATCAAAGTGCGAAATTCCTTTTAGTGAAATCATACGACAATAGGTAATTCTATTTAAATTTTCTAAAGATGGCAAAGAAGGTAAAAAAAAGAATCGTTTATATTTTGATTAATACACCTTCTCATTTATAGGATTTATGTACCAGTATCCACAGTTTAAAATTAATAAAATATTTCAGAGCAAAAATGTCTAGATTTATTTGTTGCATAATTGTTAAAGTTGCTGTAGGGGTTCATATGACATTTAGAAATGATTCAGATATAGTGCTGACTCTGCAAATATTTCTCTTACTCCAATGAAAATAGTCTCAAACTGAACATGGCAAAATGAGGAATTAAATCTTGTTGAATTTAATAATCCAGACGTTTTCAGTAGAAAATGATTGTATTGCTTATTGAATGGAAGACCTGTGTTGGCATAAGACATTTTATTTAGTTTGGATGGTTTTGTGGTATGGATAGGTTTCTTTTATGGCATTGATTTTCCTGAGGTTAATTAATGACTTAAACTGAGATTAAGTTAGAATATCAACCCTGAATGTTATAAATTTAGATTAAATTCATGTTTTATGGTGCAAAACTAAGGTTTATCAGTACACTTTGTGATTTTTGCCCTGATCAAAAAGAGATTAAGGGAGAGAAAAATGGGAGATAAAAGGAAGATTTTCAGAATACAATGATATAGATTATATGAAGCATACACTTCTGCAGTACTAATAGTTATCATGATCAGACATGTTCAAGTCAATTTTACATTTGCTTCAATTAAATTTGTTTGTAGATTTCATTGTATTTTATTTATCTCTTAGTGAGAGTAATATTGTTTGGTTTTATTTAACAAAATTATGAACATTTTTGAAGAAAGGCTGCTTTTACTTTAATGATAGTAGAATTATATCAAGATTAGTTCACAAAAAAACATTCAGTGAAATGCTTAAAATGTTGCCTGAAAGTTTATTCAACAGTTAGAGCATATTCCATTTAGAAAGGTGCATACGGAAGGCAAATTTCAATATATTCATAATTTGTATTAAGTGTTTGTCGTCACTTGTTTGTCTTCACATTCAATTGTATGAAAAAAATGTTATTATAGTCTACTTTTCATGTATAAGCAAGTTGCTAAGTTTTGCATTTCTAAACTTGAAATTACCCTTTTAAGTCTATTACAAAGCAGGGTATACATTCTTAGCGTATTATCATGTAAGTATTGTTAGTGTCTTAAACAGATATTTGACGCTGTTTGTTTCACATCCATGAATTATCAATTAATACTTAATGATTTTTATGTACCAGTCATGATTTCTTGGGTGTAAAATTTCATACTGATCTATCTTGTTAACATTTGAGTTACACTAAAGGATTGTAATTCTTATAGAAATAAGAGATGAGTTTTCTAGGAAAGATTCCTATTTGTGTTGTTTGCTCCATTAAGTCTCTCATTTAAAAATAATTGTTCATTTGAGAATATAGCACTTGAGATTTTTACAACAAACATTAACAAGTTACAAACTCATTTAGATTTTATGATACTATGCAAAATTGAATGGATGCTTATGTTTTATTATAATGACTAGTGTAAATCATTAGCAAATTAGAACTGTACTAATTATACATGTATAATGGTTGTAAAATTGTAAGACCTTTTGTGAATAAAAGGTACAAACCAGTTATGTCAAAATGACTACACAAATGTTGAAACCCAAATGGACAATTATAACATATAGAATTGGACACAAATCAAAAGCAAGGAGACAACTGAAGTGAAAAACAAATCAACAAATATTAAAAAAAGAGACCTTTATAACTAAAGCTTCTGGAAATTCCATGTTCTATAAAAAGAGGTGTTTAGAATTGTAAGTGTATCCTGCTTTTCATGTTGCTGTTTTACCCAGAAGTCAAAGCTGGTAATAGTTTTAATTCTGCAATGATCAAAATTAGTACAAGAAGAATTTAAAACATTAAGGGAATTTATGGTGATTTTTTTGGTCCTTTTTCTCAGTTCCTATAAGCAATTTATAAAATTTAGGTGTGTTGAATGATTTTAAAGTGTAAATGTTGGTCTTACAGAGTTTATCTTACATTGACCTCATTTACATGGATCATTAATAATGTTTAGTTTACTTGATACTTGGAAGTAAAAACCTCCAAAATTATTAATACAAATGGTGAGAAACCAACAAACTTTAACTTGACATTCTGCAGACGTTGGTTAGGAACTTCTATTGTAAGGTCATTCTATTATGTTGTTGTTACTCTTATATCTCAATTTGGTGACTGCAATGCAATTACACAGCTTATAACTTTTGGTTTCCTTCACAATATTTTGGTGTCTTGAACAGGATTAGTTCAGAAGGCATGATGGCAATTCAGTTTGTGCACTCTTTTTACACTCTATTATTCTGGAAGAATAAAAACACTGTTAGATTTGATTATGATCAATTCAAGGTAAAAATATAAAATATAAACAAGAATATGAAAATTGATGTATACCTTATTACAAATTATCTTATAAAATAAGGATGGTGGTAGTTATCTGTTAAACTATTGTGATTCAATGGATTTTTTTCAGTTGGAATAGTAGTACAGATGATGAAAACAGTGGTCAGATCTTCCTACCATTTGGTCACTCTGAGGACTATTGGTCAGTTTACCTAACTAATGGACCTTACATAGATAGTGTGACATTGAAGTTTGAACAGAAATGGATAGTGGTCAAAACTGATGTTGTACTAGAAGTTTCAATAGCTATATCAAAGCTGATGACCATTTCAGATGGTATGTTTTGTACATATGAAATAGTTGTTTAGGTAACAGTGAGTATACTATTTTTTTGGTTGTTTCATAGTAATGCCAACTTTAGCATATTTTGAAAGAAGTGTGATTTACATGATTAAACCTCACAAATATTCTGGTGTACTCGAGACAAATTAGTAAACATCTATGCAGAAAACACTAGTATCACTGATCTTTTTATCCTGGCATATTTAATGAAATGGAAAGTGGTGCATAACTGAAAATATAATGCATTCATTAATTAGTCTTGTGTTTTTGTAAATTCTAATTTTTTTTTATCAAACAATTTTTATAGGACTGCAAAATAATGTTTGCATTGTATAATGCTATCATATTGTCGTTATTGTCATCTGCCTCGTTGTCCCAAGACACATTTATTTTCCAGACAATAACTTTAGTTGTAGTAAATGGATCTCTATAAATTTTTACCAGAGGGAAAGTAATTCAAAAACATTAAACATACAATGTTGGATTTGTTTGGAATTACCTCCCTTACAATCATTGTAAATTATGTATAAATAAATGTCAGGTTTTGGACTAATTGCAAAATAAAAGGGGGTGGACATAGTTTTCATTTTTTCCCCTCCAAATTTCTCAAATTCCAAATTTTTGAAAAGTTTGAAAAGGAAATCTTTAAAAACTTTGATCACAATCCAAATTCAAGCTGTATCAAGCTTGAATGATTTGTCCATATTTGCCCCAATTGTTCTGGGTTCGACTTCTGCAGTTGTATAAAGCTCTGCATTGCGGAGCACCTGGTTTTGTATGTTGAACTTCTAACTACAAATCTTAGAATACTAGTAACATTAGGATAGGTCACATGTGTCAAAGTTGATTATTTGAAGAATTTGGCTCTTCTTTTTATATCCCTTTTGGTCATCTTGCTCTTTAAGTTTTTACTTGTATATTTTTAAATACATTCCTGGAGTCGATTTTCACAAAAAAACTTGTCTTAAGTCATGAACAAATCAGTATACTTACAATCAATCTTAGTCGTATTTTATTTTGTGAAATAGACTCCTGGTCTTTAAATGTTATGAAGTTAAATCCAGAAAAGCACAATGCACAACATTTATATTAAAGAGTTATTTATATTGGCAACATTTTTTAAAACTGTAATGTAAACTAGGGGACTAGAATCTGTCCCTTTCTCCATCACATCAATCTAAGAGTATACTTACAGTTGTTAGTTTTATTGAAAGTCTTGGGAAGGAAAAAGATTTTGTTACTTTTTTAAAGCAAGACATATGATTATTAATTATTTATGTGTGTGTTTCGACTAGTTTTGGTCAATATTAGTTGAGCTTTGGACAGAACGGGAGAATGAATCATTCGACCAATAATCCTATTAGATTTGGACACAATTCATCAGGCTTTGTCAGATTGGATGAAAACTTGATGAAGAGGGGAAATTACAGAGGTATTGAATTAGTCTCGAGTGCTTGGATGGTTGAGAATTCTTTTATGTTATTATGTGCTTACAAGTTTTTGTATCTTATAGGAAGATGATATTGTAGAATTCCTATTCATTTTTGTTCAATCTTGATGAATTGACTGGGATGATAAACACTTAATAATCACCATTATACTGGTTTTAATTCTGGGATTGAGGGTGTCCCAGTGGGGACAATACTGTAAACCAACTAATTTTCGCGGATCCTATATTTCGCGTTATGTCCTTTCATACCAATTTTGCGGCGATTAAATTTCGCGATTTTCAAATTTACTTGATGTAATCCAATGAGGTAGTATCCAAGTTTAACAAGTTTGCGACGATTTATATTCGCGTTGTTTTTCTACTCGCGAATTTCGCGAAAATAAATTGCTCGCGAAAATTTGTTGGTTTACAGTAGTCATCATGGTGGTTTTGGCAATATAGACTATTTCTTTTGTTTTGAATGATTGCTAAGCCAGGCTACAAGTTTGAAAGATAGATGATTTATATTTTTTTTAAGGTAAAAAAAGTATATGCTGAAACATAACCATTGTATTTTGTAATTTTTACAATAAAAGTATGTACCGATACACTTAAAATTATTTATGTTTTTGAGGCAAATGTTTGAAATTTGGATTAATATTAGGAAGCACTGAAATCATGTGAATTTAGATAAATTGCTTCAATAACAATTAACATTTTAATAGAGGAAAGAAATAACCCATGACTTTTGAAAAGATACACCAACATGAAAATTATTTGTTTTACTAAATTTAACATGTTTTTACGTAGATTTTCCAGTTCAGGGACTCTAGCTTTAAAATTACTGCTTCCCTTACAGCAAGTATTAGTTTTTTTCTACCAAAAGGCAATGTTATTCGTTACACTTGGTAAGGCTGAATATATTTTTACTGTTTATCTTATTAATTTACATAAAGACATTGTCTCTACCTCATTATCTATACACTCCTGGTCATATTAGATACTTAATACATACACACTCTGGTGTCACCAAAGTGATGATGAAATTTGCTTCTTTTAAGACAGTATATTTGTAACAATGATGTATACAATGGTACAAAATAGTGAAAAGTTTTAACTGTAATTGATTTTGATTCAGAAATCAGAGACGAAGTGGGACCAGTGAACATCATTATTCAGGAAGACTCCAGGTTGTCTTACAGAAACTATTTGACCAATCAGATGACGGCTGAAACCTGCAGTAATTTTTCAAAAGAGGGAAACAAGAACCAAACCTACACCATAAATCCAGTACAGGAAACAGCTAATTTCACTATTCCGTATGCATTTTCTGAAGTTGGAGAACAATCTGTTGGTAAGAATGTTGTATAGTTTATTGAAAAAAAAAAAAAAAAACATCTTTTAAATTTCATGCATCCAAATATAGAAAAGTGATGAATGACTTTAAATTCACATTCCAGATTAACATGTCACATTATACCCATACTACTTTGGTAATAGCTAATAAGTTAAAAATTCAAAGAATTTGGTTTTATATTTATGTCAGGAAGTCTGGATGGAAATATTTTCTAATGGTTTACCAAATAATGGCTAAGTTTTCTGACTTCACTAACCAAAAGACATTAAATTAATTGATTTTTCCATGATTTTATTGAATCATGGACTGGATACAGGTATGTGTAGATTAATCAACTTGAAAGAAATTATTTCTTAATGAGGCTCACGGGTACTAAAAATTCAGCAAAAATTTGAACATTTAAGAGAGAACTGTATTGTATTTGAAGCTTTAAGGACGTCCATCGGTAGTTTTACTGTCACAAATTTAGTTTACCTGGCTATGCGGAGCGGATACAGGTAAACATGTATTTGCGATAGTAAAACTACCAATGGACGTCCGCAAAGCTTCAAATACAATACAGTTATCTCTATTCTAATGCAAAACAAGTTCATAATTAAATTTCAATCAATATTTCAGTGTAAAATCTTCATCAAAGAAAATTCCGCGAAAACATGTCATCTTCTTTGGTCCCTACACTAGGTGACGTCTTAGTTATGCTTCAGGCGTTAAACATAAACACCAGGCGTTATCTAGCTTCTGTGCCGCTTCAAAATGTAATAAAATTTGATAAAAAGAAGATTTTTAGGCGCAACAAGTGAGTTTTTTGTTTATTATTGTAGAAATAACATGTCAATACATTCCGAAATTCAAAATGTCGGCTTGCTTAGTTACAGACAAAGAGATAGAGAATTTTACGCTTGCTGTCATCCAATCAGAACAATTGTTACAAAATAATTGTATTAGAATTTGTTGTTCATAACAAATTTTATTTATTACACTATAAGTTGTTACTTTATGATATGGTACACAAATCACAGAAAAAATCAATTAGTGTTTACAGGTCCCAGATTACTTTTAAAATATGTATATCACTGAACAACCTGCAAATTATCTCTATTTGGTGAAAATATGCCATATTTTGGCATTAAAATTGAAATATCTTTTTGAACTCATAGGTGACCTATATTTTTTATTATTATTTTTAAATAAGCTACACTTGAACTAAACTATTGTAAAATTAAGGTGATTTCTGTAATTTTATTATTTTTATTTTGATATTACCGTTTTTTCTCCTATTATTTCAACAGAAAACAGGATCTTCACAAAAATACATGCTTCTTTGAAGGCAGATTGTGAGTGGGTTAAATGAACACTGACCCCATATTTTTATTTTATTTTTCTATTGTGTATAGGATAAAGTTTATTCATAGAAAAAAAATAGGGAAATCCTATATTAAAAACAAAAGATTATTTATACCCGTGAGCCCCCTTAATCTGAGTTTTATTGTAGTACTTTGCTATCAGTAAACAAGATAAGAAAACAATGTGTCACACAAACCAAACTCATAGGGGGTAGATGGTGGTGCCCTGTCGAATTTGCACAAATAATTAACATTAAAACCTTAAAATTCCTGAAGAAAAAAAGCTTTCTTTCCCAGATCCTGAAAATTAATTCCTGAGTCTTCATGGTCTTAATAATAGTTAATCCTAATATATGATTAAAACAATGACATTTTTATATTAATTTGATGGTGATATTGTTGAAAGAGATTATTTTTTTTGAAGTAAATAAGGTTAAATGAAAGATTTTAAGAAGTGATTAGGTATGACATTTTTATAGGAGAAATTGATGGGAGATAGAGTGTGATGAAAAGAAATTAAAGACCAGTATTATCAAAGATAAAATAAAAAAAAGAACTGTTAAAAAAATATCCATAAAAGGGGAATATTTTGTTCAAAATTTGTCAGTCTCCCGAAGTGGTGTATTGAGCCATGAATTACGCAGATGAAATGTTGACTGCTATGGCTTTTGGCGATAAATATACATTTGCTTGTTCAACATCATGTAGTTAGTTCCCAGAGGGCCCAGTAATTAAATTTTTCTCAGTATTAGTGAAGAACTGCTAAAGGGAAAGTCATCTGTCAGGCACGCTACAGATTGACAATTTAAAGTGTACTCCTATTGCAACTTTTATCTCCTTATTAAATTAGATTTATTGATATCAGGTTTTAGGTACAGAAAATTAGATTAGAAAGCATAGTTGCATAAAGATAATGAATTTGTTATTTAGTCTCTTTTTAGATGTATATCCTATGAATAGATAACACGACTTTAAATGACTTGAATATGGTGATACTTCAGATCACTAACTTTATTTTGATAATAGCCTAAAACTATACTATGAAGACATATTTTATATAGGTTTTATATAGCAGCTTAGTGTAATTGTTCAAATTTGGTCCCCTTATGTGCAAATGAGTCAATTTTTGTGATTTTTCATCCTGTAATATCTTGACCAGCAAAACAAAGGGATGGTGATAGCTGTAGTCTTTATAGACATTGGACCTAAATAGTGAACACATGCATTTCAGAAGTGCTAAGCTCTGAGTAAAAATGTTTTAAATAATGCCAATTAAACCCCAATTTTATTGATTTTTGGCTCTTTCTGGACCTGCAACCAAAAATATTCATTTTGGAATCATATTTGAATAATCAAAATATTTATTTATTATATTCTTACCAGTTTTGGTTGTTTTTGGTATTACTAGACCTCCGTCCTGATAGAGTTGGACCAAGTTTCCCAGAAACAAAATTGTTGGAACAGTAAGCATCTTGTTACTATCAGATTCTAGACATTTTCAAATTACACACACTTAATTTGGTTGTGCAATTTTCCTTTTGATTTTTAAAAGTTTCACTACCTTTATATTTTAGACATTTTTATATCCCCAAGGGATATTCTGCGAGTTTTCTGCATCCATTGTACTAACTTTTGATAAAAAGCTTTCTACAAAATTTCATTTCGTTCTTGTAACAATTTCAATATGCATATATAGGAAACATGTGCATCATGTCCTTGTGGTGCAGCTGTTTATTATGTATGAATGTGTCTCAATGGCTGAATGTCTGAGTAGTCATTATCTTGTATCAGCATGGATGCTTTATTGCATACTTTGTGTGCAGTAATCTGTGCCCATAATATGAAGTTGTTTCCTTATAAAGATCCCTTGTTCTTTACTGTCAAAAAAAACCCTATCTACACACTAATCTGAAGGCAGAAACCACTCAAACAGGGACATTGTACATTAAGAAATTTCTCAAACTTGATTTTTAAGATAGATACTGAGGAGATGAGACAGAATTTGCAATCTCTTATTGAAAAAGTTTCTTATTCAGTAGAATTTCCACCAAAGACCAAAAAGACAATGATGTTTACAACTTGTACATGTCAGTGAACAGTTAACTATAAAGGGCCTTTGTGAAATATTTCAAAAGAGAAAACAACAGCCTGATTTAAGCTTACAGATTTGAATTATTTACAAAAAAAATCAACTATCCCCCAATAACAAAGTTCTAAATATAGTAACACTTGTCTATCTGTGTATTTTCTTTTGTATGCTTGCAAGTACAAAAATATATGTAGGTACTTATGTATTTGTGCCCATGCACAATAAAAAGTACAACTTTAATCTAAAATTATCCAAGTTTGTATAAACAAGTATTTTTAGGAGTAGAACATCAAGGTCATATTTTATAGAATCAAGGTCAACTGATTATAAAACTTATGGTATTGTGCACTATTTGCACTTTGTATACAAGTGCTCCTATTTCAGTAAGAAGGAAACACCTTTTCATGACTATAATGATTCCTTAATTGTGTTGATTTAAATAGTGTTTCCACATTCATGGTAGAAAACCAATTTAACATTTCTGGTTAAGTGACAGGAAACATGATTAAATACAGCAGAATAATCAAAGTGAAAACAACATTTTGAAATGCGACATCATGTTTATGTCAAACCTCTCAGTTTTAAAAAGATGTAAAAACATTGATTTTTTTCTCTCTTGTCAAATGATTTTGTTACAACAAGGTATTCAGACAAAGTATTGTAATTGTCAAAGGTGAAAAAAAAATTCTTTAGATCAAATGACTTGATGGGTTTTTAGTTGATTAAAATTTGATAGTTTAAGAGAATTGTTGAATATTAAAGTACAAAAAAGGTGAAACATTGTAAAGAATTGAATAATAGTTTTGTTTGGCAGCATAGGCCATAATAGCAACCATTAATTTAAAATCAAAGATGTTGTAAACAAAATGTAGAGGTTTCAAGGAACTGTTTTCTTATGTAGACCTGATGAATCGTTTCTTGTAGAGTTTACATACAGTGTAATTTGTTTTATTTTGTTAAAAATAATGCTAATGTTTAAGTAGGAGAACAGTCTGTTGGTCTGATTCAATCATAAACAAAGCTGGTAATTGATAACTGGTCGTTGAACATAAAATTATCTCCCTTGAATCTATGAAATCCCTGCAATGAAATTTTGTTTTTATTTAGCAGTTTAAGAGAAAAAAATTTCAAAGAAGTGATAGGAAATGGTTATATGTATTAGCTTGCATGCAAAAAAACAAGGCATGTAATTCAGGCTAGTCAATGCGATAATTTGAAGTTAAAAATAAGTCTTTTTTTAAAGGAAATCACACGGAAAATAAAGCAGGGTTTGAGGTCGATTAGATGACTGTCTTACACAGGCCAAGTCTCTGCTTGTTTGTCAACTGGTTAACATCAATATTGACATGCATGGTAACTCCTTATCTTTTGACTTCACTTATCTTGTATGCTTTCTCAATTAATTGTGGTGATGGATAAATTATCACCCTTTTAATGATATAGAAAAGGGAAAGGTGGGGCAATATTACTGGTTTATGGGTATCAGTGATAAAGGTGGACATTAAACCATTTACTCTGGGGCTCAGAAAAGGGTAGATATACTTAGATTATATGAATTCTCTTGATGTAAGATTTGGGATATGCTGAATATTTTCATATGCTTACTTAATATGGATTGTAAAATGTTTTAAGGTTAGTCATTTGGATTTTGAATTCTAAAACAGTGAATGACATGCAAACATATGGTTCTCTAATCAGGCCACACTTAAAAATATTTTGGATTGCCCAAACCCTACCCAAAGGTTGAGACAGTGGGTAGGTAGGTAGGCATTTTCTTTTTTTTTTTTCAAAAAAAGAAATTGAAGTATCAGATGCTTATTAGTCTTCATGCCTATTTGATTAAAAAAAACTTCTTCAAATCAGGACAATAAAAGAATTTGAGTTGGCAGCTTTTTTCTGGGTAGGTAGCGTGGGTCGGTAGGGTTTGGTCAAACAAACCTATTATTATGGCCTCATTAATAATTTTTATTTTATGAAAATAGAGATAAAAGCATTCAATTTTGAAACAATTTATTGGCAAATTTATTGAATATTTGATTCACATTTGTGAAATAGTGAAAAACAGTTCAGATAGCAAAAACACAAAAAAATGGTGTCACCAAGTCCAAAATAATCTCAACAATAAGGTTTGAAGACAATATCCATTTGAATAGTTGCGTCATATAGAATTTTCCCTAATATTTATGGGATAAAGTACTGTGCCTAGCAGTAAGTTTGTTAGTATAATGCCAACACAATTTACCAACATTTTCTAGTTTTGAAATATTCAGTTTAAGTTCTCCATCATTTCTGTTTGTCCCATAAAGAAATTACCCATTCAGTTTATTTCAATAATCAGTACCACTTCATGGAGAGTTATGCCCCTTTACCAATGGAAAAATTATTGAATTAAGGGGATTTGTAAAAAACATTCCATATTCTTTTTTAACTCTTGTCCAAGGCATGACCTTAATTTTTTCCCAGAGCTGCTCCAAATGTGTTTAAAGGTTGTACGGGCCTAAACATCCTGAGTTTGATGATAAAAAAAAGTAAAATAGAGAACTCCTTGGGGATCTTTGTAAAAATATCTCATCTATTCTTGTTGCTGGCATAGCACCTTCATTTTTTATCAGATAAACTGCAATTCTGTATGGTGGTTTTCACTCATCAAAATCTCTGATGAGTTTGATAATCAGAAAAATATGCAATGAGCTTCAGAGGGACCATTTTTTTATGAGGCTTGTAAAGCTATCAGCTTTTTCACTGAAAGCTCTTTAATTTGCTGTAATATAGCAGTAGCTGCTCAAACAAGCTTAAAGTTTTGAGTACAATGTGGTTTTGTCACAGATTATTGCAGGTTATTAAAAAAAAGAAGTTTAAGGGAACCCTTTATTCATGGAGGCCTCTCTTTGACTACAGGAAATTTATGGTTGTTTAGATCAATCAGTTTAGGAGTTAATTGAGAAATCAAGCTTTATTGACAAGTCAGGTCACTTTCCTGTGAAATTTGTGGACATTGTCAAATAGAGATAAACAAGCTTGTAAATGGAGGTACACTTTCTCAATTAATGTTTGATAAAGAAATCAATGAATTTTAGATAGGCGTGAAATGACAGATCAATTTCCTGAACTTTAATGTTTATGTCTAGGGTTACACGAAATCGCATGTTTAATAAGATTCAAAGGAGTTTTTACTGTAAGATATAATTGACATGGTACAAAAATAAGAATCTGGTTTTCCACATCAAAGTTAACATAATTTTCTA
This sequence comes from Mytilus trossulus, assembly GCF_036588685.1. Lineage (NCBI taxonomy): Eukaryota > Metazoa > Mollusca > Bivalvia > Mytilida > Mytilidae > Mytilus > Mytilus trossulus. The sequence goes on from NC_086374.1 coordinate 64,410,750, forward strand.
TATTTTTACATTATTTTTGAAATTATCAAGATTAATTATTGGTAACTTTATGCCCTTCACAAGGTCATGTTAGTTTGTCAAAACATTTTGTTTTCCTTATGATATGGTCAAAGTTTGCATATCTGATGTAATGAATTTCCATATGTTATGCTATGGGCAAGTTAAAAGTGCAGTGATTGCATAATAACCTAACATTCTTATAATTCCTAACTCATTTAGTGATGTAAGGGCTTTTCCCACATGAATATTTCCTGTGAGAAGAAATGCATATGTTATTTTTATGCCTACCAGCAGATGGTGTCATTCAGGGTCTAAGCTTGGGATGCGTCTCTGCTCAATAACATGATATGACATCTTATAAGTGATTTAAGCCAACTTATTCCAGAGCCAAGTGGATCTTTCACTTTTAAGCACAGCTTCTGCTCAATGTTGAATGTAGTTAAATTTAAGATATTACGAAGGCAATAATGCTCATTGTTGAAGGCTGTATGTCCACCTATAGTTGTTAACTTCTAAGTCATTTGGTCTCTGGTGGAGAGTTGTCTCATAGGCAATCGTACCACATCTCCGTATTTTTGTATCAGAATGTTTAGATATAGTTTAACTCCCATTTTCTTCATAATTATCAAATGATTCCTTATTGGAGTTACTGCCCTTGTATGACTTTTTTTGTTTACTTTTCTTTGTTTGTCCATTATCTCGAAAAAAGATTGTTAAAAGAAATTATGATCAGCAATACAACATATTAACAAAGAAATCAAAAGGACTGAAACTAGTGGATCACTCTTGGTAGGAGTTATTGACCTTAAATCATTTCTTTTTTTTTTTTAGTTTTTGCCTTTTATTGCGACAAAATATTTGTGAACTTCATCTGGACTTGGAAATTGTGACTCAAATAAGAGTATTTTAACCTACTTGGAGGAGAGTTGTAAAAGGAGGGAGAGTTTATTTATGGACATAAATAGTAAGAAAAAAAATACTGAATAAACAAGGAAGCATAAAACACATACAATGAAAATTGCAGACATATTGCACCAAATTCACTCTTTACCTACCGCTAAGAATATACATGTAACTTTGTTTTTAAGTTTGAAGATCTATAATTTACATGGTAAACTGTAAATTTAAATCCTGATTGTGTGTAAATTATAATGGTTTTGACTGACAGTGGAATAGGTTCATGATTGGTTTGTAACAGATGGCAATGGATACATTAGGCCATAATTTATAGTCTGAAGTTGGCACAGGTTTCTACCAAAATTCCTAAATTAGTCAAAATAAATACATTAAGTATTTATAGTTAATACCATGTGGTTACATCCTTCATGTCATATGATATAATGTTTGTGGTGTAGAGAAAAGTGCATGTTACTTACATATATAGATATTTGACAGGAAATTTACAACTAAAAATAATCATAAGGCATAATGTACAAAGTTGTTATGTGGCATAACAATTTTTTTTTATAAGAACAATACTATTTATGATTTTATTTGCATTTAAAACTTTTAATTATTCATTTTATATTTGATTTGTAATTAAGGTTTATGAGCTTGTGTTAGACATTTACCAAATACAAGCCACAAAAGAATACGGGACATACCTTATAGTCACAAAAGCCTTATATATGATAAGAATATTATTTATTTGACACCAGAAGTCAAGAAAATGCACAAAAACCTGAGAGAAAAATACAATTTCTATCAAGTTAACATAAATTATGCTGATTTAACAGTTATGCATTAGTAATTAACATTCAATTATCAGTGACAGGCTGTCATGTTTGACCTTTCACCTATTTTGAAAAGATTTAAATTTTTGTATGAAAAAAATAATTTTTATCAGTTCATCTGCATTGACAATATTAACTGACTATTTGGAGGTAAAAGGTCGTGTAGGGTAAACCTTTTTGACATTGAGTATATATTTGTATTTATTGTACAGACATGATTTATATGTTTGTTTGAGGTAGGTAATTTGATGTATATATATATTTTACATGGAATAAGAAGTCACTTGGGCTAATTGATTAATTGGATGATATGTTACTAACAAATCAGGGGTTAAAGTAAGTACTTTTTTATTGCCTGTATAATAATCTAAAAATCTTATTAGAAAAGGAAACGTTTCTTAATTTAAATTATATTTTCTTGAAAGGCATGATTTTTTGGTCTAATTATGATGAGTAAAGTTAGATTTTATCTGATACATGATATTTAGGTTATCTTAGCGCTCATTATTATAGAAAGATGCAGTTAACAGGACAAAGTATGATGTATTTTCTTATACTGTGGGCTGTGCAGTTCCTTTTGATGTGAGTTACATACTTGCAGTATACGAGTTTCATAACTGTTGTAAGGAAAATTTAGTTTTACTCATTTGTGCAAGTGACACCTTTGTGCTGTCTGACGCTCCGTCTATCCTTTCATGATCAAGGTTGTGAACAAGTTTGAATTCACTACCTTAGTGACTACCAACAGTTTTACAACTTGATATGGTGTAGCGTTAATGAGAGGTTTTAGATAAAATACATGCTTTCAATGGTCCTTACAATTCTGTTGACAGTTATGATTTTTCTACTCTGTACACTACACTTCCACACAATCTTATAAAGAAAAAGTTTTTGTATTTGATAAAATGGTCTTTCGAAAAATCTCATTGTAATTTTATTTGCTGTAACTCGTTTAAGGCCTTTTTCTGTAACGAAAAAGGAAAGTATGCTAGATACACTTACTGGAAATGTGAGGATATGATTGAAGCTTTAAACTTTCTGCTTGATAACATTTATGTACGTTTCGGCGATAAAGTGTATCGTCAGGTAGTAGGTATTCCTATGGGCACCAACTGTGCCCCTTTAATAGCAGATTTATTTCTATATTGCTATGAATCTCAGTTTATGACCAAACTCAGTAAAGACCCATCATTGTTACATTTGGTTGATACATTCAAAAATACCTACCGTTATCTCGATGATATTTTTTCGTTGAATAATCCAGAGTTCTTTAAATATACTTCAGAAATTTACCCAAACGAACTTACTTTAACTAAATCTAACATAAACAGCAGCAGTTGTCCTTTTCTAGATTTAGACATTTCAATTTCAAACGGGAAACTTCACACTAAAATTTACGACAAAAGAGACGATTTTTCATTTCCTATTGTTAATTTTCCTTTTTTAGACGGCGATGTGCCTTTGGCTCCATCATACGGTGTTTATATATCGCAACTCGTTCGGTTTGCCCGTGTGTGTTCTGATGTCATAGATTTTAACGAACGTAATCAATGCATCACTGGTAAATTGTTGTGTCAGGGATTTCGATACCATAAATTACTTAAAACTTTTACTAAATTCTTTCATAGATACAAAGATTTGATTAGTAAATTTGGCTATACCTGTAGAAAGCTTATTAAAAATGGTATTTCTCATCCTAAATTTTATGGTAATATTGTACTTAAAGCGAGGAAATCACTATGTGATCCTTGTAAACTCATCGAACCTTTAAACAAACTTATAAGTAAGGGTTATCATACCAATATTGTAATTAGATCTCTGAATATAGTTCACATTGGCACTAATATTGATTTTGTCATTAGCAAATTAAAACATAACTAAATTTCATTATCTTTTGAGGCGAGATGTATAGGGGACACAGCCACGTTAACTTTTATTTCTATAGAAGTCGCTCTTCACTATACTACTACCTGTCGATACATTTATTTTTGGCATTGCACAAGTCATGTCTTCTTTGACTATTAATGACGTTAAAATACTAAATCCCTGTGATGTGTTTTAGTCGATTTTAGTCTCTGATGCATGATTTTTTACTATTAATTGGTTTTGGCTTTTAACTAGCTGTCAGTAACTGCGAGTACTCTCAAATCGTATTTTCTTGTTAATTCGACCTGTTGATACTGTTTATAATGTTTTTTTGTCATTTTTTATTTATATGGATCTTGGCTGTATACCAGATTTGATTATTTGTAATATCTTCAATTTTTCACTTATTCTTACAACATTTGTATAAACTTCAAGATTATAAAAAACCGGTTTTTTTCTAAAGTGAACATTGATTGGTTAAATATTTCTCAGTGTGTTTGAATTTGTTTGATAGCCTTTTGGTCATGACTGTTTGTCTCTAATATTTAATTAACTGTGCATTTGTATTCAGATATCGCAGATCAAATTTATTCGTTCTTTGTGTAATCATACGTTTTTTGATTGAGTTAAGTCTGCTAATTGATATTTTATCGTATGTTTTTATATGTTGTGATGTTATGCTATTGTTTTAGAAAAAGGGAGAAGGTTTGGGCCCATTAAAACGTTTAATCCCGCTGCAAATGTTTGCACCTGTCCTAAGTCAGGAATCTGATGTACAGTAGTTGTCGTTTGTTTATGTAATATATACGTGTTTCTCGTTTCTCGTTTTGTTTGTATAGATTAGACCGTTGGTTTTCCCGTTTGAATGGTTTTACACTAGTAATTTTGGGGCCCTTTATAGCTTGTTGTTCGGTGTGAGCCAAGGCTCCGTGTTGAAGGCCGTACTTTAACCTATAATGGTTTAATTTTTAAATTGTTATTTGGATGGAGAGTTGTCTCATTGGCACTCACACCACATCTTCCTATATCTATCATACTTTTATTGTCCAACCATTTATACTGGTGATGCAAAACCAATAAGTGCTGCCAGGTATAGACAATCTCCAGAAATGCGCAGAGAACTAGATAAACAGCTTGATGAAATGGAAAGAAATAATATTATTGAGGAATCTACATCACCATGGCATAGTCCAGTGGTACTTGTTAAGAAAAGAAATGGAAGTATTCGCGTATGTGTAGATTATAGAGCTTTAAACCGTATAACAGAACCCATGTCAGCAGTGATTCCAACTATGACAGATATATTTGACACTTTAGCAGATTCAAAACCAGAACTATTCTCATCTCTCGATTTAACGTCAGGATTTTGGCAGGTCCCGCTAGACCCTTCAACAAAGCATAAAAGTGCATTTATTACACATAAAGGTGTATATGAATTTAACAGACTTCCATTTGGAATGATGAACTCTCCATTAACTTTTCAATGTTTGATGACAAAAGTGCTAAAGGATTTAAATTTTAAAATTGCGTTAGTTTACATAGATGACATTCTAATTTTCTCAAAAAACTTTGAAGACCACCTTTATCACCTTCAACAAGTGTTTTCAAACCTACGTGAAGCAAACTTGAAACTTAATCCTGAAAAATGTAAATTCGCGACAAGAACAATCAAGTATCTCGGACATGTTATCTCAAAAGATGGCATCCGTGTCAATCCTGAAAATACAGAAAAAGTTAAGGACTTCTCAAGACCAACCACAGCAAAGCAGGTTAAAAGTTTTTTAGGAATGGCAAACTACTATCGAAAATTTGTGAAGGACTATGCACACATAGCAGCTCCATTAACAAAGCTTTTAAAGAAAGACCAAAGATTCAAGTGGACTCCAGAATGTGATATTGCGTTTAAAAATTTAAAAGACCGTTTGACATCAGCTCCAATTTTATCGTTTCCTCATTTAGACAAACCTTTCATCTTAGCAACAGATTCTTCAGAGTTTTCAAATGGATATATTCTAAGTCAGATTCAAAATGGATTAGAACATGTGATTGCTTATGGTGGAAGACAATTAAGGGGTTCAGAACTTAAGTGGCATATTACTGACAAAGAAGCTTTGGCATTAGTAGAAGGAGTTCAACATTTTAAACATTATATGGCAAATCAAGAGTTCACAGTATATACAGACAATATCTCAGTTAAATATCTTCAGAAAATCAAAGACTGTCAGGGAAGACTTGGTAGGTGGAGTTTGCTGTTACAAGGATATAATTTTAAAATTCAACATCGCGCAGGATCTAAAAACCCAGCAGACTGCTTATCCAGACAAAAACATTTAGAAATTAACAATAGTGCTTCTTATGACTCTAGTGAACTTGCAGACCATTTAGGCTCCATAGATATACCGAAAGAATATACTGAAGTAACATTCATATATAAGGGTGAAAATGAAGATGCAGTTATTAACAGTTTACAAACCGCAACAATTAATGATATTCAATTAATCAATTTAGCTGAAGAACAAGAAACATGTAGAGATTTTGCCGATATTATTAAATACAAACAGACAGGAAGAGTACCACAAAATCAAGAACTTGCAAGGGCAGTCGTAGCTGAATCTTACAACTTTGAGTTAGAAGATGGAATTTTAAAACATTTCTACTCAAAACGTTGTAAGAAAGTGCCAAAAGATGAACGACTTGTCAAACAGATTGCAGTTCCGAGGAATTTCCGTGATGCAATACTCAAAGCCTATCATGACTGCATTCTGGGAGGAGGACATCAAGGATTTGAAAGAACATATGCTGCAATTAGAAACAAATATTTTTGGCCATCAATGTATAAGGACATTAATCAATATGTGAAAACCTGTGAAGTGTGCCAGCAGTCAAAACGTGCATTTAATTCAAAACCACCACCTTTACAACCACAACCAACCAATGACATTTTCGGACGATGGCATATGGATATTTTAAGTGGCCTTCCAACAACTAAAGACAAATATAAACATGTTCTACTCGTAGTTGATAGTTATTCAAAATGGTGCGAAGCTTTTCCGTTAAGATCTGAGGAAGCAGGTGAAGTTGCAAATGTTTTATATAGAGAAATAATATCCCGTTATGGTGCTCCTAGGACCCTTTTATCAGACCGTGGACGTAATTTTGTTTCAAATTTGGTTAAAGCTCTTTCTGAACTGTTCAATATTAAAAGACACCTTACCAGCTCATATCATCCCCAGACAAATGGTGCATGTGAAAGAATGAACTCTGTAATTTTACAAGCGTTAAGAGCCTATACTAGAGATCAACAAGATGATTGGTATGATGTTCTACCCGGAATTTTAATGGCCTATCGTGCTACGCCAGCAACTCAATCTACTGATTATTCACCATTCTTTTTACTTTATGGCCGAGAAATGACATTACCCATTGACACCGCCCTAATACCAAAAGATCGTTTGGCACAAGACCACAAAATATTTTTAAGTAGAATTCTTCAAAATTTAGAAACATCAAGAAAGATAGCTGCTAAGAACATCAAGCAAGCTCAAGAAAGATATAAACAACAATATGACAAAAAATCCAAAGAACCTGAATTTCAACCAGCTCAACGTGTTTGGCTTTATTGTACCAAAGTTCCTGTTGGAAAAGCACCAAAATTACATAGAAAATGGTCAGGACCTTATTATATAACTCGCATTGGACCCAATAGTACTTACAAACTTAGGAATTGTGCAACAAACAAAGAAGTTGTGTCAATGGTAAACGCACAAAGAATGAAACCATATTACGATCCAAAAGACAGACCGACTAATTTACCAGATGAGTTTCAAAATGACAACGAAGAACTAAATCCAGAAGAAATACAAGATGACATCATCAATGATAATGAACAAGTTTTACAGAACAATCGTCAACAGCCTGTGCCACCAATCAACAACAATGGAATAAATGTACAACCACCCATTCCCGTAATTAATAACAATAGGCCAAATCAGAATCAACAACAGCCTCCTGTCGATAGAATTAACAGACAACAACAAAATCAACAACCAGCACAAAATAGTGAAACAAATAAGAGAACTGTAGGCCCTTCAGGAGAATCAACAGTAGATGCACCAGTTAAAGATAATAAACCATCTTGTCAGGATTGTAAGAACAATAAGTGTAAAGCATTCAAAGAAGAGGATATTCAACAAGTTTTATCATCAGTCAGAGGTAACGGTACATTATATTATAAACTTAAGTTTACCGATAAATCAAGAAACACAGAATGGTATTTTCCATGCAAGGTCCCAGCAAAATTAATACGTGAATTTCATGCTCAACGAACAATGAGTGGTAAGAAAAGAAAACGACCATTACAGCAGAATAAACATAAATTTTTCACAAAACCAGATCCAGCTGTTAATAGTGTACAATATATTTCAACTAAAGTCAAATCTGATATAAGCACACAAACTGAAACTGTAAGTGAACAAGATCAAGGAAATGAACATCAAAAGTTATTAGCTGTAAGAATAGTGAACAACAGACCATACTTTTTAATAAAATCTGGAAATACTACAAAATATGAATCAATGACTTCAGCACCAAATATCGCACGACAAGTTTTAATAGATCATAAGGAACGTTTCAAACAAGCTCTTTTACAACAAGACATTCAATATGCTATGGAGAAAAGATTAGGAAAGGAAAATCAACGTGACTGCAGTTTTCAAATAGCTTCTGATGGAAAAATATACGAAATTAGATACAACATAAATGGTACAACGGAATATTTATCAGGATACAGGAATCCAGTCATTGCACCAGAGTGGGATACGTTTGATAGTCTGTCAAATGCGTCAATAAATAACTTTATAAATGTGTTAGAACAACAATACAAGATAGAAATAAGTATGAGAAGAAGATAAATTTGTGAATAGTACATGTACAATTGTTAAATATGATAGTGTTTTATAGAATGAAATGATGAATTGTAGCTACTATTTTTATAAAGCCAAAAAGATGGCCAAAGAATAGATTTTGAATAAAACCACATAGACTGGTAATGAAATATTATAGAGTATAGCCACATAGATTGGTATAAATGAGAATATTATATAGCATAGCCACATAGATTGGTATAAATGAAAATATTATAGACTATAGCCACATAGATTGGTATAAATGAAAATATTATAGAGTATAGCCACATAGATTGGCAAATAATGAGTTATAGAAAATCATATTTGTAAAAAGATAGATTATACCGGTATTGTAAATATATATATTGTATGTCTTATGTATTTATTGTAACACTAGCTAGTATGTGTTTTGTTTTATTTTTATTTTGTATGATACATTTTTGTTTTAAAAGGATATAACTGATCAATGATTTAAACCAGTTGGAGTTGGACTGGTCATTCAACTCCACACCCTGCACTTGTATAGGGCCGACCACCTTATACAAGGAGCATACAGCATAACATTTTATTTGTTTTATGTAATTTTCAGTTTAAAATTCTTCTTTGCATATGTCTTGCCTTATTTTTATTTTCATTATAGTTTTGCTTTTCATATTTCATCTGGTAATTTTCTTAAATTAGTAATTTTCATATTATAGCAATTTTGTCTTAATATTGAATATTTCATCTTATCTGACAAAATAAGCTATCTTTATCTAAATATTTTCTGGTATATAACATTTTATTCTTCATGATTATTGTATATATTAATTTATGTTTAACGTTTAATGTTTTTGTATATTTTCTCATGTTTGAGGACAAACATATTGGAGAAGGGGGGAATTTGTCATAGGTGTTCTTTTAGGTAAAAGTTTTTAAAGTGAATTTTATTGAGAAAATATATTATTTTAGAAAATATGAAATTATGAAATATTTTATCAACAAATCTTTATTTAATTTTTCAGGTAAATTTTGTAAAAACATGCATGTCACCTGTCAATAATTGCTCAGAGCAACACTTTGGTTACCTTGTCAATTGTCATAAATAATCTGAGCAATAGTAAATTTTAATTAGGATTATAAATGTAATTAACTTGTATCTCTCTAATTGACATTATTCATATTTCACCTTTGGACATTGTAAACAATGTTATTAATACTCAAATTATCAAAATTAGCAATGTCTGTCATTTATGAGTAGTTTTCAGCATTCGCCTTAAATATCGAAGTCGAACAGTTATTCGTCAGTGTGGTCTCGTCAGTGTTATCCAGATAGGAGTGCTTCCAAAGCCAACCAGGCTCAGCTACTCAGGAGAAACGCTAACTCAAAAGACAGCTCAACACAACTGTAACTGCTCAAGCCAGACAACTTTAACTTGGAATATTACGAACATTTTGGACTTATACTGTGAATGAATTAGTGAAATTAGTGACTTTATTAATTGGAACATTTGAACTTTACTTGTTTGTAAATTGTTTTGGCATCATTAATATTATTTGGACCTGTTACTATATAAAATTGTTACAACTTGCTGATTGCTTTATAGTTTTGCCTGCCATTGCTTAAGTCTTGCGAAAGACTGACCCTCTGTACTTTGGGCTGTGCATGTTCGATAGTCCCCCTTAAACTCGACGTGCATTGGCTCTTGGTGACACATGCCTTAAGCTTGGTGACATTGGTTAAGATGACTGCCAATTTTGTATTGGAATCTATTGCTCAATGTCCACTAAAATACTGATATCAAACCTAATAATTTCATATCTTTATAATAAAATTTTGTTCCCAAATATTACCATTCAAATGACAATAGTAGGTTTATAAACATACCACACTTATACCACACTCATACATCATCTTATATCTATGAGATAAGCAAATGGAGAAAGGAAACCACGCTTTAAGTCATTATTTGTCCTATGTTTAGTCTTTGAAAAAGTTAAAACAGTAAATTTCATGTTCAGTTTTAGCTGATATTTTATATATAAAGGGATGATTACACATTTATACTGATATCAAACATAATGCCTTAAGTGTTTTATAATGTCTGACAAAGGTTTATGTTAATTTCACATCCTTTTGATGTTTTCTATGTAAAAGTTGGCTTTACCTGACTCAAAGGTACTTACATTGGCAATATGGATGACCTCACATCCTGGCTAGATCAAGGCCAATATCCAAAAAAATTGTTTGCCAAATGACAACGCACAAAGTTATTTTCTTTCTTTGTTATTATGCGTCTTTAACAGAAACTTCCAAAAAGAATAAAGACTAAAATAGTTGTTAAGTTCTACGTTATTTGGGCTCTGTTCGAGAGTTGTCACATGGGCAATCATTCCACATATTCTTATTTTTAAGAAAATTATTTTGTGAAATGTCTGTTTAATTATCAAATATCTTATTTTCAATAATGAAAGTTCCATTAGGTTTATGTGTTGATACAGTAGTTTGAGAACCATGCATTTAACCTAATTCTTTTGAAAATTTAATATGTTGTTTCTTTAGTAAAAGATGTGGTCAATTTTGATATGGCACATTGTTCAGGAGTGATGGTCTTTATTGATTGGAAAATGATACTTTTCGTCATTTCTTGGTGATAATTTGTTATTCATGAACAAATGATGGTCATTATTGGTATTTAAAATTTTAAAATTTGCTGACCATGAGTTAAGGTTCTTGATTGCTTTACTAATGACCCTTATAAAAGAAAGCATCTTCTGAAAATTTCCTTTCTTAACGGAGTCAATTGATATGAAAAACTATCGCTAGAAACTAAGGGGGCATGTGGTGTTGTCAATGAAAGTGACATGAATTTGAAATTGTCGTCATAGGTAAAATAGCTATAAATTGATTATCATTGGTCATCTCAATTCAATTGCTTTTCTCACAATCATAAGTATTCTAGGGCAGACATTTTCTTCAAGCAAATATACTAATCAAAGAGAAAATAGAATCATTCTCTTGAAATATGTGTTTTCCATAAAGGTGCCTTCTCTTCAGTCTGATTTGCCTTAATGTCATATGCAAATTAGGTAAAAAAACATGTGAGCATTAGTACTTTTTGTGACCCTGCTGCTAGATGATGTGGGCATGTAGGTTTTATCATGTCTATGTTGGACTCTGTCGTACACTTCTGTCATACGTCCTGTTATTAGTTTTTATTTCTACATTTAGTTTGCTTTAACCAAAACACAGATAAAGTTTGAATTTGGTAGGTGTCACTTGTTTTATTGAAGAAAAAAATCAAGTGGATTGAATCAATTCATTGAATCTTGTATATTCACAAGCGAAGCATCTGTATCCTTATGACACATTCTATTCTTATTTTTATTAACAACTTTCTTAAATAAATTAAAAAAAAAAAAGACATGAAAATTAACACATAAAAACCGCTGACAGGTTTTTTTTACAGAAAAAATCTTTGTTACTAATACATTTGTACATATGGCCTTACATCTTAGATTTTCTCAGTGTTAGCTTTAGGGAAGGGATGGCAATTAATTGATGCTTGACAAGAAAACATTATCATTAATTTGTATTTCTGACTGTATACAAGTTTTTAGTTTGTTTATGATCAAGTTAAACAACATTGACTGGGTTAAACATACTTGTTCGGAGGAAATAAAAGTTGTATGCTTGATAGTATCATCATGGATTCCACAACTAAGCTTTTGTTTTAATACAGACAGGTAGGAATTAGGTTTTTTGTGCAATATTTGCATATTTCGTTGAAATTCGGCAAAAAACTTTAAATAATTTCATTGACTTTTTTCTTCTTCATGAATTAACTGGTTTATACACATATTTATTTTGTGGCACAATGATGAAGCAAGGGAAATAAATAAGCATATGCATTCTATGTTAAAATTGTATGAAATCTATGGAGATTAAGTATAGTAATAAAATTTTATTAATATAATAATAGTAGTAAAAATAGTAATAGTGCTAGAACATATATTTATTTGTAAAGAAAACTGTAAGCAAAATTACATTTGTATAATTGACTTATTAAAATACATATAAAGTAACATATGAAATTCTGCTTCGTCATAATGAAGTTAATTATGTAAGGATATTGTTGAAAGGTAATACTGCATCTACGCAATTTCTTTAAGTCGGATAATTATATGGAAAAATAATGAACGTGGCAATTAGTGGTCATGTAATGTTATTTCAAACCATTTATGCATTATATTTAAAAAAAATGGTAATGGTACATTGTAGTACATTTGTATTTATTGCATATATTTGAAAAAATGCTTTTTACTATTACAAGTTATATTCATTACACAATTTTGACATCTTTATCTCTTTCTGTTTCAACATCACAATATTTTTATGCCCCTTTCCAGGACATTATGCTTTCTGGTCTATGTGCCTGTTTGTTTGTCCGCCGTACCATCCGTCAATTGTTCGTCTGTCCTGTTCAGGTTAGAGTTTTTGGTCAGGGCAGTTTTTGATGAAACTGAAGTCCAAACTTAGTATACATGTTCCCTATGATATGATCTTTCTAATTTTAATGCCAAATTAGAGTTCCGACCCCAATTTCATGGTACACTGAACATTGAAAATGATAAAGCAAGTGGGGCATCCATGTACTATGGACACTTTCTTGTTATTATGTATAATTTTGTCTATAGAATAAAAAACCTACTGTATTGGCATTATTTGTGCAGCATGAGTTGTCCACCTTGATTATATGGGAAACAACTTAAATAACATTCCGACTGTTGTTGAGTTTTTTTTATAATACAAACTAAAAGTGAGAAATATAAAAACAATGTAATTGACCTGGAAACTCTGGTTGAACACAAGACTTATAGGTTTCACCTTTATACTTGCAATTTTCACAAAGATGTAGAAATAGATAAATTTAAGACTACTCTCCCAACTCAGTACTGGTAGACTTTATGAAATAGTTATCTAAAGCTATAGAACACTTAACCATGTTAACACCATATTCTGTTGGGTTGCATTATGTTATGCAGTTTGCTGCTTGCTCAGTATTGGAAGTTAAAACTTGAAAGTCCTGAAAGGGTTTATGTAATCTAACGGTGTTCTTACTTGGCATTTATTCTTTTAAATCAAGATGTTCTATTGTTTAGCATAATGATTTTAAGTATTAAAACAGTTTTCACAAGTTCAGTTTGTTCATTGCTGATGATAGGTGCACCTGATAATCTAAAGGCATCAAAAAGTAATAACTTTTGTAGACTCTGGGTCATTTAGAGCTGGACATATGGTATGAATGTTTATCATTATTGTTGATGCCTAGTTTTGTTTTTAGGTTGCTGTCTCATTCATTTTCACCACATCTCCATTACTCATAATCATTGTATGTGTATATTGTATTTTAAATAATGTGATATCTGTGAAGGAAGTCATTCCGTACAAACTGACATTTATAAAGATTTACAGTTTCCTGAAATAGTACATTGCTGTAGAAAAAGATCCACTGTTTATTCTGCATAATGAAAAATAGAATTTATCTAAACAAATGCATGAAGGTGTGTTGATCAAAAAGTACATAAGATATTTATGAACTGCATTTTTAATGAAACCATAAATAAATAAGTATAAACCAAAAGTAGTTTATACGAATTGTTGATCTTGAATGTTAAATAAAGTAATTTAAAAAAAAAATCCAAATATTTCATGAATTTGACTTCACAAATTTTTTGTTTCAAGCATGTCTGACAAATGTTATTCCAGACACTTTTAGATTGCACAGGAAAAGTTATATAATGCATACAAAGGCTGACAGGATTGCCAACAGTACAACAGACCACAAGAAGACTTCTCAAAAAGTTAAATGTAACAATGTAGAACACCTAATCCAAACAGTCATTTCCATGGATATTATTTGACCCTTTCCTCTCTGCAGTCATGGTCTATTGAATTTGAAACTTTTTCTTAGTTTACATGTATTAGTTTGTGATAAGGTCAGTTTAAGGAAACTTATTGTTAGTCGTAGGTCAATGATATTTGGTATGCAGCTTAATCTCACTTAAGTCAGCATTTCAGTGGTCCCATTTCTTTGGAGATTATATGGCTCAACCTCATCCTGGTTCATTTACTTTGAAATTTAAACAAAATTTATGAATTCAAGTTCATGTTTTGTTTAATATTAAAAGGGAACCTTATGATCAGTCAATGGTATAAGCCTATAAGGTATGCAGTTTTATAAGCATAGGCATTTCAGTGGAGGTTATTTGGCTCTGCACCTTCAGTCTAGATTCATTGAATGAATTGCATTGTTTATATAAAAAAAGAAGATGTGGTATGATTATATGTTTAAATACTGCCATTTTGATATAAACATTTGCATTATACCATCAAAATTATAAAACTTTAGACATATCGCTGTCAACAGTTTATTTGGTATTTAAACGAATTTATGCTGTTAAAGATGATTAAAAAATTTGTTTCAAATCTTGCAGGATTTTTGACACAATAGGATTAACAGATTAATGAAGTTCATAAATATTTTATGTACTTTTTTAAGATAAGTGACTTGAAATTAAAGGCAAAGAAAATTGTGCAGTAAATTCTACATAAACACGCTGTTAGTATGCACAAGTTACACTGGCAAACAACATTTATGAGTGTTCTTATCTTGCAGCTGGTGCATTTTGTGCAGAAAAAGAGAAAAATTATGGGTCAATATTTTTCAAAGTTTCCTAACTTAATCCATAACCTCAGATAAGAGATATTTTTTATTAGCTTTACAAATTAAGATTAGCCTGAAATTGTTTATGGACTTGATAAACATGGAAAAATAATTGGTGATATATGATCCCATTTATCATTCTTGGACCATAAAGCTGTCTGACATATTAATTAAAACATTGAGATGATCTGTCTTTATATTGATCATGTGATTATTTGTCATCATGTAGTTTGTCAGGATTGCTGTGTATTTGGGTGACCATTGGGACATTGAATAGTTTTAGGTTTCAATTCCATGTATAAAAAAACTTTTTGTTCATGAAATAAGCTGATCACAATACATTTTATGATGTTTTCACTTAATAAGGCTATAATGGTTGATTTTTTTATTCAGAAAATTTGCATTAATTTTCTTTTACTTGAAAAGATTCCATTGTAATCTGGAAGCTTTTCAATATGCAAGCTAATTAAAAGACATTTACTTAGCTTTGCAGAGTTTGCTCCTATATATTCTTTTCAACAAAATTGCATCTTTCTTTTGTTTCAGGTTGATATTTTAAAATGTTCCTCTTGACAATGTCATTTCTGAATTTATGCACAATACTTATAATTGACAATTCAGTTTTGACTCTGGGTGGACATTTTCTGTTCCAACAGTTATGTGTCCTGAAAGGTCATGGGTATTTAACATGAGGTCAGCATTGATAATTCAGTAGTTTAAAATATGAAATGACATGGATTTAAAAGTAGTCAAAAGATATTATTAAAATTCCAAAAGAGCTCATACTAAGATGTTACACCAAGCATAATTTGGGTTGATATTTAAAAAAAAGAAAATTAGATGTATTTATATAGGACTTAATTTTTAATGAGATTTATATGAAATTGTCTATGGAAGCAGATTGACATGGTTTTAATTCTTTCTGTAATCTTTATCAAGTAAGAAGAAGAAAACTATTTATGACATAATTTTAGAGTTGGGACTAGGAAATGGGATAAAAACAGTATTTGTAAAAGGAATTGATTGATCCCAAGAACTTGTGTGTGTGGTTGGTTTTAAATGATCACTTAAGTACAGGGTTTGACAGATTTGACAAGTTTTATAGATCTCCTATAATTATGTCAACCCAGGTGGTTTGGTTTACATATGGTCATCCAGGTACAATTGTCAATACTAATGTTATGTGAGAAAAGCTTCAAAATCGTTATATCCTCCCTATAGAAGAGGGGTTATATAACATTAACTTTGTTTGTCTGTTTGTTCCTCTGTTCATACTAACAAATATCTCCCAGCACATTTTCCTCACTCACTTCTGAACAGAATGACTTCATAATGTCCCCTGCTTGGCATAATTAAATTGCATTGTGTGAGCACTTTTCTGATATTTCAGACAACTAATTTTTAGTTTGCTCAGATAATTTAAGAATTTGAAAAATGTACTTTTCATCAACGTATTTGCCAATGCTACCTAACAAGAACGACTTTTAAAATGTTTGGTAAGCAATTTGACAGAAATGAGTTGTAAACTTTGAACACATACTGGATCAGTCAAACAAACACTTACTACCTGTATTCCAATATATATTGTTTTCCCTTGATGCTGTGTTTGTCCGCCAATCCAAATATCTCAATTTGCTCCTTTGTTAATCTGTAAGTTGGCACCTTAAGTAATAACATCAGGTTTTTTTCCCAGCCTTTCAAATTTTATGGAACAAGTGTAATGGTTGTACCATATTATTTTCAAGGTCAAATTTTCATGGTAAAGATTACAACATAACTCAGAACAGTGGATCAGTAGGCATGTTTGTTGGCACCACATAGTTTCAAATTTGCATCTATTATTTTGCCATTTATAGAGGTTTAATCCACTCCCTTTTTCACAAGGACAAAGGTAAATGGTTTCATCTTACAAGTGTTAAGCTTGATTTACCATTGCTTTACTATTATCTATTCATGTGTTTCTGTAGGCTTTAATTTCATAGAGGCAAGTTATTAGCCATCTTATGGTGTTTTATGGAAAAATATGCACAATGCCCCCATTTAAATATATGTGTGAAGTATCAAGTAAGACAGAATGCAGATATGTTCCAGGGGCGGATCCAGCAATTTTAAAAAGGGGGGTTCCTAACCCAAGACAAAGTCAATGTCCCCATTCAAATGCATTGATCGTCCAACCCCCCCCCCCCCCCCCTGGATCTGCGCCTGTGTTCATGGCTTTCTGAATTTTTTTGTTGTTTCCATGTATGTTTAAGTATGTTATAAATCAAATGTAAGGATTTTAGTTTAAAAAAGTCAACATGCATTTGACATCAAATGCCCTTAAAGTACTGTTTCAAAATTTGACAGTTACTTAAAAAAGATTCTCTGACATTCAAGACATTTATATTGTTTTGTATGATTAAGTTATAATAATTGATGTAAAACTTGGGTTATTATTATGTCACATTTGGATATGTTAAAGACAAGTTAATTGGTCTGAAGACAAAAAGGAGGAAGTTAAATGTGTGAACCATCATGAGGCATCACAATAATAAACACATAATGTTTCACCTTGTGATACAAAAAAAACAACAATTGATTTGATTTTTGAACACCTGTGAATTTAAAATCATTGATACTTAAATCTTTGTTAATTTGAACAGAACTATTGCTGTACATGTATGAAGTTTTATGTTGTTGAAATTACTCTATATAACCGTACATGGTTCCATATAAAATGTTTAATTGGGATTTTAGACACTAGCATCTTCTGGATTCTGTACCTATTCTGTTGTGTGTTGAATTTTGAATTGTATGTGTGTTTGTAAAGTAAAAATAAAAATACCAACGGAAAATCAAGGATCATATGTGGAAGAAAGAAAGACAAGACAATGCTTAAAGTATTACAAGACAAAAAGACAGAAAAATGTTAAAAAAAAAACATTCAAAGTTTCCTTTAAAATAACACCACAAAAAAACAGGGAATGGATTTTTTTGTATCACAAGGTGAAACATTATGTGTTTATTATTGTGATGCCTCATGATGGCTCACACATTTAACTTCCTCCTTTTTGTCTTCAGACCAATTAACTTGTCTTCCACATGTCCAAATGTGACATAATAATAATTTTATAGTGTTCATTCACCGTGGTATATAGCACTATAGTTAACTGATCAAACTTGTGAATTCTTGCATAAAAGGCATGCACTGGCCAACATCACCAGCTAAGGGATTTTTAAAATGTTCATTTTTATACCATACATATGTTAAATTAGAAGAAGTTGATGCATCCTACACTTTGAAATATTTGGCTTTGAGCGTTCCTGATAAAAATAAACTAGAAAGTGCTTTTGACACATGAAATCTTAAAAAAACTGTTGACTGAAGTCTTTTATAATTATTAATTTGAACATTCTGTAAAAGGTGTGAAAGGTAATATGATGGTATTGTGGTTAAAGTACACCTTAAGACTTTTATATAATTATCCTGTAAACAGGAAATTCCAGAAAGGATTTTTACAAATACCTGTCTTGTTGAGTCAGAGAAATTTATTGAATAACCTAAAATAACTCTCTAACAATGATTGATTAACAGAACTTTAGGTAAACAAATCTTAATTCACAAGTTTTGTTTAATTTAAAAACTAAATTTGTGCTCATGCAATTCGGTCATTAAGACCTTTAAAATTTTATTTATTACAGAGGTGCGTGTTTTCAATAAGTTATCTACCTTAGTATCAACAATCGATGTCACAGTTCAACAACCAGAACCAAAGGACCTCCAAGTAGTAGTAGAAACAGATGAAGCTAATCGACCATCTTGTATCCCAGAATCCTTTGCTTTACCAGAAAATTCCAAGGTCTTTGCAGTCTTTATTGATGCAGAGTTCATTATTGAAGCGTCTGTTACTCATGGAAACAACTTGACCTTTGTCTATAGTACAACTGATGCAGATGGACAGTCAAATCAGACGATTGAAAGACCATGTGACCTAACATGTGACTCAGTCATAGTTGACAGCGCTGGAAAATGTCAGGATTCGCACAAGGTGAGTGAGAAATAGGTAACATGCAATCAGATAATTATCTGTATTAAATAATCATTTTTATGCCCTAGCAAACAAGTGCTGGGGTATATAGTGGTACCCACGTTTGTCCTTCCAGCATTCTAATCTCAATGTCACTCTTAATTCTGGCAGATATCGTTCTGAATTTTTGTTGCATTAGTGTCCCTTATGTTGACTCACTGGTGGTATGTTTAGCTTTGGTTGGTTGGCTTTTCAAAGATTTACAGCCCTTAGACTTTCTTACATGACAATTGTTCTTGTTTGTGAAACGATTGTGGTGCTGATTTCTAGAACATAAGGGTATAATTTTGACTTGCAGTTTGAAAATTTGCAATTCCTCTCTTTTGACATCGAAGTTCAAAATTTGCTATTCAAAAGAATTCATTTGGTCCGTCAGAGTTTGATCTTAATGCTGTTGGGTTTAAAGTCCTTTGACACAGTTTGTTAAGTCCATTTTGTCTTGACATCAGATGATGATGTGGTCTCTTGTAGTTTAAGTTGTAACCTTTATATGCCTGGAAAAAGAATTCCAACACTTTGCAAGATGTTTGCACTTGATTGTATGTTGCATACAGATCAGTCGGTGCATTGGCTAATTACTCCTACATATTGCAAATCTTTTACATAACGTAAATATCAGAAACAAGTATAAAATCTAAAGAAATTGTTCAATTTCCTGTTGTGATGACCTTGATTAACATCAAACAGACAGTGTAGTTATACAAGCATAAAACATTCATTCGAATATAAAAAGGCTTGTTCAAAGTTTGTTTAACTTTTGATTTTGAAGATGAGACATAAAATCCTTGCAGTTGACTTAAACAGCAGCATTTTTGATAATAAGATTTGGTATGATTGCTAATGAGATGACTATCTATAATAGACCTATGGATGAGAATATTAACAACTATAGGTCATTATATGACCTTCAACCATGATCAAAACACATACAGTATGATAAGCGATGAAAACAATGTGAAACAATGCAAAAGAAAAAATGTGATTTGTGCTAAAAAATAACAAGTGAAAAACAAATATGGAAGACAGCAACCATCAGCAACAACTGGATTACAGGTTTTTGGTTTGGTACAGGCACCTTAAGAAAGTGGTGGGTTTCACATGTTTGTGAGACCTTATCTCATCCCAAAACAGGGACAGAGGTGTAACAGCATTTTAAGCTGCAGATATCTTAAACATCACTATAGGCAAAGTGAAGAGTTGGGAAATTTATATACTGTTAAAGTTGTTCTGTTATGGAGGAGTAATAGATCTGGAGTATTGAGGGATAGACATAGGAGAGAAAGCAAAGCTTTTTCTTTAATTTTTCAATAAACTGAAGATCTGACTTGTTGGTCCTTACAGAGAGCTTGCTATGCTTCTTGGCAATGTGTACAGAACACAAAGAACTAATACATTACATATAAAAATAATTAGGAGATGTGGTATAATTGCCAATAAGACAACTATCCACCAAAGATCAATTAAGATACTGGTACAAGTAGATATAAGCAATTATAGTCAACCACACCAGCCAAGAGACTTGTTTTCATTCGATAAAAATTCAGACTTAGAATTTTATATAAAAAATAATGAAGTTAATTTAATTTATTATCAAAGAATTTCAATATTTAGATATTATTGGTGATCCTTGAAACCAAATAAAAACAATGCAATTATATTACAAAGGAAAACAATTATGATGATAATAACAGGTATCTTCACACGGAAACCCATGCCCCTTCATCTTAATCATCTAACTAAGATTTAATGTAAATAACAGAGAAAACAAAACAGGTATGACATAGCATATTTTGCAAGATTTCTATTCTTGTCTTCACCACTGAAATGGAAATGGTATGGAAAACTTTAATTGAATGCACAATGCAAGGTCTTAATTATATACAAATAAAATCATATTGCATCCTTAATATGGTTCTGAATGGCTGATAAAGAGATGCTTCTTTGACTAGTGTCCAGTACCAAATAGTTCATGCTTATTCAGGACAATTTAAACAATCAGATAGTTAGGGTCTATTAAGTCAGTTGAGTGAGATTAATCACTGAAAATCAAGCATCTACTGCACAGGCACTTGTTTCTATCCATGAGAAGGTCCACTATCAGTGTATTTTTACGAGCTCGTAAATATACGTTGATAGTGGATCTTCCCATGGATAGAAACAAGTGCCTGTGAGCAACCAGATAAACAGGATATTTAAACAACCCCAATCCAACATGACTTAAGCTTAGTTGAGTATTTTTAAAAGTATTGGAAAGTAATGAGTGTATTGTCTATTGTATAAAATAGTGCAACTAATATTGATAAAATGCAAATACACTGATAACATGTGAAAAATCATGTGCAGATGTTGATAAGCAAACTTAAAAAACTGTTTCATCAAAGGCATCCAAAAAGTGTGCATAGTCATCTGTTTTCTAAAATTATATAGACTGGTCGTTCTGAAAGATAAGTTTTTGTTTCTTGTTGAAGCAAGCTGCATCCATATTTGATTGTTTATAAAAATAAAGTGATTAATAGAAATGCTTTGTAATAAAACGAGAATAATTACAAATTGGAAAATTGATTTCCTTGACGTTTATTACATCAAGAGCAGATTATTTGAAAAGTTTGCATTGGAAAATAATTATTGATAAGAGAAGCAAATCAACCAGATTACTAACATTTTTATGAAAAAAATCAAATTGACCTGGTTATCTGAGTTAGTCTAAAACAAAACATTCCCCATCAATACAATGGTTTCTGTCAGAGTGGATATTTATCTAAGATTTATGATGTAAGGCATCTGGATTTGTTACAGAAGTTTTTAGCTTTGATAAAAAATGGTTCATGGCCAATATCTGTAAATTAATTGGGAGATATTGAATACAGCTGTAGGCATAGAGACTAGAGTTAGCATGTCTGCAATACAGTCCCAATATGGTTTGTCTAGCTTGAAAAAAACATGTTGATCACAATATATCACAATATATCTTTTAATAAAATAATGAGGTGTGTTTTTTAAATTCGTTGTAAAAGACATGAATTTCCAATAATCAGAAGGAAAGAAGTTGAATATCAGATTATAAAGAGACATTCAACTTCCTAAGAAAGAAGTTGATTATTTTAAGGTCACTAAGGATTGACCTCCAAAATTTAGGAATTGTTTATACATATTGTTTTTAAGTTCTGCATGCATGTGCTTGGAACTTTTCATTTTCTAAGTTCAAAAACTGCAATAAAAGTTCTTATCCTTTGACATATATGTTTGTTTCTTAAAATGTCATCAAGAGTTTTGACTTCTGTATGTGGAATGCAATAATTTTGTGAGAAGTATCTTTGAGCCAAACATTGAATTCTAGCTTATTTCTGTGACAAAGTTTTAGATGAAAAATGACCAAGTTTTTTTTTACAGTGTACTTTGATAGTGTAAGAGAGCCATATTAGTGCTAGGGGATTCGTGATTTCAAAGGAGGCATATTTATTATTTTAAGAATGAAAGATTTATGCTTTTTTTTCTGAGTACTTGATGAAACCTTACAATGGAAATCAGAACATTTGATAATTGGAATATTTTATTGTGTTTTCTAAGTAGATCTTGAGCATAAAAAAAGAATTGGAAGACTATTGAATGTTTGTCACATTGAAAACAGATTATAGCCAATATAGCCTGTCTATATACTTCTGTGTTAAAGATAGCACTCTATCAAATCTGTCAGTCTGTCAAGCCCCTTACCACCCTGAGAAGTACTTATTACAGTGCTAAGTCATCCTAAGCTCCTTCTGTGATAATTTCAGAGCCAGTGGAAATACCAGCTACTTATTATAATTTAAGAGGGACACTATAGGGTGATTGATATCTAAATAATTAAACCTTTCAAATATATTTGACATTGGATTTAAAAATATCTTTTTTTTCACAACCAGTGTATACCACTCAATGCATTCACATAAAATAGTAAAAACTTGGTTGGTCTTATTTTGAATTTGAAATTTATGAAACTTTAACAATGTTCTTTTAGGTATCTGTCCTGTTATTTTTTTGTGTTTTTTTTCAAGAAGAAAACAAAATATCCTGTTGTAGGTTCCCTGTTTATTTCTTTGATTCCTAAATCTTTCTTTTATATGGTTTTGAAGATTCCCATCAACCAGCCAAGCCTGTCACATAAGTTAGATTAATTCTTGGTAAGAGGAAATTAAACATGTTTCCCTCAATTTGATCTCTATCTGTTTCAGTGCTTCTGATGATGTTTTTCATGATTGTTTTTATCCTAGTCACTTTAAATCATTTCACCATCATCTTTATATAAAGACTGCAAAGTTTTCTTAGCATACTTGGGGACAAATGTTAGTATGTACCAAGGGATATTGTGACAAAATCCTGAACATTATCAAACGTTAGTATATACAAAAGGACATTGTGACAAAATCCTGAACATGATTAAACATTTGTATATACAAAGGGACATTGTGACAAAATCCTGAATATGATCAAACATTTGTATATATGAAGGGACATTGTGACAAAATCCTATAAACATGATAAAATTTTGAGATTTGAACAATTAATCAGAATGAGCCTAATGGCTAATATAACAATAACTATTGACTTTCTAATTAATTTTTGTGCATACAGTCAGGTCGTTTCTGTTTGGAAAAGATTGTGACAAGTGCTTTGAATTAAGAAGCTTGATAGCACTGGTTGTTAAATCAGAATTGCTCAATTAGAACTCGGTTGAGGTATCTCATAAATAATCAAACAGTTTTGTGCAATTAAAATGCAATTTTGGTTGCAACAGCAAACATTGATAACACAAACTTTCCAATGATGTAAACTGACAATGACCTCATATTTATGAATAGAAGTTACATAATGATCAATTAAAACAATATTTCAGACATTGGCAGTATTCTAGCCCACTTGTATGTGTCATCTCTCTGTTGTATCCATGGTCTTTCATTTCCCCTCTCTAATAACTAATTTGGCACAATGCTTTATTCATTCCTTTGTCAGTCAGTCCATTTGTCAGTTTGGGTTTCTGAATGACCATTCGTGAACCAGAATCCAAATAGCTTACCTAGGATGATATTAAAATTACATAGATTTATGGTCGTAAGGAGAGGAAGCTAGAGTCCTGCCAAATTTGGAAATAATCTGGGATATATTAGGTTCCTTAATTGTTTTTTTTTTTTTTTATATGTATTGACTATTTACTACAATACTTTTACTTACTGACGAAGTTTACACACAAGCATAATAATTGTTTAAGTCTTGGTAGGTTTTCTACAACTGCTCTTGATAAAACGGTTATTGACCCAAAGATATTTGTGTCTTGAGGATAAGATTCACTTGATCAGTTAGCTTTTTATGGCTGTCTCAAGAAACAAAATTAAGGAAATTAATGATGTTTTTTATCGATATACCATTAAAAGAAATAAGGTTACTTTATTTAAACAATGTTCTGACTGAAGCCTTGTAGAAATCAAAGTGTTCGAGATAATGTTCCAAATGTATTTGTCTTATCTTTATAATCTTCGAAATGCATTAATTTGTTTTTAATGATTTTTCAATGATCAGTTGAGTCTGGACCAGTTTAAAGTTTAAAGTATGAGCTATTTACGTTTTAGTCCAAAAGTTGTGGTATGTTTGCCAATGAAACAGCTCTCCACAAAAGACCAGATAACATAGAAGTTAACAACTGCGGGTCACTGTACGGCCTTCATCAATGAGCAAAACACCACTTGAAAGACTGTTGATAGTTTCACTATTTGATGGCCTAGGTAATGGCCTCCAATACCTCCTCTATTAAAATGCCTGTTTTAAGTCAAGGAAGCTTTTGATATTGCCATTTGATATTTTCTTTGGAGTTCAGTATTTTTGTCATTATACTTTTAACTTGGTTACCAAAATCTGTATTTAGTTCCACTTTATGGACAGTTTGTTATGTGATATTTACCGAGATTATTAAAACATATTAAAAACTGAAATAGGTCACAATGTCTGTGGAAGGATATTCATGGTTATATTAATTAAAGATGTATTTGTCTGGAGACTGGTTGGCCTAAAATTAACTACTGTATTGATTTGTAATATCAACATAGGAAGGATCTGTAAACTACAGGTGCACACTTACATACAATTTTATATTTGCTTAGCACAGTACAGAATTATTTCTTTTTACTGAACTTGTGACTTTTGAGAAAAAGAAGTTTTTAAACCAAGGACTACAGTATCTTATTTGTAAAAATATTATGAAAAAAAATTGGCCATACAGGAGCTATCTTCAGGTTTTTATATCAGAATTCATTTTTGGGGGGGTAATTGAAACTCTTGTTTAAAATCAGGGTTTTTCTCTGCAAAGACGAAGGTCATTTAAGAATTTTTACATAAAAATAAATATTTCAGTATCCCAAAGATATACTCTAGCCAAAATAGTGCAGCTCATCTTGAGGATCTTTGAATAATTGAACTGTATGATGGTTATCATTATTTACGACTGCCTCATTGTCGTCAAGAAATGATGTTCATCATGTGACATCTTAAAGAGGTGGTTATGGCAGCATTTAATGTTATGACACTCAAATTACCTATATTGTATCTTTCTGCAGATACATACATTAAGAATGCTGAGAACTGAAAGTTAGGCCAAACAAAAAAATCTGTATTATTGGGTTGCGTACGAAAGATTTTTTTTCTCAATTTGATAGATATTTTTACATGTAGGACCTACAATTTTGTCATCTGTCAACACTGAAAGTGCCAATTAAAACCTACAGTTAAGGCATTTGGAGGCTATAATAGGGTAATATCAAGCATATTTTTATTTTGGTCATCCAAAAAATAATATAAATACCGGTACATTAGGAAGCATTCATAATATTCATATTCTTATTTGGTATTGTATTATTTTAAGTATTTAGTATTTAGTTTGGTGGTTTCACTCGTACAAGTTGCTAGAATTGTTAAAGAAATAAAGCATCATATATATCATTACTTAGATGATCCAGATAAAAAAAAAATGTTATTGTTGACTACCGAATTGTACACCTTTATTTCTTTTTGAATCAATGTAAATTAATAGAACCAATAATGAACATCATAATGCTGAAATGATACAAGTTTCGTGACATTCACAGTTTCTGTAGATTCATTGATGTTAAAACAGATAAAAGTTTAATTCACACATGTAATAGGTGCAGTTACATAACAAACACATTAATGTTCATTCTCGGTAGACACATCTACTCACTTCACTCAAATTTGAAAGTTATGGTATTGAACATAATGGTGGTCTTTGTTTAAAATGATATATTAGTCTAAATTTCAATCTGATTCAAATGCAGATCTTGAGTTCATTCATATTTCTCTTACCTGCATGCACTGAGTACTACTTTCTATTTTAAAAGACCATTCTGGATCCTCTGGTTTGGTCGATTTAATACTCTACTCCAAACATTTGATGGCTGAATTTTCATTGGCTGATGTAAAAACTACAAGAACAAATGAATAGACTGGTGTGTTGTCAACTCCTTGTAAGCTTTACATAGGTGTTAATGGTAATGTCTCCTTCTGTTGCTCAGTCCATATTGTTAACTTGGATATGTATGATGGCTCGTTTCTAAGCTGAGACATTTTCACATATGTGGTTAAATTATCAGGGTACGAAGTGAGATTACTTTTTTTTTGTAAATTAGCAAACCCTGAGTATCCTTTTGTGATGTGGTTCCTCATGGTAAAAAATCCCATTTTTAACACAATAAGTTCTTTGAAAAATTTTATACTTTGAACACAATTAATAGCTCCATAGTTTTTACACATTTATTCTGTGTTCCCCTACATTCTAAATTAACACAAATGATTCAGCTCAGTCATTTGTTTATCATAGAAATGTGTCAAATATCACTACACTGAGATTTTTTTATTTACACATGACTTTTTCCTCATTTCAATGCACATAAGGGATATTGTCCCAACTGGTTCTATAATCATGCATGTTTGCTATATTTGAAACATAATACATGTATGCTAATAATTCTCACTCAACTGCTTGTGCGATGGAAATGTGAAATGGCCTTAATAGATATAAGAAGATGTGGTATGAGTGGCAATGAGACAACTCTCGATCCAAGTTAAGTATACAATTTGAACCCCATAAAACTGGTCTGCTTACTCTTTCATTATGATTTAGTGGACTTTTCAGGTTTTTATTTTTTTTCTAGACGATATTTCGTCATTTTGAAGCAAGTTTGATTTACAGCCACAGGAATTAAGGAAAGAGAAAATTGGGGATTGGTCACTTCAACATGACATCATGCTGGAATAAGCCTGTTTCCCAAGCTGTCAAATATATAATTGAGTGGGTGAAAATTTCAGGTTATGAAATAGTTGAGAGCGTGATAATTTTAAAGACTTGATAGATTTTCTATGTCTCAAACATCTAATTACTAAATTAGTGCAGAGAGAAAAAAAAGAAGACATTTTGTTACATTTCACTTTTATAACTAATTTTTTATTATTTTCTTTGACTAGTTTTATATAATATCTTTTATGCCCTTGCTGTGTGTCCATCCATCCTATTTTTGCTTCCACATTCAGCATACATTTAGAGTTTAAATTTGGGCAGTGCATTGTTAACTCAGTTCTAATCCTTTTTTACTGGGAAATTGCAAAGCTTGGGCAGGGCATTCATTTCTCCGAGGGCAGGGCATTCATTTCTCAGACACATTCTGTTTTTTATTTGTATTGCCTTGACATTAATGATACATGGTTATGCAGTTTTTTCCTGTACCAATAAAAACAGGCTGCAACAAAATGGAAAGATAGAAATGAAAGTGGTGTTAAACACATATCAATCAATCAATCCAATACGAATACCTCTCTATTCCAAAACTATCCATGGATTTGGTATAGGACATCAGCTACCCATTTTGGGAACTATTTCATATGAAGTGGATTATCTGAAGTTTTTGTTTTGGGAACTTGAAAAATAATGGTTTCCAGTTTTGTAAAAGTCAATGCAATGCACACTTACCTGTTTTGTTTTCAAGTCTTCTATAAAGTTTGGAAAAGAACCTTAAGATTATATGTTAGGTTATGGACTTATTCCTGATTTAAATGATATCTATTGCAGTTATTTAAGGCAAACGCCCAGCTCTATTTTTTAATATGAATGTTTCGAAATACATTTCATTTTCATTAAGTTATTTAATGGACTTGGTTTGGCTGTATATTTTATTGCTATAAATCATCTGTGATAGGAATATTGAATTGGTTATCAGGATCTTAACATTATCTGTAATGTATACAAGATCTCATATTCATGTTTATCTGACAGAATTTTATTGTCGCAAAACAAATTAAATGATAACAGTCCATATTGAAACACTTTCTATCTTTCTTATCCACCTGTGGCCCATCAGACTTCACTAAAATAGGGTGTAATCACATGTATTATCATCTGCTTTCTCATTGGTCAGCAAATTAAACAATTGAAGCTTAGGATAATGAAAGGGAGGCTTGATTCTCATCACTACGGCAACATTATTGCATGCATGATAACAATGGGGGAGGTGTGTGAGAATTTTTACCTGTTGGACAAAAGTCATCAGAAGTGGTATAGGAAGGTTAGAAAGAAACATTTGTACCGTAACTCAGGTTAGAATTTAATTGTTATATTTGATGCAATTTTATTTGTACTGTTTTTGGAGAAAATGGTTCAGACGCAATATGTTTGCACTTTGCTTCTTTGAAGTTTGTTTTAGATTTCAAAACATTTAACAGTTGCCAGATTTTATATATTGTATGTATTTTAGGAATTTTTATTAATGTCTGTAATCAGTGGTGATTTAAAACAGAATGTAATTTTTTCAATACATTTATATAAAATTATAAAATATTAAAAATTTCAGCGCATACTTTATAGTCAAGATAACTGCAATTCAACAATAAACTGTTGTATTATTATAAAAAGTTGGCATTGAGTGAAAAATGAATTTTCTTTCATTCATTTTAATGCTTGATCAGATCCAAGTCATAAATCTCACAACAGGGTAATTAAATAACAATTTGATACAGTGCAGTAAAGGATTTAACCCTTAAACCAGAAATTAAACACCTCAATACCTAGCTTGCTTTATTGTCAGGTATTGGCAAAGATAAATATTTTGACATGCTCTAAAGATGAATAATGGAACATGTTGAAAATATTGCTTTTGATAAAAGTTCGATTTAAACTAAGCTATTGTTGAATTTCTGTGTAAAAAGTTTGATCTGTCTTTCCTGTTAGGCTAACATCGATCCCACAACTCCTCCTTTCAGAAAAACACTTTTGGACGCATGAAATTTATAAAGTGATGTATTCATTAGTTTCTTCATGTTTAATATGTGCTGTACCTTTGTGAGTATGACAATACAGAAAATTTAATTCAAAGTATTTTACATAATAGGGCTTAAATCAAGAAAAATGCTATAGGTGAGATATTGAATCTTCAGGGTACCAGATTTTTAATATGAACCAGTTGAACTTGTTATAATATATATAGGAAAACACCCAAGGATAACCCGTAATAAAAGGAAATCAGATAGGAGTGCATTTTTGTTTGTGATAATGAACATTTAAATCAATTATGGAAAATACATGAATTTATTTTAATGACAAAAATATGTATTTAAAGATTCATTTACGCAGTTTATAATGTGTAAAACCTGAAAGTTAGAAGCAATATTAAAACACCAACTGAAAATAAATCAAATGATAAAAATAGAATTGATATAAAATTTTCTTGCCCAATTGTTGCATTAAAATTGCACTATTAAAGAGTTTGTGGATTACATAAAACTATAAGGCCTCAAGTTTTTATGATTCACAGTGGTTATTTATTGGTATTAATATATGAAGGTAATCATCTATTAAACTATAAATGTTTACATGTCTTATATGTGACACATAAGAAAAAGATGTAAAGATATATATTAGATTATAGATATTATATATCAACATGATCAATGGTAATGGTATATGGGAGTCTCTGGTTGAGAAAACTAATATAAAATCACACATGAAAAAAATATAACAATAAAATAAAAGGTTTATGAAAATGCTGAATATAAATGGAGCTTCATGATCAAATAACTTTTATTTTATTTTACGAGTTACAGTTCCAACAATTACTATGAAAGAAATCTGGTACTTTATAGATATATATCGTTTCTCGTTTTTTTATATATAGATTAGACCATTGGTTTTCCCATTTGAATGGTTTTACACTTGTAATTTTGGGGCCCTTCCTTTATAGCTTGTTGTTCGGTGTGAGCCAAGGCTCCATGTTGAAGGCCATACCTTGACCTATAATTGTTTACTTTTATAAATTGTTATTTGGATGGAGAGTAACGTCTCATTGGCACTTATACCACATCTTCCTATACCTATATTTACATACAAGATACCCCAAACTATTATGTAAAATTTACTGATTATACCATATTTTCCAGCACAATATCAATAGATACTGTACCCCTTACACAGAGAGAGTTATTTATTTTTAAATTGTAAGATATGTATTTAACTGGTAAAAAATGAATGAATGGATGTATATTATTTTTCTTTGCTTATTACAATATCACCATTGTCTGAAATAAACATGTATTAATGGATCGGAATGTGTACTGAACTGATATACTGGGCCTGTTTCTGTGATCAAGTCACAAGCATTATAGTGTACACAGAGAGACACAACATCAATCCTATACCTTCGGAGCAAAACTTTTGGGTGTCTTTACCGCTTATATCTTAATCCACCTGCTTTGCAGAGAGCGGAGTAGCAGATACAAGTACTGTCAGCTGACTAATTTCTAGAGCCATTTGTTTTAGCCACTTTCACATCTGGATAGTCACGAAAATGTAAACCTGAAGATATTTTACTAATAAATTGAAAATGGAGAAAATGAATAACCACGAAGTGGGATAGAAAGCATTTAATGTGAAATAAATTGTCCACAAAAATAAGTTGGTTTACAGTATTATAGTTTTTTATATGACTGCAGACTCCTAGTTGAGGTTAAAGCCTGCTACCCCAAGACCAACATAAGATAGTTGTTGGCCTAAATATTTTATAAATGAGAGCATTTAGAATACCATAAGCAAATTCACACCAAGAGACCAGAAATAATGAACTCTGACACAAAAAAATAAAGGAATAAAGAAAAATTATTGGTATAAAGATATTTGTGTAGTAAATTTTTCACCTTTGTTAATTGATATATAATATTTATGAATAATGTCCCAAACAAATAATTATAGTCTATTATACATCATACCAGCTCAAACAATGATTACTTCAATAATTTACAGCAATATTACACTTTAGTAGGTTATTGGATTATGGTAGACATTTCGCTGTAATCAATATGATATGCAGACATCAAATGGTCAGAAATTTGATTGTTTTTTTTTTGTTCCTCAAGCTTTCTGTATCATATTCTGATTGATAGAAAATTATATGAACCTGAGATTCCAATAATGCATGATAGGTAAGTCACTGATACATTTCTTCATGTAGAATCAGGCAGATGAATCTTCCAATAAAAGGGCATCACAATTTTTATGCAATATTAAATTTGAATATGCAAGTCATTACTTGTCTGCCCCATTTCAAGAAAGGATTACATTTAGATATCTCCTTTTGGGAAGTGAAGTCATTTGACTGTTTGGTGAGATACATGCAAAGCAAAACGAAACCCTAAAAGATGTGGAGCTAAATTAACTCCTATCTGTTAAATAAGGCAAATGATTCACTTGACTGATAATAAACTGCTTCCAATAAGTTGGTGAAAATAATACAGAGAAATCCTGTGAATAAAATACAAAAATTTTATTATTTGACATTTAAACGAAAGTTTGTAAATCTGACTCATTGTACTTGTATCTGCAGGTAAACTAAGGGTGGGGTGCTCCACACATATTTATATATATATATATATAAGTTATTGTTATACAATGCAAATACAGAGAACATTATTTATAGGTTAGAGAAGGTTATCTTGTGTTAGTTACAATTTAAAAAGGATTAAATCAGTTGTTCTGGCAATAATGCATGATATATTTTATTTCTTGATTTAACCTGCAGATATTTTTGTCAAAAGAAGTTACAAATAAAATTGTATATTAAAGAAAGTGAGAATTTTTACATATGACTTTTTGTGATAGTATATATTAAGTGCCAGTTGTGAGCTAATGTGATTTAATAAAAGATATGATATCTGATAATGTTTAACAGCCTGCCTATTGTTTTTAATGGAAGAATTCCTTATTGTTTAGTTTGAAATAAAAAAAAAAAAATACATTGGAGTTTTTCATACTTTTTCAAAATGTATGTTTCATCATTTGTTTAATTTGAAAAAAAATAATATTGCATTTATAAGTTTACATTATATATCCCTTTTCATGTGATCAGTCTTCAATATAAGCCCAAGAATTTGCATCAAAATGATGTTGAATAAAAAGTGAACTTATCTCCTGCACCACTTAAAATAAATACAAAATACCAATCAAGAAATCGGTACGTTTTTTTTCCTTGTATATGTGATTTAGAATTTTTTACCAAATTTTTTTTTCAATAAATTCCAAGATTAAATTATTAAAAAAAAACATATTTAAAAATAATTGGGTTTTCAAATTAATCTAAAATGTCAGGATTAACAACATCAAGAATATTTCCAAAAAAAATTAATCAAACACCAAAAATTAAGAAAAAAGGGGGAGGGTCAACCCCACATGGGCCTGTGCATTTTCCTAAAGCTTTTAAAGTTTAAAACTTTTTGTGTTTTAAACATCTGTTTGTTGTAATAATATCAGTCGCCTTATCAGAATGAAATGACAGATTTATAGTCCTACTTAACCATTTTATAATTGAGAGAAGATATGAAATTTTCACTTTCTTGTGCATGGATGTTGGACTGTGATTACATATTCATGCAGTTATGTGCAACGTTCTAATATTCTACAGATTCAAAATTCAATATTTTATTCTATATCTAAATATATAATCAGAAGTTCTTAATGTGAAAAATGGATTTTGCATGATAGTTTCTGTTGGATATAAAATTCTGAAAAGTCATAACAAAACGAAAATCTGTACTTTTTAATATAGAATTTTATTAATATATTTTTTTCCAAAAAAAAATGGCAAATTTTTTTTTTATGATTTAGATTAATAGTTTTCTTCTTTGAGAGAAAGTATAATTATAACTTACATTTATGATTAATGTCAATTCATGCTAGAGTATTATATGCCTAGAAACAATGATTGATATTACCGATTACTTAAATAAAATGAAAATCTGGCTGTAGATTCAATCTTAAAATTTAATAAAGCTTTGTTGTTCAGAACAAATATGAGAACTGTTATTACAATTTGAGAGATAAAAGATTTCAAATAAAGATTTCAAATTATTATCAGTACTTTATCAAAGCTGTTTTTCATATAAGAAACGTTTGAGTGAGGTTAAAAATTCAATGTAACAGAATAGAATGGCCTTGAAATTTGACAATAAATTATTTAAAGCACAGTGTGTTATTTGTATCCCTTTATCGCAGAATGCATTTTGTTGGGAAAATTGAAACTTTAAAGTATGAAAATGTATTTCACCTCAATGGCTTTTAAAGTGTGTCTGTAAAGCATGGTGACCTTTTAACCTTGTAACAGACATCCCTCTTTTCTTTAAGTTGATGTATGCTCAATGTAATCACATTAGTCTTTATAAATTTATCTGAGCAGAAAATTATGACCTAAAATTGGTCTGTTCAGGCTCACGAATTATAAATTGAATAAAGAACTGTATGTTTAGCTATATAGATTTTAGGTCAAGATATTGTGGTTTAACACAATTTGTAAGATGTTTGTAGCTATTATCATTTACCCCAAAATATCTCAAATTTTACATTTTATTAAACCACAAGGCAGTTTTTATATAACTAATATGTTTAAAGTGTCTATTTAAAGCTCAGTGTAAATGGATTTTTTTTCTCAATAAAAGCCTTTGAAGATAATTTGACTTCAAGAGCTAATGAATTATAGTTAATTACTTTTTCTATGGGATTGTACATTTTATGAGTGTCAATTTTCACTTTCAACTTGCAAACCCTATCTCATATAAAATATATTTGGTCAAAATGAAGTATGTGAGCTAAGTACAACCTACACTTGAGACAACTTTCTTTCATTTATTAAGCTTAACATTTTCATCATCTTATCTGAACCTTAATACGACCAAAGGAGTAGGTCCGGTATAGGACCAATTTTGGCCTCAAATTTCAGGTTCATCTGACAAAAGATTTTGACCACTTTTCAAACACTTAAGTGTCTATTTCATTTGAATCAATTAGTTTATGTGAAAGATTTGAACTGATTTAATCATTTAAAACGATCTGATTCAAACTCAAATATGAAAAATCAACCAAATATGCCTAAAAATGTCACTTTTCTGATGTTTTTTTTTCAAAAATGAAAGTGGCCACATCCGTTTTCATCCTCAACCTTTATATATGTTATGTTTTATCATAAAATACATCTTCCATTTCAATATTAAGGATGAACACGAATGCGGCCACTTTCGTTTTACCCGAAAACCGTCTAAAATTTAACTAAAATGCCAGAATTGTGAAGAATTCAGTAATTTAGCATGACTTTAAGGTGCCAGTACCTGATATATGTTCGTTGTATCTATATGTCAAAAATAGCACATATTTATGTAGCAGAAGCACTCTACTTTTCAATAAATATTAAAATAACTAAAAGTTTACATTTTATCAATTTTGTAAAACTGCTATATTTTGATGCCAAAAAGGGGTCTTACTGGACCTACTCCTTTAAAGCAAACTTATGGGAGGAATAATGTATTGAGGGTGTGTCGTAATTTCAGATATATTGATTGATAGCTGTTTTCTATATGTCCAATGGCAAATATTTCATGCATATTTTCAACAACAATGTTTAAAACTGTTGCGACATGTTCCGACACTTTGTCTGTGGAATGTATCAACTATAACACTTTATTCATCAATGGGAGGGTGGAGAAAGTCGGGGACATTGACTTAATCAAGAAGTATGAATGTCTAGGGATGTAAATTGAAAAATAATATGATAATAATTGGCTGTTTAATCAAATTGTCTTGTTGTATATGCCATGTTTAGTGACAAGCTATCAAGGAAATAATGGCATTATATCTAATTACCTCTCTGTGACCCTAGAATGCATGACATTTACATGACAGCTCGACCAAATACTCACATGACAAAGTTTGGGAACATATCTAAATGTAGAACTATTGAGATTTATTGTTCAATATTCAAAGAACCTCACTTCACTGTTAATCTGATGTGAATGTGTATCAGTGGGGCTGAATTTCATTATCTAACAGGTTGGTATACTACATATGCATTCATTGTGTAACATCTTTGGTTCTTTTTGACGATGATTCTTTTAACATAAAGACAACAGTTTTTGTGTTCAGACATTTTATTTTAGAGTTTGCATGTGTATTAAGGTTAAAGATAACAGACCACTTATAAAGATATGATTAAAAAAAATCTTTTCATGTTTTATATTTATGCAAAATTTCTTTTATGTTTTTGAGCATGATTTGAGCCTTTTACATATGTTTGATGTGTTTCAACTTTTGATTTTGCCATTTGATTAGGGACTTTCCTTTTTGAATTTTCCTCAGAGTTCATTATTTTTGTGATTTTTCTTTTTACATGAATAGTATTCTGATAAAGATTTAGAAGTTTCCATGCACTTTTACAAATCTACTTTATAATGATATTCGATTAATAGTCACTGAAACAAAAGTGCAAAGATGAAAAAAGACCTGGCAATTTTTTACAACATGATTGTATATGAATTTATGTTAAAATTGGTATAAATAATCCTTATTTCCACTTTTTATTCTGGAAATTGACAAACTATTACACAGGATGATTAGAACATAAAAGTATTCATTGCTTGATTAAATACATCTATCATTACCATGTAATCACCAATCTGCAAATTGAAAAATATCAAACTAGTTGCTGTTTCATTATAATGCCCAGTCAGGATTTTCTTAATGGGTACCACTTTAAATACCCAAGCGTTTAATTGGAAAATTATTTCCTATTATCTCTTATCAGAAAATGATGGATAGGGTTCAGAGCCAATCTATGTTTCTTAATAAGGAGATAGAGAAGACATTTTCACGTCTGCAGGTTATTAATAATACGTTGCAAATGGGATTTCCATATGACAAAAGGGCATAAAATGCATCTGATATGCAGAATAAATATGTTTGTTATCCTTTATTTTCTTGATCCTATTTTATTTCCTGAGTTTGTGAGATGGGTTGACAATAAGAGCGTGGAGATGTTTTATTTTTTTGTCAATTAAGTTGGTTGTTTATGAGCCTCTTTGCTCATCCGTGGGTTTTCTGTAATGAATTTTGAAGTCATCATTTATTGTATAGCGGAGACTCTAACAGTGAATGCTGTATGATGAAAAATAGAAAATCCAAATAGTATTCTTATGCAAATAAATTACTCATACTGGATCCTTTGCATGTTTTGCTAATATTTCACATGAATAATAGGTTAAGGAATGTAAACTAAAATGAAAGGTTTTTTATTAGATAAAGAATGAAAAGGTTGTAATAGCAAACTGTCTCCTTTAATGGTCTTATACATAAAGCAAATGTTTCTGAGTATTTTTTACATCCCTGGCTTTTTAATTTTGAGGTTTGAGCTTTCCTGATTGAGGTATATTCAGAAAATTTTAGAAGGCACAAAAAGTCCTAGTATATAAGTCTTGCCTTTATCAGTGCTGTAAATATCATATATGTGAGATGGTATAATTGGAATTGTATAAATCTGAACATGACATAATACAGTTATAGAATTATTAATAATCTTATGGTCACTTCAAAAGTTTCCCGTATTAACTTTGAGAATTAAAATTTTGCAATGACTTAACAAGACACCTGTTTAAATAAAATTTTAAGATAAAAGGACTTTGACACCTTATTCTTCTGCAAAGTTGGAAACAAAGGATCAAAATAATATCTGCAATATAAAGAAAAAAATATAAGAAAATGGCATTAACAAGTTTTATTGAGATAGAAGAATTCTTTTTGAATTTATGATGGTTCATAGACCAAACAAGGAAAGATATGTATGATATATTTTGTACCTTTATTTGATAAAAATTTCAAGATATATCTTCATTTGAATGCTGTTTTCATTTTAAGAAAGTATGATATTTGAATTAAAGGATTTTCCAAAGAAAATTGTCAAGTCTGCATAATACTTTCTTATGTGTATGTGTTACAGTAAAAAGTCTGGAAGCAAGCGAAGCGAAAAAGACGCAAACAAACTTAATTTGATAATATCACCATTTCAACATTGCTAATCATATTTTGGCTTGAAAAGATCTGCATTGAAAACGAAAGATTCATTATGGAACTTGCTCATTATTGTTAAAAAAATTGCTTTTATGAGAAAACTGCCTACAGTATTGAATGATATGATGAAAGTCAAAAGACAGATTGCATGTGGAAAGATCATCATGAAGCTATATCTTCAGAATGTTCAATGTTCAAATCTTTCAGACATGTTAGTAAATTATTGTACACCTTAATTAACTTTGGCATTTGCTAATGAATTTGTAAGTGAATTGTGCAGACTATTTTAAAATGCTTTTGAGACCTACTAACCAAGAAACACAGCAATTTTATGAGTTTAAGATATATGTTTTGGGCCAAGAAATTATATTTTCAAACACTATTATTGGTTGAGCTGCTAGCTTGTCAGTATAATAGAATGGCAGTTTTTTGAGGATGCCTTTTGAAATATAGAAATTACAGAAATTATTATTACTCTAAATTGATGACTTTTTACATATACATCATTTCTGCCAAAATGTTGTTTGTTTGTTTTCCCTGTTGACCCATGACCTGACAAAATAAACAGCAATTAGTGCTAGAATCTGATGAGAGTGTTAATGATACTAGTTTGTCAGTGTGCTGTCATCAGTTGAAACTGGTTTCCTGTCAAAGAGTTTGATTTATGCCTTTTCTCTCTTTTATGTTCATCACTTGAATTGGATTGAAATCTTTAGGGAAATTTGTCCAAAGTCTTGACAGTGTTGTTAGCAAAGTTAATTTGTTGTTTTATAAAGATTTTCCTATTTGAAAGAATTACTTGTCACTTGTGAAAAATAGCAATCATTTAACAGGATTATGTAATGAATGATTTAAAAAAGAATGAGGACATTTATTTTGTCTTTTTTGTGTTGTATTGACATTGAAAAGATGTATTTTTGATGAGCTGGGTTTGAACAGATGGACAGTTGGTTATATTTCATAACACATTCAGTAAGTATTAATAGAGTAAAACTGATGAAGAGTCAGAAGGCAAAGAAAGCATCAGCTTGGCTGTAAAATAAATATTAAAGTTGGAAGCTTAACACTTATCTATGTATAAATATGTTCAGTTGTCGGTTTGTAAAAGCTTAATTTCAGTTTCTGTAGGACAAAGCCCTTTACTCATGGTATCAGACAAAAGGACTGCAGTCTATCAGTGAATTTTATCCAGTTTCAGTTTGAAAGCTGATAGCAAAATTTGAATAAATTTTCAAGAAAACGAGTCTTAAAATCTCAGTCTATGTCAAGCATTGTTCTGATTTAACTGCATGAATCCTGTCTAAGGTGCAGCATTTTATCATGGTATGGATGAAGATATTGTTAGTGTGGAAATCTTATGAAGTGTCTTTTTTGTTATCGTTTTCGTTTTGGACTAAATGGTGGTTTGAATATATGTTCAATGCTTATTGGCAAACTTGATTTGTTTTATTCAATGTCAAGATCAGAGGTCAAATTAGACATAAGTGAACAACATTTTACAATGCTATATTAAGTATGACTTTCTGTGCTTTTACCTTGTTAGAAATAGGGTCTCTTCAGCAAAATTGATAATGTAAAAATACTTTTCATCGAAAATTAGGTTTTAACATTCCATCTAATGATTTAAAATAGGTTATTGTATAATCAAATAATATAAGTATCAAGAATGTCTAAAGTATGGGAGAGATTAATGTAATAGATAGCATTACTTTCTCTGAGAATTACTGAAAATGATGATGCCAGACAGATTTCCGTTTGACCAGATTTCAAAGTTGACTACTTCTATAGCTATCGGAGTATGTAATTCTGGCCTCTGATTGGAAAATTGAACTGGCTTAAAGGCTGAACGAAGAATAAAGCTTATTTACGCTATGTCTGATTGTTTAAAAGTATGTCTACTATACGAGGGGAAAATCTTATAAAGATGTCCTTTAATTTGATCAAGCAAGAAAAAGGAGTGACCTTGTTGTCTCTTTTGTTTACTCTCTTTATAAGAGATGGTGATTAATGGAAATGTACAATATTTGAATGGGATGTTGAACAGATATATCATGTTACTTTGGAGGGGTATTTAAAAAAAATACCAGTCCAGAGAATGTTAAATTTCATGAGCCTTAAGGCGAGGGAAATTCATTCTCAAGACTGGTATTTTTTTCGCAAATCCTCCTCAATAACATGCTATATCTGTTTAATTACACCGAATGTCAAAGTTCAAAAACTCATCGATGATTGTGACCTTACAAGCGTCCAGTCGGATAGAGTATTTTTTGTCAAATACCACGCCAGAGAGGGTAAAATAGGCATATCTCTTTTGCATATACATGTACCCTGGTGGCATTAAAAAAATGAACTATATTCATTTGATAACAATAGATTGGTGAAAAATACACTGGCTATCAACCAATCAAAACCCCAGATTCTTACATAAGGTGTAATTAGATAATATATCATTCGCCAAATTTGAAATTTCTCAAAATAGTGAAGTTGATAACATGCTTTACAAAGCTATTTGACTTTTTATCTTTTCTTTTGGCTGTATATAAAAAGGAAAAAGATATGTTAAGATTGCTAATGGACAACTTTCTACAAGAGACCAAATTAGGCACAATTGTTAGCAACTATTAAATCAGCATAAAGCCTTCAACAATGAGAAACACACATACTCCATAGCAAGCTGGAAAGGGTCTTGCTAAAATGACAAATATAAAACATACCAAAGAGAAAACTAACAGCCTGATTGAGTTAAAAAAAAAAACCCAGCAACAATTGAATTACAGACTGTTTTTTATAGGATTTCTATAATTTATGACTTGTTCCTTGGTTTCTTATGTTGTGACTGAATGCTGCACAGTGTATAAATGGTGCATGATTTCAGTCTTCTGTTTTAGTATAATTTCCCAAATGGGATATATATATACTCTCATATATGCTATTGTGTGATCATGCTGTTTAGTGTACTTTAACTTGTCTATCTGCAGCTTTTCCAGTTTTCTGCTTTAGTTGAATACATAGGAATTAAAATTATGTATTATTAGTACTAGAAGCAATTGGATTACCTGATTCTGAACATATTTGTACCATTTTATGAATGGGTTATACTCAAGTTAAATGACATATGACTGACAGAATATCATTCACCACTTAATTATGTAGATTAAAATGTACTTTTTTACAATGATTTTTTTCTCTCTTTCAGACAATGGTTATGAGAAAGCAGGGTGTGTACAAACAGACGGTTGAGGTTTGGAATACATTTGGTCATCTCTCAGAAACTTTGTATCTGGTGAGTAAAACATCTACTTATTTGTTCGGTATAAATCTTAGTCTGGGATACACCAATGAGAAGATCATAATCTGAGTAGTCTTTCAAAAGTTTTATCTTATTATGGTAAAGCATAATATAAAGAGGGAATCGTAAAGTAGCAGCAATATCTTTTTAAGTTTAAAAAAAAAATGGACAATACTGAATTCAGAAATATTCATAATTAGCAATTAACTAAATACAGAATAGTGATTTTTCTCTGCCCTTGTTTTTGATTTTTCATAAGTCAGCAAAAAATAACATTGTTTATGTTATAAGAATAGGATTTTTCATTTCAATAGGTTGCTATGGAAGTTAGGCTGACGAACCAAACATTTGTCATACAATCAAATCAGACACAATATTTACCTGGTCAGTCTGTCATTTTCCTGGTTACCATGGAGATAAGGTCAAGGTTCAATACTTCATTAAAAGTGCAGTTTTATAAAGATCATTATCACTTTGCAACATTAGAAGATTCAAATACCACTGCCTTGTCAATTAATTGTAAGCAAGGCGAAATGTCGATTGTGTCAACTTATGGCAGAGGGTGCATATTAGCTATCCAATTTGAACATGATTTTGCAGAAGAAGGCTCATTCGTTCCAGAAGTTTTTATTAGTAATGAGGAAAAAACCCTTCAAAAGAAGTTAGAATCAGTAATCATGATAGTAAATCGTCTTGAAGGAGCTAAGCTTCAATTGGAGAAAATCATTGCAGTCAATCACACAACAAAAATAACATTAAATTTAACTGTACCTTCGATCAGTATGACTGTTTCTTGGTTGGTTGTAAATGAAGAAGGAGACATTGTTACAAATAAATCTAGTTCCCATCCATATTTGATTTATATTTTTACTGAACCAGGTTTCTATCACATATTTTGTAATGCTAGTAACATTATAAACACCCTACATACCAGAACAACCATTCATGTCCAAGAACCAGTCTTAGGTTTAAACCTTTCCTGTGGAGATAAACATGTACTACAGACTGATGAAGTCCTAACCTGCCTTTCTGATGTCTCACAAGGTACAGATGTTGAATTCAAATGGAGAGTTCTCAGTGACTCCAACACTATTCCTACAACAGTCACTAACAGTAATGTCACCTCACTAGCATCCATTGTTCTTACTGAACCAGGCATCTACAATATAAGTGTTTCTGCCAACAATGATATCAGTTCCATATTAGTTTACCTGGGCAGTCTGATTAAAGTTGAAGTCCCACTCACATATGTCATCATACAGCAGAGAAAACCAAACATTTTAGGTGAAAAAACTGACCTGAAAATTATCATCTCAGAAAATAAAAAAAGTGATGTTGAATTAGAATTTGACTTTGGACAAGGCAGAGTACAGTATAATTACACATATGAACTATCCAATGGGGCTTACTATCTTGATTACATATTTGACAAGGCAGGCATACACAATGTTACGGTATTCGCTTTCAATGGTGTTTCTGAAGTGGCCAGTTATGTAGAAGTCATTGTCGAACGTATGATAGAAAATGTGGAGATCACGATGGACAGAGCACCAGCGATTGGGGTACCAGCTATATTTGTCATAAAAACTGAAGGTAAATACATTTTGTTTACTGCATGGAATCTGTCTGACTATTTTGTGTATTATCCACTGTTTTATGTCTAGTAGAAATTACAAAAAAGTAAAATCACAAAAATACTAAACTCTGAGGAAAAACAACTGACGTATGCAGGAAAATTGCTTTATGTCTAGTAGGATTTAGAAATAGTCTACTATGGCTTAAGACTAAGCAACACAAACCCCACCAAAAACTGGAGGTGATCTCTGGTGCTCTGGAAGAGTAAGCAGATCCTGCTCCACATGTGGCACCTGTGGTGTTGCTCGTGTTATTACAAACCTGGTAAATTGTTTTAATTCGGTAGATATTGATGAAAAGGGAAGGGGATTGTTTATTTCTGCTAGCCATAGATCAATACTTTTTGTTCTTGTCTAGTGAAGAAGAAATAACTCAACTAATCTAGTATCCTTCTATGTCCATTGTACATTCTTTTTGTGACAGAGCTTTTCAATGATGGAAATAAGCAGTCTGTCTGACTTACTTGTGAATTGTATAAGAAATATAAGACAGTCTTTTATAACTGCTTAAAATTAAATTTCTCAAAGATGTAGGTCAAAGTCAAGTCCAATTCTTCTATTCTTGTTTTAAAATTTGTAAAATTTAATAAATAATATGTTTTGAAAGAAAAGTTTTGTTGTACAAATGAAATATCACAAACGTGTTATAGATATCTATTTACAGTAAGTAATGGAAATAAAATGCGTTCCTATAATAACTAAGTCAAAGGTCAAGGTAATTTGATATAATGGTATACTAAGGGGTTCCTCAATTCACAATGACCTAGTATCATTGGTGAATGAAAAAACTAGTGCCAACATGTTTAGAGTAATTTTGAAAATCAAAATTAGCATATTTATAGATTCCCATCATTCTTGACAGTTGTTTTATTTTAACTTCAACAATTTTCTTTGTAAATTTCCTGTTTCCTGTTATTCAATTGATGTATGAAGACAAAGTTTCTTCCATACTGTGTGTAGAATAAAGAATAATCAAAAAGTGAATAAATAGGCATTGACTTAAATCTTCTGAATGTTTTAACTGTGGAGAATATCCTTCGGTAATATCAGATTATAATGCAGATGTGTGCTTGTTGCTTGAATTGCATATAAAACTTGATTTTTATCCAGATTTTTTTATAGAACAAAGTGTCTCGCAGAACAATGTTTATTAATGAAATTAATTGATCATGCAAGATTTACAAAAATATAAATGTATCAGAATTCAGCCTCACGGTGGTTGGCTGCAGTCCAGTAAACATGAGTCATATAGCTTTGATTAAACTTGTCTTTACAAGGAAGTGTACTTATAGAGATGGCATTCTAGTGGAAGTAAAAATATGTTCCATACTTACAGTGACAAATTACATTCACTGAGGATCATGATCTTTTATGTATAAGAGTTAGTAGAAATAAATTGAGAGATGGGGGATAGATGTTGAGACAGCAAAACAAAAAAAAAACACCAAAAAAGCAAAGGACATCTGAAGGATGATGTCTGTTACTTTTGGCAGGGATGTATATATAAGTCCTTGCTTTTGGCAACAGGGGTAGGATCAAGTCATGTTGCATACTTACACCTTGTTTCATGTAATATTTCCTAATAAATGTGGTGGAAAGACAATTTCATATGCCATAGAAATCTTGTTTTTGTTTGTAAAATGGTACTTAGTATCTTATAAACTAGAAGCAGATACTGTCTTAAAAATGTTATTTCTATTAAAATTACTGAAAATTAATGCTATTTACACAGTTGGTTTTCAAGAAATAGAGAAAAAAATGTGTGTTTAACAAATAAAACCAAAAAAGGAAAGATAAATTTTGAATAACATTTGTTATGGGTTTGAACTAAATGTTATTGGTTATTCAATTATATTATACATTGTCTTACATTACATTATCTTATCTTTTTTAGTAGGAAAATAAATTTTCTAAAGCTACATCAGTTGTTTAAATACAAAAATATTGTCTGAGATATTTGTTGTTGTAAAATGGTATAGATTGAAGCATTAGAATGAAATTGAAAACAAACCGTTGACCTTTCTACAGTAGGATGTTGAGATGTTTTTATTTTCATTTTCTTTAAAATCTGCTTTTAGTGCAAACAGTTCAAAGCATCTCTGGTAACTT
Organism: Mytilus trossulus; assembly: GCF_036588685.1. Taxonomy (NCBI): domain Eukaryota; kingdom Metazoa; phylum Mollusca; class Bivalvia; order Mytilida; family Mytilidae; genus Mytilus; species Mytilus trossulus. The sequence continues at coordinate 64,455,462 of NC_086374.1, forward strand.
ACTCTTGAGATAAATTTATAAAATGTTTTATGTCAGCAGATTTTAAGTTAATTGACCAATTTTAAGCAATATTCTGTTGGATATGGGAGAAGGTTTAGTGAAACTTTTGTACAGGTTAGATAATAGATATATAGATCTTTTATGAGTCATGGTTTAATGGTTAAATAAGACAGGAAAATTGAAGGTTATATCTTGTGTGTAATTGATAAACTGTTTTAGTATAATGGGTCCTCTTAACTTATATGGTGTACAAAATGTAGATAATCATCTGTGATCGTATATCATGGGCTTTCCATAGGAGTAGGTGTACCAGTGCATGTACTTAGAAAAACATTATAATTACTCTTCTATGATGTTGTAACTTGATATAAAGTTTATTTCTGTTGTAAAACTTCTTAGTAAGAAAATTGGAAGGTAGGAGATTTTGTTTATCAATGAATTAAGTTTTTGTGTTTTGTGAAGTCTGAAATTCTTCATTCATGCATTGGACAAAGAGTTCATTATAAATTATTTGTTTTGCACTTATGAAAGTTCAGAAAATGCAATAGACAAGGACATTCGGGACCAAAACATATATAATGGGGGCTATATAATAAATACTCCATCAACACCAACACTATAATGTAACTGGATGTCTATTTACTACGGCACCGATTGTTATTTTCAAGAAATATCATTTTTCGGCAAATTTTATTTTTATAAGGTAACAATTTCGCCATATTAAGGAATTCATTTATTCCAAACTACCTGTATGCATATTAATCAGGTTAAAATATATCCTGTTAAGACCATAATTTGGGTAATATAAAAAAGAAGATGAGGTATGATTGCCAATGAGACAATTATCCACAAAAGACCAAAATGACACACATTAACAACTATAGGTCACCGTACGGCCCTTAACAATGAGCAAAGCCAAGTCTGTCTGTTCAAATAACTGGCCATATCTGCAAAATAGCTCCCAATGCAATTTCATAAACTAAATGTACTATATGAGGTTATGTGTAAAGTAAAATAATTCTGATCAGAAGTCATAGAGACATGATTGAATTTGAACATGCATAGTGGTATCAGTCTTTGAGCTCACTGACAGCAAACATGGTAAAATATGTCAAAGAACATGAAATTGTCAAACAGATGTTAAAAAGCATAAAGATGAAATAACCTAGAGAGGGCATTTTGTGTACATTTAGATGATCTTGCTTGGAGGTTACTTTGAGGACAATCGTAAAAGGGAAATCCAGGATAAAACAGTTTGATCAATTCCTATGATATTTGATGTTATATAAGATTTACATCAGAAGCCAATAAATGATAGAAAGGCTCATTAAACTGTAACATGAAAAGAAATCCAATCCTTTGTAGATTCCATTCTATTTGAACAGCTGATATTTCTGGAAAAATTCAGTGCTCAAAGTACTCCTTAGTGAGGAATTCTTGCTATTCAAGTTTCAAGTCCTGTGAAATATCTATCAGTAACATCTTCTGCTCATTGTCATTATTGTGTAATTATGTTTTTTGGGGCTGTAATAAACAATTGTGATAAAGTTTTTTATTTTTTTTTCTTGTCATCAAGTATCAGCCTTTCATGTCCTATTGATAACATTTGAATGTTCATGCAGTATAGTGCATTTTCTATAGTTTAAAACAAACATTCTGCCAAACCTTGCCATTTAAGTACTGATCTATTTTTCTGCTCCATTTATAACTCTCTACTTTCATTATTTCTATCACACAGACCGACACTTGACATCAAATTTAATACTACAAGCTTTGTACTTCCTGCAGTGCTAATGTCTGTATGTAAATTGCCCTGATGGCACTTGCCTGGCAGGCACAACTTGTCCTCTGGAGTGCTGCTTTATAGATATACCATACATCTTCTTTCTGTTGTTTGGAATTTTCTTTCAACCAAATGGAAGAGTAGAGGTATATGGGATGTTGGTTTGGTTTCTAGTCTTGCTGATTTGTTAGAAGGTTTGAGTCATCCTTCATCCTTAATCAGGAGAGACACTTGACTGTATTGGTTTGAAGATCTCCTTTATGTTTTATTTCACACTTGTTAAATCCAAAAGCAAGATTTCTTACTATTAAGCAACAGGTGTTTTCTTTATAGGTTTTATTAGGTTACATACATTAAAAGTTTAAATGCTACATATTTCATAAATGATTATGTGTGTTAATTGGTAAATGAGAAAGTTTAGATGATATTTTTTGCAGTTCAGCATGTTTTTCCTTCTTTTCAAGGTTACTAACCTGTGACATTGCACTTTATTTACTTCAGCATGGTAAACACATTAAAGTTAAAAAACTGCTATTCTCATCAACTTCCCATCATTAATTCTACAAAGAAATGATGAGTTTAATGTGTATTAAATTTGTGATAAGCCATGTGTTCAGTCAGAGGAGATCTTTGTTTGAAAGACAATTTAAATGTGTTATAGATTTGGAGGTGAATTTTTGTAGGCTTAAGTTATGGATTCCATTTGTATAACTTGTAAAAGTTAATTTTGGTGAAGAAGAATATGTTGAATGATTTTGATAATCTTTTAAACTTATTAAAAAATCACTGAAGAAAACAATTTAATATAGTGTTAAAGACATGGTGATAGAAACACTTTTAAAAAACTTGATAGATTATAGTTTCCTTAGGCTTTGGAAAGGCATACTTTTGTTTTCACATTTAGAGATTTTAAACATCACAAAATCTTAAACTATATCAGGGGAGAGAACTGCATGCACCATACATTTTTTGCAAGTTACCTCCCTTACTAATTTGAAAAATCTTATATTTTACAAGGAAAAGCATGTATTTGAAAAATATGTAAGAATACATGAATAATTTGTTCATAAAGAAATGCACTAAATTAGATTTTCGTATAAAATATACTTATTATAAAATTAACCACAAGACATCTATAGCATTGATATTATTCCTTTGACTCATATTTACTTTCTTTTGTAAGTATGGAAATAATAGAAGTTAAAAAGTTGTAATCTGCCTTGAAGTACTTTATATACATAATTTTGATAAGAATATTTTATACAAGATATCCTTCATTTACAGATCAGATCCTAAGTCGAGAAGACCTCCTCTTTACCTGGGACTTCTCCGATGGAACACACATTGTGTCCAGCAGTCCTGTTGTTTCAAAGAATTTCTCTACTCCAGGAAACCATAACATCAATTTTACAGCTAAAAATCTAGGTAAGAAATGTTTTCTTGTTGATAACAATACCTTGGGGTTATTAATAAATGCATTCATGTATTCCACTTTTCAGATTTTATTTTTCAAGAAATACCTTAATCCCCATTGGCTAAAGCGTGTCTAGTAATTGCTCAACTCTGTTCTTCATTCTGTCATTGTGTTTGTCAATCAAAAAGACCTCGAGAAGAAGACTTAAGGTAAAGTTTTTCTTGGCTGCCTTAAAAGGGTATACATGTCATCAGCTTGATAATGATGAGTAATAGGGCGTAAGTCATGTGGTTTTTGGATATGTCATGCTGCTGCTTCCTATTTGACCATATTTTTAAATCATTTAATCACACATTGACATGATTGTGCCGGGAAAAATTTTGTTTGTTTGTTTCTATGGAAATGTTTCAGCTTGAAAGCGATTTATTACATCCTCTCTGCAACCACATCCTGATTGCCAACAGTATGAAACTTAAGTACCCTTATGGTACAAGGAAAATGTATATTCCAACCATTTTCATCCTTTTCAAACATTTTAACAATGATTTTCTAGTCTAATTGTAAATTGTTTGAGAAATCATCTTGGTCAGTTATGCTTTATTATGCTTTTGTTTACATGTTATCCAAATGAACTACATGCAGCAAGGAAGGTCTAGACCATGTATTGATCTTGTTATGTACAGAAACTATACCCAAATTTATTGAATTTTAGCTTATATGATTTTTGATCAAATATCCAACTGCAAAAACTGGGCTGCTGTTTGCTTTTGTAAAAATAAGTTTCTTTATTATCACAATTCTATTGACTTACAATATGGTCAATGGTAACAGGAACTACTTAGCACCACAGAAAATATTAAACCTGAATATTTTCAATTGAGAATAGGGTAATGTTACCCAGTTTTAGGACATGATTAAGTTTTAGAGCTGGCATATGAACATAACAGTGTTGATGCTTTGACCTCAACAGTTGTGTTTTCAAATTTAGTATCAAAAAGTATTTATAAGCAGACATTTTCTTAAGTATCAGTTAATTCCTGTATTTTGTTACATATTGTTATTATTCAAAGATCTGTATGAATTTGTTCTCTGCCATTTTGTGATGTCTGGTTTTCATTGTTGAAAGTAATCCGGTAGTGTAATGTAATCACAGAAACCACCATTATATTCTTGGAAGTAGTTATTAGGTGCAGTAACAGGCATGCAATATCCTGCTTTAAGATTACTTATAAACCAAGTTAGCAATTATCTTTGTTAATTGATAAAAAAAAACCTGAAATTTTAAACTTTGAAACACTAAAAGCAGGAAATGCTATTGTAAACAAAATTCAGATAGTTTTCAAAATTTGTAGCTGATTACATAAAGTTTTATCTTCATAGTTAATTAAAGCTCAAGTCTCTAACTACCGTATATGACTCAAAGAATCAGGAAGCTATATTGTAACTGTTCTCAAAGATTTATTATTCTTTTCATAAAGTTGGCAGAAAAAAGAAGAAAAGGTGACATGTTCATCTGTATTTGTGTTTTTGTCCATTTGTTAAGTACACTAAGATAGAAAATAGATATTGATCTTGTATCAAAACTTCATCCCACTTTGTATTACAAAAGAATGAAATGAACCATCACATTCCAAGGTTAAGGTCTTCAATGCTGGTGTTTAAGATTAGAGGTCAAAGGTCAGAGTTTGATAAATGATTTAATGTACAACAGTAATTGAAATTTCCCATATGTTGTTATGGAAATAAAAGGAAATATTTTTTTCAGTCTTTATCCTTGAGCCTCTCATTCTCGTTTCATTTCTTCCCTAGACATGTAGAAAGATTTTTTTTTTTAACAGAACATAAAAAGTAGAGAAAAGCAATCAAATGTTTTCTTGAACTATATCTGATAAAAGCACCGACTCAATGGGCTTAATATGGAAGACTGTACTGTTTATTTCAATTTGTTTTGTATTTTTGTCTCCTACTTTTAAGACTAAGCTTCTATGTATTGAAAGTAAAGTTACCATAGGTTTCATTTCATGGATGTATAGAACAGAGGAACTATGGTAACAAATTAATGATCAATACACTTTACCCAATGTGAAGACAAAAAAAGTATAGTGCTTTGCAACATACACTGACATTAATTATCAGGTACTTTTTAATGCTTGAACAAACACTTGGCTCATAAATTTTATCTAAATGAAGTTAATTAAAGGTTATAAACTTTCTAAAACATAAGTTTAGTGTTCAAGATTGTTTTAAAAAGATTAAGTAGGCACTGAAAGAGATAAAATATGAAGTTATTTTCAGTAAGAGATATTTTTGGCTTAAATTAGCTCTACTTGTAAAATTAAATGGGGATTTTTATTATGCTTCATGTTTCTTTATTTAAGTTGATGTTTTGACATACACTGTTCTAACTTGGTAAAATTATAGACATAAGGCATTTAAAACTGATTGGATTTTTTACTGGTAGATAAATATACACTAGACATGGAAGATACGCTTTGAATATATTGATCTTTATAGATGAAATAATCTGCATTAAAAAACATTTTGTTTTTTCTTCTGTGATGCACCAAGTCTTTCAATTAACTTTTATAACCATGAAATAAAGTTGGTTTTTTTTCAAAGCATTTTTTCAGACTGTAAATTCAGAAATGATTGCAACAAGGTGAATAATGTGACTCTAAGAGTATTGCAAAAATAAGAAACTTTCTAATTTTATTTCCAGTATCAGAATATAAAAGATCATTTCAAGAGAATGTATGCAGTGACATGCCAGGATCTTTGGTGTTACTCCATGATACTATTGTACCGGTAAATCAAGAAATCAAGTTTCTATTGATGGTAGGTATTTACATGTACTAGTTTGTAAATCTGTCCTCCTTGTCTATTGTACTGGTAAATTTTTTGTGAATCAGTTACAGAAGGACTTCTGTAATGCAATTTCCCTTAGGAACTCACTTTACGGATAAAATTGTGACACTTTTACTATGAAGTTTCGTATAAAGGTATATCCTCTAGTGGAAAGTTGAAATGGCACTACCATTTTATTCAAAGGACAAAACATATGGCAGAAAAATTTCAACATTTAAATGTCTGGAACTTTTTAGAGTGTAAACTTGTGATACAATTCTGTACTACTCCTTCGTACACTTTGGTCTCCCACAGAATTTAATATCGCTTGGGAACCAGTACATACACAAAACAAAATATTTATGAATATTATATATCTCCCAATAAGAGGTGTGGTTTGACAAACAGCTGTATTTACAATGTGCAACCTATACAGAATTTTAGTGAAGTTAACAGAAAATCTTGGATATATACCTAAGGGTATTATGCACCTGCTATGTTTTATCAGAACTTAATTTAAGGGTTTCTAATTCCTAAGCAATGAGAAGACATCTTGTATTTACAACTCCACCTAAATCTGGAGGAGTGACTGGATCATCTCTAATTATAGAATCTTAAGTACCTAGTGGTATTGTACACCTGTTTATTACTTCTCGACAGAATGATTTAGGGAATGCTTATGTCTTCAAAAGGCAACCCTCCTATGACTTTTGAGTAATATACATTGCAACTAAGGTAGCCAACTTACAAATTCTGCTCCTCCCTTACCACTGACTGGATTTTGATAACATTTTAATGCATTATATATATGCAAGTCAAGAGAAGCTTGTCCATTATTAGTTCTATTGAAGCAGTCACAAGTTATTTGTATTTCTGGATAAAGTTGTTTAACTATATTTTACAGTGTTGGTCTCTGAAATTGCTCTTGAACAATGTTCGTGTTTATGTTTTGCAGGGAAATTATTCCAAGATGGATACTATTGATATTAAGTATGGGGACCAGAATCAAGAAGTTATAGAAAAGAAAGATCCCTTTGAGTAAGTTCATATTTGAGTAATATCCACTTTTAAAGTAATTTCGAAGCCATTTTAATAGTGTTACAGCTTTTCAGTCTGCTCTCTGATGCCACCACATCATTCTCCCGTTAACCATGCTAATTATGGTGGTGTTTAATTTTTGCATTTTCATCTTAAAAGCCAAATATAATGAAATATAAGTACTCTCTTACGCCACCACGTCATACTCTTGTTGACTGTGTTAATTATAATGGTGTTTAATTTTTGCATTTTCAACTTAAATGCTAAACTAGCCAAATAAACTGATATATGACTTGCAGTCCAAATCCAAACTTACTGTATGTCCATATTTAAATCACTTTTTAAAGACTGAAAAATTATGAATATATTTGATAAAAAATTTCAAAGATCAAGTACATCAAGACTTAAATAAGGAAATTCCCCAAACAAGAAAAGGGATTTGATCAAAGTTTAATTATTTTTCATGGACAAATACCTTTCTAGTGATAAAATACCATAAACAACCAAGTGAATAATAAGATTTATATAGGCCAATTTTAAACTTTCTCCTCTTTTATCTTTTTAAGTGTCAAATTTATAGCCTGTCGTACAAACTTTATAAATATTTTATCTGTGTGTACCATTTCTGCATCCATAAGTGGTTTCCAAATATTTCCTCACCATATAGACTTAACATTTGACATGTAAAAACTATCAAAAAGTCGTATTTTATGGAAAGAATAATTATTGTAAATCCAGATTTTCTGTACAAAGCACGGAATTGATTTTAATAGTGATTTCCTAGTAGAACATATATTTGGATTTTGGCACTTGAGTTTCACACTCAAAATGTGTAACAGTTTACAATTAGAGAATTTTGATTTTAAATAAATGTTAAATCTTAATAGGATAAATGGGCTTAAGTTTATTTCAACAAAATGCCAATATATCATCGACAAGGATTTTGTCAAGGAGATTTTAAAGTGTTCAGTAAACAGTGAAAAAGATATGAACTCTTATTTTATTCTTTTGGTGGGTATTTTTTTTCATTTTATGTCTCAAGTAAAAATTTGCTGATACCACAAGGATCACTTACAGAAGTGCAGAAAATACAAATTTTATGTATTTATTGTAGAAAAAAACAGGAAGTCTAGCATTTGTACTAACATTTACTTTAGTGTTTAAATATTATATCATTCTTTCTGTTTGATTTTGTGTCACAAAAAATTAAAAACTACTTGATGAAATAAGATTTATTGTGTCATTTTTTGAGGGGAGTTTTTAAAAATGACTTGTTAAGTATTAAGTATCAACTGTCACCTTTATGATCAAACAAAATTGTGCATATTCATGCATAATGTCAATATTAGTATAGTTATAGACTGTAGGTATTTTGAGAAAGAACCAGCATTTTAGGCTGTTTGAGTAGGGCATGAATAAATTGTTGTCTTTTTATCACATTGTAAAAGAACTTGCAAAGTAATAGCTCTTTGGTAAGATTGTTGTCTCTGTGTCACATTCCGCATTTCCATTCTCAATTTTATGTGGTGAAGACTTAGAAACACAGTAGATGAGGTGAAAGTTCACGGTTTTTACATATTAATTATCATATATCACACAAAGAAATTTGTAATATTTTGAGTGGAGAAATGATGCAATTTGAGTATTATTTGGACTCTATTTTAATAATGTGAATATTTTAATAATGTGAAGGTGATAAGTAAAGTATTCAATTTATCAATGCTAATCTTTTGAGTATATAAATCAGTGTATGTCCATTAATAATTTGCATTATATATTCAGAAATAGCTTTACAAAAAATCTTCAAAAAAAATAAATTAAAATTAAGAATTTTAAAATGATATTGCAGTCTTAAATGCTGTGGTCCTGATTGGGGTAAAGTTTAGGGAAGATTAGTAGTCACATTAGATGTATTTGTTAATGTGAAATTGTAGAAAAATTGAATATTTATTGTTATGGGAAACTCTGATAACAAACTATATCTCAGGCCTTAGTAGACATTATATTGTTTGTTTTAAGAATTTGATTGATTAAGAGGGACTTAATCTAATCCCAAAGCTTTGAATGATGGAGGAAATAGTAAAAGCTAGACAAGTTTGTTGCACTAAGCATTATATGAATAAATGTAATTTCTGCATTTCAGATGGGAACATGTTTATAAAAAGGCAGGTTTATACAATGTTTTGGTCAGTTTCACCGGAGAGGAAGAGGAACCTATTGATAGTCTGATAGCAGTAGAGGAAGAAATTTCTGGACTAACTCTGACTGGACCAACTGTTGTAGAAATCAGAGGGTGAGTATATACGGATAAAATAGATTGACCAGTTAAATGATTGACATTTACTCAATTTACTGGTGTATAAACAAATGGGACTAGAGCTGAAATTGACTCTCGTAGTCTTCAACTTATATAGATATAGATGTGGTAAGATTGGCAATGAGACAACTATCTACCAGAGTTCAAATGAAGTGGATGTAGGCAATAATAGCCAACTGTACGGCCTTAATATGAGATAAACCCAAACTGCATAGTCAGCTATAAATGGTCCTGACATGAAAATATGAAACCAATTAACTTATGACTATCAGCAACCAAAGACAACCACTGAATTGGAAGCTTCTGACTTTTGGACAGACACCTTAAGTCTCATGTGGCAACCAAAAATAAGTGAAAAATGTGTGGATGTCTTTTTTCTGACGAAAAATAAAGGCTTTAAACATAAGTGGCCATGTGTCAGGCAACTTCAAGACATTGTATTGTATGAAATAAAGAAGCTATAAAATTTGACTTGAGATAATTGTAAAACCGAGTATTTGACTTTCCTCAGTAATAAATCTTTGAAAGAAGAATAGATAGATCTGCCAATTATCTGACAAGCAGGAGATAGAACACATGAAACCCAAGCCTTGTATTCTTGTTACTAAAGTGATAATAAAATTCTTCTGCAAGTTTCTTTAAACTTTTTTTGACAACTGTCTGATTAAAGTCTGTAGATTTTGCAGCTTTGCTTACATGTGGTTAATGTTATATATACGTGTTATTGTAGGGTTACCAAAATTTGGCATAATTCATCAGAATAATGTTTTATAAAAGAAGAACATTTTTTTTTTGAAGTAAAATGCTGTAAATTATAAAAATAGGAATTGTTTTTAAAATACCAAAATTCCTCTGTTGAAATGAGCAACTGACCATAGATCAAATAAAATTCAAAGTAAACCTTTCTAGATGTTAACACTTGCATTTCATATGCATCATATAATTCACTTGGTAATTTATCTACTAGAAAAAGAATGGTTTAATCACTTTCTTTTCTTAGGAATATTGAACGAAATAAGATAAACCTCAATGATAATGTTGAAACTTTTTTTAATGTTTTTTAAAAGGGGGGGGGGGAGGTTGTAAGTATGTTAACCAACGACTGGTGACTAGAAAGTAAGCAAATGGCAATGTTTCACGAAAAAAAATATTTGACTTATTGTTATATAGCGTGACTGACTTTGCAAATATGTCTTTGTGATTGTATATGTGTTTAATGGATAACAATTATAAGTAACTACTTCTATGTCAAGTCATGCTTACTACTAATTATTAAAATACTTATTTTGATATATGACTTTATAATTCTGACATATAAAAGAAATTCGATATAAAACAGAAACTGGTGTCACACGAAAAGTTAAGCTATCTTCTTGAACATATCTTTAGGACATGATGTTTCCTTGCACTTGATGACTTTGCATAATTAATCTACATGTAACTTTTGACTGTTACAACCTTTTGACACTAGTAAGTGGCATCAGACACAAACATTTATATTAATTTATAAAAAATCCTGTTTGACTTTATGGTGCTATGTGAACTCAATGTAAAATTGAGAATGGAGATGGGGAATGTGTCAAAGAAATAGCAACCTGACCAAAGAGCAGAAAACAGCTGAAGGCCATCAAGAGGTCTTCAACACAGCAAGGAAATCCAGCACCTAGAGGCGGGCTTCAGGTAGCCCCTTAACTAGTTTCATTTGGGAATATATACAATTGATACTAGAATACATTTTTATACGACCGCAAATTTTGAAAAAAATTTCGTCGTATATTGCTATCACGTTGGCGTCGTCGTCGTCGTCGTCGTCCGAATACTTTTAGTTTTCGCACTCTAACTTTAGTAAAAGTGAATAGAAATCTATGAAATTTTAACAAGGTTTATGACCATAAAAGGAAGGCTGGTATTGATTTTGGGAGTTTTGGTCCCAACATTTTAGGAATTAGGGGCCAAAAAGGGCCCAAATAAGCATTTTCTTGGTTTTCGCACTATAACTTTAGTTTAAGTTAATAGAAATCTATGAAATTTTGACACAAGGTTTATGACCACAAAAGAAAGGTTGGGATTGATTTTGGGAGTTTTGGTTGCAACAGTTTAGGAATTAGGGGCCAAAAACGGGCCCAAATAAGCATTATTCTTGGTTTTCGCACAATAACTTTAGTTAAAGTAAATAGAAATCAATGAAATTTAAGCACAATGTTTATGACCACAAAAGGAAGGTTGGGAATGATTTTGGGAGTTTCAGTCCCAACAGTTTAGGAATTAGGGGCCAAAAAGGGACCCAAATAAGCATTTTTCTTGGTTTTCGCACCATAGCGTTAGTATAAGTAAATAGAAATCTATGAAATTTAAACACAAGGTTTATGACTATTAAAGGAAGGTTGGTATTGATTTTGGGAGTTTTGGTCCCAACAGTTAAGGAAAAAGGGGCCCAAAGGGTCCAAAATTAAATTTTGTTTGATTTCATCAAAATTGAATAATTGGGGTTCTTTGATATGCCGAATCTAACTGTGTATGTAGATTCTTTATTTTTGGTCCCGTTTTCAAATTGGTCTACATTAAGGTCCAAAGGGTCCAAAATTAAACTTAGTTTGATTTTAACAAAAATTGAAACCTTGGGGTTCTTTGATATGCTGAATCTAAAAATGTACTTAGATTTTTGATTATTGGCCCAGTTTTCAAGTTGGCCCAAATCGAGGTCCAAAATTAAACATTGTTTGATTTCATCAAAAATTGAATAATTGGGGTTCTTTGATATGCCAAATCTAACTGTGTATGTAGATTCTTAATTTTTGGTCCAGTTTTAAAATTGGTCTAAATTAAAGTGCAAAGGGTCCAAAATTAAACTTAGTTTGATTTTAACAAAAATTAAATTCCTGGGCCTCTTTGATATGCTGAATCTAAACATGTACTTAGATTTTTGATTATGGGCCCAGTTTTCAAGTTGGTCTAAATCAGGATCTAAAATTATTATATTAAGTATTGTGCAATAGCAAGTCTTTTCAATTGCACAGTATTGTGCAATGGCAAGAAATATCTAATTTCACAAAATTGTGAAATAGCAAATTTTTTTTTAATTAAGAGTTATCTTTCTTTGTCCAGTATAGTAAGCAAGAAATATCTGCAAGAATTTTTTTTTAATTGGAGTTATCTTTCTTTGTCCAGAATCAACTTAAATCTTTGTTATATACAATATACAATGTATATTCACTTTTTACTACCAACTGATAAATTTAAATAATCTTTACCATTCAGTGATAACAAGCAGTTTTTTTACATCTTAATATTTTATGATGTATTTAAATGAGTAGTAATTGTTGCAAACTCCATTAGAATATTTTAATTGAAATTAGTTTTGGAATAAGGGAAAGGGGGATGTGATTAAAAAATTGGGTTCAATTTTTCTCATTTGAAATTTCATAAATAAAAAGAAAATTTCTTCAAACATTTTTTTGAGAGGATTAATATTCAACAGCATAGTGAATTGCTCTAAGAGAAAACAAAAATTTTAAGTTCATTTGAATACATTCATTCTGTGTCAGAAACCTATGCTGTGTCAACTATTTAATCACAATCCAAATTTAGAGCGGAATCCAGCTTGAATGTTGTGTCCATACTTGCCCCAACCGTTCAGGGTTCAACCTCTGCGGTCGTATAAAGCTACGCCCTGCGGAGCATCTGGTTTAAGAGGTGAAAAAGGTACCAATGGGTAATGACAAACCATAATTTAATCACACAGATGAACCCATGGTCAAATGATTAGACAACAAAAAGTAACAATTAGCATAACTTAACACAGAAAACTGAAATTGAATAACACAAATCTGGGGGGTGAACATTAGGGCTTGGTATTCTCCAGGTACCAATATCATGATTGAAAGTTTAAAGTATCAAATAATGGATGTAACTTTCTGCCAAAATATATGTATGAATTTTTTTTTTGTACAAAATTGACTTTAAGAATATCATCAAGATATCTCAAGTTAGTTGTAAATTTTGCACTGTCATGGCATTCTTTTCAATTATCATATTTCAATAGTGGTATGGATTCCTTGAAAATATTCATGTTCATGCATAAGGGTAATATCATTAAATTAATATAACTTGTATCATTAGGGCCATGTAGACTCGTGTGGTATATGAAGAAACATTAGTGTAGTGAACTATAACTGTTCTTTAAATCTGCTTTAGGTATTTACATTTATGCTAGATAATAATGTTTATTGGCTAATAGTCTCATGTCTATGCAGTTTTATGTCTCAGTATCACAGAAAATAAGTTAGAAATTATTGTGGACTTTGATATTGTGCAGCCCAAATAATGGCATTTTTTCATGTAGTATTAAATAATATTTTGTTAACTAGAATTTCTCACAAGAAATATTTACATAAATTACATCCTACTTATCAAATTTATTCTTGTGCCTGCTATGTTTTAACATGTTATCAGCATATAATGATAATATGATGTAAAACAAAACTTTACTATGATAATAGAGGTAGTTTTTCTCATTTCTATGAATTATTTATCACATAAAAAGGCCATAGTTTATATTACATATGAATTACGTGAACTTTAAATGTGGATGATATAAACTGGAATCATATGCAAGTATTATATATATAGGGAAATATCTTTTTTGTTTCTTCATGTTTCGTATTACATAACATTTTTAAGAATACGTTTTCCCTTTTTCACAAGGTTACAAGATAAGGGAAAATATACCAGCATTTGCAGTGTGTTAGATGGGAAGTTATAACATATTTCTTTGAAGCGTATCAAGGGCCAGTACTTGGTTCTTACTTTAAACACTCATATATATATATATTATATAGTTTTTTCTATCATTCTATAAAATGTCCATTCTTCATGACAAAAGAAAATAAGTTTGATGGCAATTGGCATCTATCTGCTCTATGCATTTTTTCGTGATTTAAAGTTGTCTCATAAATAGTCCAAAATTATTTCATCAAAATTCTAACAGAGAGAAAGACATTTTACAAATCAGCAAAAATATTTTTGATGTAGCATGAATTTCCTTCCTGTATTACATAAAATTGAAAAGGTTTTCAAGGTGATTTTGAAGGTAATTAAAACACTGGCATCCTCTGTATAACCAGATGTTTCTGTAACTTGATGCAGGAAACCTGCACTTAAAGTTGTTTTTATAAGGGAAACTAGTAAAACATGGACCAATTGATGGAATGGAATTAATGTTATTATGAGGCTTTTTAAAAGTTCTAAATGTGCTATGACTGACAATTTACTACTATTTACTAATGATGAAATGACAAGGAAACAAAGACATAAAGGTCACGATACAGCCTTCAACACTGAGGGAAATTCATACTGTATAGTAAGATATGAAAGGCCTTGCAGATGAAAAACTTCAATCCTTAGGTATCTATGATAAGTGTATTACAGGAATCACTTTAAGAGAAAAAAAAAAAAATATGGCTCAGCTCAACCAACAATGATCAGATTGTTCTGTATGAAAGAAGATTTGTCAAACAACTATACATAATAAACTTTTTATTGAGCCGGGATTATGTTGTGACTTTGTTTTAGAGTATTCCATTTTTGAATGTAAGAAGATTTCATGTTAGTGTCTTTCATTGAGTAGACACTGGGGATGTGAAAGTTAATATTGTAATAGGTTTCTGATTATATTGGAGCAACATAGCCATCATTGTGGTAAGGAAACCTTTCTGTTATAAATTGATTAAATTATAGAAGATGTTGAAATGGTAAAAAAGTTTAATTTAATGAAACACAAGGTATATTTTTAAAACTTGGATATCCCTGTATTTTCTTTCTACAAGTAATTGATCTGTCTCCTCAGTCATGGTTCATTCGCCTTGAAATATTTGCATAGTTTGCACATTACTCAGGTGAGACCTGTTTATTATTAATTAACTGATAAACATGATAAACTAAAAAAAAAGAAAAAAAAAAAATCAATTCTGTTTCTTCTTTATAATTATGTGTTTTTAAACATTTGTGGACAAGTTTCACATTTGACAAAAAAAAAAATGTTTGATATGAAGTTTTAGATTTAAGATGTAAAGGAAAAAGAGAAGTCAATGGTGGTACAGTTTGGTCTTGGTTAATATATTAATGGAGAATGAAAATCATGTAAACGTTATCTTGTTTTAATGACATCACAAGAACAATGTTCCACCTATGATGAATTATACTTCAAATAATTCAAGTATGATAAAAAACACTGTGCCCTGATTTAATTAATCTTGATAACCTCCCTTGATAAGAGCTTTATGAAATAAACAGTCTAATAGTTTAAACCCAAAATTAAACCCTTTTAAAACAAGATTTGACATTTCAAGTACAATGTTTATGTCTCCACCTTGTTTAATATCATGTTTTACCATTCAAAACTCTTGTAAATCTTTGTAAAATAACCTAAATCATAAAATATCCATGATATAAGAAAATTTTGTTTAGGTCAACACTTTATAAAAATGCCTATAAACTGATAAACATCATTGAAAGTTTGAAATATAAAAACCTTGATCCTTGTATGACAAATTAAAGATTTCTTGATCATGACATTAATTGTTTGTCAGTTAAAAGGAGATTAACTATAGGTTTTTGTATAAACTGAAGAAAAGTACTTAAAGTTACCATATATCATGTATATTGACAAGAGATTTTTTCATTAAAATAATTTACACAGGTTTAATTAGCTAATAGTCTACATGAAAAGAAAGGGTATTACAGAATATCTTCAGGCCCGTAGCCAGGAATTTCCAAAGGGGGGTTCGTTGGACTCACAAACTCAACTTTAACAGTCACAATTCGAACAGAATATTGACTTTAACAGCGCTTATTTGTTTTCAATCCCCCCTGGCTACGGGTATGATCTTTCACATTCCATCCAACAAGAGTTATCTCTCTTATATAAGTGTTCACTCCCGTTACAAAACAACTTTATAGACTTGTTAACATCCAGGATTTATGGTCTCTGGTTGATACATGTCTCATTGTCAATTATACCACATCTCTTTATTTGAATATCATGTATATTGGACTTATTTTAGAGTTAACTTTGCAAAATATTATGACCCCAAATGTTCAGTCAATCTCTCTATCATATTCTTTTATAACAAATGCAGGGCTCTTTCTTTCATCACTTATTCTCTAGTTTTCTGTAGAAACCCTCCCGTAAATATAAAAGTGCATTACAATATAATATACTAACTTTTAACGCTTAATTTAGATTATTGTTCAAGAGAAGAATATTTTTAGCATAAATTAAATGAATTATTCATATCCAGTTGTGTTTTGAGTTTGATTATAACTATTTTAATTACAGGAAATTACATTTTGGCATGTAATTGTAGTTATAAATAAAACCATGTTATTCATAAAGGATTCTTGTCAATATAATCATGTGAAATCTTATTGTGGGTACATTAATTCATGACATTGAGGTTGGCTGTATTTATAGATAGGATTTTATTGGTATGTGCAAGATACTCAACCAAAAAACTAACATGGAGAACTTGACCTTATTTAACTACATCAGTTTAATTTGAAAATTGGGAAATTGAATGCTGCAATATGGGCTATAAATTAAAGGACTTAATGTGAAATAAAAATTAGATGGTTTTCTACACTTGGCTTTTAAATTTTGGTTTTGAACTTTTCTGCAGCTCTAAAGACTCAACAAGTTTGAAAAGTATTAGTTTCTTAAACTGAAAGAAGGAAGTGGCAATTAAAGTATAATTATCAAACTGGTGAAGACTATTGCAAACAATGGTAGAATATCCTAACATCCCTAAAAATGATACAACGTGTGTCAATTTAATCTTATAAAAATAGAAATGACTTAACTGGATTTTCCTCTCTCAGGAAAGTACTAGAAAGTAAGTTTTAAAATATTGATAAGTTAATGACCACTTTAAAACAGTCATTGGGTTTTTATTAATTGACCTAAGATGAACAAATGATTAGAGCATGACCTTATCTTGTGATGATATTTATATACTTATAAATATATGAATGTCCTTTCATACTTTCATTCTGCGCACATTTTGTTAATGAACACTCTTGTAATAGTTGTGAATTACTGAAGAAGGAAAAAATTTGAAGGGATTTTTTTTTTATTGTTGATAAGTTTAATATGTGATTGTGTCAACACTGAGTAATTTCCAGGAAATGTTGTTCATCTAACTGTAGTTTTGAAAAATATCTTTTTCTACGATAACACCATGTTTATCAATTGTGCGGAAAACTGAAGTTGGGTATGTTAGACTTATAAGTATTTTTTGTTGTTTACCATGATGCTTTCCTTTTTAGAATTATTTTCAGCAGAAATTTTACTTTACAGGCAATACTCAAAAATAGCTTTCTAAAATTATTGGAAATGAGATATGTGAAATATTTTTGAGTAATACTAAATTAAATGTAGATTGTGTTTGGTATCATTTCAGGTTAGGAAGACATCATATATGGGATGCTTCAACAGAATCGGGAACAAACATGATATACATGTGGGATTTTGGTGGACAAGATGTCAAATATACAACTCACAACAAGGTAGGATACATATTGGAAGACAAATTTTATTTTATGTATCAAAAATATCTGAACTTAAATAAGCTTGCTGTTCAGTGTGTGGCAAGGCTCTGTATTTAAGGTCGTTCTTTAACCTTTAATTGGTTACTTTTAGAAATTGTGACTTCAAGGGAGAGTTGACTCATTGGCATTTATACCACATCTTATATTTATTAAACCCTTGTTTTTTCCCATTATGAATGAAATAAAAGAGAGCAACAACTATTCTATTTAATGCATTTCAAAAATTTAATCTTAACAGTATGATAAAGAATATTTAACTAATGTTTTAGAAACTTGTACATGTTATATTGAAGTAATAAAAATATGTTTCGATATATTAATAATTTGAACTCTTGACATAATTTAAAGACATACAAACTAACATTAGATTAATGATAAATACTGTAACATTATCCTTATTAGAATTTTGTTTTAAAACACTCTAAAAACAGATCATTATTTTCGATTAATTACTTTCATTATTCATGTTTATCTTCCTTTAAACCGATGAAAATCATAATTTTACTTTATCACTTCCTGGTTGGCACTGATACTTTTCTTAATTTCTTGGAACGAGATTGATGTTGAATTTCAAAAACTAAGCTTTAGATATTTTTGTTTTAAGATAAAAATTGGTTTTGTAGTGCTTGTGATTTTTTTATTCGATCCTTCTTTTAAGTGGACTTTATCAGCTATCATCTGAAGAGTGCCTCCAGGTGTGGGATTTTCTTACTGCATTGAAGCCATATGATGGTGACCTTGAGCTTTTTCTGCCCATTTGTTGGGTTGTTGTCTCCTTGACACCTTCCACATTTACGTTCTCAATTCTATTTAAATTTATTTAGCCATTTTTGTTCAATATTGGTGTGTTTCTTTCATTACAGTTTTCCAGAGGATTTGATATACCTGGTACACATTTACTGAAAGTGACTGCATTAAACGACATCAGTCAGCAGTCTTCTAATCTGACCGTTGTTGTCCAGTACCCAATTGTACAGGTCAAGTTAGCTGCTTCTCCTGTTATCCTTGGAAAACCAACAGTCATCAATGTAAAGGTTAATGGTGGCAGGATTTTTTTTATCAAAATTAATTTTGGCGATGGTCAGATAGAAACATTATCATCAGAAAATGAGACTTTAAAGATTACCACAGAAAATCCCCCAGAAAGAGGCTTGCCCAGATATTTGGTATCTATTCATCATGTCTACAAGTCAATTGGAGACTATGAGATTACAGCCAATATCTCCAACTTGGTATCATACAAAGAACAGACAACTCCATGTACAATACACGAACCAATTATTATAACCAGTGTAATAACAGATTCTCCTACAGTGTTCCCTGTCCCAGGACAAGTCAATGTCACAGCATTGATAGCCTCTGGAAAAGACTTGACTTTCAAATGGGAATTTATGGACCAAGATTACAGCATTGTTTCTAAAGTCAGGTATGCAGACAATTTTTGTAATGGTAACTTCTGACACAGGCCATTTTAAAATAAATAATGAAATGATTAAATGATTAATAGAAAAATATCAACAGGAGTGTTCAGAATTCTAGTTTCTATTTAACAGTGCTTTTCTTTAATGAACTTCGTCTCCATCCTCCTTCATGGCAGAATTATAGTATTCTACCATCTTTAAATGAATCCTTAAGATGCAAAAATGTCAAGTACACGATACGGATTGCAAAAAACAGTTTAATTTTTTGTAGGTGACAATAGTAGCCTTTTCAAGATTCACACTTCTGGAAGTTGATTTTTAGAATGAATCCTTCTTAAATTAAAGAAGACTTATAAGGACAGTACCGGTAGTATTTAAACCCCAAAATATAGGTTCCTGATGCTTTTTGTCTCATCTCAGCATTAAAATTACTTCTCAGTTCTATTACGGCTAAGGAAAATATATAATTTTGCCTTGAATATAATGCAGAATGCACATAGTGTCTGCACATAGTGTCTACACATCAACCAATCAGGATTTGACATACACTAAGGTGTTGTCCAATGATATTCAGTGGGTAATTGTAACCTTTAGGCTTCTAGAAAACCTCAATTTTATTTTAATGAACATTGACCTTTTGACCTTATAAAGGTTTTATATAAGTATGTGTCATTAACTGTCAAGTGATGCTTGGATATTTCCTGAGTAGCTTTTCCTACTTTAATCATGAAATTTGTATTGATGGTTTAAGTTTTCAAAAAACTTTTCATATCTTTTATAAAAAAAAATATGATATTTTATGAAATCACTGGATTTAACTTAATAAGAATTCATAAAGTGCTTTTACTTATAAAAAATTAAGTGTTCAAATTTTATGTTATTTTTAGTTTAGATTTTCAACTCTAGACTTTTGATTTGATCTACAATTTTTAACTTTAATATCTGAATTAGCTGGTCATCAAACATAGATTTTAACTCCTCCTACCAACTTAAAAAAAATCCCTTTCCTCTGTAATTACATTAACCATATCTTGGAATTCTTTGTAGGTTTTATATTTAGTTCTGTGAAAGAAAAATTCTGTGACATACTTACTGTGATGCTTTGCAAGAAAAACAGATTCTTTCTAATTTAGATTTGTGAATAACAGTCTTTTTGATCGTCCCTAGTTCTATATAAAGAAATCTGTTGATTTTTTTGTCTGTTTCTAAATGAATCTATTTTGATGGTTATTGTTCCGTAAGAAAACAAGCTAATAACATATGATTTCATTTATGGTAGGGAGAAAATAGCCTTTATGGTTTGGATTGATAGCCATATCAATGGCCGTGTTTCTAAGTGATACTGGGTAATTGATGGAAAATTTCATTATCGGAGTCTTAATTGAGTTTAGTAGACAAGAATTTTATAGAAAAGAGTGTCAGTTTCCGCTAAGTACTGGTCTAATGGAGCCAATTGTATTGACAAAATTATGTTGGCTTTTTAAGAAAGGCTGAATACTATAGAGTTAAGTATTTCAATCAGATGGCTTAAAATGGAAATGAAAGTCAGGATATGAGTGGTTCGAGGCTTTTAACAGAATATAATCAGAGGCAGTTATGATTTAAAGGAATGAAGCTAGCTGTGTTTGTGGCGTGTTTCATATGAACTAAGTATAGGAATTACTTGTCCTATTTAAAGTCCATCCTTTTGTTTTTTTAAAGGCAGTGCTTTAAGGCCTGACTTTCAAGTCATGAGGTTCATCTTTCCTTACGCAAATCTTTGCTGGGGGTCATTTTGCAAGAAATAGATCCGGAAATGTTTAAATTTCTCCTCTACTATTTGTGGTATGAAATGTTTTTTTGTTCCTTTCATTTACATTGGGAAATAAAGAAACGATCAGTGTGTATTGTTCATTTTAAAAATCTGTTAATTAATGTGTCTTTTGCATTATAAGCAGTCAATCTGATTACAAACTATCATTACTCGAATTCCGTGTGGAAAGAGGTCCGTTGAATTTCGAGTACTATTTGCGATCTAAAGATATTTTAAAATAATTTCACTCGTTGATATAACATGATATTACAATTAAAAGTCGACTGACCGTGAATTATATTGCATAATATACAATTTAAAGTATTTCTGTACGTGAAGCCGTATGACGTTATAGTTATTTCGGTCTCAGTTATGTAAAATATGAAATTATCGTTCCTGAATAGGGTTCGACTAATTAAAGACAAAAAGCGTCAAAAAGTGAAAAGAAGCGACAATAAAATTAAAATAGCGATATAATTAATTTAGCGAGAAGAAGCGTCAAGAAGACTATATATATAGCGACTATACATAAATAAAAAATATCTCATTGCAACAACTTATTCGCAATAGATATTAAAGAAAACATGCATTATTTTTTATTATAGGGGTGGTTATAAAACATTTTTTATATTACTGTACATTGATAGATAAAAATATGTTTTTATTAAGAAGAAAGGGATTGTCTAGTTTTTAATAGATATAAAAAAAAAAAATGTTTTATGCACACGCTAAAAATTGGCCATCAAAACAAAAAAAAATCCAATTTCCTTTTAAAAGAATTTATGATAATCAAAACCATGCAATATCATTTCCTTTCTAACAGTGAAATTCTTCTTTTTCATAGGGACATATTTGATAGGTGTAGTTTCACCCTATCACATCAAATGAGAATAGCCTCGTGAGAGAATTACGATTCGCTTGTCCCTTGTTAGTTATTGTCGCTTCGTCACTAAATTAATCTTCTTGTCGCTGTTTGTCTCTAAAATTCTTCCTGTCTCTTATTAGTGAGACCAGTCAGTTCCGTCCTTAACTTCCGTTTTTGCACTGCAAAACAACCACACAATTAACGATGCCTAGTCCTTGTTGGTGTGTACCTGAGTGTCATTTAAGAGGAGGACTTGCATTTCTAAATGACTTAATAAGAAGGAAAGGTTGGATCAACGCCATGGCTCAAACGTAGATTGTCACGTGCGATGCAATCGTAGAACCCATATCAATCATCTGTTGTTTGCAAGGCACATTTTACTGAAAACGACTACGTTCAGGAAACTATTCATGGTAAAACTTTATTTTCTTCAAGAAATATATACTGTTATTTATATAATCGCCATGCAAGTAAACCAAAGTCTGCTTGCAACCGCAATTATCGTTTTAGAATAAAAAAGGGGGTGAATTCAAGACGTCATAACTTTTGGGATTACGATTCAATATCATATGTTTGACATTTTTTGGTTAATACTACAATTGTATGGTTTTTCTACAAGAGATATATTATACTGATAATTATTTTAGCAGTAATTATGTTAATTTAGGTTGTAATGACAAGAATTCATGAGCTATGCCTCAGGCTTTCTTGAAAAATATCAATGACAATGTAAACAGGAACAAAACATTGACATGAATGATGCTTTCTACCTATGTTATAGTTATTTAGGTATGTGTGTTGCACAAGTCTTTCACAAGTTTCAAAAAAGCTAATGTTATAAAACTTTTTTCAGGGCACAAACCCACTTTAAAGAGACTTGTCTACTGCCATTCCCATCCTATTTTCATGCACCATTTGTAAGCAAGAGACTGAATGGTTTACAAAATTAAAAATCAGGACAGTGTCCCGTTAAACCAAAAGAACTAAACTGGATGAATATTGTTGGAGAAATCTAGAGGAAAGTTTTGATTTGTGAAATTGGTTTTCCTGAACAGACATTCATCCTGCAGGAAAGATTTATAACTGTCCACCACCAACTGACGAGCTAATGTTGAGCTTCACAGATGGAATTACTCAAACACCATCAATGCCTATGTTTTCAGCACAGATTTCACAAATCATGACACAGCTGTGCATTTTTTTATACCTGTTAAGAGTTGAAAACTAAATTTTATTTTTATATAAATAAACATATATTGTGTCATTTTAGAACTTGTATTTTGCCAAAGGATGCATGAATGAAAGTAGTGAAATTAATTTTGCTTTGATATATAGATTTGAATTACAATTGTTCATGTTATTGTAATGCATATAAAAATAAGTAGATGTGGCACAATGTAAATATATGATATTCTGTGAGTTTATCAAACTAAAGGGGATAAGAAATGGGTATAAGCAGTTACAGGACTGTACTACTGTACAATCTCCAACAATGAGAAAAACTCATACTGTAAAGAGAATTTCATATTTACAAGTAAGTTTTGTTTTTGCATCTAATAATTTTCTTCTATTGTCTTAAAAGCAAATATGGGAAGTGGTTAAAATGCTAATGAGACAGCTTTTATGGCCACTAGATGTCATTGTTACCTTGATTAAAAACTCCTTTTTAGCTCACCTGACCTGACTCATCACTTGGTTTCGTCGTCCATAAACTTTTACAAAAAATCTTCTCTGAAACTACTGTGCCAAATTTAACCAAACTTAGCCAAAATCATCATTGCGGTATCTAATTTAAAAAATGTGTGGTTTGACCCTGTCAACCAAACGAGATGGCCACTATGGCCAAAAATAGAACATGCAAGAAAAATGTAGATTTTGGCTTATAACTCTGAAACCAAAGCATTTAGAGCAAATCTGACATAGGGTGAAGTTGTCTCTTCAGTGAAGATCTATCTGCCCAGGAATTTTCAGACAAATCTGACAACCCGTTGATGGATTGCTGCCCCCAAATTAGTAATTTAAAGGAAATTTTGCAGAGTTTGGTTATTATCTTAAATATTATTATAGATAGAGATAAACTGTAAACAGCAATAATGTTCTGCAAAGTAAGATCTACAAATAAGTCAATATGACCAAAATTTTAAGTTGACCCCTTAAAGAGTTATTGCCCTTTATAGTCAATTTTTAACAATTTTCATAATTTTTTGTATTTTTTGTTAATTTTGAAAAAAATATTTTCAACTGTAAATACTGGGCCATGTTTATTATAGATAGAGATAATTGTAGCACCAAGAATGTTCAGTAAAGAAAGATCTACAAACACATCCCCTTCACCAAAAACACAATTTTGTCATTTTATATGTGTCCGTTGTTTAATATGCACATAGACCGTCCAAGGTGAGCGACACAGGCTCTTGAGAGTCTAGGTCATTAATACAGGTAGATAACTTTATCATGTTTATACTGAAAAATAATTTTGCTGGTAGGGAGAATTTAAAAAAAGTTCTGTCTTCAAAAGAGTTGACATGTTACTATGTACATTTACCATTATGTTACTTGATGTTCTAGCAATACACACAGTACGGAGACTAGTCAATCTTTGTGAATTATTTTTCATAGGATAGGAGTAATTGAATATGTGTATATAATCAATAATTAAAAATAGTTTTATTTACATTAAAAAGGAAAAGTTCTTATGTCTTAAAATGCATTTCATGGCGAGGTACAGAAAATATACTGTAAACAGTAGACTATAGATATAGGTGAACTAGGAACAAGAGAACTCTAAATCTTAAATACTACAAACCACCTCTGTTCTATGGAAGATAATGATATAACTGGACTAGAAATACACACAACCTGTAATTAACTGCCTTTACAGCGCTTTCGCGCTTTGATTGTCAGTTAATGCTAAACTTTTTTGTTTCAGTTCCATAGACATGAAGTTAAAAGCTGTCAAAGGGGAAGCCTTGGTGTGGAATTATTTTTATACGACCGCAAATTTTGAAAAAAATTTCGTCGTATATTGCTATCACGTTGGCGTCGTCGTCGTCGTCGTCGTCGTCCGAATACTTTTAGTTTTCGCACTCTAACTTTAGTAAAAGTGAATAGAAATCTATGAAATTTTAACACAAGGTTTATGACCATAAAAGGAAGGCTGGTATTGATTTTGGGAGTTTTGGTCCCAATATTTTAGGAATTAGGGGCCAAAAAGGGCCCAAATAAGCATTTTCTTGGTTTTCGCACTATAACTTTAGTTTAAGTCAATAGAAATCTATGAAATTTTGACACAAGGTTTATGACCACAAAAGAAAGGTTGGGATTGATTTTGGGAGTTTTGGTTTCAACAGTTTAGGAATTAGGGGCCAAAAAAGGGTCCAAATAAGCATTATTCTTGGTTTTCGCACAATAACTTTAGTTAAAGTAAATAGAAATCAATGAAATTTAAACACAATGTTTATGACCACAAAAGGAAGGTTGGTATTGATTTTGGGAGTTTCGGTCCCAACAGTTTAGGAATTAGGGGCCAAAAAGGGACCCAAATAAGCATTTTTCTTGGTTTTCGCACCATAGCGTTAGTATAAGTAAATAGAAATCTATGAAATTTAAACACAAGGTTTATGACTATAAAAGGAAGGTTGGTATTGATTTTGGGAGTTTTGGTCCCAACAGTTAAGGAAAAAGGGGCCCAAAGGGTCCAAAATTAAACTTTGTTTTGATTTCATCAAAATTGAATAATTGGGGTTCTTTAATATGCCGAATCTAACTGTGTATGTAGATTCTTAATTTTTGGTCCCGTTTTCAAATTGGTCTACATTAAGGTCCAAAGGGTCCAAAATTAAACTTAGTTTGATTTTAACAAAAATTGAAACCTTGGGGTTCTTTGATATGCTGAATCTAAAAATGTACTTAGATTTTTGATTATTGGCCCAGTTTTCAAGTTGGCCCAAATCGAGGTCCAAAATTAAACATTGTTTGATTTCATCAAAAATTGATTAATTGGGGTTCTTTGATATGCCAAATCTAACTGTGTATGTAGATTCTTAATTTTTGGTCCAGTTTTAAAATTGGTCTAAATTAAAGTGCAAAGGGTCCAAAATTAAACTAAGTTTGATTTTAACAAAAATCAAATTCTTGGGCCTCTTTGATATGCTGAATCTAAACATGTACTTAGATTTTTGATTATGGGCCCAGTTTTCAAGTTGGTCCAAATCAGGATCTAAAATTATTATATTAAGTATTGTGCAATAGCAAGTCTTTTCAATTGCACAGTATTGTGCAATGGCAAGAAATATCTAATTTCACAATATTGTGAAATAGCAAATT
This sequence comes from Mytilus trossulus, assembly GCF_036588685.1. Taxonomy (NCBI): domain Eukaryota; kingdom Metazoa; phylum Mollusca; class Bivalvia; order Mytilida; family Mytilidae; genus Mytilus; species Mytilus trossulus. The sequence goes on from NC_086374.1 coordinate 64,481,866, forward strand.
TTTTTTTAATTAAGAGTTATCTTTCTTTGTCCAGTAAAGTAAGCAAGAACTATCTGCAAGAATTTTTTTTAATTGGAGTTATCTTTCTTTGTTCAGAATCAACTTAAATCTTTGTTATATACAATATACAATGTATATTCACTTTTTACTACCAAATGATAAATTTAAATTATCTTTACCATTCAGTGATAACAAGCAGTTTTTTTACATCTTAATATTTTATGATGTATTTAAATGAGTAGTAATTGTTGCAAACTCCATTAGAATATTTTAATTGAAATTAGTTTTGGAATAAGGGAAAGGGGGATGTGATTAAAAAATTGGGTTCAATTTTTCTCATTTGAAATTTCATAAATAAAAAGAAAATTTCTTCAAACATTTTTTTGAGAGGATTAATATTCAACAGCATAGTGAATTGCTCTAAGAGAAAAAAAAAATTTTAAGTTCATTTGAATACATTCATTCTGTGTCAGAAACCTATGCTGTGTCAACTATTTAATCACAATCCAAATTTAGAGCGGAATCCAGCTTGAATGTTGTGTCCATACTTGCCCCAACTGTTCAGGGTTCAACCTCTGCGGTCGTATAAAGCTACGCCCTGCGGAGCATCTGGTTTTAAATGGTCTAAATTTAAAATTTCACTTTCTGTTTATTGTTACCCTTTGGTACACCCAAAAGGGGAATAACTTTGAAAAAGATGTAAAAACATCTGATAACTACAATTTAAATAATAAAGAAAAAAATGTCATTCCTTACAAGCAACTTTTACTATAGCACTTGCACAAATATTTGAGTTGGTTCTCAAATAGTAGAAATACAAGACAATACAATCTCAAACATTTCCATCTTTAAGTGCTTTTAATTCAGTGACAATGGGATCTAAACTATGATTTCCTTTTATATATCTGGTAGTATTTTATTTATTTTCCCACCTCATTCATTTTCACATAGAAAACATGTATAAAAGTTGTATATTTTCCTTGTATAAAAGTAGTATATTTTCGTTTTATGAAAGTGGTTTATTTTCCTTAAGTGAATTACACATCTACTTGTTATTTGTCCTCTCAGCTCTGCATTCTGTTTTTGGTTTTGTTAATTGAGGAAAAATTAAACATGAGAAGAAACAATTAATAATGTTGTTATATAATATCAAACAACAAAATTCAGTTTGTATAATTGATTAACATTTCATTTTGTTAATTGAAAATGACAGTTTTTGGCCAATATTGTCACAGTAAGCACAGTGTTGATAACTTTACTATCAGGAGACAAACAGCTAGATGTAAAGTCAATGACAGCATAGAAAATAATTGTTGATGATTAATTTGTGATTAATGAATCATGAAATGGAAAGATAAAGCTGTGCTCCAACTTAATGAAAATTAGACGGGACATATTTCCTACGGTTAATGGTGAGGACAAGTTGTGATTTGTTTTGGTCTCTGTACGCTTTGGCTCCATACTCTTAATGAAATTTAGACATAACGTTTTACAGTAGTAAATGGAAAGCTAATGCATATATTAATCAGGATCACTTCGAAATGTAATTCCAAAAAAAGTTGAATTCAGTCTAATTCGTTTTCATGTAAAGTTTTGTTACCAGAACAGTCTCAGGAGAATTCTTGGAAATTGAAATCTCGGTGAGATATACAGTTCGGATATGTTATTTTTTTGTAAATTTTAATTATTTGTCGGCTTTTTGTCTCCCTGGTGACCATTTGGTTGTATTATGTTTTTAGACTTTTGATAGAGTGTGTGTTGGTAATGATAGATTATGTTGTCTTGTGTGGGAGGTGAAAAATAGGAGGTGTAGATCGCTTTACTTCAATATTTTATAAAAAAAATTATTCTATGGGAAAATATTTTCAATAATTTTATAAAGATTATATGAAATAGAATATTAAAAATTTGATAAAGTGAAAATGATCATATTTGACTCCATAGAAATCAGACAAAGTGCAGTATTATAGTCGAGATGTTGTAATATATTGTATTTGTCCTGTTCTGTCATATTTCAAGCCAGTTGTCTTTATTATTGCTTTTCTGAGGCAGAAAGCTCCTTCTAATGTTTATTTAAATTAATGGTAATGTGGAAATTATGAATGTGTGCTAGCAACTTAACAATACAAAAGTTAAATGACACTTATAGTTATTCTCCCTGAAGGAAAAGTTAGGTTTCAATGCAATATCAAGTTTTCGGTGAAATATTCAAAAGAGATAATCAAAAATAATTGTATCTTTTGTAGCACAAGCAATACAATGACACATTATTTTGAATATTCTGGTGATTATGAGGTCACAGTCAAGGTCATCAACCATCTATATAAAGAACCAGTTGTTGCTAAGCTACCAGATAAGTTCAAGGCCGTGGATGAAATAAGTGGTCTGAAGATAATTGAAGCTCATAGTTGGAAGAAAACACTTCTGAAGGGAAGAAAACCAGACTGGTCAACAGAAAAGATTGTATTCAAAGCTTTGTAAGATATTTTAAATCTGTTTACAAATATAAAAACAAAAATAAATGTAAGGTTAATACTTTGGGGGAATATTAGGTAACACAAAGAAATAAAAATGATTTAGTGAACTATCACTTGAAGTTATTTTAAATTAAGCATTTAATGGTGCACCATTGTTTGTATGAAAAATTGGTGTGGTTAGAAAACTTAATGGACTAAGTCATGTTTATTTGTTGTTTAAGATATAAATTACAAGGATATTTGACTTGTAAGTACTCTATGCCTACATTTATTTTAGATTTTTCATAACTTTTGATGGCTCATTTAAATTAGTAAATCTCACTCAATTTAAAAACACACCTCTCATTTTGAATTTCAATAGTCTTAAAAAGAAAATCCAAAGTATCCTACTGGATAAAGAGGAAGGTTTAAGATCATATGAAGTTGATTCAAATAAAAATATTAACAGTTACTTCTTTTTAAATTTATATTGATGATTTTTTTTTTTATTATTTTCAGGTGTGAGGAAGGATCTCATGTGACATTCATTATCCACTTTGGAGATGGCCAATCAAAAACAGTAGAAGGAAAGATGAATTATTTATTATTTCTAGTTACTGGAGAAGCTTATCATCAGTATACAAAAGGTACTTGTAATACAGTCTTTAAATCGCCATAAAGTTACAATTTATAATTCTGCTTGTATACAATGCATCATACAAAATTGAGAATGGAAATGGGTAATGTGTCAAAGAGACAACAACCCAACCATAGAACAAACAACAGCAGAAGGTCACCAACAGGTCTTCAATGCAGCGAGATATTCCAGCACCCAGAAGAGTCCTTCAGCTGGCCCCTAAACAAATATATATAATAGTTCAGTGATAATGAAACTCCAAATTGTACACAAGAAACTAAAATTAAAAATCATACAAGAGTAACAAAGGCCAGAGGCTCCTGACTTGGGACAGGCGCAAAAATGTGACAGGGTTAATCATGTGATATAGTAAGTTCCATTAGAACTGACTATGATTTATGAATAGTGCAAGTTTCTTCTATTACTTAGTATAAAGCAAATGCTTGTATTCAGTGTTAAAGCTATGACTCCAGTTAATGTCTTTTATTGTGAATATACATGTAGCATTTGTCATAAAAGAAATGAAAAAATGAAGTTGGATATTGATGAAAACCATAAATTTTAAAGCTGGGTCATTTGAGTTGAAATCATCCCTTCGTAAAATTTACCGATGCCATCACGAGTTGGTTGACTGTTGTGGAATAACCGATTCACAAATGATATCGGATATGTTCCTTACGTGGTAAATACAATCCCCTTCCCTTTCATGAATGTGACCTACAGAATTAGACTATTTACCGGATTTGTAATCACATAAGCAACACGATGGGTGCCACATGTGGAGCAGGATCTGCTTACCCTTCCTGAGCACCTGAGATCACCCCTAGTTTTTGGCGGGGTTCGTGTTGTTTATTCTTTAGTTTTCTATGTTGTGTCATGTGTACTATTGTTTTTCTGTTTGTCTTTTTCATTTTTAGCCATGGCGTTGTCAGTTTGTTTAAGATTTATGAGTTTGACTGTCCTTTTGGTATCTTTCGCCCCTCTTTTGAACATTTGATCCATTTTGATGATATTCCTTGACAAAATATATGTACTGTTAAATAAGTATTATTTGCTTTTTGTTTCAGAGGGAGTTTATCCAGTGTATGTAACAGCTATCAATCCATTGGGAAATACTACATCCTATTTGAAAGAGCCATTTCATGTCCAGAGACCCCCTGCAACACCTAAGTTGAGAGAAAATTATTATATACAATATGGTCAGAATTTTACATTCAAAGTAGAACAAATAGATGATGAAAATATCACATTTGATTGGAAATTTGGTGACCAAACTGATGTTGTCAATAGCAACAGTAAGTTCATGTTTAAATTAAAAAAAATACTGTAAGAGCAAAAGGGGAAAATATAATGATGCTCAGGTCCTCCTTTTCCTGAAACCTGCATTTGAAAAGAAAATCTTAATTATATTGAATAAAGTCTCAATAAAATTTAAAATAGAAATGTAGAATATGTCAAAGAGACAACAGCCGGACCAAATAACAGACAACAGCCAAAGTCTACCATTGGGTCTTCAATTTTCTTGCTTGCTAAAGTATTGGTTTGAATGATGTAATATAAACTAGTCTACCTTACAAACAGGGATATGAAAATAAGAAATTGGGAGTACTGTTTGAACCACAGTACAGTATGGATTTGTAAACTGAAAATAGTTTTAAAGAATTAGAATTGATGGGACAGAATGTAATTTAAGGTACATTATTTATTACTCGATGTCATTTAATCATTTCTTTGGGTTATCATTATTGCAGACACAATATATAATTTCCTCCTGATAGATTTTAATACAAACTATTTTATAAAGTATGAAAATTAAATTGCAGGTTCTGAAATCAGTCATTTGTATCAGAATGCAGGGATGTATAATTTAGCTGTCATAGCTAATGATAGAGGAATAAAGAATACTGCCAGTGCTAAAGTCTATGTGCAACAAAAAATACAAGGTAACAAAAATCTATTGTTAATTTGATCTATTGAAAAATTGTATGAAATTTGTCTACCTGTCAAAATGATATGCTGTCTATAAGATTTAAAACAATAACAATAATCTGTTATAATATGTCCTCCCTGAAATGTAAGATTGTATTTATCTGAATACAAATTGTAACCAATTAGAACAAAAGTAATAAGTGCCCTTGCTTCTTACAAACAGGGAAATAATGATTGCTATATATAAAAAAAAGAATATGTGGTATGATTACCAATGAGACAACTCTCCACAAGAGACCAAAATGACACTGAAATAAACAACTATAGGTCACCATAAGGCCTTCAACAATGAGCAAAGCCCATACTGTTTAGTCAGCTATAAAAGCCCCCGAAATGACAAACGTAAAACAATTTAAACGAGAAAACTAACAGCCCAATTAATGCTAGTTTGTTAAAAAAAAAGTCAGAAGAGAAGATTATAGCATAAAACATTTTTATTCTTTTCAGGAGTAACATTAAATATATCCTCCAGTTTAAAAGATAGATCAGAAGGTGTTACTCTGTCTGCACATGCCTTTCCAAAATATAATGGTTTGGTGAAATACTACAAGTGGAGATTCAATGGCTGGCAGCATGGAAGTTTGAAATCCTCTAAAGTCACTACTGATCCTTTTATACAACACACTGATTTTACAGAGAGGTACTATTTTTGCTTTATAGTAAAACAAATGATACTTTTTTTTTGTGCCTGGGGCTAAAGTATCAGAATGCAAGATCATTAATCCGCTAAAATTAAGATATTTTAAAATACTGTAAATTCAGAAACTATTGTTTATTAATGGGAAATTAAAAAGATTATTGCAATTTCAGGAAAATTGTATATGAATTGAATATCATAATGATTTCTTATTATTAGTATACTCACCAAAGTCATATTATTCATATTGATAAAAACCTTGCAATAATTTCTGAATTTACAGGAGCAATTTGATGACGATAATAATTGTTTATATGATGCAATTTAAAATTATAAACATCATGAACATGTTACTTATTAATCACAATTTATGGCTGCAATAGTTTTAATTTTGTATATTCATTGTAGGTACACAGTGACAGTTTCTGCTTTTAATAATGTCAGTGATGCTTTGTCCTCGGCTATTATTTTACCAATCCAAATAAAAAAGTTGAAAATATTGATGGAGGGAGACCCAATGATCAACAGAACTCTTAAATTCAAGATAACTACCTATGGTGGATCAGATATTTCATTGAGATGGAATTTTGGTGATGGTTCACCAATATTTCCTGTGAATGATAGTAGCCTCTATGTGGAACACGTTTTTATCAAGTAAGTAACATTGTGACCATTATTGGTTGATTTCCTGTGATTGGCTAAAATGACCAAGTAGTCTGGTTTATTAGAATTAATTGTAATTGAAAAAGAAAGACGAAAATTGATAAAGTTAAGAATTAACTGATTGTATTTTGATCAGAAATTATAAGTGGCAAAAATGTATTCCCTTTACTATAAACCTGGAAATATTTAATTCTACCTTAGTAATTCCATTAGAATTGAACATCGGTCAATTTAGTACATTTTTATTTCCTTTCATATTAAAAAAATGTTTGACCTCAAAATCAAATGGTAGTGCTGTAGAACTGAATTCTATTCCATGAAAATAAGATGACACAAACAAAATTGTGTGTATACAATATCAGTTTATAAGATTTGAGGATCTAATGTGACAAAGCCTATTAATAGACACTAATAAGACAGGACACTTGCATCTGAAAAAAATCACACTGTAAAAGGTTTATAACCAAAATGTGTCGTGGTTTTGAAAAGGACAAATTATTATAGACATGTTCTCACTAATGTAACTTTGCTACTGGCCATTATTTTCTTAATACATCATAATTATATTTCCTTCTTCATTGCATGATCTAATTTATATAGCAGCTAACTCATTGTTATCAAATAACCACATTTCGTAGGTTATAATTTAATATTTGTCCTTTGGGAGAAAATGCAACATTTTGATGGCAAAATTCATATACTGTATAATTGCTTTATCAGTGAGGATAAAGCTTCTTTTACTATATAATTTAAAATTTGGCTTTTCAAATTGGAAATATTTTGTTTCATTAAAATGATTATCTAACTTTAGCTGCTTATGAAAATTCGGGAAAGTTGGCATGTCACTCCCTGTTAAAAAAGTAATTTCTGGCGTCATAATAATTTTAAAATACGACTAATAAATTGTTTTTGATTTTCAGAGAAGGAGTGTACAATGTGACAGTGTTGGCATCCAATTCTATCAGCCATGCTAGTGAAAGTAAACAGTTGTTTGTCCTGGATAGGAAATGTTTTCCACCAGAGATATCTGTGCATGGCCAAAACATAACACTAACAACAGTAAGTAGGTTTCGATAAAAAGAGAACCGAAACAGAAATGAGACTTTGACCCAACAATAAAAGACAATTTCTAGTGCAAGTAGTTTAGATTTATAACAGTTATAAGGCATCCCATTTAATTAATAGTTGTAAGCATTGAAAGAATTTAATTGTAGCAACCAAATAACTTTTGATTTCTTTCCATGTTGAACCATTGTGTGTTTGACTAAAAAAGTTTGGATTTTTTCTGTAGTACTTTATTTACAAATAAATGCTGTTTTTGGATGCAGAATTTGTAAGTAGAAAATAACTTAACAAACCAGCATCAATACTTAAAACATCAAAGAAAAACAAGGTTCCTGCAGGGAGATTGTAAGATCATAGGGTTAAGATACCAGTAATTAATCTACTTAGTACAATGCTTTTGGCTAATATACTGCACCTAAAACTTTGAGTCATTGTGTGTGGGGGTATAACCACTAAACTTATGTTTTCAGGGTTAAATCAAGATAAATACTTTATCTTTTGTATGGGATGTACATGTTTATAAATTATTGTACACAAATTTATAAAAAAATGTACTAGAAGCCTTTTTATGGAAAGTCCAGAGTTGAAACATGATCCTTAATTATCAATGTTCTTTATAAGATACATCTATGAAACTAAATGCAATTACCAAATCTGTTTCAAAAGACCGTCTTCAAGATTAAAAAGGTGAATATGAATCTGATAGTTGATGTGTGTATTTATAATTTATTGGCTATAATTTTTAACATTCATTTAAGTGACTTTATTTTTTATTTATATTTTAGATTAATAAGTCCCAGCAGTTACGTTTTGAAGTAGAAATGGCTATACCTGTATGTGAGAACACAACAATCCATGCTGAGTATAGTTGGAGATTGTATAACAGCTCTAATAACCAACTCATACAACTTAAACATGTGGCTAGAAGTACATTCAACCAAAAGATATTAATGATACCTCCTTGCACATTAGAAGATGGAAAATATCAGTTAGAAGTTAAGGTATGGTGAATTTCGTGTTAAAATTTCAGTCTTGTTGTAATGAGGGTTATTAAGTGATGTGAAAGAAAAGTTTCAGTTTATTGGTAATTCATATATTTTCCCTTTGATCTTACTGTCTAATATTTTCGAGTATAAGCGTACTGGCTGTATCACTGAAAATATTAGGCAATTCATTGTGTGACGTCATAATTACCGATAAACAGAATAATAGGTAGTTTCGTTTTTGATACTGACTATATCATGTGGAATATCTTAACTCACCCTAACGGTCTCTTCTAGATATTCCACATGATATAGTCAGTATCAAAAACGAAACTACGTATTATTCTATATTTATCAGTAATTGTGAATGTCCAGTTTACTGACCATATGTGTATTACCTTGCAACTCAGAACTTCTAAATGTTGCAATTCATTGACAGGTGTTTAGAAAAATAGAAGGAAAATTCATAGAAATGTGTCAATAAGTCCATTGATTCTGAAAGACTTGATACAAGGAGGCTTAAGATACCAGAGGGACATTCAAATTCATAGATTGAATATAAACTAACAACCCTATGGCTTAAAAGAACTTGACAAACAGAAAAAGAATAGTACACAAGACTCGACATAGAAAACTAAAGACTAAGCAACACGAATCTTATCAAAAACTAAGGGTGATCTCAGGTGCTCAGGAAGGGTAAGCAGATCCTGTTCAACGTGTGGCATCCGACATGTTGCTCATGTTATTACAGACCTGGGAAATAGTCTAATTTGGTAAATCACATTCGTGAAAAGGCAACAGGATTGTAGTTACAGCATAAGGAACATATCCAATATCATCTTTTAAAAGGATATTCCATAATGGGTCTACTCACTCATGATGGCGTCGGTAAAATTTACAAAGGGATGATTTCAACTTCACCATAAAACTTCATGCATGCCCATTTTGAAAATGATTCATTGAATTTTCATCTACAATATTTATATTTTTCTGCTAATTGTTAATGTGATGCCCTTATTTTTGCATTACATGAGAAAAAAGAATTTATGTGAGTAAATTTAGTGTAAAATTAAGCCTTTGATTCTTTGCAAGCCTTTTGCACTTCCAGTCACTTTAATATGTTCTTCTTATTTAGGTACAAATAAAAGATACTATTGTGTACAGAAAGAAAGCTATAGCCGTGGAAGTTCTTCCAAGTCCTTTGTTGGCAGTTATAAAAGGTGGCATGGTAAGGGAGATAACTCGTCATGATACTGTTCTGTTGGATGGTTCCCTGTCTGGTGATGCAGTAGATTGTACTGACAATGGTCAGTTAAGGTAAGCTAAAAAAGCAATTTGTAATTTATGAAATATATTTGCATTTAAGAAAACTATGAAGAGGTGAGAGTTGTGATTTTATCCAAAAAACTTTGTAAAACTGATATGTTGTACAAGATAAAAACTATGATGATCAGGACACTTTAAGAACTAACCACTTAAAAGTAACTGTAATGTTGAAATTTTACAGACCATATATTCCTAGGGAAAGATTTCAAGGAAAAGTCATTAGACATTTATGTATACTGACTGTTTTCTTGTGGTTGGTTTGTAAAGGAGATCTATAGTGACTAAATGTCTTAGAAAATGATATTCTGTTTGCTGGGCACATCTAGTTATAAAGAGTATACAAAACCTTTACAGTGACTATCTAACTTACAACTGTGCAATAGCTCTACTTTATAACACTTATAATTTATAGATAAATTTGTCTTAGTGTTTGTTAAAAAAACTAGGATGGTAGTTAATGATAATGTTTAATTCTTTTAGGTACAAGTGGACTTGCTCCAGAAACTTTGACTATGCTTCATCAGAGTCCTGTTTTCAAGATAACACCACTGACTTAGTGATATTTAACGAGTCTGTAGTTGTTTTTCCAGCTGAATATTTTATTTCTACTCTCAGTGAAGTTGTCATTAATTTGACAGTGTGGAGAGATGACAAGAATGTAGCGAGTACTATCCAAGTTATAAAGATCAATGACAAGTCTAGATCTATGATGTAAGTATGGCTGACTGTCCTTTAATTCTATCAAAATAACTATTTAAGTTTATGTTGAAATGTTCTTGCTTTCTTGCTTTCATGATGGCTGTTTAAATAATTCTTATACAGCTAGTAAGCTAGTATATAAAGGTTGGAGTTAGTTAATGTTGAAGGAATGATTGGAAGATTACTTTTATGTCATATCAAATACTATATATTGTAGGAATAAGAGTCCCTTTCTAATATTGTTGTGTTTGGAGTGAAGCATGATTTTTTTTTTTAACTTTGAAATTTTGCCAAACTGATGGTCATTTTATAGATGTTGATATAACTCTTAAAATGTAGGTAAAGATAGATATCTGTATGTACTAAAAGAAAATAAGAATATGTTTTATATTACAATTATTTGCAAGTCCTTCTTTGTTTATTTGACAGGCTTAGTATTTATTGTCCACAGTGTGAGAAGCATAGAATAAATGTGAATGAACGCCTTTTACTCCAGGCAGTGTGCCAAGGATGTCCAGAGAATAATACACAGTACAAATGGACAACCCATTTTGTTTATCAGAGATACTATCCACGTCAAGATCCTGTTGTTTGTTTGATAAAGAGATCTGATGGGTCCAGCTTTAATTTGATGGTTTTAGAAAATGAAACATTATCAGAGAATGACACTTACAAAGATATGTACATACCAGAGACTAGAGCCCTCGACAGTCAACAGTGGGGAAATAATTCAGTGATTAATAAATCCTTGTTTGATGTAAAAAGTAAGATCATCTGGTTACAAACATAAAATAACTATAGCTGAAAATCACGTTTACTGTTAATTCAGAAATTATTGTAAGGTTTTTATTATTATGAATAATGGGACTGAGTAATAAGGTCTTGCATTCTGATATCTGATACTTATAGAAAGCTTTTCCTAAAATCATAAAAAGGTTATCTCACATTTTTGTTTATAAAAATCTCAATGATTTCTGAATCAACAGTAATTAAAAGAATTGAGACTAACACTTTATTTTTCACAATACTTGGATCAAATAAAAATTTAGATACAAAAAAGTTCATGAATTCAAAAATAATTCAGTCTCAAAACTAATTTTTTTATCAACTAAAAAGATAAGTCTGTTTGTATAGCTCATAGAGCATGCAATAAAATCAAAATATGATAACACATCTAAAGTCATAAATACAATTTTTGTTGTTGAAGAAAGAACTTTTAACAAATGGTGATATGTCTCACAGTTTGGCAAAGCAAAATCAATTGAAATGTTATGATACTTTTGTTTAAAGTTTAGTTCTTTTGTTTCATTTTTTTTTTACAGTGATATTTGATTCTTTTAAATGATTTGCAGACCCAGTAAGAAGAAAAAGACGGTCACATTTTGATCTTCCATCCACACCAATGTACCCTACCATTAGAGAAAGCCAAAGTGTTGGGATACCATTTAGCATACCAAGTAAGTTAAAAAACAAACAATGGAAATTGAAAATATGACTTCCATCTGAATATCTATGCTGCTTAATTGTAGCATACTGGTAAAGACTTCTCAGCTAACTATCATGTGTACAGCAATACATTTAATGTTGTTTTTCACAAACGAAAATAAACTTCAAGCAAATAGTGCAAAACAGAAACTGTTGTGAGGTTTTAATATTTTACTTCCTAAAAACTGTCTGCAATTACTTTCAAATATGATTATTCCTTCTCCAAAGGGTATTCTGTTTATTGAGAGAAAAGATATCAACAAACTAAGCATATCACCCACTCAAGTGCAATAGATTAATCCTGTGCATCAAATTCACTTTTGGAGAAAAGTGAACCTCATATTACTGGAAACTTGCTGAAATATTCACATCATTAATTTTCAATTCAATTCAAATATTTATTGCCATATAAACTAAAACATTAAGTTTGTGACATATAAAATAATAAACAATATAACTATATTTCACATATATATATACACAATCATCCATTTACAGTAACTATTCCAGTGTCCCCTGTCCTCAGTTCTAATGACCTTTTGATGTAGGACCCCAATTTATTTACTTGTGATGGTGTTGATGGATTGAGTATAGAAATCAACTTTTCTTCATCAGATAAATCTTTAACAGAAAAATTAAAATCCAAGTTGTTAAAAAAAGTTATTTCTTAGTTCCATATTTAATTTACAATCTAATATAAAATGTTTTTCGTTTTCTAATGTTTTACATTTAAGGCATATTCTCTGCTCTCTAGGAATATTTGTATGTCTGCCTTTTTCTATATTTAAATTATGGTCACTTATTCTTAGTTTTGTTATTAATTTTCTATAAGTAGAGTTTGATGTTCTTAAATAGTCTTCAAAACATAAATTTTGTTTAAGATTCTTATATAAATAAAGTTTACTTTTTTCATCTATGTTTTGCATCTTATCATGTATCAAATTTTTAAAGAAGTTTTTAGAGCTTGTTTTTATATAAACTTTAAATGAATTATCTAATTTTTTGTCTGAACTAGTATTTTGTTGAATTTGTGCTATATCTATATTAAGTTCACTTAAAATATTTTTAACATAGGTAAACCAGGAGTATACTCCTTCCGAGTCTAAGTTTTTACTAAGCATGTAAGCTTCTTTCAAAAGAGGATTTAATTTACAGCATTCAAATCTCTTTAAATATAATAATGTTTGTGTTTTAATATTAAATTCTATAGGAAGTCTCCCCAATTCAGCTCTAGTTGCAAGATTAGATGCATTCTTTCTAGTTCCTAGTAAAAATTTACAAAATTGCAAGTGTAATTTTTCAATTGGACTTTTTTCTGCAAAATTTAAAATATCTACTTCCTTTCCAGAATTTAAAGCTCTTTTTTTTGCTCTAAAAAGAGATATATATGTGTCTAAATATGTAACTTCAGAGTTGTATATCATTATTGGTTTAATGAGGGAATCAAAGAGGTGGCATGCAACTTTGACTGGTAAATTATTCAAAGACTTTGTGTAAGCTTTTAACCCAAATAATGCTTTTTTGGCTTTTTTAACAAGTTCTTTAGTGCTATGAGACATGTTGCCATTGCATTTAATTAATAAGCCTAAAAATGAGTATTCTGATACATTATCAATGTTACTGTTTTTAAAATTCAAAAATGTTTTTTCTAGTTTAGAGCATGTCCTATTAAATATCATAGATTTTGTCTTTTTAATATTCAATTCTATCTGCCATTTATCACAGTATAAAGCTAAATTATTTAGACTATTCTGTAGCCCTGTTTTAGTTTCTGAAAAAATTAACAAGTCATCTGCAAAAAGCAGGCAACTTAGTTTTGAGTCTATAATTTTTAGAGGATAACACAAGTCATTATCAAAGACCTCTGTGATGTCATTAATGAATATATTAAATAAAGTAGGACTCAGTGAATCACCTTGTTTTACCCCTCTTGTAATATGAAACATATCAGTTACCATGTTTTTGTGATTATGCAAAAGTACTTTTGAGTTTGCACTTTGGTTTATAGGGAAATGTTGACTAATATTTGATTTTATGTTTTCAGGAAGTAGATCTAGTTACAGTAGAAGAAGTCGTAATAAAGGTTTCGGAACACACTACAGTGCTAACACTCCTAATGCTCCTCACAACGCCTTTCATATATTAGGTATAAAACTCTTGTCTTATTCATAACACTTTGAATTTGAAATCTTTACATAAAAAATATTCTGATACTAAAATTACAACATCAGTGACAAAATTGAAGGCAAAATTATTATGAATATAACTTTTGTAAGCAAATTGAGAACAGACAGGAGTCTTATAGAATCTTGGATATATTAAAATGTGTGAGGTCATTGATATGATCCCTGGCATAGTTTAACAACATTCTCACAGCATGCATCATTAAGATATAAAAGTAACAACTGATAGGCTTGAATTCCCCAAAATCTGTTCTTGGATAAGGTGATGATGTTATTGCCTTGTGATCAAACATTAAAAAAAAACTTTGCACAGCATTTAGGTCTACTAAAAAGCAAGGTGCTTTCATATGACAGCAATTTGAAAGCTGAATATGCGAAAAAGAGCCCATGAGTTACCAAAGTCTGCCTCCATGTTATTTATGTTTCTAAAGATGATAAAAATTAAAATTTCTACACTGTAATACATTATTTTAGGAACTGTCATCAGAAACTCTAAACATTGAATATTTTAGGTACAGGAATAGTAGAATTGGAAGAAGGAACTCCAACCAACACTAGACATAAAGATAGACCATCTTATGTGGAACCAGGTAAACTTTACTTGCACTAGGAGAGTTCTCAAAATTTTGAATTCAATCAAATATAATAGACTTATGATGTTATAACAACTTAATGGGTTTAATGTACCCGATACAAAATATTTAGAATTACTGAAAAGTTGCATTGATTAAAAGCAAAAAGGTGGGTGGACAGATTAAAAAATAAAAAATAAAATATTGTTAAAGGAAGTTTTAATATTGTGTTGTGCGCAAACACTAGACTGATATTCTCTTGTGCACAATCGGTAGACATTTGTTAAATACATCAGCTGCATCCCCCGCTTTTAACTACTTTCTCTGACATTATTAGACATTACATATTTGAGGAAAGGGATTTATAAATTTTATGTCTACTGTGAGTTTATACTATAAATGTCTTCATACTGATCTACAGTAGAAGTGTTTATGTACAATTTATTTTGTAGCCTTTACAGAAATTCATGACTTGAAAAAAAAAATAGCATAACACAAGAATTTGAAAGATGTTAGAAAATTTACCTCATTTATAAATGCGCTGATCTGCAGTTTATATAAGTATACTTTTTATATCTTTAATATGTATTAAGTTAGATTTTTTTTTATAGGAGTGGATCATGGCAATGTAGATAAAGTGTATAATCAGGAGAGCCAAAAACCAACAAGAAAGGTTCATATCCTAGAAAAGCCCAGCCGTCTTGCCTACCTATTTGATGAACAGACCACTACAGGCACCAAGAAACAATCCCTTGTTATTAAACCAGACTTCTTCAGACAGGGCTTAGAATACATTATCAAACTTCAGGCTAAAACAACAGGTTAGTATTCCCTTAAAGGACCATTTCAGTGAAAGGTCAGTGTAAATCACAAAATGTCTGCACTATTGATGGAGGAAGCCAGAGTGCACCTTTGATTGGGTTCTCTTCTTCTCCAATTAGATATCAGAGTGCACCTTTGATTGGGTTCTCTTCCTACTTATATTAGATATCAGAGTGCACCTTTGGTTGGGTTCTCTTCCTACTCCTATTAGATATCAGAGTGCACCTTTGATTGGGTTCTCTTCTTACTCCTATTAGATATCAGAGTGCGCCATTGATTGGGTTCTCTTCCTACTCCAATTAGATATCAGAGTGCACCTTTGGTTGGGTTCTCTCCCTACTCCTATTAGATATCAGAGTGCACCTTTGATTGGGATCTCTCCTACTATTAGATTTCAGATTACACCTTTGATTGGGTTCTCTTGCTACTCCAATTAGATATCAGAGTGCACCTTTGATTGGGTTCTCTTCCTACTCTTATTAGATATCAGAGTGCACCTTTGGTTGGGTTCTCTTCCTACTCCAATTAGATAACAGAGTGCACCTTTGATAGGTTCTCTTCCTACTCCAATTATATATCAAAGTGCATCTTTGGTTGGGTTCTCTTCCTACTCCTATTAAATATCAGAGTGCACCTTTGATAGGGTTCCCTTCCTACTCCTATTTGATATCAGAGTGCACCTTTGTTTGGGTTCTCTTCCTACTCCAATTAGATATCAGAGTGCACCTTTGATTGGGTTCTCTTCCTACTCCTACTAGATATCCAATTACTTTGCATTCATTATTATTCGTTGGATACCAATTTTCCTATGTTTCGTGGGTACAGGTGAACCACAAATTCAAATATTCAAGGAACTGCAAATTTTTTATAGGCTTTGTATGCAGAGATTGGCAAAACCATGAAATCAAATCTCCAAGAAAATGCAAGTTTTTCTCAATCCACAAAAATAAATGAATCTACAGTACTGACTATTTCACATTTGATAACATCTCTTTCTGTTCATATTAATTAAAAAAAAAAGCCCAATATTTATACAAATCAAAATTTTATATTCAGACTATTTTGGAATTAGTCGTAAGAACAAGACAGTTTATCCTTGTAGCTTTTAACAGTCATATTCCCCAGGAATTGGAATATTCTTGTATTCAGCTATAATTTTAGAGTCCATGGATGTCTCAGGAACTCGCTGATTTATTTATTAAGGAAATACAAATGTCCAGGGTAAAGTAGCAATTCTCTGGCTGTAAGCTCTGTACTACACTGGTCAATTAAGTACACCATTACATTTTATCTAATGCCTGGATGGAGACTCATACACTAACTGTTAGACAGGTTTAAATATCAGGCTTTGATTTAAGATTCTAGAGGAAGATTAATGTATTACAGCGGTTGATTATTTATATGAGGTCATAAAAGAGAATTCTATTAATGGTATTAAGTGACAGAATTAAGTTATTTGAAATACATATAATGAACAAATGCATTTTGTTTGAAATGCATCTGACAAAGTGAGCTGTGAATTGTTTTAAATAATGTATTGCCTCATGTAGATGCCTTCATTGTGTATTGATGATCATTCTGTTCAGGTAGAAGAAGTACAATCTATATTGATTAATTTAGAGAATGTTAACTTGCTTTGTGTAGTATTTTTACAGTGTTTTCATTTGCCTTTTAATTCTATTCAGTTGCTGGAATTCATTTCCTTCAAACCTTTAATTGAATTAGGCTTCTTCATCCATAATTAATGTCCTATTGTAGTTAAAGTGGTATGAATTAGCTGAATGGCTGGTTTTCATGTTATTTTTACATTCCTCAGGCTAGGAACAATCAGTCCGGCGGTGAAGTGATTTGCTGTTGTTACAACTGTTCTGATTACCTTTTATTGCCAAATTAAATTGCCGATTTTTTTCCCTCTTTGTCATTTATATTTTAATTAATTTTCTCATCAAACCAATGCTTATCTTCTGGAAGTTATTTATTCCATTAAGTCTGCATGTAATGGTTTTCATATACTGATGCGTCTTGGACAGATATGAATCTAAAGATTTGCTGATAGAGTAGTTTTTCAATTTAAAAATTTTCAATTTGATTAGTCAATCACTTTGAATATGATTTACCTTAAATAGCGTGTTCTTTTTATGATAGGCATATGAGATAAAGAATTACTTAATTAATATTTTGTATGTTGCACACACTTGCATTTTACTCTTTCTAACTATCAGATGTAAGAAAGATTTTTAATGGAGTATTGGTTTAAGAACAAGGACTTGTATGTTGAATGTCGGATCTGTCGTTTCAGCAAGGCAATAGAAATTAAGTTACTGTAAATTCAGAAAAAATTACAATTTTTTCTTATTGAGAATAATGTGACTGGGTGATATTTGCAATGATAAGTAATCACAATCTGTCTAGGATATGTGTATACATATTTTCCTGAAATTGCAATTAAAAATCTTGCATTTGTTGTATTGCAAAAATATATATGCACACACTTATTTCTGAATTTACAGTACCTCATTAAATTTTCAGAATTCAAGCAGAGTTTGTTGAGTATGATGAATATTTTTATAAGAATATTGTTAACAAAAGGAGTAGGGGCATTAAGGCATAATTTTGGCCCAAGAAAATAAAATGTTTGATAACCATTTCAAATTGGCACATAATGTTTAGAAATGCATAGGCTCAAGAAATATAAATGAAAAACATAAAGATTTTTATCTGATGACGTCACAATAACGTCATGATATGTACTGTTTTTACAAAAACGATGAAAAAACAGATTTTATGCAGTTTTCTGTAATTATTTCCCTCGAGGAAACATCCTGCGCAGCCGAGAAACAACAAAATAATTTAACAGAAGCTTTATTATATCTATTGGCATAATCTCACCAAGTATAAAGTTGTTTCTTGGGTGCGCACATACTTTTTCAATCTAAAATATGCTTAAAATTTGATGAAAAAACAAGGAAAATCACGAAATTCAACAAAATATGCAAATTAGGTCATGATTTGTTGCCATAGTAACTTGTTTGATGTCAAGTTTGTTTTGTTTTTCTTAGTACCTTATACCTTAGTCAAGTTTTCAATAATTAAAGATTATGTGTGATAACTTTTAAATTTGCAGTAATTTTTGGGCCAAATAAGGGCCTTATTGCCCCTACTCCTTTGCAGAAAAATTATGAAAGTTGAAATGATAGACTCAAAACTTGATTCGCAATACTTGTGTTTTAGATGGAAGTATATTAGGGACAGCCATGACAACTTTCTCTATAAACTCCGGTCCATCTAAAGGAGAATGTGAGATCTATCCAGATACTGGTACAGAAATAACAACAGAGTTCAAGCTTTATTGTAAAGCTTGGCAAGATCAGGTATACATTTACGCTGTTTTTTATACAACCACAAAAAGGTTGTATATTGGTATGACGTCGGCGTCATCCCAAGACACATTGTTTTCGCACTATAACTTTAGTTTAAGTAAACAGAAATCTATGAAATTTAAACACAAGGTTTATGACTTCTGGGGAAAGGTTTGGATTGGTTTTGGTCCCAATAGTGTAGGAATTATGGGCAAAAAAAGGGCCCAAATAAGCATTTTTCTTCGCACAATTAATTTAGTATAAGTAAATAGAAATCTATTAAATTTAAACACAAGGTTTATGAACACAAAAAGAAGGATGACCTTGTTTTTAAGTTTTAGAATATCAAATTTAAATTTTATATCTCCTCTTTATATCGGGATAAAGTGGCAAGTGTGTAAGGTTGTAAGGTTAATGGTCTTATTTGGACTGTGCAATAAAGTACTATTGAATTACATGAAATACATCATTAGATAAATTGGATCATTAAAGAAAATACTCTTCAAGTTTTAATTTTTCTGAAACAATAGTACAAAGTTTCGTCTTTTAAAATTCAAATCAAAGCTTCAGTTGGTTTTTGCCTCAGGATGTTAGACTAGTGGTGAATTTTTATTCTACAACACAATTTATTTCTAAGATATTCAAGATTTTGTGTCTCTTTGTATGTATCCAAAACACAACTTTCATGGATAAAATTTTGTTTTAGTAATATTGACTAAAAAATCTTACATTTGAAATGCAATACCATTGTGAAACACCAATACCTAATGAATTATTGAAACAAATATACATAAAACTGCTACTTTTTCCATAACAACACAAAAGTTAATATCATTGAATTGAATTATTTATACCTATATATAGAATCTTCTATATAGTATATGTATATTGAATTATTTATTTCTAGGACAAGCCAATCCAATATGAAGTAAGTTACAGCTTTGATGAAGATGGCATTAAATATATAATATACAGAGGCTTGCGACATGATGTTAACTTCACACTGCCAGCAGGAGATGTGTCTCAAAACCATAAAGGTAAGATCATTATTTTGTTTTTAAATCAAACACTGTCCCTTTTGTTGCCAGACTGCTGCAATTCTTACTTGGAATTATGAAGACAGAGCTACCATAGATAAGTAGTGATTGTTTTGCAACAAAAGCACATGGCCTGAGTCTCTGTGGACATTTTTAATGCCTTACATAAGTTTGTCAATACTTTATAATTTGTTTTCTATTGAATGAACTTAAAACATTTCGGTGAACAATTTTCTACCAGTACAAGTGAAAAGAATGATTCATATTCAACCAGCAGCTCAACAGAGATCAGATGAAGCCTGTGTGAACTTTTCTAATCTGTCAGACACCCACTTCCTGTTTCCAGATACTTTGAGTTACTACTGGGATTGACAATAAAAATTAAGTTAAAGAACAAAATACATTATGCACTTTTGCAAGAATTTGTTGGTTTTTATTTTTAGTATTTCTGTGTTCATGTTTTGATTCCAACTGACAGTAAAAAACATTTTTAAGTAGTCTGGAGTGTGAGGATGCTGATTAAATATCAAGCCTAATTCCTCAGCTAAACTGCCATTTAATGTTTTATTTGATTTGAAATTAAATTGAATCTTCCTAAGATTTCATCAGATGCTAAGCCGATTTTCATCTTATATAATTGGACTGTACAGTAAAATAGGCATTTATTAATAGAATCTCGGCATACTCTCCGCAATCAAATTGGTTCTGCTTGTGTCATTTATTGATATTAACAAATCTTATTAATTTTCTTCTGTGTTTTCCTCACGTTCAAGTTGAATTAGGGGCTCGAGAACAAGGATATAGAAGAAAATTGTTTTGTATGAATGTGCATATAGAATGACACAGAAATTCTTACCATATTTGTGTTTTGATAAGTATAAATGAAAATAAAATCCGTTTAGCACACTATGTTAAAGTAAAGAGATGATTTGTACTATAAAGCTAAATTTCTATTTGTCATTTTTGTCTTAAGAACTTACATGCACTAAGGGGAAATCATTTCACCAGTTTAAAAAGTTTGAACCTAATATGACAACTGTATGTAGCATGTAAACTGCAGTTGCATGCATTTTATATTTCTGCATACCTTGAGTGGATGTAATTTTTGCATGGTAACTTTTTGCTGCTTTAATAATGGGGACTTAGAAGACATGCTTTTATTCCAATAATTCCCTTTGTTTGACTTGAATTATTGATTGATTGATTGTTGTTTGCTTAACATCCAGTCACAAATCTTCCATAGTTTGTCAAATGTAGAGGATTTGGCATTCGCTCTACACACGGCATCAAACTTAATGTCCCTATTCTAACTGTACAAGGCTGCAAAGTTATAAAGTTAACCCACCCTCAGAACAAGACTTAGGAATTTCCATATATCATGCCCAAGTCCACCTTTGGGTCTTTAGATATTGGCAAGAAAGTAACATTGTCAACATTTTTTAAAAAGTGCCTCCTTTCGTGAAATATCCATAACATTAGTAAATTTATTGATACTCTAATTGGCTGTCTTGTTTTTAGTTAGTAATTTTACATCATTTATTGTACATGTAAATGAAAATCAGGTCTTAAAAGATGCAAACTCCAATGAATGTTTTAATGTAATATATATTGTCCTATAAAGTCGATAAGCTGCAGGAATATATAGGTTTTTTTTCATGACCATACAACCCTTGTTGTATTAAAATGAAAAAAACATGTATTCCATTGGCTGCTTTCTCAAACAATTGTTACCATGAGTTGAGCAGTGAAAAACAATTAAGCTTCATTTACTATCAATTAAAGTTATACCGTATTCGACCATGTATAGTACACATCCCCCTTTTCATTCCCCCCAAATCGTGGAAAAAATTGAAAAGTCCCACCTCAAGATCCTCAGCAGTAAAATCTTGTCAAGAAAGTGATCAACAGTAATACTGTAATAAAGAGATACATTATAATTCTCTAGAAAGCTTCAGTTATTGTTCTGTCAGATATAAAATAGTCTTATGATAATAATCAAAATCTATCACCTTCCGCCAGATGTTAGACTTATAAATTTAATTGAAAATTAATAGTCATTTCAGTGGAATATCAAACAATTGATTTAGCTGTATAATTATTCAGAAATATAACACATTGGTTTTAGAGATTGGTGTTTTAACTGATTCATAATGTATTAGATATCCTATAATTTTGCTTTGGTAAGGATTATAGCATAAACAAATCACAATCAGGAAGTCTATAGGTTTACATATTTTACATTTTCTTGTTTCTTTAATATTGGATTATGTCAATAGCATTTTTAAATTAGTTCTTGTGATTTTGATATAAAGGATAGATTCATGTACATTCTAAACATAAGATTTAATCACTCTCTTCTGAAACTGCTAAACTTTATTTAATCTAACTTTCTGGTTACATATACTACCAAGCTTTTTTGAAAATATGCCATTCAGTCAAGGATAAACACATTCTTTTTTCTGAATGATGAATTGGTAAAATTTCAAATTTCTTTTTTTTTTTATAAAAGTTGCAATTAAAATCCTTGTGAATTTTAGAGAAAATGATTGTTGGATGGCCAGTAAAATTTAGTATAATATGCTGATATTGAGGCATGCATATGATGCATGGCTACAATGACACATGAAAATGAACCTTAAGAAGTAACACTGTTTATTGTGGAGTCAAATTATATTTATGGGTACCAACTTTCTTTGCACCAGATTTATATAGTTTTAATATGCATGTATTTTGGAAAACCATGTCCTCCATCTCTTCACATATCACAAAAGCTTGAAAGTGTATCACTTTCATCAGCACACACGTAAGGGTGTTATGTGTAGGCCATATTAGCAAAACAGATTATTCAGAACCTCCAGTGTGTAGATGGGACACAGTTTCAATTGAATTCGGAATTATTCTTGTTGGAAGTTAATTTTTAACAGATTTCTAATGTCATATTATGATATTAATCTGTCAGACAATTTTATATACTTTCAGCTATTTTTAATGAAACCCTAACATTCATAAAATCAGTTGAAAGACTTTTGAGCTGTTGTTGAGTCAAAATGATCAACTTATGAATTGTAAAATGAAAGTAATATTTGAATATACAGCAATTTAACCTGGCTGACATATTCAAAATATCACTTCATATTCAGATACATGTATTCATTGTATGTACAAGACTGCACCTAATGAATTTGGTCTATTAGCTGTCATTTATTTATAGGGTTGAGATATTGGCTACAATCTGTAGAAAGCATGGATTTTAAGTTATTTAATGTAAAGTGAGAAAATCTTATGAGTTTTGACTTTTATATCTTTGAGTGATTTTGCAGCTACATATCATATGTTTGTAATTGTTATGTAATAATTAAATCTGAATCTGGTTTATCCATGAAATTGTTTTATTAAAATGAAAGTATTTGTGGAGGTAAATGTGAGTAAGACAGCAACCCAATACAAAGTATAGCAAAATAAGACATTGAGAGGTCAAAATAAAGTCTTTACCTCAATGTCAATATAAAATGCCTTGGGTATTGTCATTTGTTGTGAATGGGCTCAGAAGTTTCTACCAAAGATGCAAGAAAGACTATCAAAAGTAGTTAGTTTTAAAGCAATTCCTTAAGTGAAAAGCTGTAAAACCTTTCTGCACCAAATTTATCAGAAGTTTTTTTATTTCCTTTTACACTAAGATAAATCAGTGTTACTCTATCAAATATATAAAGTTGCTGTCTCCCTGAAATAGTCTGCATTATGTAACACTACTTTGAATAATGAAGAAACTTTGTATTCAGTTTACTAGTTTTACGTAGGAAGATTATTGAAGTGCAGTTTTAAGGGGCTTTGTCAGCAGATTCTCCCTTGACCGGAATTTTATATATATATATTTAATTATATATACTGTGAGTCATTACGATGCATGAAGACATCTTAATTTGAACAATTCATTCCTGCATAGAACATCAATCTCGACATTGGCTGACGAGATCCCTCCTTACCATTGATTTCTACACGTTTCAATTTACAACATGTGAAAAGCTATTTATATAATGGGACCTGAGATGATGGAGAATTTATTTGCTTGAAAACTATAAGCTACGAAGAAAATTAGCCCTGGAAATAGTCATTGAAATGTCCTTAATTGCCTCTGATGGGGAAATTTGGTGGTTAATTATATTTCTAAATGTTTATCTATTGGTGCTGTATATAGATGTTTTGATTGTAAGTGATTTCTAAATTGTAGACTTTATTGCTTTTTAAGTTATTACCATAAAATTTGTCCGGAGGTTTTTTCGTCTTTGTCAGCAAATTAAAGAAGCAGACTAACCATGTGTGAAATTGGCCAATGAGATTTTGATTCATTTTAGAATAATATTGTAAGACATAAAAAATTTCCTCCCTAGGACTGTGTTGTTATGTCTGAATGTGTCCTAAGTAGTCACCTAGACAATATAAAAATAAAGAGATGTGTTATGATTACAAATGAGATAACTATCCACCAGAGTTCAAATGAGTGAATATGAGCAAATATGGTTTATTGTAGGGCTTTCAACATTCATAAAAAAACATGGTTTTAAGTTGGCTATAAAATGCCCAGAAATGAACAAAATATGAAACAATTTAAACCAGAAAACTTATAGCCTAATTTATAACAGAACAAATAAGGAAAAAATATATGACAGACATGAACCAACAGCAACCACAGAATAACAGGCTCTTTACTTGCGACAGACACAAAAAGAATATGGTGGGGTATAACATGGTAATAATGATGTTCTATGGTAATAGAGAGAAATGGCTTCTAGGTTAATACATGTATTAGATAAATAAAAAAAATCAGGGAATCAGATGTGTTCTGGCCATCATTATGTTTTATTGAAATAGCAATATGAAATCTTCAATCAAACTTAACATCATCTTTCTGCTACCACTCCTTAGGATGTCTATTTCTGCCCCTGGCAACCAATATTTGATCACTTCTGTAGAACCTGTCTTGTTTGAATTACCTCAGGCAACCTGATTTCATCATAATTATCAAATCAATTTCAGTAATATAACCATTTTGTTCAACTTAGAAATGAAACAGTTCTTTTGTTTACTAAACAAGAAAGATTTATTGATAAACATTGAGGTTTTCGTTGGTAACTTGTGTTCTTAATATCGACAATTACAATACAGGATTTAATTGAAAAATTAGCCAATCTGTATGTATTGATTTTGGGCTTTGTTGCTTGGGACAACCTTCCATTCTAAACTTGTTGCTCTAACATTTGATTATTAGTGACTGCAATTTATTTAGAATTGTTGGTTGATAGAGAAATGACAAGAATTAAATGAATGGGTTTCTGTAAACATGATGGTAGACATTAGGAAAAATCAAAAGGATTTAATAAGCCGTCATCTAGTAATAAATATACTCACAATAATATTTAAAATTATATTTGTAACAGTGGGGGGAAATAAAATGATAGCATGTTAAACATTGAATTAACTGTTGCTCAATCAAGTGACATTGCATTTATTGCACAATATTTCCAGGAAAAAAATAGATTATGATTTCCAATATTTTTATATGTATACAAAGGATCAGGCATTTTGTAGCTAAAAACCTCACAGGAATGCAAAGAAAAACAAGCCAAAAAAATTGAAATAAACTTGTATTTTCATGATTCTAAGCACAAAAATGTAACTATTGAAACTGTAAAAGCGTTGATCATTCGCACATTAAAAGTATGAAGCGCTTTCTGGCTTTATACAAAATGTACTTCTGTATACACTTTTACATCCTTATAAAATTACAAAAAGAAGCCTTCAATTTTTAGAGAATGGCATTGCTTGAGATGTTGATTTTCTATCTGAAATGACATGCACTCTACTTCCCTTTTTACCTAAAATGCAACGTTAGCAGAAAAAGCTAAGCTCAAGTTCATATAAATAATTTATTGTTGTAACTTGATTTCTGGTAAACTGAGTTTTGTATAACTTGATACTTATCGATTATATGAAATATCAGAATATTTATCCTATATCAAATGGTCCTCTGCATACAGAGAATTCTTGATTTTGCACTAAGTTTTGTTATCTTTTTCATCAGTATGAATAGTTTATTTAGAACACTAATAAAATATATTATCTAAAAGTGATTAATTTAAGTGTTCTTTCTCTCAATTTTGTAAAATAACTAAAATGGCATGTTGCCTTTCTACTTTATTGAGTTAATTGCAGATCTATCGTTTCAAAAGGTTAAACTAAAAAATTAAAGAAAATGGTTTCTCTTTTACTGAAAAAGCAATTTTCATACATTAGCTTTATAGCAGGCATTTATGTCTTTAAAAACCTTCTGACATTTGATCGCTGGGTTTGATTTCAAAAAGCTTTAGACTTTAAGTTTCTACAGGAAATTCTATCGACAGCACTGATAACTTTTATGTTTAGAAAATCAATGGGATCTTTCTGATGCAATTTACGGTGACAAAAGCAAGTTGATGAACCTACAATTTTTCCCCAAACAAAAACTAAAGAACCGTATTTTTCCAATACAATAAATTGCCATTATATGCCAGTATAATTCGCATTATAACTTTCACATTGATGGTCGTGGAAGTTTCTCCAAGGCACTTTTTAAGTGATGGTAATTATGTGTTTATATTTATTCTGCAATCAAGATTTAACTGTACACTGTGAATGGAACCAACAATAGAAACATATCTCGACACGACAGCGATTTAATGAGCCAGGTCCTAATGCCAGAGGAAATTAATGTAGAATTGGTCAATGTATAGCTTTATTGAGATTTTTGTGATTTTTATTCATGCAAGTGTCTAACCTCTAATCAATAAAATGGCTATCAGAATGATTAGATTCGGAATAATGTTTTTCTATATAGTGCCAGGCACAGTCGTTTGTAATGGTTACAATGTAGAAAATAAAACATCCATTTATTTGAATCTTATTAGAGATTTTGTATCTTCTTCATGGTATCTGTTACTTTGAGACAATATGATATGTTTATAACTGCATCAATATTTTATAAGCTTTCAATATTTCATATTTTGAGGGACAGTTTTAAAAGACAAGTAGACAGTTGATATAGTATATGCAAGATATTTATAAAAAAAAAAAGATGACTTTTGATATTACATTTATAAGAAAAAAGTTATTTTAAGGTAAAATTAGTGTCTTCAGCCATCTTAACAATTTTGTAAAATAGTAGAAAGCAATAGTCTAGATTTTCAATGATTATGCAATTTTTGAGATTGGAATGCAATTCATTTGTAAGTCTTTTCATTAAAATGAAAACAGTTGTGTGATTAATTCATTAGTAAGGCTGTGTTTCAAAAATGTAAAATTATTTATGTTTTATTTATTTTTATTTTGTTTAACTTGAGGCATATAACTTGATATAAGGGGAGACAATTCAAGTAATCTAATTTAATTTTATACAGGATGTTCAGTAAAATTACATATTTTGTATTAAAGAAAGTATAAGTCTTGTTTCAGAACACATTTTTTTCTCTTTACTCTCTGAAGAACTACCAGTAGTTCATTGCAAAATTCATTTAAAAAAAAAATCTATCACAAAAAGTATGTCATTTGGTTTCTTGTGGAGAGTTGTCTCATTGGCAATCATACAATATCTTTATGTATGATTGTACATGGTATTCAGTTTAGGTTGTCTTAAAAAGATTCAGTTTTGTTCTTTAAAGTTTTTTCAGTGTTCAGATTATCAAAATGAAAAGAAAAAATTCCAAGGTTAAAATCTCATACACTATGAGGTAATATTTATCCTTAAGCAATTCTTTTTGGTAGGAAAGCAAATCTTAAACAAAAGTTGATATGCTTCAGCCATTAATTTGACTTTCATTAATTCACATCATCTTCATCTAGGATGATTGACTAACCAAGCGGTAAGACAATCTGGAGTGCGTAGAATGTAATACTAGATTGAATTATAACTCCCTGTTTCTGCCCTACAGCTCCACGGAAAATAGCGATTAACATTGACAAACAGGAATGTTGTAATATGTGCTTGCTCTTCTCCATATTCTTTATAACTTCCACCTCATCAACATTACTTAATTGCAATTTACATGGTTTCCAAGGTGAAAGAAGGACCTTAGGTGAATTGATTCACACTGTCAAAGCATTATAGTTTTGTAAATGGTTGAAATTTTGAAACACTTTGTTTCAGAGGATTCTTCTCCTTGAGGTTATTTCTTGTACGTTAAACTAGATGCATTTATTATTATTAGTCCCAAACTTGAAAGGTGAAAAAAAAAATGAATTAATTAGTTATTTATAGTATCGTGATTTAAAGAAACTTTTAATGATTGACATCCCCATTTTAAAATCTGATACAAATGATTTGAGGATTCAAAAGAGTTTTTTAAACAAATCATGCCATTGCAGATAACCATATATGTATAATAGTAGCTCAATAAATGATGATTCACAATTAAAAAAAAACCTAAATAATTGTATCAAGAGTAAATTAGGAAAGAGGACTCTCTTAAAGAATGTATTATCTGCACATATTTTCCATAGAAATTTAAAAACTCATTTGAGAAATGTGAACCTTGTTTAGCATTCTTATCAATATAAACCATATATTTATTTTTTCAATAAATATATATTAAAGTACTTATGAAGAGATAATTTAAGATTCTCCCAATATAATAATACAGTTTATTGACAGAGGACCTGTTTATTTGAACTTTGACTGTAATTGTATATAAGGAACAGTAGGACTATGATTGTTCTTGTCTCTCGGTCGACTCTACTTGATTATAGATTTTTCTTGACTATACAAATATTGGCTATAACTTGATATTTTGTCCAATTGCAGTGACAGTTTACATATCAGTATTGGACGATTTGCTAGCGAGAACATCTGTGTGTACATATTTGTTAGAAGTTCAACCAATATCTCTCGGATCAGGCCAGAACTTGGAAGACTTTGTGTGAGTACAAACTTATTTAATTCTAAGTCTCGGGGGAATTTTCATAAAAGGCATTTATATATTGTTGTCTTTGATGTTGTTCTATTAGTAAATGTTTGTCATTTGCACAACTTGCTTTTAATAAAAGTATTAATTTTTGTAATAAAGAAATTATTGTATGATTAGCTGGCAAAAATATTTCTACCTAATAATAATTATCTTGATAAAATGAGGGATAGAAAAGTGTCCAGAATTACAGAGAGAGAGAAAGAAAAATATGTATTTTAAGGAGATAATTTGTTTTTTTAAAATGTCAATAATGACAAATATATTTTTCATTATAACAAAATCAATATTAATGTTTTTCTGAAATTTAATACTAGCAAAATTGTCTTTGTAAAAATGAAAGCAATCTTAGCAATTCATTATTGATGACTGCTAGATTTGAAAATAAATGCAATTCTTCAAATTTAAAAATTCTTTCAAGCAAGCAATGTTAAATTCTTGACACAGTGTCAATTGATAAAAAATGAAGATGACCCTGTTGAATAGAAATAAACGTTTTAGATTTATAACAGTTAATATGACAAGAAAAGGTCCCATTTGTTTACATATGATAAAATTCTTCAAAGATGAAAAGAACTGTATTTGTGTTAGATTTGTAAACTTAGAAAGTAAAGGAGATGAGATTTAGGGGGATCTTCAGATATCAATAAATGTCTGACTAAACTGGGGCCCATATGGGATAGGTATTTTAAAACTGTATGACGTGTTGAGGCTCTTTTATACTTGTTAGTCACATCTATATATATATATAATTTGATTCTTGAAAAAAATCATACTGAGCATATTTTTTTTACTCTTTCAGAACTTTTTAAAGAGTAATTATCAAAATTAAGCTCACGACTTTGACTAAGTATGCAATTATTAAAATCTTTTATAAATTATAATGAGCTCAATTGCAGTGTGTCATATTAATTTTATATGTGGTAGTTTGTCAGGTTTTGAAATGATTGCATATTTTCATCCAAAAAAGGATTTGGTATGTAGAGTGGTATTTTAAGTCATAAATTTTCAGAATTCTTGAAGACCATTTATAACCACCAGAAGTCATTAAAATTTGAAATGCCTTTGTGATCTTGAAAGTTAGCATCAATGTAAACCTTTATTAGTTTTCTTCCTTGGGAAGGCCCCCATAAAGTTATTGAACTATTGGTAAAAACCTCTTTCATTGCAATCTAAAAACTATGACCTTGTTGTAGACAGTTGAGGTCACACATTATACTATCAAATTATTTGTAGTTTTCATAGATTTTTTAAAGTATGGTTCTATGTGTTCATTGAGCTTTGTTTAAAATTCTATCAATCAAATTCATAAAATCTATGACTGAGAGAAAAAATATATTTAGACTTGAATTTAAATGTGATATTTTTATATCAATCGTCTATATAGATAAAAGTAATTTGACAATGACACACACCTCCACTTGACAAATATATTCCTTCCTTTGAAAAAATAGTGAAGGAAATTATATCCTTTATTTGTATATATTTTACATTTTCACATTTAATCTTTTGAGCCAAACATTTGGAAACAAAGATGTAAAAATAGAATTTGTTCAACAGGTATTTGTATAGTAAATGCTACCTTTCAGGCTTATCTGGTCATATTAGTTTCCATATCCATATCAAACTGAAATTAAACTAGTGATCTTGATAACTAGATAACCCAAGTCAAACACTGGAATTGGTAGGTAAAATTAAGATAAGAAATTTGGAATGTGTCAAAGAGACAACAACCTGAACAAACAGCGGAAAATTGCTGAAGGCCACCAATGTGTCTTCAATACAGCGAGAAAATCTCGAGCCAGAGGCGTTCTTAAGCTGTTTATTTCACTTGCTTCATAAACTAAGTTTACTTACAAAAACAATTTGCAAAACTTGTTTCCCATTTGATAAGTTTAAGAGATTCAAAATATAAACACCTATAAAAATTATCCAGTTGGTACATGCATTGTGAAAGCCTTTTGTATAAGCACAGTAATTTGAACTGATTGGCTTACCAGTTTGTATTGATTTAAATAATGAATTAGATTTGCATAATGTTGTTTCCTGTCATGATGATGTGACTGATGAACCATTAACACGTCTAACAGTTTTGTAAAATGTCAATGATAAATTTATACAACTTTTAAATGTTTTAGCCAATTGGTGTTAAAAACAAAAATGGTGGAAGATTTTCTCCTTGCGTTGGAGACCTATTGGTGACCTTTGGTTGTTGTTTGCTCTTTGGTCAGGTTGTTGTTTCCCATTTCAATTCTTAAATTTAGTCCAACTTGGTGCAAAGACAGAGGCGGATTAAGGGGGGGACAGGGCCCCCCTTTTGAGAAAAAAATTTGGTTGCTTGAATAGGGAATCACTGAAGCGTGACGAAATCGGGCCCCCTCTTAGGCAGCCAGTGGGCCACCACTTATGAAAATTTCTGGATCCGCCACTGAAGACTTCTACACACAAAATACCTTAGATTTAAATGGTATTTAAAATTGAAAAATGAAGTTATGTAGCATCTTAACCTTTCTCATGTGGGTTGTTTAATAAATTTAGAGCTGCAAGGAAAAATAGAAAGTACACTATATATCATCCTCCATCTGTAATTTTCCCTGAAAATCTCAGGTAACTATTTGATCTCTTTTGATGCTGTAATGTTGAGATAAATTCCTCCTGCAGAATAAAATTATGTTACAACATGCATTCCTTTTACAGAAATAGATACACAGAAGTTCAATGTATCCAATTTGATATCTTGGGCTTGGTTTATTTTATTAATATCAATGTACAACCTAAAATAAACATTTTAATCAAAGAAAAAAACTTCTAATACGTTTTATCATTTATTGGGAGTCTTTTGATCTCTGAAGAGATTGACCAGGTAAAAATAAGACCAGAGAATTTTATTGGTGATTAAAAGAAAACCTGCATTGAAGTCAATAAAAATTGGATGTTAACATTTCATAAAGGGGTGTCTATTTGTTCTGATGTATAGAGACTAGGAATAATTGTACTCGTAGTGTTTGAAAGGCGCCTTGTAATTTTCAATAATTTTGTTGAAATTACAGTACAAGGCCTTTAAAACAGCATGTGAATAGATGCAGTGTTTAACATATAGATTCATGACTTTTAATGCACTGATAAAACTGTGGTCTTTATTTTGTTTAAAAATTTAGAAAATCTTCTCTAATGGGACTTGAATGTTATAAATATTTTGCAGCAAAATGTTTGCTTTTGCTGGGTGTGATTTTTTTCATAAAGAAAGACTTCATTTCAGCTGCAATATTCTGACATGAAACATAGTTTTGTCAATAATGACTTTTTCTTCAAATTTTGTTATGTCTTATTTGTTTTGGGGAATTTTTATATCTTTCCACCAATGCTTATCTTTTTTTCACTTTGATATCAAAGAAAAGAAAACCTTTGCAGTCACCAAAAAGATGTAGTAAATATTAAAAGTGATTATCATGTGCACATATTGTAAAAACAATAATTTAGAGACAGTTTCATGGCAATACATTTGTGCTTTTTCTTCTTCATCATACAAAGTTAAGTCAATCCAAGGTCATAATGTGAGTAATAATAAAGGTTAACATTTTATAGGTTACTCGTTGAAAGGTCATTTACTTCTGGTTATAGTTTTAATGGTCATTCACTTTAGGACTTAATTTGATTTCATCCATTTTAAAATTGCAAATATGACTGTCGAATAAGGATTAAAACCTGTCGAATTCAACATTTGATGTGTTCATTCAAAAAGGAAAATTTAAAAATGGTTGATTTTCTTTGCATTATTTAAATGCAAATTTATAATACAATTTTGCTCTACTTACTGTCAAAACTAGGTTTGAAAATAAAGTAGAAAACTGATAAATATTTTACTAACCTTTAGAAAGAATATTTGTTTTTGCTTTATTTATATTTGATTTTAGAAGGTATTGTAAGATTTAACAAAAAATGTATAAGATACCAAGGGGGTTAACTCTGGCACCAGGAGATACCATGGTAACAGGTGATACTTCAGCTTTGAAATTGTAAAAGTGTGTTCCTTGTACAAGGATAGAATTAGCTGACTTTTATTGATGGGTTTTCTCTTCATCAACATTAGTTATGAATAGAATGAATATAAAAAAATATTATTGAAAGTCGAGTCAGTTTATGGTTTAATCAGTAATGTATAATTAAGTATGATATTGATTTAAGTATAAAATACTACATTTTGTATTTGTCAATTTTTCTCTGTTATTACGTGACATGGATGGAATTCATCTAGGTCCATCTAACTGTTGTGATTAAGTCTATAGAATTGTTACTTGGAATAAATTGGATTCCCATCATATATCCATGTACTATGGGATATTGCCATTGACTGGTACCTAATGGATTATTGACTGCCACAGTAACATTACATGCAAGGAATACAGTTGTATATGCATATTCATATTAGGCTAAGATGTATAGTAAATTACCTCTGTTTCCCTGCTTTGCTTTGCAGAAGGATATATGGTGTTTCCAAATGTCAAGAATGTTCAAAGGGTAGTATCAGCAATGTTTCAAATGGAATGATAGTTTCATAACCTTGTAGTCTAGGAAGACATTTACATTTGATGATATGTCTGTTGTCTTAAATTTTCCTTCAACATTGAACAGATTTTTTTAATAGTTTGGTGAAATGTTGGTATGGTTGTTTACTCTCTGACATTGTGGCTTGATATTATATGTACAAGGAGACAAGCTATTATGTTGTCCGTAAATGTAAACGTTTTATTTTTATTTCAGTCTCAGCCATTCAGATTCCACCAATCCTATAGGTAGATTAGCATTAGCCAGAAGACGTGGAGATGATCATCAGATGAAGAGTTGTATCCTGTCCCTAGGTAGATGTCTCCAAAGACTGATCACGTCTGTAAAGTACAATGATAACAAAGTCACAGAGTCTATTCAACGTATGCTGGAACTTCTACAACAATTGGCACTGAGAGATGAGGTAAGTTCAAGCTTTCCTCAATCCACCAACATTGGTATCCACAACTATAAATAAACCACAGTAAATAGGAAATAAATGAAACTTTGACTCTACATGTTATAGATATTTGATGTGAACTCTCCAACACTACAGTCCTCTGGAATAGTACTAGGTTTTTATGCTTTTAAGTAACATTTTGGTAACTGTGACCTACATTTGAATGTTATTTTTCTCAAAGTCATTTGTTTGATATTTTATCAGGTACCAGGTACACAATGGCATTCACAACATAGAAATAAATTGTGAAAAGGGTTTAACTCACTACATCAATACTGAGCACAAATAAACTAACACATTCACAAAAGACGCAAAGTATAGATCTGATAGTACCTGCAGTTACTGAAAGCAAGTTGATAGCCAATAACAACTAATAAAAAATCATGTATCTTAAGATCAAGACATATCGGAGACTATCTAAGACCGAAATATCAATCAAAACACATCAAGTAAAGTAAAGTTTTCCCTGGTTATGCAAGAGGAATTATTGAGAAGAATAAGTTACATACTGTCAGAGACTGACAACCATCTTATCCCTCCTGAATTAAACTTAACAAGGAGCAGTTGTTATCATCAGGTTTAGTACTCATTATAAATGACAGCTTTTCTCAGTAATTAGCTTAAATCATGTACAGGTTGTACCATATCAACTGCTTTAACTATAAAAAATGACTGAAAATACTGCAGTGATTGAAAAGTCTTAAGATCAGCAATCAATAAAACAATACCACTGTTTAATTGAATTTTTGTAGACAAAATAATTTCCCAGTAGGTTTGTTTTCAAGATATATTTTAAAGAACGAAAAAAAGATTTCTTTTCTGTTCCTGGTATAGAGACATTGATTTATTACATTTCAGTTAGAAGTCTTACAGACAGTCCAAGCATTAGAATCTTTGGTGTCATTAAGTCAAAAGGTAAGAAGATTTCTTAGAAGTACATGCACTGCATAATTGGGTTAAATATATATATAGATGTCTATAAAGCACACCAACCAGTTACTTGATATGTTCTAGATAGTCTAGAATAGGTGATACTGCACAGATGAGGATTTTTTTTCTCATAAAAGTCAGAAGATCTGTGCAATGGTACCAGGGGTGTATCCAGTCAAGTTTTAAAGGGGGCTTCATACTATATGTCTCCATTTAACCCTTTCCTCCATAATGATGCCTTTTGACGCCACCCCCCTTACTCCATAATGACGCCTTCTGACGCCTGTGTAGTACCTCAGTTGAAACACTTTGACTACAAAGTGTCTACATTTGACTTAATAAAGTTTGTATCCAATATGAAAAGAAATATCATAGGAATATCCAACTTAAATTTATTTGATGAAATAGTTGTTTTTAGCAATGCCTTAATACTTTAAAGCATAAGTTTAGCATTTTATCAAAAAAATCCTATGCGAATCAAGTATGCAAAAAAAAAATTTCAATGGAGGAAAGGGTTAAAAGCATTGATTGTCAAAAAAATAAAGACCCCTTTGATCCACCACTGGGTACTGATATTAGATGGTAATATATGTAGAGGTGGGTATGTTATAAAATCTTAATAGCAAATTGTATACGATTTCAAACATCTTCTTCTTATATTGCCATCTCATATCTGTAGTGTCGCAAAAAATTTCGAGATTGATATATACCTTGTTCATATTTGCAGTTTACCACTCACATGAATTAAAAAAAATTCAAATCAGGTATTAGTTGTTTTCTATTAGACACAAAATATGTCGTTTAATTGTTGACCAACTTACAATATTCCAGAATGTATAAATATAGACTACAAGTTTGTATAAATGTGTTTGCTACAGATATCAACTCCTGAGACACAATTTATGCATTAGATGTTGACTGCAAGAGCAATAATTCTGTGTTAATGTTGATTTAATTTTCTGTATTAGTGTAATTCTACTGGTGAAGCAGTGATAGATTCTGATTGAATTATATTTCTCCGTACAACAATGTCCTAATGTCATGATAGCAGACACTGCTAAGTGCAGTTTTATTTCTCTCCTATAAATGTTGTGACTATGGTCTTATTCAGAGACTATATATCAGATAAATTAATTGTAATTAGAGAACTGACAGTTTGTTTCATGTGGTAATTTGACGAGAAATCCTAAGAATTTATGACTTAGCAGAAAACGGATGAAAAACTATCTACATATGAAAGATTAGTTTAGTGTGACAAAAGTTTTATGCCAGCCATAATTACAAATTTGTATGAAATCGATTTAATTTCATTTGTTAAACTTATTTACAGTTCTTCCTCTATATACTTTTGGCTATGGAAGTGAATGAAATTAAAAGGGGAGATAATATTAATTCTCTTGAAGTAGCAAACTTGTCACACAATCTTTCATTCTGTACAGATTTTCTGTTTCTTGCAGATTCATTGATAGTTTTTTTTCATTTATTCAAATCGTTAAAAGACGCTTTGCAATGTAGAACTATATATATCCTACAGACACCTGTCAGTTGTTGGAAACCAAATACATGTATATGCATATTTTGTTTACTTTTACATGTTTTGGGGGACTTTTTTGTCAATGGATTACTGTTTCACATTCTTCACATCTCCTATTCATAGCCTTAACATAACTCATATAAATCAATTTTGAAATTTTAAACTTTTTTTTTATAATTGAGTTTAGAATTCTTCTTGGATACCTTTTTCACAACAGTTCATTACCATATTAATTTGGAAAATATATAAATAACATTTAGCTGAAAAAATTTCCAAATGCTGTTTTATCTTCACATCAAATATTTCAGAATAACTTTTTTTAAGTAACTAACATTTTGAGCAGTTTTTTATGTGATTTCAGTCTTTTGGGAAATGAAAATTAGTTTATTTAGATGTTCATGATAGGATTGATAACAGTTTATGGGAGACTTTTTACATTAAAAACGTTCTGTCACCATGGGGATAATAGCGGCTAAATGTAATAGAACCATAAAATCTAAATGTTTTCTGGAATGTTGGAATTCATAATGAGATGAATTTTTCAAGCTCACCTGAACAAAAAGGTTTGTGTGCCGTTGATTGGTATTTTATTAATTCAACTTTTTTTCAACTGCCACTCTGGACCAAACTTTTCAGTAGTGCACTTGTGCTGTTGCTTCCTGGTTTTTTTTTAAACTTTAAATTTCTAAAGCAACATATTCAGTTTAGATAACATATCACTTCCAGTCCAGTCTTTTATTTCATTAACATTTCCTAAATAATTTTGAAATTGTATCTGCTGAATATAAGCTTCCTAAGAGTTTTTTGTTCTAGAGGTTTGTCATTAAGACAGCAATGTTGAAGGATAGAAAAGCAGTACACGAGGTAATTTGAATTTGTAGCATCTTATTGGATTTTTTTAGAACCAGGAAGCAATATATTCTGTTTGCAAAGGATCCATAAAAATTTAGATGTTGTATGATGTTCTGTTAAATTTCTGTCAAATTTTCTCCAAATATAGTTGCTGATCTTGTTACACATTGACAAACTTCATATTTTCTCTTATCATGCATTCTTTCCTGTTGGGATTTAACCTCTAGAAAATAATCTGTCAAATTCAGGAATGGGACATTTGGGAATGAAAACTTTAATTTAATGTAACGCTGTAACCTAACGCAAAACAGCAATATAAAAAAGCATGATGATAAAAGATGTTTTATACGGGATTGATCGGCAGAAATGAATGAGCATCATGGGATATTTGTCTGTGTCTGGGCATTTCATAAACTAATTGATTGTTCTGTGGAGAACGACTTTTAGGGACGTAATTAAAATGAACCTGGAGGAGACAGTATCATAAGTATTAGAATCACATAGAAGGAAGGGATTTAAAACTAGATTGAACTTCAGATGACACCCACTGTTATTGAAAATTTACATAGTCATTTTACAGGTTTGAAAAATGTCATTAACAAGAGTTTTATTTCTAAAAACAAAACTTCAGAGAAAAAAGGTTCACAGATTAAGAAAATATCTAGTCTAAGAATTAAATGGGATTATTGAGCGAGACTACTTAAGTTGATCTATGTTATTGCAGATTTTAAGATTGAAATGCATATTTTCTTACACAATCCATATCTGTGCCTTGTAATTTATGAAGACAAAAATATTGTTTTTCTGTCTGGAAGTCAAATACTTATATAAGAAAAATAGTTCTGTGTCGATCCCTTTTAGAATCATTTGATTGATGTCCATATAAGCATAGCTGGTTCTAAGGAACCTTTTAGTCGTACATCAGATACAAAAACTGGAAGAAAGACTTGTCAGCAATGATATAGAAAAAAATCAATGTTGAAAAATTATAGTTTAGCATTGATTCATGGTAGACAAGCTTTTGTAGATGCATAATTGATTTGAAAAACGTTGTCTTGAGAAAGTCAGTCTTGTGGAACACAAATTGTCTTTGTTCGCGGTCCTTATCCATTCATCTTTGCTTCCCATGTTACAGATTTTTTTCTTCTCATCGATCTTGCTGCAAAAGAAAAGGAAGAAGCTAGCTTGAGTACTTTATAAATTTTTAATGTAGTTAAGGTGGGCGAATTGAAGACTTAATTAACTAAATTGAACAATACCAATTCTGCTAACAAAATGTACCAGTAAAAGTATTAAAAACTTATCTTAAATTATAAGTTAAAAAATTGTATGAAGAATTTATAAATGTTTTAAGCTATAGAAAAAGTAAAATATTTTAAATTTTAAAGACTTGATTAATAATGTATTTTAATGTAATATCTGCAAATAAAGTTTGAATTTTCTGATTTTTAGCTATGTAAACCATGGAATCTCCAAAGGATTGCATGTCAGTTGAAACAACCATTATACTTATTATTTAAAAGAAAAAGAAAAATGTCAAGTCATAGTTGTAAATGAATGGAAATCCCTAAATCATAACTCTTAGTTAGTTTCGTTAAGTTACGGATATACCACCATTGATTTGACAATTAATGCATACAAAACATTGATTGTCAATAAAAAAGTTTAATATTCCTGAAAAAACATGGTTTTCTATTACCATTGACTTCCGTCATGAAATCAACCCGTCCTATGAAATATTGAATTGCAATTAATAAACAATAATGCTTTTCAGTTTCAAACTAACACTGGGATATATGGAAGATTAATTACTCCAAGCTTCTTTAGAAGTCATTTTTATTTTATTTCTTGATTTTAAGCCAATTGTTGGTTGGGAAGCCTACAGCTGCTTAGTGGTTAGTCAATATTTCAATGTAAAATGGTTTGATAAACAATAGGTTTTTCATCGTTTTCTGGTATTAAACATATTCATCAGTCCTTAGTTAAACCTTTGAATGTTAACATTTCTTTTAGTTAAGACTGATACATAAATGATGCATATTTACATAGCTTTTGATACTTTGTAATCCTAAATAATTATTACAATTCATTTGAACATTTTGACATGGAAAAATAATAGATTAGATGTGTTATTTCAGAATATTTTGTTAGATAATGTTTAAATAAGGTATTGTAGAGCTTCATTTCAATGACTTGCATGCCTTTTCAAAATATAAACACTGTTTCACCAAATCTTTTGGGTTAGTGGGGTTTACTATTGATCATTCTGTGATGGAAAGATACCAGAAGGATACTCAAACTTATAAGTCTAAGATAAACTCGCACAACACCATGGCTAAACAAGAAAAAGACTAACAGACAAACAGTCAAACAATAGTGCACAAAACCAAAAAAGATAACTAAAGTATAAAAGTGCATATATAGAAGCAGGTTTGCACATATTTTTTCCCAATTACTGTAATTTAAACACATAGAAACAGCTTTAATACCACTTTCTTGAGTTTGTGATAAGTATCACATTTTACAGCTTATGTCTAGTATAGTGGTATATGTCTAGAATTTATTGAGAGAAACCTGTGAATATTACATGTTAATAGAAGAACTTGAGTGTTCCCTTTCTCATCATCTTAGATGACATAGATTTAATAAAGAAATATTGTTCCTCGATAAAAACTAATTAAAGAATGGCATTTATTACTCAATCCAATGTTGGAGCATGTTTTTCTGTGCAGTTAATTTGATGGAATACGTATAATATTTGTGAAATGTCCAATTATAAATGATATATTTTCTGTGGTTATTTCAAGATTTAATAAAAAGCACCTGATTTCTGACATTTAACAGCAGTATCGATCTTCTTTATTTCCTTAACATGGTAATGTTTTAGTAGAAATTTGCTTACAAAAAGAAATAACATATTATTTTCTCTATACCTATATTTGTCTAGATAGAGGAATATATGAATTCTAACACAGAATATGGAATGCATAAATCTGACTACCAGTAACATTATAGAACCCAGGAATGGTATAAAAAAAGGG
Source organism: Mytilus trossulus (assembly GCF_036588685.1). Taxonomy (NCBI): domain Eukaryota; kingdom Metazoa; phylum Mollusca; class Bivalvia; order Mytilida; family Mytilidae; genus Mytilus; species Mytilus trossulus. The sequence goes on from NC_086374.1 coordinate 64,522,131, forward strand.
ATGAACCATTTCACTTATTGTTAATGAATATGAAAAAATAAATTAGATGAAGTTCAATTATCAATAAGACAGCAACCCAATTAACAAATTAAATACTGAGCTGCCTGACCACTTCCATATTAGGCAACATTTATTGTTTCATTGTTTTGTGTTATCATCTATGTTGCTGTTAACCTTGAAATCCTTGAAAATTGTTCGACAGAATCCAACCAAACTTGCATAGATTCTTCTAAAGGACCTTAAGTTATGCATCTTCCATTCGGACCCTATGCGACACATGGTGCTAATGAGAGTTGAAAGGTTGTAAGTAAGTTATGAACTTGCTTCTTTAATTTTATGTTTTCTTTTCTCAATGTTTATTTATCTAAGGAGAGCCAACGTAAATTGATTTTACAAGCAATGGATTTTTTTGAATGAACAACTGTCTTTTGCAGCAAATATACAGTTTAATTATAAAATTTTTGTTTAATTTAAGTTTTCAATGTAAAATCTGGTGGCATTTAAATAGACGAGACTTAGCTCATCTTAATCAATTATACATGTACAATGTTGGAATGGTTTTATCGTTATAGACACAGTGGTTTTGTAATACTGCGATGAATATTTTATTGTTTCTTGATGAAAATCACAGACGTTTTGTGTTTAATTATTCATTCCTGTAATATAAAGTTATATATCTGTCTTCTGTTAACTTTGTTATTAGTCCATGTTCAGTTAAACTGAAAGTGGAAGAGAAATTTCGTGCATTTCCTCGATAAGGATTAAATGTTCAAGTTCAACTAAAGAGATTTTCTCAATAGCCCTGAAGACAGATTTTTTTTTTTAGATATAAAGTATCCTTGAAAATTGGTATCCACAAACATACTTGAATCCAAGGAGTTACAGCACAATTCTGTTTTATTTGGGCGATCATGACGTGTAATTACAATTTGTATATTGAGTAAACCATTTTTTTTTCGTGAAAATGAAAACCTATTTTGTAGTCATACTTTTTATTAGCTCACCTGGCCCGAAGGGCCAAGTGAGCTTTTCTCATCACTTGGCGTCCGGCGTCGTCCGTCGTCGTCCGTCGTCCTGCGTCCGTCGTCGTTAACTTTTACAAAAATCTTCTCCTCTGAAACTGCTGGGCCAAATTAATCCAAACTTGGCCATAAACATCATTGGGGTATCTAGTTTAAAAATTGTGTCCGGTGACCCCGCCAACCAACCAAGATGGCCGCCACGGCTAAAAATAGAACATAGGGGTAAAATGCAGTTTTTGGCTTATAACTCAAAAACCAAAGCATTTAGAGCAAATCTGACATGGGGTAAAAATGTTCATCAGGTCAAGATCTAACTGCCCTGAAATTTTCAGATGAATCGGACAACCTGTTGTTGGGTTGCTGCCCCTGAATTTGTAATTTTAGGGAAATTTTGCTGCTTTTTGTTATTATCTTGAATATTATTATAGATAGAGATAAACTGTAAACAGCAATAATGTTCAGCAAAGTAAAATCTACAAATAAGTCAACATAACCAAAATGGTCAGTTGACCACTTTAGGAGTTATTGTCCTTTATAGTCAATTTTTAACCATTTTTCGTAAATCTTGGTAATCTTTTACAAAAATCTTCTCCTCTGAAACTACCAGGCCAAATTTAAACAAACTTGGCCGCAATCATCATTGGGGTATCTAGTTTAAAAATTGTGTGGCGTGACCCGGCCAACCAACAAAGATGGCCGCCATTGCTAAAAATAGAACATAGGGGTAAAATGCAGTTTTTTGCTTATAACTCAAAAACCAAAGCATTTAGAGCAAATCTAACAGGGTGTAAAATTGTTAATCAGGTCAAGATCTAATTGCCATGAAATTTTCAGATGGATTGGTCAAACTGCTGTTAGGTTGCTGCCCCTGAATTAGTCATTTTAAGGAAATTTTGCTGTTTTTTGTTATTATCTTGAATATTATTATAGATAGAGATAAACTGTGAAGGGAAACAATGTACAGCAAAGTAACACCTAAAAATAAGTCGATATGACCTAAATGGTCAATTGACCCCATAAGGAGTTATTGCCCTTTATAGTCAATTTTTAACAATTTTCATAAAATTTGTAAATTTTAACTAACATTTTCCACTGAAGCTCTTCGGCCAAGTTCAATATAGATAGAATGATTGTAAGCAGCAATAATGTTCAGTAAAGTAAGATATATACAAACACATCACCATCACCAAAACACAATTTTGTCATGAATTCAAATGCGTCCTTTGTTTAATATTCACATAGACCAAGGTGAGCGACACAGGCTCTTTGGAGCCTCTAGTTTCTATATTCTGTAGTTTATTTGTGTCTGAAACATTAGGACTGTTATTTTGTTTCAACTTTAAAAATCCATTTTTTCTTTTAAAATTAAATCTGTAATGGTCTTAAGTAGATAATGGATGACTGTAAAAGTCACTTCATTTAGACAATGTTCTTTTTATAAAAAAAAAAGAAGTAAAGATTAAGAAAACATCAGGTTGAGCATCTGTCTGGATTGAGTTGACATTTGAAAATCTAGTGGAATTAAGGGCTGACTCAGTCTTGATGCTATTGTCTGCACATATATATAGGAGATTTAAGGGTCCAGATGCTTTGGTCAGGTAGAATATTCATTATAATCATCATTAGTATTAGCTCCATATCATAAATGGTAGTCTAGACAGTGTCAAATTAAATCAGAAGGATTTGGAAAACAAAGTATAGGAATTTAGTGCCTGCATGAAACTCCATACAGATTCTCTGTTTCATCAACTACAAATGAAAATTCATTGTTTTGTTTTGAAAAATTTCATTTTAATTGTCTTGAGACATTAATTTTTCGAACTTGAAAACCACAGAAACAGTTTAATTAAATTATAAGATATCGAGACAGATAGTAAGGTATGAAATTCCATGAAAGATTTAAGAAGTTTTGAATTAATCTAAATATATTGGTACTTCATGTGTTTTGTTATTATGTTAGTTGTTGGTTGTTTTGTTTTGTGCTTCCGACATATCTATTGAGTTGAGTGATTTGACCACTAATTATGAAAGTTTGTTCTTATGTAAAACTCAGACAGGTTAGGGGAGGGTTGAGGGCTCACAAACATGTTAAACCCTGCCACAATCTTGATGTGTCTATCTCAAGTCATGGGCCTGTAACTCATTATTACATATCTAAAAGCACACTGAAAAACATTTATAAAATATAAAGAAGGATGAAATGAATTACATGAGTTTTAAGTTGTCTGATTGGGAGTGAAAAAATCTTTGTATTGTGCTACCTTAATAGAGGATAACATACATTTCCATGATACAGACACTAAGATGATCTTTATCTTTGTATAATACTCAGTAATTTTGGTTAAGCTGTTGGCAAGATTAAACTCTGCAATTCGGTAATTTCCTAATTGTACATTGTTACACTGTAAATTGATCAGTTAATTAAACCTTACAGTTCTCATTTTAAACACATTAAAAAGTCAGGAAATTCCCATTCAAACTTACAAGAACTGCTATTTTCACAAGTTAAATTCAATTTACTTTCCGTTTTTGGTGAAAATTTAATTTATTTCCTGTTTCAGTCATTTTATCCGATAAATTATTGGGGTTTATGACTGTTTAAACTCTATATTATATAACATGTTTCTATAAGGACTATATAGGGATAGGTTGTTACGTATATGTTGTAAAAGTGTTGAGGGCAGAGAAGTTATAATTCTTTATCTCACTATTGGGTAAGTGTACTATAAATCAGTTTAAGTATTATACATAAAATTAAGAGTAAGAAATGTGTTCCTGTAGGATCGATGGATTTATAAGGTACGATTTGTCCCAAGGTGTTTTAAATTTTCTTGATTCTAAATTTTAGTTGCCATGCCAAGATTGATACATTGGCTGTTACCATTTAAGATTGTTATGTTGGTTGTAACCATTCAGAATTGGCACATACGAAGGAAGAAGGTGTAGTTTGTTATAGTTTGTTATAATCTTGTGGATATTCCAATATTCAAGCTATTTTTTTAACAGTTAACATATTACAAAAGGAGCTGTGGCATGATTGCTTGTCTATGAGACAATTATCCACCAGAAACCAAAATGATGTAAATAACAATAGGTCACTGTTCAGCCTTCTACAACAAACAAAACAATTAGTTTTTGTTCTGTAGTCATGAGGATGCTGTCTTATTATAATTTCGTCCTGAACATGCATGAACTATTTGCCACTGGACTGGAAGCAACCAACAATCAATCAATCTTATTCCACTTAAAATAGTCTTGAATTACAGATTCAGTAGATACAGCCTTGTAATTTAGAATACAAATCAAACAACATTGTTAGAAAATCAATTGTTATTTTGTATTTAATCAAATTATTCTTTTTTAATTGTGGTAATTTTCCATGCTAGGTTTTCTTTTAATAATCTTCATCTGATTGTCTGGTGTATTTATTATTTTTTTCTGCAATTATATCAAATTATCAATCTTGGAAATATAAGCATGCTTCAAAGATTTATTGATTTTATGAAACATATTTATCTTAATTATGCCATTAATAAGTTTAGTATGCATCATAAATTTGGGTTTTTAAAAGATTTTATACTGGTCAATAAATAAATGTTTTATGATTGAGGGGATCCCATTGGGATATTTTGATACAAAAGGAAAATGTCAATACTCTATTGTAGCATTGACAATGATTAGGTGTCACATTTTTAAATTCTTCACATTTTTGGGGTTATTGTTTGTGAATAAAAGGATTTTGATCAAAGAATCAGCTATCCAACAGCACTCAATAATCAAAGAAATAAATGTGATGCTATTTGATAAAACACCAGTGTTTACTGGACATGCAAAGCTCTGAATCTGACTTTTATTTGGCAGTAAATTTTGTTCTATGAAAACAATTGGAACTTTTAATACTGTGTTTGAAATAAAACTGACCTTGTTAGGTATAAGTCTGTTTGTGCCAAGTGTTATACAAGTGTTTTCCAACCAGAAGATCCCTCTTCAGAACTAGTTGTAACCAAACTTTATCAGAGGGATCTATTTATTGGAAATGCTGATTTTGAATATACTAAAATTTATGCGAAAAAGTTGTAGGTATAATTAATGGTTTATTACTAGAATGATGTACAGTATGTTCCCTTTTGGAATTTCTAATTACCGGTAACAATATGATTCTTATCCCTGATATAATTGAGATATGTATAAAAATCTGTTGTACAACTAAACCTATAAGATTCAATATGGTGTGAAGGTTTCATATGAGGCATTAAATGATGATATTATGATGGTAAGTTAAACACTGCTATGGTACTTAGTACTTCTATTGATGGACCCTGTAAGAAACTTAGTTTCTTTAGACTTTGATAATTGACAAACTAATGTTTCCTATGAAAGACTTTACAAAGATACAGGCTGACATCTATTGACTATATATCTATGTGAAATGATTATTGCTTTTATAGGTTTGAATTAACAGTGACAGATGTTACCAAGTACTCAAAATAAGCTTAGGCCAACCTCTTCTTTGTTTGATAGTATGTTTTTCACAAATAAACATAATAGATAATAATTGATATCTTAAGTTAATCTTTATTTTTTCTTTGCAGTTTGGTATGGATGCATTTGAAGAATCCATCAAGCTATTAAAAAAGATAGAGAGTAAATTGAAGCAGTTCAGTTCTCCAAGTGAAGATTTGTATATCATGCTCCATAGAATCACATCCAGTTTAATAGAGACTTTGGCTCATCAGGACAACTTGTTTGAATCTTGGGCAGCCAACACAATGTCAAATGAAAGACATACCTTGGATACACAGTTAGGCTGGAATAGTAGCCAGGACAGTATGGTATCTACCGAGGACAACAGTGCAATGACAGAGAACAACAGTTTTATTACTACACATGGTAACAGTCTGAAGAACAGCAGTGATGTTCAAGACAACAACTACTCCTTACCTTCTGATGACAGCTCCTCTCCTGACATTGGGTTGGTACACAAACTTCATGAAGAACAGATCAGAAGGATGCACAGAAATTATTTAGAGGCTGTCATACAAGTTCATCATTCTCTCTTACAGGTAAGGAGGTTCTTTATGTCACACAGGTTCAACTGGTTAAACAAAAAGGTCTTGTACTTTTTATCTAAAAGCCCTTTAGGGACCAGGGAATAGAAATCTAGAAACGTTCTAGTTTTTCATGGTTTGTACTGTTAAATGGGATACAGTCTCAAACACCTAGTTTGATTTATCTTATAACATTTTTCTTTTTGATGATTTTAATTACCGTTACATTGACTCTGTGTATGAATATGCATGTAAGATTTGCCTATGTACATCAAATAGCTATACATATTCATCCATTCATCAAAACAAATCAGGGGGAAATCTCTACTGTAAAATCTGTGTATATTTTATGACTTATATTTATAAAATGAATCAATTTTTTGCATGACCTAAAAGGATTTATTTCATGCCCATATAAATGTATTAAATTCTGAAGAAGAAGCTGTTACCGTTTGTGATCATATTGTACTTTTCTTGACATCTGTTGCTAATCGCCATTACAGAGTTAAATGATAATCATTGAATCCTTGTGGTATTTTACAGAGTCCTTCGTGGCCATTAAAACATGTTCACAGTTGTTTATTATTTTAAATAAGTTTCTATCTTCCTTTCATCAGTTTATATTGATTAGTTGGAATCAAGTTAAAAATCTTTTTCTCAAGTTAATTTTGTCATCAATTTTTCCTTTGAAAGTATTGAGAGGGGATAATTATTCATGAAATCAATAGGCCATGATAGTTACTTATACGTTGGCAAATTATTGCTGTTAATTGATAATCAACTCCCTACAACGGTTGTTCTATTGTTTAGGTGTTTATATGCATCATTGAAAATTTCCAGTTTATAAAATTTATTAACATTCATTCATTTTCTGATCGGTTAAATTTTGATAAAAATCCGGTTCATGGGATATTTTATTTGTATTACATGAGAAATGTTTGTTTATCTGTTCAGTTGAGTAATTATTGGTTTATTGTGAATATTTGAAGTCCAGTTCAATATCAATATGACAAAGAGAGTTATATCCAGGATTTTCCCAAGTTTGAGGAGTATTTAGTCCTATAGAAACAGCTTTCCAGGCACTTTTAGCATCAACATTTTGATGAAGTTTTGTGGCTAAGAAATTTATATTGACATATTTCTTTTGAAATATTTAAAAAGATAATCCAGAATTTGTTAGGATTATAAACTTTGCTAAAGAATTATGGTATGTTTGAAACCTGTTTTGATTTTTTCAAATCTAAAATTTTAAGTGTATCATGTAAAAGATATGAATAAAGTTTCAATGCAGTTCCTTTATATAGAGGTCAGCTAAAAAAGTAGGAATAAGATGGAAAAAAATTAGTGTGTAATTGCATGTTTTTCAACTCGAACAAATTTTTATAGTGGCATCATTATGAAATTGCAAATGGTGTTTCCAAACATAAATTTAATACCTCTAGAAGTAATATTGTATGCATTAGTTTTGTCAGTTAAGTTGGCTTTCAGATGCATATTAGCAAGTGATATTGCACAATTAAAATTTGTACAGAGATGGTTGGCCATATATAATGAGGTGACCGCACTCAGTTGAAGTTAGATATTACTTTATTATAGAGTGTTGTAGAATTGACTCTTTTCTCCGCACTGCCACAACAGATTACACAAGATATACGTTTTCAGTATAGATTCTGCATAATTGATTTGATGTGCTAGATAGATTTGATGTATTTAGGGTAAAACGCATTTCTCTTTGGTCTAGACTATGCCAATATTAAACAACAGTTTAATTTATTTCTTCTCGGAATAACCTCTAAGGTTTCATGTAATGATAGGAATCAGATTTTAGTGTAGTTTTGAAATAATGATTTATATGACTCAAGGTTCAAATCATTTCTGGCTTGTCTATTGTTAATAAGAACAGGTTATTGTTGCACAAAGAAATAGAACATATTCTTTTTGGACCAATCAATAACGCACTTGGAATAATGACTTGAAGCCTTGGTTTCAATGTTTTTTCAAAATTTGAAAATATCAGATATATGAGATCATTCATTATCTTGGACTTTTAAACTTATACTTTGCAGAGAGAGATGACTTTCCACACATGCAGTGAAGGTGAACTGATCAAAACTTCAGAGTTCATTACAACAAAAGCTGTGAGATACAGACTCCATGATAAACCTGTTTTGGAAATCAGCCAATCAAAGATTGTTTTACCTCAGAAGATGGACCTAGTTTTAAAGAAGGAGAGTTTTGATAAGCTGAATGGAGATATATTTTTACCCAGTCAGAATTGTTATCAAGTTCATATGACAAAATATAACTTTAATCCATATTCATATAATAGAGAAGAAAAAGATAAGGTGAGACTTCAAAAAAATAGATGATATATATATGTCAGTTAATTCAAATTGTCTGTGGGTTTATGAAGCTTCTTTAAAATAAGGCAAATTTAGGGGAAAAAAAGGAAGATTATGCAGTATAAAGTATTTCTTTGATTAATTCAGTTTGAACCAAATATAACTTTACTTGTTTGTAATGTGTTCATTATTGCGAAGATAGAAATGCCACTCTAAAAAATAGACACTGGTAAATAATTTAAATGTAAGTCATCTGTTATTTAAACTTTATACAAAGCATAGCAAGTTGACCCACTTTGCAGTCTAATTAGTTAGCATGTCCTTATCTGCATGTATACCTATTGGGAATAAAGGTGAGGTTTCCTTGTATTACATTGAACACTAAAAACAGCATACGTAGACATTTTATCTGAAAATCCTGGGAAATAAAACGGTAATCTCTTTCAAGCATGATATAAAGTTTCATTTTCAAATTAGGAATGAGAAAAAGTTAAAAATGAGAATTCTCATGAATTTAAAAGGATTCAATTTTGCAAAGCCTTGCATTAATTCCCAATTAAACATTAGACTATTTGACGGATTTTAATCAAAATTTATAAATTAATCAAAATAAGATGATTGGAGAATTGCGTAATATCAGACAATACAGACGATGTTAAGCTAATGAGACAATTTTTGAATGCATCAAGGAAGTGAAAATCAACTGAGCAAATAAAAGATTGAATAGCTTCTAAATATAGCATGGATAGACACAAGGGAATATGCTTTAAAGTTAGATGTAGTTTTAAGCTAGTGTATGAAGGACAAGATCAGAATATTTCTAATCCTACAATACAGTTCATTCCAGATATAAGAAATTCTTTTTCCTACTGGCATGGAGAACTTAACCACTTAGATTGTCTGGTCTTTAAGTTGTAGGAATATAAAAAAAAAAATTGGTTTTGTCAAGGTTTAAATTAAACAAAAGTATATATGAGCAAAAACTTATGTTTAAATTCATCCCTAGTCAAAATTCATAATAAAGTAGATTTAGTTAGAATCAATTGATTTTTAGTTTGCAGAAGATTAGAATGCTTATATCTGTTGTGTTTCAGATTCAGTCAGAAGTCTGTTCAGTAAAAATTCTAACTTGTAATGGCAGTCAAGTTGATGTACAAAACCTAGCTGATGATAATATGGTTTATCTTGAGATTCCTAGAAAAATTGACAAGGTTGGTATATAAAACAATTGTTCACATCTACACAGCACAATCTAATATCTGTTCACTAAATGATTAAAATTATTATTGGTCCAGCTTTTCATCCTCCATTAACAGACGTGAATTAAAAATAAAAATGGCTATATTAGGGTTGTATCACTATATAAGGGATGACATCAAAAGATCGATGTAGGATAAAAAAAAAAGTTTGAGGAGGGGGAGGGGGAGGGGGGGTGTCAACATGGCTGCAAATTTTGTTAATCCAAAATCGATTTTACATATATCCATATTGGTAAATCATGTTTTTCCAAATTAGGTAAAGAGTGGGGGGGGGGGGGGGGGGGGGGGGGCTTGGGTCAGTGAAAAAACTATGTGAATTAAGTTTTCTATCCTTCATTGAACTTTTGATGTCGTCCCTAAGGCAACATTACATCAAACAAGAATCATTCATCAATGTAAGAATTCCCTGGTACTTGGATCTTTTTACTAGACATATTGTCCTTATCTGTGGAATTCTATGGAGTATTCAAGATGTTTTCAATGGAATTCTTGTAAAATGGGAAATTTACTGATCTAAAAGATGTTCTTTATTTTAATAACTTCTGAAAGATACTGAAATGTCTTTTGTGCATCAGATGGAACTCCTTGCTGCATACATTCTTTTTTAACTTGATGTACTCTTTTAGTACATGAGAGATTGTAAGAAAAAATGGTCTCAAATTTAGAGGTTATACAATCACTAATAACTTTTCAAATTATACAATCAGTATTGCACTAGTATCCTTTATATTGATTACAAATATAGAATAAGCATAGATTTGTAATTACCACAAAGGTTCTGAACTCTTATTTTTGTCTACAGTAAAGGTTACTACTAGGATAAATGTCAGCTTCCTTCTATTATATCACCATTAAATGGAGATGATAAGAGATTTGAAATGAAATCTCTGAACTCCAGTTACAATTGAAATCAGTCTAGAGAAGATTTAATTGTTTAAAAGCATGCAGTGATTGTATTGATTGTGAACTGACAAATCTGTTTTATTGCTGTCGTAGACACATAAATGTTGGAGCACACTTTAGTTGCAGAACCCATTTCAATTGAAAGATGTGTGTTTTCTAATTGTTGAGAAATTGAGATGGGCACTTTGTTTATATAACAACTTCCCATGTGACCTTATCTGTGGCGGTTTATAGTGAAATACAAATATAGTAATGTCGGGTGACTCATAACAACATAATACTATCTGACAGTTTATTAAAGTTCGTGAAAGCTAATAGATCTCTAGAGTAACTCTCTCGTGTACGCCAAATAGTGTTTTTATACTCGTAACGAAAAGCCTTGTGTTAAACTAAATATATCAGTGTCCTAGAGGAATACATTTTCATTTAGTATTTGTGAATTGCATGTAACTTTGTAAGCTTGCATACATTTAACATGCTCAGAAGGTCCTCCAGTCGTAAATTTATCTACAGCAATCAGGTTGTAGCATCTCAAAGACAGCAGTAAATCAATTGACAAATAGTTGGCATACAAACTGATTTTGTTAGCCTGTTGATTTATTAATGCTTTATTTTGTACTTAAATTTGTCTTTTAAAAATTACTTCTGGTTTCTAAGACATAGCTGAAAAAGCCCTAAATAAGTGAATTAAGCAACATTTGATACTTTTTTTTCTGTTAGATAAAACTCTAATACAGCTTTTGAAATGCACCCATTATATTTTTCTTCCCTTTAGCTGTAAATAACATTTTACATTCTGATCAAATAAGTTTGATATGTTTTTATAGAGAAATTGCTAATAGAACTAGTTGTTTTGCCTATTTTAGGTTAAAAATAATATCTCTAGTCATATTCAAATTGAATTATTATCAGGTTACATTAATCAGGAACTTTATTAAAACAACTATGTATAATGAAACAAATATGATTAATCTATATGTAAGGAAGTAGGAGGAAATTTACATTTAAAAATATTGGATTTGAAGAGTAAAAAACTGTTACATTATGAGTATTGGGAAATTACTTACAATGGAATAGAGATTAGTTTTATATTTAATGTAAGAAGAAATTGAATAATCCCCAATATTCATGATATTGATCAGAATAAGTAAGCTTAATGTAACTGTAGTGAAATTGAAAAAATAATCAACTTTTTATATTGCCAGATTTATGGGAGATCACCCATTCTGAAAAAAAAGAAACAGAATATAATGAGTTTCTTTTCTTGCAGAGTTAACATATGGTTGGGGGGGGGGTATCCCCCCCTTTTCACCCCTCTTTTATCTAGATGCTTTCCGAACTACAATCCTATGTTTGTTCTATGTTATAAGTACATTTTACCCCTCTAAGTTCTTGATGTATTGGGTATACTATTGACAGTTATAATTGATTAATGTTGTTCATTAATTCTTGCCATTGTTTACCTTAAACACAGATGTGCTGTTATCACCCTGTGTCAATATTTGGTTAAAAATGATTCAGATTTAATCAACAATTAATATTTTATAAATCAATAATTGATCCTTAAAATGGTTAAATGCAGAAAAGTTAGATACAGCTTTAAAAAAGATATAGAAGGAGGAAATCTGCAGTGGAATATATGTCTGATTCTGTTTGGATGATATTTGTTCTGCTAGATTTATAAGGCTAAGAAGGAAGTTGGATGAAATCTGCATCAATATAATCTCATCAAATGTTTGATTAAGATATCATATTACACCAATAACTCAAACTAGATACCCAGTACAGGTATAGAATTTCTAAAATATTGAATAATTGTATCTCAGCGAGTTCAATGTCCTAAAAGAAATTCCTTGCAATGTACATTGAGTATCTTGGTATCTCCTTGTGTGTCATCGTATTGTCAGTTTCAGAAAATCATCAGTTTGGTTAACCCTTGGTTTTGCATAATTTTATATATCAAATACAAACTTTTGATTATAATTTAAACTGTTACCCATGTACCTAACCAATTTACAATTATTAAACAAGTTTTTTTGTGGGTTTGTGCTGCTTAGTGTTTAGTTTTCTTTGTTGTGTTTTGTGTACACATACTAATGTTTGTCTGATGGTCTTGTTTTCTTTTTTAGCCATGGCATTGTCAGTTTATTGTTGACTTATGAGTTTGTCTGTCCCTCTGGTATCTTTCATCTTTCTTAAAGGTGGTATTACAAGCTTTAAGATTGCAAAAGATATCATAAAGACAATCCTCTGATAGTGACCATGTTAGCAAGTTATTCCATTGTTAGTCATTTTTGTAAAGTCTGAATTTTATGACTGTTAGTCATATAACTAAAGTCTGTTTGTAAACATGGAAAACCTTCAATTTAACTGGTTACTAAGATATCCATCAGTTTACTGGAAACAATTGTGCATGGTGACTTGGTTGTTATGTTTAATTACTTTGGCAGATCCATAACTACAGAATTTATGTTGTTTGTTGTCCACTGAGTATGCCTTTTTATTTAAGGAACAAAAATCTTTTATTGATTGTAATTAAAGTCAAACTGTTCTCAAGTGCAGTTATATTGTTTCCAATTAAAAAAGTCTTTTATTGAACCTCTTTAAGATGAAATCACTGTGCACTTACTGACACAACACATACAATAGTTGCACTGATTGTGTCCCCAAGCATCAGACTTCCATTTCAAAGATAGATGCTGGGCTTATTTGAAATGATTTAGTGTCTAGCAGCTACACATATGTTGACAATAAAGGATATTCAATCATTTGAAGTTATTATTGAAGATTGAAAACAAGATCACATTATCAAGAATGTAGTTTCTTGTATAAAAAAAATCTTCATTAGTTTAAAAAATTAAGATGAAAAAGCAAAATCAGTATTCATGTCCATTAGGTAAACATTTTTTTCACATTTGAGTTTTTCTGTTTTCAGATAGATATGGTTAGTTCTCACCAATTGGAGAAGTCAGTAATGAATATTCATAGCTTTAATGTGAGCCTCTCAGATCGAAATAACTCCTTAAATCTAGATGTAGAGTTGGTACCAGTTACAGAGGGCAGACTGTTTACCATTGCAGTTTTGATTAAGTGAGTAGATTCAGGTTTGTCCTATAAAATAAAATGATAACATCGACTCTAAAACTATACGTTATCACAAGAAATCAGGTTAGGTATATACTTGTAAAATGGAGCAATCAGAAGATGTTCATACTGAGGAAGAAGAAAATATTTTGGCTTATAAACTATGATTTCCTTTCATTAGAACTTGGGGGAAAAAAGGAAACCTTAATTTCTTTTTCATGTGCTTTTTTTGGGGTGATATAATTAATTGATCAGTTTGATGTAATATGTATTGCTTTTGATTCAAGATGATTGTTAAACTAAAAATAAGTTCATGCACTGAATTTGCTCTTTTAAGGAATTTCATTTTTTTCATACAAGTTTGTTAAGAAGTACAATCTTCTAAATATAAGAAAGCCCATGTCATAAAGTTCATTTTGTGATATACATTTGGGAATACCATTACTGAAATTACCCACCTTTCATGGAATTATTCTCAAAGATAGAGGTTGCATGACAAGAATACATTGATCTTCCCACATTAAATCCTGCCACAATCAATTATTAACAAATGTAGTACCAAAATAGGATTTTATAAAGAGCAACATTTTGCTTTTTTTTAAGCATTTCTGTTATGTAAAAAAAAAATTCTTTCTGAAATTCGGTTTTAAATCTTTCCTGATAATAGCTTGTTTAAAAAATTGGGTCTTTTTTTTGTTTTGTATGATACATACTGCTTATGAAAAAAGCAGAATTGTTTTATTTCTATTCCCTAAAAGTTCACATAAACTTCACAGTAATTCCATTGTACTTTTGTCAGCCTCCATGTTTGTGACTGCACAATATAGCATGCAGCATTACACCCAATCATCAATATAATAATAAAGAATATGGATTTCATTCTTGACGTAATTGAGTAATTGAACTGACGTAAATTTGACCTATTAACATTTTAATTATAAGAACTGTAATATTGAGTGATGATATAATTGGTGTCAAAACCAAATTTTATGATTAAAGATAGTAAAAGGTTTATTTTTAGTCATTTTCTATAATTACAACAAAAACAGTTATTTCCAAAATTGATGGCTTAGTGGTTTTTTTATGCAAGAATAAGAATTTTGAAAATAACTCCTTAATGGGTGTTTGTAGCTTGATTTTACATTAAAAAACAATTATTTTGATGAGTAAAACTTTTCCAGGCCATTGTTAGTATTTTATAGCTACAACATTATGATATGTTGTAAGGTAAAAAAAGAAAATAATTTGAATATAATAGTGAAAATCTGTTTCACAAATGAGTAACATACAGTTAAAGCACTTTCCCTTTTCATTTGAGTTCTTTTTAACTTGTATAATTCAGCTTTTTATTCTTTGATCAGAATGATTGCTAACATTAATGCAAAGTAATTTCATCAGCATGTTTTCTCTGTTACTAAGACAATGTATCCTTCAGAAGATAAACTGATATTTTGTTGAAATAAAGCATTAATCAGTCAATACCTTAGTGGCAATTTTAAATGATCAAAATTATAGGAATATTCTTGCAATCTCAAAATTCTCTTTGAGGTTTATGTATAGGTAATAATATCTGCATTTATTTTGCCAATCATGAATAATTACCAACAATACATTGTTCAATGTGTGATCTTCTTGGTAATATAGTTGGAAGGATTACTGCTTATACATTTGTACAAGCATATATACAGTCCAAAGATTCTAGTTTCTGCTGTCTTGGTGGTTTGTTCACCATTGTCACTGGTTCCCTGTTGAGTTGATTGATCTGTTTAGTTGATATCTTTTAGTTTTCTGCTGTCCTGGTTGTTTGTTCACCATTGTCACTGGTTCCCTGTTGAATTGATTGGATTGTTTAATTGATTTCTTTTAGTTTTCTGCTGTCCTGGTGGTTTGTTCACCATTGTCACTGGTTCCCTGTTGAATTGATTGGACTGTTTAGTGGATTTCTTTTAGTTTTCTGCTGTCCTGATGGTTTGTTCACCATTGTCACTGGTTCCCTGTTGAATTGATTGGACTGTTTAGTGGATTTCTTTTCGTTTTCTGCTGTCTTGGTGGTTTGTTCACCATGGTCCTTTCACCATGGTCCTCTGGTAACCTTCTTTATTGATTGGACTGTTTAATTGATTTCTTCCAATTTTTGCTGTCCTTGATGGTTTGTTCACATGATGGTTTAATAATGCAAGGTTAATCTTTCCAATGTTCATCTGAACATTCAACTTATGGCTTATTGTATATTGGTATTTGAGTATTAGTTGTGGTTCATCTTTAGAATAACAAAATTATTCTGTAATGTTTTATTACCTGAAAACTAATGCAAGCCAATTTGCATAGACTTTTCATCCATTCCACGTTAAGTTCTCGGCTTTAATGTTTAAAATCACTTATTACTAAAGAACTAAAAGCTTATGTAAATGTGTTATGAAAGAAAGTTGTTTATTGTTTCATAAAATGATTACATGTAAATGTTTTCCAATTATTAAGTATACCAGTAATAAAAATTGATGGTCCCACTTTGCCATGCAAATGCAAAAAAAGAATGGTAATGAATCTGTGAATAAAATCTGAGGAAGAATATATGTTTAGTTTTCTAGTTACACATGATTTGTGATATAGTGTTGGAAAAGAAATATTTCATAGAATTGCATTGATTCTGTATGATATGGTATATGATTTTGTATGGTACAAAATGTATAACATTTCATTGATTGAAGCATCTCTTTACAACTCCATGATGTAGTCACTACAGGATTGTCTCTTAACTTACAAATAGTTATTTTCAATTGGTTATTTTTTTATCAGAGCAGAACTCTTTGTGGAGGTTATTTGTCTGTATATGGAGCATGGTGATAGTCAGAAGTCTAGGACTAGGAAAATAACTAAGAATATTCAAATGTTGAAAAAGTTGTGGAGATTGCTGATGAGTCAAAGACTTTGAAGGTTATGTTGTGTGTCTGTCTTTAATGTAGAATAGACTATTTTGATGTGAGAGCTGTTGAGAAAGTTATCATTTATTAACCTTATGATTTCAATGATTGCTGTTGTTGTGTCATTACAATTGTTAGTTGGGTATGCCTGAAATTTTCGCTCAGACCTGTCTTAATCCCAAGGTGAGCAAAGTTTCAGGTGTATTTAATTGACAAATTTACTTCACCTGAAATTGATGGATGCTGTTCTAGATCTCAATCAACATGTTTTATAAATGGTTTTTTTTTCATTTTTATGAAGGATTTGTTACAGTTCTTTTGTGTCCCTCAGTTTGGTATCCTTGTGTGCTACAGTTATGTTTTGGTTTGGAGGGTAATGGTTGATAGTTTCCACTTTTCTGTATTGGTTGTTCTAAGATCCATTGGCAGACTACAGTTTTTCTACAATTCATTCAGAGTATTGTGTTATAAAGAAGTCATTTTGATTGAGCATGCAGATATAATAGGAAAACATTTAAGTTAATTTGAATATAAAACAGAATTGTTCCATTGTCAAGCTCTGATTGATCCTGGAATTCCTCAAGAAACCCAGCCTTTTGATCGATTTAGAGGTTACCAATTATATTAATAAAAGCTTTTTATCTCTCTTCTCTTTGGGAAATAAAATGTATCTATAAGAATATGATATAAATTCTCATGGCGATAATATTAATCATTCAGCAGAGTTATATGGGAAAGGAATCAATTTCTTATTAATTGTGTCTTGTTAAAGAAATGTCCCCAGATTTATATCTCTGTTGATTAATTGTAAGGTGTGATAACCTTCCCTGCAGGACAGTCAAGGAGGGTCAGAGTAGGGTAATTTATTGTAATAAAGGAATGTTTTGAGATCTCTTAGTTTATTGATTAATTGTGATATATTGTAGTCTTAACTACTGGACATTCATTTTATCTAGTCTTTGTTTGGTAGTCACTAGGAGGTAAAATCATTCAAAATAAAATTCAGTTAGTGGACTTTACTTTTTTATTCACCGTTAAAATTATTCTATTTGATCCATCAAGAAGTCTTTTTAAAAGTTTTTTTTTTTTTTTTTTTAATTAATACCTGTAACACTGAATTCAGAAATTTATGAGGTTATTTTATATTGTGAAAATTGTGACTAGATAGGGGAAGAAAAATGAAATCAATGTGTTTTCAATTTTGTTTACATGAATTGTCAGTAACCTATATTTAATCTCATATTGTTGTCTCTACAATTGCAATGTTAAATGCAAGCAAAAATTTCAAAACTTAAAGTAGGGGAATTGTCAACTAATAAGTGAATCGATATGAGTTGGTTGTACTTTTCTTTTCAGTTATAACACACCACCCACTCCAAGTCAGTACATAAAGAGAGAGGAAATACAAGGCAATCATTTACAGATATTCCTTCCATCTGGATATTTAAATTGTAAGTTATTGCAAAGGAGAAGGTCCGGTAAGGGCCGATTTTGGCCTCAATTTTCAAGTTCATCGAACGAAATATTTTAGACAGTTTTTAAACACTTAAGTGTCTATTTCAATTGATTTAATAAGCTTATGTGACATATTTTAACTGATTTTAGTAATTAAAAACGCTCCTATTCAAGCTTAAATATGACAAATCTATCAAATATGCAAAAAATCATCATTTTTCAGATGGTTTTTGTCAAAAACGAAAGTGGACGCATTTGTGTTCATCCTCAACCTTTATATATATTATGTATTATTATCAAATACAACTTATATTTCAATATTATGAATGAACACGAATGCGGCCACTTTCATTTAAGACGGAAACCGTCTAAAATTTAACTAAAATGCTAAAATTGTGAAGATTTCAGTAATTTAGCATGACTTAATGATGCTAGTACCTGGTGTATGTGCATTGTATTGTCAAAAAAAGCCCACATTTATGTGGCAGAATCATTCTACTTTCCAACAAATAGCTTAACGAATACATTTTCACAATTTTGTAAAACTGATATATTTTAGGGCCAAAAAGCGGTCTTACTGAACCTACTCCTTTATTGTTTTTACAGTTATATGATTGCAGTCCTTGTGAAAACTTCCTTACAAAATATTTACCAAACACTTTCATAAAAACTGGTTTCATTTCCATTATATACTTCATTAGAATGTTTAAAAAGTCTGTGTGCCAACACTGAAATTTTGTAATAAAGGGCACATGAAAGCTATCCCATTAGTTTACCCTGTTATTTGTGGACTTTTATAAACATCTTTACTTACTAACATATTAACTTGATGTTGTATTTGTTCAAGTCAAAGTGACTTCTGTTTTTCCCTCTTAAAATTTTATCAAAATCAAAGATGATTTGTCAGAATGTTTATTGCTGTTTTCCTAGGCAACATCAATGACGTAGGCTTTTGAGGTCATCAATTTTGTTTTTTACTCTTCTGAGTAAAACCTATTTAACTCAAGTAGCATGATAAAGAAAATGATCTTACAGTGATCTAGGAAACATGAAAATAGAGTGAATAGAATTTACTGAATATTTGATGTTTATTTATATTAATTTTTACTGATGAACTATTATCTAATTTTGTGTGTATATATTTATTATACAGGAAAATACTAACTTGCACTGCACGATGAAAGCATGTAGAATTAGTGACAAGTAATAAGCATGTATGTGTGGCTAGAGCTGCTAGACTTCAACCGTCAGATGCAGGGATAATACAGAGATCAAGAGCAAGATCAGAAGAAATGTGTAAACAAATTTAACAGATTTTTCTGACAATTTTACAACTGATATAATGGTAAAACTCATAACTTCTGAAAATTTGAAAACACACTATGCTTAAATTTTATCAGTTTCAGCCATTCCTGAATTTGAGCTTTGTTTACTGAGCCTGACATCCAGTATGATGTGACCAGAAATAGTATTTTGGCTAATAATGTTGCATAAATTTTATCAGAATAAGGGGAAAATCTTTCTTTGTCATTTCTGATATAACCAAAACTCTTTCATTCATCTAAAAATTTAATTCCTAAAATCTGTAAAATATTCAGTAAGGCAAATTAATAGAAAACAAATAAAATCCTGATTTAATATAGGATATAATTAATTTGTCAGAAAAGTCTGTTGCATAGAATAAATAATTTGATGAATCCTGAGTTTGATGGATTATTTATTAATTAATTATCAAGGTGAGTTAATTACAGGTAAGAGACACAGATTGCAAACAGTTTTACAGCCACATTAATCTTTGTCAGCATCTCCAAGCTGCATTTAGATGAAATTAAAAATAAATGAGTTGATTTTTGGGGTACAAAATTGAACCTGTATAGTTACCAGCCAATTTGGCTGAGCCTGAGTTCATTTCAGTCTAGCCAGGACCATCAGCAGTTTGTTTTTGATAGCATCGGCACATCTTTGTCCATGGAGAGGATTTGACTATTGACTGCATTGACTTTTTTTAAGATACAATAGCAGTATTTCAAATGAGTTTGAGGATCATTTTTTCTAAGAGTTTTGTCAAGTAAACATTTATTCAAGACTCTAATGCTGACAAAACTATCTGACATTGGAACAGACTTCTGACCTCATAGGGGAAATTAAATACAGTTATATGTTCCATAACAAGAAAGGCTCATTTATTATTTTATTGAGATTAAATAACTCAATTTGATTTCAACCAATATCCCATTCTCACAAATTGTTTTAACTAATTATTCTAGTGGCAAAAATGATAAATTCCTCAAATATTTAGCATCTAAACATTTTGAATTGTTGAAATATTTTTAACCTATGAAGGGTAGGCCAATCAGTTAATGCACTTTTCATATAACACCAAGTGAAACAAGAGTGATACAAAAATAAGATACAGACCACAATCTTAAGAGAATAAAATTTAAAATAGCTATTGATATTTATCATTCAAGAGGGAATTATAAAGACCACAAATACTTTTTTTAATAAAAAATTAAACACGATGTGATTTTTCATTTGTCATTTCTTCTTTGGGAATTAGTTTGGATTAGGCAACAATTGTCAATAAATATGAGAGGAGATTTATAAAATGAATAATAAGATGATTATATATAGTCTACTTGTTTTTCTGTAACTATACAGATAATTATACTCATACTAAAGACGTATTAGATTTCTGGTCATTGGAGGTCATCTAGACCCATTTCTTTTTAGACATTTAATTATAGTTGATATGATAGGTCATTGACCCAGGTCAGAAAATATCGGTGGGAAAACTGTTTAGTCTAATTTGATAGCTCAATGTAAACCTTTTCTGACATAAGATTACTTTCTTACATGGGTTATAGTGCCCAATCTTTTTTCTCCAAATTGTTGTTTAGGTTTTATGTTAAACAAAAATTGTATTTTAACGAAATTGCAGAGGGAATATGAATTTGTGATCAATTCTCACACTCGACTGATTTCTATAAACCCTTTGATACACATTTAAAAAAGAATGACTAATTTACAATTTCTTAATTTGAGATGTTCAAAGTACAGCCTTTTTATAATTTTATACATACCAAGCAAAAAAGAAAAAAATAGTTGTTTTTAGATGGGTTAATATTGGGAGGGGCTTCTACTCTTAATTTACATGGTCAATGCAAGGATTGAAATGGCATTGTTTGGTAATGTCCACGTAAACTGTGTGCAATCTGTTTGATTGTTGAATTTTATTTTATTTTTTCATTGTTGAATATATTAGAAATAAAATATAACAGAATGATTTATTTGTTTGTTGTTTGTACTAACCTGTTTGAAACATGCATGGTTTTGTGAATAGAATGCAAGCAGTGTCATCAGAACTCATTTCAAGTTGAAACTGATTTTTACCCGATGAAATGAGTAGACAAACTAATACAATACAAAAAAGTTTATAAAACTGAAATTAAACCAAGTTGAATCAATGCATACAGCATGTTATTAGAAATAAACAAAGCATTGTGACAGAGCTGTCTAGATATAATGTATTATCCAATATTTGTACAATCGTTGCGTAGATATTTGTTCTGTCTGAAAACATGATGAAAAGAAATATGGGATAGAAGTCAATGAGATGGCAATCCTACAATGTGTAATAGGGCGAAATGAACAAACAACTAGAGCTAATCATATGATGTAAAGAAGGCCATTGAGACAGCAATATTATAAAGTATGAGATTAAATGAACAAGTAAGGCTGACCATTAACAATGAGCATAGGCCCATGTTGCGAAGCTCTAATTTTACTTGTCTACAATTTTCATTTACAGTGTATTCAAATTTCTGTTTGATGATAGAGGTATCGCATATACCTTTATATATGTTTAAATTCTGGCTGGGTCAAAAGCAGTTTTTAACTGACTGTTGTGCTCCCTCAAAGCATTAAACACACATTCTCAGATCAAAGGATATTTGGCTTGAATTAGGAATGTGATGTTTGGGTTTAATGCAATATATCTTCCTGTATTATAATTATAAAAAAGAGGTCAAAGATACCACGAAGACGATCAAAACTCATAAGTTGGAGAGGCACTTATAAAAACCATTGGAGAGAGAAAACATAATTAAACAAACACAGTCAACAGAACACTACTGTGGATTCATTTAATATTGTTGGATTGAGAAAAACTGGCATTTCGTGGATATTTGATTTTGTTGTTTTGCTAAGGTCTGCATACATATTTGTAGAAAAATTTGCCAGTTTTTATACATTAGAATTCCTAGTTCCTGGGTAGCCATGAAATTGGCGAAAATTGGTAACTTACAAATAATGATGAATCCACTCTAAACTGAAAATGAAGTTTGAGCAACATCAACTGTAACCTTTGTCTTTCTAAAGGGTTCATATAACTTAAAACCACTCATCCTAAAGTTTCCACATTACAGGAATACAATAATACTTACAATGCAAATAAGTACCCGTATTACATTACAAAATACATACAAAAATCAACATAAAACCTTAAATAAAAATAATTAAGACATCAAAACTGTTCTATATAATGAATCAGTCAACAAAAGAGGGGAGGATGATACTTAACTTCTAATTATAGTAGAAAATACACAAACAATAAAACGACCAAAAGAACTACATGTATAATCAAAACACAACCTAGAAAACTAAAGATTGAGCAACAACAACCCAAACAAAAACTGGGTCTCAGGTTCTCTGGAAAGGTAAGCAGATCCTGTTATACATGCTCTACAAAGTGTGAAATAAGAATCCTATTATGTGTAAATTGGTAGTTTGAGCTATGGCCTTTACTTTATGTTTTTTGTTGGCCAACACAAGCAACACAAGGCAACAAAAAAACACCTGAGAATAAAACCCATGTTGATATAAAGACAGTCTTTAACAACTGGCAAGTGTGTCAAACTATAAATCAAACCAAGAAGAGAAGATCACTTGTGCATTAATTTAACAGATTACAAAAAATTCTGCCAGTGACTTGAAACTTTTGGTGAGTTTCTCTGACTTGAGACAGGCACATGAACTTGTCACAGGGTAACACAAACTTTTTGAGTTATCAAAAATTATTATTATAGATATAAGAAGATGTGGTATGAGTGCCAATGAGACAACTCTCCATCCAAATCACAATTTATAAAAGTAAACAACATAGGACAAAGTACGGCCTTCAACACATGACCATTGCTTACACCAAACAGCAAGTAATAAAGGGCCCAAAAATGACTAGTGTTGAACAATTCAAACAGGAATACCATTTGTCTAATCTATATTAAGAATGAGAAACTAAAAACATTTGCTAACCACATCAACAAACGATAACCACTGAACAACAGTTTTCTGACTTAGGACAAACATGACCTGAAAGTACAAAATGTCATAAAGAGGATCATAATAACAAGTTCCAATAGACCAATGAAGTGCTTGCAATATGATTTATCATCTAGATAATGCTTTGAATCTAGTGGTTAAATGCCCTGTGCACTTTAACAAGAGTGTTGTGTAACCAAAATTTGCAGGCTGGTAATTATTCCCTAAAGAGTCAAACGAGGATAAGGCTAGAGTAATAACTACTGCAGTGTTTACTGGTTATTTTTTACACCATAGCTCTTGGATATTTCAAAATACTGATACAGTTATTATTTACATGGTCTGTATTTATAACAGACATGATGAGTTACAAATTAACCTTTTAGGAAATAAAAAAACCTAAGGAAAAAGGACTTATCTAAAGATACAATTTTCAGGGGGGAAATGCATTAGTTAGCTATGTTTTGATGGAAACCTCTATGCACACAGACCTGAGGTACTAAAGGTTTTTGTCAACAGTTTGAATGATGTCAGAGTTGGGAGACAGAACACAATACACTGTGTCATATATAACATGTATAAGTAAAATAAGCATATTTATAGAAATGCAGTGTATAGAAAAGAACCCTGAAAATAAAACATTCTATCAAATCTTAAAAAGAGTGGAAGAAGTAAGAAGGTAACAATAATCAAAAACATTAAATGAAAGAGTAAAATTAAGATAAAGTTGGAAAGTCGAGGATAAAAAACAAAGGATTGAACAACAAAATATAGGTATGAATTTGGGTGCTCAAGAAGGGGATACATACATACAGTTAATGACGGGGTTATGTTAACCTGTTTTGGCCCTTTTCAAGGTGTCAACTGTTATCTGAGATAAATTAAAGCTGTTAACTGTTTTCAACCCACTTTGTTTTGTTAACTGTTAGCAGCATTTTTGCATTTTTTGTCAAAATCGAGGTGTTAACATGTAGCGGTTATATAGGGCTATGTAGATTTATGACTATTAAACCTGTAGCTAGCTGAGCTGCTACATAGATATTGATAGCAGCTAGGCTGGCTACTCATTCAGTAGAAAAAAATCTACATAGCACTACGTAGCCGATACAATATTGAAACGCAACCTAGGTCAAAAATATTTACATTTTGACATCAACACCGAAATGGCCTTGATCTTTGAGCTCCAGGTCAAAGTAATTATTTTTTTCTGGGACATTTTTATTTCTGCTACATATAAAAAAGAAGATGTGGTATGATTGCCAATGAGACAACTATCCACAAAAGAATGCTGGTTACCTCTTTATTCTTGCACATAGGCTATTTGTACAGCCTCTTAAAATAATGTGTCAAGTAGCTTCAAGGTCAAATCATTTTCAAAGTATAGAGGAGAAGGATTAATCAGTATGATTAAATATATAATATTTTTGATATATAATATTTTTGAAGAAATAAAATATGGTCAAGTTGATAAAAAGAATAAGAACAATTGCAGAAGAAAAGGGTTTTAAGTAAAACAAAGAGAATCTTGAAAAAAACACAATTAATTTTTTCAACATACATCAATAGGTTTAAGTCCTTTATTCTTGTCAGATATAAAGTTGGTCTGGTCATGAGTATACATAGCTGAACCTAATATAAAAAGGTTTCACTAATTATTCAAATATACATAAAAGAAGCCATTAGGCAGTTCAAGTTAGCTAGATGTCAAAATGAAATATTGTTTTTAGTCATGCAACACGATATTTGAGTCAATGATCTTTCTCTGTGAGTACATGTATCTGGAGCCATAGGAAACACAAGATCAGAGATTGTGGAATTGATGCCGACAGAAAGTTGACGTGATATTGTGACAGTACATTCTTGATGGAAGTTGATCGAAATGAACATCCTGATTGCCGAGGATAAAAGTCATTATTGGTTGTCTAGAAAAGTTTAATCAAGCTAAAAAGCTTTTGAAATCTAATTACTCTTTCTCGTTGTTTTACGGCTGATAACCAGTTGAAAAGATTATCTTGGTAACTTTGGTCACAGAAGTCATTAAAAACAAGTTTCAATTTCACAATTGTATGTTATTTTCTTAATGATTATGAATTTAAGTGATTAGACAATGTTTACTATCCTGCTCATTTGGCTTTTATTTTTTGTTTCTGTTATATAGAAGATTTAAAAGTGGTTCGTATATAATGCTTTTTTCATGGTTATTTGATAGGGATTTTTATATAGTCTTAAAGCTATTTTCAAAGATTATTTACGAAATGCTCACTAAAATATAATTATGAAAAGAAAATTAAACCTTGCAGAAAGTTTGAGGATTTAAAATTCTATATTATTTTGCCTGCAACCATATAAGCTAGAAAATCTTGCTTTAGTTTCAAAATATTTTGATGAGAAAAATTTGTAAAAATAAAGCTAATGACTTATGAATCAACACCATTTATTATATTATTAGTAGAGTTTGACTACCTTACATCTAGGCTGAAAAGGCCTTTATACCCATAGCTTGCATGGGTTACACTTATAAATAAATTAAGTAGTCCATGTTCATAACTTGATGGCACATTAAGTCATTTCTAGGACTTTTTTAGTAGGCTATAAGTTTGACATGATGAAATATTGAGTACTACTTCTATTTAAAAAGATAACTTTTATGCGGTTAATATATATTTTCGTTAAAAAATATAGAGTGGTGGAGAGTTGTCTCATTGGCAATCAATACCACATCTTCTTTCTTCTATATTGTACCCAAGGATGTTACAAATTTGATATGACTCATTATTTTTATGCTTTATGACATTAACCATATCCTTCGAGAAGAAACATTATAACTTGGCATTCAAATTTAAGACTAACTGCAACAGTTTTCTTAGAAAAAAAATTCTGTAAATTGGTAAATTCTATATATCTTGCAACAAAATCTTTCAAATATTCATGTAAATGTCCAATTATGTGCAAATTAGATTTCTTTATGGGAATATTGCATTAGACATCAGTTGGTTCAATACAGTATTGGTTACACAAAAATTACATAACATGAACAAATCCTAGATCGAATATACAATAATGTAAGATTTAATATAACAAGCATAACAACACAATTCCTCAGAACTTTTTTGTGACTTTCAATAATTGCCTGTAAAAATTACTACATGAAAGGCCTAAACAGTAATTTAAGTCCTAATAAATTTAGGTGTCTGAGAAAAATTAATTCTTTGGATGCTGATACATTGTACATGTAGTTTGTTTGAGAATCACCCAAATACATGTATCCTCAAAATGTGTTGAATGAACATTTATTTGGACTATAAATAAATTTTTCAGTCTAATGTTAAAAAGATTTGTGAGTGTCGGCTTACAGCTATACTTGAAAGAATTGTTAAGGTTTACCTTCAATTGTTAAGGTTTACCTTTATTTTTTAAAGGCTTGTAGCATATATGATCAAGCATAACATTATAAATATTTTATGTTTTGGTGTTACACTATTGTTTTCAGATAAGGGTGAAGGTTGGTACCTATTAAAACATTTAAACCCTTCTGCATTTGTTTGCACCTTTTAGAAGTCAGGAATCTGATGTTCAATAGTTGTCGTTTATTGATGTGTTTCATACGTGTTTCTCATTTTCCTGTTTGAATGGGTTCATGGGTCTGTGTTGAAGACCGTACTTTGATTTATCATGGTTTACTTTTACAAATTGTGACTTGGATGGATGGTTGTCTCATTAGTTGAAAGTATAGCTGTTTATAAGTAAAGTGGTTAAAGTTTAATTAGCAACCTGTGATGGATTCAGGTGGAATATTGAGGCTGTACATGCCTTTGATAGATTTTATTTTGGGGGTGAGGGGGGCATTAAATAAGTCCAAAAAAAACAAAACATTTTTTTCTTAAAATGTCCTTTACCAAGTCAGGAAAATGGCAGTTGTTATTTTATAGTCCATTTTTATACGACCCAAAAAAAATTTTGGGATGGTATGATGTCGTCGTCTGCGTCGTCGTCCGAAGACACATTGGTTTCCGGATAATAACTTTAGTTTAAGTGAATAGATCTTCATGAAATTTTTTAAGAAGGTTCAATACTACAAAAGTAAGGTTGGGATTGATTTTGGGGATGATGGTCACAACCGATTAGAAATTGGGGGCCCAAAAGGGGCCCAAAACAAGCATTTTTCTAGTTTCAGGATAATAACTTGTGTAGAAGTATTTCAATTGCTCTGAAATCATACTGCAATGTTTAAAACCACAAGTATAAGGTTTGGATTCATTTTAGAGGTTATGGGGCTAAAGTTTAGGAATTAAGGGCCAAAAAGGGGTCAAAACAAGCATTTTTCTAGTTTCAAGACAATAACTTAATATGTTTAATTGTATGAAATTGTTTCACAATGTACCATATAACAAAAGGGAGGCTGGGATTACGTTTTGGGTTAATTGCTCAAAATATGTAGGAATTCGGGGCCAAAAAAGAAGCATGTTTCTAGTTTCCAAACAATCATGACAATAACTTGTGTTTAAGTGTATGGATCTCTCTGAAATTGTACTTCAAGGTTCAATACTGCAATGGAAAGCATGGGATTGAGTTTGAGGGTTATTGCTCCAAGGGGGTTTCAAAAAGTTGGGAGGGGGGATTTTTTGTTTACCATTTTTTGAAGGGCTTCCTTTTTTCAAGAAGAAATCTTCAATTGCACAGTATTGTGCAATAGATTTGTTAGATCTTTGACCACATCAATTTTGGGACAAAAACAAACCTACATTATGTCAAAAATTTGATCACAATCCAAATTCAGACAGAATCAAGCTTGATTATTGTGACCAAATGTGCCCCAACTGTTCATGGTTCAACCACTGGGGTCGTATAAAGCTGCGCCCTGTGGAGCACCTGGTTATGTGTGTTGCATTGCGTTTTTTGCTTGCTTGTAGCACTACAGTGTTTCTGTTGTTTCGTTGTTTTCCCCTTGTAGTTGATGTTTTTACCTCAGTTTTAGTTTGTGACCCAGATTTTTTCTCTCAATCAATATATGACTTTTGAACAGGGGTATATGACGTATAAAATACTATTGTTGCTTTTTGATAATGAGTTTTTGTTTTGTTAGAAAACAAGTCAAAACGACAAGCTAAAAACCTTTCAACAATTTTACCAACTATTAATGTGCCGATCATTAACCTCAACTTATATTGAAAAGTTTTGTTATTAACTGCTTGTTCAAAAGAAGTTGATTGATTTAATTTACCCTCAGGCTTTGGCACTTATCAATGAAAACATTAGATTGGTTCTTAACCAATTTTTCCATTGTCTTGAGAAAGAGATGGAAGATATTGACATTGTTTACTCTCTAATAGAATTGATACACTGAACAGCATTTTAACATGAAGATAATTCTTCAAACATGGCTATTAAAGTTGCAACCTTCTAAAAAAATCAACAGGAACCCAATTAAATTTATAAACTAAATGTTCAAACTGTGACTGAAATTTGGTCTTAGCAAAGGCTATTACAATATTTTTGTGATTTATTTTGAAAAATGAAATGTCTAATGTACAGTAAGCTTATCATGAATAATTACATAGGATGATTTAGAGTAGATAAGATCTAACATTGTAACCATATCTATAATCTTGTCCTCCAATTTTCTACATTTTCCTTAGCAAGTCACTGAAAAAAAATAGATTGTGGCATCAGGTGACTTAATTTAGACCTAAGGGGATGTTACCATTTGATATTCAGGGAGGGGTGTGGGCAGTATGATTTTTTTGTGCACTTTTTGGCTCCCATCACAATGATATCTACTGGTAGTCAGTGGCGGATCAAGGAATTTTCATAAGTGGGGGCCCACTGACTGACCTAAGAGGGGGCCCACTTCAGTCACGCTTCAGTGATTCCCTATATAAGCAACAAAATTTTTTCCCAAAAAGGGGGGGGGGGGGCCTGGCCCCCCTAAATCCGCCTCTGGTAGTTGTACATCAAAGCAAATCATTGCATAGAAAGA
The DNA here is from genome assembly GCF_036588685.1 of Mytilus trossulus. Lineage (NCBI taxonomy): Eukaryota > Metazoa > Mollusca > Bivalvia > Mytilida > Mytilidae > Mytilus > Mytilus trossulus. The sequence continues at coordinate 64,551,461 of NC_086374.1, forward strand.
TTTCTAAATTTTAACCTCCTAATATTTTTGAACAAAAATTAAAAAGTACCATGTAAACATTTTATTTTAACCAGTAATTTCTTTTTTTCATCCTATCATATCTCATTATTCAAGACATTGCATTAGTAGTTATTAATTTTGCTGTATGAAACCATGTCTTGGAAAGTTTCTCTACCTGTAGCATGATAAATGGACGTGACATTACATTAACCAACACATGAACCTTAGGCCGTGTTCACACCAAACGCCGTGTACAGAAAACATGTTTACAATTAGTTTACCGTAATATACACTGGTTTTACATTACATTTGTTCACATCTATACACCTTGTTTAGCTACCTGTACATAAGATTTGTTCACACTTGTAAACTATATGTCATTTAAATGTTAAATACGTAGAACTGAATTCAAAGTTTTCGGACATTTTTTCTAGCGGTTTAAAGAGAACGATCATTTGACTTCAAAAGGAGGGATGGAAATATTCCGATCCCCAATTTGATAAAAAAAATATTCTGAATCAAGAGTTTCCCCATACATTATAGTGGTTAATACTGGAAAAAGTATTTGTTCACCAGCATCGAACAAAAACCGGAATAAAAACGTACGCGCGGGAAAAAAATCTGACTCAGATAAAAAAATAACTGTCCCCCTTTTTTGAGTTAAGATGTTGCTACTTTATGACAGCCATTTTTATAATTTGTAGTAGTTTGAATAAACTAGTGATGTCTCGATTACGCATAAAAAAACGTTAGCTGCAGCAGCGTGCCGAGTTACAGCCGAAAAAAAGATATTAGGGATCACTACATTTTTATCTTTTCTGTTTGTTTTTCACGAAAAAATATGATGACAAGTCGAAATCAAATTTAGCATTGTATAAAGTGGCAACTGAGGGTGAAAGAAACAAAAAAAAATCATGGCCAAAAACTGGAAACATTTTTTTTTTAAACAAATCCACGGCCCACCACCACTCCACTCCCCTGCCTTTATGTTTTGTTTTCAACTATAATAGCCCCCCCCCCCCCCCCGAAAGTCGATTATGGGTTCGGCAATGATGCTGCTTAGAGTCTTGATGAGGGGTTAATAAAGTACGTTAAAAAAATTTAACAAAAAAAATATCTGTAAAATTAAGACAACAATTTCTGTAAAGAACTATACAAATAATTATCAAAAATATCAATTTTACTAAAAAATAGTTTCCTCCTTAAATATATACACGATACAGCTAATGTCCTTAATGCCTAGTTTTGTGTACACTTAACCTAAACAAGGCCTACATTGACTATCGACTGTGTGTAGATAAAACATGATTTAAACTACATGTAAACATTGAGTTTTATCAATGGGAACGCAATTGTGTTTAGTTTACCTGTGAGTTACACTAACACAACACCTAATTTAGGTCAATGTGAACACGGCCTTACTCTTGAGTAGTTTTTATACGCCCGTCAAAATTTTTACGGGACGTATTATGGTATACAAATGTCCAGTGTCCATCTGTCTGTCCGGCGTAAACATGTCGCACTGTAACTTGAGAACGACTTATCCAAATTTCATGAAACTTAATATAGTTGTTTTTTATGATGGACAAATGATCTATATACTTTTTGGTGAAAATAAGATTAGAACTTTTTGAGTTACGGCACTTTGTAACTAAAACAGGGGTGTGTTTTTTTTCACATGTCACACCGTATCTCAAAAACGATTCTTGATAATGGCTTAAAACTTTAAACACTTCTTAGTTATATTAATCTTAATATCTGTACACTTTTTAGAGATGATTCAAAATTTTATTTTTGAGTTATAGAGTATTTTGTAAAAAAGGGGGAGTTTTTTTTTTACATGTCCCACCATATCTCAAAAACGATTTATGATTATTGCTTAAAACTTTACACATGTCTTTGTTATATTAATCTAAAGATCTGTATACTTTTTGGTGATGATTCAAAATTTCATTTTTGAGTTATTGAGTATTTAGTAAAAAAGGGGAGTTTTTTTTTTACATGTCACGCTGTATCTCAAAAATAATTTATGATTATTGCTTAAAACTTTACACACTTCTTTGTTATATTAATCTAAAGATCTGTATACTTTTTGGTTTTGATTCAAAATTTTATTTTAGTGATATTTAGTTTTTTTTTAAATAAAACAGGGTTGGGGGGGGTTTCACATGTCCCGCTGTGTCTCAAAAACAATATATGGTTATTGCTTAAAAAAAAAATTCTCAGAAACTATTTATGATTATTGCATAATTAGTTATCAAAAGTACCAGGATTATAATTTTATACGCCAGACGCGCGTTTCGTCTACATAAGACTCATCAGTGACGCTCAGATCAAAATAAAACTTCCACACAAGACGTCGGGCGTATCATGGGCTCATGGCGCAGCTGTTTATTCATTATAGATAATATAATGTGTAGTAAAGAAAGGTCAAAATACAGGTTCATATATTCTTTATTACACCATCAATATTTTTTATAGGTATCAGTGCAATGCATATTATAGTGACATCTAATAGAACTATTTAGTAGTTCATTAATACAATTTTAGTTTGTCTCATTGGCACTCATACCACTATCTTCCTTCTGGCAATTGCTTTGGGTACGAATGGTCTTTTAGACTTTAGGTGTCTGATCACAGACTGAGAACAACTTTGCTATTTGGCAAATGACAAATCGAGTTTTGAACCTCTGACCGAAGATTGATAGCCAATATAACCTTTGTAGGTGGATGCTGTTGGACTACTTCACTCACTCACTGGACCACTTCATTTTCTGTGCCACATTAATGAAGAGCAACCTCTCTATAGTAAAAGGAATAGAAACTTCAATAATATCTCTACTGTAAAAGAATAGAAACAGTTTAATACCTCTGTTTGATAACGTATATTGTTGGTTTTGCTGTAAAATGTTTTACAATGGTTTTATGACAGATCTTGTATGGATGTAGTCAGGAGATGTCCATATAGTAGAACTAATTTAATTAGTCAGTAACAGCTAGATTCATTTCTTACAAATTATTGCCTCCTTCAGGCATTAACACCAATTATAGATTGTATTGTATTATTAATGTGTTGGATTCTATTGAAAATTTATAAGGGACAATGCCCTTTTGAAGAATGGCCTAAGCATAAAATATAATAATTGTCATATTACTTGAGTTGTAAAGCGGCTATAATAATAGGCAGAAATTTTCTGTCAATTATAAAGATTTTTTTATATAAAAACCTGACATTTTTATTGGTTGTAAATTCTTATTTTGTAAAAAATGTATAATGATATTTTTTTAAGAACCATAGTTGATTTGATAATGATAGCAAAGACATTAAAACCTGTATAGTAGTAATATAAAATCATGATGGAGCTAATTCTATATTTCAATTATCAAGACAAAGGCTGAAAAAAGACTACAGCCACATACTTATTTGAGCATTGAATATTTATTCCCCTCCATTACATGGAGAGATGGCATAGAAATATCTCACTGTGTATCAACAGTACAGCGGATATAGGTACTAACCAAGCGGGCATGAACGATTTTAACCTCACACGGTAACAAAAATATTTGTTTTGTTCACATAATATCAATGTGTACTTCGATCTAAACAATTGTTGTTTTAAGAAATGTTAAGAAATGATTTGGTCGTAGGTTGATGATTAAAGATGTCTCATTATTTCCCCAAAACAAGAACTATTACTAAAAACATGTGCAAATACTTGTCAAAGAAGTTGGCACTCGTCTCATCTGATATAATTCTATATTCATTGCAACTCTTTTTCTGACAGAAGGCCACTGTGTGTGTGTAATACGTATAGCTCTATCAATAATTGGAATTAAAATCTTTCATGCATATGATTTTTTTCGATATTTTATTCCTAAAAGAAGCGTTGTGTATGGTGTTTAGCTGTCCACATAAATCCTTCTGCACTGTGCATAGTTAAGTTGCTTTACACTGTACACAAAACAAAATTTTCAAACAGCTAGGTTTAAGATTGGTAACTATTACTTTTGCCCTGTATTAGCTTTCTTTCAGATAAAACATGCAAATTTCTCGACAATTGTATCGAAATTGAAAGTTGGTGTTGACATTCACAACTATTTGCGCATTTACATGGTAATTGTTCCTATTAGAATATCAAAGTTGTCTTATTAATAGGAAAAAATCGATGCGAAATTATTGTGGAGCAGGAATTTCAGATGTTGAGAAATATACATTGAATGTTGATAAAACAAAACAAAGATTTCCGTTACCATGTCAGTTCAAAATCGATCATGTCCGCTTGGTTAGTACCTATATTTTGGTCTTAAATTTTAAGTAAATCTGAGGAAGATTTTTTACATTTTTTAAACACTTTTGTGAGTAATTCACATGATTTAAATAGTTAATCTAAAATATTTGATCCTATTTGTACATTAAAGATGCTCAAATTCAAGATTGAATATGAAAAATCTATTTAATATGCCATTAAACAGCACTTGTCAGATGGTTTTTGTGTTAAATGTAAGTGTCTGCTTTCATGTTTAGTTTCAACCTGTATATTTATGTTATTTATATAATCTTCACAAATGACATATACTTATTATTTAGATTAAATACAAGTGTGGCTACTCCTCTATGTTAAATTATTTTCTGTTTCAGATTCTGGTGAATATTTTATTGGTTTAGTGGATGCTGGTCTGAACACTGGCCGTCCTAGGGAAGGGGAGGTTACTCTAAGAAATTATACCCTCAAATTATGGTGGAATAAGTGTTTGTTTTGGAATGATACAACAAGACACTGGTCAGACAATGGTTGCTGGGCCACAGGGAAGTCATCATATTATAAAACTCATTGCAGGTAAAACAAGTGCACAAGCTGAAATGTCTTGCCTTCTTTACTAATCATTGATATTATGTTGATAGTCCTAAGTATAAAGCTTTATTACAACTGTCACATAAACTTAACATTAACCAAGATAGCTAAACAAAGACCAATGAACCATTACAATATGGTCAAGGTCAGATGAACCATGTCAGGCAGACATGTACAGTTAACAATGCTTCCATACAACAAATATAGTTCACCTATTACTTATAGTTTATGAAAAATAGACCAAAACACAAAAACTTAACATTTTGCAATGAACCGTGAAATTGAGGTCATGGTCAAATAAAACCTGCAGGACTGACATATAGATCATAAAGTATTTCCATACACCAAATATAAATGACCTTTGGCATAAAATATTAGATAAAAAGACCAAAACTCAAAAACTTAACTTTGACCACTGAACCATGAAAATGAGGTCAAGGTCAGATGACATCTGCTGCTAGACATGTACACCTTACAATCCTTCCATACAACAGATATAGTAGACCTATTGCATAAAGTATGAGAAAAACAGACCAAAACACAAAAACTTAACTATAACCACTGAACCATGAAAATGAGGTCAAGGTCAGATGACACCTGCCAGTTAGACAAGTACACCTTACAGTCCTTCCATTCACCGAATATACTAGCCCTATTGCTTATAGTATCTGAGATATGGACTTGACCACCAAAACTTAACCTTGTTCACTGATCCATGAAATGAGGTCAAGGTCAAGTGAAAACTGTCTGACGGGCATGAGGACATTGCAAGGTAAGCACATACCAAATATAGTTATCCTATTACTTATAATAAGAGAGAATTCAACATTACAAAAAATCTTAACTTTTTTTTCAAGTGGTCACTGAACCATGAAAATGAGGTCAAGGACTTGGGACAAGTGACTGATGGAAACTTCGTAACATGAGGCATCTATATACAAAGTACGAAGCATCCAGGTCTTCCACCTGCTAAAATATAAAGCTTTTAAGAAGTGAGCTAACACTGCCATAGCCGCTGCCGGATCACTATCCCTATGTCGAGCTTTCTGCAACAAAAGTTGCAGGCTCGACAAAAACTAAAAACTCTGAATGTGCCTTTATTTATTATATTTTATAATATTTTTATTTTATTGGAATTTTATAAAACGATTACAATTTATTCATTTCAAGTCATTTATATTATCCATTGTTTTTATTTTTAATCGTCCTTATTGTTTAATTCTGAAGGTAACTGTGAAACAAATTGTTTTGAGGACAGTGTTCCTCACTGTTTACATAAAAGATCAAATAACTGTACCTTATGATCTTATAAAGTGTTGTTGATTTGTTCCATTTAATAAGATAGACTATTCATACCATAGACGTCCAATTCCAGATAAGTGACTTCCTATGAATATCAAGTTGTGGTTCACTTTACATTGATACAAATTAGTTGTATAACTTATTGCAGTGGTATGGAAGTATGGAAAATGCTTTGTGCTAAAATGTCAAGCTGCAGAATAAAGGCACTACTTTTAAAGAAGCTCACGCTTGGCTGCTGATTGAATATCAAAAGTTTCCTTTAACTTGAAAACTGACCTAAATACATTTGATAACAATTAATGATATCTATGTACATACTGATGCTGTGATGTCAAAAATGTTAAGTTTAAATATTTGATTTCAAACATTTTGTTTCCATAATCTTAAATAATACAAAAACTTTTGAGATCAATGGTGAAAATATGATGATTTCTAATGAGAAAACAGTCCAAATAATTATGAATATTTGATTTTCAGATGTAACCATTTGACAGCATTTGGTGGCCATTTTGAATTGGTTCCAAATGACTTTTCTCACATATCAATTGAAGACTTCTTTGAGTAAGTAATACTGTTCTGTATATATTTTTTTTTAATAGTAAATAGTGTATATTATTTCACTAATTCTTTGCACAATTAAACCTTTCTGAGCAGTGTAAGAAGATTTAATAGAAAATATTTTGATTTAAGTATTACATGTGAATTCTTCTCACAACTGTTTGTAACAGTCCTCTTAGCATCATATCATAGGAGAAACAGATTCTAGCACTTAACCCAATTAATCTTTATAGAATAATTTATTGAAGTATTCAAATAGAGAAAAATATTCAACAAGTGACCAAACAACACATTAACTTACGAATGTTCATAGCGCATGAGTTAATTATCAGTGTTGTTCGGTCAAGAGTTGAATATTTTTCGATATTTGAATTCTTTAATTAGTTATTCTTTTTATTACATTGACAAATGGCATTTTTTTAAAAGAAATTAATGTCAAACATGTAAGAAACTATATCTTTTTTACTACGCATTAACAATTTGTTTTGATCTGCCGTTATCAACGTCTTGACAACGAATATTATTGTAAAACGTATGAGAGTGAAATAATCACGTTTATTACACATGTGAAATTATCGGTTTTTATTTAACAAGGAAATCAATGTAATTCATTGCAATCAATGTAATGACAATATTTATGCACTCAATATTTCAAATTTTGAAATTTGAAATTTAAGATTCATTTTTCAACCAATTCAACCAATTCATGTACGGTAATGTTTTGAATGAAGCATTTACAGATCTTGAGATGCTTTCACCAAAAATAAAACTCAAGATTGATCATAATTTATGAACAAGTCAGTATACTTACGATTGTTCTAAGATGTAAGTTTTTTTGAGAAATTGACTCCTGATTAAACTTGTTTTACTGTTTATCACTTTTGTTTTAATCTTTTCAGTCTGAATGAAAACCCAGTGGCTGTATGTTTAACAGGAGTTCTTCTTCTGTTGTATATACTGCTAATGGTTCTGTGTCACAGACTGGATAAACACGATGCCAAGAAAGGGGGAATAACCTACTTGATAGACAATAATTTGGCTGATAAACAGAAGTATGAGGTTACCATAGAAACAGGCTTTAGGAAAGGAGCAGGCACAACAGCTAAGGTAAATAAGGAACATTATGTAAAATTTCAATATGATTTTGATTGATTGATTGTTGGTTGCTTAACATCCAGTGGCAAATATTTCATGCATATTGGGGACAAGAACAAGTTTCACAATAAAGACAATAGGTAGGTCTTGTCATAATACAGGTCCGTTCTGACCGGATGTGACTGCAAACTTAATACATGACCCGCACAGCCAAATGGACGCCCCACTTCGGTAAGCGTTATACTGCCAGTCTGGAAAGACCAAGTGCCAGTCTGGAAAGACCAAGTGACCATATTTCTATTCCCGGTCACCCTTGGGGGTAATATGATTTTGAGAATCTTGAATTAAAGCTTGACTAACATATGATTTTTTTCATGCCATTTGATAGATGTGGTATGAGTGCCAATGAGACAACTCTCAATCCAAGTCACAATTTGTGAAAGTAAACCATTATAGGTCAAAGTTTGACATTCAACATGGAGAACATATATGAATACGAAGTTGTGGTATGATTGGAAATGAGACAACTCTACACCAGAGACCATATGTCATAGCAGTTAGCAATTTTGGGTCACTGTACAACCTTCAACAAAGAGCAATACTTATATAGAATATCAAGCTATAAAAAGCCCAGAAATGACAAATGTCAAACAGGAAAACTTATTGCCTGATTTAGAAACAAGACTGTAATTGAAAATCAAAAATGACAACAGCAAATAAACAGCATAAAATTGAGAATGGAAATGGGGAATGTGACAAAGCATCCATTGAATAGCAGGCTCCTTAAAAGTATGTTTTACGACTGTTACAGAAGCTTTATAGTTTGTGGTTTCAATTCAGCTGGCAATTGTAATTCTGTGTAAACTTTGCTGCGTAGCAATATCTTGATGTAAGCTCAAAATTTTCAGTTTCCAAGGTTTTCAGAAACAGGAATAGATTTTTCCCATGATGTTTGGTAGAAAAGAATTAGTTATATATCTGTTCTCAAAATGATTTACAAATTCAGGAAATAAAGTAAACTAACTAAATTGATTTCAGATAAGTGTAATTTTACATGGAGAGGAAGGAATGTCAGAAACAAGGGAGTTAATTAGTGATGATGACAGACCATTGTTTGAACGTAATTCAAGGGACCAGTTTATACTAACGTAAGTATGTGTTTAAATGAGCCAAAACATTGCAGCAATCCAGTTGGAAAAATATTTTGTCATTAAGAAGTTTTAATCTGACATATTTTATGAATTAGAAAGGCATTAGACATTTTACATTTTACATTATGATAAAAATTGAGAATGGAAATGGGGAATATCTGAAAGAGACATCAACCCAACCAAAGAGCAGATAACAGCTGAAGGATACAATGGGTCTGCAAGGCAGTGAGAAAATCTCACACCCAGAGGTAGGCATCAGATTGACCCTAAATAATAATGTGTACCAGTTCAGTGAAAATGGACATCATACTATTAAACTACAAAACATATAATGAAACTGATTCAATGATTTTTATTCTCCTTTATTGATTCATTTCCATTATATAATTACCCTGTTCTTAACAATTATTTTTTGTAAAAATACAGAATAAAGATATTATAAACTTTATTTTGCCTTTTATAGTTTACCAGACACTATTGGAAGGATATGGAAAGTACAGTTATGGCATAATAACCATGGAGCTTCACCTAGTTGGTATCTAAGTAGAGTTATAGTTAAAGATTTAAACAGTGGTAAGATATAGTTACCATTCCAGTTTAACTTTATTATGTATGTCACATATTTAAGTATAATGATGATAATGCAAAGATCCAAAGAAAATTGAGAAAATATATATATAAGAAGCAATTTAGAAATTGACATTAAAAAATTACATTTCAAAGTATAAATTCATTTTTAATGTCAATACTGGTACATGTAGTAGAAAAACACTGGCCTATTAAAGCAGATAAAACATTAACTTGTGTAATAATTTGAGCTATCATATTCATGTAATGATTTATGTTCTTTTAAGGAAAGCTTTGATATGGATATTTTGCTTTGTATTCATTGTAATTTGTAATCAATTATGAATAAGGTGAAAACCAAATATATACGAAATGCTAGTGCAATTTGTAATTCTATAAATTCTATTCACCAGTAGTTGTTTATGCATGACTTACATACTTATCATTTATTTTAAATATATCTTATATATTTCTGAAACAGGTGACCAGGTAAATTGTATCTGACTTTAGTACTGCCATGTTTGGACTTCAGTCCAGATACATGAAAATTTCTGACTTCAATATAGCTAAAAAGAGCTATAGATATCTTTTTCTTTTATTTTACCTTTACGACAGAAAAGATTTTTTTTATTGAAATATGTTCCTTCTTTTATAAAGAGGTTAGCATCTGATTATTTTTAGGAAGTACCTACTACTTTATATCAGAGAAATGGTTGGCTGTAGAAGAGGATGATGGGAAGGTTGAGAGAGAGTTTATGGCATTGGAAGGAAATCTGGGATTTAGAAAAGTAGGTTTTAATTATACCCCCACTTTCAAAAAGGGGGGGATATACTGTTTTACCTCTGTCTGTCCATCAGTCTGTCCCATAAATATTTTCGTCGCATCTTCCCAGGAACTACAATGCCAGGATTTCTGAAATTTGGTTTCAGGCTTTATAAAAGTGAGCTAATTCTTGTGATGCGTTTTCAGATCCATCACTCGACAACTTCCTGTTTACCGAACACTTACATATTTTTACACTATTAACATTATCCACTTGCGACGAGAGTATCATCAGTGAGCAGTAGCTCACAGTTTCACTTGTTTTTAATGCTGCATTAAGACAATTTCCAAATTCAAAAAGCAAATTAAGAATGTACCAACTGTTATGTCCAAGATTTGTCTTCTGGTTTTTTTATGTCTTTGTTTTTTTGCATTTGAAAATTGACTTTTAACTTGATCTTAAAAACCCTCACAATAGACCACTTTTGAGTTTGTCAACTATGGGCGCATTAATGACGTCATTTGTCAGATAGAGGGGATCGCCTGTATCCCTGCACTATAAACATGCATCAAGCGTCTTAGTGATTGTCAGTGTACAGGATAAATTAGAAATAATGTTTGTTCTGTAGGTACTTAATCACAATTACCTAATGACAACAGTCCTGAAAGAGAGTTCTGAGATTTCAATTTGCAGAATAATTCATGCAATATAGCTTTACAGTTTTTCAACCACTCGCTAAACATTGGAACGGAAGTGACGACGCCCCTAAAGGCACAAATGATGTTCACTGAAACCACAGTTTTTAACAGAAATGCATTGAACTCGAAAGTTGTCTATTGTGTTCATCAATGACCCATGACTGTTGAATACTTTAAAGGAGTTTAATTTTCAAATACTGTAAACTAACTTATTTTAGCGAGCGATATATTTTCGCGACTTTTGCAAGTAGAAAAATAACGCGAATATAAATCGTCACGAATATGTGAACCTTAGATCTTTCCTTATTGAACTTCATCAAGTAAATCAAAAAATCACGAAATTAAATAGCCCCAAAGTGGTTAAGAATGGGTAAAACGCGAATAAAGTATCCGCGAAAATAAGTTGGTTTACAGTATCTCTAAACTGCTTTGAAATGAGACAATCACTAACAGATGTATTGAAAAAATCCCCCACCATGATAGAAAATCTCTGGTTGTAGTACTGTTAATTCAGAAATTATTGCAATGTTTTTATTATTGTGAAAAATGCAACAAGATTATAATCTCAATAATTTTAACTCGCATTATGATTTTTTTTAAATGAATAAAACAGGATTTTTCTCAATATCCCAAAAATTAAAATCACATATAAGTCTAAAATGACTAAATGGCAATAATAAATGCAGGCAGTAAAAATGTATATTGTGATAGTTCAATGATGTAATTATTTCTCTATATTAGGTGTTTTGGACTAAAGGAACACAGTATTTCTCTGACTACCACTTATGGATGTCACTGGTGACCTGTCCATCCTACAGCCAGTTTAACAGAAAACAAAGACTGACCTGTGGTCTAACTCTCCTGATGATGTACATGTGTCTAAATGCCATGTGGTACAAAGAAATTAAACCTGAGGTATGTTTTTATGTCCCATTTATGGCAATATGTTTTCTGGTCTGTGCATATGTCTATTCATTCATCTGTCCGTCTGTCCCTCTTCAGGTTAAAGTTTTTGGTCAAGGTAGTTTTTTGTGTAGTTTTAAGTCCAATCAACTTGAAACTTAGTACACATGTTTCCTATGATATGATCTTTCTAATTTTATGCCAAATTAGAGTTTTTAACCCAATTTCAGGGTCCTCTGAAAATTGAAAATGTTAGTGCGAGTGGGGCATCCATGTACTATGGACACATTCTTGTTATATTTGTATCTATATATGATAGTATTTGGATTTAATGGATAGTATTTGATATAAAAGTGAAGACTTAATTTATTTACTCATTTTGGTAACTATCAAATAGTGAAACATTAAGCTATTTCAGTTAACGATAGTCTCTATTAAACTTTAACTGCTTTTTGTTTCAGTATGACAGTGTATTTTAACTACTGTAAATTCAGCATTTATTGTGAGGATTTAATGACGATTAATATTGCAATAGTTAAAACTTGCATACTGATATCTGAGATTTCTTATTAAAGGACAAGATAAGCTTGCATTTTTATGCCCCACCTACTATCGTAGAGGGGCATTATGTTTTCTGGTCTGTGCATCCGTTCGTCCGTCCGTTTGTCCGTCTGTCCCGCTTCAGGTTTAAGTTTTTGGTCAAGGTAGTTTTTGATGAAGTTGAAGTCCAATCAACTTCAAACTTAGTACACATGTCCCCTATGATATGATCTTTCGAAATTTTAATGCCAAATTAGAGTTTTTATCCCAATGTCACGGTCCACTGAACATAGAAAATGAAAGTGTGAGTGGGGCATTCGTGTACTGAGGACACATTCTTGTTGTTCATTCTTCAAGATAAGCAATCATAAATGCACACCCTTATTATGCCCCACCTACAATAGTAGAGGGGCATTATGTTTTCTGGTCTGAAAGTCCTTCCGTCTGTGTGTCCGTCCATTCGTCCCTTTTCAGGTTAAAGTTTTTGGTCAAGGTAGTTTTTGAAGAAGCTAAAGTCCTATCAACTTGAAACTTAGTACACATGTTCCTTATGATATGATCTTTCTTATTTTAAAACAAAATTAATCTTTTGACCCCATTTTCATGGTCCACTGAACATAGAAATTAAAAATGTGAGTTTCAGGTTAAAGTTTTTGATCAAGGTAGTTTTCAATGAAGTTAAAGTCCAATCAACTTGAAACTTAGTACACATGTTCCCTTTTGGTTGATCTTTTTACTTTTAAGGCCAAATTAGATTTTTTACCCAATTTCATGGTCCATTGAACATGGAAAATGAAAATGCGAGTGGGGCATCCGTGTACTTTGGACACATTCTTGTTTTTTAATTTATAGTATATGTGTAATTTTTTGCTTCTCACTATTTTAGTATCGTGGTGAGTTTGGACTGTTAGATGTATCACTTAGGAACATAACTGTTGGAGCTATCTGTTGTGGTGTAGTTATTCCAGTCAATTTACTCATACTATTGCTGTTCAGGAGAAGTAAGGTATGATGTATACTGTAGTGAAACATTATACTGGCATAGGATTATTATATGTAAGACCTGTTGGTGACCTTCTGCTGTTGTTTTTTATTTGGTCGGGTTGTTGTCTCTTTGACACATTCCCCATTTCCATTCTCAATTTTATAGAATGACTAGTTTGAGATGTTTTAAGGACACTGTCATAAACCTCTTAGTACAACTACATAATAGTTTAGAAACACTCACCATTTATTGATTACTCTTAAAGAATTATACTGCTGCAGATTATTATTTACATTTAGCCAATTTTAGAAGCAGTTATATCTTTACCATGGTTGAAAAAGATTTAAAAATTTCTGAGATAATTATAGATTATCGTTGATCATCTCAAAGTGATTGATTTTCTCGCTTGAGCTGGAACAGCGAATGTGAGAAAAGCAACCGAGTTGAGATGACCAATGATAATCTGTTTATCGCTATTTTACCTATGACGACATTTTCAATTTCAATGTCAATTTCGTTAGCAACGCCACGAGGTCTCCTTAGTTTCTAGTGATAATTTTTCCATCTCAAGCGAGAAGCATGATATGAAAATTATCACAAAAAAAGATCAAAGGAAAAATGCACAAAATAGCTATAATAGATCATATTGCTTGTCTGTAAAAATTGTGTAATGAACTATAGAAAATCTTTCAGTATAGTAAAGCGACCTTAAATCTGACAAAACATTATCACAATTTACCCAAAGGATTAATTTAGATTTGTTTGACTTTTATAGAAAGAACAGTCAGGTTACCACAGTGAACCGATTCCTGATGAGGAAAAAGAGGATGAACAGTTTGCAAGTGGGAAGCCTAATGAGCATGTGCAAGAAGAAGAGGAAGTGGAATCTGTCCAGCCAATTATGACATACTCCATTCTGGATCAGTCCATTCTTAATTGGCCTAGTATACAAGATTGGGCACAAAAACAGTGGGTTAAAAGACACCAGGGATATCAAGAGACCTCAAACAGTCCAGAAATATCACAAATACCTAATCAGATCGTTCAAAGAAGAAGTATGTTAAAAGGAAATTTTGTATAACTTATTTTTATTTGCATCTTCAACAGTATGAAATAAAAAGATGGGGTATGATTGCAATTAACCGAACTATCTACTAGAGGCCTAATTATGTAGATGTATAAATGCAACATTAGGGTCTTTTAATGGTGAATAAATTGCAGTATAGAGGTGATATTATGTCTATTTGAAGGTTTAAAATGTAGTTTTAGATAAATTTGGTGAACGTCATGCAATTATTATATTTTTTACCTTATCTGACAATTTGTAGTTATTAAACTTCATCAATCAGTGATGCACAAATTATTTTTACACATTTTTTTAGTTTTAGGATCAGAAATAGACCAGGCCTCCAGTGGCTTTGAAGATTCTAATAGTACAGATCCTCGTAGACAAATTACTATCAGTTCTCAAAACAGTAGTCAGAAGATAAAAGCTCCATCTGTATCCAGTGGATCTAGCCAAAAAGGTTCAAGTAAGTGTCCAAACACAGTTCATATGCAACTGAGGAAGATTTAGGGGTGGCATACAAGGGTTCTATAATGTCTTTTGTAGCTGCAGATATGGTTAATTCATTGCCTTTTTAAAATTCTCACTCCAAATGTTGACTAGTTTTGGGGCTCTCTTTTTCAAAATCCTGGATCCGCATCTGCTTATTATGACCCTTCTCTTTTCCAGGGTCAAAAGAGCAATGCAAAATATCATTAAGTATATGGTCTGATAGCAAATTTGAGGCTGCAACTGGTGATTACTTCTATCACTTTGTGTTGTCTGAGGAGGGGAAGGACCTTTTTGGGGAATTTTGGATCTGGTGCTTTTAAGCTCAGGATTTCAGGATTGATCCTTTTAGGATTTGGGAATTCTGTTTTCGAATTTAGGGATGTTGGGATTTAAATTATTTTAGATTCGCGACCTCAGGATCTCATGTTATTAAGCCTGGGATTTCGGAATCAGGACCCCTCCTACCCCTCTCTCCTCCCCCTTGTCTTAGCTCTTCACCTTTTGTTGTTTATATTATTGTTAGATGCTAGACAACGCACTTAAATTTATTACATATCATATTATCATTAAAGTTTTCAAATATGAAGTGACAAAAAACAAAATAGTCAAAGATTGATACCTATAAGCTTGATTCATGCTCTTGTTTGCTTTCTCAAAGAATAATTATAGTTCAGTGATATAATGATAGAAAAAAAAAATGAAAATGACATTCAAGACAGCAACATTTCATAAGAAATCCATTTAGAAGGATATCCTGGTCCGAGAACCAAAAATGTTTGAAAGTATTTTAAACAGTTCTGTGTTCGACATTGGATAAGTAAATTTGCCTAGCCCTTCATGTTTCACTCAGAAAGTAAGATAACACATTAATAACTCTTAACTAATTTAAATTTATTGTTATCCTATAATTTATGAAATTATTTGTTCAGGTTGTAGTTCCAGAAAAGTGATCAGTAGCCGTTTATTTTTACCTTACTGGTGTCAGTTTATAGCCTGGTTTCTATGTATTGTCATTACTGGTACCTGTGCTGTTATTACAGTTATGTATGGATTCAGGTAAAATTTACTATGTATCTGATCGTCTTAGTTTATAAAGGAATTCTTTTTAATAATCATTTTAATGCATGAAATCATTTGGCCCAAATACATACAAAACTTCAAAAGAGACAAGATATCTTGCTGTTACTTTTGAATTTGATTGTCTTAGTCTTAGAAAAAAAATTGTTAGAAACTCTGACAAAGTTTTAAGAAAGAAAACAAAACTTTTATGAACTTTTTAAAGGTAAAAAGAATTGTGTATGAGGTTTTAAACTTTATATTATTTATATTGTAGATTTGGAATATCTAAGAGTATGATGTGGTTACAGTCCCTGTATTTCAGTTTCATGGTCTGTGTATTCATAGCTCAGCCATTCATGGTAATTATCATTTTATATTTATTAGTCAAAGTTGTTTCTAGTTTAAGTCGAAAAATAATCTTTATAGATTTTTGTGGAATTAGCCATTATTTTAATAAATTTATATGAAATGAAGCCATTTATATTATCTTATCTTTTGTAATAAAAGAAAAAAAAAGAAGATAATTTAATTTTATAATAGAATGCACTTATCATTTTGTTGGTATGCAACAAGAAAAGAATTATGAAGACCTTATGGAAACCTTCTCTTTTTATTTTTGGTTTTATAGGAGGCTTTTAGTCACTTGACCCTTTCTTAATTTAAGAAAAATAGATGACAGTTTTCAGTGTGCCAACAAAAAGTAAATTTCTTTATTTTTGCTATGAATATTCTTATTGATAAATGAAATGTATTTCTCTCTTTTTAGATAATTATAGCAGTGATATATACAGCAATTAGATATAAGAATGACCCATCCATCTTGGACCATTATGAAGATGGAGAGTTTGGGGAGAAATCTAAACTAGAAATATTGAGGAGAAAGAAAGAACAAGTACAGTACACAGAACAAGAGGAGTTAGAAAGGGTATGCCTTCACTGTCTTCAAAATTACTTCCCTTAGCAAGGTTCATCATAAAGAAGTCGGGACTTTCTGTATGATCCCTATTTACACTCTACTCTAATAAGCAAAAGAAGTTTATTGTGACCAGTGTATTTTTAAAAAAAAAGAAGATATGGTATGATTGCCAATGAGACAACTCTTCACAAGAGACCAAAATTACACAGAAAAATACAGTACAGGAAATAGAACATTATTCATGATAATGGAATAAGTAGACTGTTTGTTTTTTTTGTTTATGCATACTTTATATCAAATTTAAATTGTCACATTTGTATACCTCTTATTTTACTTTTTGATCTGAGTTTATTTATAACCCATCTATGAGGGGCATTATGTTTTCTTGTCTATGCATTCATCTGTCAGTTAGTCTAGATCTGTCCTTCCCATTTCTAGTAAAAGTTTTAGTTAAGTTAGATTACCATAAAGTTGAGACCACATAAACTTGAAACTTAATACAGATGTTTATTATGATGTGAACTTTTGAAAAATCAATTCCAAAATAGGGTTTTGACCCAGATTTTATGCTTAATGAAACATGGGAATTTGATAGCTTGAATATGTTGTGACACATGTGCTTTTCAGTGTTTCCTATAAGCGAAAGAAGGATTTTGTCATGTCACCCAATTGGGTGATAATTTTTACTCCTCCTTAACCTCAGACTAGAAAGTAGCTTTGTTGTTTTTGCAAAAGATCAATGTTTGTGTGGGCTAAGAAAATAATCTGAGAAACAGAAAGTAAGCTTTCCTTTAAATTTATGATATTACAGTACCAATTTTAGCATGTTTAATGTTAAAATTGGTACTTTAATATAAACTTAAGGGGACAGTTGTAATAAGCCCTTTCATAAACTTTGTTTAAAAAAAAAGGAATATGATGATTTTCTTAACAGGCTGAATAAGAAAAAAACAGCAAGTGGATATCAGCTCTCACAACATTTTTCAGAAGAAGTTTTTCATTTTCCCTAAATAAAAGTATTGATATTTATAGATTATCATTGATCACCTCAACGAGATTGATTTTCCTGCTTGAGGCTGGACGGGCGAAAGGGAGAAAGGCAATCGAGTTGAGATGACCAATTATAATCTGTTTATCGCTATTTTACCTATGACTGTGTTGTCAATTTCATGTCAATTTCGTTAGCAACCCCACATGTCTACTTTGTTTCTATCGATAATTTTCCATCTCAAGCCTGAAGGGTGATATTAAAATTATCACAAATAAAAAGATCAAAGGAAAAATACATAAAATAGCGATAATAAGTTATTACTTGATATGCAAATATTCATTGTATAGAGTAATCAGCTCATAGTTGGAATTAAGCAACTGTTTCAGTAAATGTCATGTTTCATATTCATAGTGCAATAAATGTGCTGGTCTGAATATAAACCCAATTATATAAGAAGTTTCATTTCTCTATTTAATAAATGCTAAAATCCGATCTAAATAAAATAAAATCCTTTAATTGCTCCTGTTCCGTTATGTCGCGCATCAAGGATCTAACGAAACCTGATAGACAGGTCAAATCTGGTGACCTTTCAAGCCAACCAATCAGAAATTGTCTCCCAATATCTTTGGCATTTTTAGGCCTTTCGATTTTTCCTTGATGCACGACTTATCAGAACAGGAGCAATTAAAGGATTTAACTTTAATTAGATTGGCCAAAATCTTAATTATATTATCATATTATACAGGGAGTTGCTGCTAGGCAGAGATCAAGATACCTCAGATTTGCCAGACCTCCACAGGAAAAACAATTGATAGAAGCCAGAAAAAAAATTATGAAGGAAAAGAAAGCCATGTCCCTGTTAAGGTTAGGAAGATCTTTGATGTAGATTCAACAGCAATAGCTATACATTAAACCAAAAACTGTAAGAAAAGCACGGAATCACATGATCACTGTAAGGAAAGCAAGGAATCACATGATCACTGTAAGGAAAGCAAGGAATCACATGATCACTGTAAGGAAAGCAAGGAATCACATGATCACTTAATCTTGATGGTTTCTCACAAAGAAAATATTTCATCAGTACTATTAAATAAATCAGTATTGTGGAATTTTTGTTTTATGTATTGAATAAGCATAAGAAAATAACCATTTAATGTTAACCTTATTTCAACCAAAAATTATTGAAGGAAAATATCTCTTATTGTGGTCCATATAATATATTTACTTTTTAATTGGCATTTTTGCAGGGATACAGCTGTAATATTCCTGATGTTTATTATGCTCTGTGTAATGGCTTATGGAAAAGATACCAGTTCACCGTTCTATATCAATGAGGCACTGAAAAATACCCTTATCAGGTAAATGGTATTGTTAACTTGTATGTCTGTGATTAATTGAAGAAATTTTAGTTGAGGAATTGTCCTTCAAATCTTCAACATGTGGTTTAAAGTTGCATAACAATTGAATAGAAAACTGCTAGTTAAGTATATGATGCACCTTGAGACACTGGAACACTGTTCCCTTATTAAACTAGTAATCTAATATTTTAGAGGATTCATATCACTTTAAATCTAATGACGAATTGTAAGATACATTATCTGAAAGAACCAAGAGATTATTTAATTAGATTGTTACTTGCTCTTTTAAAAATCCCTTGTTAATTTTCAGTTTACATTCAACTTACATTACAAAAAAACATACAAAAGACATGGTAGGAAATAACATATAAATACTGTAGCAGAAATCACCATTTTAATATATGTATTGTATTTGTTACAGATCTGGGCCATTAAAATTCACCAATATAAAGTTTTCCAATGAATGGTACAATTGGAGCCAAACAACCATGTTAGACAAACTGTACGCACCAGCAATAAATCTTACTAGTCACCAATACAATGAGGTAATTTATGTACATTTATATCATTTAATGTAACTAATGATTTATTATACCCTCTGCGTACAAACTTTGGGAACATATAGGAATCAATATTTCTGTATGGACCAACTTCTTTATCCATTGTTTGAATCACTTCAAACTTTGTAGAATAAATTACTGTAAACCAACTTATTTTCGCGGATACTTTATTTCGCGTTTCACTCTTTCTTAACCACTTCGCGGCTATTAAATTTCGTGATTTTCTGATTTACTTCATGAAGTTTAATGAGGAAAGAACCAAGTTGTACATATTCGCGACGATTTATATTCGCGTTATTTTTCTACTCGCGAAAGTCGCGAAAATAAATCGCTCGCGAAAATAAGTTGGTTTACAGTATCATTATATGCAACCATCACCTTGTAAAGCATTTTTGTTCTGTCCATATTAACCAGAATTATGCTGCTGTCCCCTTTATAGAAATGGTTACCCCTTCAGATTCGAACTTATCAACACATTCATCTCATTTTTATACGCCCGTCTAAAACAGGACGTACTATGGTATACCGTTGTCTGTCTGTCGTCCACACTTTGGACAATAACTAAAAAAAACTTTCATCAACTTTTATGAAACTTTGTTGAATTGTTTATATCTATTGACATATGCTCCCTTTCAATTTTTATAAATTTCAAATTTTACGTTTCCGTGTTATGAATCTGTATGCTTAAAAAGGGGGGATTGTCCCGTTTTCGGACAATCACTCATAAATACTTTTACAAAATATTTTGAATTTTGGTGAATTGTTTATATCTGTTGACCTGAGCTACCTTTCAATTTTTATTAAAGAAATAAATGTAAAACATGTAAGGAACTGTATCTTTTTTCTACGCATTCACAATTTGTTTTGGTCCGCCTTTATCGACGTCTTGACAACGCCTATTGTTGTATGACTTCAGAGAGTGAAATAACCAAGTTTATTTTACTGGGAAATCAATGTAATTCATTGCAACCAATGTAATAATATACAATTACTGTCTTTTGATGAGGTAAATGTGTGGTTTATTGACTTTCGAAAAAATGATATTCACTGAGGCCAACATAAAACCACATATTTACCGAAACAAAAGACAGTACTTGTTTTATTCCATATTTTGAGAGAAATGTATGTTATGGAAAATATCTACCAAAATTTATTTTTTTTACCAAAATCATACACGTAAAAGCACACATCGTTTTGAGCGTTAAATATCCTTTTCCGCAGGTGAATATGCTTATTTATTCAAAATCCCATTCATATAGAAAAACAAACTAAAGTTTTAGCAATATGGAATAATTGTTTTTATCTATTGAACTAATTACACTTTTGTTTTTTGTATAATTTATGATTTGATGTTGTACAGTTATGGAATTTTTCTTCTCGAAAAAAATGTTGGAAACAGCCAATTAATGTACAACAAAAATCATTTAAAGCATAAAAGCTCAAAGGGTAATGGGCTTATAGGGTAGCTCTTTATTTGCTCTGCCCAATCCCTACTTCTCTTACATGTTTTATTCTTTCTGCACAATACTAAGTATATTTTTATGCCCCACCTACCATATAAGGGCATTATGTTTTCTGGTCTGTGGGTCTGTTTGTTGGTCTGTTCGTTTGTTTGTCCAATAATTTATAACTATTGATTTAGATAAAACAACCAATGTGAATAACTTTTTTTCAAACAGATCTACCAACTATTAGACAACAGTCATATTATAGGAAATGTACAGCTGAGGCAGCTCAAGGTCATCAGAGAAAACTGTGAATGTCCTTACAACCTGCCATTTCTACCAGATAGTTGTTACCATGACTACCAAACATCCAAGCAGATGAAGTCCAAGGGAGATAAGTTATCTGATTTTAAAGAAGCCACCTCCAGTTTTAACATTTGGGGGAAGCATGGGATATATGACAATTCTGGATATGTTTTACATCTAAATATGACAAGGTATATATAACATGTTTATTGCTCTTCTTAAACAAGTCTCCTTACAGACAAGTGATATTCAGGCTTTCATGTTTCAAAAAAATAATTTTTAAGTTCATTTCTATCTTATTTTTTTTTTCTATTTCTACGAAAGAAGGCAACAACAAAAGATAAATTGCTATTTTTCGATAATTTTGATTCAAGTAAATAACTATTTTTCAGTTATTAATACAATCTTTCTGAAAAGCAAGTAACATCAATAATGTGGGGTTGTGTGGTTAAAGACAATAACTATTTCTGTTGTGTACTAAGGCCAACTAAAATTAATTAGTAGATTTTCATCCAATTTTTTTTTTAGATGGGGCGGTGGGTGGGAGGATTTTATTTTTTGAATTCTATTTCATATGAAAACCTCTTGTGACGTGTTCTTCATAATATGCATGTGTAATGATAAACTTACATCATGTATATACAATACATGTATAAGGATCTATAAGTAATTTTACATATTTTTTCAAACTCTTAAATAAATATATCTAAATGGCAACCACTGTTGGACATGTAATTGACACTTTAGAAACCTATTTATAGTAAACAGCAAAGACGTGGAAAAATGCTCTTTTCAGTTGGACTACGTACACCAAATTTATTTTGCTTTTTATTCGACTTGATGTTGTGTAGTCCCCATAAAATGAAGCAATTGCATTGGTATGCAACACAAATATTATGAGTACAGAATAAAATAATAGGGTTGGTGCTTATGCAAGATGCACAATGTAAAACATGAACAAGAAAGAAGAAGTTGTTTAACGACTCTATTGTGGGTATTGTGACAAAGGGTGTTTGCTTTTTGTCATAAAAACGACAGCTATGGGTAAATCAGTGGGGTAAATCTAAGGGCTTGCTATAATAAAATGCAGGTTTGTCGACTTTTTCAACTCAAATTATATATAATATCATAAATCTAACAATTCGTCCTTGTGTCAATTTCTTTAATCCAGTAATGTTTTTTTTGTACCAACATGTCCCATAATTCTTACGCTTTGAATATCATTACACAAAGTCATAACTTTAAACCAACAATCAACGGTTTTCTAATCACAGAAATTTGTGACATACTATAATTTGCGTTCTTGAACAGAACAATTTTACTCGAAGCCGAACATCTCATGCCCTTCTCGCAATTAATCAGTATACTCAGTAGATAATATTGTCATTATAGAACAGCAGAAAATGAGTGTCAACTTTATCATTTCGGCTAGATTACTTGGAAGAAATAAGAAAACCCAAATTTGAAACAGGAAGTTTTGAATAAAACATAATTTTCGACAGTTACTGGTTACATAAATGAACAAAATTCCGGAAATAGTAATTTTTTTAAAATAAAAAAATGGGGCTGGACAATTTCAAAGGGGCGGGCGGGGATGAAAATCTATCAATTAATTTTAATTGGCCTAATTGTAGTATCAGATACTAACTAAAACATATTTCAGGTCAGATGTCATGGTTCAACTTGAAGAACTACAAGATTTGGATTGGATCAGCAACCAGACCAGAGCAGTGATGGTAGAATTTACCTTGTATAATGCCCCAACTGGTCTGTTTACTTCTGTTGTTATCTTGTTGGAGATTCCCTCATCAGGAGGTGCCTACCCTGACCATAGGATACGGTCAACACATCTCTATAGATATGTTACAAAGCTCGATAATTTAGTATTGGCATTTGAGGTAAGGACATTATGTTTACATTCATGACCTTACTTTTTCTAATGAAACAAGAGTGCATGGTCTAATATCTTAAAAAAGAACACATTTTTTTGGGGATTTTAAATTATCTAATGTGTAGCTGTATGTGGCCTATTAAACATGTGTATACTTCTGTTTCAGTTAATGTTTATTATCCTGACAGTATACAAGATTGGTGTACAGCTATGTGATGTTGTCAGATTAGAGAGATACTTCCGTAATTTCTGGATTGTCATTGATGTAAGTACTACAGCAATTCACAAATTATCACCAGGTTTTTATTTTTACCAAAATGTGACAGAGTTGTAAATGCAATCATTTGAACTTTTTCGAAATATTTTATATGAATAACACAGATTTTCTTAAAATCTTAAAAAAATTAAAATCACATTTAAGTCTAAATTTATTAAATCACAATATTAAATGCACGCAATAATTTCTGAATTTACAATACATATATTTAATTCACTCATTCTTTTAAGAAAGCACAACAGGCAAATTTGAGCTGATTTTATTGAAAATATTAATAACTTTGTCATTTTAAAAGGAATTCAGACAATTGAATAACCATCTTTTAAAGGGATAACCAAGATTTATTTAAAAGATTTTAAAATCCCACACAACAAAATGAATATATTTGGAGAATAAATAATATATTTGGACATTTTCTACAGGCTTGTAATTAGACTTTACCAAAACCACTAAAATTCAAGCTTTCCTCAAGCAATGAAAATTGGTACCCATATAAATGAATCCGCAGTAAGTAGTTATAATAATTGTGTAATTTTATTTTGCAGACAATATCATCAGTGTTGTCACTGACATACATTATTTTCTATGTATACCGGTTTATCCTTGTATCAGAGACGGTAGAAAATCTACGGAGTACCTACTTCAGACAGTTTGTTGATGTTTCTGTCCTAGCATTATGGGATGAGGTTTGTTTTAGTTGTGCAGATTAACCATTTATAATTATCCTACAATTTGTTATGACGAATTCAAGTTTTCTCTGTATTACTTTACAAGATCATGGTTTTTTAGAAAATTTGGACAATATTGCTCTGAATTATTTTTTGGAGACTTGATTAATCAGAGTTTTTTTTAGCAATATAGATGTTAAATACTTCATGAGGTTGATGAGAGGTGAAGAATATGATTTTTCCCATTTTTTAATGGTTGTATTTTTTTTAATTAGAGTATCACAAAATAATGGGTTTTATTAAAACATGTCTTATAAAAATAAGGAGATGTGGTATAATTGCCAATTAATCAATTTTCTAAAGTTCAAATGAAGTGGATGTAGGCAATTATTGTTTGCTATTTTCAAAATACCAGAAATGTCTTTTATACTTTCTGTGAATACCTGTTATAATGACCCAACTAGCTCTTACTTAAAAAGTTATTTGAAATTGAAAAAAAGACTTTCTGAAAGTTAACCTTGTGCAAGACTGAATGTGTATGTTAGATTATAATAAGTGTGTTAATATTTTACAGATTATAAGAAGTCTAATTGGAATGATTTTATTTCTGGTGATGATTAAGTTCCTGAAGCTGTTGCATTATATTAAGATCTTTTCAATGTTTGGTACAATCTACAAGAGGCTTCAAAGAGAAATTGTTACCTTTATGGTAAGAAAATATTAAGATCTTTTCAATGTTTGGTACAATCTTCAAGAGGCTTCAAAGAGAAATTGTTACCTTTATGGTAAGAAAATATTAAGATCTTTTCAATGTTTGGTACAATCTACAAGAGGCTTCAAAGAGAAATTGTCACCTTTATGGTAAGAAAATAGTAAGATGTCAAAAGATGGTTTCCTGGTGTGCAAAATAACATGAAATATACAAATACTCTGCAGATTCTGAGTGAGTGAGTGAGTTTACAAAAAAACGCATTTTCTGTTGTTTATTTTTACAGCTTGTGATATATATTTACTATTGAGAGATAACTATATGGTGAGAGTGTCTTGATTTTTCAAGGTCACTACCATGTATTTTTATGAAAAATAAATATATATAAATTTATAATGTGACCACTCTCCACCAGAGACCAAATGACATAGAACTTAGGAGCCTTCAACAATGAGCAAAACTCATACCTGTAAAAAAAAATTACAAGATATGGTTTGATTGCTTATAAGACTAATACCTGTCAAAGACCAAATGACGAGAATGTTAAGGATTAAAAGCAAGGTACAACCTGGGCATGGATTTGCAATGAGCTGAATTCATACTAATAAAATTGAGAATGGAAATGAGGAATGTGTCAAAGAGACAACAACATGACCAAAGAGCAGACAAAAGCCGAAGGCAACAGTTGGTCTTCAATGCTAGTTTGCTATAACAAACCACACAGAAAGAGAAACAATTCATAAGGGAAAGCAAACCTCCTGATAACAGCTGATGACATTAAATTAAAAAAACATATATGTGTCACAAAAGACAACAACACTCCCCTGTAGATGTGATTGTGTGGTAGGGTAAAGTTGTGACACACATTCTTTTATTTCAAGACAACTGTGAATACCTAGCGGTATCCAGTTGTTTTTACCCTACCGCACAATCACAACTCCAGGTGTTGGTTCACTTGATAGAATTACAGTAAAAACATTATGACAGACAGAAATCAATGACCACTAGCCTTACTGACTTGGGACAGGCACATTAATAAGGTGGGAAGGTTAAACTTGTTCATGATTGTTCAAAACTACCCCTTACCTTGAACAGTGGAGAATCAGCTAAAAATCATGTATATCTGATGACATCATTCATTGTTTATTTCAATTTGTTCATTTTTATATGTATACTTTGATGGAGCAAATCATTATATCATTTTTTTTCTATACTTCATTTAATTATTTTTTTTCAGGCATTATTTTTGGGATCTATCATATTTTTCTCCAGAATAGGGACAGTGTTATTTGGTTCCTATATTTACAGTTTTAGTAATGTTATTGGCAGTATATTTACTGTATCTGCCTTACTAACAGGCATCTATGAAGATTATCCAATACCAGACACATCAGTTGTACATACCATCAGAATATTTGTCTTATTCTTCTCTGTGTTTGCTACTGGACTGCTTACTAGTTATGTAAGTAAAACATATATTAACCTCTTATACTGAGATTTATGTCATTGCACTTTACTGTGTTCTTTTAACAACTTTACACTGATTAAACCAAAAAGTAAATAAGATGAGATATTTTATAAGTATGAAATCCAAATAATAATACACAGATAAACAATTGACAAAACAAATATGTAACATTTACAAAAAGTATAAAAATTAGACAATATGCCTTCTTTTTCAATTAGCATAGTAGCATTAGCATTCAGTTGTCAATTTATAATAGCCACAAAAATAAAAGAGGATAACTTTGCAGGGAGCAATACAACCATTCTTGAGTTTAAGATTAATCCAGCATTTGTAGATGACATTTTTTTACTGTAATAGTCAAATGAAAATCAAATTAAACATACTATGGACGCCTCCGGGTGCGGGAATTTCTCGCTACATTGAAGACCTGTTGGTGACCTTCTGTTGTTGTTTTTTATTTGGTCGGGTTGTTGTCTCTTTGACACATTCCCCATTTCCATTCTCAATTTTATATCACTTTTTTGCAACAGATTTTAACTGTGTTGACCTACAGATTCAAAATACAGAAACATAAGCATTCAATATCTCTAATGATGGATCAAAAGGAAACAGTGTTGTTCTACTGGAAGACATTTTTATTATGGACTGGTTTCCAGTCTTTACCTGTTGATGAGGAGCCAGAAAATGTGTTGCCACCTGTAAGTGTTTGTATGCATGTTTATGTGCTACAAGTCAGGAAAGTTTTATTAATTTTGGGGAGGAATATAAAATAATTTCTGCAGAAAAAATATGATTCAAAAGATACTATCAGACCTAGTACAATTAAGACAGGAGTGAGTTTGTTTTGGTTATAAAATTTTGTCTCCATTTGAACAAAAGTCCTAAACTGTGAGACATAGGGATGTTTATTATGTGACACTTGTATTTATATTTAATCTTTTATATTTCAAAAAGTAGAATGAGTGGATGTATGAGTAATAGTACTATATTTGGTTTATGGGGTCCTTGCAAATCCTATACATGCCTGTCAGACAGGGTTCACACATGTTTTATTGTAGTTTTTTGTTTTGTTTATGGAGATTTGATTACAACAACAAATCACAATTCTTGAGTAGGGATTGACTTTTATACATCTTTTATCCATGTACATAATTCTGTACATATGTTGTCACTATTTTTGACTTTTATTGCTTGACTACTTTCTTTTCAGGAGTTTACTATGGCGGAAGTTGAATATCAAGTAGATGAATTATTTTTCCGCATTAACACATTGACTGGTTCTCATGGGTTACCAGAAAAACCCACCTCATACTTTACTGATTCTGATGGAACATATGGACTAGGGGATGATGGGATATCTAGTGGTGGGTCTGAGGTAAGACAGATTCTTAGCAATAAGGTAAATAACCAACCTCATACTTTACTGATTCTGATGGAACATATGGACTAGGGGATGATGGGATATCTAGTAACGGGTCTGAGATAAGTCAGATTCTTAGAAATAAGGTAAATAACCAACCTCATACTTTACTGATTCTGATGGAACATATGGACTAGGGGATGATGGGATATCTAGTGGTGGGTCTGAGGTAAGACATATTCTTAGAAATAAGGTAAATAACAAACCTCATACTTTACTGATTCTGATGGAACATATGGACTAGGGGATGATGGGATATCTAGTAATGGGTCTGAGGTAAGACACATACTTTGAAATAAGGTGAATAAGTTCCAATGAATTGCACATCTTTTAATTCAATTAATTTTCCCATTTTTTATTTCCAAAATGTAAATATTCACGCCTCCTGGTGTGGGATTACCTCCTTGTGTTGAAGACTCATTGGTGGCCTTCAGCTGTTTTCTGCGCTTTGTTCAGGTTGTTGTCTCTTTGTCATATTCTCCATTTCCATTCTGAATTTTATAACATACACTTTTACAAATTGTGATATGGATGGAGAGGTGTCTCATGGTACACATACCATATCTTCTTATGTCTACTTAAGCTTGATTGTTGCTGATTGTCAGTAGTTAGCTTAGATAGAAAAATAATTTCTAAATGTTTACTCTTTAGGTGAATTTAGATGATGATGAAAGACTTGAAAACCAACTACACAAGATAGAAGACAGTCTTTGTTCACATGAACCTAACCTGGCTCAGTTGATAAAACTAAGTCCATCGGATGGAATGACGAAAGAAAGAGAAAAACAGATAAGGTAAGATGTTATACATGGTACATGTCAATATGAGGTGAAGTGCTGTGACAATGATTCATGTTTGTTTTATGTCTTATCATCACAATTCTTACAGTTGTCTAAATACTCTCCTGTTGAATAATATAAAGAAACCATCTATAATACTAAAATTACGAGGTCCAATTTGTCAGCCGTCATCACGTAAAAACGACGAATCAAAGAATTCAACTTTATATATAACTAATATAGTACAAAGGTGTAGATTAAAAATTACACCACTCCAGGCCCTTTTGTTTTCCACGTAATTAATACTACCAATAATTAAGAAGTTCCGGGTCGAGTCCGATACCGATACCAATAGTATATTCATCTGTTACCTATTACCTTATCTGTACGTTCCGCATTTGACAGGCGCACCACAGGATATGCTATATACACGGGTCATAATCACAGAGTTGACACTACTTAACTGTCAAATTGTTACCTATTGTAGTATTTTATTCTGTAAGATTTTATAAGATAACAATACGAATACTAAAAATAAGGCGTATAAGTACAGTTTTCAATTTGTTAGCGGGCATAATATAGGACAATGCTGTTGATTAAAAAAATACTCGGCCATCCTAGGACCTTTTGTTTTCCAAATGATTAATATTACCAATAATTGATAAGTTCAAGTTAGACGGGTTCAAACAGAAAGATTTGAAAGCAGAAAAAAACTGTGATAACTATCTTATAATCGGCATGACTTTATCAGATGACAATACTAATACAAAAATAAGTCTTGCGCATAGTAATATACTTTAATTCAGTCACGGAACCGCGATATCACGGGTGTGTTCTAGTAATATATAAGAATTGGTATAGTAAAGCATGACATAATTCTGTATCTTACAATACAAAACTAAAATACCTTTCTTGAAAAGAGATTTTTATGCCCCACCTACGATAGTAGAGGGGCATTATGTTTTCTGGTCTGTGCGTCCGTTCATGTGTTCATCCGTTCGTGTGTTCGTCCATCTGTCCGTCTGTCCCGCTTCAGGTTAAAGTTTTTGGTCAAGGTAGTTTTTGATGAAGTTGAAGTCCAATCGACTTCAAACTTAGTACACATGTTCCCTTTGATATGATCTTTCTAATTTTAATGCCAAATAATTAGAGTTTTTACCCCAATTTCACGGTCCACTGAACATGAAAAATGATAGTGCAAGTGGGGCATTTGTGTACTGAGGACACATTCTTGTTTTTCTTATTTTAAGGTGAACATTGTTTGGCATTGACTTTTAAATTAGATCTTCAAGACTTATACAATCCTTACATAATATTGCAATTATTATCATTTGTGACCATCCAAGAATTTGACTTTTCAATTTTAGGACCAATTTAGAGATGGAAATTATCAGGCAGCTTCAAAAACAGAGACACAGTATGCCAGATAAAGTAACAGGGGACAGTTCAAAGTCATCAACAAACACATCCGGTACCAGTTCAGAAATGACAACACCATTTGGGGACAGGAAATCAGGGGAGACAATAAGGAAACCAGTACTAGGTAAAACTTATACTGTGGATTCATTTATTTTCGTGGATACCAATTTTCGTGGATTGAGGAAAACTTATATGTTCGTGGATATTTAATTTTGTGGTTTTGGAAAAATCTGCATACAAGCCTATAAAAAATTTGGTATTCGTTGAACATTTAATTTTGTGGTTCGTCTGTTCTCATGAAATCCACGAAAATTGGTATCCAACAAATAATAATGAATCCACAGAAGATAAAAAGCAATATATTATCTCTTGTGGGTTTCACAGTCAACTGCAGTTTGTATACTTATTATACTTCGAAATATATATTGATCTTGTTCATGTAGTGGTCCCCAATTAAGACAATGAGATTAAATTTATTTTTTGTAAAATCTACTATTGAGAACCCTCAGGCTTCCTCAACCAATAAAAACTGGCTGCCACAATATAGCCCTAAAGTGGTGCTTAAAAATAGTACTAAAACACACACACACAAAAATATATTTATATATATTTCATAAAAAATCTAAATTGCCTGTATGTTTTTCTGTAGGTGTTTCAGGACTGCAGCACCATACTTTTGTTCACCATGCTGACATCTCCCCTGTAAATGATGTCAAAGATCCTCCACCACATCAAACCAGGAGAGATACAACCAGTTCATCCTCTAATCCAGACTCTCCTGACGAACAATTAAAAAACGCCGATCGGGTCAGACTGTTAAAAGATAAAGGGGGTAAAAAATCCTCTACAAAGGTAGATGAAAATATCTCTCAGGATAAAAACACTTTATCAAAATTGAAAAAGCCTGAACCACCACACAAACCTACATTTCATCATCCAGGACTACGTGATGTGCAGTCCCAAGAGACTGCAAAGCCAAATATAAATACTGCAAAGTCAAGTGTGTTGAATAGTCCTGCTCTTAGACAATTACGATCAAGTCTGCAAGCAATAGAAAGAGACAGACATTCATTTAAAGGGGAGAGTGGAAGCAGTGTTACAACTGAATCTAGTTCAGGATCAGAACAAGATGCCATTCACGGTAAAGCTAGTAGTGCGCAGATCAAACGGAACTTGAGAAAGACAAAATCACGAGGCAAAGGTAAAGGGTCAGTCAATTTGACTTCTGTGTTATTAGATGACCTGGATACCAGCAATGATGAGCATGGGGCGGCAGGAACATCATTTAAAATATCAGAAACTGAGCCTATATTAGAACAAGAACACATAGAAGATTATTATGATTTATACCAATAGTTAAAGTACTTGTATTTGGCATGGCACACATTTGAGATTATAAAAATTGCATTCTGCAGTTGTAATAACATGGTTGAAAAAAAGAGGCAGGTATGATATTATAGTTTGGATTACTGTTTGATACCATGAATCTTAAACGAAGGAAAAACTTTGTAGGGACCAATAAAGGAAGACTTTAAACATGGACTTAGATTAAATAATTGTAGTATGCAGCATAAGACTGTGTTTCAAGGATAAGATTCTTGACTTTCAATAGGTTGACATCCTGCAATGTTTGCAGGTGAATGAGTACATTTTAGGAATAATTTGCGATTTGTTTGTTGTTCTATAAGTACATTGTTACATCAAATAAGACAATCATTTGTTTTTAGATACATGTTCTGTATTGCTGATGATTTAGTGCAATTTTAGATTGAGTAAATTATATTTATAATAAATCTATATCAAGTAAATTTAGATAAACCTTTATGACTTTTTATTTAAGCCTTCTGCAGTTACGTCACTGTATCATTTATTTGTAGGATCTGCAAAAAAACTCTTCATACAAATTAAAACCTTAAAATATGATTTTTTTTCATATGTACTGTTTCACTGAACCATGGATATTTGCTCAAGCATTGAAATTCAGCTTAGCACCTGAGGAACAAGGAAAGGTTGGAATTTCAGTTTGTTAACAGTACAAAAGGGATTTAATTGGTCAGTTGACTTAATTATATATGATATTTTAAAATCATGTGACCACATTTATTTTTCTCCCTTTTATGAAACGTTGCAAGATACATAAAAAATACTGGATGTCAGTCTTGTAAAAACTATCATGTCTACAACTCTTTCCTGGTATTTATGAAAGTTTATTAAAGCTTTATATCAGCAATAATCTGACCAGTCCTAAAATCAGTGCCGATAAAAAAAAGTGACCTTTGAAATATTAATTATATAGAAATTAATGGTTTAATTGCTTTCAATCCTAAATTTTCTATATTGAAGATTGTTATCACAATGTCTGCAACAAGTTAGATCCAAAATATAGCTGGTCAAGTATTGTTACAGGATTTATCTTCCTTATAAATGTAAATTCTATAGAAAAAATATCCATTGCAAGCTCTCTCAAGTGTACAATACTTGAAATTTTTTATCAGAGATTATGTCACCATTGTCTTGAACAAATTCGAAAATCGGTGCTGATCCACTTTTTTGTGTGAGTAGTACACTGTACCCCTTGGAAATATTACTAAGTTAAATAAATTAGATTGTAAGCACTCTACCTTACATGTTTGATTTTTATACAAAATTGACACCAAAGGTTTATATCAGCAATGTCTTGAGTAAGTTCAAAAATCATGGCTGATAATTTTATTTACAGGAATTAAAGTCTCTTAATTTTTTTAACATTATATTGTAAGCAATATGCCTCTTGGAAATAGAAATATATGGATAAAACTGAATGATGCTTTATCTTCAATGTTCCCTCCATTATGATCTGAACTGACAGACAGCAGCAAAAAAAATTGTTATCCATCTCATAACAACATTTCTTGTAAGATATTTATGAAAATTTGAAAGAAGTCACAATTTGTCAAAGTAAACCATTATAGGTCAAAATATGGCCTTCAACATGGAGCCTTGGTTCACACTAAACAACAAACAATGGGCCCTTAAATTGATTAGTGGAAAACTATTCAATAGGGAAAAACAACGGTGTAATCTATGTAAAAAAACAAGAAACACTTACAAACCACATAAACAAATGACAACTTCTGAACATCAGATTCCTGACTGAGGACAGGTGCAAACAAATGCAGCGGGTTAAAACGTTTTAATCTATAATACTAAAATTACTAGGTCCAATTTGTCAGCCGTCATCACGTAAAAACGACGAATCAAAGAATTCAACTTTATATTTAACTAATATAGTACAAAGGTGTAGATTAAAAATTACACCACTCCAGGCCCTTTTTTTTTCCATGTAATTTATATTGCCAATAATTAAGAAGTTCCGGGTCGAGTCCGATACCGATACCAATAGTATATTCACCCGTTTCCTATTACCTTATCTGTACGTTCCACATCTGACAGGAGCACCACCAAACGGTATATTCAGGATTAATATGCTATATACACGGGTCATAATCACTACTAAATTGTCAAATTGTTACCTTTAGTAGTATTTTTATCAGTAAGACTTTCTAAGATAACAAATCTGGACTAAAAATAAGGCGTATAGGTACAGTTTTCAATTTGTTAGTGGGCATGCATGACATAAAAAAGCGAGTCAAAGAATTCAACTTTATTTTATAACTGATATATGACAATGCTGTTGATTAAAAAATACTCCATTCCAGGACCTTTTGTTTTCCAAATAGTTAATATTACCAATAATTGATAAGTTCCAGTTCGACGGGATCAAACAGAAAGATTTGAAAGCAGAGAAAACTGAGTATATCTTATAATCGGCATGACTTTATCCGATGACAATACTAATACTAAAATAAAGCTTGCGCATAGTTATATATTTGAATTCATTCACGGACCCGCAATATCACGGATGTGTTCTAGTAGGTACTAAACTTCACCCTTATCATCAATATCAAAGAAAGAAACACTATAAAATATCAACAGAAATGGCTTTACTCCATCAAAAGACATATTAACATAAGTGAACATACACTAAAGGAAAAAATTTGATCCATAAGACAATGTAAATACACAATCAATAAATAAAGGTGTTTAAATGTTAAAAACAAATTTCAGAAAAACAATCATAACCTTGAACAAAATGACACCAACTAGAATAATGTACAGAGGTAAGTAAAAATAATCTTGTTGTAAAGTAATACTGTATACTTTACAACAAGATTATTTTTACCCTACATACTTTTGGTATTTCAATTTAGTCCATTCTTGTTCATTATCTTCCACATGAATATATTTGGCTTTAAAAACAATGTTACATTCAAGTGTACTGAAAAAAAAAATCTTTTCTCCATTTATACTGAATAAATGGAGAACAGAAATATTTATTTGCAATAAACAGAGAAATAAATTCACATAGAAATAATTTAGTCAGCTATGGAATCTACAGAAAATGACGGATAAAATTGAGAATGGAAATGGGCAATGTGTCAAAGAGACAACAACCCGACCAAATAAAAAACAACAGCAGAAGGTCACCAAAAGGTCTTCAATGTAGCGAGAAATTCCCGCACCTATAGGCGTCCTTCAGCTGGCCCCTAAACAAATATATACTAGTCCATTGATAATGAACACCATACTAATTTCTAAATTGTACACAAGAAACTAAAATTAAAATAATACAAACCATGCATGATCAAGACCTTTACTTATAAGGTCATAAATACAGTTTTTGAATAATTATTAATACAGTACAAAATTTTGATTCCTTGTTTTTTTGACAAAGCTGGCTTAGTCTGTCATGTATGTTCTTTATTTGTACTTTTATATTCCTTTGTGATTACAAGAGTGTACATGATGAAATGTCTCGCCTGCTTTACAGTCTTGATTTCATGTTGCTAGTCCAAAAGTTTTACTACAATTATCACAGAACACACATCAAAGAAAATAGGGTCAAGGTCAGAGAGACCAAACCAGAAAAATAAGCTCACCTTACAATCATTCCATACACCAAATATAGTTGAACTGTTGCTTATCGTTTACAAGACAATACCAAACCAAGAAAACTTTATATTGACCAATGAACCATGAAAACGAGATCAAGGTCAAAATAGTCCTGCCAGACAGATATGTTCATCTTAATGCATGCATTCAATGCATTACATATAGTCGACATATTGTATATAGTATCTTAGAAAACAAACTTATAAACCATGAAAATTTAAAATAACATTGACCAATGAACCATAAAAATGAGGTCATGTTCAGATGATAACTGCCAGACGGACAACTACATTGGTACACCTTGCATACAGTCCATATACCAAATAAAGTCCACTTTTTATGCCCCACCTACGATAGTAGAGGGGCATTATGTTTTCTGGTCTGTGGCTCCGTTCGTTCGTCCGTTTGTGCGTCCGTTCGTCCCATTTCAGGTTAAAGTTTTTGGTCAAGGTAGTT
This sequence comes from Mytilus trossulus, assembly GCF_036588685.1. Taxonomy (NCBI): domain Eukaryota; kingdom Metazoa; phylum Mollusca; class Bivalvia; order Mytilida; family Mytilidae; genus Mytilus; species Mytilus trossulus. The sequence continues at coordinate 64,587,149 of NC_086374.1, forward strand.
TTTGATGAAGCTAAAGTCCAATCAACTTGAAACTTAATACACTTGTTGCTTATGATATGATCTTTCTAATTTTATAACCAAATTAGACTTTTGACCCCAATTTCACGGTCCACTGAACATAAAAAATGAAAGTGGGAATTTCAGGTTAAAGTTTTTGGTCAAGGTAGTTTTTGATGAAGCTGAAGTATGTTCTTTATTTGTACTTTTATATTCCTTTGTGATTACAAGAGTGTACATGATGAAATGTCTCGCCTGCTTTACAGTCTTGATTTCATGTTGCTAGTCCAAAAGTTTTACTACAATTATCACAGAACACACATCAAAGAAAATAGGGTCAAGGTCAGAGAGACCAAACCAGAAAAATAAGCTCACCTTACAATCATTCCATACACCAAATATAGTTGAACTGTTGCTTATCGTTTACAAGACAATACCAAACCAAGAAAACTTTATATTGACCAATGAACCATGAAAACGAGATCAAGGTCAAAATAGTCCTGCCAGACAGATATGTTCATCTTAATGCATGCATTCAATGCATTACATATAGTCGACATATTGTATATAGTATCTTAGAAAACAAACTTATAAACCATGAAAATTTAAAATAACATTGACCAATGAACCATAAAAATGAGGTCATGTTCAGATGATAACTGCCAGACGGACAACTACATTGGTACACCTTGCATACAGTCCATATACCAAATAAAGTCCACTTTTTATGCCCCACCTACGATAGTAGAGGGGCATTATGTTTTCTGGTCTGTGGCTCCGTTCGTTCGTCCGTTTGTGCGTCCGTTCGTCCCATTTCAGGTTAAAGTTTTTGGTCAAGGTAGTTTTTGATGAAGCTAAAGTCCAATCAACTTGAAACTTAATACACTTGTTGCTTATGATATGATCTTTCTAATTTTATATCCAAATTAGACTTTTGACCCCAATTTCACGGTCCACTGAACATAAAAAATGAAAGTGGGAATTTCAGGTTAAAGTTTTTGGTCAAGGTAGTTTTTGATGAAGCTGAAGTCCAATCAACTTGAAACTTAATACACTTGTTGCTTATGATATGATCTTTTTAATTTTATAGCCAAATTAGACTTTTGACCCCAATTTCACGGTCCACTGAACATAAAAAATGAAAGTGGGAATTTCAGGTAAAAGTTTTTGGTCAAGGTAGTTTTTGATGAAGCTGAAGTCCAATTAACTTGAAACTTAATACACTTGTTGCTTATGATATGATCTTTTTAATTTTATAGCCAAATTAGACTTTTGATTCCAATTTCACGGTCCACTGAACATAGAAAATGAAAGTAGAAATTTCAGGTTAAAGTTTTTGGTCAAGGTAGTTTTTGATAAAATTGATATCAATCAACTTGAAACTTAGTACACATGTTCCCTATAATATAATCTTTCTTATTTTAATGCCAAATTTGATTATTACCCAATTTCACGATCCATGGAACATGGAAAAGGATAGTGCAAGTGGGGCATCCGTGTACTTTGGACACATTCTTGTTGCTTATGATTTAAGAAAAATATAGTAGACCAAATCACAAAACTTGGATTTGAGCAATGAACGGTTAAAACAGGTCACTGTCAAGAAAACATTCCACAGTGACATGAACAGCATAAAATATTTTCACACAGTATTAGAAAAACAGACAAAAACACAAAAACTTTAAACCTCTGATACATGCATGATAATGAGGTCAAGCTCAGATGGACATGAACATCTAAAATCATTCCATAGACCTATTGCTTATAGTATCAGAAATATGGACTTATAACATCAGAACTTAACACCTTGTTCATTGGTCCATGAAATTATGTCGAGGTCAAGTGAAAACTGTCTGACAGACATGAGGACCTTGCAAGGATCACCTACCAAATAAAGTTAGCCTTTTACTCCGGTCCTACTAAAAAGCGCCCGAGAGCGCCCGGGAAAAGAAAAGGCGCCCGGGGACAAGAAAAAGCGCCCGGGGAAGAAAAATTAGCGCCCGGGAGAATAAAATAATAATATTTTATAACATTAATTTTTTTCCTTAAAACAAATTATTGATTGTTTTGTCCTTAATATAAATGGGGATGTGTACCATGCTACATCGAAATTGTTGTTTATATCTTTTTAAAAAACTTTGACTGTTTTAATGTCTTTGCTTATCAGGAATTTAATGCTTAGTTTTGAATCATGAAAACCAAACTCCTGCTTTTTATCCCCTTGTTTTAACTACGTTACATGTATAGTACTGCTTTATTTGCGGATTTGTTATGTGTAGATCTAACTCTTTAAATTTTGATTAAATAAATATTTATCTGTGAAATTTAAGTTGTTTTTTACATTTTTCATTTTAATATTGTTTTTGAAAAACATGTCTTTTGAAGTTTTACATTTTATAAATCTTCCGCATAAACTGTGATCTATTATTATCTGTCTTTCGAAATAGTATTCATATATTATTGTTAAAATTGAAACATTCATACTTGTTTTTGTGCTTTATTATAAATGTCTATTATCTGAATTTGCAAATTACTTGTCTAAAATTTTAAAAAAAAATCAATGTAAATAACTTATTTCATCGACACAAAGTTGTCTCATGTCAATAAGATATATATATATTTCCCCGGGCGTATTTTCGTCCCCCCGGGCGCTATTTGTTCTTCCCCGGGCGCTTTTTCTTCACCCGGGCGCTCCCGGGCGCATTTTAGTAGGACCCTTTTACTCATAATAAGAGAAATTAAGATTACAAAAAAATCTACTTTCCAAGTAGTCACTGAACCATGAAGGACAATAGACGGACTCTTAAGGAATATACAATGCCGTATATACAAAGTTTGAACCATGCAGGTCTTCTGCCTTCTGAAATATTAATCTTTCACGTAGTGAGTTAAGTGACAGAAGTCGCACGCTCGACAAAAACAGGTACACAGTGAGTGAAGTGAATTTTCTTTTATCAAAAGATAAAGGAAAATAGTACTTAATAAATGTAATGCACCCAAAGCGCTTTTCTGGAATTACCTTCATCAGCAATGCTCAAAGCCAAAAAGTTGTAGGCCAAAGACGTATGTCTGAAACATGCCGCCCGAAGACTTGTATTACCAAAAGGACATATAATGCTGACTGCGTGGTATGGGCTTTGCTCATTGTCAAAGGCCGTACGGTGACCTATAGTTGTTTATGTCTGTGTGATTTTTGTCTTTTGTGGATAGTTGTCTCATTTGGCAATCATACGGCACATCTTTTTTATATATAATACTCGGTCCTACTAAAAAAGCGTCCGAGAGCGCTCGCAGAAGAGAAATGATATTGTATTTGATCAAAATTTATTATGATTTTTTTTTATAAAACAAACTGACTGTTTAAACCGCGGCTGCTTATCGGTGATTCAATGTTATTTGTTTTATACCAAACCCTTGCTTTTAACATGCAGTATAATTGTTTGATACCAAACACCTGTTTAACATGCAGTATAATTGTTTTATATGCTGCTGCTGATATACATGTGCGTTTCACTTTTATCGTTCTTAAAAAATGTAAAACTCTTTAATTTTATAAAATTAATATTTATCTGTGAATTTTAAGTTGTTTTGGGAATTTTTCATTTTGATATCATTTTTGAAAAACATGACTGTCTTTTGATGTCTAATATTTTATAAATCTTCAGCATAAGCTGTGATCCATTATTATTTGTTTTTTCGAAATAGTATTCATATATTATTGCTTAAATTGAAACATTTATACTTGTTTTTGTGCTTTATTACAAATGTACGGAAGCCGATAAGGGCCATTCAAAACAAATATTTTATGTCGTTTTTTTAACGACATCACTATGTCGTTTAACGACATCGCTATTTCTTAAATAATATGTATTATGATTGGCAAGAGACTAAATGACACAGAAATTAACAACCATAGGTTATCATAATGCCCCCAATAATTAGAAAAGCCCCCGCATAGTCAGCTATAAAAGAGGGAGGAAAGATACCAGAGGTAGAGTCCCCGAAATGTTGTGTGGCAGACATCGTTATTATTTAATTATTAGCTCCCTTGGTAAAACTCCAAATTTCATATTTAATGTATTTATTACAGCATTCATGACGCGATTGGAAGCAGTACCTCTGGCCAAGGGAAGCCAGTCGAAATGGTACGGAATTGCTGATAAAATGTCGTCTATTTTGGGGAAGAAAGTTAACAACATTCAGACCACACAACCTATACAGTCTATACACAGCCTGACAACTTATTGTATTATTCTTTCCACGATGCAAGAGGACAAAAACATGTTGGCAGAATAATTTTAACAAACATTTTCACAACAAAAACATTTTATTTTTTTTAATTTCTTTTTATAGTTTATTTATATACTTACAAGCCGCAACCCAGATTGTTTATTCCAGTTCGAATGGCTCTGTGGAACTGTTGCAGTTATAGCCGCAAATGGCAAATACGTTGGCATACAACCAAATGGTCAAATGACTGCTAAAAGTGATTGCATTGGTGCAAAAGAAATATTTAGAATCAAACTCATCAATCGACAAATGTTGGTTTTAAAAGGTGACTATGGATATGTAGGAAAGAAGTCGTCGTCTTCGAAGGAACCAGTCTACTCGTGTAACAAATCAATGTACGAAGTATTGGAGCTGGAACATGGTGACAAAGGAGTTTATTACATCAAAGGCGATAATGGCAAATACTGGAATCTAAAAAACACAACAATCTCTCCTACTGGCACTGACCCGGAACCATTTATACTGGAATTTATGGGTCATTGTCTTTTGGCTATCCTTGCGCCAAACACAAAATATATAAATGGTGAGAAAAGTGGTGGGTTTGAAGCTACCACTCAGGTTATACAGAAATCGTGCTTGTGGCGATTCTAGGCAATACAAAATTTTCGTTTTCCATTCTATTATCAGTTTGTATTAAAAGAATCAGAAGCGTATTGTAATGTTTCTTGCATAAATTGTTGTTTTTTTTAAACTGTGTTGTTGTTTTTTTTTTTTTTTGTTTATCTTTTATCAATTAGTAAATAGATGATAGGCTAAGATTTACATCAACAGTTTAAAGTTTTGGTTTCAATGAATACTCATGGAGCAGATACATGTTAGCTTTATTGGAATATAAAAGTATCCAGCTGGTTTTTTTTTAGATACAGAATCATCATGATCTTTTACTTACAAATAGTACAACCGCATGGTATGTCCCTGTCAATTCAAAATTCAAATGAAAATTAATAGTTTGCAGATTGAAAATCTGTAAAATTACAGAATCATTTTCTAAACAATAACAAACAGAACTTAATTCTCTAAATTTAAATCGATGGTGATCTTTTATCTAGCAGAATAAAACTTTAACATTTATGAATTTATAAGTGCTTTTAAAAAAAAAATAATGAACACAATACCAATTTTTCATTTTGTTTGCGAACTTTCCCTTTAATATAATTATACTTACACAGTATATTGTCACCTTTGAAATATTTAAATATATAACTCATTCAAGTGAATGTTAATAATTTCTCTTTATCTAAAATATTTATATCAACAGTATTTAGTTATTGATAAGGAAGTGTTACTTAGCAAAACTAATCACAGAAAACAATAACCTATGAAGACCAATCTGTGTCGCCGTGGAATGACTAAATATATGTATCTTAATGTTGTCACATAGATAAAGAATTGCAATTATAAATTTCTGATATAGTGAAAGAATGATATGGCATTTTGTTTTCCCGTTCTAAATCCGATCAAAAGCAGCGAACATTTCATACAAGTGATGGTTTACAGACTTCTCTCAGCCACTATATATAATATTGTTTTTAGCTCACAATGGACAAAGTGAGCTTTTCTAATCACTCGGAGTTCGTCGTCTGTCGTCCCCGTCGTCGTCTGTTAACTTTTACAAAAATATTTTCCTCTGAAACTACTTGGCCAAATTTAACCAATCTGGGCCACAATCATCATTATGGTAACTAGTTTTAAAAATGTGTCCGATGACCCGGCTAACCAACCAAGATGGCGGTCATGGCTAAGTAGGATGCTGAAGGTTGACTTTCCCGTATCCACCCAAAATTTCTCCCTGTTCCGTGTAGTAATAAAAGTTTTAAGCCCCTTATCAACTTACAAACCTTAAAATCTGACTCAACATACGTATTTACTTCTACATCGACATGAAAAACATTGCAAATGTAGATTGTGTAGACCATGTAGACTCGCTAAAGAGCGTTACTACCATCGCACTTCGGCGTAGCTATCAACAATATAGCATCACAAATCCATCATCGCACCTCAGCGTGATCAATAACGCACTTCATCGTCAAACCATCGTTTCTCAGCGTGACCATCGCCGTTCGGAGTACCATCGCGGTTGAGTGCAACAATTTTTACTGTCCCGGTTTTTTTTATCTAAAAAAAAATGCCTTTAAGTTAATCATTCGCACGGGTATATTATCCAAAGAAAAAAAAACCCACAAATTTGAATGACTACTTTGCACTTAACATTTTCATTGAGTCTCGCAACGATCTGTTTAAAATGACTCAAATGTTTATTTCGAGAAAAAAATCTTGAATCTTTCATTACGTCATGTCTATGGCTAAGACTTACAAATTGAATCCTGTGCAAGCCACAGTTCTTAAAAATATAATTCGATTTGCTAAAACATATGTATAATCTTAGTTATAAGTGTATATAATTTCAATATTAACACCTATGATCATATAATGTGATATTGTATACTGCTAGCAGATAAAACAATCATATTAAATCCGTAAAGTGTCTTTAATTTAACGCTTTAGATTAGTGTAAATAAAACTTCTTATCAGTTACTACTCCATTGACACGCGCAATCGATACGTAGTGACATTTACAGTTAGCTGCGCGTGCCACTCACGTTCCGGAATACCAGACGACAATGTTATTGCCAGGAGACAAAAGCTGTCCGTTATCAACCTATCCGATACAGTAGTCTAAATAAGGAAGATACAGTAACAATTATTAGAAGCAATAAAGGTATAAAAGAAAAGGGCTATGTCGTTACTTGTGTAGTCTAATTTAAAACTATTGTTTCAAAAAACCCTTCCCAACAAAAGAAAAAAGGCAAAAACAACAATAAAACAACTATCAAAACATTAAAAAAAATTAGCAGATACTACTTAAGCTACAACTTGTTTTAAAAAGACAATACAAAAGAGACGATCTTCCTTTACCTTTTGTATTTTTTTTATATTTTTGGACACTAATTTAGCTTTTGCTCCTTCATTGATTTGTAGTTTCCAACTCGTTCTCCGACTATGCTTACGGCTGAAGCAACCCGTACATGCATGTTTCTTAATTATGTTGGTACTTATTTTCATGCTATTCTCCGACTGCCTTTACGTCAAATCCGTTGTAGGTTGACAAATTAGTCTTGGTTTACAATATATTGGGCTTTGAATTAGCTTGAGCAACTACGAAACCTTTTAAGTTTGTAAATAGTTATCTTTAAAGTGCTTAGTACCAATTTGCTGTGTCAAATCCTTTCCAACTGTTTTATACTACTGATTACTTCTGTAAATAAGAATAAGACGTCTGCGCGCTTAGAAAATGCTGAGTGTCGTATAAATCTGTGTGTGCCTGTTCGAAGCCAGAAGCCTATATAAACATTTCAGTGGTTGCCTTGTTCTGTTTTCGTTATTCGTTTTTATTGTAATATTTATGTGCCCGATGATGGTTTTCTTTTGGATTGTTTAATTCTCATACCGGGGCCGTTTAAAGCTTTTTATTGTTTTACTCATTGTTGAAGGCCACCAGCAATTGTTCACATATTTTTTCTTTGGTGTTTATGGATAGTTCTCTCATTAGAAATTGTTCAACATCTCCGCATACTTTTGTTTTCATGCCTTTCTATTTTTTGTCTTGTGCATACAACTATAATACTTAGATTATTATATATGAATTTGCATATTTTAAGTATCATACATGCAACGATTATATTGTATGGATAAAGTACATCAAAACCATACTGGACAATGCTGGATTCTCAAAATACCAACCTAACAACATGGTTACCGAAAAAGCACAATCTTCGATTGATTGACCAGTTAAAACAAGTTTTGAACTCCGCTGTCGTGATCACTATTAAATGCATCACATATATAGGCTTTTCAAGGAAAATTTGGAATTTATGAAATATCTTAAAACTAGCAATGAAAATGGGGAATGTGTCAAAGAGACAACAACCCGACCATAGAGCAGACAACAGCAGAAGATCACCAATATGTCTTCAATGCAGCGAGAAATTCCCGCACCCGGAGCCGAAATATATTCACTTTGCAAATTCTGAACTTCAAATAATTCACTCCCATTAAAAAGGGGGATGGTGTTATATTGACAGAATTGAAAGAAAGTGTTCTATATGACAGAATGGAGATATTGGAGACGCATATCACTTTATTTTTGTTTGCTCAGCTTTAAAAGAAACCTCACACTATCAACAGTTAAATTACTTCTTCTTTTTAACCATTATTTCAACATATCTAAACTCTAAAACTTTTCCTTTAAATATGTTTATTTACATTATTTGTGTGTGTGTGTGAGTGTATATATTCTTATGTTTATATTTAATTTTATCTATTTTTGATTTTCTTTTTTTAATATTTTTTTTTAATGTAATAATATTTAATATTTTGTATGCATGTTTTTAACTTCTCTGTGGCCGTGCTTTTTACTTGCATGGTTTTAAGAAAAACAAACTGTCTATTGCATTTTGCGCAAAATATGAATTTGATATAGGAGATAATCCTGCAATTTTAAAATTTGCTTCTAAATGATAAACATCGACGTCAGTATGCTGGGAATTGCATTAATTATAGTCTCCCACGTTGGCGAAACATATAGTAGTGATAAAAACCTAAATTAATTTAATACAACTATTGGCATAAAAGCCCTCAAAATCATCGCTTTGAAAATATTTTATCTTTTTTGTTCGATCCAGATCGTAAAATGACCATAATAAATTAGATAACTAGGTGCAATACACGGAATCAAACTTTTAAAACACTCTAATTACATTTGTATCCAAGAAGTTATAATCCTGTTACCCAGGATACAACACTGCGTGCCAACTTAAAGATAAGTTGCGGAAAACACTTACTGCACAAGACGACTGTGATCAATTGTCAAATGTCCACTTCGCTACAGAATTTATCAATAAAGGTGAAGTGATATAAAAACTCATTAAACGGCAGTAAAAACTGCAGATTATTTTCGGAGTTATATGTTCTTTTTTCTTTATTTTTAGTCTTAAACTTAAATACTCGATCTTATTTTCCGTGAAATTTACTTTTTCTATAAGAGGTGTAGTGGTGTATTGAATTTTTGCTTTGTATGAAACAATTTGATTAGTCAGTTCCCAAATGATCAACCAATCAGCGCGGAGGAATAACGGTAGAAGTTTTAAGACAGATGGCGTAGGTCGTACTGCGGTCGGGTATTGCTATTCGTGAAGTGGTATGTATATTTGCATAATAATTAGTGTCGTTAGCGGAGAGATAATTATAAACTGCAAAAGTTGACATATGGGATAAAAGTAGCAGCTGAAGCAACTAAAGGAACGCACCTTTTCGTAGGAGAGTATGAGTGGTATTTCCCCTAGAAATTGGATTTAATATGCAGCACTGTTCCTGATAAGGAAAGAACGAAGTCAAAAGAAGAAATAAAAAAATGTAAGTATTAGTTTAATATCCTTATAAATGAGCATCACATTAACTTACTCATCATTTACAGTTGTTATTTTTTTTATTATAACTGATATTTCTAAATAAAACTTTTCGTCTAAAAATACAAATAAGGAAAAAAAAAATATTTTTTATATAATACAAGTATGGACACAGACGCAAATTGTCAGTGGGGTTAAAGGTCGTTACAAATGTATTGAAAGCTAGACTGGAAATGTGTATTAACAAATTGAGTTGATGTGTACATGTCTTCATTCAAATGCATTGACTGGTAAAAAAGGGGGCTTCAACTTCCACCCCTCTCTATGAATTAGTTGTTTGAGTGCACGTGTTTGAATATGGAGTTTGTTAATAAATAGCTGCACTCTAAGCGCATGATATGTCTTGATTCCTTTAAAGCTTGTTTAAAGGTTGAACTATTTTGTTTTGTACAATTATTAGTCTATTTGTTTTCTCATTTCATTTGTTTTATATTTGTCATTTTAAGGTCTTTTATAGCTGACTGTGCTGTATGAGCTTTTGTCATTGTTGAAGGCTATTTGGGGACCTGTAGTTGTTAATCTTGTTTTAAATTTTGGAATGTAGCTGAAGTCAACAGGCATAGACAATTCACCCAAGTTTTATAAAATGATGTGGAAGTGTTTATGTGAATAATTGAGATGGGAAATGAGGAAAGTGTCAAAGTGACAACAATCCAACTATAGAGTAGACAACAGCTGAAGGCCTCCAATGGGTTTTCAATGTAGCCAGAAACTCCTGCACTTATAGGTGTCCAAAAACTATAAAATCCCTTATTTTTTTTTAGCATATATAAAAATTCATAACACAGAAATGTATAATCTGAAATTTATTACAATCAAAAGGGACCTTAGGTCAATAGTGTAAACAATTCCCCAAAGTTTAATTAAAGGTGATGGATGCATTTTTGTGTTATAGTTCAAAATTGGAAAATTCTCTCTTTTTTAAGGATTAAATCTCTCTTCATAACATGGAAATGAAAATTCTAAAATTTATAAAATCGATGTGGAGCTAATGTCAATAGATATAAACCTTTCAACAAAGTTCCTTGAAAGTAGGGGGAAGTAATTTCTAGTTATTGTCTGAAGTGTGGATGATGGACTGATAGACAACAGTATACTATAATATGTTGTGTGTGAGGCATTGGTATAATAAAATGGTTTTGAATGAATAATGATTAGAAACTGTTTAATGCAGTTATTGAGGGAACGACAGTGAAGAAATTGCTGAGATCAATGCGTTTGAATCCTAAGAATTCAATTTTTGTTGAAATGAAACAAAGTTCAATTTTTGGCCCTTTGGATCTTAATGTAGACCAATTTGAAAACGGGACAATCCTGTGCAATTGAATATTTCTGGCTATTGGCAATACTGTGCAATTGAAAATTTCTTGCTATTGCGCAATATTGTGCAATTAGATATTTCTTGCTATTGTGCAATACTGTGCAATTAAAAATTTCTTGATATTGCACAATACTGTGCAATTGGAGATTTCTTGCTAGTGTGCAATACTGTGCAATTGAACATTTCTTGCTATTGAACAATACTGTGCAATTGAAGATTTCTTGCTATTGCAGAATACTGCGCAATTGAAAATTTCTTGCTATTGCACAATACTTAGTATAATAATTTTTGACCCCGATTTGGACCAACTTGAAAACTGGGCCCATAATAAAAAATCTAAGTACATGTTAAGACTCACCATATCAAAGAACCCCAAGAATTCAATTTTTATTAAAATCAAGCTTATTTTAATTTTGGACCCTTTGGACTTAATGTAGACCAATTAGAAAACAGGACCTAAAATTAAGAATTTGGACATGGTTAGATTTGGCATATCAAAGAAGCACAATACCGTCATTCATTTTTTTGATGAAATCAAACAAAGTTTAATTTTGGCCCCTTATTCCTTGGGACCAAAACTCCAAAATTAATCCAAACCTTCCTTTTGTGGTCATAAACCTTTATAGATTTCTATTAACTTATTCTAAAGTAATTGTTCAAAAACCAAGAAAAATGCTTATTTGGGGCCTGTTTTTGGCCCCTTAATCCTACACTGTTGGAATTAAAATTATCAAACTCTACCCCAACCCTCCTTATGTGGCCATAGACCTTCTGTTTACCAATACTTAAGTTATAGAGCAAAAACCAAGAACAATGCTAATTTGGCCCCTTATACCTAAACTGTTGAGACCAAAATACCCCAAATCAATCCCACCCTTCCTTTCATGGTCATAAATCTTGTGTCTTAATTTCATATATTTCTATTTTACTTTTACTGAAGTTAGAGTGCGAAAACCGAATGTCTTTGGATGAAGACGATGATGCCAACGTGATACCAATGTACAACCAAAAAGTTTTCAATTTTTGCGGTTGTATAAAAATGATCTCAAATCAAATTTTTAATGGAGTTTGCAACAGTAATTATTCAACTACTCATTTTAATACATCATAAAGTATTAAAGTGTAAATGTCATACAGTCATGGTGATGATGCCTCCGCTAGCATATAACGTTATAAAGGTACATAAATCAAGAACTGTAAAAGTGAAGCTGCTAAAAATTGAACTTAAACCGAGTTTAGAGGTACCGGTAATGAGCATTGTATACACATTTCACTAAATTTAGTTGAGACAAACTTGAGAAATTTTTCCATTTGTGAAAGGGGATAACCCTAGAATGATAATCAAAGTGCTTGTAATCACTGAATGGCTATTAAAGACTGCTTAAATTTATCAGTTGGTAGTAAAGTGAATTTTGCATTGTATATTGTATATATAGCATTATTTTAAGTCGATTCAACTTCTATTCTGGACAGAGAAAGATAACTCCAATTTTCAAAGAAGATTTCATAAAGCAATGGTTTTAGGTAATATTAATTCAACAACCATTCTGGACAAAGAAAGATAACTCCAATTTATTGTCTTGAATCTACAACCAGATGCTCCGCAGGGCGCAGCTTTATACAACCGCAGAGGTTGAACCCAAAACGGTTGGGGCAAGTATGGACACAACATTCAAGCTGGATTCAGCTCTAAATTTGGATGGTGATTAAATACTTGACACAGCATAGGTTTCTGACACAGAATGAATGTGGTCTAATGAACTTAAAAAAAATTTTTGCCTTTGAGCAATTCACTATGCTGTTGACTATTAATCCTCTCAAAAAAATGTTTGAAGAAATTTTCTTTTTATTTATGAAATCTGAAATGAAAAAAATTGACCCCCCAATTTTTTTTTCACATCCCCCTTTCCCTTATTTCAAAACTGATCTCAATTCAAATTTTTAATGAAGTTTGCAACAATAACCACTCAATTAAATACATCATAAAATATTAAAATGTAAAAAAAGTGCTTGACATGTTATCACTGAATGGTAAAGATTGTTTTAATCTATCAGTTGGTAGTAAAAGTGAATATACATTGTATATTGTATAAAACAATGATTTAAGTTGATTCAACTACTATTCTGGACAAAGAAAGATAACTCCAATTGAAATCCAAATGGAATTTCTTGCTATTGCACAATATTATGCAATTAAATATTTCTTGCTATTGTGCAATACTGTGCAATTGAAAATATTTGCTATTGCACAATACTGTGCAATTGAAGATTTCTTGCTATCGCACAATACTGTGCAATTGAAGATTTCTTGCTATTGCTGAATACTGTGCAAATGAAAATTTCTTGCTATTGCACAATACTTAATATAATAATTTTGGATCCTGATTTGGACCAACTTGAAAACTGGGCCCATAATCAAAAATCTAAGTACATGTTTAGATTCAGCATATCAAAGAGGCCCAAGAATTCAATTTTTGTTAAAATCAAACTTAGTTTAATTTTGGACCCTTTGGACTTTAATGTAGACCAATTTTAAAACGGGACCAAAAATTAAGAATCTACATACACAGTTAGATTTGGCATATCAAAGAACCCCAATTATTCAATTTTTGATGAAAATCAAACAAAGTTTAAATTTGGACCCCGATTTGGACCAACTTGAAAACTGGGCCAATAATAAAAAATCTAAGTACATTTTTAGATTCAGCATATCAAAAAAACCCAAGGATTCATTTTTTGTTAAAATCAAACTAAGTTTAATTTCGGACCCTTTGGACCTTAATGTAGAACAATTTGAAAACAGAACCGAAAATTAAGAATCTACATACACAGTTAGCGTCGGCATATCAAATAACCCAAATTATTCAATTTTTGATGAAATCAAACAAAGTTTAATTTTGGACCCTTTGGGTCCTTTATTCCTAAACTGTTTGGACCAAAACTCCCAAAATCAATACCAACCTTCCTTTTATGGTCATAAACCTTGTGTTTAAATTTCATAGATTTCTATTTACTTATACTAAAGTAATGGTGTGAAAACCAAGCAAATTGCTTATTTGGGTCCCTTTTTGGCCCCTAATTCCTAAACTGTTGGGACCTCAACTCCCAAAATCAATATCAAAATTCCTTTTGTGGTCATAAACATTGTGTTTAAATTTCATTGATTTCTATTTACTTAAACTAAAGTTATTGTGCGAAAACCAAGAATAATGCTTATTTGGGCCCTTTTTTGGCCCCCAATTCCTAAACTGTTGGAACCAAAACTCCCAAAATCAATCCCAACCTTTCTTTTGTGGTCATAAACCATTTGTCAAAATTTCATAGATTTCTATTAACTTAACTAAAGTTAGAGTGTGCGAAAACCAAGAAAATGCTTATTTGGGCCCTTTTTGGCCCCTAATTCCTAAAATGATGGGACCAAAACTCCAAAAATCAATCCCCACCTTCCTTTTGTGGTCATAAACCTTGTGTTAAAATTTCATAGATTTCTATTCACTTTTACTAAAGTTAGAGTGCGAAAACTAAAAGTATTCGGACGACGATGACGCCAACGTGATAGCAATATACGACGAAATTTTTTTCAAAATTTGCGGTCGTATAAAAATGTTTATTTTGGACCCTCAATTCCTCTACTGTTTGCCCCATAACCCACAAAATAGACCCCAAACTTCTACTTATGGTATTAAATATTATGGTACAGTTTCAGAACAATTGAAATACTTAAACACAACTTTTTGTACTGACACAAGATTAATGTGTGTATTGGGCACCTTTGGAACCCTTATTCATAAACCTTAGGGACTATATATATATATATAACCGCCTCAAAACAATCCCAAGCTTCCTTTTATGATTATAAATATTATGTTATAATTTAATGGCTTCCTTTTTACTTATACTGAAGTTATTATCTGGAAACCATCCGTCTTGGGAAGACGACGACAGGATACCTACATGTATTTCAACTGCAAAAATTTCTGTGGTTGTATAAAAATTTCAAATATGTACAATGAAATATAGTTTTAGAAATTGATAAGCCTAGATAGGCCTTATAATTTTTCCCCCACATAGTTGAAGGACCATTTACACTCAGGACCGAGTCATAAGTAGACAGTACAGTCTACAGATGTATTAAAACAACCTAGCATCATATTGCTAGTAGTGGGAGTAGCATTCTTGGGTAAATTTGTTCTTTTTTTTTTATAATATGTTTGGTTCAAATCAAAATAGAATGCTTTTATCTCCCTAATACTTACATTGTAAATAGAGGTGGTACTACTTTGACAAATCCTTGTACATGAGAGTTTTCTGTCAAATCTTTATTTCACAAAGAATGAATTGCATAACAATGAACTGAGCTCAAAGCAAAGTACTTTAATAATACACCGAGACAAAGAGCTAAATCCAGTGATATACTTTGTACTACAGGTCCTTCAATAACATCCATTGACCAAAACCATATCTCAACAACATTCCAT
The DNA here is from genome assembly GCF_036588685.1 of Mytilus trossulus. Classification (NCBI taxonomy): domain Eukaryota; kingdom Metazoa; phylum Mollusca; class Bivalvia; order Mytilida; family Mytilidae; genus Mytilus; species Mytilus trossulus. The sequence goes on from NC_086374.1 coordinate 64,602,700, forward strand.
ACTACATGGTTGGATTTGGAAGTCCTGAAAAAGACATGATTTTTTTTAACATATTTTAAGTATTATATACACAGGTTAAAACTTTCTTGTTGTATAATCATTCCGTATCTATATATATATAGCTAGAAACTATCAATTTGCTTAATGCACATATTGATATATGTTGAGTGTACCTCTGTTGGAAATAAGAACACACAAACCTCCACCTAGTTTTAGTCAATGGACAAAACATTCATAACTATAAAATATTATAGATCTAAGACTTGTCAGTGTCTATTTACCATTGCCACTGAATCAGTGATATATGTATTGTACACATAATTATATACATGCAAGACTAAAATTATAAAGTACATACATGTTTGTATATAAGACTAAAACTGACATTCAGTCTTTACAACATCTTCATTCCCAAAGTCATTTTCAAATCTGACTTCATGGTGAAATAAGATTCCATATCTACAACCAATTAAAAGGAAAAATCCCTCTGATAGACTAGCATTTAAATCCGATTTCTAAAATGGAAGCTAGGTCACCTTGGAACTTAGAACTAAAAAATAGCGAACAATATATCTGATATATTTCAAATGCATGTACACTTGTACATGAAATAATATAAATCTCTAAAATTCACCATATTATTCCCTATTTCATCTTCTGTTAGATACTGTATATCCAGTGGCGGATCCAGAAATTTTCTTAAGTGGGGGCCCACTGACTGACCTAAGAGGGGGCTTGCTCAAGTCATGATTCAGCGATTCCCTATATAAGCAACCAATTTTTTTCTCAAAAAGCAGCCCCCCCCCCCCTAAATTCGCCTCTGATATCAACCTCTAGATGTCTTTCAATTACATTCAGTTTAGTGTGGGTTAATCTTTGATTGTTGTACATGTTACAACCAGATTCCCAGCAGGGAGCAACTTTGTAAGACCGCAGAGGTTCAAGCTTAGATTTTGAAATAAGGAGGAAAATGTAACCTTTTCAATTTATAAAACAGGCTCAACATCATTTCTATACATATATAAACATATTCTAAGTTGTGGACACACCTTCATTAAATATTCTACTTCAATTAGTGGAGGAGATCAAATTAAAAAGTTGCAATGGTTAAATACTCCAATCACAGTCTTTCCTGCTAAAATCTCATGCGTAGAATGTGATAGACAGTTTTTGGGTCTATATATTGTCCTTGATATTGAGGTTATTTTGACACAGCAAAATATAAAGAAAATGTAAACAATGATCGGGAAATTGACTTCGTTTTCACAAAATAAGCCCACTTTAACTGAACTTTAAATGCAAAAGACCTCTAAATGGCTAACAGATATTGCTATATAAAAGAATAGTCCATGATTATACATGTACATGACATTAAAGAATTCATGAAATTTACACTGATTCTGTCAGTTGAATGGACTAGAATGAGATAAGTTATATACATGATAGACATAAAGGTTTTTTCCAACAGTTGTGTTGTAAATTAAATTAGTTGTATTTTATGGTTGATATATTTATGTATATACATGTATGTAAATCATTGGCTCTTCAACCAATGATATTTTACAATATCGATTATTTGTTTATTTTTCTATTGTTGGTATTTTTCAGCATACTAAAAATGTTTTAACACAACATGAGCGCAAGCTTGATAGGGTGTCCTCACACAGGGTTTCCGCTGGCGGTCGCCATTTTCCCAATTAGCGAAAAAATAATACTTGTGGCGATAAAAATTCGTCATTTGCTAAAGAATTTGGCGAAAGATATAGAAAGATTTATTTTCCTCCTTCTTGTTTATTTACTTTTTTTTCGAGTTTCTCTGACTTTAACTTATCAGACAATACTCGGAATTCACCTTGAATGACCTCATTAAGATTTTGACAGAAAATCAATTATCAGCTGATTGCAATTTACAGCTATCCACAACAAAGGACTAATTAATAAAGGTGTTGATTGAATTGTTTGACAAAATGATATGGTTGAATGGCTTCCACTAAATGTCACATACATGTACAGGAGTTATTTACCACTTTTCCACTCACAAGTTTGAAGAACTATTTTGACGTCTTCTCTCCATGTAAAGATAGTTGAGAAAAGAAAGCTGGTGTTGTGACAATAAATGTTAAAGGACAAGAAACAATTTCAAATGACATAGGATAACATATGATCTGTCCATATACATGTATGACGGTAGAAATGGGGGTATCTTATTGAAGTATTCTTGCCAAATGAAGATTAAACAGTAATTCTTAGACATGACCATAAAAGAGGGGGGATAGTACCTTTATCGGGACTCCGGGATCGGGTGTTTTTAAGCTCGGGATTATCCCCCCTCATAAAATGTACACTTTTTTCCAGAAGATTAAAAAATCAGCTGAATTTGACAAATCACACTATTTGTTTTCCAAAAATAACCGTAATTGGATGGGGGTTGTGTGTATTCACATTATTTGAACAACTCTCCTTGGGCCGAGAAAAAAAAGATCCGTGTTTCAGGTAACCCGACCGACCCTGTTTTTTAGCCCCGACCCTAACTTTTTTATTGAATCTTTCAAAAAAAAAAAAAAAAAAAAATTATCAACCGACCCTGTTTTTGACACAGGCTTCTGATAAATGACATCATATTTTTTCTCTCTTGCTTCCTCTTGCATAGAAAGCCAGTAAAATATTTTATTAATGTCAAAAGGTATTCCAAACAGGTTAAAATCCAAGAAATTTGGACAGCAGGTGCTTCAAAAACATTGCAAATGGCCCAAGACAACAATTAATGACCCCACTGTTCGTTGTTCATGAATGTAGTTCCTTTTAATTAGTCATTAGAGTGTATTTTTCCTGAATTTTTTTTCTTTCCCTTCCCCACTCATTTGTTAGATTTTATTGGGTGGAAATGAAAGATCAGAGGTGAAATAATTTTTTGGATGTTGTATTTAAACTGATTTTGATATGGAATGAGTGATTAGGACAAGTGCAAAAAGGTCATATTTACAGTTTTCAGAACATCTCTTGACTTGTCCATAGGGGTATGGATGTATATTGGCTAAATTTGTAACAGTGATTGCTTCAATCTTTCTGAATTTTGGATATATTTTTGGACTAGTGCTATACATAAGACACACAAAAAATTTGACAAAAGTGCATGGTGCAATTTTTTTAATGATACAAAATGTTCTAAGAAATGATAGAGAAATTAATTGTGGTCTGTGGCCAAATGGCACACTTCCGGTTTTTGAAACTAATTAGGCCGTAGTTTTTTTATTTTTAGTTTTACGAACCCTCCTACCCTAATTTTTGCCAAATAGGAAAAAAAATAAAATTAAAAATGTTGATTTTTATTTTTTTTTCTCCTCCGACCCAGTGTTTTTCATGCAAAAAAAATAAATTTTTAGTTCATAACTGCATGAAAGAATCTAAATTCATGCTCTTGGTGATTTAGTAAGTTGTTGCACATTGATTTTCAATTCAAACCTTGTCAAGAAAAATTAAAGTTGTTACACTAGTAGAAAATCTCCTGGTGAAATAAAAAAAATTTTTTTTTGATATTGACGGTTGGTATTAAAAAAAAATCAGCAGCAGCATTTTTTTTTTTTTGTTTTTTTTCCGTCCTCCTACCCATTGGTTTTGTCAAAAAATTTTGTAAAACTAAAAATATAATAACTATGGCCTTAATGATCCGAACTTGGTAAAAACATGATAAATACTCAATAACTCAAATATGAAATTTTGAATCATCACCAAAAAGTACAGATCATGTGACCATCATAAGAAACAACTATATTAAGTTTCATGAAATTTGGATAAGTCGTTCTCAAGTTACGGTGCCACATGTTTACGCTGGACAGACAGACGGACACCTGACATTTGTATACCTTAATACGTCCCGTCTTTGACGGACGTATAAAAAGCAGTACTAAGCGTGCATGTTACGCTAGAAACATATTCAAAGAATAAAGTTTTATAACTTCTTAATGTCATATCCAATATTTATCAAAACCTAAAGGGGAGTTACATGTATCTTACTTCCTATATTTTTTCGTGGATGTCAATACACCTAATCGCTATTTATTCCATACCGGATAAATTCTAAAATTACACAACTTTTTCATCCAGTTGAAGCTATCTGGGGCCGTTGAAACAATTCACCATGCACAATACTTTTTAATGAGACCCGTTTTAACTTATTGTAAATACTTTAAACAAAATTTTAATTTCTAAAAAAAGTGGATCATACTCTATTAAAGTTTCTTGATGATTGCTTTCTAAAGTTTTTCCTCCCTCAGCTCTCTACTAAAAAACCTTTATTTTCGGCCGCATGACCCAAACAGGAAGTTGTACATACAATGTATGACTGTTTTTCCCAGATTGGACTAAATAGCGATAATTAAATAAGGTGTAATTTCCGGGATTGTTGAAAACTTGCATATTCATCACTATCTGATTTTGTGGTTTTAACGATCCAGACAGACAAATAGCAATAAGATGTTTAGGAAAACATGACCTAAAACCTCCTTCATATAAGATAAAAAAAACCATGGGAACTCATACTGAATGGTCAAATGTGTACAATATGAAAATTTCAGTTAAGATGGTAAAATCACAAATCAGCCGTTAATGTAAATGGACCATACATGCAAGTATGACTGTTGAGCAAATTTAAAGGGAAATGACGGGGAAGGTGCAAATTAGCTTTCAAGGGGAGCAAATGCTGTTTAAATTGGTAAGCGGGTTTTAAATATAGAGGGAAAGTGGAGTCATCTTTTTAGACTTTAGTTACATGTAAATATAACTTATGTAGACTTACCTTCTAATTCTATAGACTATTAAAAAAAAACACGCACACAACTCGGAACTATTTCTAATTCACTTGCACTACTGATATGCAACCCTAAAAACCAAAAGGAAAATATCTTAAAATAGTGATTGAAAGATTCATAACACTTTGAAAGGATAATTCAGACACGTGTTACACGGGGAGCATGTTTGTTTACAAATAATAATGTCACGTGATCGCGCCCTGACCTCGCATGCTGCATCGCCATTACAATTCACTAATACATGTACATAACCATTTTCATGTAAACATGCAACGTGAATGTGATTGGTTATCAAATAATACGAAAATAATGCATGAACCGTTGAAGAAGAAATTATTTCATCAAATAGATTGGATTTTCACTTTCGACACGAATAGGTCGAGTTGACATTCCTGTCATCGGAGATAGTATTGAGATAAATGGGATAAAACGGACCGCCAAAAAGGTCTAGAGAAGCACATCAGTAGAACCTTAACATAAATAAGTAATACTTACCAAAATTTCTCTAATTGATAACCTATAGAACTGAAATTTCACAAAATACCGGTAAATAATTTTGCTGATTGATATGAGCTGGTTAAGTTGGCGCGAAATAAATATTCTTACTCCTATTGCTTCATGTAAAAAAAAATGTATAAAATTGAATTCGACTACAGTTCAGCATAAAAAAAAACGTGAATATGCAAAAGCCAGGTAATATGTTAATGAAAAAGTGTGTATAAGTTTTCTTAAACGAAGTTACCCGTATAATTACCAAGAATTACATTTGAGCGCAAAGTTCTGTATGTGGTTTGGCTGGTTTATGAAACTTTGAAACTTTGAAACTTTGAAACTTTTTATTTCTCAAGACCCCATCAGGGGTATGTGAATATAAACAATAATAACATGTAACATTTATAATTTAGACTGGGATCCTGGCTAATCTTGACCTTACGACGCGCAGCTAGATTGGACCGGATCCCAGGCTAATGTAACATCGTAAAACTCAGGGAAACGGATTTTTTTGCGTTGCTATAAGATCATTGAGGCCATCTATTTTTATTGCGGGTTCCACATATTTAAATCGGAATTAAAGAAAAAATGGAATGTTGTGAGCAGAATCAAAACAGAAATGATGAACACTGCAACATTTCCAGCAAAATATAAATAGGATGGAGGATCTGTGTACTCACATTATTTGTAAAACTCTCCTTATTCATGTGAAGCGTGTGCTTTACATCGAGGCTTATTCTTTACATCGAGGCTTATTATGCTAATCATCGACGCCACAGTACTTCAACCAATCAGACAATGTTTATTTGGGGCATTCGATCGATTTTAACTCAGATTTTGGAATATTTCAATCGAAATTATAGAAAAATGGAATGTTGTTAGTACATATAAAATAGAAAATGATGAATACTTTTAGCTAAAGATAATTTGGATGGGGGTTCTGTGTATTCACATTATTTGCACAACTCTCCTTACTGATGCCATATTTTGGAATTTCCGTGACCTAAATGGTTCGCGAAAATTAATATTTTTATATATAGTATAGTAACAATGAACTTTCACTTTCACTTTCAGTACGTTGCTATTAATAACGTTATTACCATTGTAACATTGTGACGTTTAAATTTTAACAAACCCGATTTTGTACTTCAACATGATTTTATGTATTGTTTTTATCCTGATGACGGTGCCCTAGGCACCGAAACATGCCGATCAATAAATTTCTGCAGCAGTCCCTAAAGTGTTGTTGTTAAAGACTCTCGAGATCTACATTTAATGTATTTATTGTTAAATAATTTACATGACGCTTAATAATATATATTTGTTAATTACATAGCTTTTGCTATTTTAATTCATTGGTTAAAGATTTCTATTTATATTGTAAAGTTAAATGTTTGCATCGTCGCAAAATCTTTGTTTACATCCTTTGGATACCTTCAGTGAGAAACTTATATATTTTATAGATAACATGAGAAGTTAATAAGAAACGATTAAGAAAAACAAAGTTTACATTGTCTTATCGGGGCCTTTTATAGCTGACTATATGCGGTATGGGCTTTGCACATTGTTGAAGGCCGTACGGTGACCTATAATTGTTAATGTTTGTGTCATTTTGGTCTTTTGTTGATAGTTGTCTCATTGGCAATCATACCATATCTTCTTTTTTATATTGTAGTCCAAAGTCCAAACACTGGAATTGTTATTTAAAGGGTTTTACAGCCGGTCAAGGTGGTAATAAACCTGAAGGATATTATGTGGATTGAAATAAGGGATTGAATTTACAAGTCAAGCATCCCATCACACTGTAAATAAGCGCAAACTACATGGCTTCTTGTAATAAGGGTGAATTGAAGTATTGATTGCTCTATTTCTACTTTCAAACGTTGGGCACGATGTTCCTACAACACGTTCCACTGAAAAAGCGGTGTCAAAGATATTTTTGTCTTCGATTAATTTTTGCAAGTTTAATTCGGTGAATTATATTGTTGCACGGCCGACACTCGGCTAACCGAGAGATAGGTCAGTTAATCTATATTGAGTATGCGGCTATATCGGCGGTGGGTCTGTTAATCGGGTTGGTTATACGTCTGTTAAGAGTAAAACTCACAATTTAATGTTAAACTCTGTTAAATATACAGATTTTTTGGCACATTATGAGAATCACATCAAAAAAAGAAAAGTGTCTGACAAAATGATATCTATCATAGAACATTTTCCACCATTAAAAAAAATCCATAGCCTGCGCAATTTTAAGTAAAACGATAAGGCGTCGCGCAAGTATGTGGTTTTTATGCTTGTACGCATAGCAATATTTTAGATAAAAGGCCAAACACCATTTTTTGATATGATTTAAAGGACACAAAGTAGTACTTTGGTTCTAAAAAATCAATTGTCATTGATAAATATTTCATAATTGTTCTATTAGTTGAGTTATACCACATTTTAATGAATATTTGGAGAATACAGTCTGTTAATGGGTTGGACAATTTAAATCGTGTCAGTTAAGAGTTATTTAGCCATGACAATAGTCTTACTACCTTGAGTTTATATTTTTACATTGAAAAAAAATAGATGTACTTATGACAAAAAATTACAATACGGTGCAACAGTATCCTTATAGAAAGAGCACTTTTATTTTAATTTTTTTTTTCTCTGGGTTTCATTAAAAGGGTGTGTCACTTCAAATTAGCGTTATATGGACTGATTGACCGCTCGAATTCGCATGCATGTATTATTTACGCCAAGTATTAATCAGCCTTATTTTTTTGTCTGTTCAAAGTCTGTAACATCTATGAATCTGTCATGTGTTGCAATTCAGCTGGTTAAATTCCATTCCTTTTCTTTGGAATACTAAGGCTTTTTTACCTCAGGAATAGATTACCTTATGCCGGCGTCGCACATTGGCGGAAAGACCAGCGTGCACCAAACGTACAGAGAAAACTGACAAAGTCAGTAAACGTTAGTTGCACGCCATAGGAACGCTTAATTAAGCAATCGTTCAAAGCGCGTAGAGAGAAACTCCCGCACCCGTAGGTGTCCTTCAGCTGGCCCCTTAAAAAATATGCATACTAGTACAGTGATAATGGACGTCATAATAAACTCCGAATTTTACACAAGAAACTAAAATTAAAAATCATATAAGACTAACAAATGCCAGAAGCTCCTGACTTGGGACACTCGCAAAGTTGCGGAGGGGGTAAACATGTTTATGAGATATCAACCCTCCCCCTATACCTCTAGCCACTGAAGGAAAGTAAATACGCTTAATGAACGCTACAACCCGAGGAAATTTTTCTGCAGCATAAAAAACATACAACATACGCCAACATACGTTTCCTGCATGAACGCCGGATAAACGCTAAGCCTTAGGTACGCTTCTAGTACGCCCAATACACGCTTAAGGCTTATTGGCAGCGTAAATTTCTAACACGCCGGAGCTATACGCTGATATGTGACGCCGGTATTAGTTGTATTTCCTCAATGCTTTTCAACTTTGTGTTTGGCCTTTTAAACATTTTTTTCGAGCGTCACTGATGAGTTTTTCGTAGACGAAACGCGTGTCTGGCGTAAATATAAGGCGCAAATATCAAATTTCAATCCTGGTATCTATGAGGAGTTTATTTCCGGTATGTATTTTTCTTTGTACCTCATTTTCTGCCGCCTAAGGAAATGTCTGTACCAAGTTCTAAACCGTGGTTCTAAACAAGAAATAGACATTAGTAAGTTTTTTTTATATTAGTGTTGGGTGCTGATTTAATGTGTATCAACAAGACAATTTTATATTCCTGTAAATCACAATAAATGCATAATATTAATTTTATTTTTCGAGTAATGGTGTATTCCTATGATTCATTCATCTAAGTCATTTAGCCATTTCTAAGTAGCAACATTCCAGCAGCACCTGCATACGGGGTATATATCTCCCAATTGATACGATATTCTCGTGCTTGCATTTCCTATCATAATTTTCTTGATAGAGGGTAACTCCTCACAAGGAAGCTATTAAACCAAGAGTTCCAAATGGTGAAGTTGAAATCATCCCTTCGTAAATTTTACGGACGCCATCACGAGTTGGTTGACCGTTATGGAATAACGGTTTCACAAATGATATCGGATATGTTCCTTACGTCGTAACTACAATCCCCTTCCCTTTCATGAATTTGACCTACCGAATTAGACTTTTTACCGGATTTGTAATCACATAAGCAATACGACGGGTGCCGCATGTGGAGCAGGATCTGCTTACCCTTCCGGAGCACCTGATATCACCCCTAGTTTTTGGTGGGGTTCGTGTTGTTTATTCTTTAGTTTTCTATGTTGTGTCATGTGTACTATTGTTTTTCTGTTTGTCTTTTTCATTTTTAGCCATGGCGTTGTCAGTTTGTTTTAGATTTACGAGTTTGACTGTCCCTTTTGGTATCTTTGGTCCCTCTTTCATTTAGCCGACTCGCAGTCCGCAAACGTGCTTGTTTTTCTATCGAGTGACCTTCAAGGTGGTGTAGAGAAAGGTTGATGTTGAAAGGTTTGTCTATATTTGTTTGCATTATATTTCAGTTCATTTGATAAAAAAAATCAAAAAATTGACAACTAATAGTGTTTGGCGAAAGGTGCTTTATTATAGTAATGCATATATAGTTATACCAAGCATGGTATCAATAAGCTACAATGAACAAAATGTCAATTTGAAGCACCTGAACCCCAATGTGGGTAATAATAAAAGTAATTAGAAAAAAAAATTTACAATAAAAAGAAAAAGAAAAAAAAATGTTTTATATCAATTACATAATAAAGTGGCCTGGAACATGCTCTTTCGCTTAAAACCACATGGTAATATAAACCCGGATGAAGTATCAAAGGGAAGAAATCTCTTACAAGGTGTTATCAATTAGGTACAATGATAGTTGCCTCCCATTGTACGCAATTGACAACTAATAGTGTTTGGCGAAAGGTGCTTTATTATAGTAATGCATATATAGTTATACCAAGCATGGTATCAATAAGCTACAATGAACAAAATGTCAATTTGAAGCACCTGAACCCAAAACGAAGTCGCCAAACACGGGGGTTAATAATATACATAAAAAAAAAACACAACAAAAAACAAAAAAAACAACAAAAAACCCAACAACATCAAATCAAGAATATAATAATACACCGGCAAAATACCCTAAAACTAACTACCAATCAAATAATTCATAGCTGACGTGACCCGATACATATCAACACTAGCTTGTTTAATGTAAGTCTGAAAACAATCAGATCTCCGGTCTCCGTGATGTTTCAATAAAATCTCAGGAATGCCAGCCTTGGTGGCTAAAGTAGCCCCTCCGTGTCTCAGCGAATGAAAAGAATAAACTGAAGGGTCTAAACCAACAAGAACAATTAATTCTCTAAAACGGTTCAACAAAACGGATCTAGATAAGGGCAATAATTTACCATGAACAGGTAAAGCAAAAACGGGAGCATTCTTATCACCAGCTTTATTATAGTAATGCATATATAGTTATACCAAGCATGGCATCAATAAGCTACAATGAACAAAATGTCAATTTGAAGCACCTGAACCCCAATGTGGGTAATAATAAAAGTAATTAGAAAAAATTAACAATAAAAAGAAAAAGAATAAAAAAAATGTTTTATATCAATTACATAATAAAGTGGCCTGGAACATGCTCTTTCGCTTAAAACCACATGGTAATATAAACCCGGATGAAGTATCAAAGGGAAGAAATCTCTTACAAGGTGTTATCAATTAGGTACAATGATAGTTGCCTCCCATTGTACGCCATTAGGAAGTTTATCTCTGATTTATGTACTTGTTAACAATGTAAATGACAAATTGGTGCAATTCATATCAATGAAACAGAATCCACATGTTATATGCGACCATGCTTTGATGAAATTAATATTACTTTGATTTTACACATTTTAAAATCATTTCTATCAATTTTCAGATTCCATTGTTTAAACTTATGTTTCATTGTTCATATGTGTTGTTTTCATTTATTCTAGCCACTAATCTTGGGCCTATCTCTTTATTCAGATAGCACCCCATATAGGAATTAAATTATACTTGTAATGTCATTCATAACTCTTAACAGACCAATTAACAGACCGAGTTTTATACATCCGACCCATTAACAGACCACATTTTTATCAAAAATTGATTTATGTCACCAAAATACAGTTTTTGGTGTAGATTTTTCACATATTGATGTTAATATGGTAAACAAACATAATGCCAGTCTTTTTTCGATGTTCAAAAGATTGCATGCAAGTAAACTCCACCAACTTGTCATTTTTGTGTACATTTTGTGTGTGTAAAATGTGTATAAATTTACTGATGAGTAACTCGCCTTTTCATTTTATAGATCGTTTATTGAAGCTAGAAAAAAAATAATTACACCACTGGATTCTGTACTCCAAATCATTTTGTCAGACATGAATAGTTTTTATCATATAAATATAAAAAAAAGTTATACAATGAAACATGCTGACCTTGCACTGATTTTCACGATAACAACTGATTAACAGACTTTAGCCAACCCGATTAACAGACCCACCGCCGATATAGCCGCATAGTCAATATAGATTAACCGACCTATCTCTCGGTTAGCCGAGTGTCGGCCGTGTGTTGGTTGATTCTGGTTTTGTTCGTTTTGTGATGTCATTTTATCAAAAATTACCTCGAGTTGTGGAAATCGATTTAATAATGTTTACCCTTCAAGTTATTTTAACTTAAAATGCAGTACTGTCGCAAGTAATGTAGGAAGGAAATATTAAACGGAAGTACATGCATACGGTTTTCCATAATTTTTTATCATAGGATGTTTAACTTTCAAGGTGCACATCATCCACTGTGATATCATCTGTCATTGTAAACTTCCTATATCTTAATTCAACCCCAATACAAATATATTTGACACTCTGCAAGTAAATCGAACATGTTTACCCTTGGTTAAATCAAGGATTTGTATAACTATACAAATTATTGGTTAAATTTGATAAGAATTGTATTTCCCTGGCACATATGTTGTCGAAATACACCCTTCAATTACTTGAACCGTAGCTTTAGAATTATTTCCCAAGTCATCTTCAGATATATACATTTTAAAATATAGATATAGTAATCTACTCCTGGATCGTCCGCAAAAAACGGCAAATATAATCCCGGGTTTTTTTTATGATTAATTCGATGAAACGGGTTTCGTCGCTGTTTGGGATTCGTCTTTCAATTACCTCCATTTCATGCACACGTTTATATTGACGAAAAGTTCCAGCTTCGCTAGTACAGGAATTACTTTCATCACGACAATTATAACATGAATAGCAGGACAAATTGCGAAGTAAAACTTTCCGTGAACTGGTATTAAGTCTTTTAATATTGGTGATTGCACCTTTAAGTTACTGAAGTGGCGACTTTAAATGATCTATTTCGGAGTACTTCCGTAACATAAATTTCAATTCGCATATTACATTTAGAGGACTGTCTTGGTGCCTCCAATTTGTCTTTGCAAAAGTTGGACGAAGTTCATGTAATGGGATTATTTCCCTATTTGCCAAATTATTTTAAATAACTCGTTAAAAGCTATATACGATTAATAAAAATTGCAAAATTTAACCTGTGTCGAACCTATGTTTCCGAGCGGAGTCTATAGCAACATGCACTGACTATTCTTTTTTTTTTAATTATCATGAACATTTAATTGACACTTTAGAACATGTAACGTCGGATTAGCGTCTTTATGATATCATCTGAGACGTTTTCAGACGTTTCGTGTATCTAACTTTTGTTTTGATCAATTATAAAATATACGCGTTGACTGCTTTGAAAAATGAAATATCAACTTGGACAAAATGATTACCGTTTGAAAAACGAATGTGTAGAGAAGATTTTATTGAATCCGCAATATTTGAACTCATATGAGGCAAATATTTGTACTATGGTAGATATTATTATAATTGTCTTACTCTTTTTATTCATTTTCTGCTATATCTACTTTCAGTCGTTGAGTTAACGAAAAACGTCGGACAGTTTTCTTATTCCAGCTTAATATGCAGCCGCCGCCGAGTCAAATGTAATTTGGTAAAATAACGGCTGTAACGCCACACTGAATGAGTTGTTCCTGTCAAGAATCAATAAGATCAGAGAATAAGAAATAGGATCACATTACATACGAGTTAAAACAGTTTTTCATAAATGTAACGTTGGACATCCGTTTTTTCACATAATTTTCTTATTTTAATCCTCAAATATACTAGATATTGCTTACTAGGATGTGACGAATAGCTGTAAAAACATAATTCAAAACATATATCGAATTTGTTTTAATATTGGTTCGTGTTTTCTAACATTTTTATTTTGTTTTGTCGGACGAAATTGTGAAGATTCTGTTTTAAATCCTAGGGGTTGTAGGAACATCGTGGCCAACGTTTGAAAGTAGAAATAGAGCAATCAAGACTTCAATTTACCCTTTTTACAAGAAGCCATATAGTTTGCGCTTATGTATATGGAGATAGAAAGAATGGCTTGCTTAGGTCGGACAAGATCAGTTCTCTAATAATTTCTCTAACCAGTTCAATTCTCTAATAATTTCTCATAATATAAGTTCAATGTGCATATATAACGTATTTCATCGACACAAAGTTGTCTCATACCAATACAGTATCTATATATTTACCAACACCCCAATCTGCACAAAGTACCCGTTAAGTCTAGTTTCCTATGTTGTGTTTCAAACAAGTATTACCATTGTATTCTGTGTAATGATGAGGGATTTTCAAACTACTGTTACACATTCGGGTCATACTTCATACATATAGTATTACAAAATCAAATTGGCTTGACAGTTTTTAATGTGAAAGTGGCTTATTGACTTCTGAAGCTTTTTTTTTTATAGTAAGCACAAATAATGTTTAGTTGTTGAAATCTTTTAAAATCGGTGCTTCAATTAGAAATTTACAACAACAAAACAAAATATACTGAAAAATATGTTTTTATGTACACGAAGTTTGTCTGTCTTTGTTTTTCTCCAAAAGATATCGGATAATCCTAGAATCACTGTTGACATAGTGTGCTGGTCGATGGATGCTTCCAGAAACGGAATCTGCTTTACTTCCAGTCACAGAATGGAAAACATTTGTTTGATTCAACAGACAACGTAAACCAAGGAACGCAAATATTAAAGCTTCTTTGAAGGCAATAGTTACTTCGTCGACCTGTTCTAGTATAAATCCCTGATCTTGCAGTTTACCTTCAAGCAATCTTATTAGGTGTTTATTAAAAGCACCACCGCCTGTTACCAGAACCTTTAAGACGGTTTCAGGTATGAGTTTATTTTCCGCATGAAGTGAATCACGTGCGAGTTTGCATGCTTCAGTTAATCTGTTGGTAACATGCTCTGTGTAAGACATCAGAAGATCTGGAATACTATTCTGTGATATCTAGAAAATAAATATGATCTATATAATAATCTAAAAAATCTAAAAAATACAACTTTTTTAAACACATACTTTTTGTCGAGCCTTCGACTTTTGTCGAAAAAGCGAGACATAGCGATCCTACATTCCGTCGGCGTCGGCGTCGTCGTCGGCGGCGTCCACAAATATTCACTCTGTGGTTAAAGTTTTTGAAATTTTAATAACTTTCTCAAACTATACTGGATTTCTACCAAACTTGGACAGAAGCTTGTTTATGATCATTAGATAGTATCTAGAATTAAATTTTGTAAAAATAAAATTCCATTTTTTCCGTATTTTACTTATAAATGGACTTAGTTTTTCTGCCGGAAAAAATTACATTCACTCTAGGGTTAAAGTTTTTCAAATTTAAATAACTTTCTTAAACTATACTGGATTTCTACCAAACTTGGACAGAAGCTTGTTTATGATCATTAGATAGTATCTAGAATTAAATTTTGTAAAAATAAAATTCCATTTTTTCTGTATTTTACTTATAAATGGACTTAGTTTTTCTGCCGGGAAAGATTACATTCACTTTATGGTTAAAGTTTTTCAAATTTAAATAACTATCTTTAACTATCCTGGGTTTGTACCAAACTTGGACAGAAGCTTGTTTATGATCATAAGATAGTATCCAGAAGTAAATCTTGAAAAAAAAACAAACATTTTTTCGGTATTTTACTTTTAAATGGACTTAGATTTTCTAACAGGAAACTACACATTCACACTGTGGTTAAAGTTTTTAAAATATTATGAACTTTCTTATTCTATTTTGGATTTGTACCAAACTTAGACAGAAGCTTGTTTATGACCAAAAGCTAGTACCTAGAAGGAAATTTTGTTAAAACTTTGTACCTGTGTATCTGTATTTTACTTATAAATAGACTTAGTTTTTCCCAGTTAACATTACATACAATCTGCAGTTAAAGTTTTCAAAACATTTAAATTTATTAGATTCATAAACTATCCTGGACTTTACCAAACTTGGATGGAAGTTTCTTATAATCAAAAGATAGTATCAAGAGGAATATTTTCATTGATTTTTTTCCTCTTTTTCGTTGAGCCTGCAATCATGGCAATTAACACCCAAAGTAGGCGAGACACTGGGTTCCGCGGAACCCTTAAGAATTTTTTATAATAGAAAAAAACTTTTTAACTTTTTATAAACTATATAAGCCGAAGGTAGCTTTGGATTGTAATGAAAATATCTTGATAAAAATAATAAAAATACAATCAGTTAAACAAGCCATGTAAACTACCAGGAATATTAACTCGCGAAGACCTGTAATTATATATAAGAAATTTCTATGTATCTAAATTGGTCAATTTTCAGGCTAAAATGTTATTTTGTTTTATGGAGCTTGTGTAAATTATCTCTTTAAAGTTATAAGAAACGAGTGACCGGTGAAAAATAATGTTCTTCCAATTTTTAAACCAATGCATACAAACATCATAAACTTAGTCTTCTGTGCTCGAATTTATCATTTTTTCGTGTAAATTTCGTATATAATCGTCAATTTTTTTTTTCAATCGGTCAGTGTTGTTGTGAAAATATGGCAGGTAATTAAAGTTCGTGTTTTGAAACCGAAGTTTAACGACTGTCACCTGTTTGTCAACAATTGACGAAAAATAAAAAAAAAGCATGGAAATTGAGCACGTGTTTAACATGTAAATTCAGATAATAGTTAATTTTAAGGACATCCATGCGTATTGTGGTCACCGGATTTTAATTTACGAGATAGGTCACACCTGGGAACAGTATATCTAACATATATGTTCCTGGTCACACTGAGGTCACCTTGCATACGGAAAATAATATATCGGGGGAATTGCTTGCTGGAAGGAAGCTATTCAAATAAAGTAAACTTCTTCTAAATATGAATAAATTAAAGAATTTTCTTCAGAAAAAAGTATATGTACATAAGTTTTACAATGAAAACTATCCATTGAGTTATGCATTATTTTTTTTTGATTTGAGGTTTCTTATGACTTTAATATTCCAGACACTATAAATGTTTATTTCAATATCAAGTGACTACGCTAGGTAGTACCAGTTTAACACTGTATTGCACTCTCCGACTTTTTACTATCCTCTTCCTCATTTTTTTTATTTTAAAATATTGGACCGTCATTAATTGGTGTAAGATTCTAAAAATTCTGATGTTAAACTTTATTTACATTTGTATACAAGCTACAAGGGTTTTTACTCATACCTGCTGTATTTTTTTATACTTTGAAATGTAAGAATTTAAACAAAAAAGTTCGAGTTATCAGGCTACCCAGTATGCCATTTTAACACTGATGTTTAAATCTAACTTATATCATAGTGATTTGTACAAACATTTATAATAATGTAATACTACTTTAAGTACTAAACTTACGTCTAGGATGGGTAATACTTCAGCTTCAATCCATTCACCATCTAGAGATTTTGGAGGAGGTTGTTCATAAAAATGCAATGCATCTAATTTATCAAGTATCTCTTTAATTACAATTCCTGTCTCGGATATTTCGCCGTTTGGGTCGTATTCTAATTTCGGATCATGAATAGCTGCCAGTTTGTTAGACACATAGTTACACGGACAAATATCATATCCTTGTAAATCTTTCACACCGATATTAGCTATCCCACCAAGATTAATGCATATTTCGTTGTCGTTAAACAAGAATTTTTCTCCATTCGGAACCAGAGGTGCACCTTGTCCCCCGAGAGCTACATCTTTGTTCCGGAAGTTGCAAACAAAAGGTTGTTTAAGGTAATAGGCTGACGTTTCTCCGTCTCCAAGCTGGAACGTGTATCCAAGGTTAGGTTGATGGAAAATTGTGTGTCCGTGTGATGCAACACAGTCGAGATTTTTTATACCTTCCTGTTCAACAAAGTCTTTTACAGTCTTACCAATAAAATGTCCATACTCTAAATGTAGTTTTATCAAATCTTCACCCATAAGTTCCTTCGCTGATCGTAGTTTTGATTTCCAATCACTATCATATGAGACAGTAATAGCTTTCAGTATCCGGTATTGCCATTTATCAGTTACTATAGCCCCTGTAAATTCAGCATAACACAAGTCTATTCCATCCAGAGATGAACCAGACATACAACCAACTGTATAAAATGAAACCATTTTCCACCCTATAGTAAAGATATATCAATGTTTACTTTTAAAGTTCACGAAATGTTCAACAGTTGATTATCTATAAATAGTAAATATTTCGTGTGTTTAACAAATTTATCAGTATAATTTTCTTCGTTCGGATAGGGTATATCCATAAAACGTACTTTTAATTACCTCAGTATAACGGACAAAAACAGACGAAACGTTAAAATCATGGACATTGAGACTCAGTGTTTAAATAAAGAATTTATAAAGTAATAGAACAATTAACATTTCAACAACAATGTGCATGTTAACACCAGTGGTACATATTATATATATTGATGACGCAACAGAGATATGCAGTTTTATCAAGTCATGAAGCCTCGCTAATCGTAGTTTTGAATCTATTCAACAAAGCCATTTTTATACAACTATGTTAGCTTATACAACAATGCAACAATTCTATACAACACTGGAACAACTCTATAATATACTGCAATTCTAAGCAGCTTTGCATTTCTATACAACACTGCAATACTATGGTAAACTGCAATTATGTACAACACTGCTATTCTATACATCTCTGTAATTCTATACAGCTTTTTTACTCTATACAACACTGTAATGCTATGCCGAACTGCATTATGTATGTAACACTGCTATTCTATACATCTCTGTAATTCTATACAGCTTTTTTACTCTATACAACACTGTAATGCTATGCCAAACTGCATTATGTACAACACTGCAATTATATACTGTAACAGCTCTGTAATTATGTACAACTTTGCAACTCTATACAACACTGCAATTATAGATAACATTGCAATTCTATACAACACTGTAATTCTATTCAACACTGAAACAGCATTACACTACACTAATTATATATACAACACTGCAGCAATTCTATACAACACTGGAACAACTCTACACTTCACTGTAATTCTATACAACACTGCAATTCTAAACTGATCGAGATATACAGTTTTATCACTAATCTTAGTTTAATTTCCTTACACTATCATATGCGCCAGTCACAATTGCAATGTTATAAAGAATAGCAGAGTTGTTTAGACTTTGTCATATGATAAAGACTGTATATAAATCAAAGTTACAATTATCAATTAAACTATATCTCTGTTGCGACATTAAGATATAGAACCCTGAACTAATGTGTGTTATATTTCTAACATAATATTTAATATATAATATTATCTTTCACTGTGTCCTAGTGTTACTGTATGTTTTCGTCACAAAACGCGTAATTTCAATATTTTACAAGTCTTTTCATTTGCGATTGAAATATACTTTGGACAATTCTATTTTTGGGGCGCAACCCTTTATCCGGCACAGTGTTTTATAGAACTAATATGTTGTAAAGCGTTGCAGTGTTATATAGAATTGCAGTGTTGTATAGATGATTGCAGTGTTGTATAGACATTGCAGTGTTGTATAGTATTGCAGTGTTGTATATAACTGCAATGTTGTATAGAGTTGCAGTGTTGTATATAATTGCAGTGTTGTATAGATGTAATTGCAGTGTCGTATAGATAGAACTGTTGTGTAGGACCACAGAGTTGTAAAAATTGCAGATTTTTATAAATCGCTAGGTTGTATAATTGAAGATGTATATCTCCTTTGAAAAATCATATACCAGTAAGTAATATAATTAACATGAACATAGTTTCAAAATGTCAAACAGCTAAAAGCAATTTATGTGTTACTTTAACCCTTTAATGCAGTTAAGTTTGCTTTAAATTACATGTAACCTATAGGTATATAATACTGTAAGGGAGACAACCACAATTTTACCTGACTTGACCTAGTGGCCTTTACAAATTGTGTATATTATTGTTTACTGATTGACATATACACAGGTATGTTATACTTTCTTTCTTGTGTTTTCAACATGTTCAATATTTGTTAGACTTTTAGTCTTGTATTCAAATGCAAATAAAGGTATAAACAATAGGGTTGTACATGTAACTGCGATAAACAGTAAAACTATTACTAGTTATTGAAAATGCTGTCAAAAAAGGCCACTGTGGATAAGGATGTCAAAGAACATACAAAAAAAAAAAAATGCCACTTAGTACAAACGTGTTTATTAGATACTTAGAAGGAATCTTACGAATTGGGCGTAACATCAACACATATGCTGGATAAACTATACAATGAACTATAAACAGACTGAGCGAAACGACATGGATCAGACTGATCAGTGCTGACTTGGTACAGTGCACTACATCTACATCTTTGAAATGCAAAGGGTCTAAGACCGATCACGCAAGTACTAATAACAGGTATGTGTTTGTACATGGTTTTGTTTGGCAATATGCATTACAAACATAGTGCCGCTGTTGCTGAACCAAGATTTAAAAGTAATGATACGTTCTTTGGTTTCGGACATTCTATGTATATAGTATATATGTTAATTTGTGGTATTTTAAGATTCTTTTGGTATCGTTTGGCGCCATCATGAAAACTTTCAAGTCTTTTGCATTAGGTAAAATTTCGTAACTGTCAAAAGTACATGGCAGCTATATTGCATATAACAATATAAAGTTTGAAATATTGTTTTATTTTCAGGATCAGACGGATTACAGCACACAGACGATTATCATGGCATCAGCTGATCCTATTTCTGACATTATATCGTCCATAAGAACATGCAGTATTTGTAAACGAGAGTGTTGTGATCCTCGGACTCTCGATTGTATGCACAGTTTGTGTTATGAATGTTTGAAGGGACTAATCGACCGGAACTCAAACCAAGGGGACGTGTCTTGTCCGACGTGTCAATGCAAAATTATGTCGTCTGGTTCTTCCATTAATGATTTGGGTTTAGAATCTTTAGGAACAGCTTCTGCGTTTACTGATGGAAGAATTTCCACTTTTCAAGAATCTGGTATGTTAGCTTGTAAGGAACATCCGAATTATTTGTGCGAGTATTTTAATGCAGATAGTTTTGATCTGGCATGCGAAGTCTGCAAAATTAACAGACCGTTTTGTAAAATGATTACCGAAGAGGCAATGAAAGAAGTTCGAAATAGACAACAAGCAAGAGTTAAAGAATCGTTGTCAACTACTAATCGAGAATTGACTGAAATTTGTGAATCTTTGAAATCTCGTGAACGTCAGAATTTGTCCAAGAAAGACGAAACTGTATTGGGCATCATGAAGTATTTTGCAGATTTAAAAATGCAGCTTTTAGATTATTTAACCAAACATGAAAAAGATGTCTTAGACAAACTTCAAATCTTCACTGATACCGAAATGGCAACTGTCACACAATACACTAAACTAAGTTTTTCGTTGTTAGAAAGTCTCGGTCCATGTTTTGCATCTGTGAACACTATTTCTAATGATGGCGATATATTGAATTCCTTTGCCAGTTACTTGAACCTTGATGCTTTGCTATCAACCTTGGAAGATTTTACCACAAAAGCAACAACAATCAAACAGTATGTTCAGGATGAAAATGAAATTCGTTTCGTTATAAACACGGAATTCGAAGATATGATGACCGAGGGGGATCTTATAAATATTGAGCTTATCAATTCTAGCACAAGATCGCCTGGCGCGGTGATATCCAATGAAAGCAATGATTCACAAAGCAACCACACCAGAATCGATAACCATTCCGTAATCGATGAAAATACTGGATCATGTGATGTCACACCAACAGCGGCTAATATTGCTATTAGGAATGAACCATCACGAGGAATAGTGATAAGCGTTTCATCTCCTGATACAGACAGTGATTATCAACCGGAAGACGAATCACCTCCATCGTACCAAGAATTAACCTCAAGTAGTAGCACGACATACCCAAATAGACAAAATACTTCACCAGTAACTCAGAATCAATATCGTTTTCCACCACCAAACTTTAACTATTCTATACGAAATACTAGTAACTCACCAGTGTCACGTGAACATTTTACCTTTCCACCACCAAACTCCAATAATTGCGGAAGTAATAATTCTTCGTCTCAACCTGAACCATCTGCTCCTAACGTCGATGACTTTGTCATAACACCATTTGTACCCAGAGGTTTAACACACGGTGTATCCTCCGGATCGATAACTCCACCAAGAACGCCATCAGGAACGCCAGCTGATGACAACAGGTTAAGGTTTAATCCTCTTATTAAATTTACGGTAGAATTAAGGGGAAGAGACCGAGAGAATCCTGCTTTAACAGATCTATGCTGGATAGATGAAAGGGCATTGATTGCAATAGATAAAAGAAACAGAACAGCCAAAGTTTTTAATACGAGAGGATCTTGTTTAAATGCCTATAAATTAAATGTCGATCCACAGGGGTGTACAGTATATAGACTGCCACGACAGCCGTGTGTATATATGGCAGTAACGTTTCCCAAACAGAGAAACCTTTCTATATACGCAATCGACACAATGAATAATTACCAAATCAATAACAAAATTACTAAAGTAACAAGCAAAGGCTACACGTGTATAACGTTTAATGAGAATACAAATAAGTTTGTCTGTGGTTCTACTAACCCGTTTTCCTTGCCCACAGTAGACATTCTCGATCATGAAGGAAACTTTTTACGGACATTTATTGGGTCGGATGCTGTTCGATTTTGTTACCCAAGATATATTAGAGTAAACAAGGAGGGAATAATAGGTATTTCTGATTATAAAACGTCGCGTGTAATTTTCATGACCATGGAAGGAGCCCACGAAGGCGTTTTTGATGGGTCTATTAGAAGGAATTTAGGGGATCCACAAGGGATAGGATTATATAAAAACTTATTTGTTGTAGCCGACACAAGAAAGAATCATGTTTACTTTGTTGACTCATCTTCAGTAGTAGTCGATGAAGTAAGGCAGAATTCGTTACTGGAAAAGACTCCTAGATTTATTGACTTTTCACCTTCTTCTAATCATACAATGGCAGTTGGTCATGGGAATGGCTACATTTCGCTGTACGAAGTCTATGATACTTCGAACCCGGACTTAGGAAGTACTGTGTAAATATAACTTATTTTTGATCTGCACCTTTGTCATTAGAAACAACTGTACACTTAATAAAACGTGCAAATGTCTATAATAGATACAAATAACTATAGTCTGTTAAAGTTCAAACTCTACTTTACATAATGTAGGTATGGTGTCTAAGACATTCAATACACAGAAATGTAAAAATCGTTTGATATTTTGAGATTATGTACATGGCTGACGACAAAATGAACATAGAAAAGGTTTCCATATTGAAGCTGCATATCTTTGTATATCCAACATGTCATAAAATATACATTTATTACGTTTAATTTTGTACATCTATCATGTCCTTTTTTTTTCTTCTTTTGAATAATTTTACAATTGTCATTTCTGGGCCTTTTGCAGTTTACTATGCGATATTGGTTTTGTGTTTTGCTCATTGGCCGTCCGATAACCTATTGAATATAGTTGCTATACGTCATTTGGTCGCGGGTTGAGATTCGTCTCATTGGAATGATACCGCATCTTCATATTAATAGAATTTATATTTTTTCGAGATTATTTTTGTACTGTTATAATTCGGTTGTTTATCATGTTTTTAACTTGTCGACATCACGCACAATTTAAATTGTACAGGTAGTTTTTGTGTATGCCTTATGCTTAGGTTGGTTGTTTTGTTTTTAATTTGTTTGTTGTTTTTCTACGATTGGAGACAGCCTCTTTGTCTCGTGATTGCTAAATGTCGTTTCCAGTAGTGTATTTAAATAAGACTGCTATAAAGTTAATGTTGACAATCAATATTATAGTGTTGAAAAAAACTTACCACTTCTAAAATTATGACTTCTGAATAAGCTCATCATAGATACCACGCCAAACAAAAGACTCATCAGTCCCGCTCGAATCAAAAAAAGTTAAAAAGGCCAAATAAAGTACGAAGTTGAAGAGCATTGAGGACCAAAATTCTTAAAAGTCATTTGAATCTTTATGAAGTTGCAACAAAGTTACAGTTTGACGGGGTTTATCCTATATGTCGAATTGCTATATACATAGCCACTTGTCCATCCATTTTCCTGAATAGACATTCAAATTATTAAAGCGACTTTTATGCCCATGTATGGAAAAAATGTTTTCTGGTCTGTATGTCGTTCTTCCGTCCGTCAGTTCGTCCGTCCATCCATTTTCACGGTCCACTGAACATAAACTATGATTGATAGTGCGGATGGGGCATCCGTGTACTTTGAACATATTCTTGTTTTTAAGTATTATAATCACAGCTCAAAATTAACGCAGATACATCATTTCACACTACATGGTAACCAGTGTAAACATACAAGGATAAACAGGTTTTATACTTTGAACCATGTTATCTGCACACATATAACTATATCAACAATGAGAACTGACTTAATTCAATTAATATATATAAACAGACTTTAGATCATGGAACACATTTATGAGTAAGTAATTACATGTAACCGTTTAGATGATATCGATATCAACGGAACTTAATGTTTTCTGATTTTGATTAAAAATGGCGTTGTTAATGATTATCACATTTCATTAATTTGAGCAGCTCTGAGTATACTCTTCGAAGTTTGCCTTTCTCGAATTGGTAATTGTGGTGGGGGTTGAAAGCAAACATGTTCGAGGAGAATATGTAATGGCACTTCAACATGGCTTGTATTTCACCTGGCAAAACGTATTCTACGTTTCCGTAGATTTAACTTTTACAGATAATCCATCTGTTGATGTAAATTCGACTGTTTTGTGCACAATGAAATATATTTAGTTATGTCGAAGTGCTTCATTGCCAATTATAGAAATACAAACTATTTAGTCTCTTAGAAAACTTGTAAGCTAGATTTTCGCAGTTTTTATAGTGTTAAATTTTGAAGGAAAAAAAATTGGTTGATAGCGTCGAAAAACTAGTAAAAAGAATATTCTGATTCCGAAAAAAAACATGACCCCTAGTTGTCCCTCACTTGGAGTTAAATGGTTGCCGATAAAAATCATTACGCGTTTTTTTTCTCTCTAAATACTAGAATTCATGTTAAAAGTAAAATAACAAAAATAACAAACTCAAAGGAAAAATAAAAAACGGAAACTTCTTTCATCATATGTCAAAATCAAAAGCTCAAACATACCAAACGAATGAAAATCAAACTGTCATATTCCTGACTTGGAGCGTCCGGCATATTCTTTTGCAAAAATAGTGGATTAATAAAGACAACAGTAGTATACTGCTGTTCAAAAGTCGATAAAACAGATCTGCGGTTAACAAATAAAAAAAACCCGAGGGAAACATAACAACTATAAGAGGTAAACAACGGAACGACAGAAACACTGAAGTGCAACAAAAAACAAACGTCATCATATATAGAATAAACTCATCATAGATACAAGGATTTCATTTATTTCATTTATTTTGTACATACGCCAAACGCGTAATTCGTATACAAAAGACTTATCAGTGACGCTAGAATCCATAAAAGTTAAAGGCCAAATAAAGTACAAAGTTGAAGAGCATTGAGGACCAAAATCCCTTAAAGGTTTGCCAAATACAGGTAAGGCCATCTATTCCTGAGGTAGAGAAGCCTAGCTTAGTATTTCAAAAAATGTAAAAGTTCTGTCGACACTTAATTTATAAATATGAGTATATCAATTATAGTTCATGTCAGCAAAACGAACATATTTTTTGTTTTTCTATGGAGTCTTTTAAGATTGTACCGGATAGCACTTGCAGTCATAGCAATTTTATTTTATATTGCAATAAAAGACAGTATTTGTTACTTCGACGTACCCATAGAGATACAGAATATTGGTGGGCTCCGTGATTGCTCTCTGTTAATCAAATTACGGATTCTAATGACTACATTTAATGCAATTTCGCACGAATAAAGTATGCAAGACACACAGATCGTACAAAGCACAAATAAACAACGAAAAGAACATTTGATATTCAAGCTACATTATAAAGTATTTAAATCCTGAAAAGAAGTTAAAAAAAAAAGTAAACAGTAAGTCAAGCAAAATCGGTCAGATTAAATAAACTCATCATAGATACCAGGACTAAATTTTATATATACGCCAGACGCGCGTTTCGTCTACAAAATACTCATCAGTTACGCTCAAATCCCAAAACGTTAAAAAAAAAAGGGCCAAAAGTACGAAGTTGAAGAGCATTGAGATCCAAAATTCCTAAAAGTTTTCGAATCAAAAAAAAAAAAAAAAAAAAAAAAAATTCCTAAAAGTTTTGCCAAATACAGCTAAGGTTATCTATGTCTGAGGTAGAAAAGTCTTAGTAATTAAAAAAAAACAAAATTTTGTCAACAGTTAAAGTCATAATAAACCTCAAATTAAAAAAAAATATGCATATGTTTTGATAACTAAATGGATAGTTTTCATTATACAACCTATGTACATATACTTTTTTCTGAGGAAAATTCTTTAATTTGTCCACATTTAGAAGAAGTTTACTCATTTTTAATTGCTTGCTTCCAGGAAGCAATTCGCCGACATATTTTCCGTATGCATAGTGACCCGAGTGTAACCCTCCTCGTAAAAATCTTGTGACCACAATACGCATGGATCTGTCATTGAAATAAACAAATATTTGGTTATACATGTTAAACACGTGCTCAAAACCCCTGTTTTTTTTTGATTTGTTTACTACAAATGTATGAGGTGACAATCGGTGAAACTCGGCTTCAAAACACGTCATTTAATGAGCAGCCATATTTGTTAAATCATAACAAACAAAGAGGAAAAAAAATGATGATTGTATGATATATTTGCGAAAATAATGACAAAACCGTGCACAGAGGACTAACTTTTTGATGTATACATGCATTGGTTCAAGAATTGGACAAACATTATTTTTCACCACTCACTCGTTTCATATGACTTTAATTTATGAATATAACAATATCAAAGATAATTCATGTCAGCATAAATATTTCTGACTACTGGGCTTGTGATACCCTCTGGGAAATAAATCTCCACCAACAGTGGCTTCGACCCAGTGGTTATAAATAAACTCAAAATAGATACCAGGACTAAATTTTATATATACGCAAGACGCTCGTTTCGTCTACAAAAGACTCATCAGTGACGCTCGAATCCAAAAAAGTTTTAGGAAAAGCTAAATAAAGTACGAAGTTGAAGAGCACACTAGCATGAATTCGCATTTAAAAGCTGTCACACTAAAAGCAGAGATTATCAAACATTTGAACAATAATAACAATCGTTATTGTCCTGTTCACAAAATAAACATGTTTGTAACAAAACTGAAAAAAAACAAGAACTAGCATACACTCATACATATAATCTGGGACTATTATAGTATAAAAGTCTCAGATATGATATATATGTATATATCAATTGTGGCAATTTTGGAATATATTGACAAATCAAAATACAATTTACATCATATTAATATAAGTTGTAACCATTATACCTGTTTAAATTTGATGGATTGAGTATATATTGTATTTTTTTTTATTGTTAGTGTAACTTATTAAGTCAATATTTTATGAAGAAATTTTATAGAAGTAGTTATTTCTTCAATTTTTATTTAATATCGCAATGAAAGAAGTAGTGACATTCATCATCTAATATGAGAATACCCAAATTATAAAAAAAGGAGAGTTTAAACAACCTCCAAACTATATATGATTCTGTAATGCTGAGTTCCCAAATTTCTTCCATGCTTAAATTCACATCCTTTAAAATCGAATTACGGAAAATTTGTTTTTAGTTTTTTTTCAAATATTCAGAACAATTTGTCATAACTAACCTATGCTCACTATCCATTTCTGAATAAATGGAGGCTTGTTACATATTTTATTTGTTCATTTTTAAAAGGTGACCTTTTGATTGACGTCGAATGTTTTGTGCATATTTGAATATATTTACTTATGTTGAAAGATGTCAAATAATAAAAAAAAATGTTTTGTCTACATATAAAATGTCGGCTGCAATTTGGTTAACCTGTGCAATTTGATACTGTGACGTTATATCTTTGAAAGGGCAAAATTTACATAATCATAGACAATCATAATAGATATCGGGATTCTTTTTGTATATCTACCTCATTAAAGTTCCAGACTATGATCACACATTCTAAATTTAGTAATAAGTTATGTTAAATAATTTAATAATCTAATATATATCTTCAGGATAACGTTATATCGTTTTTTAACGTAATAAAACGAAAACGTGATAATTGACGGGAAATTCAGAAGTCACAATGTACACATATGATGATATGGATGAGCAGATACAGAATAAAGAGGTTTCATAGTAGTGGTTCATATGATCCAAAAACCACGTTATGGACCACGCTCTGATTGGCTTATTTATTTTTCATTTTTTTTATCTTTCGTACGATTGGTTTATCAATGTTACTCGGATTTTTTGTACGAAAAAGAGTGGAATAAATCCGATTAACATGTAGAACCAATCTTATGATAGATAACAAAAATGAAAAATAAATAAGCCAATCAGAGCGTGGTCCATAACGTGGATTTTAGATCATAAGAACCACAAATATCATACCTCAAATAAACAGAGGGTAACTGACGAAAGTGAAACAACTGGAATGATGGAGGACAACATAGCAAAGACTATTCCGGACTCCTTCTTGGTCAGGTTATCAACAGACAAAGATTTCAAACAACGTTTTTTAATATGGATATTTCTATGCTGGGCATTTGTTGTATTGGTAAATATAAATTATGTTTTTTTTTAAAACTAAGGCTTTTCTACCTCAGGCATAGATTACCTTAGCTGTATTTGGCAAAACTTTTAGGAATTTTGGTTCTCACTGCTATTGAACTTCGTACTTTATTTGGCCTTTTTAACTTTTTTGGATTCAAGCATCACTGATAAGTTCTTTGTAGACGAAACGCGCGTCTGGCGTATATACTAAATTTAGTCCTGGTATCTATGATGAGTCTATTTCTAAGTTACATGGACAAGATCTTTTTTATTGTTTTCTGTCTACCTTGCGGAAACTGATGCGAAAGTAATCATTATCAACTTTTTAAATCAAATTTTCAAATTGAAGTTACTCATTATGATCTGCTTTACAATTAAAATTCATAAAACGACGATGGTAATTAAAAAACAACAAATTACGGCTGGCGGAAATACACAATTTAATCCTGGTATCTATGATGAGTTTATTTACAACCACTGGGTTGATGTCACTGCTGGTGGAGTTTTAATTCCAAAAAGGTATCACCAGCCCAGTAGTGAGCACTTGTGTGCTGACATGAGTTATCATTGTTATGGACATATTTATAAACTAACTGTTTACAAAATTTAGAATGTTTGATATACTAAGGCTTTTCTATCTCAGGAGTATTTGCCAGAGCTTTTAGGAATTTTGGTCCTCAATGCTCTTCAACTTCCTACTTTATTTGGTCTTTTAAACTTCATTGAATTCGAGCGTCACTGATGAAGTACGAAGTTGAAGAGCATTGAGGACCAAAATTCTTAAAAGTCATTTGAATCTTTATGAAGTTGCAACAAAGTTACAGTTTGACGGGGTTTATCCTATATGTCGAATTGCTATATACATAGCCACTTGTCCATCCATTTTCCTGAATAGACATTCAAATTATTAAAGCGACTTTTATGCCCATGTATGGACAAAATGTTTTCTGGTCTGTATGTCGTTCTTCCGTCCGTCAGTTCGTCCGTCAGTTCGTCCGTCCATCCATTTTCACGGTCCACTGAACATAAACTATGATTGATAGTGCGGATGGGGCATCCGTGTACTTTGAACATATTCTTGTTTTTAAGTATTATAATCACAGCTCAAAATTAACGCAGATACATCATTTCACACTACATGGTAACCAGTGTAAACATACAAGGATAAACAGGTTTTATACTTTGAACCATGTGTTATATTCTGCATGGGGCATGTACGTACGTCTGCATTCATTCAAGACTTATATTAAACTACACTTTATTACAAGCTACACATCATGATATTATATTACAACAGTAAACATTACTATACAGATAACACGTGTAAAGCAGTTAAGAGTCTGTGTGTGGTCAGAGTACCGTGAGAACTGTTGGATTATATTAATCATGTTTATAGACATGATGATAGATATGACATCTCCCTTCTTTACTTAAACTACAAAATTTAGAATGTTTGATATACTAAAGCTTTTCTATCTCAGGAGTAGATTACCTTAGCTGTATTTGCCAGAGCTTTTAGGAATTTTGGTCCTCAATGCTCTTCAATTTCCTACTTTATTTGGTCTTTTAAACTTCATTGAATTCGAGCGTCACTGATGAGTCTTTTGCAAACGAAACGCGTGTCTGGCGGAAATACACGATTCAATCTTGGTATGTATGATGAATTTATTTGCTAGATGACAATAAATGTCAAATATCCAAATAATGACATATTTTGGACTTAAAAAAACAATCAACTGCTCAAAGTGATTTTACTATATTACAGTATTCATAAATCAGTTAACACCAGTATTAAAATGATTCGAGTCTATTTTGAGTTTGCATTTTTATTCCTCTCCCTTTGGCTGCGTTTTTAAGAACAGTTCCAGAATAAAATAAAATTAAGAATTAAAATAGGGAGTGTATCAAAGAGATAACAACCCGACCAAATAGCAGTAAACAGCCATATGCAACCAATGGGTTCTCAACACAGAATCAAAGAATCGCGCATCCGGACGAACTATAATGTTTTCTCACTGCTTTGTTTCTTTTAATATGCATATCTCTATTGGATCTACATATTTCTTAATGCAAAAGGTTAAAGTTTTCTTTGCGTGCAACGTTATATATGGCAAGAAACTTATAGAATAAAATGTCATTTTCCATATTGACCCTGGTATCAAACCAGAGAGTCTTTTCCCGGGGGCTTGATAGGGGCCGTGGGCTGATACCACTGTCAATATGGAAAATGACATGGTATATTCTTTCTACATTTAGATTTAGATTTGATATTTTATTAAAGTCTCATCACATAAAATTTCATATTTTTACAAAATAAAATATTCATAAAGGTACTTAAAAACATACATGCATAACAACAAACTTTAAATGCACATTGTATGTGCCAATCTTTAAAAAAATTATGAGAGACTGTACAAACAATATTATTAATATTGTACATATTATATCTAATATAGATTTGCTTATGAATAACAATAAAACGCAACATTAAAAATTGTATATAAAAAATATCTTCTGATTAGGTTCTGGCGACATATTCAAGAACTTTATGAGAACAAAGAAAGCTCACATCAAACTATGTTTGATATTTTCAAAGTTAACTAACTAACTAATTAACTAAATAACCAACTAACTAACTAACTAACAAACTAACAAACTAACTAACTAACTAACTAACTAACTAACTAACTAACTAACTAACTAACTAACTAACTAACTAACTAACTAACTTACTTACTTACTTACTTACTTACTTACTTACTTACTTACTTACTTACTTACTTACTTACTTACTTACTAACAAACTAACAAACTAACTAACTAACTAACTAACTAACTAACTAACTAACTAACTAACTAACTAACTAACTAACTAACTAACTAACTAACTAACTAACTAACTAACTAACTAACTAACTAACTAACTAACTAACTAACTTACTTACTTACTTACTTACTTACTTACTTACTTACTTACTTACTTACTTACTTACTTACTTACTTACTTACTTACTTACTTACTTACTTACTTACTTACTTACTTACTTACTTACTTACTTACTTACTTACTTACTTACTTACTTACTTACTTACTTACTTACTTACTTACTTACTAACTAACTAACTAACTAACTAACTAGCTAACTAACTAACTAACTAACTAACTTACAATATTATGGAATTATTTCCACCGATGAATTTCTAATCAAAACATAGTTTGATATTTTCAAAGTTAACTAACTAACTAACTAACTAACTAACTAACTAACTAACTAACTAACTAACTAACTAACTAACTAACTAACTAACTTACTAACAATATTATGCAATTATTTCCACTGATGAATTTCTAATCAAAATATATGTGTCTATATAAAAAAAGAAATCTGTTGAACACATCAGTCTCCAAACAGTTCATTAAATATCTAAATTTATCAAAATTGTCTTTATTTCACAAACATGGTATAATATTAAAAATGTCATCATTAAACATTTTGTTCTCCTCTTGATAGAGATTACATTAACATGTAAAATGAAACGTTTACATATTCTTTGATCCAAAGGCGTATTATTAGTTACATAGTGTGTAATTGACCTAATACGGTATATACAGGGTAAGTTAATTCCATTTGGGATGAGAGCTTGGAACCCCATATTGAATTTACTGACCGCTTATATAGCACACTATGTAACGAATTTATCTTACCGACTATCTTTAGTTGTTGAATTTAAAAGACTAGAGTTGTCTCATTTGCAATCATACCACATATTCCTATTTTTGTATTAAAATATTCAAGTGTTCAATTTTAAGAACTAATTTTATTGGTCTGCACACAAAAACTAATGACAACAATAACAATTAATTTAATATCAACAATCTTGATATAATATTAAACAGAACTTTCAATACATTTGAATAATCAAATAGTGCAAAAGTCGTTACTCAACTACCAACCGTTTATTGAAATAAGCCCTGCCACCCTCGAACCCTATTATGGAATATACACGGTCTTCACGCGTAGGAAGTAAGATAATATTCTATCTGCCTTTTTCAAGGTATAAATTGTGGTAAGAATTTCCTAATTTACATAACTGTCTAATATATTGTTTTTAGTTATCTAACTTTGTATAAGTCTAAGGTTTATATTCCTTTTTTTTAATCTTGAAATATGTGTTTATTTAGTTTTGGTTTTCAAAAATGAGAAAAAATATTATCTTGCTTTTAATCTCTTTTTCACTGGAGATATGAGTTTTCTTTCGGACAGAATTCCAGACATGGTGGAAACCAATGATTTTTTTAAAACCGAAAAAGTGTTTATTGAAGGTACATGAAAACGACCAATTCTGCCATAAGGGCAATATTACAAGCATATATAATGACAGCAAGTAAAATTTTACAATCTATTCGGATGCAATATTTTCTTTCTTTTCTAAATCATCATTTGAACCTGGTGATAATCTTTTGTCCAGGTTACGAATGTACGGACCCCACAATTCACTTCTATAACGAAGGACTGGTTTTAGGAGCATAGGTGTATTTTTATGTGTACAATGAAATGTACGTTTTATAATGAAAATTATTTTAGCTTTTTTTTACTAAGATCGCCACCGGCAGTACTGCAAAAACCTGATGCTCTCATTACAATACCTAGGTATTTATACTCTTGAAGACTTTTGATAAGATTTTGCTGAAAATAAACAGTACAGTCTTTCAATAATTTACCTGATTTATGAACTATTATTTGTGTTTTTTTTGTATATTCATTTTTGAAATAAAGTTCCAACAGTTTTAAACAGTTTTGTAGCCCTTCTTTGGTGTGAGACATTAAAATTATGTAATCTGCATATATTAAACACTTTAAGCTTGTAATCTCTATATCTACTGGATCACATTTCTTATCAGGATATCTTTCATAAATAAATTGAAAAGAAGAAGACTCAGTATACACCTTGTTTTTTTTTGTTTTTTTTACGTTTTTTCGATTTAAACCTGTTACCCTTAGGAAAATTAAATGACTTCTAATCTTATCGAGAATGTTGTTCAAAATATGTGTAAAGTTTTCGGTTGATTCATCCACCCCGTTTCTTTGTAATACTCTGATTGATATTGTACTTTTTGCAGATTTAGAATAGCTAGACTGTAATGGTGAATTGTAAGAAAAACAAATAAATATATTAGATGAATATAAAAAAAAAGTTTTACTTAGTTATGCCCACAAAAATTCAGAGCAATTACTTTATTTAAATGTTATTCCTTTATTAACATTAGGTCTGGCATAAAAGCAATACCTCTGAGAATAGCTTTACCTTTCCTGGAGCAAGCGACCTTTTTCAATAAGGTATAACCTTTTAGGCATATATAGCATTTGTTTCTAATTGGCATATAATATCAGAATAATCAAGGTCATTAAGTTTGCAATATCTATTTCCACCTTCCCTTTAAAACAAACCATGACCAAAAACAAAGGGAAAGATCTTACCGGGATTCCCAACACCCCGTCATATTGGAATCGTGTTAGCTTCAGTTACCATCATCTGCTTCGCCTTGTCAATAGTTGCTAATAACAGATACGACTGCAGGATCTAAATGTTATAAATTTAAAACAATGCATTAAAAAACACATTAAAAAGCTTGATACAACTCTTAAATTCATTGATGTAACATACAATATGTAATTACACGAACGGAATGCTTCTTGTAATAGTTTTATAGGGTTGTAAAAGCGTTAGCACTTTTTAACATGACGCATTTCCCCCAAAAAATATAACCCTTTGAAGATGATGGTTGTACATAGGTGTACTAATATATGTTTTCATGGATTGTCAATGACATCTGTTACAGTGAATATCTAAATAAAAACGGAAATCAATATACTTTGACCCTTCGATCTGTATATGTATTAAGTAGATTAATTTTCAGTCACAGTTAAAAAATGTTAAATAATGGACCGAAAAAGGTGTAAAATGAAAATGTTTCATTGTAACATATTAGAGGAATACCATGTTGACAGATTTAACAATGAGAACGTTTAATGAATCGTGGATTAACTTATATTTTATTTCTAGTTGGTATAGATGTGTTTCGTAATTATTCTGATACCGTATATCAAACGCAGCAAACGGCATTAAAACCCATGTTGAACCATTCTGCAAGCTATTGTCAACGGACTCTTAATTTACATGGAAACTTATGTATTTTATTACATTCAAATTATACCTACAGCATTAACACTAGGTAAAAGATTGCCTGACTGTCTTTGATTTTGTTTAATTAGGGATGGGTTATGAGCCAGCTTGGACCTTCCTTGTTGGATCTCGAGAAATTAACAGACAGTTCTTTGGAGGAAGCTTCTTGGTTTGTAACAGCAACTTTCATTGGTTATCTGTGTGGTTCAGTGATCAGTGGTGGACTGTTTGGACGAATGAATGCATTTCGAATCATTTTAATTGGCCTTTTCATATTGGCATCTACATCAGCTGCGATTCCCTTTTCTGTAATATATGAAGTTATGGTATTCATGCATATTTTAAAGGGAATAGGAGGTGGTTTATTGGATGCAGGTTTGTAGAATTATCAGCATAATAATATTTTAACAGAGTCATTTGCGATGTAGATATATGTTTTACCATATTCAATGTCAAACATAAGGCATACACAATCAACACTTATCTGTAACTTCAAACTCTTTAACCAGTGTTATATATATCCTAATAAGATTACTATGGATTCATTTATTTCATTGCTATCGTTTTTTAGTGATTGACTGAGAAGACATTATTTCGGGGGTATTTAATTTCGTTGTTCATCTTAATTTTGTTCGTATTTAAGTAACCGAAAATGTGTTCGCCTTGCATTTCATATATTTTTTTATCTACCAATGAACTTTTTTTAACGATTAAAATATTAAGCTCGTGGTGCATATGCAAATCATATATTTCAGCTGTATTTTCATATTCTAGACAATGTAAAAAAAAGTTCATCAAAGTTTAATGTTCATATGGTAAAACTTTATTGTAAACTTTATCAGCGTGTGCCATTAGGTAAATAATACATATAGAAAAATATAAATGTAAATATCTTTTAACGTTTCCTAAAGTGTGTCCCTTTTGGACCACAAAACATATATATGAAGTTCTCAAAACGAAGGCAACTATAATGTCCTTTTAGCTCATCTTTTTTTAAACAAAGTGTCATGTTAAAATAATCTTACGGAAAAGTGTTGCAAAAGAGGAGTGAAAGATACTAGAGGAAAAGTCAATCTCATATCTCATCAAAAATAAACTGACAACGCCATGGCTAAAAATGAAAAAGACAAACAGACAAATAATAGTACACAAGAAACAACATAGAAAACGTAAGACTTAGCAACACAAATCCCACCAACAACTGGGTGATCTCAGGGTAACCATATCCTGTTGCAAACGCTCCCTAAAATATTCACATCTACATTATTGTTTTTAATATCGCTGTTAAACTTTCAGCTGGAAATTCTGTCTTTATTCTGAAGTTCCGAGAAGAAGAATCTGCCCGGTCGTACATGCAAACGCTACATTTTATTTATGCAATAGGTGGAATTTTATCACCAATTGCTACATCGCCATTTCTTCTGCCAACGCCCTCAAATGGAAACAATGAAACACAGTGGCCATCGACAACTAAATCATATGACGCAATGTTTTCCAATGCTGGAATGTCTGGTATGTTAACAACAAACATCCATGGTCTTAATTTTACCAATACGACTAATAACGATTCAACTGCTTACAATGACAACAAAACAGATATTGAAGAAAAAGAGTCCATTCTTTACCGAGCTTACCTGATATCAACAGGTTTGTGTCTAACTGCAGCGATTCCCTTTTTATGTTTATGTTGGCAAAGCAGATCCGAATATCGCATGGATACCAAGAATCCGGATGGAATGGAATATAGACATAGAAAACTACCTCTATCATTTAAATTACTCATACTCGTTTTAATGAGTTTATTTATAGGAGTGGAAAATGGACTTGAAGACACGTACTTTGGTTTTTTTACAGCTTTCACAGTCAATCAGTTTCAATGGACGAAACAAACAGGCTCATATCTTGTCTCTGTTTACTGGGCGGCGTATGCATTTGGACGCTTTACTGCAATTTTTATTGTAAAACATTTTAAGCCATCAACATTGTTACGAGTTTATATCAATATCGTATTAGCAGGCACAATTGGAATATTTCTTTCTACAAAGTTTGGATTTCCCACTGGAATTTGGATATTTTCACCACTGGTAGGATTTTCAATATCTGTGTTCTTTCCGTCGATACTTCTATGGACAGAAGAGGAGTTTGTTCCTATAACTGGAAAAGTAGCCTCTCTTCTGATGTTTTCTGCTTCACTTGGATCGATGATTAATCCGATAATGATAGGGTACTTAATGGATAACCTGTCTCCTACATGGTTCATTTATATAACATTGGGTCAAACTATTGTCTTGCTTGTTTTAGTTTGGACTGTTTCATTTGTGTCCAGACATGCAAACACATATTCATTTGAAAACGAAATTCAAATGAGTGTTGAATTAGAAGAAAACAGAAAAGCTAGGAGGTAAGTACAATATACCCCGCATTAGTTTCACTCACGTGAGAATATTAAAGAGGCTATATGGAATTGACTTTTACTCTAGGAAAACATCATTTATTCATCAGTTTTTTTTTATTTGCTTTGGAGAAGATTTCAGTGACATCAAGTACCCTCAGATCGATTCCTTTTTCTTTTTGATAACCGTTTATGTGCATCGTGTCAATCCGATGAGAACATTTCTTCACTGTTTTTTGTTTTTATAGTTTCGACCTTGATTTTCTGTGATGATTCACAAGTGCTTCAGGTAAGGGGAGGATGGAGCCCTCGTACCATGATTGACCCCGATACATATACATTTAATGTATAAAGACATCTAGTATAGTCATCAATTTATTGCGTTATTGGAACTTTTTTAACTTTATATTCATTCAAGCGTAACTGATGAGTCTTACACAGACACAATGTTAATGCTGGAATCTATGATGAGTTCATTTTAAATAATTGGATCGATGGCAATACAAGAGGTTTCCACATCCAAGAAGTCATCGCTTCTGCTTTGACGCGAGTCACTTTAGTATCATTGATTTTATTGAATCGATCGTCACTGATGAGCGCGTATCAAGTTCATATACATGTACTTCTATTGGTCCGCACGATTGATTTTCAATAGGTAGCAAGCAGATGGCCGTTAAAAAAAATTAAAATCCTAAAATTATAGAAATTTTCGTCGACTTATGATTTAAAGGCAACAGTAGTACACCGCTATTCCTCAAAGGTCATAAATCGATTGAGAAAGACAAACTCGGGTTACAAACAAAATCGGGGGAACCGCATTTACGTGACAGAAATACAATACACACACAAGAACATTCATAACAGAGAAACGCACAAACAAATAAAGTCGACACAACATGCGAACCACAATACAACACGATAGTCAGCACCTCGGTGTTGACATGAATATCAAATATATGGTCATTTTTTAATTTTTAGAAAAAAATTACGGATTTTGTTATCCAAGGAATAGATTACCTTAGCCGTGTTTGGCACAACGTTTTGGAATTTTGGGTCCACAATTCTTTTCATATTTGTACTTGTTTGGCTTTAAAACTATGTTGATCTGAGTGTCACTGATGAGTCTTATGTAGACAAAACGCGCGTCTGGCGTATCAAATTATAAACCTGGTATCTTTGATAACTATTAACACCACTGGGTCGATGCCAATGCTGGTGGGCGTTTCGTCCCCGAGGTTATCACCAGCCCAGTAGTCAACACTTCGGTTCTAACATGAATATCAAATATATGGTCATTTTTATAAATTTTCTGTTTACAAAACTTTGAATTTTTAGAAAAATTACGGATTTTGTTATCCAAGGAATAGATTACCTTAGCCGTATTTGGCACATCGTTTTGGAATTTTGGGTCTTCAATGCTCTTCAACTTTGTACTTGTTTGGCTTTAAAACTGTTTTATTCTGAGCGTCACTGGTGAGGCTATGTAGACGAAACGCGCGTCTGGCGTATTAAATTATAGTCCTGGTACCTTTGATAACTATTGTCAATGGGATTTTCTTGGTCTTTTTTCTCCATACAAAGTCTGACAAATCTTACAAAAATTCAGCAATTTCCTTAGATTTAGAGACTGTTTGATTTTTTTAATCAAAATAAACGATGTTATTTTTATATTGACAACCAGTATATAAAAGATAGAAAAACAATTAGACGATCAAAATACAATATCCACTGTTTAAACATAAATTAAACCAGTGATATACGTTCCTGTATTAATAGAAAAACAAACTTTTAAAATGACATAAAAAACAGATTAATATTTGTACTATTTTATATTTATATGCTTGCAAAGCATTTTGTTTATGCCCTTAAAAGAAAGATAGACATTGATAACTTTAACATATACAATTCAATGAATATGCATAAATCTTTACAATCGGTAAATGTCGATAGTTACCGAACGGTACCCGACTTGACTGATTAGAATAAATGCAATAATAGTATACACATATGAAATACACAAATTCAAACTTAAAAAAAGGAAGACAATTCCATAACTTGACAGTTAAAAATATCTTTAACAAGTACATATCCCTTTAATGCAGATGTTATTTCCACCCTTATAAAAATGAATTCAAACATGTTTTGTTACTATGTTCGCATTTATACTCGAGAAATGTAAATAACCATGTATTGTTTCTGATCTATTATTATTAATATTAGTTTTAAATGCTTCGATTAGAGTTATTTGACTTTGGAAAGATTTCAAGCAGAATAGGTTCAATAATATTATGACCGACATTTTCAATTTTAATTGGATCCTCAATGCTCTTCAACTGTTTTACTTGTTTGGCTTTATAAATATTTTGATATGAGCGTCACAGATGAGTCTTATGTAGACGAAACGCGCGTCTGGCGTACTAAATTATTATCCTGGTACCTTTGATAACTATTAACGATCATTTTAATCAAAATAATGTTAAAATGTAGACACTAATTAGTCTTTCAGTTATTGTGTACACTTTTTTAGCAGTCAATTCCAATCTGTTATCTTTATTTTCAGAGTATCAATTGCAAGTGTCATTAGTTTACCTGTGCTACAACTTGGTGCGTCTGAAACGCAATACTCTAGTTCAGAAAATGCTTGTTCGCGACCTAGAATACTCAGTGTGTCAAGCGTCTGAATTTACCTTCAGAAGAAATTATCAAGCCTAAAATATTGAAAGCAATTTAACTTCGAGTCAAACAGTCTGAACTGACAACAAGGGAAATATCTGAAGAAAAATGAATTTTCAAGAAGGATTATAACTGAGATAGAGTATTAAATCTGTCATGACCATCAGTTTTATGGCTATAGACACTTTAGATGAAAACAGCACAAATACTTCTACTGTTTGAATCGACAAAAAAAAGATTTTGATAATTACTTGTTAATCAGATGAAAAAGTTTTTTTATTGCCTACAAACAATTCATCTTTCAAAATTACAATTGAAAATATTTTTTGATAAATAAAGTTTTTTTCATAGAAAACTTCTGACCAGCCAGACATGATAGATTTTCAAGCTGATAAATGGACACAAATTGACCATACAGGTTAAATTATCACATGAGTATTTAAGTAGATAGATTAAGGTTACAATACACCATTAGATTTTATGGGCGCAGCCATTTTATGAGCATAACATGGTATTCAGAATTAAGAGTATGGCGAATCCTGATTGGTCGATATGTGCGCCCGTTATTTTTTATTATTAGAGACTTCGTACACTCTGCTTTATGTAAAAGGCAAAATAAAAATTATTCCGTATCCCTAAAGGCACTGAGATGACTTTTCAACGCTAGGAGAAGACACGTATTTTTAAGGGCAAAATTGATAGGCATGGGAGATAAGTACAAAATACGCTAAGAAAAGCAACGCGAACCTATATTTTTTGGACCAAAAAATACTGTTCTAATAACTTTTCTTTGATTCTAGCAAGGTTTCGTTAACAAAATCAACTTTATATAGTCTGTATCTCGAAAAAGGCTACCATTGTCGCCTATGGGGAAATTAATTGTTTATTTCAATCTATACAGCATCGACATTTCTTTATGATAGTGCTCAAAAAGTGTCAAAAACAGTCATTTTACTTGACATTTGATGTGAAACCGTATTTTTTTTGTGACAAATGAAATATTGATTATCTAGTTTTTAAGCTATAGTCTGTTTCGTATTTGTATTGCGTTTTACCTTAGAAACAAGGGTGGGCTCGACTTTTGACTTACTGTGGAACGAATATGTCATGTACGGAAGTTCTGCTGATTTGTTCGAAAAGAGCAAGTACACGTCTAGAGTTTGTGAATATAAATCGATTTTTAAACATAACAATCTCGACCCAAGTGCTGTTATCGAAATTACCAAATTCGGCGAAAATGTACGGAAATGATCCCCTTCGAACATTGAAATGTTCACACGAATAACAAACTAAAAGAATAAGAATAAGCATGCCATTTTGTAGTTAACAAACAGTTATCGATGTCAAAACACAAATATTTACACATATTCCATATTTTGAAATACTATAGTCTGTTTCAAAAATGTACTTTTATACGAAAATGGTTTCATTTAAAACTGTTGTTCAAAATTCACCGTAGTAGTTATATATTGGATTGGTTTTGGTATCAATATAATCAGTACTTGATAATATATAAAGAATCATTGGAGAAAGTGGGCATTATCTTCAGTCCCTTTGTAACAGTACCGCATTTACTCAAAAAAACAGATTTTTTTTCTTCACATTTTTCGACTGGGGTCACCTCCGATCAAAAATTGTATAAATTCAGAGAGTAAAGCCAGAACGGTTTGAAGATGATTTATTTGTGGCATATATATTTGTGCATCTAACGCACTATGAATTGCACGATACAAGAAAGTATTAAATACCGTATAGGTTACAATACACCATTAGATTTTATGGGCGCAGCCATTTTATGAGCATAACATGGTATTCAGAATTAAGAGTATGGCGAATCCTGATTGGTCGATATGTGCGCCCGTTATTTTTTATTATTAGAGACTTCGTACACTCTGCTTTATGTAAAAGGCAAAATAAAAATTATTCCGTAGCCCTAAAGGCACTGAGATGACTTTTCAACGCTAGGAGAAGACACGTATTTTTAAGGGCAAAATTGATAGGCATGGGAGATAAGTACAAAATACGCTAAGAAAAGCAACGCAAACCTATATTTTTTGGACCAAAAAATACTGTCCTAATAACTTTTCTTTGATTCTAGCAAGGTTTCGTTAACAAAATCAACTTTATATAGTCTGTATCTCGAAAAAGGCTACCATTGTCGCCTATGGGGAAATTAATTGTTTATTTCAATCTTAAGAGATCTCAAGCAAATGAAGTAGTTCACTAATCTATGGTTTGATGACTCATCGTTCATAATTCTTTACTAAGTAGTTTTATGCGACTTTATTTTCTGGTACATCCTGCATAAGTACAGACCGTTCAGGACTAGAATTTGTATCAATTTTGATTTCTTTATTAGACCTGTCATTATTGTCATTTAATTGTGGAAGCTTCTTTTTAAGAATAATGGCTATCACAAAGAAAATTATCACTCCTACACTTTCTCCAAGAAGTATATATGAATACCACATCGGACTAACTTCTTCAATTAAATATCCTAACACCGCTGGACTTGTTATAGACCCTAAAGTTGATGTCATAATGAACAATGACGCAATTTTACCGGTAACCAATAAAAAGTCTTCTTCTGCCCATGTGAACAAAGTCGGGAATAATATAGACATAGCAAACCCAGTCACAGCAGTAGAAATCCATACGGTGACAGAAGAATTTATCATAGGCGAAAATGATAACAACAGAAAAGATATCACAAGTATAGATGAATATATACCAACCAACGGTATTGACTTAACTATATTGCTGATTGGGATTCCCGTTAATCTCCCAAATGCGAAGAAAGTCCAAAATACGGCGGTCACATAAGATCCTTCTTCTTTAGTCATGTTCATCTGTTCAACACAAAATGTTGCAACATACGCACCTATGGTGTCTTCCATCGCAGTGTATAGTAGAAAAATTATGGACATTATTGTCAAAATTACTAGTTTGACAAGGAAAGATAATCGACGTTCATTTCGATCAATTTTTACCT
The DNA here is from genome assembly GCF_036588685.1 of Mytilus trossulus. Taxonomy (NCBI): domain Eukaryota; kingdom Metazoa; phylum Mollusca; class Bivalvia; order Mytilida; family Mytilidae; genus Mytilus; species Mytilus trossulus. Next base: position 64,645,498 of record NC_086374.1, read on the forward strand.
CATCGATATGCCGTTTGGCGTGTCTTCTGGATTTGATATAAACAAGCAAAAACGATACAGATGAAGACACGGCGAGGACACCTGATATTGTATACGGAATGAATATACGGGAATCCTTCGGCGAATGGAAAGTGGTATTTCTTTCCACAGTTGTTAGATTATTCAAATGATATGAAGCGTTATCTAATTGTACATTTCCAGTTTGCATAACTAATGATGATTGGTTTATTATCGACGAATTGACACCATTATCATACTGTTCTGTTAGAAATGGTGCCGTGACCAAAGGACTGATTATTCCTCCTGTAGCAAATGCAAAATGCATGGCCTGCATATAAGGACTTACTTGATTTCCAAATAGACTCAAGAGCTCTGAATTTGCAACTGAAAAGTAAAGCGATACATTAAACTGTTAGCACAATTTAATTATAATGACCTTTTTGACAATATTTAATTTTCAAATATCCCTTTTGCTATCTTTTACCTCTCCTTTATGTGAATATATAGAATAAAGCATGACTTGTAATTTCAAAATAACTATGGTTGTTACTCAATCGTGCAAAGTTCATCTTAATATCCCATCTTGAGGCCCTTTTATGTTTGAAATGCCGTACGAGTGTGGTTGTAAAGACAGCAAAAATTAAATAAAAATCATCACGTAGACCTGATTTAAACAAGTATTTTGTGTAATCGGTATTACTCTGCTAAGTAACAATATTAATTCTTTTAGATAATCTTTTGATTGACTAACCTGTATCTAGAAGGCCTCCTGATAGGCCCCTGATTGCCTGCGCTACTAACATGGCTGGTGGCAGGAAACACCACGGTATTGTGAATACAGAAATGCCGTAGATGCACATTGTCACAAATAACAGAAAATTACAATCACATCTCCCAATTAGAACCGCGCTGATCAACGAACCAATCAGATATCCAACATTATGTGATATGTAGTAAAATGATGCTCCCTCCAAATCTGTGTTAGTAATGTACTGTAAATCGAAAATTGATGGCCCAAATTGTCCAAGAATCCATCCCTAAATACAAAAAAAATACATTGCTAAAGAAATCATTAATGATAACGTTTAGGAAAAGTATATTTATTATATGATTATGCTCATGCATAAATATGTGCAAAAAGTACAAAAGAGACACAGAAAACTTGCAACTTAGTTCTAATTCTATTTATACGATGACGTATTCAACAAATAAACATAATTTCTTGATTTATGGCACTACGTAATTTTGTTTAAGGTGGCTAGGGCGTCTTAATAAAATACCATAGAATTTATAAACAATTTGTCAAAATGGGGATACCGGACTTGTTTTCTTGCTACATGTTGATATTAAAAAAAGGTAAATTAACAGCACTTTCTTTTATAAAAATTACTGTATCTGAGTTATATATATCCCCTTCTATGTGAGTTATCACCCTTTATGTGTCAAATTTAAAAAAAAATATTCTCCAAAAATATTGTGTCTTTTTTTTTAGAAAATTTGTCGTAAATATAATATAACACATAATTATCTGTATTAAAATGAACAGTCTTACACATGAATTACATACTACTCTCAAAATTTGCACGTTTCATCAAAGATCTAGTTGTTATCTGCTTCCTCAAAATCCAAGATGGAGGAAGACCATAACTATGTTTGCCGCGTTATTACAGGGACTTTATCTTAAGATTATGTTCATCAGAATTAAGTTTATACCATAAAGCAATAAACAAGGGTTCACTTTGTAAATGCATTAGATATTCAAAATTACTACATAACACTTCTTATCTGACAGTTAAAATTTTAAACTCCTTGCAGTTATCATATATACAGGTAGTCGGGTACATTAAATAAAATATAATAAAACCGGGCGATACAGTGTGGGACTTCTAACAATATAACTTTCACGATTCATTAAAGCAGAAATAGCTAGTCAACCATTTTTCAATATTGGATCTATATAAACGATCCATAAGTATTACGTCCTATTGTGAATTTTTTAATCTGTCTTCGTTATTCTTAAGAGTGCAGACCTAATTTTTTTCAGGAGTGCATTTACATCCAAGTATTTCTCTTTTTTCTTTTGATTTGAAATAAAATGTGTCCATCTGGTTTATCCGTCTAGCTCATTTTTAATTACACATGGGAGCTTTTAGCACACACGTTCACGTTTCGAGTAATATAATTAAAACTTTCGCGTTTTTCAACTAGTCTAGATTTTGCAAAGAAAACATGAAGATTAGAAGATAGACATAATTAAGTCAACATAAAATCGGACTATTTTCTTTAACCATGTTATCTCAATCTTGCTGACGGTGGGACGATTCGTTTGTTCATTATTGAAAACCCTATCAGAAACTGTCTATAAATATGTATATTACCAAATGGCTAGTCTCTTATGCGAAGGTGATATTACAATTGTTTCTGGTTGTTTTATATATTTTGTATTCCCAACATTTTTTGTCTCGCACTTTCAAAACTTCTTTCGATGCACAGCATACACGAAGGAAGTAAAAACTGATTCCTATTTGATTTTTGTAAGGTTACTGTTATACAACGTATAGATTGGTATCAACAATAGAACTTCCAACATAATTGTCCCTTATCTGATCATGACACCAGAAGTTAGACTATTTATTGACGAACACCATATATTTGAAAAGGGAATTACTGGCTGCTTTTTCTGTTTAATAACTGTCTTTGATTTGTCTATCAATAAGTTAACACTCACCAAAATAAAGAATGACCAGACCAAGCTCAGGAATGTCAGAAATCTTAATCTGTATTCTGGTTCTGTTTTAAGCCGATGTAACAGTGACCCAGTTCTATTCATCACAGATTCACACATGTTTTGGTCTCGGTGAATGTTCAACACCTCGAGGAGTTACTATGCAAACCTTTTAAAATATAATGTACATATATAAGGATATAAACGTAATTAGCTCACATTTATCTTTACTTTGCACCTATAAAGCAAGCCGACTGTAAACTGCGTATCAATTAAGTGAAGTAAACTATTCGTTTAATTTAGATTTAAGTATACAACTGTACTTGTCAAATTATAGTGATCAAGATGTGTGAAATTTGTTATCTTCTTGTGAACTTGGCGCTCCATACAATAATTTTTAATATGATCTAATAGTGTCTATGAAATAACACGTGTATTGATTTACATTAAACTTTTCTTTTCAATCCGTCTTCTGAGCACGTATTGATTTACATTAATCTTTGGTTAAAATGACATATATTTAATTCGTTTTAAAAGCGTGTGTGTTTTCCACGCTTCATGGAAATTACTACAAAATAATGTGTTACTTTGTAGCATTTTTTCTTACCTGAAATGTCCTGACATATCTCCAAACCTTCATGGCATTTTATATACTGTGAAAAAGTAAAACTGGCGGTAAACACACTTTAAATCAATGATTTATTTATTTATAGAATATGTATAATAAATACTAACTTATTGATAGTACATAAGAACTACGGAAGCGTATTTCTGTCACCTACGGAAGAAGCATTATCGAAATTATGCAGTGAAGACAATGTATGGCGTACCGTTAGGTTCAACAAAATAGTTTTGATCATTATTCATTTTAATTCCGTGGTTGCGTATTTTGTTTATCGGGTATTCTTTTTTTTAACACTGATTTGTTATTTTCCGAGTGAATATGGTAAATATCTTTATTTTTTCCTTTCCATTACCAAACGAAAAAGATAGGCGGGTGGTACCAAATGCAACTTCTGACATACCAATATTGAAAAAACTGACAATGCCAGGTCACACACGAAACAAGTTCAAAAGACAGCAGTATACAAAATAAAACCATAGACCCCCCCCCCTTTTCCCCCATAAACCGTGGTGATCTAGTGTGCTTTGAAAAGGTAAGAAGATCCTGAAAGTGCAGCGGCTGAACTTCTATTGAGGCGGTGAGAAAACTCACCTATACACCTTTTTTTACCAAGAAAAAAAAAACACTGATAAAGTAAGAGAAATACATTGTACAATTATTCAATAATATTAGATTGTAGACGGTTACAAAAATCGTTCCGGGGGTGTGACGTCACAACCGAATGAAGAACGGGATTGTGTATTATACAACAAATAGACCACATACAAGATCACACATATATTTTATTACGGCCAACCAAATCATAATTTCATCCACAAAACCGAAGACTTCAAAGTTAAATGATTTCAACTTTTCCTTTAGAGCCTCCAGATTACCATTTGAATGCTATATCATTCTATCAAGTTGAACCAAAGGAGTGGACCAGACACTTGAGGCCATCAAATCGAAGGCTCCATAGGCGAATCTTTTTGAGCGAAAATTTGGTTGATTATATAGGAAATCAGTGAAGCATAATTGGAGGCCCCCTTTTAGGCCAGTTAGTTGCCCACCCTTACAAAAAGTTATGGATTCGCCACTGAAAGGTATTGTAATGTCTGTAATCATCCGGCATTTGAACCATCATTTTATAATTATACCATGATATATAATTCATTAAGCGTCATCGTACAATTAAAACATGTTTGATCAAATAACTGATACAGAAAAATGGTTAATTCACAGTCTATAGACGAATTTGGCAATATGAGTAGAAAAATCATCTGATATGAGACAATTAAGTAACATGACCAATACCAGGTTCGGACCTGTATCGCTGTATGCAACTGATTGAGGTAACATGATGTATATATCGGATCATAACTAGTCATTCTCAAACCATATACATGAAGGATGAATACCATTTCTTCTCAATGTGTCCATGCTATACATCATTGAGGGATACCTATATACAAAATATTAATAAAAACCTTAATTTCTATTTTATTAAATTGCAGTCCACTAAAACACTGAAGCATTTGATTGCACTATTAAATAGCAGTCTACCAGTCATTATAAAAATAGTAAAACAAGTATATTAATGATTGTTTTTGATTGAGAATATCTGTATAACTTGTATTTCTTTTAATATGCAACCTGTTTTTTTTTTTTTTTTAGTTTTTTTTTAATTGTTCATTAACGTTAATAATGTGTTAACTGTTGATATTTATAGTCTTTTCCTTCTTCGCTATGAATACCACTGTCACTCTAATATAATTATAATCAATTTAACTATTGTCAGTTTATTGTCCTAATTTTGTATGCCATAACCATATTGTAAATGTGTTCAATGTGCTAATAAAATATTGTCTATTTTTGACAAGAAAAGTTAGACGAAATTAATTCCTTTTTCAATTTCAAACTATCGGAAAACAGGAAGTTGCCACACGTCAGGTGTCAAATTTGCATAATCGTTACCACCCATCACTATCAAGCTGCAGATCAATCAAATATATTACTTCCCCCCCTATCATACAAGCCGAGAAAAGCGACGATAAGTTCCTGGAATAAATTTCATTAATTGACACTTACATTCGATTCATGACATATTTTCTAACAGTCTACGGATTTTTTAGTTCAACATCTAAGATCATCTAACGCATTATCTCTATACTAAAAGTATGTTCAAACATTTTGAGGTGCCATTTCTCATACATATGAAACCAAGAGACTGGCTACCAGAGTAGCGATGATAACGAGATGTAATACACACGGTTACATGTTTTTAAATGCCGACGACAGACTATGGCCTAGCCCTGGTGTCTTGCCATACAACACTCGCATTTAACCCCGTTAAGACACAAGTCATTTGTAGGAGCCAACAATTCAATGATATCAGAAAGCATTACAGTCATGCAATTTTACAAATTTGGCGGATATTGGCAGTTCATTGCATCATCTCTCACTGAAGTAATAACATAAAAAAAACTCCTTTAAGATAAGTATTTTGGTAGGTTTGATTATAGAAACTAGATTATCAAACGGCAATCAAAACATACAGTTAGCAAATAAAGGATTAAGATTATACTCCTGTTTGAAAAAGGTATTCTTACATATAAATGTATACAAATATTTTGACATTGAAAATGCTTATACTTATATCATATGGAAAATTCGATAAAATGACAATTAGTTTCAAGCAATATAGTAGTGACAGTTTGTGACCGAGCAGGTGATTTTATCAGGTAAAGTATAAAATATTCAAAATAAAAACAAAACTCTTTAAAAAGTTCAAAAATAACATACAAAAATTGTTTACATCATTATCAAATGTTGTAGTAAGTTACATAAAATTGGTTCTCGTCCTTAGAGCTTATATTCTCATGCATGTAAGGCAAACCTTTGGTAAGCTGCTTGCTTTGTTTGTATATTGTACAGTTGAAATCGGGATAACGTCCTATAGAATTTGATTATGATATACATGTATACAGGTTTGACTTTGCCTATATATATATTGTTTTAAGATGCCAATCTTGAAAACAAAGCCGGCTTAAGTAAATGTCCATATAAACAAAGCAAGCAAGTCAACCAGAGTTTAACTCGACAAGCATTAGGAAATTAGCTCTAATATTTCTGAAATATTTGTCACTCGATGTTTATCAAACAGAAATCGAGCAATCATTAAAAATCATATTAAATACTCTACATTTAAATTGTCTTGTACTTACATGTAACAATACATGTTGTACACATATACAAAAATGTAGTGTACACGTTCAATCGGGTCATTCGTTTATTTACATGTACATGCAGGCTAAAATTCCTCTCGGTCAATTTACATTGCTTAATGACATGTGTATAAATATTTAGATCAAATGCCATAAATGTTTATATTGACGCTTACACGACAATAATGTTCCCTATTCAACAAACAAAACAAAGAAATTGTACCAATAATAAAGATTTATAAATAGCAATATGAAATAAATAAAAATAAGTGGCCGGTGCTTGAGGTGTGGACCACCTTTTTTCAAAGTATAATTATATGTTTTTTTAATTATTTTTAGTAAATTTTTCTTGATTTCAATAGATTTTCATTTATTGCTAGAGTTCTTAATGTAATCCACACAATTTTACAATAACATTAGTATATGCATGTATGATGCCCCTTTATTTTCATTTTAAATTAAAAAAAAATCGTAGGATAAAGAGAAAGCATTTACTTTTACTTTTGATAACATTTCTTCGACCTTAGCGTCAGTCACTACATTAACAGCCGCGAAAAAAATGCCATGATAACTAGGCTTTTTAAATTTATGCAAATAAATTATATGAAAATAACCAAATTATTTATCAAGACTTTTTTATGTCTACTCATTCATTACACATTAATAATTATCTTTAGATCGAATTCACAGTAAAGAAGAAATATTAATTTATTAATGACAACCCCTTAGTACTTATACTAAAGTTATTGTGCGAAAACGACGAGGCCAACGTCATACCAATATACGATCAAAAAATTTTCAATTTTTGCGGTCGTATAAAATGATTCTTTTTGCCCTTTTTGGCCCCTTATTCCTAAATGTTCAGGTTTATTAACTAAATCTAAGCATTTCCTGCGTTATATGGAACCTTGTGGTACAATGTCAGAGAGATTCATACAGTTATACATAATTTATTGTCCCGAAGCTACAAAACTTCTTGTTTTGGCCCCATTTTGGCCCTAATTCCTAGACTGTTTTAGTCTGTTTACCCCATTACCCTTATAATAAATCCAGACCTTCTACTTAATGGTATGAACATTGTGGTACAATATCAGAGCAATAAAAATACTTATACACAACTTATTGTCCTGAAACTATAGCTAGGTAAATGCATGTTTTGGCCCCTTTAATTTGCGTCCCTAATTTATAAACTCCGACGACGGCAACAACGTAATACCAATATACGACCAAACATTTTTTTTGCGGTCGCATGAAAAGTGCTTTTAACATATGTGAGCAACCATTAAATCATTTTTTTTAAATTTCCTTTCTTATTTTGTCAGATTAGTCATAGGCAAACTTGGGTTGTCCTTTGATGGTTTCAGTGATTTTAATAACATTTTTTTTTAGCAAAACCATTCCAAATGTGTAATCCCGCTTTAGCTGCCTATCTTTTTGGCTCGGGAAGTTCTAGATGAAGTTTTTTTTACTACACAACCTTTGCAAGCATACATGTTACAGTGATAACAGTAAACCCTTATTAATATTATGAACTATTTTCTTGAATTTCAGTACATTCAGCATTAGGTACTTGAATTTCAGTACATTCAACATTAAGTACTTCAACACGATATTTTTTTACATAACGAGAAACATAAGTAGCTATCCACACCATGATCCACATTACTATACCATCCGCTAGTGTAATATACGCAAACCACATTGAATCGTAATTATCCATTAAATAACCAATCAAAATCGGGTTAAGCATAGAGCCTAACGACGCAGCAACTAATAAAATGGATGACACTTTTCCAGCCACAGTAAGAAAATCTTGCGTCCATATAAATATAGATGGAAAGAATACAGATACTGTAAATCCCATCACTGGAAAAAATATCCAAATTCCTATATCAAAAGCAAACATTGTTGACACAAAAAGTCCAATCATTGCTAAAAGAAAAACGTTTATGTAATAACGTAATAATTTGGAAGCTTTCAATCTTCGGCCAATAAAAATAGCACTTAGACGACCACAAGCAAATGATGCCCAATATAATGAAGTTATGTATGATCCGCTCTTCTTCGTCCATCCAAGCTGAACCACAACAAATGTCGTAAATAGTCCAAAGAATGTATCTTCCATTCCGTTATCAATTCCCAAGAAAAGACACATTAAAAAAAGAATGCTTAATTTTACACGGATAGGCAATTCCAATTTTTTAGTTATTTGTTTCGATTTCTCTTCCTTGTTTGTTTTGTTGTTGCTAAAACACATGAACACAAATGGTATTGAAAGCATGAAACACAAGCCTGCTGAAATGAGATATGCTTTGTACAGTACTGAGAGTCTCTGAGTACCTTTAGTAATGTTTCTATCGTGTGAATCATGATCTGTCAGGTTAGAACTGTTAGACGTCTGTAATGTATATTGCAATGTTGAAAAATCAGTTTTGTTCTCTATGAATAAAATAGAGGGTAAACTTGATGTTACTAACCAACTAGAATTTTGGTAGACGGTCAAATTTAAATTTTCGTCCATTTGTGGGCTAGGAAGATCCTGCATTAAAAACGGAGCTGTTGCTATTGGAGACAAAAATCCACCAACAGCAAACATTAGATGTATAGCATGTAGATAGGACTGTATTCCCTTCTCGTTTTTAAAGTTGGAAATAAAGACAGAATTTCCAGCTGCAAGTAAACACAAAAGGTAAAATTGTCTTTTATCAAAGGGCAAAATCAAAAGCGCAAACACATCAAACGATTGGAAAATAACTGACATATTCATGACTCGGTACAGGCATTTCCTTATGTAAATAAGTACTAAAAATGGTAACAATTGTGTTGTAGAGGTTGTTATTCGCATAACGATATTACGCACGAGCAATAAATTGGAAAACGGTCTTTCGGAAAAACTACTTTCTTGTTTGAAGAATAAAATAACTTTCCCCCTTCAAGTAAACAATAATGCTTTGATTCGATGGTATATTACAAACAATTACAATGTTTTAATAAATGATGTTAATTAAGTAAAGGTAACAATTGAAGAAGTTTCCTAGCTTTATAAAATTATAAGGATAATATAATAATTCTGTAATAGTAAACTAGAATTCTTACCTGTATCGAGAACGCCAAAACCAAAACCCTTCAATATATGCATAGAAATCATTATCCCATAAAGAGAGCACCATGGAATCGCCGCAGACGTAACACCGAGAGTAGTAATTCCAAGGAAAATCAACAAGAACGGGTTCATCCGCTGGTAAATAGCTCCACTGACAATCGTTCCCATCAGATAGCCAATAAACACCGACGTCAGAAAAAACGAAGCTTCTTCTAGTCTACAATTAGTTATCTCTTTCAGGTCCAGAAGCGAGGGACCTAATTGTCCAATAACCCAACCCTAAAATACAGTTCATTATAGTTTCACCAAAGACGTATTCCATAGACTTTTTCGTTACTTGCATGGCTTAGTTAACTACATCAAAATTTCATCGGTCAAAGTAAACCTTTAAACCAAGACATGTTTTTTTTAATTTTCTGTGTAGGTTCTTTTTGATTTCAGATTCTGAAATACATCAATCACCAGCAACCTACATGTATAAATACAAATTGAGGAGAGACTGTCGCTCGTCAAATTCCGGCTGTTCTTTTTTAATGTACACAGCACATGAACTATATTATATATATACATATATATATATTAATTAGTTTTATAGATTTGCAAAAAATACCAATCTTATGGCTTATTTTAGCAAATCATCCATTAGAAATTCTAATGAGATAACTACTATTATTTGGGTCACTATATAATATTTTCCCAATATTTTCAACTGTTCATTAAAATTAATAATTTTAGTCTAATAGTGTTGCAAATAAAGAATTATTAAAAACTCACCAGAATACCGGTAGACATACAAAGAAAAATCCATAATATAAATTTACGTCTGAAAATATCATCTTTCACCAATCTTTCCTTTAATGACTGTTTTATTTTTGTTGTTGCATCATCTTCTTGATTTTTTATGTCATTGTCAATTAATACATTTTGTTCAGGTATTGCATCATCTGGTGTCATGCGTGCACTGCTAATAAGTTCCTCATCCTCGGACGGTATTTCAGCTAGCGGTATACAGACACTTGGGTCAAAATCATTTTCAGGTATTGCATCAGCTGTTGTCATGCGTGCACTTCTTATGAGTTCCTCATCCTCGGACGGATTTTCAGCTGGTGGTATACAGACACTTGGGTCAAAATCATTTTCAGGTATTGCATCAGCTGTTGTCATGCGTGCACTGCTTATGAGTTCCTCATCCTCGGACGCTATTTCAGCTGGTGGTATACAGACACTTTGGTCAACATCATCATTCTTCTGCATCCCTGCATATGCTTAATAAAATCAATGATAACAAAAGTAATATTTATCGATTTTAAATATCAAATATTATAATTCTTTTAATATGGCAAATTTGCAAACTGTGAATATACTTTCAAAATCTAGATGCTTCGTTGGACAGACAGACAGACAGACAGACAGACAGACAGACAGACAGACAGACAGACAGACAGAGCATTTGTATAGTAAGTGTTAACAAGATATACTCATGATGTTCTATTTCCTTCTGAAATATAAAGCTTCAAATGATAACTTGCCGCCAAATTGGCATGTCTAAACAATGCAAGAATATATCGAATCCCGGCGAGGGAAGAACCAAAAATTTGCGAAAGCAAATTTACAGATCTAACATTGTTCGGTTGATGTTTAGACGAGTTGTATATACATTATGTACACAGCCATGTATCACCATCATTGATGGCGATCCAATGGATACATCTGTTGTAGAGTTGTCACTGACTCAGACGTACTTATGAATATAATTATATTCTGTGACTGTATATTACGTTAATTTGTAGGATCCTTTACTATAGATAATTTAGCTGATCTGTAACAATAACATCTTCATGCCTTATATATATCATGTACTGTAGTACGCCGCTAGATTAAAACTGACGTGGAAAGGTAACACATGCCCACCGACAGCTCTTTTTTTGAGAGCCCAGGTGGTCGTGTGGTCTAGCGGGACGGCTGCAGTGCAGGCGATTTGGTGTCACGATATCACAGTAGCATGGGTTCGAATCCCGGCGAGGGAAGAACCAAAAATTTGCGAAAGCAAATTTACAGATCTAACATTGTTCGGTTGATTTTTAGACGAGGTATATATATATATAATATATACATGTCACTGTGTGACTCCAAGACCGAAAATATATGGCGTACGGAAAGGGTCAAAAGTAAATTATTTCGCATATGCTACAGTTAATACAGCATATGCTATATAAACTACAGCTTAAGCTATAATTTATGAACCCTATGCTGTAATTTATGTAGCATAGGCTATAATATATAGCATATGCTGTAATTTATACAGCATATGCTATAATTAATACTGCATATGCTATATTAAATGCAGCCTATGCTGCAATAAACAGCATATGCAGCTTAAGCGTCCAGTTAACGTACCATAAGGGACAAAGGAAATACAGATTACGCTATAATTATTGAAACATGTACATTATTTACATTTAAGTTATAACAGTCCCGAAAGGGACAAAAGTAAATATAGCATAAGCTGTATTGTGCCATATGGCTATAAGGTGGTGTTTTTGTCAATCACAAATTATTCTAATGTATATTTACTGTCAATCACTTTTCAACTTTGAAGACTTTTCACAAATAAGAATAACGCAAATTAGAACCACATTTTGTTAAGGGTGTGCATTATGTATTGTGTATGAGAGTAATAATATATATGAAAGTAATAATAAATAAAAAAAAGTTTTTTTTTTGTTCAATATACTCCGACTTGATCATTAAAAAAGTTTTGTTTTTGTTTTCAAATGATCGTATTATACATATCATTTCTAGAAGTATTGATAAAAAAGGGCGGAGACTTTAGTGATGAAAATTTACTAGATTCGTTTAACCCGCCTTCCAACAGTGAGATATACAGTCCAATCAACATAAATTATACAGCCTATGCTACTTTCGATTTTTGACCCTTTTTGATGTGTTTAAAATAGTACAGCATATGCTATATTTTGAAAATATAGCATAGTCAGTGTTTGTAATATAGCATATGCGATTAAAATGCAGCATAACCAGACAAATATATATTGACCCTTTTGGTACGTCAAATATGGCTTATGTTACAAAGCAGCATAAGCTATAAAATATAGCTTATGCTACTCTGTTTACTTTTGACCCTTTCCGTACGCCATAAAAAAATATATATTTGACATACTTAAATTAATATGGTTAGGTCATTATGTATATATAGATCTATATAGGCATGCTTATGAGATGATAAATTTAAAGCGTGTGAGAGTTTTAGAATAAATAAATCCCTAGTTTTCAATAAATTATTTGTTAAATAGTTAAATTAGAACAGCTGGACTTGCTTTGTTTACTTACATTCTCTACGTGGGAATATGTTATTATTTCTATTTATACATTATGTATGGTGTGCTTTTATAACAGTAAATAATCTATTGCTATGTTTATGCAGTTTCAAATGATTAAATAGAAGTGTCCGTTTTGTGTGCCTTAATTTGTTAAAGTTTTGAAACATACAAATAAAGTTTGCAAGCTTAAATTAATAAATAAATGTGCTGAATTGTTCAGTTTTGTATTTGCTGCAATATGCTTCTTCGTACACATCTCAAGGTAGATGCGATCATTTAAGTTTTCAGTACTGGTTTTGTACTTCCTTTAGCAAAACGACGCGGGTGTCACATGTAGAGCAGGATCTGCTTACCTTTTCGGAACACATAAGATTACACACCCCTTTTTTTGCCACGTTTGGTGGGGTTCGTGTAATTCGGTCTTTTGTTTTCTATGTTGTGTTTTGTGTAATAAGTCTTTTGTTTGTGTTTGTGTTTTTGTTTCTTTCTTTTTTCGCTATGCCGTTGTCAGTTTATATGCGAGCGACCTTTGAGTTTGAATTGGCATTTAGTATCTTTCTCCTCTTTTAAATTTTTGTATCATTTGATAGTGCTACACGAAATCATTATTAGCTAAGGTTCTATTTTCTTTAGGGCGGGTGTCAATCGTTAAGAAGGAAACCCATTAAAAGTAAGAAAAGTATATAATATTGTGAAACAGTTGTTTTTGTTACTCAGTCTGGTAGTTAAAACTATGCTATTAGGTTTTCAATCAATTGTATCCTCTGTAACAGTTCATTAGATTGTTTACATGTGTAATTTTATGAAATATTAATGATCATTAATATGATATAATCGATTTAAAAAATATATTAACATACAAAATTATAATGAAGAGATATCATTATCTTTGACTTTAATGAGTTACTGTACATTGTTTTGGGGAGAGCAACTGAAGGTATAATACTTAAGTGGGTCAAATCTTTAAGAGATTCCTCTCTCCATGTTATTGTAAAAATTCAAATGTCTTGGTTTGAATCAAATGAAACTGACAAATAAAACTGACCTATAACATACTTGTTAATTAGCTTATAATTGACACTATCTTTGGAAAATTTAGAGTGAACACAATCATATATTTCTAAAAAGTAAAATCACAAAAATACTGAACTCCGAGGATAAATTTAATCGTGAAGTCCCTAATCAAATGACAAATTCAAATGATAAAACATCAAATGGACAACAACTGTCATAAACTGGGTTCACAATGTTTATGAACTTTCCTTACTTTTGATTGGTTCCAACTTAACTATCACAATTGACACTCCATCTTAAAGGAAGGTAGTGCCTTAATTTATAACGAATTCGTTGATCAGCAAGGAAGCAATCTATTTAGAGATAAGTACCTTGACCTACAAACACATGCATTTTGCTGTGACAAACAATTTTCACTGATGGAATTGATGTTGTTATTGTTGTTGTATATACCCTCGGTGTTTTATTATTGTATGCACATGGCAAGAAGCAGGAGCAATATTCAGTAGTAAATTGCAAACATAAAATGAGGCGCACTGATGTGAACTTTTCAATTGAAAACGAATGAGACGCTTGAAATACAAGATACTCTAGGGATTGAGTAGTGCAAACTTCAGGCATAGCAAAAGAACACCATTTGAAGGAAACCATTATATTACAAAACAAGAATGTGTCCAAAGTACACGGATGCCCCACTGGCACTATCATTTTCCATGTTCTATGGACCGTGAAATTGGGGCCAAAAGTCTAATTTGGCTTAAAATTAGAAATATCATATCATAAGCATCAAGTGTACTAAGTTTCAAGTTGATTGGACTTCAGCTTCATCAAAAACTACCTTGACCAAAAACTTTAACCTGAAAATCCCACTTTCATTTTATATGTTCAGTTGACCGTGAAATTGTGGTCAAAAGTCTAATTTGGCTATAAAATTATAAAGATCATATCATAAGCAACAAATGTTCTAAGTTTTAAGTTGATTGGACTTCGTCTTCATCAAAAACTACCTTGACCGAAAACTTTAACCTGCAGACGAACGGACGCGGACGGACGAACGAACGGAGCCACAGACCAGAAAACATAATAAACCCTCTACTATCGTAGGTGGGGCATAAAAATACGTGAATTACAGCACATTAGAAAACTTTAGACATAGCCCTAACCCATGTGCAATTATTATACAATTACAAGACTATGCTAGAAATAGATTTGTGTAGACTATTGGTTTGTGTGTTGGCTCCAATTATAAAGATCTGAGCTACAGCTCTATTGAGTGAGTGAATTAACTTCAGTCTCGAAATGAAAAAATCAAGAACATTGTAAAAAGTAAAAATAATAAAAAGAAGAAACGGAACAAAAACAAGAAGTCTCCCCATTTTCGTCAGTTAATAATAGGACTATTATCCATTATAAGTTTTGACAACCACTAGGTTAGTTGCGGCACTGTCGGTGGAATTTTCGGACATGAATGATGATATCCCAAGCCCAGTAGTCAACACTCTATGATGACATGGAATATAACATTGATATGGTCAGTTTCTGTTATTTAACTATTCTTGAAATGTAAAAATTATTGAAAACACTACAGGTTTTTACCACCAGACATAGATGATTTAAAGCAGATTTGACACAACGTTTTGCTTCGTTCCCTATATGGTCTACATAACTGGCGCCCTCTATCGGTCAGTGTCCTCTCTAGCTTTCGATAGTGAGTCGGGATATATATATATAACGACTGGTTTATTTCGGGTTATGGTCTACAGCGTACCGTTTCTATAGCGGGTTATTTTTGGGGGTGTAAAATTTCGCATTTTTCATCGAACAAGGTATACGAAATGTTTTGCCGGTTTTTATTTTGGCGGATTCAAAACCTTATGAATGCATTTCAATGTGCCGTTTTAAATTGGCGGAATTTACTTTGGCGATTTTGTTCTATCCTCGAAAATAAGCGAAAATTTACATCCCGCGAATCAACCCGCTATACGGTAAATGATTTTGCATTCCGACTGTTTTGATTGAGCGCCACTGATGAGTCGTAGGTTTACAAAACGCTTCTGACGTAATACATTATAAGCTCATACATTTGATGAATTATTTTATTCGAATTAATGTAATTCATAATTAATATTTTTTTATTTCACTTTAGAATTTAGTTATTTCAAAACCTTTGTTGACTTTTGCATCTATATTTCCGTTTTCAGATATTTCCCCATTTCTGTCAACACGAATTTCAAGTTCTGACATCATTCGAAATCTTTTTGTTCTCTTTGACAGAAGAGTTCCAATGCAAAAGAGTAAGAACAATAAAATACTTTCCCCAAGTAAAATATAACAGAACCAAACCGGTGATTCTTCCATCAGCTGTCCAAGAATAACTGGGTTGATTATTACCCCACTGCTACCTGATATCATAATTAATGCCGTTACGCGAGCAGAAACATGAAGAAAATCTTCTTCTGTCCATGCAAAGAATAATGGAAAGAAAACTGACATAAAGAATCCACAGATTGCAGCAGATGCCCATATACCGCCATCAAATCCATATAGAGTAGTCAGCAAGAGCACAGTGAATGACGAAACTATCATTAAACTGTAGAAAGTCAAGAATTTAGATAGATTAAAAAACGGCGCTATAAATATTCCTATAAGACTACCCGCTGAAAATGAAGCCCAATAAAGTGATGTAGCATACGAGGCAACAGATTTATCCCATTGGTACTGCTTGACAGAAAACGTCGCCAGAAAATTGGCAAACGAGTCCTCAAGTGCTGTGTATACTGATGAACATAAGGCTACAGTTAACAAAACTGGGATACGCAGCAATAACGGAAGTTCACAGTTTTTATCTTCTTTCGTTTCTTTTTTTTGTTTTGTTTCCACCAGTTTCTTATCAAATGTAAAGTACATGACAGCAAATGGAACAACTGACAGCAAACTTAATCCTGCAGAAATGAAGTATGGTTTATAAACTTCCGTTGTTAGTGAACTATCGCTAGTATTTCGTAAAATTAAAAGATTATGTGAATTTTGAAACGTAGGTATGTTACTAGTATTGTAACGTAAAGTTGTCATACTGAATATTCCGTCATACGATTCGTTTTTTATCATGTTTGATCCTTCAAGCTGACTTAAGAAAGGAGCAGCAGCTAACGGTGATAGCATTCCTCCAATTGTGAAGAAAAAATGAATAATCTGTATATATCTTCTGCAATCTTGACCAAGAAGATGAATCAAAAGGGTTGAAGCAACTGTAAAGATAAAATAAAGCAGTCCATTCACATGTTATGAAGGTTATTGCCATGGTAAATATACATGGTTTATGGGTGACGATCTTAAATATTTTCAAAAACATGAACGTAGCGTAATTATATAATTTGCTGTACAAAGGATATATCATTTCAATTAGAAAATCTCAAAATGCAATAATTGTAGAATTCTAAACAGATTTCGAATAAAACGGAAAGAATGTACGACCCCGGTAATAATCTTATGTACTATGGAAAAGTAAACTCCTGGAACTCAGGGAGTGGTATCCAAATGGTATTTGAAAGACATTATTAACAATAAAAGGGGATGGCATGTCATTCAGAGTCAACACAGTCATGTGTACGCAGTCATGTGTGACGCTGTAAAGGGGCTTATCAATTAAGAATATTAAGAGCAAAGTAATGGGTATGTGAACAGTTTTTAAGATTACATATACAGGCGGGATATGCTCTCCATACGCTGCAACAGAATTTCGGAACATGGCAACTATGAATATCTACACATTGTGTGTGGTAAAGTCGGAAATACATCTCATCGCATTTAGGGATATCAAAATATTTCAAAATAAATCGATTTTAAAAATATTTCGTACAAAGGTAATCCATGATCGTCAACAGTACATCGGGTCGTAATGATTCCTCCATGTGCCAAAAACCTGTAGTCTATATCAGAGCTTATGTTTGTACTTGCAATGCTTGTACTGACTTTAAATAAAGCTTTATGTCTTTGGTTTTATGTCTTTTGTCTTATGTCTTATGTCTAGGGATGATAAAATGTCGGACAAAAATGATCACAAAAAAGAAGTATTCGAACCTCGGGTACATGCATGAGGTCAAGGTTACTCGAAGAGCGTTATTATACAAAACATACAATCTTACGACAGGAAGTAAAATATTATAAAATGGCAAATAATGTTTGTTACAAGTTGAAAAGTACAAACCTCCATCTGAAAATCCACACAAAAATCCTTTTATAACATGCATTGTGAACATAAGTTCATAATATTTGCACCATGGTATGGCAGCCATAACGATAGAGAGGCCGACATTCCCGAATATGATATGCAAAAATTTATCAAATCTGTCAAAAGTTATTCCAATTACAAAGGATGAAATCATATATCCAGTTGCAATAGCTGTAAAGAAAAGAGATGCTTGTTCTAGTGAACAGTTTGCTATTATCTGAAGGTCCAATAAAGTCGGCCCTCCTAGTCCAAGATTCCAACCCTGCAAATATATTGAAAGAAATAAAGTTTCATTCAAATGAGATTTATCATAAAAGTCTTGCCAGCCCAATAGTCAACTCTTCGGTGTTGACATGAATATCAATTATATGAATGATTTTATAAATTTAACGTTTCCAAAAGCATGAATTATTCGAAATACTAATAGGGATTTTCTTATCCCAGGCATAATTTACCTTAGCCGTATGTGGCATACATTTTTGGAATTTAGGGTACCCTACTTTATTTTCTACGCTCGAAGATAGCTGAATGGTATTTACATATATATAACTCATTAGCAATCATACCACATACCACATCTCCTTCTTATTATTTTAAAAATTATAATGAAAAATGCTGCATAATAGGTTCGCAAGATTAATATTTTTCACCTGATTTTTGTAATATATTTTTTTGTAATGTTACAATTCATGACATTGAAATTTAAAATTGTTAACTTTACAATGATAATGACTGATTAACAAATAATGTGATGTTTTATGATTGTTAAGGCCGTAGTTCTTTCTAACCAACATTTTGTTAACGTTGTGTCGCGTTTGTTGTTGTTTTCTAAACGCTACAAAAGTAGAAAAAAATGCAACGTTTGATGAGTCTTTACTGTCAGACCCTGTTTGAACTTTCAATAATGCATGCACATGTTGTAAACATACGTTTTACAAACGTAATAACAAATACTTCGATTAATCAGGTTGATGTCAGAAACAAATGTAGCGTTTGTACTAACAAACGACAAAAGACAAACTGCAGACATATTTCTAGTGTTTGCATAGTTTGTCAAAGTTTGTGTAAACTTTGCAAACGTATGTTTGAAGAAATGACCATAACATGTGCGCGCCAAGCCGTTTGCATCGTTTTTGTTAGAAAGAAATGCACCCTAAATATGCCGCTATCCAACAATGATGCATGTAGACTTTGTTTGGATTTCATGCGATTCTAAAATTTTTATTTATGCATATCTGTTTACACATGTTATATGCAGAATAATTTTTAATTGGTGTTACATGGGAGATATTTGCATTATTTTATGCACCAAATACAAAACGTCAAGACTACAATACTTTTGGCTTTCCAATGTTTTGGTTTGCAGCCTACCTAATCCATGCCATACGTTGTTTAAATCCTGGTGCTATTCTTATATTTATATTCTCTCAATTTTAAACTTTGTATGTATTTATGTCTTATAATAACTCTGTATATGTGTATATATTTGTACTTTTTACAAATTGTGACTGGAGAGTTGTCACATTGGCACAGTTGCGGATTCAGTTTCTTTTATTTTTGTACATGCAATTAATTATTACTCACTAAAACAAGAAAAGCAAAACAGGACCACACAAACACTGTAAATATTTGTCTGTAGGCTTTGTCGGTCTTCAGTTTTCCGTAGAGTTTAAAAGCTGAATCTGAACAAATCCTCATTTTGAATCGCAAGTTTGTTCCTACAGTGAATAAAACTTTATATGTTAGAGTAATGAAGTAATTTATCAGAGATCATACTTTATGGAAAAAACAAATACCAAATGGTTTCTTTTGTGTGGTTCTTTTTATCTAACCTTCGTCTACTTTTAATAGTACTACTAACAAAATTATCCATGCAGCCACATACAAAGGAATGTGTTCTTGCTCAACATTATTATACCACTAACCAACGAATGAATCAATCACTCAAGTTATCAATCCAGAAGTTCATGTATAGATGATGGATGGACGTGTTTGCAACAGCGAAATAGTATTCAAACATTAAAGATAGTTTTAATTGCTTGTTCACAACATTGGTGTGCATGTAGCTAAAACAAATCGATATTGATGTTTCCAACTTGACGTTTAGATGAACATTTAATATCATCTTTTGCATATCAATCGGTTGGTACTCTGTATATCTCTTGTCAAATATAGCTCATCAACTGTTTTCATTTTTTACAGAAAAATGTCACTAAAATCCATTCGACAAAATAGTTAAGACAGGTACATCGTTTCTATTGAGGATACTATGCTCCTTTATCATTTTTAGTCTTGAGACTGAAGTGAGAAAATGACAGTCGTGTGCTGAATGGTCAAAGCAGTGCAAAAAAAGTTTTATTTGAAGCCATCAATAACGAATATTGAATATTTAACTATGCTGACATTCACGTAAATGGTGAAGCTGAAATCATCCCTTTGTAATTTTTACGGACTCCATCACGAGTTGGTTGACTGGCCGTCTGTTATTGAATAACAGTTTCACAGATTATATCGGATATGTTTCTTACGTCGTTACTACAATCCCTTCCCTTTTTATGAATGTAACCTACCAAATTAGACTATTTACCGGGTTTATAATAACACGAGCCACATGTGGAGCAGGATATGCTCCGGATCACCTGAAATTACTCCAAGTTTTTGGTGGGGTTCGTGTTGCTAAGTCTTTAGTTTTCTATTTTGTTTCTTGTGTACTATTATTTGTCTGTTTGTCTTTTTCATTTTACGCCATGACGTTGTCAATTTATTTTCGATTTATGAGTTTGACTGTTCCTCTGGTATCTTTCGTCCCTCTTTTACGTTCCGATGAATATTCGGTACAGTACACACGATGAATTTACAGGACACTATCAGTTACAGGTAGATATGTGCTTTTTTTTTCTATAATTGGTTACCTTTAATATGAAAATAATATTCAATTAATTTAATTCAAGCCAAATGTTGTGCCTGAAACAAGGACATTATTATGTATGTTTGTTATGAATACTTGACCTGAACTCACAAAGATATATATATATGTATATGACGAAAAAATAATAGCATATTCCATCGAAATCGAAGTTCAACTTTGTCAATTAAACTCTAATGTTCCTGTTGCTCTTTGAACAAAAACACGCCAATTACCTATAACTGTGGTTGATGCTATTCAGTACCTCAACGCCTTAGACGAAATTTATCATTACACAATTTCAGAACTATGCCTCCCTTTAGTAAATTTCTGAATGAGGTAAATAGTTTAACCTATTACATGTGCATTTAGGTGAAATTCAAATATCGTTTAGACATATTTTGAGACTTCTGGTGTCGTTTTTTCCCTATTTTAAGATCACACTAAAAATAGACAAGTTATTTTACCACGAAGTTTGTTTTAATTTGGTTTAAGTTAATTATGCTACAAAGAACTTCATATCTCCGTTGAAATATGAAATCTGTAATGGAGACCGCGATTGAATAAGTCTATACGTACCTGAAATGTGAAACTTTTAAAACGTTTTCCCGAATACATATCGTTGTCTTAGGTTATATAAAGTACTTCACAATGAATAAATGAATTTTATATGACCATTTCATCATCTGAAGTAATATGGGCGTAATATTCATGATAGTGCAATAAATTGCAAATCTGTATACAATAAAGGTTATTTTATAGAAGGTTTAAAAAACATGGACAATTTCCTGTATTTTTTTCTCTAGTTAACGTCAGAAAATTGATGAAAGGTTTTCGAAAAATTAAGTTGTTTTTTTATCCCAGGAATAGATTACCGTAGCGGTATTTGGCACAACCTTCTTGGAATTTTGGTTCCTCAACGCTCTTAAACGTTGTACTTTTTTACTTTTTTGATCTGAGCGTCACTGATTAGTCTTATTTAGACGAAACGCGCGTCTGGTTTATTCTAACTTGCATGTGAATGATGTTTTGGTAAATTTTAGATACATATCAAACGCTACATAAAATCACACAATCAATAACATGTAAATAGTTGATGATTTCTAGCCGACAGATGAAAACCTAAATATATAGAAATAATATTTTATAAATTGTATGATTCTCAAGAGCTTTTCTGTATTTAACTTCTTCAGAACTGCTAAGACCTATATTGAAAGCTATAGAGGCAAAAGCAGATTCATCAATGGAGAGATATGTGGCTAAAATTGGACCGAAAACTGATATGTTTAATGTCCATTTAATTTTCAATTTACTCTTTGAAGAGCGGAAACAAGATGTCTTAACACACATCAATTACCCGTATCAGTAGATATTAGCAATACAAAATTTAATTTTGATGACTTGAATATTTTATAATTTTCATTAAAAACAATTGGAAACAATATATTTCATATAATCATTGAAATATGAAATTCGCATTGGAGAACGAAGAATATTCAAATTCATAGATCGAAAACAAACTCTTAAACATCAGCAATTTGTTTTTATATATTTTTACATAATGTTAAATGCTAATGTTAACGATGTCTCAATGATATTACTATTTCATCATCTGTAGTAATAGAGATTAACTGTTCATGACGGTGCAAATGATTTCAAATAAGTATAAATCAAGGTCATTTGATATGAATTGTAAAATAAGTAAGTCGTAAAATTAAAGGAAACATTTCTTGTACATGTTTCTAACACCGGGTTAAATTATGACAGGTAAACTTAATTTATGTATAAAGAATAATAAGCTTTATGGTTTTTCAAATTATAATACATAAAATAACAACAGTAATGTATCTGTAACTAACCTACATAGCTTCATTCCAATTGTCGTAGCTACAATCCTGTCCTCCTTAAAGTTTCCTCAATGCTTACATCACCGAATGTGTACTTATTTTCAGCAACATGACTAGTGTCACATGCAAATCTCCTTTCCCTTCCGCAGCACATGCGAATAATTCCAGATTCTGGTAGTTTCGTGTTGCCCAGTATTTAGTTTCCTCTGTATTGTTTTGTGAAATAGTTTGTTGTTCCTTCGTTTTCTGTCATAATTTTTTTCAGTTTCTTTTATGTCCCCTTAGTATCTTCTACGTTTTCACTAAAGATAATTTTATCCAGAAAATCCGTCTTTCTAATATTTTGCAAAAGTTTTTAAAGTTTTCAGCTATGTTTATACATATTGTTTTGGCGTTCCAGTTCATGAATCATTTTACAATTTGTGTTGCACGCACTTGTAAAGTTTCCTCACCTATCCATGTTTATTTGAGACTGGTCTGTAAAATATTCGAGTATTGTCAATTTGAATTTTGTAAATGTTATTAATAAAGGTGCTGTAACAATTTAATTCAGATACATATTTTCCATTATTTACATAAGTGCAAAGACAGAGGTGCAATTTTGAATAGAAACCTCTCTTTTGTGTCAATATAATTTAACCAAACTAACAAATTGTGACTCAAATGATACAGTGTAAATGCCTATCAAGTTACAGTAAAATTATAATGAGAAAAAGTCAAGTCTATGCCAAGGCATATGTCAACATTTATCTAACAGTTTAAATAACCCAACATCATGACCTTACATACTATTTACCTGTAGTCTGTGAAATCTTACATACTAACTAACATTCTAACTATCGTTTGAAACATCTTTGGTTGCTAAACCCCTCGTGTACAATATTTAACCGAAGTCGATTTATATTTGTGGTTTACGTACTGCTTGGTTTGAGGTTGTTCTTAGTTTTATATAGTTGATTGTATGTGATTATTTGATGCACAATGAAATGTATTTCATATAAAATGACGGAACTGTGATATGAACTATCCACTCGAACTGGAATCCAAATGACTTGAATGTAAGCAGCAACAGCTCACTATACGGCTCAACAATAATATTCCTTGATTTTTTGTTTTATTAGACATGGCATTATTAAATGGCTAATTTTGAATTTGTATGGACCCTTCTCAAAGACGAAAGTATCTTGCGCAGTTTTTAATTTTACTTCGAGCTATATCGGTGATGTTCTGTCACTAAAAAAAACCTGATTTCGATATGCGTTTACATCAAATATAACCCAGTGAAATTGTAATTAAGGATTATTTTGAAATTAGAAAGTCTGCTTCAAATCTTGATCTTTTCCTCGATATTAACACAGATGTACGACTTTAATCTTGAATTTATGACAAATGTGATGATTTCAAGTTTCCGATAGTCAATTTCTTATTTCTCACCAATAACTTACCAACTGCTCCATTGTATGGTATTTGCGTATCTCAATTAATACGTTACACTGGTGCAAGTTTACATTTTACAGACTTTTTTGACAGAGATATAATCCTTACACAAAAACCAAGCTCTAACAAATTAATGAGTAAGAACGACTGAAATAGAACCTACATATGTTTTTAGTCAACATTATGAATTGGTTGACCGAAATAGTGTGTCGGTATGTTTTTCATCTTAATGTCTTATGATTGTAAAAAAGTCGTCTGACTGTAATATTTCCGATTCTGCCGTATTCTCGATTGTCACATTTTTACTGAGTGTGAATTCGCACAGATGGTGATGTATGCGTGGCAGGAAATGCGTTCCCTGTCGACTCAACTGGTCTCTCTCCTTTTGCAGCTCATGAGATTTCCAGTTTCACTTTTTTTTTTAACAATGACGTATGTTTTCCTTATAGATTTACAGGAGTTTAGAATTATATGACGTTGGGTGTTAGTCGAAGTCAGGAGTCAATATGAGAGTTGTTGTCCATTCATTTGATGTGTTTGAGCTTTTAATTGTGCCATTTGATTAAGTACTTTCCGTTTTGAATTTTCCTCGGAGTTCAGTATTTTTGTGATTTTTTTTACTAGTATACTCTTTTTTATTCAAAGCTGATTTTCAGGTCTGTTTTCTGTTTAAAACTTCCTTTGTTAACCGAAAATTGTATTTTATTATACCCACTGAACATAGAACGTTTGTTACATAATAATTACATTAGATGTATGTTTCTTTATAATACGTTATTCTGATTGCTTAACTGAACATCACTTGTTATTCCTTAAGCAATTGCATTACACAATAGCACTTATCATTCATGATAACACGTGGTCCAACAATAAAGTGAACATGTAAATTAAATATTTTTTTTTTATAAAATTCGTGTTTTCATGATCCTAGCTAAAAAATGTAATTATAAGTATTGAATGCTTCATTTTGTAACTTCATATTGTTGTAAAAGCGTTGACCGTAAGCACATTTTTAGAGTGCTTCCGCGCTTCAAACAAAATATACTTCGGTCAACGCTTTTACACCCCAATGAAGTTACAAAAAGAAGCATTCAATTCTTAATTACTCTTTATACTCCAGCGAGTTAAGTTTATTTCCTAAATATAGTTACATAGCTACATTTTGTATAATGTTAATTTCATCATGGAACACTTTCTCCACAATCAGATGTCCATTAAGGCATGCAAATAAGTTTGACATTTTATCAACATTATTTAAGTTGCAGTATAAGAACAATATTAGGTCAATGTCATAAAAATATAAACTTTTTTGTACTGTCGCAAAACTGGGAAAGGGCTCGGTCCCCAATTCTCAACCTCATACAAACAAGTTTATATTTTTCTTTCATTTACCTAATATTGTATATTTGCCTTTAATGAATGATATGATGATTGTTCTGGAATGTAATCATTTTTTTGAGTTGTAACTTGTAAGCGACTTGCAGATCAGCTAGATTTGGTTTGACAATATCTGAGTCACAACTTGATCGATTTCAAATTCAAATGAGAATTTTCAATTGAACAGGTTTATATTTTTTTTTAACAATTATAGATCAATAAGCCATAATCAGTAACCGACACAAAACACCCATAATTCACAACTGTAACTTTATTTTGTAATGCAAGAAAAAAAGATATATAGTTTTAATAAAATCTTATAAATACTTTCATGTATTTTATACCATTGGACTCAAAACGATTTTTTTTGGTTTAAGTTATCTTAGAGCCTTCGAGAATATCAAATTTAACATTTGTTTTACATTAATGATATTTTAAAAATATAAAAAATGAACGCCCTCAATCTTTATCATCTCTTTCTGTCTTTTTCTGTCATTATTTCTCATAGACTTTCAAACTACAAAGTCTGTCCTTACATATCTTTATGATATAGTGCATTTTTCTTTGTCTTTCGGTTGTTGTTTTTTCTTACTTTTGCTACGTTGTGTAGGGAGTATGTCTTCGTGTAGATCGCTAAGTCTGTTTGATGCATTTTCCTCTTCGTTACTAGTAACTGACATTACATCGTCGCTTCCTATGTCTTCGTCATTAATTACTTCAACTGTGTCGAAAAAATTGTAAAGGAAATCAAAAGTTGGTCGTTCGTCGGGATTCTCATTCCAACACCGCAGTAAAATATCATAAATCAAATCTGAACAATCTTCAGGTTGAGGATGTCGATAACCAGATTTCATCATAGGGATAAGGTCTTGTTTCTTTATTCCTGTCAAAATAATAAATAAAATAGCTTTTTGTGTTAAATAAACTCACCATAGATATTAGGCTCACAATTTTGTAGGCCAGTCGCGCCGCCGGTTTCGTCAACAAAAGACTCATTAGTGTATTTATAGTGACGCTTGCATAAAAAGGTTTAAAGGTTATGCAAGTAAAGAACAAAGCTGCTGAGCATTGAGTAACCATAAATGTGATATACGCCATAAAAAACGATTCTTTCATTAAAAAAATTGATGTATCTTAAAAAAAATACTCGTATCCAACTCTACTTTTACTGTTTAAACATAAAATATGTTGTATATATTTCTAATGTTGAACTGAATTCCATAGTTGCTGTCATCTTGAAAGTATATTGTACTTATTTGGAGAATATTCTTTTGAAGTTGTTATAAAATGTATCCAATCTTATTGTTTATTCAGATAATAACATATGTTTAAACTAACAACAATTTCAAGAAGTTGTGGTTACGGTAATCGATGCATACGGTAGTAAAATGTTTCTACAAACAAAATAGCTACGACTCGTATGTTTGTAAGTTGAAATAAATACACAACAACAACAAATACATTAAAATATATGACTTTATCAACAGTTCATTTGTTCACCTACCAGGATATGGTTCCTTTCCAAGCATCATTATTTCAACCATTAATATTCCAAATGACCAGACGTCAGACATTATGGATATTGTTTTGTCAAGAAGAACTTCCGGTGCTGTCCATTTAATAGGTACAGGAAAGGCTATATCTAAATCAAATAAAAAGATAGAAGAAATGCATTAATATATTGTATTAAAAATCGTTTACATATAAAAAGCGTGGCACCTCTTGACATGCGAAGTCATCGGATTGACTGCCCACAGTTGGTAATTGTGTACTTGTACTTCATGCACAGTCAGATGTACTCCCTATTTTTGCAATGGTTAGAAGAAGACCTATTAAAGTGAGCACAATTATATTTACCATGTCACCACGGTTTGAGGTTATACATTTCGCTTCTTTCATTTAAGTGAAAGGTTTTATAAGAAAACAATTACCCATTTTTAGTGTATCTCCATTGCTTAGAATTTTGGCCATTCCGAACCCAGTGATTTTAGCTATTATTCCATCAGCAATCAACACGTTTTTTGCGGAAAGATCTGTATGGACAATTCTTTTAGAATTAAGATATTCCATGCCATTACACACCTGTAATCAAAAAGTATTGTTAGATCTTAGACATGAAGATAGTACACACTGCAGCTGTTATAAAGAAAAGAAATGATGAATACATCGCAAGGACACATGTTCAATATTCATACAAGACAAATATCGAAATGGGTGTAATTTTAAACGAAAACATTTCTAATTGATTTGGTGTATTAGTCTAATCTGTTTGAAATTATCTTAGTCATAAACACGCGTTATAATACCGGCGTCACACATCAGCGTATAGCTCCGACGTATCGGGCGTTCAAGAAACGTATGGTTGTGTATGTCTGGCGTTTGTCTAACGTAGATGGAATGCGCTACGAAGGAAAAAAGTTTCTTGAACGTATTTGAAACGCGTCCCGATCGTACCTTGGACAAACGTTCTATTATGGGGTGTTTGTTACAAACACACCCGCATGCGTTTTAGTTCAAGTCGAACGATCTCGAAGCCTATACAACGTGCCCTACACGTGTCTCAAACTAATACAAATTTTCATCCAGCTCAAGCGTGTCTAGCGTATACATGTACGCTACACGTACGTTATACATACGCTACTACACGCGCGTTTAAAGCGCTACAGATACGTTTGAGACACGTCATTATAGCATGTATGAATAATATGTTTCATTAAAAGGTTCTACAATTAAACTTTACTGTCTTGTTTAAATATTTGTAATTGTATCTTGAATCTCGCAATCTGCTTTTACTGATTTCACTAATTTTATTGATTTGTTTCGTAGTTTAAAGAACAGTACGAAATTACAGTTTCCGTAAAAATACAAATGTTTAACAAAACTTTAAAAATAACATTTTCTCAATCTTTAAGCTCATTGTTATTTCGAATAAAAAGGACAATATAAAAATATACGCTTCATAGACAAAACGAGATATTAATTTATAAATTGAAGCAGTTATAACAACTCGGGGCGGGGGGGGGGGGGGGGGGGGGGCAAAAATATAGCGGATAATATGAATAATTAAGTACTAGTGTATGGGTATATGACGTATGATTGGTTGAATTAGCTAAATTAATAAGTATCAAATTCAAATGCATAGAAATACGTATAAATTAAGATTGGTTTTACCTGTACTGCAATTGAGGCAAGTTCTTCGAGTCTTTCTGATATATAGTGTGACTGCCTATCCATTTTCCCTAGAAACTGCGATAAGTTTCCTTGCGTCATAAATTCCATCACCATAGAATATGGTGGTCCAACACAAATTCCATAGAGGGTGATTATGTTTGTATGATTACATGTAGCTAGGATGTCAATCTGTGATTTTAAGTGTGTAACGGCCGCTTCGCCGTCCTTTGCAATTTTTACGACAACCTCCTTGGATCGTCCTACTTTTACAGACGCCCATGTACCTTTGAAGAAAATAAAAAAAAGTTAATACAGAAGAGAATATATATAAAACAGTGCAAATTAAGGACGCTTTCAGAAATGGTTTGTGTTATGTGAAACTCACTATTGTTGACGTCCTATTGATGTAGTTTGCGAGTTATGAGAATGAGAAAGCTGCGTAACGTAAAAAAACATGACTTCGACATATCCGGGGATATACTAGTATATAAATCCGTATGTTTGTTCGTCCGACCGCTAATCAATCACACTTATGGTTTACTTACGTTAGATAGAGAACCGCTTTTTGGAATGTATTGAAACGTTAATTGAATGTTTCGGACCATTTAAAACAGATTCATTTTCGTCGTTTCACTTTTGTCGTTTGAAAGATTTAGTAACTGATTGTTGAAAAATGTTTGAAGATCTCTTTCTTAAACCGATCAAATTCTTAATGGAATATGTCAGACCACTGAAGACGGGTTAAGTTCAAATGGTTTCGAGAAAATCTATGTAATCCTCGTGATCAATGAACAACGACTATTTAAAATTGGTTGATACTTTAGGGGGAAGTTTTTGACAATTTGACAGAAGCAATTTAAAAAAAAAAATCATTCATTTTCACTACCCTCTCGAACTCTGGCAAAATTAATTCATCATACTTTCACAGAACGCTGCTAGATAAACACAACCATGATCTCTTAGTTACTGCACGCAGGATATCTGTGATCTCTATAGTTTTATTTTAAATATTTTCCTTAAACAGATGTTACATGTGTTAATGATATATAGTGAAGTGCCAACACGTCGCATGTACTTAAAGTTTAGAAAGATAACCATGATAACGATGCGATCCTTTTGAATGTTACAAATATCAAATGCAGTGGCAAATATTCCATGCTGTTGAATCCAGACAGATATCTTACAACATGGCTGGTTTTTGTTTCAATTAAAAAAATTCATAAGGGTTCCGCGGAACCCAGTGTCTCGCCTACTTTTGCTGTAACTCCCAGGCTCAACAAAAATGAGAAAACAATCAATAAAAATATTCCTCTTGATACTATCTTTTAATAGTTTATGAATCGAATAAATATTTTAAAAAACATTAACTGCAGACTGTATGTAATGTTAACTGGAAGAAACACTAAGTCCATTTATAAGTAAAATACAGATACAGGTACCAAATAATAACACTATTTCTTTTCTAGATACTAGCTTTTGATCATAAACAAGCTTTTGTCCAAGTTTGGTACACATTTAAAATAGTATAAGAAAGTTGTTATTTTTTTAAAAATTTAACCACAGAGTGAATGTGTTGTATCCAGGCAAAAAACCTAAGTCCATTTATAAGTAAAATACAGAAAAAATGGAATTTTATTTTTGCAAACTTTACTTCTGGATACTATCTTATGATCATAAACAAGCTTCAGTCTAAGTTTGTTAGAAATCCAGTATTAATAGTTTAAGAAAGATATTCAAATTTTAAAAACTTTAACCACAGAGTGAATATAATGTTTCCCCGCAGAAAAACTAAGTCCATTTATAAACAAGAGGCTGTCACAACGACAGCAAACCGGATTTATTAGCATTTA
Organism: Mytilus trossulus; assembly: GCF_036588685.1. Lineage (NCBI taxonomy): Eukaryota > Metazoa > Mollusca > Bivalvia > Mytilida > Mytilidae > Mytilus > Mytilus trossulus. The sequence continues at coordinate 64,676,324 of NC_086374.1, forward strand.
TTTGTGTCCTGGCAATATCACAAGAACTATTACTGATGATTGGTAAAAGTGAAAATCATCAATATCAAATTTGACCTCTATTTTGTCATCAGTATCAACATATTAAAATTTGAAAAGCTTAGATTGAATGGTTCGTGAGTAAATGCAACAACGTGGATGGAAACACCATTTTACGATCTTTCAAGAACCATAACTACTGAACGGTAAAAGTCAAAATCATCATTATTGAACTTGACCTCTATTTTGTCATCAATAACAACATATTAGAATTTGAAAAGCTTTGGTTGAATGGTTCATGAGAAAATGCACGGACATGACTGGAAACACCATTTTTCAATCTTTCAAGAACCATAACTCCTGAACAGTAAAAGTCAAAATTGTCATTATTGAACTTGACCTCCATTTTGTCACCAGTAACAACATATTAAAATTTGGGAAGCTTTGGTAAAACAGTTCATGCGAAAATGCACGGACACGACTGGAAACGCCATTTTTCAATCTTTCAAGAACCATAACTCCTGAACTGTAAAAGTCAAAATCGCCATTATTAAACTTGACCTTCAGTTAGTTGTCAGTAACAACATATTAAAATTTGAAAAGCTTTGGTTGAACGGTTCATGAGTTAATGCACGGACAACATTTTATTGCCGCCCGCCGAGCATCCCCAAATCAATAACCGACATTTTTGTCACAAAATCCGGTTAATAAAATACAAAAAAAAATGAATTTCATTTTTACAAAATTTACTTCTTGATACTGTCTTATGATCATAAACAAGCTTCTGTCCAAGTTTGGTAGAAATCCAGTATAGTTTAAGAAAGTTATTAAATTTTCAAAAACTTTAACCACAGAGTGAATATTTGTGGACGCCGCCGCCGCCGACGACGACGACGACGGAATGTAGGATCGCTTAGTCTCGCTTTTTTTTTTTACTAAAGTCGAAGGCTCGACAAAAATCAAAGTACAGCTGGTCACTGAACCCTACCTGCCTAATTTGAACAACAAAGTTCCCTTTCACTTTAAAAGTTAACCGAACTTCTTACCTTTCCATAGGTCAGCAAATTGTCCACTTTTGATTTTTAGTCCTTTCCTTATTGATGCGACAGGTATTTCTAGTACGCCAACAGTAATTTCTTCTGGAAATTAAGGTTAATAGTATCCCATAGATATTATTTTAAAAATTGATGTCTTCGTATCATAATATTAGTAATACTTTCTGTCAGCATTTTAATTTTCACACCATCATTTGATACATAAAATATACATATCTATTTACCGAATTAGAATTTGACGTTACATGACAAGTGTTACTAGAAGATTCATAATATACATTTTGGGACAAAAAGCAGCTAAACACAAACAGGTTTATCAGCATCAAACTAAAATGAAGTCACAGAATCAATCACTAGCTTATTCAATCTATACTAGTATATGCAGTTTCTTAATGGAAATGGCCTTTTATATTTATTATTCTTTAACATATATTTTACTATTTACCAGGATCCAAAATTGTTTGTTCTTTTGTCACTCGAGCTGGAGGAGGAGGCGCAGACTTGGAAACTTCTGGTATTGACGTCTGATATACAGTATTATACACAATAGGACATGGTAACACTTCTACGCTGACGCTGCCAAGAGACTTGACGCACCAATCTGTTGCATTGTCGTACTTCATTGACATTTTAGTTATCTTAGAAATTGATGTGTCTAATTCATCTGCTTTTGTGTGGAGATCCTGCTTCACTTTTCTTAGTTGAAGATATCCTTGGACATCGGATGCATAACGTTCAACAAATTTGAGTTCCTGGTCACTAACCTCGGTTGACTTGTTTATTTGTATCATAGTTGCATCCTGAGCTTTTACCTTTTCTTCAATAACTTTCTTCTCTTTCGCAAGATCATTCATCAAAGATTTTTCTGCTTTATCGAAAGTGTCGGTTGCTTGTTTTTTCGCTTTCGATAAACTATCTAAGATTTCCCTTTCTTGGTTTTCAATCTCTCTCAAGTTTCCGTTTCCATTTTGTAGCAATTTATCGACTGTACTAATAATATTTTCTATTTCTGCAGATAATTCTTCAATAATAGGGGAAGATTTTATATTTTTTGAAGCTTCGCTCAAAGGTATTACATTGTCACAGTTTCGATGTGCTTCCACCATACAAGAACGACAACATGTCTTGCTGTGGGACTGACAATAAAACTCCAGTAGAATGTCGCAGTGGGTGTCACAGAACGTTTGAGTTGTGATGGTAGATTCTGGTAATGAACTGATTTCTTTAGTATCTAATAAAACATGAGATAAGCTCAGTTTGTTGCGACGGTGTGCCCTCGTACAATCGGCGCATAGCGCTTCTTCGCAGTCAGTGCACCAAGTCGTGGCACAGGTTTCCACTTCATCCCTTGAGCAAGGATCACACTTCTGTTCTGACATTGTACTCTAAATAAAATGTATATCTATTATGTCATAATATTTTAAAAAGTTTACATGGGAGTTTTTCACAGTAATACTACTTCAAAGGCTGTCCGAGATAAATAATGAAATCAAAGTTAACGCATGTATATTTATTGTTGCTAAACGTCAATTTGCAAATTCGGAAGAGATCAGATAAACATAGATAAGTTCGGAGGTTTTGAACTGACTGACCTTGAGAAAACGACAGCTAATGGAAAATTTGTCATTTAAAAAAGGGGGAAAAAGGGGGGTTCATAACAACATGTCATGAATTTGGGTTTTTTTTATTTACGAAAGAGATTGTCGTTTGGTTTACGAGAAGTTAAAAAATATTGCACTCTTCCAACATCTGTCTTATCATGACAATCCCGATCAGACAGCTAGTAATTTAAACGAATTTACAGATCACATGCGCTTGATGGTTACACTTTCAAATTTTTAATATATTTTCGCTGTGTTTTAGATTTTTTATTTAATTTTTCTTAATGATTCCATTTAAATTCTCTTTTTTAATGTGTCAATGAAATTTTGCATTGACATAATTTAAAGCGTTCTACAAGATAAAGTCTATTTGTATATACTTGAATTAATGTCATGAAGAAAACAAGAAAACGATTATTTGAACGAAATGAAAAAGCATATTTACGGGGTGGTTCATAGCGGCAAGTGCTAGATTGACAAATCTTGCCCTCCGTATCATTTTGACGTGTTTAACTTCGTACTTTGTTTGGCCTTTTTAACTTTTTTTCGATTCGCGCGTCACTGATGAGTCTTTTGTAGACGAAAAGCGCGTCTGGCGTATATACAAAATTTAGTCCTGGTATCTATGATGAGTTTATTTAAATCTTGTTTCTATTCGTTCAACATCAAAACGTTCATAACTCGCTCACAAGAGAAGGGGTGCACTGTCTGATTTACAAAGCTGGGTGATATATTCAGAATATTACATCGGATAACGGGAAATATTATCCAATCTCAACCCAGGAGAGTTTCAGCGTAGACGACTGGAAATACTGATCGAGGAATCAGAATCTTTCTTTTTTTTCTCTTTTGGAAACATAATTCAAACTGGGAATGTTTTAAACTGGATGGAAAAGCAACGTCAAAGATTTTGTTTGAGATACAGATACCCCATTCTATACTGAGTAACCTTAAACCAGATATACAATCAAACAATAAATGACTTTATCTACTTTTATTTTCCATATGCGACGCATTTTAATTTATGAACTCAAATTGAAATATTTTAAGTATTCAAACTTTTCAGAAACAAAACGTACTTTAGATTGCATTATTGATCCCTAAACAGCATTCGAAATTATTGTCTTTTTGTATTGACTTACCTGTTAGTTAGAATTATTGTTATTAAACTAAATAAGAAATTATCTTTTTCTGTAAATATTGCAAGGGTCAAAAAGTATATCTTCCTTATGCAGAAATCATATGTCCATTTATTATCTAATCTTTAAAATTAACAAAATAGACCTATTTATCTTGCATTGACACACCACTTTGTATTTTCAGAAAACTTATATTTAGTAGTTTGGTATAGACCGTTAGAAATATAAACTTGAGCCATATAATATTATATTATATTTGCGTAGGTTTTTTGTAGAGGAACCTACATAGCATATAGTTCAGGTCAATATATTTTGTTGGTGTGACTGTCAGACCATTTTAGTTCTGCCGAGATGTCACAACTTAGCATTAAGTTTATATCAAAATAAGTAGATGTGGTAACATTGTCAATTTCAAGACAACTAAATAAAATCATCATAGATACCAGATTTCAAATTTTATATTTATGCCAGACACGCGTTTCGTCTACGAAAGACTCACCAGTGACACTCGATTCACAAAATGTTAAAATGCCAAATAAAGTAGGAAGTTGAAGAGCATTGAGGACCAAATATTCTTAACGTTTTGCCAAATACAGCTAAGGTAATCTATGCATACGGTAGATGTTATCCACCAGAGAAAATGCTACAACAATAGCTAATTTAAGTCATTGGCTGGTAAGGATAGGAGAACATAATCGCCAAATAGGCTGAACTTTTACATCCGAACTGAAATGCAATGGCCATTTTTACAAAGCCAATAGAACAAATGGCTTCCTAAAACGAAATCCCAAATATAGACTCTTCTTATGTAAAGGAAAATGCATATAAAATAATTGTAGACCTGTATAATTACAGAATATGCCAGTCAAGCATGGAATCCTTAAAATAAAACAGAGATTGACCGACTATAGATGGTCAACGAGCAGATATGTGTTGGACAAACGCCGGCGTCATCATAACAATGATAATCACTCGAGTGTAAGCAAGATGCTAAATCACATCAGAATGAAGATATCTGGAACATAGGCGAAAAATGCAAGACTCACCATGCTTTTCAAAATTGTAAATGAGTAAGTCGAAGTGACAATGGAAGGTCGTCTGATGTCACTAAAACCGGTGCAGGACGTGACGTCTATATTACCATGACGTCCATAGGATGTATCGGTCATACTTTGTTCATGGTTTTTTTCTAATAAATGTTATATGGGTCATTGTCAAAAATGTGCAATTTTCAGTACTTCCGTGCTAATTTTGAAATTTCTAATGAGAAATGCAATTGTAAGTGTATAATCGAAAGTTCGTAGGATGTTTTAGTCAGAACATTAATATCAAACACGATTTACATCTATTTTCATCAGATAAAAAGTCCGATGTTTGCATAATTTGTGTGCGTACAGTGTCAGAGTAACACATTTGAAATTATTTTTTTCCGATTTTCTGCTCTTCTTGATACATGAAAAAAGAAATTTTTTATAACGTTAATAATACCTCTAACGAAAACTCGAAGTGTCTTTATTTATATATGTAACATTTTATCTACATAAATCTAAATGCTCTTTCTGAGGTTATCTCTAGATTTAAGAGAATAGGAATTCGGTTAAAGAAACAGAAGTGTGTGTTTATGGCCGAAGAAATTGTTTCTTTGGGATTCTATGAAGTAGAGAGTAAATTTTAAGCGATCGATAAAGTCCGACAAACGTGACAGAATTGAAAGCATATCTGGGAATGTTGAACCATTATGATAGATTCTTACCGAATTTGTTTCACTTGTTAAAGCCGCTACATGTCAAAACAGCTATTAAAATCCGCATCAGCACTTGTACAAATCGATCCGACAAAGAAAATTTATCTTAGCATGTGATGCATCTCCGTTTGGAGCAGGGGCCGTACTTTCGCATAAAATGGAAGACGCCAGTGACAAACCAAAAGCTTATACATCTCGAACACTTACATCAGCCAAGAAGAATTACTCCGTTCTTGAAATTGAGGGTTCAGGCCATTATATTTGGTATCAAGAAATTTCATCAATATTTGTATGGACACTTCGTTACAATCATAATCGATCAAAAGCCGCTATATGTTTATTTCGATAAGATAAACCTATACCGACAATGGCTGCATTTCAAATTCAAAAATGGGCACTGACTTTAGCTGCATATACGGTTGAATATAAAGAAGGGAGTCTGAACGGTGATGCGGATGGACGAATTAGACTACCTCTGATAACAAACTGTGAAAAGACACCAACGTTAGGTGATACTATATAATCAATGGAACATTTAGTCAAGTATGAAAGTTGATGCTAAACAAATTTGTAAAAAAAAAGTGTACACGCAATGACATAATACTGTTTATGGTGTTCACATACATTTTAAATGGGTGGCCGACAAAATGTCTAGTGAAGACATTAAACCGTATTATAGTCGAAATGATATTAGTTGAATTAAACTAAGGACATCCAGCAGTTACCAGAATGAAAATCTAGCAAAAAGCTATATATGGTGGCCGGGAATGGACAATAACTTGGAATTAACAACAGTTAATTGTTACAGTTGTACATCCTTGGGAATATCCGAGCCATTCGTGGTCGAGACTTCATATAGACTTTGCAGGAACAATCACGAATCATGGTTGATGCGTATTCAAAGTCGATATACATACACGTCATAAATTCTACGGCATCCGAAGCTACGATTGCAAAACGTCAACAATCGTTTGCAACTCGTGGATTATGTGATCTCATTATCAGGGATAATGGAGCTGCATTTACTAGTATGGAATTCGCCGATTATGTACCATCAAATGGAATTGAACATCGCACTTCGGGGATTAGTGGCGTGGCATCCAGCTAGTTACGGTTGTGCTGAACGAGTTGATCAAAGTTTCAAAGAAGAAATAAAGAAAATCAAAGAAAGAACTATCCAGGCAAAGAAGAACCGTTTTCTTTTCAACTACCGTATAACGCTACAAACAACGACACCATCAGAATTGCTGATTAAAAGGAAACTCAAATCACGGATAGATTTAGTTTTCATATCAAATGGCGGATAGACGTGTCATACGAAGTCATATTGATCACATCAGAGTACGAAACGTCGATTGCACAAACAATGAAAATGAATAAAATGTGACAATGACAGTGAATTGATTGAAACAGAAATAACTTTACCGATAGGTACTGCTGAGACCGAACAACCAGAAAAATCGAGAAACATTCAAACTTGGCTGAACAAATGGAACCACGCTTTTCGAAGAGAATAAGAAACGAACCATCGTATTTCAAGGATTTTGTGTTAAAATAAATTGTTGATTTATACAGATCATAATAATCCTCACAACCATGTGAAGTGCATTAAGTACTTCGCAGTGCATTTGTGTACAATTGGTAACTTTCGAGACATTTTTTTTATATGTATTTCATTTTACTGTGTTACTATGGTTATCAAATCAGTTTATGATTATTATGACTTGTTACTTTATGTAAGTTTTGAATTACAGTTATATCATGTTTTAAGTTTAATTATGTGTTATTTTTAACAATCGTCAATAGTTGAATATTGAAAATGCATTAGGCCATTTAACCAAAAAAAATATTTGTAAAAGTTAACAGAAATCATAGCTCAATGACAGCTAAGATTGGGCAGGATTTATTTATTATTATTTCCTACGACTAGTAATAAAAATTAATTTAATGTTTATAATGATTCCAACACAATATACTCTGGTCATTTTCCAAACTTTTGAAATTGTCTGTAACCATAAAGCTGATTTCACACAAAGTTTTTATACCAGGGCCTTTAAAAGTTTAAAATAAGATATGGGTTGTCTCATTGTGGAAGGCTGTACAGTGACCCATAGTTTTAAACATCCACATCCTCATCAAATATGCATAATCTTGTCTCCTCAATTTTGTGAAGAATATTTATATAAAGTAGGTACTCTATTTTGGTTGTTGTATTCAAAGTTACAAACACTTTCTCATTTTATATCTTAGTATGTTTTTTTTTATAGATTTTAACAGCTCTAATGTAAAGAGTTATAATCAGTAAAAGTATACATAAAATAACAGATTTAAAGTCCAGGTCATCAAATAAAACAAAAGTGCAACATTTATCATGGAAGCCCAACATATATGTTATCTAATGACCGGTTTTGTGACTACCATGGTCTGAAAAAATAATCTACAGTGTCAGATTGCGTGTTGTCTAGTTTAGTGTCAGTTTTCAGCATTCCCTGAATCGTTATAACTGTTTGCTTTGGAAACATTGAAAGTTTCTTAGAAAGTCGCAAATTTGATATGAATTCACTTCCCTTCTTTTCATTCACATACGAACATTTTGGAGATATATTTGCATGTATTGTCCAAATGTTTTCATTTTTTGGAATGTGAAAAAGTCTAACACAACATTTGAAACACTGAATAACATTCGACACAACACAATAAAATCCAGCTTCTGCCAATTGTTTTACACCCAATTCACTTATATTACATGTACATGCTTTAAAGGTTTCCATTCTAGATTCTAAAGTGCAATATTTTTTTTCAACTTGAGATGCAAAATTTTTTTTTTTATTTACATCGTTGAATTGTAAAATTGCATTCTGTATTTCTTCCTCTGATAACGTTTCTTTGATGAATTTACATTCTGGGAACTGGGAAGCGTGTTTTGTAAGTGGATGTATATGGTATTTTATATTGGTGAGCCAACCACTACAGGAATAACACTGTCCATTTAATCCAACTCCTGGGTAGAAAAATCCAGCCTGGGCAATTTTGTTGACCTGATCTAAATCATCTTTAACCCACGATGTAGGAAATGAATTCTTTCTTTCTTCAACACAAGTATATTCTTCAAAACGCGGCTGGACAATATCAGTAACAGATTTTCGTGTTAAACTATACCACGTATTTGGGTAAATGTCAAGAAGAAAGTTTTCTTCTGCCGAATCATACTTTCCAGCAACAGAACAAACTAAAACCAATTGGTCAAAGTCACTAGTAAAACAAATTCAAGATGAACATATATCTGAAATATCGGACAAGACTTCTTTGAATCTGTCAGAGTTATTATCTAGTATAATCAAAACTTTTGTTTTAGGACTTCTCAAAACATGTTTTTGTCCCAAAACGTCTAACGTTTTGTGATCTTGCTGCTTTTGTCGATGTCTGAAATATTCATCCAAGTCAATTTGTAAACAAAGATTTTGTGTTGAAATTATGAGACCAAATATTTGTGATTCTAAATGTTGCATGCTTAATCCATGCAAACCTAAAGTTCCAAGAAGACCATTTTTAGCCAGAATGTTACAAAATGGCATTAGCTTAAATCTGATTTTTGATACAAGATCCTTCATGGAAGCTTTTGTGTTGTAATCAATGATAGTAGTTTGCGACAGTTGAGATAAGTTCTCTTTAGTTATTGATCCAGTAGTTATAAAAGTAATAACGTGATCAAACATTTTACTGGCACTACCGTATATTTTGATGGCAAACAACAGAACACATTCAATATCATATTTTTCAATTTCATCTTGGCATAACTCCTCAGATAATATGACAAGTATTTTATCAGGAAAGGGATCTAATGTCTTAAGGATGCCAGATTGTGTCCTCCCTGGAAAATGGTTAAATGAACAATATTCTAGCTTTTGGTTTTCGAAAATAGGAAAAAGAGTTTTTTTGAGTAAATCCATCTGTATCATCATATAGAATGAATACTTCATACATTTCGAAGTATCATTTGATGATAACTAGTACTGAAATTAAGAATAGCATAATTTTATATACGTTCTTTTTTGCAAAATATTTCCTTTTGATATGCATTTAGGTTACAGTTCTTGGCTGTCGAATCAGATGAAGAACCTCGTGTGTCTGGATTAAACGGAGTCTCCGCACATTTCACTCATTCTTTGTTGCTGAAAAGTAAATGAAATTGTTTTGTTTAAAGAATTTTAAGGAAAATCAAATTTTTGACAAAATACAGGTTTCTGACACGAAACAAATGTCAAGGTATATTGTGCAATACTGTTATGTAAGATTTTTTCTTGAAACTTTTCAAAAATTTCTCAAGTTTGAAATTTTTTTGGAGCAATTACCCCAACACTCTATTCCAGCCTTTCCTTTGTAATATGGAACCTTGTTGTACAATTTCAAAGAGATCCATGCACTTAAAAACACAAGTTGTTGTCTGGAAACTAGAAAAATGCTTGTTTTTTTGGCTCCTTTTGGGCCCCTAATTCCTAAACTGTTGACACCATAGACCCCAAAATACATCCAAACCTTTAACTTATTGTATTCAACATGGTTGTTCAATTTCAGAGCAATTGAAATACGTATACACAAGTTATAATCCTGAAAGAATACAAGTGGTTGTTTTTGGGTCACTTTGGGCCCCTTATTTCTTTACCATGTGGACCTTAATCCCCAAAATCAATCCCAACCTTTCTCTTGTGGTACTAACCCTTCTTATCGAATTTCAAAGAGATCCATTCACCGTAAACTAATTAACGTTATTGTCCGGAAACTAAATGACGACGACGCTGACGACATCATACCATTATAGATCATTATACGATCACAAATTTTTTTTTACGGTCGTTCGTAAAAAAAGCACTTAAAAATTAGTGTCCTTTATTATTGACTTACCTGTAAGTTAGAATAATTGTTATTAAAATAAAAAAGAAATTATCTGTTTCAGTAAATATCGCAAAGGTCAAAAAGTATTTGCTAATGCAAAAATCATATGTCCATTTATCATCTAATCTGTAAAATTAACAAAAATGGACTTATTATCTTGCATAAACACACCCATTTATATTTTCAGAAAACTTAAAATAATTTGCGACATATAATAACATATACTATATAGAATAAGTGCGTTGTACTGCCTTAAAAAAAACTTGAGTGCATTACTAATTATTGTAATAGAGGGTCAATATTATAAACTATTGTTAATTAAATTTCTTATATGAAAAACATCAAGAACACATTAAAAAGGTGAAAGTAAGTTTAGAAATATATAATATTTACAAAAAAGGGGGAGTATCCATTCCTCGAGCTTGAATAAAAAAAAAAATTATAAACTAAAAACAACAGTTTGTTCAATGAAACCTTAAATATTGAATGTATAATTATGCTCCATATTTCATTTTCAGAAAGTATCACTAAATTTTCGAAGTTATCTATAATGTCAATGTCTTATGATGTGTACGGATCCCGTATTTCAGTGCAGAATTCCAAGACGAATAGAAGCAGATAAATGTTTGCTAGATTTTTTACTATATGATGGGATTTGCGTATGTTTTTTCCTGAAGGTACCTTCATAGCATTTAAAACAGTTCAAAATATTTTATTGATGTGACTAACCGTCCATTCTAGTTCTGCCGAGATGTCACTAGTTGGCATTAAGTTATATCAAAATAAGAAAATGTAGTTACATTTTCAATTTCAAGACAACTTAAATTTTAACTGAACTAGTACGGAATTTTATTAAGAGGCCTGGGGAAGACCATCTCAGGGTGTGGGATTTTTCACGCTACGTTGAAGACCCATTGGAGATCCGTCCGTTGTCTGCTTTTGATCGGATTTTTGTCGTTTTGACTCTCCCCCATTTCCATTCTCAATTTAAGTATTATCATCCACCAATAAGCAACAACATCAGCTAATTTAAGTCATTGACAGGTGGAAGATAAGAGAACGATTTGAGCCATAGTCATCAAAGAAATTATTTTTACAATCAAACAAGTGTGGACACAGATGAGTGTGGATAGTATGTATGGATGTTTGACAGTGTCTTATGACAAAATGAGTTCTATGTTTTTTTCTATATGGTGTTATTAACTATGTTGCACGATGACAACCAATCTGAGCATTATGAGTGTTATTTATTAAATTTTGTATGCCCCCACCAACAATAGTAGATGGGCATTATGTTTTCTGGTCTGTGGGTACGTTCGTTCGTTTGTCCCGCTTTAGGTTAAAGTTTTTGGTCAAGGTAGTTTTTGATGAAGCTGAAGTCCAATCAACTCGAAACTTAGTACACATGTTCATTATGATATGATCTTTCTAATTTTAAAGCCAAATTAGACTTTTGACCCCAATTTCATGGTCCATTGAACATAGAAAATGAAAGTGGGAGTTTCAGGTTAAAGTTTTTGGTCAAAGTATTTTTTGATGAAGCTGAAGTCCAATCAACTTGAAACTTAGTACACTTGTTGCATATGATATGATCTTTCTAATTTCAAAACTCATAACTGCTCCAAAAGTAATCTGAGAGAATTTCAAGCATTTTAAGCCAATATTATCAACATCTACTAATGAGTCTTAATATGTCTACATATCTAAAAAGTCA